>NC_143201.1:2781666-4167500 GCF_051530095.1 Phoenix dactylifera
GGCCGCATCCTCGCCGCGCTGCGAAGCACCACCACCCTTTGTCCTGGGGGTGGCCGCTCAGGCTGTAGAACTCCCAAAAAACATTCAGGGTGGCGGGGATCTCGTGCATACGGCAGAGAACCTGGAAGACCGTCAGGGCCCGCCACGAGTTCGGCACCAGTTGCGTCGGTGCCACTCTTAAACCCCGTAGCACCTGCATGACCAAATCCGAAGGGGGAAAGCGGAACCCGGCCTGGAGAATGCCCTCATTGATGGCGATCTTCCCTGGAGGAGGATGGGACATCCTCTCCTCAGGCCCCGGGAGCGTGGCGTTGCAGGCCTCGGGAAGGTGGTACCGAGCCACAAGTCTGTCTAAGTCTGTGGCGACCAGCTCCGACTTAATTTGGTCTGCTCTCACTTCGCCCATTCCTAATGGCCAATAAACCTACGGTCAGGACGGGGACAGGAAGGGGGGAAAGACCGGAGCGACTGGAGTACACTAGTATAAGAGGGGAAAGTATGGAGAGCCCTAAGCAGAAGAATGGGGAAAACTCACCGGAAAAGAGGTAAGAACGGCTCCGAGAGCGCCAAAGGAGAAACGAGCGAACAGTCCGACGGCAGCAACAGCAGCGCAAAGGGGAAACTTGAAAATATCTGTAAAGAAGAAGACGGACGGGGAAAGGCCCCCGATTAAATAGGCGGAAAGGCAAGTGACGCCTCAATGACGCCAGAGGACGCCTGGCTGCCGAAGGGTCGCTCGCGCCCCAAAGGCGAATCGACACCATTAAGGAAGGATGTCCGCCGAAATCCTCAGACTGCCAGGTCAGCAATAACCGCCATACGCCATAAAAAGGGCGGGGAGCTCGAAGCGCGCGCGCCTCTCCGAGGAACGGCGGCAATCCCGAAACATCACTCCCTTCACCTGTTCCCCTTCTGGTTCCAGGCTCGGAAGTGGGGGGCTACTGTTACGGGGGAAATAAGCCGCCATGCCCCACGTGACCGGCACGCGCGCCCAGGAAGACTACGGCTGCCCTTTGATCCAGCAATCCGACCCCGAGTCGGATATCCTCGGCTCCGCAGCCCGACCCCGAGTCGGCTGCCCTTTGATCCAGCAATCCGACCCCGAGTCGGATATCCTCGGCTCCGCAGCCCGACCCCGAGTCGGCTGCCCTTTGATCCAGCAATCCGACCCCGAGTCGGATATCCTCGGCTCCGCAGCCCGACCCCGAGTCAGCTGCCCCTTGATCCAGCGCTCCGACCCCGAGTCGGAGATCTCTTGATAACGACAGGCTATTCCCCAGAGGCACGCCGCGGCCTCCTGCTCCACTACTCCCTGCAACGGCTGTATCCGATGCTGCTCCACGATCTCCTGCATCAGCCGTACAAAGCGGAGCCCCACTATGCCCTGACGTGGCCGTACCCGGTGCTGCTCCACGACGCCCTGTAACGGCCATGTCAGTGGCCACACCATCGTGCCCCACGATAACGAACCCCCCTGAGAGACCCCCCAGCCAGGTATATATGCGGCTGGGGGGAGAAAGGGGGGAGGTGAGCAATATCTCCCAGAGCACTCTCTTACTTGCGATTATCACCTCTCCTCCTCCTCCAATCTCCTCTGACTTGACCGTCGGAGGGCCATCACCACCCTGGTGGTGGTGCAAGGCTTGTTTGCAGGTTTCTTGGCGGAAGGTGGAGCGCAACCAACACCAACCAAGACAACTCAGACGGAACCCCGTTCACACCGCAGTGCCAATCGTTCTCGGTTTGGACCACCAGCAACAATAACTATTAGTGGATTAAATTTCAAAATATGATTTGTATTTAGTAAAATGGGGCTGGCATGTCTAAATTTCATCTGAAAATTTTGTTATATGCTCTGAAATCCGTAAACTATGACTGGATAATTTATAAAATTTATTATATATATATGCATTCTCAGCATGGCTATGATCTGTTCTGTTCTGTTCTGGCCCCGCCAATGGGGATTATACGTTGGACCTATCGACTTGTAATCTGTGAGGAGCCGGTTTTGACACCGCGCCACCGGTGATTAGAATAGTGGTTCCTGGACACCGTTGCCACCGGTGACTAATAATAGTGGTTTCTTGCACTCTGTGCAACCCATGCCACTGGGTTACGTGGCCGTAGCCTATTATATTGAGATTCTGGTATCAGAGTTTTTGAAAAAATGATAATAAGTTTTGAAAACAGTAAAACAATGTTATTTATAATTTATTCTAATCATTATCCTGTATTTTGATCTGATATGCTCTGACCCCACTTTGGGATATTTTGTTGCTTACTGGGCTAGCGTAGCTCATTATTTTATTTTCTCTATTTTTCAGATCCAGGGGCTTGATCGCACGGGATTGGAGATGCGTTAGATTTTTCGATGATTTTTTCAGTTATTGGCATTTTAGTTAGATTAGTTTGGACATTTGAATTATGTTGGCATATGCTATTTTGAAATTTTGTAAGACTGCTTTTGACCAACTTAAATAATTATGTCATCTTTAAACATATGTGATTGCTTTGATATGATCTGCTGCCTTGTACACCTTTGCGGCCCGCCATGCGGGCATGCGGCGTCTGCCGTGCCTCGGGCTCGGGGCGTGACACTACCACCCAAGAGGAGAGAAGAAACCGAGAGGAGAAAATTAAAAGAATCTCCACCCTCCAAGAAGTCCATTTCCAATCCCCCTTTCTTCATGATGGCCCATCTGGATCAAAAGTAATGTAAGGGAAGGAAAACCAAGACCAAATGTGAGATACGGGGCTGAAGTCGGCAGCCCCAGCCGACTTCAGCCCCGATCCTGATATGGGAGGAACCGGAGAGGATTGCCATCCTCTCCGGCTCCTCCGGGGGACCAAAAGGGGCAAGGACGCCGCGGGTATTCCGCGGCGCCCCCCCTAGCCAATCCGCGGCCAATTCACGGCCGCGGATCTCGCCCGACCGCCGCAATTTTCGCGGCGGAGGGCCGTTATGGTGGGGATGATAAAAACCCCACCCTTTCTTCCCTAGGGCACCACCGAACCCCCCTCCTCTCCTCCTTCTCCTCCCTCTTCTTCCTCTGCTCTTGCCTCCCAAGTGGCTTGCGGGCCGCCGGATCCACCACCATCACCACCCGTGCCCTCCCCTGTTTTGGGATCCACTTCCCTTTCGGAAAGCGTCGCCGTCGCCGTCGCCACTGCTTGATCGCCGGATTGAGCAGCCTCGACCGAGATCCCACTGCCTCTGCCACCGCCGGTGATCCTAATCCGTCTACCTGAAGTAGGAATCAAGCGAGAAGATGTAAGTAACTTAATACTTCAAATGTGATTTCTGAATTATTTAATAAACTGATTTTGTTTTGATATATGTTTTGCATTCAGTAAAATGGGTCAGAAATGTTAAATTTTATTTGAAAATCATATTATATGCTCTGAAATCCATGAAATATATTTTTATATTTATATATATGCATTCTCAGCATGGCTATGATCTGTTTTGTTCTGTTCTGGCCCTGCCAATGGGGATTATACGTTGGCCCTGTCGACTTGTATCTGTGAGGAACCGGTTTCGACACCGTACCACCGGTGATTAGAATAGTGGTATTTGGACACCGTACCACCGGTGATTAGAATAGTGGTATTTGGACACCGTACCGCCGGTGCTTAATAATAGTGGTATTTGGACACCGTACCACCGGTGCATAATAATAGTGGTGTTTGGCACCTTGTGCAACCCATGCCACTGGGTTACGTGGCCGTAGCCTATTATGTTGAGATTCTGGTATCAGAGTTTTTAGAAAAATGATAATAAGTTTTGAAAATAGTAAAACAATGTTATTTATGATTTATTTTATTATCCTGTATTTGATCTGATATGCTCTGACCCCACTTTGGGGTATTTTGTTGCTTACTGGGCTAGTGTAGCTCATTATTTTATTTTCTCTATTTTTCAGATCCAGAGGCTTGATCGCACGGGATTGGGGAGTGCGTTAGATTTTCGGATGATTCTTCAGTTATTGGCATTTTAGTTAGTTTAGTTTGGACATTTGAATTATGTTGGCATATGTTATTTTGAAATTTTGTAAGTTCGCTTTTGAACAATTTAAATAATTATGTCATCTTTGAATAGCTGTATCTGCTTTGATATGATCTGCTGCCTTGCACGCCTGTGCGGCCCGCCGTGTGGGCGTGCGGCGTCTGTCGCGCCTCGGGCTCGGGGCGTGACAGATTAGGTGGTATCAGAGCTCAGGTTTCAGATTCTTAGGGATTGTTTTTGAAATAGTCAGATGGAGCTTAAGTTTTAGGATCTTTAGAATTCGTCAGAAAGGTTGAGAGATGGGTAGGAACTAGATAAGAGGATAATGTTCATTTGTTTTGTTAACTATTATGTATTATTCTGTTTAGATGATTTTATAACATTTACATTTTTACTGAATCAGAATGCCGCCTCGCCGTGTCCGTAGCTTAAATCGGATGGTTAGGGGCTCTCGGGGAAGAGCCCCCACTAACCAAGCGGGCGAGGCATCGCATAACTCAGGGCCCCAGGGTCAATCAACTCCAGAAGCCGCCGCCGGAAATCAAACTCGGGTACTCGAACTGATCGAGGAGGTCGTCGGGTTAGTACACCAACAGAGGCAACAACCTCAGCAACCAGTCCAACAGGATGTTGCTCCTCCTGAGCAAAGAAGGAGTATAGCAGAATTCAAAAGAATGGCTCCTTCGGCTTTTAAGGGCACCACTAGTCCTCAAGAGGCCGAAGCTTGGATAGATGAAATGGAGAAAGCCTTCAGGGCAATGGAGTGCACCGATGAAGAGAAGGTCAGATTTGCCACCTATATGCTTCAGGACCGAGCTCATCATTGGTGGATGTCTGTGGAGCGCACATTGGCACCCGAGCAGGAGGCACTTACCTGGCAGAGATTCCGCACAGCCTTCTACTCCAAGTATTTCCCTTCAAGTCGCCTTAGGGAGCTAGAGAGAGAATTTCTAAATCTGTCTCAAGGAACTATGACCGTGGATGAGTATGAGGCAGAGTTTGACAGGTTAGCTCGGTTTGCTCCCACCCTCGTCATAGATGTAGAGTCCCGGATAAGGAGATTTGAAGAAGGATTGAAGCCTCACTTACGTCGGGGTTTGGCCGCAGTGCACTCAACAAACTATGATGACTTGGTAGATAGGGCCAAGAATATGGAAATTGTCTGGAAAGAAACACAAGATTCAAAAGATAGAATACAAAAGAAGAGGAGCAGAGATGATGATACTCATAGTGGACAGAATTCTAGCAGGACAGCAAAATCTCGTAATAGGTCTGGGCAATCAGAAAAGCAGGGATCTTATGGCGAGACTATCCAACAAGAGAAGCCTAAATGTGAAGCATGTGGAGGCGCCCATAAGACAGAACTCTGTAGACGATTGTCCGGCGCTTGTTTCAAATGTGGACAACAGGGTCATAGGATAAAGGAGTGCCCTTATAATCAACAAGTATCACAATCAGATCAGAGACCCCAAGCTACAGGGACCCAACAAGTACAAGCTTATCCTGCTCCGGTTCAGTCGGCTCAGCCTTCTTCTTCTGAGCAGCGGACAGGGGGGAGACCGCGCACACAGGGTCGTATTTACGCACTGACTCAGCAGGATGCTCAGGCATCCAATACTGTGGTGTCAGGTACACTACCGGTTGCTTATGTTTATGCTTATATACTGTTTGATTCTGTTGCTACGCATTCCTTGTGTCATCGATATTTGTGCGAAAATATGACCTACCTTGTGTGCCGTTAGAGTATGATTTGCATGTTAACACCCCTACCGGAAGTGGGAGGATTGGTAATCAGGTCTGCAAGACTTGTCCAGTTCAGATAGTAGGTAGAGACTTGCCTGTTGATTTGATAGTTATAGATATGTATGACTTTGACATAATTCTCGGTATGGACTGGTTAGCGTCACGCTTTACTACCATTAACTATCATGAAAAGCGGGTAAAATTTTAGATCCCTGGAGACACTGAATTTAGCTTCATAGGTAGTTGTACTTATACTTTCCCTTGAGTTCTCTGCTATGCAAATTAAGCAGCTTGTACGTGTGGTTGATAGTAAGGAACAAATGTTGAGGAGGCACACAATTCTTTATGTTAAGATTCAGTGGAGCAATCACTCAAAACGTGAGGCTACGTGGGAACTGGAGAACGAGATGAAAGAAAAATATCCGGGGCCTTTTTGCAAGCTAAGGTATGCTAAATTTCGAGGACGAAATTTTCTTAAGGGGGAGAGAATGTGAGATACGGGGCTGAAGTCGGCAGCCCCAGCCGACTTCAGCCCCGATCCTGATATGGGAGGAACCGGAGAGGATTGCCATCCTCTCCGGCTCCTCCGGGGGACCAAAAGGGGCAAGGACGCCGCGGGTATTCCGCGGCGCCCCCCCTAGCCAATCCGCGGCCAATTCACGGCCGCGGATCTCGCCCGACCGCCGCGATTTTCGCGGCGGAGGGCCGTTATGGTGGGGATGATAAAAACCCCACCCTTTCTTCCCTAGGGCACCACCGAACCCCCCTCCTCTCCTCCTTCTCCTCCCTCTTCTTCCTCTGCTCTTGCCTCCCAAGTGGCTTGCGGGCCGCCGGATCCACCACCATCACCACCCGTGCCCTCCCCTGTTTTGAGATCCACTTCCCTTTCGGAAAGCGTCGCCGTCGCCGTCGCCACTGCTTGATCGCCGGATTGAGCAGCCTCGACCGAGATCCCACTGCCTCTGCCACCGCCGGTGATCCTAATCCGTCTACCTGAAGTAGGAATCAAGCAAGAAGATGTAAGTAACTTAATACTTCAAATGTGATTTCTGAATTATTTAATAAACTGATTTTGTTTTGATATATGTTTTGCATTCAGTAAAATGGGTCAGAAATGTTAAATTTTATTTGAAAATCATATTATATGCTCTGAAATCCATGAAATATATTTTTATATTTATATATATGCATTCTCAGCATGGCTATGATCTGTTTTGTTCTGTTCTGGCCCTGCCAATGGGGATTATACGTTGGCCCTGTCGACTTGTATCTGTGAGGAACCGGTTTCGACACCGTACCACCGGTGATTAGAATAGTGGTATTTGGACACTGTACCACCGGTGATTAGAATAGTGGTATTTGGACACCGTACCGCCGGTGCTTAATAATAGTGGTATTTGGACACCGTACCACCGGTGCATAATAATAGTGGTGTTTGGCACCTTGTGCAACCCATGCCACTGGGTTACGTGGCCGTAGCCTATTATGTTGAGATTCTGGTATCAGAGTTTTTGGAAAAATGATAATAAGTTTTGAAAATAGTAAAACAATGTTATTTATGATTTATTTTATTATCCTGTATTTGATCTGATATGCTCTGACCCCACTTTGGGGTATTTTGTTGCTTACTGGGCTAGTGTAGCTCATTATTTTATTTTCTCTATTTTTCAGATCCAGAGGCTTGATCGCACGGGATTGGGGAGTGCGTTAGATTTTCGGATGATTCTTCAGTTATTGGCATTTTAGTTAGTTTAGTTTGGACATTTGAATTATGTTGGCATATGTTATTTTGAAATTTTGTAAGTTCGCTTTTGAACAATTTAAATAATTATGTCATCTTTAAATAGCTGTATCTGCTTTGATATGATCTGCTGCCTTGCACGCCTGTGCGGCCCGCCGTGTGGGCGTGCGGCGTCTGCCGCGCCTCGGGCTCGGGGCGTGACACCAAAACCAAAAAAGAGAAGGGATGAAAGATAAGAGTGGCTTCAGGCGTGTATCAAGCCAACCAAATTCCTCCTCTCTCTTTCTCTCTCTCTCCACCCAAAACAAAACTATTGTCCCCAACTTTCCAAATTGCCCCTCTGCAGGCCAGGAAACTCTCCACCTCCCTTCCATCAAGGGGGAAGACACGTAGCCAGCTCCTGTTCGCGTTTTATATGGGGCCTTTGTTTCCTTTTGGTCACGGTCAGACGCAAGGAACTTCCCTCTCTCTCTCTCTCTCTGCTTCCTTCGCCTCCTAATCACCGGAGGCCTTCCATTAGCCCGAGGCCTTAGGCGACCGCCCGGTCGCCTAAGGCTCGGGCCGGCCCTGCATACATACATACATGTGCATGTAACGTGCCCACGCCAGATATTAGTTCATATCAACATATGCAATTGAAGAATAATATTATAAAAATTTTGGTTTGGTAACGTGACTTTTCTCTATACTTACGAAGAACTAGTCTTCTACGCCAGTTTGGATGGTGTACAATGGTAATCATTTGGCTAAAATTTTAGAAAATAGCTATTTATAAAATAATTATTTTAGATACCATTGACATTACTTTTATTTTGATATTTCAAAAAATAAAAAATAGCTAATTTTATTTTAAAACTTTTAAAAATCTAAATATGTTTGGATTAGTGAATTATTTTTAAAAATACATGATGATGGTAGGCAAGCCCATAGTAATGTTGGATGAGATGGTGGAGGCCATACTAGTGGCAGCGGCGGCCATTGAGCAGGTGCTGGCGATATTGTGGTAGCAATAATGGTGGTGGGGCCACGACGATGCGGTGGTTGGAAAGATGAGGGTAGTGGTGGTGGTATAGAAGAGACTATGGTGGCGGTAGTAATATGGTGAAGGGGTTGAGATTGGCGGTTATGGTGGTGGTAACAATGACAACAATAGAGATAATGGAGATGATAGCGTTGGCGGTTATGGTGGTGGTAACAATGACAACAATAGAGATAATGGAGATGATAGCGACGATAACAGTAGAAAAAAGTGGTGGTTGCAGCAACAATCAAGGTGGTAGAGACAACGATGATGGTGGTGGTGGTGGTGGCTATGATCCAATGATGGTGGAGACGGCGGCGGCGGGAACAATAATGGTAACGAAGGAAACAATAACACCGGTGGCGGCGACGGTGGTAGAGAAAATAAAACAGTGGCATCCTTAATGGTGGTAACAGATGAGTTTATTATTTTTCAAAAATGGTGAGAATGAGAGTTTCTTAATTTTATTTTTCTAGAAATAATAGTGATAAAATGTTTTGGATGGGCGGCCATCTGTCACGCGCCTGGCTCGTAAAATTGGGTTGGAGTGTGGCAGATGGCCACGGGGTAGATATACCTATATGGATAGAGGAGGGATGAGGGACATGGTTTAGGAGAAGGTTGGACCTTTGAATTGAAGAACTCGTGCTTCCACACCAGAGTAAGGTTGGCTAAAGTTTGCTTTGTTTTCTTTCATAAACTATATAAACAAATGGTTGCCGCCTTTGACGCTTACAATAGCTGGGCCAGCTCAATGAATATGGTCAGGCTCTGTTTTCATCATGACCGAGTCCAGCCAAAGTTATTATAATTTATCAACTTATTTAAATTTTGGCATTCCATATAATCAATAGTATTTCAATTTATAACAATATTATAACTACAAACAGCTTTTTACGTTTTAGAAGTCATTAAGATCCTTTGAGGCAGCTATGTTTTAATACACTTTGGAATACGATCTAAACAAGCCACTCTACTCCACTATGTATCATCAATGTATTGGTGCCTCATGTTAGTTGATACTGTAGATCTATAGTATGTAATTTCTTAGGTATGGAGGCTTCTTTCTGTGTGGGTTGCATCCAAGAAACAACGCATTACCTTGATATTTCTTCAGAAAAGAAACTAGAAAAAAAAAATGCGTTTTTTAATTAGAAGGAGACTTGCAACGAAGTTTTTAGCGCACTCTCTAGAAAAAAATAATTACCTTGGGTGTCATGAAGGAAAAGCATGATTCCTTGAGCTGTTTGATTGAGCTTCCATTGAGAAGAAATTGATAAGCCATATAAGATAACCTACATGGAGGCTTATTTATGCCGATTTGCGCAGTTTGATAGCACCGTACATGCTTTTCAGCCATGTATATTAAAAGTTTCAGCAACATCTGGGAGAGGCAGAGATACACCTGCTTCTAAATAATAACTGGAGACTCAAAACGAGTACACAGAACATGTAATTAACTAAAACCAATTGCACTGCATTCACAGATAGTAGATAATTAACTCAAAGCCCAAATGATCAAAGATTTAAATTTTAAGTGAAACAAAAAAACTAGAAGTTAAGCAGAGTCAAAACTATGAGTTGTTCAAGAGAAATTTCAGAACATCTATGCTACAGAACAACTGAAAATGAAAGGACAAGCAGCGTTTACATCTTTATATGATAGCACTTACAGAATAGATTTATCCTGTATCTGTCACACAAAGAAATCCGAAAAGATCCATCTATAATATTTCGTCCTCATGCTCTGAGTCTCTGACTGTGACGAGTGATCATGATTCCAATAGAACAGAGTGCTTGCTTTTTTGGTATTTTTTGAGGTTTGAAGAAGTGCATGGTGAAGATTTCGAAGTTAATAAGACAACTAAAATGAACAGTCCCAGCACTTTCGTAACAAACTCAAGGGATTCAATGGCAGTCCATCCTGATCACTACACGGGAAAGCAAAAAAAGAAATAATGCTAAAAGTAATTCTCTTTATTAGTATAATATGGCAAACATATCCAAAGTCAAACAAGTACATGAAAACAGGGAGATCATGTTTGCTTATTCAAAGAAACTAGTCCAGAGGACATAACAAGTAGTTCGTGAGCAGTATTCTAGTTGTTGTTGTCCATCCAGAATTGAGCCTGGAGCCAATCCACAGTCTTTTTGTCCAGTTGAAAGGCCTTGGCAAGAACGTCATCAGAGATGGGTGGCTTCGCTCCAAAGACCGCATTGGCTATGGTGATCACACCAGGGTTCTGGCTGCTCAGACCAGCAATGGCAACGGCACCGTTCTTGCCGTTGTTGAATTGGAAGTGGATGAGACCTTGAGGAAATACGAACACATCACCCTCGTGAAGGACCTTGGTGAAGAGCTGGTTGGGGTTGGAAGTAACGAAGCCGACGTAGAGCGTGCCTTCTAGCACTGTGAGGATCTCAGTTCCTCTTGGATGGGTGTGAGGAGGGTTGACACCGTAGGGTGCAAAGTCTAGGCGAGCTAGCGAGATGCCAAGGGTGTTGAGTCCAGGAATTTGGTTCACATTTACTTGGGTCACATTAGACCCAAGCTTGTTTCCCGTGTCACGGGGCTTGTCAAGTCCCCAGAAGAAGAAATCTTCGGCTTTGGCCATCTTCGGGTCCTTGCAGACGAACCCATTCACAAACACTGCAACAATTATAAAAACGATTAAGTACTTGGACAAGATATATGGAAGCTCGTCAGTGCAGGTTGGTTAGTTCTCGATGAACCGTAGCTTATGCATGCATGCATGATTACAAATGTCACAACTCATGAAATTAAATGTTGATCAGGAGGAGTACCATCTGATTCACGATCAGCGACACAGAAGTCTTGGAGTTGACTAGGATCAGAAGCAATGGCATGAGATGAAGCCAGAGCAAGAAGAGCAAGGAAGAGGAAATGGGAACCCATGTATTCTCTCTCTCTAGCTAGCAGAAGGATGGACAAGGGATATGGAGCAAAGTGTTGTGGGAGGAGTTGACATATATAGGGGGAGATTGGGTTGATAAGGCTCGATTTAGTCATCGGACTTCACTAAAAAAAAGAGGAGTAAACCATGTTAGGTAAGTCGCATGCCATGGTTTTCCAATGTTTCTCCATGTGTTTGCTATTGATCAAGTAAAAGTTTGAGGAAGTCTCCGCCCTGATAACGTGGACAGAAAATAAGGACGAAGCCGTCCGGAGAGAGGAAATGGAGGGATATTATAGTGTCAAGTTAACCATCCAAACATAAATAGTGGTTTTTCTTAATCTGCATTATTATATATAATTTCTGATATCAGTCAGCGAGCAGTTGAAGCCACCTAACTGGTTAAAATAGCGAATACGATGACGACACCTTGCTTTCTACCGGAAGCATATTCTATTACAATGGGGTGTTGGTCCCATTCAAGAACCCCATGATGTTTTCAGACAATGCCAAGACTTCCAGATCCCCGTATAGTTTTTTCCCCCTTATAATAAACTGCATTATTCCATTAATTTCATCAAATGAAACAGTTTTTATAATATCAAAATATAAAAGCTTAAGTGTTTTCTTCGAGCGCCGACCAGTTATCACTCCCTTTTCATGATTGCATGTAACATTTACGTGCCATATATCAGTTCATATGCAATGGGAGAATAGTATTACAAAAAGTTTTGGTTTTAGTTACGAAAGCCTTTTATATTAGTTTTGGTTTGGATCTAGTCAATTACTTTTAAAATTGCATGATGATAGTGGCTATGCGATAGTAGTGCGAGAGAAGATAGTGGTGGTTGATGGCGGCAATTAAAAGGATGCTATGATGTTACTATGGTGGCAATGCTAGTGGGACCACTAACAATGTGGTCGTTAGAATACTAATGGTGATGATGGACTGGTAAAGATTGGTATCATCTCCAAGATGGTGTAGGTGTTGAGGTTGGCATTTGCGTCGACCACATGGCACAACCCTATGAGCCCTAAATTGGTGCCCTAAAGATGATGCAAGGCCTAGGATGAACAACTTTTCAAATAATTATATCGAAGTCTTGATTTATTTATAATCTACATGATTTCTATAATTAATCACCAATCAATAAGTTTCATACAGAGCTAGATTAAGTAACATCATAATCCATGCAATATCATATCAATAGATTATAAACATAGTAATTTGTATAAAATATCCACAATTATACAAGCTACATTTATATACAAAACATCCATAATTATGTAGATAATTGTGTTGAGAGATTTTTACCTCTATCGATGACAAACTCAAATTTGCGTACACCAATCTACTCATCAATCTATAAACTGGGGGGCAAAATGGTCTACTTAACACCTTCTTGCCTAGACGATTTCTCACCTTCTACAGCCGCATAACACCGACTCAAGATCCCTAGTTATTGGGAATCGTTGGGTTTGATCCAAATAGATCCTATTGGATGTGACCCACATTTATATGATATCTATTTTTATTTTTTTACAAGATTTTAACATGAGTTTTAAGATAAAACCTCCAATACGGTGCTTATGCTATTTCATTATTTTATTTTCTCATAACTCAAATAGGAGATAATGCCTATACCATCCTGATCACTGGCTCTACATTTGATGGATAAGTTGAAAATTAGGAGAGGCTTCGAGTCTTCTGATTTCTATATATATATGCAAGAGATTCAAAGACTATGGATACGAGAGTCTTTTAGTGAAAGAAAACTAACTGCAGCTCCTTTTGCACTGTAATATTTAATTTTAGATTCCTAACTAATTCCTTTTATGTTATTTTATATTTTAATCATAAAGTTCTTGCTCCCTATATTCAGCTCCATATTTCAATTTTTCTCTTTTGTTTCAATTACAAAATGATCTTTGCCGATCTATTCCACATATTATAATTTACTGATTAGCATTATATTTGAGCTACATCCAACTAAATATCCTACAATACAAACTTTTGAATCTATTTTTTATTATATTTTAATATTTTTAGAAAGCTTAAAATTTTTAAATTAGGAAAACTATTATTTATATTAGTTATGCGGGCATGGTTGTGGTCCACAACTCGTGCAAGTGCAAAGTATCATTGAAAAATAAATTTAAAGGCATCCCATTGTGTGTGAGAGAGAAAGAAAAGAGCAAGATATAGGATATATAAGATCTATACTTTAGCCATTCCTGATCAATTTCAATTTTTAACCCGATTTAATCCACAAGTTTCCAAAAATAGATCAGGTTGGGATCGTGTTGGGTCATAAGTTGTTTCAACCAATTTGCAACCCGAGCAAATTGTTAGAGTAAAGAAGATGATAGAAAATGAAATTGCCCAATCTTTTGCAAAATTTACTATTTTCTAAGGGAGTAGAAAATTTTTTGTTGTGATGGTTATTACATAGAAAATATCTTGGTGTTTTTTGTTGGATTCATTTAATTGGAGCATCTCGTGAGGCAGACAAGTTCTACAGGATCATTTAATTCCATTTTTTGCTTGCCTAGCTCGTGTGCAGCTTGAAAATTGAATTTCTCTTGCTTTTGCACGTGTTACGGCTAGGTATAAACTAAGGCTAGGAAAAGTGTTAAAAGTTTTTCAAGTCAATAAAATAACTAAAACGAGGAGTCGTTCATCAACAATATATATTATTGCTTATGCAAATCGATGGGTATTGTTTGCTTATTCAAATAGAACAGTACAAATAATTGCGTCCAAATTTTCCATCAGGAAGCTTAGCTTGTATGCAGTTTTCTAGTTGTTGTTGTCCATCCAGAATTGGGCCTGGAGCCAGTCCACGGTCTTCTTGTCCAATTGAAAGGCCTTGGCAAGAACAAAATCAGAGATTGGTGGCTTCGCTCCAAAGACTGCATTGGCTATAGTGATCACGCCAGGGTTCTGGCTGCTGAGAGCAGCAATGGCAACAGCATTTGTCTTCCCATAGTTGAATTGGAAATGGATGAGGCCTTGAGGAAATACGAACACATCGCCCTTGTTAAGGACCTTAGTGAAGAGCTGGTTGTTGGGGCTATTAGATGTGACGAAGCCGACATGGAGCGTGCCTTCCAACACCGTAAGGATCTCCGTTCCCCTTGGGTGGATGTGAGGAGGGTTGACTCCATAGGGTGCAAAGTCCAAGCGAGCCAGCGAGATGCCAAGCGTGTTGAGCCCAGGAATCTGGTTCACGTTGACTTGAGTCACGTTAGACCCAAGTTTGTTCCCTGTGTCGCGGGGCTTGTCTAGGCCATAGAAGAAGAAATCTTCGGCTTTGGCAAGCTTTGGGTCCTTGCAAACGAACCCATTTACAAGCACTGCATGAACAATTGCAAGGAAGAGGTAAGTATATACAACGACATATCATAGAAACTCATCATTAGCATCTTTGAAGTTGCGTTGACAGGTAAATTAAGGAAAATTACGCACCATGCATGCTAATTGCATACTTAGTAATTAATAACTAATAAGGTAGATGTTGTAAAGAGGAGTACCATTTGATTTAAGATCAGCAACACAGAAGTCCTGGAGTTGACTAGGATCAGAAGCAATGGCATGAGATGAAGCCAGAGCAAGGAGAGCAAGGAAGAGGAAATGGGCAGCCATCGATTCTCTCTTAATTTCTAGCTAGCAGAAGAATAGCCAAGGGATTTGGAGCAAGGTGTTATGGGAGGAGTTGATATATATATATAGAAGGAGCGTGGGACTAGGCCTTTGATGAGGCTTGATTTAGTCATGCGACTTCGTAAAAGGAAGAAGATCTAGTAAACCATGTTCGATAAATTGCATGCCATGGTTCTCTAATGTTTGTCCATGTGTTTGTTGTTGTCCCAGTAAAGGTTTGACGATGTATCGCTGATGACGTATGCGGTGAGACAATTAGGAAGAAGCAGTCCAGAGAAAGGAAAAGGAGAGATTATAGCTTCAAGTAAACCATCCAGACATAGATCATGGCTTCTCTTACTCCCTATTATTATAATTTTTTAATATCAGTTGCGGTTTCTTTCAACAATATACTTGGAGTTGTTGGAGACTGCCTGAGAGGAATCGACGCCGTCCATGGCAAACGTTTCTCCAACCGTGCTTTTGATCGCATCTCACCGAGAAATCACCAGTTCGTTTACTATGTCAAACAACTGCGTTTTCTCAAAACGAGTAACGATCTGATTGAGGAAGACAATAGATTTTCTAAGGGAGCAGCGGAAGCCACCTAACTAGTTGATCGAAATAGCGAATACGACGACGACACTTTGCAAAAACCCCATGATGTGTTCAGACTATGCCAAGACTTCCAAATCCCGGCCCGTATAGTTTTTTTTCCCCTTATAATAAACTGCATTAGTCCATTAATTACATCAAATGAATCAGTTATTATAATATCAAAATCTAAAAGCTTAGGCGTTTTCTTCCAGCGCCGACCAGTTATCACTCCCTTTTCATGATTGCATGTAACATTTATGTGCCAGATATTAGTTCATATGCATTAGGAGAATAATATTACAAAAAATTTTGGTTTTAGTTGCGTGACTTCTCTCCATGGTTATGAAAGCCTTTTACATTGATTTTGGTAGCGTAAAATGGTTAATCATTTGTCTAAAATTTTAGAAAATGATTATTATGGAATGATTATTTTGGATATATTCATAAGCATCACTTTTATTTTTGCTATTTTCAAAAAAATAATTTTCTTTTTTATTTTCAAATTTTAAAAATATAAAAATGTTTGGTCTAGTCAATTACTTTTAAAATTGCATCATGATAGTCGCTACATGATGGTAGTGCTAGAGAAGATAGTGGTGGTAGTGGCGGCAATTAAAAGAATGCTATGATGTTGCTGTGGTGATAGTGCTAGTGGTGCTGCTAACAATGTGGTTGTTAGAACGATAATGGTGGTGATGGTATAGTAGAGATTGGTGGCATCTTTAAGATGGTGAAGGTGTTGAGGTTTGCAGTTGCGGAAGCGGTTTCGACAACAACCGAGCTCATAATGATGATGGCGACGACAACAACAGTGGTGACGGTGGAATGACGTGGTGGTGGTAGTGATAATTAAGCTCAGCAGTGGTAGTTGTAGTATTGACAGTAGAAAAAATTGTGGAGACATCTGTCACACGTCGAACCCGTCATCTGGGTCGACCATATGATACAGCCATATGAACCTTATAGCAGTGCCCCAACGATGATGCAAATCCTAAGATGAACAATTTATCAAATAATTCTAAAAAAATTAAATCAACATTTAAAAGCCAATTAACTCAACTAATTAAATCCACTACGATCAAATAACCAAATTATTCAATTACAAGATTTTCAAATATTCTTGGGTATCAGAAACTAAACTAACTAACTAATGACTCCATAGATCAACTCCACGTCCGACCCGATTGATATTACGCATCTTGTGACTTTGAAAGAAAAAGGGAAGATATGATGTGAGCTTTACAACCCAATAAGAATCTTCCACGCATGCACACCAGTATGAATATGGAGAATGCTGTTTAGCACATGTAAAGATTCTTGGAAATAGTAAAATTTGCACAGCAACGGACTAACAAATGAATAATGCTTGACATATCTACTGGTTATATTTATGGAGCACACATATAAGCCATACTAGCATACAATTCAAGTTTAATTAAATAGCAATTCAATTACTTGCACATCACCATGAATGAGAGTATCTGACATAGATATCATATATCACCATAATTCTGTGTAAACATATCACATATTATCCAACTAACATTTTTATTTAACAGCAAGTTAGTGAGGTTACTTACCATTATCCGGTTAACAAAGCTCAGATTTCGACAACATTATCGTTATGGTATTGGACTAGTCCCGCCCATGCTCCAGCCTGTGGCAGGTGTCACGCACCGAACCCAGCACCCGGGTCCGGTACGCGACCGGCCGCATGAGCCCTAGAGCAGTGCCCTAAAGATCATGCAAGGCCTATGATTAACAAAAATTCTAATAAATCCACAATTAATCTAGTAATTCAAATAGAGCAGTCCGACATGTCCAAAATAAACAAATTAGTTCATTTACAAGCTCTTCAAATGTTCATCGACATCAAAGAAGGATAAACAACTAACTAACTAATGACTCTGGTGCTCGCACTCTACGCCCATCCCATCCAAAACTATGCATCCTGCAACTCTGGTAAAGAAAAAGAAGAAAAGGGGGTGAGCTTTACAGCCCAGTAAGAATCCCTACACATCCATACCAACACAATAATAATATGAATTTGAAAGCCACGACAAATCGATGCACATTTCATGAAATCATAAACCGGCTATCAAAAGGCTCGAATAATCAATATAAGTATGTACGTCAAATATCAATGAAAGTCCAACTACGCAAGAATGATATAGCATACGATAGCTCATAAATCTTCATTAATGTTTTCAATGCTTTTTCTTTCCATTCTATATTAACTTGATCCGGATCAATTATCTTTCCGACTTTGGGCTACATCCCGGTCACGTTTCCGGCCCGTGACGGGGCAATCGATAGTATCACATTTCCAGCCTGTGATGGGGCAATCGATAGTATCACATTTCCAGCCTGTGGCGGGGCAATCGATAGTATCACATTTCCAGCCTGTGACGGGGCAATCGATAGTATCACATTTCCAGCCTGTGACGGGGCAATCGATAGTATCACATTTCCAGCCTGTGACGGGGCAATCGATGGTATCACATTTCCAGCCTGTGACGGGGCAATCGATAATATCACATTTCCAGCCTGTGATGGGGCAATCAATAATAACGAGATAAGCCCAAAGTCCCTGTTCATTTAATCAATTCACAAACACACATCCATTCCCTTTTCCACTTTATTTCCGGCCTAGACTAACCATGGTCACGTTTCCGGCCCGTGACAGGGCAATCGCTATAACATGGTTAGTCCATACCACCACATCCATAAATTCAATTATGCAGGTATAAGTTATACACATACAAGCATCCATCACACTACCAACCACAAGCCAACACGATCAAAATATAATTAAATATAAAACTATTTTGCTTTGTCTGGATCATAGCATATCAAACATATATAGTGCAAAAATATGTATATCATATAGGATTGGCGTACAAGGATTCTTACTGAAATTGTAAACAGACTCAAACACAGATCTGGATTACAACCTACGAGCTGGGGTGCTGAGTCCCCTGATCAAAACCTCCTGGCACCGCTGACTCTTCTCCTACAACATCAATTATAAATCACAAACTAAATTATTTAATATTAAAATATTCTGAACTATAATTCTCATCTGTTATGGGGTCCATCATCAGGTCCCCAAACATCTCAATCCTCCCAGATCTAGGGCAGTCGGGATAGCCCGACTCCCATCTTGTACCACCGGCCTACGTCGTCGCCAGCCGTGGCCGCTGCCACGCCGGCGATGATGGCCGGTCCCGATAAAGAGACCAACAGAATGGATGATTCCTCTCTCTTCATGGTTGGGAATACATCTTCCCTTCCCCATTTCTTGGCCCAAGGGCAGCAGCCGCCACCTGCCCAATCCTCGGCCACCATTGGTCGAACCATCGCCGGCCACCCCTACTGCAGTCACCGGCGATGGTGGCCGGCCAAGAGAAAGAGAGAAGAAGAAGTCTCTTCCTCTTCTTCTTCTTTTCCTTCTCCTCTTATTATTATTATTATTATATTCTTATTTTCTCTCCTCCTCCTCCTTCTTCTTCTTCTTCCTCTTTCCAACCAACACTGTCCCCTCCCCCTTCCTCCATTTCTTCCACGGAAAGGCCACTGACAGTGGCTCGACCCCCACCCGACGGCACCCAACCGCCGTCGCTGCCGCCGGTGGCCAACCGACGAGGGGAAGAGGAGGAGAGGATGGGATCCCGAGGAAGAAGACCTCGGATCCACCCTCCCTCATCACATACACAGCCTAGAAAACTCTCTCCGACCCTCACATAGATCCGACCGACCCCCAATACCATGGATCCCGACCAACCGGCGGCCGGCGGCGGCGGCAAGATCCGAAAAAGAGAAGCCAAAACAGGGTATCCCTGTTTCAGACTCTTCTCCGGCGATCTCACCGGCCCTAAACCTAGTAAATGGAGTGCAAGGGAAGGTGCTGCACTTACCTCAGCCCGACGAGGTGCTCCGGTGATCTTTCCGGCGAGGAATCGAAGAGGAAACTCGGATTTTCCCCGCACGGGTCCAAAGTTTTTCTCCCGGTTTGTGGGGAAGGGAGGAGAGGCTTTCCGGCTTCCTCCACGGCCGACTGGTTCTCGGCTCCGGCGCTCGGTTTCCTCCGGCGATCGGCCTCTCCAACGATCCCCTCCAACGCCGCCGCCCCCCCCCCCCCTCCTCCCATTCTCCTCTCTTCATCCACGATCGTGCCTAGGGCACGATCGTATTTTATAGATGGGCCCGGCTTCTTCGGGCCGGCCCATCAAACCATTTTTTTTTTTTCATGGGTATTACATACTCTCCCCCTTAAAAAAATTTCGTCCTCGAAATTAACTTACTTGACGCCTCAAACTTTAAAAATATGCATCCATCATATCATCCCTGAGATCTTAAATAGTCTCCCTCTCGGAGTAACTACTCACAAGATTTTGACATACAAAAATCACAGCATCTTACAACTTGATCCTTTCTTTTTTTTTTACCACACGTAGTAAGTTCTTTTGATCTCCTTCGAAAGAATTCCAAACGCCCAACCTTGGATTAAAATGCCATAATTATATCCCAAAGAAATTAATTTCCCTTGATTCTACATAGAGATCATAATTGTCTTAACAGAAATAGGAGAAATCTTTAGTATCAAATGCTCTTAATATTCTATAATCATTTTTCTTTTCTTTCTCCCACATCATTCCAACAAATAAGAGATCCATAGAATCAACAACATTCTCCTGAAACTAACTCAAGTATTTCATCATAATGCCTTTTAGATCAAATATTAATGATCTTAACTAGTTTCAAAATAAGTCAAACCACCACACTTCCGCTGCACACTCTGATTTAATTCATTCAATTCTTTAAAGTCACAAAATGATTTCTGACTAAAGTATCACTTTGCATTGAGACTAAGAAACTCCAAGTTTCAAATTTCCAAGTAGAACTAGAGCAAAACCTTTAGATCTTTTTGTCCTCAATTTATAGAGTGTACATACCATAACTAACCCCCGATCCTTTAGTCAAGTTTAAGGTCACTATGTGATCTCCACAATCTTCTTAGAATCCAAAATATCTAAGTTTAATTTAAAGGGAGGTAATTCTTGTATTCCTTTAGCAATTTAATTAGAAGATCTACATTGATTTTCCTTCCAACAGAATTTACTTCAAATTCAATGGGTTAGAAGTCATTGAGCCAATACACTATGATTAGAATTTAACTCGATCGATCTCCTGATCTTCCTTCACCAAGATTCTTAACATCCATCAGTAATGCTATATATGATAATTCATGTAAGCATCTCATGACCGAAGTCTCTACTCAATATGACATTTATTAGTGGCTTCATCAATAATGACAAAAGATCCCTGCTCAAATCTTAAACTTAGGCTTAAGTTTTACATTAACGCATCAATTAGTCTTCTACAATTATAAGTAAAATCCAATAGCCCAATCCAAACATGAGAATTCAAATAATTAGAATTCTTCCATCAATATGCATACTCTATGGCCTCAAAATAATCAAATACATTCATAGAAAATAGACCTATTTGCAATATCCAACATGCCAACACCAGATTTAATCCAGATACATTTTCAACTTCGAAGAACGTTCCTTTCAATATTATGAAATCTCCTTAGCTTACTCCAATACTAAATCAACGTACAAATCCCACTCTAATAATTAGCAGCAAAACCAAAAGTATGATCACATCAAAACCCAAATCAAATTTGAACTTTCAAATCATTTAAATAATATCTGAACATGGTATACTCGATATGCCATTGTTGACCTACACTTATCTTAGGTCAAACCTCTCTTATCATGATCAAAGACAATTTATACTTTCCTTCCGTATGCATCAAAAACCAAACCGATGCATACATTTTATCACAATGCCAAGTGATCTTACAGCTTAAGCACTGAATTTAATTGTCATGTCCAAAGTGATCATAACCTTAAGCTATGATATATTTCTGTCACGATCCCTAGTGATCTTAAACATATGCTTAGATTCCAACTGGTCACATTTTCCAATAATCTTAAACCTCAAACTTTAATGCCACTAAGGCCACAGTTCCTAGTGGTCTTAAACCTTAGATTATAATATCATTCTTATTACAATCTCAAGTGATTATAAACCAAATCTCTGATAGTTTTTCTATCATAGTTCTCCACTGATACTCACCTGAACATAAACCCTAGGATACCTAAACCTTAAGCTCTGATACCACTCTGTCACGCCCCGAACCCAGCACCCGGGTCCGGTACGCGACCGGCCGCATGAGCCCTAGAGCAGTGCCCTAAAGATCATGCAAGGCCTATGATTAACAAAAATTCTAATAAATCCACAATTAATCTAGTAATTCAAATAGAGCAGTCCGACATGTCCAAAATAAACAAATTAGTTCATTTACAAGCTCTTCAAATGTTCATCGACATCAAAGAAGGATAAACAACTAACTAACTAATGACTCTGGTGCTCGCACTCTACGCCCATCCCATCCAAAACTATGCATCCTGCAACTCTGGTAAAGAAAAAGAAGAAAAGGGGGTGAGCTTTACAGCCCAGTAAGAATTCCTACACATCCATACCAACACAATAATAATATGAATTTGAAAGCCACGACAAATCGATGCACATTTCATGAAATCATAAACCGGCTATCAAAAGGCTCGAATAATTAATATAAGTATGTACGTCAAATATCAATGAAAGTCCAACTACGCAAGAATGATATAGCATACGATAGCTCATAAATCTTCATTAATGTTTTCAATGCTTTTTCTTTCCATTCTATATTAACTTGATCCGGATCAATTATCTTTCCGACTTTGGGCTACATCCCGGTCACGTTTCTGGCCCGTGACGGGGCAATCGATAGTATCACATTTCCAGCCTGTGATGGGGCAATCGATGGTATCACATTTCCAGCCTGTGACGGGGCAATCGATAATATCACATTTCCAGCCTGTGATGGGGCAATCAATAATAACGAGATAAGCCCAAAGTCCCTGTTCATTTAATCAATTCACAAACACACATCCATTCCCTTTTCCACTTTATTTCCGGCCTAGACTAACCATGGTCACGTTTCCGGCCCGTGACAGGGCAATCGCTATAACATGGTTAGTCCATACCACCACATCCATAAATTCAATTATGCAGGTATAAGTTATACACATACAAGCATCCATCACACTACCAACCACAAGCCAACACGATCAAAATATAATTAAATATAAAACTATTTTGCTTTGTCTGGATCATAGCATATCAAACATATATAGTGCAAAAATATGTATATCATGTAGGATTGGCGTACAAGGATTCTTACTGAAATTGTAGACAGACTCAAACACAGATCTGGATTACAACCTACGAGCTGGGGTGCTGAGTCCCCTGATCAAAACCTCCTGGCACCGCTGACTCTTCCCCTACAACATCAATTATAAATCACAAACTAAATTATTTAATATTAAAATATTCTGAACTATAATTCTCATCTGTTATGGGGTCCATCATCAGGTCCCCAAACATCTCAATCCTCCCAGATCTAGGGCAGTCGGGATAGCCCGACTCCCATCTTGTACCACCGGCCTACGTCGTCGCCAGCCGTGGCCGCTGCCACGCCGGCGATGATGGCCGGTCCCGATAAAGAGACCAACAGAATGGATGATTCCTCTCTCTTCATGGTTGGGAATACATCTCCCCTTCCCCATTTCTTGGCCCAAGGGCAGCAGCCGCCACCTGCCCAATCCTCGGCCACCATTGGTCGAACCATCGCCGGCCACCCCTACTGCAGTCACCGGCGATGGTGGCCGGCCAAGAGAAAGAGAGAAGAAGAAGTCTCTTCCTCTTCTTCTTCTTTTCCTTCTCCTCTTATTATTATTATTATTATATTCTTATTTTCTCTCCTCCTCCTCCTTCTTCTTCTTCTTCTTCCTCTTTCCAACCAACACTGTCCCCTCCCCCTTCCTCCATTTCTTCCACGGAAAGGCCACTGACAGTGGCTCGACCCCCACCCGACGGCACCCAACCGCCGTCGCTGCCGCCGGTGGCCAACCGACGAGGGGAAGAGGAGGAGAGGATGGGATCCCGAGGAAGAAGACCTCGGATCCACCCTCCCTCATCACATACACAGCCTAGAAAACTCTCTCCGACCCTCACATAGACCCGACCGACCCCCAATACCATGGATCCCGACCAACCGGCGGCCGGCGGCGGCGGCAAGATCCGAAAAAGAGAAGCCAAAACAGGGTATCCCTGTTTCGGACTCTTCTCCGGCGATCTCACCGGCCCTAAACCTAGTAAATGGAGTGCAAGGGAAGGTGCTGCACTTACCTCAGCCCGACGAGGTGCTCCGGTGATCTTTCCAGCGAGGAATCGGAGAGGAAACTCGGATTTTCCCCGCACGGGTCCAAAGTTTTTCTCCCGGTTTGTGGGGAAGGGAGGAGAGGCTTTCCGGCTTCCTCCACGGCCGACTGGTTCTCGGCTCCGGCGCTCGGTTTCCTCCGGCGATCGGCCTCTCCAACGATCCCCTCCAACGCCGCCGCCCCCCCCCCCCCCCCCCCCCCCTCTCCCATTCTCCTCTCTTCATCCACGATCGTGCCTAGGGCACGATCGTATTTTATAGATGGGCCCGGCTTCTTCGGGCCGGCCCATCAAACCATTTTTTTTTTTTTCATGGGTATTACAGCAGGCCAAAACATACGCCATGTTTTTGCCCATGGCCAGCAACCACAATTTTGTATCTCAACCACAGTTGATATCACAAACACATCATTTCACACATGTTGTCTAGTCGAGTTGCTTCTCTTTTTTCTCATCTTATAGTTATGCAAAAATTAAACACAAGTTAATATCTTGATCTAATTTCAACATTCGATTAGATGATATTAAATTATGCTAAATTACGGCAAATATTCCATGAATAAATAATTTATAAAAACAAAAGATTGAACATTTGAAAGATTTAAAATTTGGGTATCTGAATTGGTAACGATATTGAGCAACGACTTGCCACGGGAAGAATCATGATACTGTGGTTTGCCAGTCATAGGCTGGAGCATGGTACTATACAATTAATGTCCTCGCAATGGAAAGATACATGGTACATTTGTTTGTCAATCATATCTTGCTATAGTGTAACCGTGGCTAGTTCAAATACTGGAAAAGCTAGATCAGCTCTGTATTAAACTAGATGATGATGATGATGATAATCATGATGATATATGATTTGCATATCGAGCACTGATATTTTGATGATATATTGTACACATTTGAATTATTATAAAGCTCAATGCTTATACTGGTTTGTTACATGTGAAATATATATGTATATAATTGTTTTGTTATCAATTGTGGGCACATGAATCTTATTATTTGCTTAGCATTTCTGCATGTGCACGCGAAATTCTTACTAAGCGGTTAGCTCATATTATTATTTTATTTCCATTCCAAGCTGCAGGAGGCCTAGATTTATAGGATAAATTAAGAATTTTTGAGATAGTAATAATGAGGCTTTTGTATTTAACGAGAGATATCTGAAACCTGTATTTTCGACTATTCTACTTATTAGTTGCTAATGAAATATTTTACTTAACTTAAATTCTTATATTCTATTAGTGAGTGTTTTTGTTTGGATTATCGGGCACTGCATACCTTTGCAGGGTTGCTTCCTAGGGTAATACGTGGCTGTAACCTGTGCAAAGCCCAAATGACGGGTTTGGGGCAGGTAGTTCTTTACAACTTGAGGAGGGCTCATGTGCGCACGGATTAAGAGTTAACAGTGAATCCAAAGTACCTTGCAAATAGATCTCATGACCTTATTATAGTTAGTTCAATGGCGACACAGTGGTCCTAGCTTCTTGCATCAATGTAATTGTTATGCGCTCTTAATTACTTGCATAAAGTTCCAAGCTTTTTCACGATATGATTCATATAACCATGATTAGTAGGTTCACATGAATTTGTATAATTTAGGTATTAGGCATTTCATGTCTCATGAGGCTAAGTCCTACGGGACATATGTGCCACTCATGGAGCTACGGCCCTTTGTATCACTACACAAAAAAAGAATATTACCGACTCTTATTTGCCGACGCTTATTCCAAGCGTCGGTCGTTGAAGTTAATATGTAATTAAAAGCATCGTCGGAAGCCAAAAAATCACCTCATTATAGTCTCACATCGGCGGATTTGAAAAAAAAAACTGTTTATATAGCCAAACCCAACCACTCTACACGGATAGAATGAAGGTACCGATCGGGAAGGTTGCTTATATTTCTGAATGGAGGAGGAGAAGATGCAGACCGCAAATGGTATTTTTTTGGCAAATGGGAATTCGCGGAAATTCGCGACGCTTTAAAGCGTCAGGAAAGAGCGACGCTTTAAAGCGTCGAGAAAGAGTCGTCGCTAAATTGGAATTAGCGACGCTTTTAAAAGCGTCGGAAAATATTTTTTTCACTGTAGCATAGGCGACGCTTTACTAAAGCGTCGGGATGGTTTTTACCGACGCTTTTAAGCGTCGCTAATAGCCAAAAAAAGCGTCGCTAATGTCCAAGTTTCTTGTAGTGTTATATCATGTGTGGCTCATCGGAAATAGAAAATTTCTTGATAATTTATTGGTGGATTTGTGTAATCCGAAAACTTTTATGTTGGATATTAAATAGAAAATTTCTTGTTGTGATGGTTATTAAATAGAAAATTTCTTGGTATTTTCTGTTGGATTAATTTAATTCGGGCATCTCGAGAGGCGGATAAGTTCTACAGGATCATTTAATTCCATTTTTTGCTTGCCTAGCTCGTGTGCAGCTTGAAAATTTAATTTCTTTTGCTCTTGCATGTGTTACGGCCCGGTATAAACTGAGGCTCGGAAAAGTGTTTAAAATTTTTGAAGTTGATGAAATAACTAAAACGAGGAGTCATTCATCAACAATATATATTATTGCTTATGCAAACTGATTGGTATTGTTTGCTTATTCAAATAGAACAGTACAAATAATTGCGTCCAAATTTTCCATCAAGAAGCTTGTATGCAGTTTTCTAGTTGTTGTTGTCCATCCAGAATTGGGCCTGGAGCCAGTCCACAGTCTTCTTGTCCAATTGAAAGGCCTTGGCAAGAACATAATCCGAGATTGGTGGCTTCGCTCCAAAGACTGCATTGGCTATGGTGATCACGCCAGGGTTTTGGCTGCTGAGAGCGGCAATAGCAACAGCATTTGTCTTCCCATAGTTGAATTGGAAATGGATGAGGCCTTGAGGAAATACGAACACATCGCCCTTGTTGAGGACCTTAGTGAAGAGCTGGTTGTTAGGGTTATTAGAAGTGACGAAGCCGACATGGAGTGTGCCTTCCAGCACCGTAAGGATCTCGGTTCCCCTTGGGTGGATGTGAGGAGGGTTGACTCCATAGGGTGCAAAGTCCAGGCGAGCCAGCGAGATGCCAAGCGTGTTGAGCCCAGGAATTTGGTTCACGTTGACTTGAGTCACATTAGACCCTAGTTTGTTCCCTGTGTCGCGGTGCTTGTCGAGGCCATAGAAGAAGAAATCTTCGGCTTTGGCAAGCTTCGGGTCCTTGCAGACGAACCCATTTACAAGCACTGCATGAACAATTGCAAGGAAGAGGTACGTTTGTATAACGACATATGATAAAAACTCATCATTAGTATCCTTGAAGTTTAGTTGGACAGCTGGTAACTTCAGGAAAATTACACACCATGCTTGCTAATTACATATTTAGCAACTAATAACTAATAATAAGGTAGATGTTGTGAATAGGAGTACCATTTGATTTAAGATCAGCAACACAGAAGTCCTGGAGTTGACTAGGATCAGAAGCAATGGCATGAGATGAAGCCAGAGCAAGGAGAGCAAGGAAGAGGAAATGGGCAGCCATCTATTCTCTCTTTCTAGCTAGCAGAAGAATGGCCAAGGGATTTGGAGCAAGGTGTTATGGGAGGAGTTGATATATATATATAGAAGGAGCGTGGGACTAGGCCTTTGATAAGGCTTGATTTAGTCATGCGACTTCGTAAAGGCAAGAAGAGTAAACCATATTAGATAAATTGCATGCCATGGTTCTCTAATGTTTCTCCATGTGTTTGTTGTTGTCTCAGTAAAAGTTTGACGAAGTATCGCTGATGACGTCTGTGGCGAGTCAATTAGGAAGAAGCAGTCCAGAGAAAGGAAAAGGAGAGATTATAGCTTCAAGTAAACCATCCAGACATATATCATGATGGTTTCTCTTACTCCCTATTATTATAATTTTTTAATATCAGTTGTGGTCTTCTTTCAACAATATACTTGGAGTTGTTGGAGACTGCCTGAGAGGAATCGACGCCGTCCATGGCAAATGTTTCTCGAACCGTGCTTTTGATCGCATCTCACCGAGAAATCACCAGTTCGTTTACTATGTCATACAACTGCGTTTTCTGAAAACGAGTAACGATGTGATTTGAGGAAGACAATAGATTTCCAAGGGAGCAGCGGAAACCACCTAACTGGTTAAAATAGCGAATAAGACGACGACATGCACCTTGCTTTTTACCGGAAGCATTTTCTATTACAATGGGGTGTTGGTCCCATTCAAGAACCCCATGATGTGTTCAGACAATGCGGAGACTTCCAGAGTTTTTTTTCCCCTTATAATAAACTGCATTAGTCCATAATTACGTCAAATGAATCAGTTATTATAATATCAAAATCTAAAAGCTTAAGTGTTTTCTTCAAGTGCCGATCAGTTATCAGTCCCTTTTCATCATTGCATGTAACGTTTACGTGCCAGATATCAGTTCATATGCAATGGAATAAGAATATTACAAACAATTTTGGTTTTACTTATGATGACTTCGATCTCTCCATGGTTACCAAAGCTTTTCACATTAGTTTTGGTAGTGTAAGATGGGTGGCTAAAATTCTAGAAAATGATATTTATGGAATGATTATTTTAGATGACATTTGGCATCACTTTCATTTTTTTTATTTTCAAAAAAAATATTTTTTATTTTCAAATTTCAAAATATAAAATTTTGTAGTCTGGTCAATTACTTTTAAAATTGCATGATGATATGGGTCAGGGCAACGGTACAGCTGGAGGAGATAGTGGTGATAGTGGCAGCAATTAAAAGGGTGCTATGATGTTGCTGTGGTGACAGTGCTAGTAGGGCCACTGATGATGTAGTGGTTACAGTGATAACAGTGGTGGTGGTATGGTAAAGATTAGTGGCATCAGCGATGTGGTGGAGGTGTTGAGGTTGGTAGTTGCGGTGGTGAGAGCTACGACAATACAGATATGGTGGAGATGACAACGATAACAATGATGGTGGTGATGGTGGAATGACGTGGTGGTGGTAGCAATTGTGGCAGTAGTGATATAACAACAGTTGCAGTAGTTGTAGTACTAGTAGTAGTGATGATAGTGGAGACAATAGTACAGTATCCATTGTAATGGTGATGGTGGAGATAATGGTGGTAGCAGTGGTAAAGGCGATGGTGGTTATGGTGTTGGGATGGTGGTAATAGACATGAGTATTATTTTAAAAAAGAGTAAAAATAAAAAAAATTACCATTATTTTTTTAGAATAATAAAAATATTTTTTAAACGTTTATTTTGCCTTGGTTTCTCTGATTTTGTTTTCAAAATAAAAATAAATTAAATATAAATACAGCGCCAAATAGGCCCTTACTTGGCAAACCTCTCTCAATACCTGCCCTAGCTGTCAGGTTGAAGAAATGTGATATCCGAGATCAAAGGTCCTTTGTTGTAAATTGAAATCAACCCTGCAAAGTCAAGAGGAATTATCTATTGAAGAAAACAACAACTTGGCAAAATGTATGAGACTCATGAGGCATCCAATCCACTATTGGTCTGCAAAAAAAAGGGGAGGGGGGGGGGGGGGGGGGGGGGGGGGTGTTGTCTTGTAGCCACATAATTGTCCTAGATGATTATAATTAGCCCTTAAAAGTTTACTGCTTGGTGATGCATTACAAAATTTTGAGACATTAATATTGCAAATGGGTCCTTGGCTCAGTGGTAGAGTATCAAGAGGTTACTGGTTCCCTTTAAAAAATTAGTATTTTGTATTGTATGATGACATAACATAAAAGTTTAATTTTTGATTCCTATTTTCTATTACAATGGAAAAATATTATTTGGTTTCTCATTAATACAACTCAAATTATTTTATGATTTTTAGAACCATTATGATGGTCTTTTAATGAGGAATAGTTGTAATGGGATATGGCATTATTGAAACCTTGGTTGTAATTATTTTTTTTATAGGGGATTACCAAGTAATAGAGAATATCATAAGATTGAAACTCGAGATCCTTAATTGCATAATTATAGAAATAAAAAATACAAACTTAAATTATTATGATAGTAAAAGTATGTTAAATTAGTTTTCAAAAAATTGCCTCATAGGTAAGCTTTTGAAAAACACATTTTTGATGCATCTCAAATAGAGCTTTTGCCTAAGAACTTCAAGTTCGAGATTTTCTTAGCAGATTTTTTTTTCAACTTTTGGAGGAAGTAGAATGCTGTTCCAAAATAATAAATAAAAAATTAGAATTTTGTCTCGATCTGAAGACTAGTATCTCTGCACAAAATCCAAGCCGACCATCACAGAACAATGAAGGATGCAGAAAATAAGTGGAAGAAGGACAAAGCTGGCTAGGTGGGTAGCGCCCGGCGGCCTAAATTATTTAGAATGGTGTGGCCCAATTCATCCAATCAAGAAATAGAAGTTCGATTAGAGCAAGAAAATATGTTAAGAGTTATCAATGGTGGGTCCTTCGATAGTTGATAATGAAGAGGCCGACAAGTTAGGTGATTGCCTGAATTACTTTTGTGTTGGATATTAAATAAAAAATTTCTTGTTGTGCTGGTTATTAAATAGAAAATATCTTGGTGCCTTTTGTTGGGTTCATGTATTCAAGGGTCTCACGGGGCCGACAAGTTACATAGGATATGCATCCATTTTTCACTTTCCTAGCTTGTGTGCAGCTTGAAAGTTTCATTTATGTTGCTCTTGCATGTGTAAAAATTATAAGCCCGGCCAGGTATAAACTGAGGCTAGGAAAAGTGTTTAAAGTTTTTGAAGTCAATGAAATAACTAAAACGAGGAGTCGTTCATCAACAATATTATATATTATTGCTTATCCAAACTGATAGGTATTGTTTGCTTATTCAAATAGAATAGTACAAATAATTGCGTCCAAATTTTCCATCAAGAAGGTTGAATGCAGTTTCTAGTTGTTGTTGTCCATCCAGAATTGGGCCTGGAGCCAGTCCACGGTCTTCTTGTCCAATTGGAATGCCTTGGCAAGAACATAATCAGAGATTGGTGGCTTCGCTCCAAAGACTGCATTGGCTATGGTGATCACGCCAGGGTTCTGGCTGCTGAGACCGGCAATGGCAACAGCATTTGTCTTCCCATAGTTGAATTGGAAATGGATGAGGCCTTGAGGAAATACGAACACATCGCCCTTGTTGAGGACCTTAGTGAAGAGCTGGTTGTTGGGGTTATTAGAAGTGACGAAGCCGACATGGAGCGTGCCTTCCAACACCGTAAGGATCTCGGTTCCCCTTGGGTGGATGTGAGGAGGGTTGACTCCATAGGGTGCAAAGTCCAGGCGAGCCAGCGAGATGCCAAGCGTGTTGAGCCCAGGAATTTGGTTCACGTTGACTTGAGTCACATTAGACCCTAGTTTGTTCCTTGTGTCGCGGGGCTTGTCAAGGCCAGAGAAGAAGAAGTCTTCGGCTTTGGCAAGCTTCGGGTCCTTGCAGACGAACCCATTTACAAGCACTGCATGAACAATTGCAAGAAAGGTAAGTATATACAACGACATAAGATAAAAACTCATCATTAGTATCTTTGAAGTTGGGTTGACAGCTGGTAACTTCAGGAAAATTACCCACCATGCATGCTAATTACATACTTAGTAACTAATAACCAATAAGGTAGATGTCGTGAAGAGGAGTACCATTTGATTTAAGATCAGCAACACAGAAGTCCTGGAGTTGACTAGGATCAGAAGCAATGGCATGAGATGAAGCCAGAGCAAGGAGAGCAAGGAAGAGGAAATGGGCAGCCATCTATTCTCTCTTAATTTCTAGCTAGCAGAAGAATAGCCAAGGGATTTGGAGCGAGGTATTGTGGCCAAATAGCTTGGAGCAGTGGATATATATAGGGCCGGGGGAGATGTGGGACTTTGCCCGTTAAGAGGCTTGAATCAGTCGGGGGAGACTGTGACAAAGTAGTTCGGAGACAAAAGAAAACGAGATATTGTTATATCAATCCGTCCACCCAAAGTAGTTCTCTAATTGCAACCAATACCGAGTCGTTAGAGAGCTTTATTATATTCAACTGAGGTTTTTGATCTGGTCGCAATAAGAAATCATCAGCCGACCTATTAGCTCATGCCGCTTTGATTTACCAGGGGAAATAACGTGATACGGAAGCCCTTGTGGTTTCCAAGGTAGCAGTTGAAGCCACCAAACTGGCTGAATTAGCGTCTCGGCAAGCTTTTGACCGGTAGCTTTTTCTAGGATGGACAAAGCCACAATATTTTTAATTATGTATTTGTATAATATTATTGGCGTCTTCAAGCCTCTATAGTGCAATTGTTTTATCATAGCCTAGCATTTTTTCTAGAAGAATTTAATTTGGCCTTGCTAATAAATAGGGATCTTTTTTATGTTAAAATCATTCCTCTTTTTTTTTTTTGTGATTGAGAAAAGCCATTCACATATTATGAGGGCTAGTACGCTTCCATAACATTGGGGTAACACAAATTGTTGTCTTATTTTTTGGATGGTGTTTTAGCAGCCAAGTATTGTGTTTTTATGAATTCCATTTAGATGATAGTTGTAGTGGATTAATAAGTAGAAGTATGGAGGTCTCGATAGGCAAAAAGGATAGGGGACCTCTTATACTATATTAAGATCCAATCTAAAAATTCAGTCATTTAGATGGATGGGTTTAGGAGTATACAATCACTACAAAAGTCTTTAACCTATCTAACATAGGACTATTATTCCTCAACACCATCTCTTACGCATAGAGCCTGAGGGACATGGAACCCAAAATAAGAGGCAATATATGGATGAGTATGTAGAAGCATGGAGGTTTTGGTTGGCAGGAATAATTGGTGGCTCTGATACCATGTTAAGATCTTATCTAATAACTCGGGCATTTATATAGATGCACCAAAGAGTATATAAGCACTACAAGAGTTTTTAACCTATCTGAGATTACGTTTTGAGGATAGGATTCAATATCGATGATCTAAATTATTGGATGAGATTTAATATCTTTAAGCTACGTATAGACCAAGTGTGTAATTTAGAGACCTCAGCATGCACATCAAGTGGTTAAAAATATGTATTGCTCCTATTATTTAAACAATCATTTTTTTGGCGTGTAAACAATTAATATATAGTAGAATTAATTATAGTGCATTCACGGATAGTAGGTACGTAGTTCACTAAAATTCCAACTGATCAAAGATTTAAATAAAAAACCTAAAAGTTATGCAGTGTCAAAATCGTCAGTAGTTTAGGACAAATCTGAGAACACCGTAAATACTGAACAACTAAAATGAATGGACAAGCGGCGTTTGCATCTTCAGACGATAGTTCCTAGAGAATATACATATCCTGTATCTATCACACACAGAAATCTGGAGAGATCCATCGATCTCATGCTGTGGCTGCAAGGATTGATCATGATTCCTAAAGAACGGATTGCTTGGTTTGTTGGTACTTTTTAAGGTTCGAAGAAGTGCATGTTGAAGCTTTTGAAGTTGATGAGATAAATAAAACGAACAGTCCCTGCACATTCATAACATACTCGCAGGATTCATTGGAACTCCATCTGATCAGTATACCAGAAGCAAGACAAATATTAACTGATGAAAGTAATTCTCTTTAATCGTATAATGTTGGAAACATATGTTAACGCAAACAAATATATGCAAACAAAAGGACAGTGTTTGCTTATTCAAACCATTACAAGAAAACCAATCCAAATATCAGATATCAAGTAGTTCGCATGCAGTTGCCTAGTTGCTGTTGCCCATCGAGAATTGGGCCTGGAGCCAATCTACAGTCTTCTTGTCCAACTGAAAGGCCTTGGCAAGAAGATCATCGGAGATGGGTGGATTCGCTCCAAATACTGCATTGGGTACGAGGATCACCCCAGGGTTCTGGCTGCTGAGACCAGAAATGGCGACGGCATTGGTCTTTGCTTTGTTGAATTGGAAGTGGATCAGACCTTGAGGAAATACGAACACATCGCCTTTGTTAAGAACCTTGGTGAAGAGCTGGTTGTTAGATGCGACGAAGCCGACGTAGAGTGTTCCTTCCAACAGTGTAAGGAGCTCAGTAGCCCGTGGATGGGTGTGAGGAGGGAGGAAACCGTAGGGTGCAAAGTCTAGGCGAGCTACCGAGATTCCAAGGGTGTTGAGCCCAGGAATTTGGGTGACATCGAGCAGAGTCACATTAGACCCAAGTTTGTTTCCTGTGTTGCCGGGCTTGTCAAGTCCGGAGGAGAAGAAATCTTCGGCTTTGGCCATCTTCGGGTCCTTGCAGACAAACCCATTCACAAACACTGCAACAAATATAAAAACGATAAGTACTTCGACAATATATATAGAAGCTGATCGGTGCAGGTTGGTTGGAAAGGCCCTCCTCGGTGAACCATAGGTTATGCATGCATAATTACAATTTTCACAACGCATAAAATAGTTGATGAGCAGGAGTACCATTTGATCCAGGATCAGCGACGCAGAAGTCCTGCAGTTGGCTAGGATCAGAAGCAAGGGCATGAGATGAGGCCAGAGCAAGGATTGCAAGGAGGAGGAAGCGGGCAGCCATCGCTTATCTCTTTCTAGCTAGCAGAAGAATGGAGAAGGGATATCGGACAAGGTGTTGTGGAAGGAGTTGATATATATAGAGGGAGATTGGGTTGATAAGGCTTGATTTAGTCATGGGACTTAACTGAAAAGAAGAAGAGTAAACGATGTTAGGTGAATTAATTGCATGCCATGGTTTTCCAATGTTTCCCCAAGTGTTTGCTATTGGCCAAGTAAATCTTTTAGAAGTCTCCCTGATGACATATGGGTAGAAAGTTACGACTGGAAGGTAATAGCGTCGAGCGAACCATCCACACACAGATCATGGTTTCTCTTATTCTATATTATTATATATAATTTCTGATGCGGTCTTCTTTCAACAAATATCCTTGGAGTTGTTGGAGAATACGATGACGGCGCCTTTCGAGAAATCACCTGTCAACTTATCGTGTCATACAACCGCGCGACAACGACACCTTGCTTTTTACCGGAAGAATATTCTATTATACTGAAGCGTTCATTTCATTCAAAAACAACATGAAGCGTTGAACACCGCTGAGACTTTCGGATCCCTAGATAATTTATAAACGTATACATAGATAAATAGATAGTTAGATCGATAGAGATGTAGATAGATCAATTCATAGATGGATCGATAGATGTTAATATAGATAAAAATAGATATAGACATAGATATATATAATATACATATATACATACAGGGCGGCCCAATACATTTGGAAGCCGAAGGCGAATCCAATAAATGAGATCTTTTTTTTTATAATAAATTTTTTTAATAAGTATAAAATATTTAAAAAAATGATATGAAGATAGATAGCTATCAAGTATACTATTTCAACAAAGATACATGAATTTAACAAAGATAGGCAAGAAGCCGTTTTAATTTAATATAATTCTTAAATGGAAGCACCGAAATGTAATTACCTAAAAGAAGGGCATGAAACTGATTTAATAGCTGAGATAATGCTTAAGAGAAAGTAGGGGCATTATGGGAAATTCACTCCATCTAATTAATAAAAGTCCCATCCCACCATCTCCCCTTCAAGTGAGTACCCAAGCAGCAACTGCAACATCACAGCACAGCAGCCACTCAACCCCCTCCCTCATTTTCTCTCTCTACCTGTGAGATACTGGACTGAAGCCGGCAGCTACACCCCTCTTGGAAGGGGCATAACAGGGGATCGCAGACACGATCCCCTCCGACTTCTCCGGGCACAGGGATGCCGCGGGCACTCCGCGGCTACACCGCGGTGGTTTCGCGTCCACCCCACGGCCGCACGAGTGGCTGCTGATTTCACCCCACCGCCGCGATTTTCGCAGCGGAGAGCCGTTGAAATGGGATGATAATACCCCCGTTCTTCCTTTTCCAAAGAACACCTCTGAGCCCTCCTCCCTCTCATCCGTCTCCTCCTCTTCCTCTCCCTTCTTTTTCTCCTCCCTCTCCTCTTGCTTCCCAAGGGGCCGGCATGTCGCCCGATCAATCGCCATTACCCATACGCCTTCCCGTGTTTTGAAGATTCACATCACCTCGGTTTCGAGCGCCGCCGCCGCCGCTTGACCATCGGATCGAGCCTCCCGCAGCCGAGATCTTCCTCCCACCGCCTCTGCCACCGCTGGTAAGCTTCTTCCGCTCTTCGATCTCAACCTTAACCATGCTATTTTCCTCCCTTTGCTTTGGCCCCAACCGAGATCACTCGGTTTCCCTCCGACGCCGGGCACCGCAGCGGCCGGCTGGCCATCGACAGCCCCTGGCCACCCTGCCGCCCTCCTCCTCTTTCGGTCTCCCTCTCAGTTTCCTGTTCGTGGGCGGGGTTTGGGGAAGGAGGAGGTCCATCACGGGCCAAACGGGGCCCGTTGGGCCCCGTCCATTATAGGCCCAACTTGGGCCTAGTCCAGCCCGGTTAGGTCCAGTTGGGCCATACCCTATATGGGCCCAACTCGGGCCTATTTGAAATCTGAATCCGAAACCCGAAAATCCAAAACCCAAAACTCAGTTCAGACCAGCAACCCGAAACCCAGTTCAGACCTGAAACCCGAAATTTGAACCCGTTTGGCCAATAAATAGAATTTTGTAGTGAAGCCCTAGATAGTATATTATTTCACAAAAGAACCTTCTACAATTTATGTTTGTTCCCTATAAGAAAGATTATTAAATAAGGGTCCCCAAATATATTTGATTGATCCCTCTACTAAAGTTTTATTATAGAATAGTACCCTATAATTAAGTATTGTCCCTGCAATGAATTGTGTTGCATAAATAATCCATTAGAGACCAACTTTGGAGGCCCTATTGGGCCAAGTCTATGTAGGCCCGTTGGGCCGTGTCCGATGTGGGCCCTATGGGGCCATGCCCATTATGGTTCAACCCTGGGCCCTGTTGGGCCGTATCCAACAATATTAAATTTAGTTTTGCTTAGCTCTGAAATTAACAAAGAAATTAATTAAACAAGTGTATCTGACGTGTTTGCCTGAAGTGGGATTTAAAGTAAAAAGAGGTAAGTAACTTAATGCTTCAAAGTGCATTTTTCAAATATTTAGTAAAATAACTATTAGTGGATTAAATTTCAAAATATGATTTGTATTTAGTAAAATGGGGCTGGCATGTCTAAATTTCATTTGAAAATTTTGTTATATGCTCTGAAATCCGTAAACTATGACTGAATAATTTATGAAATTTATTATATATATATATATGCATTCTCAGCATGGCTATGATTTGTTCTGTTCTGTTCTGGCCCCGCCAATGGGGATTATATGTTGGACCTATCGACTTGTAATCTGTGAGGAACCGGTTTTGACACCGCGCCACCGGTGATTAGAATAGTGGTTTCTGGACACCGTTGCCACCGGTGACTAACAATAGTGGTTTCTTGCACTCTGTGCAACCCATGCCACTGGGTTACGTGGCCGTAGCCTATTATGTTGAGATTCTGGTATCAGAGTTTTTGAAAAAATGATAATAAGTTTTGAAAACAGTAAAACGATGTTATTTATAATTTATTCTAGTCATTATCCTGTATTTTGATCTGATATGCTCTGACCCCACTTTGGAATATTTTGTTGCTTACTGGGCTAGTGTAGCTCATTATTTTATTTTCTCTATTTTTCAGATCCAGAGGCTTGATCGCACGGAATTGGAGAGTGCGTTAGATTTTTCGATGATTTTTTCAGTTATTGGCATTTTAGTTAGATTAGTTTGGATATTTGAATTATGTTGGCATATGCTATTTTGAAATTTTGTAAGACTGCTTTTGACCAACTTAAATAATTATGTCATCTTTAAACATATGTGATTGCTTTGATATGATATGCTGCCTTGTACACCTTTGCGGCCCGCCATGCGGGCATGCAGCGTCTGCCGTGCCTCGGGCTCGGGGCGTGACACTACCACCCAAGAGGGGAGAAGAAACCGAGAGGAGAAAATTAAAAGAATCTCCACCCTCCAAGAAGTCCATTTCCAATCCCCCTTTCTTCATGATGGCCCATCTGGATCAGAAGTAATGTAAGGGAAGGAAAACCAAGACCAAAACCCAAAAAGAGAAGGGATGAAAGATAAGAGTGGCTTCAGGCGTGTATCAAGCCAACCAAATCCCACCTCTCTCTTTCTCTCTCTCTCCATCCAAAACAAAAGTACTGTCCCCAACTTTCCAAATTGCCCCTCTGCAGGCCAGGAAACTCTCCACCTCCCTTCCATCAAGGGGGAAGACACGTAGCCAGCTCCTGTTCGCGTTTTATATGGGGCCTTTGTTTCCTTTTGGTCACGGTCAGACGCAAGGAACTTCCCTCCCTGATCACCGGAGGCCTTCCATTAGCCCGAGGCCTTAGGCGACCGCCCGGTCGCCTAAGGCTCGGGCCGGCCCTGCATACATACATTTATGTGCATGTAACATGCCCACGCCAGATATTAGTTCATATCAACATATGCAATTGAAGAATAATATTATAAAAATTTTGGTTTGGTAACGTGACTTTTCTCTATACTTATGAAGAACTAGTCTTCTACGTCAGTTTGGATGGTGTACAATGGTAATCATTTGGCTAAAATTTTAGAAAATAGCTATTTATAAAATAATTATTTTAGATACCATTGACATTACTTTTATTTTGATATTTCAAAAAATAAAAAATAGCTAATTTTATTTTAAAACTTTTAAAAATCTAAATATGTTTGGATTAGTGAATTATTTTTAAAAATACATGATGATGGTAGGCAAGCCCATAGTAATGTTGGATGTTTGGTGGAGGCCATACTAGTGGCAGCGGCGGCCATTGAGCAGGTGCTGGCGATATTGTGGTAGCAATAATGGTGGTGGGGCCACGACGATGCGGTGGTTGGAAAGATGAGGGTAGTGGTGGTGGTATAGAAGAGACTATGGTGGCGGTAGTAATATGGTGAAGGGGTTGAGATTGGCGGTTATGGTGGTGGTAACAATGACAACAATAGAGATAATGGAGATGATAGCGACGACAACAGTAGAAAAAAGTGGTGGTTGCAGCAACAATCAAGGTGGTAGAGACAACGACGATGGTGGTGGTGGTAGTGGCTATGATCCAATGATGGTGGAGACGGCGGCGGCGGGAACAATAATGGTAACGAAGGAAACAATAACACCGGTGGCGGCGACGGTGGTAGAGAAAATAAAACAGTGGCATCCTTAATGGTGGTAACAGATGAGTTTATTATTTTTCAAAAATGGTGAGAATGAGAGTTTCTTAATTTTATTTTTCTAGAAATAATAGTGATAAAATGTTTTGGATGGGCGGCCATCTGTCACGCGCCTGGCTCGTAAAATTGGGTTGGAGTGTGGCAGATGGCCACGGGGTAGATATACCTATATGGATAGAGGAGGGATGAGGGACATGGTTTAGGAGAAGGTTGGACCTTTGAATTGAAGAACTCGTGCTTCCACACCAGAGTAAGGTTGGCTAAAGTTTGCTTTGTTTTCTTTCATAAACTATATAAACAAATGGTTGCCGCCTTTGACGCTTACAATAGCTGGGCCAGCTCAATGAATATGGTCAGGCTCTGTTTTCATCATGACCGAGTCCAGCCAAAGTTATTATAATTTATCAACTTATTTAAATTTTGGCATTCCATATAATCAATAGTATTTCAATTTATAACAATATTATAACTACAAACAGCTTTTTACGTTTTAGAAGTCATTAAGATCCTTTGAGGCAGCTATGTTTTAATACACTTTGGAATACGATCTAAACAGGCCACTCTACTCCACTATGTATCATCAATGTATTGGTGCCTCATGTTAGTTGATACTGTAGATCTATAGTATGTAATTTCTTAGCTATGGAGGCTTCTTTCTGTGTGGGTTGCATCCAAGAAACAACGCATTACCTTGATATTTCTTCAGAAAAGAAACTAGAAAAAAAAATGCGTTTTTTAATTAGAAGGAGACTTGCAACGAAGTTTTTAGCGCACTCTCTAGAAAAAAATAATTACCTTGGGTGTCATGAAGGAAAAGCATGATTCCTTGAGCTGATTGATTGAGCTTCCAATGAGAATAAATTGATAAGCCATATAAGATAACCTATATGGAGGCTTATTTATGCCAATTCGCGCAGTTTGATAGCACCGTACATGCTTTTCAGCCATGTATATTAAAAGTTTCAGCAACATCTGGGAGAGGCAGAGATACGCCTGCTTCTAAATAATAACTGGAGACTCAAAACGAGTACACAGAACATGTAATTAACTAAAACCAATTGCACTGCATTCACAGATAGTAGATAATTAACTCAAAGCCCAAATGATCAAAGATTTAAATTTTAAGTGAAACAAAAAAACTAGAAGTTAAGCAGAGTCAAAACTATGAGTTGTTCAAGAGAAATTTCAGAACATCTATGCTACAGAACAACTGAAAATGAAAGGACAAGCAGCGTTTACATCTTTATATGATAGCACTTACAGAATAGATTTATCCTGTATCTGTCACACAAAGAAATCCGAAAAGATCCATCTATAATATTTCGTCCTCATGCTCTGACTGTGACGAGTGATCATGATTCCAGGAGAACAGAGTGCTTGCTTTTTTGGTATTTTTTGAGGTTTGAAGAAGTGCATGGTGAAGATTTCGAAGTTAATAAGACAACTAAAATGAACAGTCCCAGCACTTTCGTAACAAACTCATGGGATTCAATGGCAGTCCATCCTGATCACTACACGGGAAAGCAAAACAAGAAATAATGGTAAAAGTAATTCTCTTTTTTAGTATAATATGGCAAACATATCCTAAGTCAAACAAGTACATGAAAACAGGGAGATCATGTTTGCGTATTCAAAGGAACTAGTCCAAAGGACATAACAAGTAGTTCGTGAGCAGTATTCTAGTTGTTGTTGTCCATCCAGAATTGAGCCTGGAGCCAATCCACAGTCTTTTTGTCCAGTTGAAAGGCCTTGGCAAGAACGTCATCAGAGATGGGTGGCTTCGCTCCAAAGACCGCATTGGCTATGGTGATCACACCAGGGTTCTGGCTGCTCAGAGCAGCAATGGCAACGGCACCGGTCTTGCCGTTGTTGAATTGGAAGTGGATGAGACCTTGAGGAAATACGAACACATCACCCTCGTGAAGGACCTTGGTGAAGAGCTGGTTGGGGTTGGAAGTGACGAAGCCGACGTAGAGCGTGCCTTCTAGCACCGTGAGGATCTCGGTTCCCCTTGGATGGGTGTGAGGAGGGTTGACACCGTAGGGTGCAAAGTCTAGGCGAGCAAGCGAGATGCCAAGGGTGTTGAGCCCAGGAATTTGGTTCACATTGACTTGGGTCACATTAGACCCAAGCTTGTTTCCCGTGTCACGGGGCTTGTCAAGTCCCCAGAAGAAGAAATCTTCGGCTTTGGCCATCTTCGGGTCCTTGCAGACGAACCCATTCACAAACACTGCAACAATTATAAAAACGATAAGTACTTGGACAAGATATATGGAAGCTCGTCAGTGCAGGTTGGTTAGTTCTCGATGAACCGTAGCTTATGCATGCATGCATGATTACAAATGTCACAACTCATGAAATTAAATGTTGATCAGGAGGAGTACCATCTGATTCACGATCAGCGACGCAGAAGTCTTGGAGTTGACTAGGATCAGAAGCAATGGCATGAGATGAAGCCAGAGCAAGAAGAGCAAGGAAGAGGAAATGGGCACCCATGTATTCTCTCTTTCTAGCTAGCAGAAGGATGGACGAGGGACATGGAGCAAAGTGTTGTGGGAGTAGTTGACATATATAGGGGGAGATTGGGTTGATAAGGCTTGATTTAGTCATCGGACTTCGCTAAAAAGAAGAAGAGTAAACCATGTTAGGTAAGTCGCATGCCATGGTTTTCCAATGTTTCTCCATGTGTTTGCTATTGATCAAGTAAAAGTTTGAGGAAGTCTCCCTGATAACGTTGTCACGCCCCGAGCCCGAGGCGCGGCAGACGCCGCACGCCCGCACGGCGGGCCGCGCAGGCGTGCAAGGCATCGGATTACATCAAAGCAGATACAGATGTTCAAGACTTTATTTAAGGATTAATAGCAGATGCTTAAAAGTTGACAAAATACTTAAAATCATTCAAAAGCAGTCTTACAAAATTCCAAAATAACATATGCCAACATAATTCAAATGTCCAAACTAAACTAACTAAAATGCCAATAACTGAAGAATCATCGAAAATCTCTAACGCACTCCCCAATCCCGTGCGATCAAGCCTCTGGATCTGAAAAATGGAGAATACAGAATAATGAGCTACACTAGCCCAGTAAGCAACAAAATACCCCAGAGTGGGGTCAGAGCATATCAGATCAAAATACAGGATAATGTTTGAAACAAATCACAAATAATATCATTTTTGTTTTTATAAAACTCTGATATCATAATCTCAACATGATAGGCTACGGCCACGTAACCCAGTGGCATGGGTTGCACAGAGTGCCAGAAACCACTATTATTAGTCACCGGTGGAAACGGTGTCCAGAAACCACTATTCTAATCACCGGTGGCGCGGTGTCGAAACCGGTTCCTCACAGAATACAAGTCGACAGGTCCAACGTATAATCCCCATTGGCGGGGCCAGAGCAGAACAGAACAGATCATAGCCATGCTGAGAATATATATTTATAAAAACAGATTTCATAAATTTTTCAGTCATAGTTTACGGATTTCAGAGCAAAATTTTCAAATGAAATGCCAGACCCATTTTACTAAATACAAAACCTATTTCAGAATTTAATATATTTATTTGAAAATCACACTTGAAGTATTAAGTCACTTACCTCTTCTCGCTTAATTCCTACTTCAGATAGGCGGATCAGGTTCACCTGTTTAAATTTAATTAATTCTTTGTTAATATCAGAATTAAGCAAAAATCCAAAAATAATATTATTGGACACGGCCCAACAGGGCCCATAGTTAGCCCATAATGGGCATGGCCCGATAGGCCCATATTGGGCACGGCCCAATGGGTTCGGATTTCGGATTCCGGGTTTCGGATCCGGCGTTGAACTGGATTTCGGGTTCGGATTTCAAATAGACCCAAATTGGGCCCATATAGGGTATGGCCCAACTGGGCCTAACCGGGCTGGACTGGGCCCAAGTTGGGCCTGAAATGGACAGGGCCCAACGGGCCCAGTTTGGCCCGTGATGGGCCTCCTTCTTCCCCCAAACTCCCCATGGACAGGGGAGATGGAAACCGAGAGAGGAAGGGGAAAAAAAACGGGGTGGTCGGCCTGGGTGGCCGGCCTAGGCGGCTGGGGGCCGTCGCTCGATCGATGGCCAGCCGATCATGGTGGTGGCCGGCGGCCGCTGCGGCTCCCGGCGTGAAGAAAACAACCGAGAATGGTCTCGGTTCATGGGGCCAAAACAGGGAAGAAACATCATGTTATTTGGCATGAAAACGAAGGCAAGAAGGAGGAAAGCTCACCGGCGGTCGACGGAGGTGGTGGGTCTCGGCCAAGGGAGGCTCGGTCCGGCGTCAAGCGGCGGCGGCGGCGACGCTTTCCAAAAGGGAAGTAGATCCCAAAACAGGGGAGGGCACGGGTGTGATGGTGGTGGATCCGGCGGCCCGCCAGCCACTTGGGAGGCAAGATCAGAGGAGGAAGAGGGAGGAGGAGGAGAGGAGGGGGTTCGGTGGTGCCCTAGGGAAGAAGTAGATGGGGCTTTATAGCCCCATCGCAACGGTTCTCCGCCGCGATGTCAAGCGAGATCCACGGCCGATTCACGGCCGTGGATCGGCCGTGGATGGACTAGGAGGGGCGCCGCGGGGATCTCGCGGCGCCCTTGCCTTGTTTGCCCCTCCGGAGGAGCCGGAGAGGATCGCCCACGCGATCCTCTGTTCCGGCTCCTTCCCCAAATGAATCGGGGCTGAAGTCGGCGAGGGCTGCCGACTTCAGCCCCGTGTCTCACATTCTTCCCCCCTAAAAAAAAATTTCGTCCTCGAAATTTAACATACCTTAGTTTGCAAAAAGGTCCGGATATTTTTCCTTCATCTCGTCCTCCAACTCCCACATGGCCTCTCGTTCTGAGTGATGGCTCCACTGGATCTTAACATAAGGAATCGTGCGCCTCCTCAACACTTGCTCTCTTCTATCAACCACACGTACAGGCTGCTCAGGATATGTCAAATCTTCTCTAAGCTGCAAGGGAGCCACTTCTACCACATGGCTCATATCTGGAATATACTTTCTTAGCATGGAAACATGAAAAACATTGTGAACTCCAGACAGTGAAGGTGGAAGTGCCAATTTGTAGGCCACTGCCCCTACTCTTTCCAGAATCTCAAAGGGGCCGACATAGCGTGGACTAAGTTTTCCGCGTATTCCAAATCGCATCACCCCTTTAGTAGGAGACACTTTCAAAAACACATGATCTCCGACCTGAAATTCTAATTCCCTTCTTCTATTATCTGCATAATTTTTCTGTCTGCTCTGAGCTATCCGAAGGCGTCCCCTGATCAGCTGGATCTTCTCTACTGTTTGTTGCACAATCTCGGGGCCCATAATTTTTCTTTCACCAACATCATCCCAACAGATAGGTGATCTACACTTTCTTCCATATAGAGCCTCATAAGGTGCCATTTGAATACTTGCCTGGTAACTGTTATTATATGCAAACTCAACCAAAGGCAAGTGACGGTCCCAAGAACCTTTCATATCCATTACACAAGCTCTTAGCATATCTTCCAAGGTCTGAATGGTTCTTTCTGATTGGCCATCAGTCTGAGGGTGGAAAGCTGTGCTGAAGCTCAGAGTGGTCCCCAAGGCTTTATGCAAACTACTCCAAAAGTGAGATACAAACCGCGAGTCCCTATCGGAAACAATGGATACGGGTACTCCATGCAACCTCACTATTTGTTCAATGTAGAGCTCTGCAAACTTTTCCAAGGTCATTCCTACTTTGAATGCCAAAAAGTGTGCCGACTTTGTCAATCTGTCCACAATCACCCATATAGCATCATAACCTTTAAGAGTGCGAGGCAACCCGGAGACGAAGTCCATAGTGATGTGTTCCCACTTCCATTCAGGAAGTGGTAGGGGCTGCAACAACCCTGCCGGTCTTTGATGCTCTGCTTTAACTTGCTGACATGTCAAACACCGAGCCACAAATTGTGCAATTTCTCTCTTCATATTATTCCACCAAAATGTACCTTTCAAATCCTTATACATCTTAGTACCCCCAGGATGCACTGTATATCCAGTATTATGAGCTTCCTTCATAATTTCATTCTTTAAATCGGAGTCATTTGGAATACACATTCTGTTCCTGTATCTCAATGATCCATCCTCATGAAGTCTGAATTCTGATTGAGAACCTGATTCAATATCACTTCTAAGCTTTTGCAACTGAGGGTCATCTGCTTGAGCAATCCTGATCTTCTCTATCAAGGTAGGTTGGACACGTAAGTTTGCCAATTGTGCATCGGAGTCATGCCAACATACCTCAATTTCTGCTCTCCTCAGATCTTCCAGAATTTTCCTCTGAGAGGTGAGTAAGGCAGCAATACTACCAGTGGATTTTCTGCTCAGTGCATCTGCTACCACATTAGCTTTTCCCGGATGGTAATGAATAGACAAATCATAATCCTTCAGTAACTCTAACCATCTTCTCTGTCTCATGTTTAGTTCCTTCTGGGTAAAAAGGTATTTCAAACTTTTGTGATCAGTGTACACCTTACAAGATTCACCATATAAATAATGTCTCCAAATTTTTAATGCAAACACAACAGCAGCAAGTTCCAGATCATGAACGGGGTAGTTCTCCTCATATGACTTTAATTGTCGGGAAGCATATGCAATAACCTTATCATTCTGCATCAGTACACAACCCAATCCTTTCTTTGAGGCATCACTGTAGATGGTATAACCTTCGCCACTAGAAGGAAGGGTAAGGATGGGAGCGGACACCAAACGTTGCTTAAGCTCCTGGAAGCTCTGTTCACATTTATCTGACCACTCAAACTTAACTCCTTTACGAGTTAGTCGAGTCAAAGATGCAGCAATAGAGGAAAAATTCTCAACAAATCGTCTATAATATCCTGCTAGGCCCAAGAAGCTGCGAATCTCAGTAACACTATTGGGTCTGCTCCAGTTGACCACTGCCTCGATCTTCTTTGGATCCACATAGATACCCTCTTTAGATATTACATGCCCTAGGAACATCACACTGTCTAGCCAGAATTCACTTTTCTTCAACTTACCATACAACTGCTCTTGTCTTAGGGTTTTCAGTACTAACCTCAAATGTTGCTCATGCTCGGCCTGACTCCCAGAATAGATCAAGATATCATCAATAAAGACTACTACAAATTTGTCCAGAAAGGGTCTGAACACCCTGTTCATCAGATCCATAAAAGCTGCAGGGGCATTTGTCAGTCCAAAAGGCATGACCAAAAATTCATAGTGCCCATAGCGAGTACGAAAAGCAGTTTTAGGCACATCTTCAGCCCTTATCTTTAATTGATGGTACCCAGAACGAAGATCAATTTTAGAGAATATCTGAGCACCCTTTAACTGATCAAATAAGTCATCAATTCTTGGTAGAGGATACTTGTTCTTTATTGTTGCTTTATTTATCTCTCGATAATCAATACATAATCTCATACTACCATCTTTCTTCTTTACAAATAAGACTGGAGCTCCCCAAGGTGAAACACTAGGTCTGATGAAACCCTTATCAAGAAGATCCTGCAACTGCTCCTTTAATTCTTTCATTTCAGCTGGAGCCATTCTATAGGGGGTCTTAGAGATTGGTGTGGTACTAGGAATTAAATCAATTGCAAATTCAATTTCTCTATCTGGTGGCAAGCCAGGAAGGTCTTCCGGAAAGACATCAGGGTATTCATTCACTACTCGAATATCTTCCAATCTTTGATCTGATTGTCTGGTGTCAACCACTGTGGCAATATACGCCATACTCCCCTTTCTAAGCAGCCGCTTAATTTGCATAGCGGAGACAACTCGAGGGGAGGTATAAGCACCACTCCCTACGAAGCTGAATTCGGTATCTCCGGGGATCTGAAAGTTTACCCGTTTCTCATGGCAATTAATGGTGGCAAATTGTGATGCTAACCAGTCCATACCGAGGATTATGTCAAAGTCATGCATATCTATAACTATTAAATCAGCAGGCAAGTCTCTACCTACAATCCGAATTGGACAAGTCTTGCAGACCTGATTACCAATCATCCCACTCCCTGCAGGAGTGCTAACATGCAGATCATACTCTAATTGCACACAAGGCAGGTCATGTTTTTGCACAAATGTAGATGACACAAAGGAATGCGTAGCACCAGAATCAAATAGTGTATGAGCATAAACAGAAGCAACTGGCAATGTACCTGACACCACCGTGTTGGATGCCTGAGCATCCTGCCGAGTCAGTGCATAAATACGACCCTGTGTGCGCAGTCTCCCCCCTTTCTGCTGCTTAGGAGAAGAAGGCTGAGCTGACTGAGCCGGAGCAGGAGAAGCTTGCACTTGCTGGTTTCTTGAAGTTTGAGGCCTCTGAACTGATCGAAGGTCCTGTTGAGGACACTCAGCTACCTTATGACCCTGCTGGCCGCATCTAAAACAGGCACCAGATAATCGTCTACAGTGTTCAGTCTTATGCATACCACCACATGCATCACACTTCTGCTTCTCTTGCTGAATAGTCTTTCCATCAGATCCTTGCTTCCCTGATTGCCAAGATTGGTTATGTGATTTTGCAGTTTTGCTAGAATTCTGTCCACTGCGAGCATCATAATCTCTGCTTCTCTTCTTTTGTTTCTTATCTTTGGCATCATAGGTTTCTTTCCAGACAATTTCCAGATTCTTAGCCCTATCTACCAGATCATCATAGTTTGTCGAGTTTATTGCGGCCAAACTCCGACGTAAGTGAGGCTTCAATCCTTCTTCAAATCTCCTCATCCGAGACTCTGCATCCATGACGAGGGTGGGAGCAAACCGAGATAGCCTGTCAAACTCTGCCTCATACTCATCCACAGTCATAGTTCCTTGATTCAGATTGAGAAATTCCCTCTCCAGCTCCCTCAGGCGACTGGAGGGAAAATACTTGGAGTAGAATGCTGTGCGGAATCTCTGCCAGGTAAGCGCCTCATGCTCGGGTGCCAATGTGCGCTCCACAGACATCCACCAATGATGAGCTCGGTCCTGAAGCATATAGGTGGCAAATCTGACCTTCTCTTCATCGGTGCACTCCATTGCCCTGAAGGCTTTCTCCATTTCATTAATCCAGGTTTCGGCCTCTTGAGGACTAGTGGTGCCTTTAAAAGCCGAAGGTGCCATTCTCTTGAATTCTGCTATACTCCTTCTTTGCTCAGGAGGAGCAACATCCTGCTGGACTGGTTGCTGAGGTTGTTGCCTCTGTTGGCGTACTAACCCGACGACCTCCTCGATCAGTTCGAGCACCCGAGTTTGATTTCCGGCGGCAGCTTCTGGAGTTGATTGACCCTGGGTCCCTGAGTTATGCGGTGCCTCGCCCGCTTGGTTAGTAGGGGCTCTTCCCCGAGGGCCCCTGACCATCCGATTCAGGCTACGGACACGACGAGGCGGCATTCTGATTCAGTAAAAATATATAGATATTATAAAATCATCCAAACAGAATAATACGAAATAGTTAATAAAATAAATAAACATTATCCCCTTATCTGGTTCCTACCCATCTCTCAACCTTTCTGACGGATCCTACGAATCCTAAAACTTAGGCTCAATATAATTGTTTCAGTTACAATCCCTAGTGATCTTAAACCTGAGCTCTGATACCACCAAATCTGTCACGCCCCGAGCCCGAGGCGCGGCAGACGCCGCACGCCCGCACGGCGGGCCGCGCAGGCGTGCAAGGCATCGGATTACATCAAAGCAGATACAGATGTTCAAGACTTTATTTAAGGATTAATAGCAGATGCTTAAAAGTTGACAAAATACTTAAAATCATTCAAAAGCAGTCTTACAAAATTCCAAAATAACATATGCCAACATAATTCAAATGTCCAAACTAAACTAACTAAAATGCCAATAACTGAAGAATCATCGAAAATCTCTAACGCACTCCCCAATCCCGTGCGATCAAGCCTCTGGATCTGAAAAATGGAGAATACAGAATAATGAGCTACACTAGCCCAGTAAGCAACAAAATACCCCAGAGTGGGGTCAGAGTATATCAGATCAAAATACAGGATAATGTTTGAAACAAATCACAAATAATATCATTTTTGTTTTTATAAAACTCTGATATCATAATCTCAACATGATAGGCTACGGCCACGTAACCCAGTGGCATGGGTTGCACAGAGTGCCAGAAACCACTATTATTAGTCACCGGTGGAAACGGTGTCCAGAAACCACTATTCTAATCACCGGTGGCGCGGTGTCGAAATCGGTTCCTCACAGAATACAAGTCGACAGGTCCAACGTATAATCCCCATTGGCGGGGCCAGAGCAGAACAGAACAGATCATAGCCATGCTGAGAATATATATTTATAAAAACAGATTTCATAAATTTTTCAGTCATAGTTTACGGATTTCAGAGCAAAATTTTCAAATGAAATGCCAGACCCATTTTACTAAATACAAAACCTATTTCAGAATTTAATATATTTATTTGAAAATCACACTTGAAGTATTAAGTCACTTACCTCTTCTCGCTTAATTCCTACTTCAGATAGGCGGATCAGGTTCACCTGTTTAAATTTAATTAATTCTTTGTTAATATCAGAATTAAGCAAAAATCCAAAAATAATATTATTGGACACGGCCCAACAGGGCCCATAGTTAGCCCATAATGGGCATGGCCCGATAGGCCCATATTGGGCACGGCCCAATGGGTTCGGATTTCGGGTTCCGGGTCTCGGATCCGGCGTTGAACTGGATTTCGGGTTCGGATTTCAAATAGACCCAAATTGGGCCCATATAGGGTATGGCCCAACTGGGCCTAACCGGGCTGGGCTGGGCCCAAGTTGGGCCTGAAATGGACAGGGCCCAACGGGCCCAGTTTGGCCCGTGATGGGCCTCCTTCTTCCCCCAAACTCCCCATGGACAGGGGAGATGGAAACCGAGAGAGGAAGGGGAAAAAAAACGGGGTGGTCGGCCTGGGTGGCCGGCCTAGGCGGCTGGGGGCCGTCGCTCGATCGATGGCCAGCCGATCATGGTGGTGGCCGGCGGCCGCTGCGGCTCCCGGCGTGAAGAAAACAACCGAGAATGGTCTCGGTTCATGGGGCCAAAACAGGGAAGAAACATCATGTTATTTGGCATGAAAACGAAGGCAAGAAGGAGGAAAGCTCACCGGCGGTCGACGGAGGTGGTGGGTCTCGGCCAAGGGAGGCTCGGTCCGGCGTCAAGCGGCGGCGGCGGCGACGCTTTCCGAAAGGGAAGTAGATCCCAAAACAGGGGAGGGCACGGGTGTGATGGTGGTGGATCCGGCGGCCCGCCAGCCACTTGGGAGGCAAGATCAGAGGAGGAAGAGGGAGGAGGAGGAGAGGAGGGGGTTCGGTGGTGCCCTAGGGAAGAAGTAGATGGGGCTTTATAGCCCCATCGCAACGGTTCTCCGCCGCGATGTCAAGCGAGATCCACGGCCGATTCACGGCCGTGGATCGGCCGTGGATGGACTAGGAGGGGCGCCGCGGGGATCTCGCGGCGCCCTTGCCTTGTTTGCCCCTCCGGAGGAGCCGGAGAGGATCGCCCACGCGATCCTCTGTTCCGGCTCCTTCCCCAAATGAATCGGGGCTGAAGTCGGCGAGGGCTGCCGACTTCAGCCCCGTGTCTCACAAACGTGGACAGAAAATAAGGACGAAGCCGTCCGGAGAGAGGAAATGGAGGGATATTATAGTGTCAAGTTAACCATCTAAACATAAATAGTGGTTTTTCTTAATCTACATTATTATATATAATTTCTGATATCAGTCAGCGAGCAGTTGAAGCCATGCACCTAGCTGGTTAAAATAGCGAATACTTTCTACCGGAAGCATATTCTATTACAATGGGGTGTTGGTCCCATTCAAGAACCCCATGATGTGTTCAGACAATGCCAAGACTTCCAGATCCCCGTATAGTTTTTTTTCCCCATATAATAAACTGCGTTAGTCCATTAATTACATCAAATGAATCAGTTATTATAATATCAAAATCTAAAAGCTTAGGCGTTTTCTTCCAGCGCCGACCAGTTATCACTCCCTTTTCATGATTGCATGTAACATTTATGTGCCAGATATTAGTTCATATGCATTAGGAGAATAATATTACAAAAAATTTTGGTTTTAGTTGCGTGACTTCTCTCCATGGCTATGAAAGCCTTTTACATTGATTTTGGTAGCGTAAAATGGTTAATCATTTGTCTAAAATTTTAGAAAATGATTATTATGGAATGATTATTTTGGATGCCATTCATAAGCATCACTTTTATTTTTGCTATTTTCAAAAAAATAATTTTCTTTTTTATTTTCAAATTTTAAAAATATAAAAATGTTTGGTCTAGTCAATTACTTTTAAAATTGCATCATGATAGTCGCTACATGATGGTAGTGCTAGAGAAGATAGTGGTGGTAGTGGCGGCAATTAAAAGAATGCTATGATGTTGCTGTGGTGATAGTGCTAGTGGTGCTGCTAACAATGTGGTTGTTAGAACGATAATGGTGGTGATGGTATGGTAGAGATATGTGGCATCTTTAAGATGGTGAAGGTGTTGAGGTTTGCAATTGCGGAAGCGGTTTCGACAACAACCGAGCTCATAATGATGATGGCGACGACAACAACAGTGGTGACGGTGGAATGACGTGGTGGTGGTAGTGATAATTAAGCTCAGCAGTGGTAGTTGTAGTATTGACAGTAGAAAAAATTGTGGAGACATCTGTCACACGTCGAACCCGTCATCTGGGTCGACCATATGATACAGCCATATGAACCTTATAGCAGTGCCCCAACGATGATGCAAATCCTAAGATGAACAATTTATCAAATAATTCTAAAAAAATTAAATCAACATTTAAAAGCCAATTAACTCAACTAATTAAATCCACTACGATCAAATAACCAAATTATTCAATTACAAGATTTTCAAATATTCTTGGGTATCAGAAACTAAACTAACTAACTAATGACTCCATAGATCAACTCCACGTCCGACCCGATTGATATTACGCATCTTGTGACTTTGAAAGAAAAAGGGAAGATATGATGTGAGCTTTACAACCCAGTAAGAATCTTCCACGCATGCACACCAGTATGAATATGGAGAATGCTGTTTAGCACATGTAAAGATTCTTGGAAATAGTAAAATTTGCACAGCAACGGACTAACAAATGAATAATGCTTAACATATCTACTGGTTATATTTATGGAGCACACATATAAGCCATACTAGCATACAATTCAAGTTTAATTAAATAGCAATTCAATTACTTGCACATCACCATGAATGAGAGTATCTAACATAGATGTCATATATCATCATAGTTCTGTGTAAACATATCACATATTATCCAACTAACATTTTTATTTAACAGTAAGTTAGTGAGGTTACTTACCATTATCCGGTTAACAAAGCTCAGATTCCGACAACATTATCGTTATGGTATTGGACTAGTCCCGCCCATGCTCCAGCCTGTGGCAGGCCAAAACATACGCCATGTTTTTGCCCATGGCCAGCAACCACAATTTTGTATCTCAACCACAGTTGATATCACAAACACATCATTTCACACATGTTGTCTAGTCGAGTTGCTTCTCTTTTTTCTCATCTTATAGTTATGCAAAAATTAAACACAAGTTAATATCTTGATCTAATTTCAACATTCGATTAGATGATATTAAATTATGCTAAATTACGGCAAATATTCCATGAATAAATAATTTATAAAAATAAAAGATTGAACATTTGAAAGATTTAAAATTTGGGTATCTGAATTGGTAACGATATTGAGTAACGACTTGCCACGAGAAGAATCATGATACTGTGGTTTGCCAATCATAGGCTGGAGCATGGTACTATACAATTAATGTCCTCGCAATGGAAAGATACGTGGTACATTTGTTTGTCAATCATAGCTTGCTATAGTGTAACCGTGGCTAGTTCAAATACTGGAAAAGCTAGATCAGCTCTGTATTAAACTAGATGATGATGATGATGATAATCATGATGATATATGATTTGCATATCGAGCACTGATATTTTGATGATATATTATACACATTTGAATTATTATAAAGCTCAATGCTTATACTGGTTTGTTACATGTGAAATATATATGTATATAATTGTTTTGTTATCAATTGTGGGGACATGAATCTTATTATTTGCTTAGCATTTCTGCATGTGCACGCGAAATTCTTACTAAGTGGTTAGCTCATATTATTATTTTATTTCCATTCCGAGCTGCAGGAGGCCTAGATTTATAGAAAATTAAGAATTTTTGAGATAGTAATAATGAGGCTTTTGTATTTAACGAGAGATATCTGAAACCTGTATTTTCGACTATTCTACTTATTAGTTGCTAATGAAATATTTTACTTAACTTAAATTCTTATATTCTATTAGTGAGTGTTTTTGTTTGGATTATCGGGCTCTGCATACCTTTGCAGGGTTGCTTCCTAGGGTAATACGTGGCTGTACCCTGTGCAAAGCCCAAATGACGGGTTTGGGGCAGGTAGTTCTTTACAACTTGAGGAGGGCTCATGTGCGCACGGATTAAGAGTTAACAGTGAATCCAAAGTACCTTGCAAATAGATCTCATGACCTTATTATAGTTAGTTCAATGGCGACACAGTGGTCCTAGCTTCTTGCATCAATGTAATTGTTATGCGCTCTTAATTACTTGCATAAAGTTCCAAGCTTTTTCACGATATGATTCATATAACCATGATTAGTAGGTTCACATGAATTTGTATAATTTAGGTATTAGGCATTTCATGTCTCATGAGGCTAAGTCCTACGAGACATATGTGCCACTCATGGAGCTACGGCCCTTTGTATCATGTGTGGCTCATCGGAAATAGAAAATTTCTTGATAATTTATTGGTGGATTTGTGTAATCCGAAAACTTTTCTGTTGGATATTAAATAGAAAATTTCTTGTTGTGATGGTTATTAAATGGAAAATTTCTTGGTATTTTCTGTTGGATTAATTTAATTCGGGCATCTCGGGAGGCGGATAAGTTCTACAGGATCATTTAATTCCATTTTTGTTTGCTTGCCTAGCTTGTGTGCAGCTTGAAAATTTAATTTCTCTTGCTCTTGCATGTGTTACGGCCAGGTATAAACTGAGGCTCGGAAAAGTGTTTAAAGTTTTTGAAGTTGATGAAATAACTAAAACGAGGAGTCATTCATCAACAATATATATTATTGCTTATGCAAACTGATTGGTATTGTTTGCTTATTCAAATAGAACAGTACAAATAATTGCGTCCAAATTTTCCATCAAGAAGCTTGTATGCAGTTTTCTAGTTGTTGTTGTCCATCCAGAATTGGGCCTGGAGCCAGTCCACAGTCTTCTTGTCCAATTGAAAGGCCTTGGCAAAAACATAATCAGAGATTGGTGGCTTCGCTCCAAAGACTGCATTGGCTATGGTGATCACGCCAGGGTTCTGGCTGCTGAGAGCGGCAATAGCAACAGCATTTGTCTTCCCATAGTTGAATTGGAAATGGATGAGGCCTTGAGGAAATACGAACACATCGCCCTTGTTGAGGACCTTAGTGAAGAGCTGGTTGTTGGGGTTATTAGAAGTGACGAAGCCGACATGGAGTGTGCCTTCCAGCACCGTAAGGATCTCGGTTCCCCTTGGGTGGATGTGAGGAGGGTTGACTCCATAGGGTGCAAAGTCCAGGCGAGCCAGCGAGATGCCAAGCGTGTTGAGCCCAGGAATTTGGTTCACGTTGACTTGAGTCACATTAGACCCTAGTTTGTTCCCTGTGTCGCGGGGCTTGTCGAGGCCATAGAAGAAGAAATCTTCGGCTTTGGCAAGCTTCGGGTCCTTGCAGACGAACCCATTTACAAGCACTGCATGAACAATTGCAAGGAAGAGGTAAGTTTGTATAACGACATATGATAAAAACTCATCATTAGTATCTTTGAAGTTTAGTTGGACAGCTGGTAACTTCAGGAAAATTACACACCATGCTTGCTAATTACATATTTAGCAACTAATAACTAATAATAAGGTAGATGTTGTGAATAGGAGTACCATTTGATTTAAGATCAGCAACACAGAAGTCCTGGAGTTGACTAGGATCAGAAGCAATGGCATGAGATGAAGCCAGAGCAAGGAGAGCAAGGAAGAGGAAATGGGCAGCCATCTATTCTCTCTTTCTAGCTAGCAGAAGAATGGCCAAGGGATTTGGAGCAAGGTGTTATGGGAGGAGTTGATATATATATATAGAAGGAGCATGGGACTAGGCCTTTGATAATGATAAGGCTTGATTTAGTCATGCGACTTCGTAAAAGGAAGAAGAGTAAACCATGTTAGATAAATTGCATGCCATGGTTCTCTAATGTTTCTCCATGTGTTTGTTGTTGTCTCAGTAAAAGTTTGACGAAGTATCGCTGATGACGTCTGTGGCGAGTCAATTAGGAAGAAGCAGTCCAGAGAAAGGAAAAGGAGAGATTATAGCTTCAAGTAAACCATCCAGACATAGATCATGGTTTCTCTTACTCCCTATTATTATAATTTTTTAATATCAGTTGTGGTCTTCTTTCAACAATATACTTGGAGTTGTTGGAGACTGCCTGAGTGGAATCGACGCCGTCCATGGCAAATGTTTCTCCAACCGTGCTTTTGATCGCATCTCACCGAGAAATCACCAGTTCGTTTACTATGTCATACAACTGCGTTATCTGAAAACGAGTAACGATGTGATTTGAGGAAGACAATAGATTTCCAGGGGAGCAGCGGAAACCACCTAACTGGTTAAAATAGCGAATAAGACGACGACACCTTGCTTTTTACCGGAAGCATTTTCTATTACAATGGGGTGTTGGTCCCATTCAAGAACCCCATGATGTGTTCAGACAATGCGGAGACTTCCAGAGTTTTTTTCCCCTTATAATAAACTGCATTAGTCCATAATTACGTCAAATGAATCAGTTATTATAATATCAAAATCTAAAAGCTTAAGTGTTTTCTTCAAGTGCCGATCAGTTATCAGTCCCTTTTCATCATTGCATGTAACGTTTACGTGCCAGATATCAGTTCATATGCAATGGAATAATAATATTACAAACAATTTTGGTTTTAGTTATGATGACTTCGATCTCTCCATGGTTACCAAAGCTTTTCACATTAGTTTTGGTAGTGTAAGATGGGTGGCTAAAATTCTAGAAAATGATATTTATGGAATGATTATTTTAGATGACATTTGGCATCACTTTCATTTTTTTATTTTCAAAAAAAATATTTTTTATTTTCAAATTTCAAAATATAAAATTTTGTAGTCTCGTCAATTACTTTTAAAATTGCATGATGATATGGGTCAGGGCAACGGTACAGCTCGAGGAGATAGTGGTGATGGTGGCAGCAATTAAAAGGGTGCTATGATGTTGCTGTGGTGACAGTGCTAGTAGGGCCACTGATGATGTAGTGGTTACAGTGATAACAGTGGTGGTGGTATGGTAAAGATTAGTGGCATCGGCGATGTGGTGGAGGTGTTGAGGTTGGTAGTTGCAGTGGTGAGAGCTACGATAATACAGAGATGGTGGAGATGACAACGATAACAATGATGGTGGTGATGGTGGAATGACGTGGTGGTGGTAGCAATTGTGGCAGTAGTGATATAACAACAGTTGCAGTAGTTGTAGTACTAGTAGTAGTACTAGTAGTAGTGATGATAGTGGAGACAATAGTACAGTATCCATAGTAATGGTGATGGTGGAGATAATGGTGGTAGCAGTGGTAAAGGCGATGGTGGTTATGGTGTTGGGATGGTGGTAATAGACATGAGTATTATTTTAAAAAATAGTAAAAATAAAAAAAAATACTATTATTTTTTTAGAATAATAAAAATATTTTTTAAACGTTTATTTTGCCTTGGTTTCTCTGATTTTGTTTTCAAAATAAAAATAAATTAAATATAAATACAGCGCCAAATAGGCCCTTACTTGGCAAACCTCTCTCAATACCTGCCCTAGCTGTCAGGTTGAAGAAATGTGATATCCGAGATCAAAGGTTGCAAAGTCAAGAGGAATTATCTATTGAAGAAAACAACAACTTGGCAAAATGTATGAGACTCATGAGGCATCCAATCCACCATTGGTCTGCAAAAAAAACGGGGGGGGGAGAGGGGGTGGGGGTTGTCTTGTAGCCACATAATTGTCCTAGATGATTATAATTAGCCCTTAAAAGTTTACTGCTTGGTGATGCATTACAAAATTTTGAGACATTAATATTGCAAATGGGTCCTTGGCTTAGTGGTAGAGTATCAAGAGGTTACTGGTTTCCCTTTAAAAAATTAGTATTTTGTATTGTATGATGACATAACATAAAAGTTTAATTTTTGATTCCTATTTTCTATTACAATGGAAAAATATTATTTGGTTTCTCATTAATACAACTCAAATTATTTTATGATTTTTAGAACCATTATGATGGTCTTTTAATGAGGAATAGTTGTAATGGGATATGGCATTATTGAAACCTTGGTTGTAATTATTTTTTTATAGGGGATTACCAAGTAATAGAGAATATCATAAGATTGAAACTCGAGATCCTTAATTGCATAATTATAGAAATAAAAAATACAAACTTAAATTACTATGATAGTAAAAGTATGTTAAATTAGTTTTCAAAAAATTGTCTCATAGGTAAGCTTTTGAAAAACACATTTTTGATGCATCTCAAATAGAGCTTTTGCCTAAGAACTTCAAGTTCGAGATTTTCTTAGCAGATTTTTTTTTCAACTTTTGGAGGAAGTAGAATGCTGTTCCAAAATAATAAATAAAAAATTAGAATTTTGTCTCGATCTGAAGACTAGTATCTCTGCACAAAATCCAAGCCGACCATCACAGAACAATGAAGGATGCAGAAAAGAAGTGGAAGAAGGACAAAGATGGCTAGGTGGGTAGCGCCCGGCGGCCTAAATTATTTAGAATGGTGTGGCCCAATTCATCCAATCAAGAAATAGAAGTTCGATTAGAGCAAGAAAATATGTTAAGAGTTATCAATGGTGGGTCCTTCGATAGTTGATAATGAAGAGGCCGACAAGTTAGGTGATTGCCTGAATTACTTTTGTGTTGGATATTAAATAAAAAATTTCTTGTTGTGCTGGTTATTAAATAGAAAATATCTTGGTGCCTTTTGTTGGGTTCATGTATTCAAGGGTCTCGCGGGGCCGACAAGTTACATAGGATATGCATCCATTTTTCACTTTCCTAGCTTGTGTGCAGCTTGAAAGTTTCATTTATGTTGCTCTTGCATGTGTAAAAATTATAAGCCCGGCCAGGTATAAACTGAGGCTAGGAAAAGTGTTTAAAGTTTTTGAAGTCAATGAAATAACTAAAACGTGTAGAAAAAACAGAGTTGAACAAAAGCTTTAAGGTGAATATTCTTTGAGGAATTAAAGCTAACACCTGCTGGGCATAAACAGATTTACAAGTGAAACAAACTAAAGGAATGTAAACTCAAGCCAATTGGAAGAGAAAATTCATTTGTTCATATTCTTCAAGAGAAAGAAAACGACCTTACAAAATGGGCTAAAAACAACAACTAAATTAAGCTAGAAATTAGCAACCACTTAGAAACCACCTAGCAACTACTTAGAAACCACTTAGCCACTAAAAAACAATATAACATGTAATCCTGATAACTAGGAAGCTTAAAGACACGAAGCCAACTAATACCCAAAGAATAGGACAACAGATAACTAAAAAATTATTCAACAAACCCTCCTTTAAACTAAACTTTATATCAAAGTTCAGTTTAATAACTTCTCCAACATACAAACACCGAGCAACTTCCTTTGTTTCTGAAATGTTGACAACTTGAGAGGTTTGGTAAAAATATCAGCAATCTGGTTTTCACTTCTGCAGTAGACAAGATCAATGACCCCTTCTTTCACAAGGTCCCTCAAGAAATAATTCCTCACATCTATATGCTTGCATCTTCCATGAAAAACTGGATTCTTGGACATCTTAATTGTTGAGCTGTTGTCACAGAAAATAATAAGTGGTCCCTCTTGCTTGAAATGACATTCTTCAAGAATTCTTTGCAACCATATTGCTTGGCAAGCACATGAAGTTGCTGCTACAAATTCAGCTTCAGTTGTTGATAAAGTCACAATCGGTTGCTTTCTTGATGACCATGAAACAGCTACTGTTCCCATCATAAAAACATAACCAGATGTGCTCTTTCTGTCATCAAGATCCCTTGCAAAATCACTATCTGTGAAGCCAAACATCTCTGACTTTTCTCCATTCTTATAAAATAAACCATACTCAGCTGTACCTTTCAAGTACCTGAGAATTCTTTTTGCTGCCAGGAGATGCATTTCCTTTGGACTCTCCATGTATCTACTGATAAGGCTCACAGCATGCATGATATCTCGCCTTGTAGCAGTTAAATACATCAAGCTTCCCACTATTTGCTTGTACAAAGTGCTGTTGACTTTCTTCCCTTCAGGATTTCTAACAAGCTTCATTCCTGCATCAATTGGTGTGCTGACAGGATTGCAATTCTTCATTCTAAACCTGTCCAAAATGTCTTGAACATACTTTTTCTGCGAAATAAAAATGCCTGCAGCAGATTGATTCACCTCTATTCCAAGATAATAATGCATCAATCCAAGATCTGACATCTCAAATTCAGCCATCATAGACTTTTTAAACTTATCAAACATAACCATATCATTTCCAGTGTAGATTAAATCATCTACATACAAACAGACAATAAGCATCTTCCCACCTTCTGATTTTATGAAAAGTGTATGTTCATAAGGACATTTTTCAAAACCTCCCTTCAGAAAATAAGATTCAATACGACTATACCAAGCTCGTGGGGCTTGTTTTAGTCCATACAATGCCCTTTTTAATTTATACACTTTATGCTCATTTCCAGCCTTAACATAACCAGGGGGTTGATGAATAAATACCTCCTCATCCAAATCTCCATGCAAGAAGGCTGATTTAACGTCCAGTTGATAGAGTGGCCATGAATTCTGTGCTGCCAAAGCAATTACCAAGCGAATCGTATCATGCCTTGCAACCGGTGCATAAACTTCTTTATAATCGATACCAAATTCTTGCTTGTAACCTTTGGCAACTAGACAAGCTTTGTATTTGTTAATCTCACCATTCTCCTTCAACTTTGTCTTGTAGACCCATTTTACTCCAATAGTCTTCTTCCCTTTTGGAAGTTCAGTTAACTCCCAAGTATTGTTTCTTTCAATAGCTGCAATTTCTTCATCCATTGCCTTCTGCCATTTGGATTCTTTGGTAGCCTCTTCAAAAACTGTAGGATCACAGTCGGAAAATAGAGCAAAATATGTCAGTTCTTCCTCATCAGATTGTTCAATTCCAGGTACTTCATAATCAATCATCCATGCTGGTCTTCTTCTGACACGTTGAGACTGCTGTCCTTCATTTAATTCAGCTTCTGGAGCTTGTGGAGTTGCTGGAGCTACTGGAATGATGCTCTGACTCCCTGGTGTTTGCTGCTCATTCTCCCTAGGTTGCTGCTGTTTTTCCTCTTCAATTTCCCCATCAAAAACAACTTGTATCTTCTGTTCAGCTTTGCCTTCATCCCATTCCCAGAATTTTCCTTCATCAAAAATCACATCTCGACTGATGATGATTTTCTTGGTGTTTGGATTGAACAGCTTGTATGCTTTGGAATGATTGCTAACACCAAGAAAGATAGACTTTTCTTCCTTATCATCTAACTTCTTCCTCTTCTCATCTGGAATGTGAGCATAAGCAATACAACCAAAAATCTTAAAATAATCCACACCTGGTTTTCTTCCGCTCCATGCTTCCTCAGGTGTCATATTTTGAACAGCAAAAGTTGGACTTCTGTTCAGAATATGAATGCTCCAGTTGACTGCTTCAGGCCAAAAATTCTTGGGAATGTTGCTTTTCTTCAAAAGGCTCCGCACCATATTTAAGATAGTACGATTCTTCCTCTCACAAACACCATTCTGTTGGGGCGTATAGGCTGCTGTCAATTGCCTCTTGATTCCATGTGTCTCACAGAAATTTGCAAATTCTTGTGAGTTATATTCTCCTCCACAATCAGTACGCAGCACCTATATTTGACTCCCTGCTTCCTTCTCAACAATTACTTTAAAGCTTTTAAAAGCCATTAAAGCTTCAGACTTTTGTTGTAAGAAGTACACCCATGTTTTTCTACTAAAATCATCAATGAAAGTAATGAAATAGCGTTTACCTCCATTGGAAACTGGATTAATTGATCCACAAATATCAGAGTGTACAATCTCCAATAGCCTCCTTGCTCTGGTTGAACTCCCCTTTGGAAATGGATCACGGTGTTGCTTGCTAATAACACATTCTTCACAAACAATTGAGGGACTTTCAAAATTAGGCAGACCAGTCACCATGTTCTTTTGTTGAAGTTGCTTGAGACCACCAAAGTTTAGATGACCATAGCGAGAATGCCACAGCCAAGCCACATCATTTGTCTTTGCTGAGAAACATGACTGACTAGCACAATTTAGATGCAGAGGAAACATTCTGTTAGCTGTCATTTTAACTTGAGCAATTAAGCCCAATTTGGAATCTTGAATCCGGCACACTCCATCTTTGATGATAATCTCATAACCCTTCTCTTGCAATTGACCAATGCTTAGCAGATTGGTCTTCAATTCTGGAACATAAAGGACATTAGAAATTTTTTGAGAGGCATTACCCTTCATTTGAATGATCACCTGTCCTTTTCCCATGACCGAGACTTTAGAATTGTCTCCGAACTTCACATTATCTCTGAAAGAATCATCCAAGGTGGAGAAAGCTGCCTTGTCTCCACACATATGATTGCTGCAACCAGTGTCTAAATACCACAGGTTCTTATTTGACCCTTCTCCAGCATGACATACCATCAGCAAGGATATTTCCTCCTCAGTTTCTGCAAAATTTGATTTTTCTCCTTCATTGTTAGGCAAATTAGCTCGACATTCAGATTGGTAATGCCCATACTTGTGGCACCGAAAGCACTCAACTTTGGACTTGTCTGCTGACTTTGGTCTATAGGAAATCTGAAATCTGCCACGCCCCCTTCCTCTTCCTTCAAAAAACTGAGTTTGCTGATTTCTTCCTCTACCTCTGCCTCTTCCTCTGTTTGATCTATTTGAAAATGAAGAAGAGGTGCCGATTGTGGCCTTTAAAGCTTGCTCATTCTGCTCTTGTCGATTCAGCTTCCTTTCATGTACCAGCAAGGAACTTTCAAGTTCTTCAAGTGACATTTCATCAAGATCATTTGCCTCCTCAATAGCACAGACAACAAAATTATATTTTGGTGTCATTGAACACAGTATCTTCTCAACAACAGTAACATCTTGTGTCTTATCACCATGGGTCCTCAATTTGTTGACAATTGCCATTGTCCTAGAGAAATAGTCAGTAACAGTCTCACCCTCTTTCATTCGAAGTATTTCAAACTCCGAACGATGTGCTTGAAGCTGCTGCCTCTTTGTTTTTGTGGTTCCCTGGTATTTTTTCTTCATTGAATCCCAAATTTGCTTGGAGGTATCTTTGCAAAGAATAGTCTCCAAGATTGTCCGATCAATTGCCTGAAAAAGATAATTTTTTGCTTTGAGATCCTTCAATTTTAAAGCCTCCAACTCTGCCTTCTGAGCTTCTGACATCCTAGCAGTTGGTTCTGCTACTCCAGACTCAACCACATCCCAATACTCTTTGGACCTCAAGAAATTCTCCATCAGCATGCTCCAATGATCATAGTGACCATCAAAGCGAGGAATTGCTGGCTGCACAAAGGTTTCAGACGCCATTAGCTGCTGCGTTTGGTCCCCTCAATGAACCTGCTCTGATACCAAATGTAGAAAAAACAGAGTTGAACAAAAGCTTTAAGGTGAATATTCTTTGAGGAATTAAAGCTAACACCTGCTGGGCATAAACAGATTTACAAGTGAAACAAACTAAAGGAATGTAAACTCAAGCCAATTGGAAGAGGAAATTCATCTGTTCATATTCTTCAAGAGAAAGAAAACGACCTTACAAAATGGGCTAAAAACAACAACTAAATTAAGCTAGAAATTAGCAACCACTTAGAAACCACCTAGCAACTACTTAGAAACCACTTAGCCACTAAAAAACAATATAACATGTAATCCTGATAACTAGGAAGCTTAAAGACACGTAGCCAACTAATACCCAAAGAATAGGACAACAGATAACTAAAAAATTATTCAACAAAACGAGGAGTCGTTCATCAACAATATTATATATTATTGCTCATCCAAACTGATAGGTATTGTTTGCTTATTCAAATAGAACAGTACAAATAATTGCGTCCAAATTTTTCATCAAGAAGGTTGAATGTAGTTTTCTAGTTGTTGTTGTCCATCCAGAATTGGGCCTGGAGCCAGTCCACGGTCTTCTTGTCCAATTGGAATGCCTTCGCAAGAACATAATCAGAGATTGGTGGCTTCGCTCCAAAGACTGCATTGGCTATGGTGATCACGCCAGGGTTCTGGCTGCTTAGACCGGCAATGGCAACCGCATTTGTCTTCCCATAGTTGAATTGGAAATGGATGAGGCCTTGAGGAAATACGAACACATCGCCCTTGTTGAGGACCTTAGTGAAGAGCTGGTTGTTGGGGTTATTAGAAGTGACGAAGCCGACATGGAGCGTGCCTTCCAACACCGTAAGGATCTCCGTTCCCCTTGGGTGGATGTGAGGAGGGTTGACTCCATAGGGTGCAAAGTCCAAGCGAGCCAGCGAGATGCCAAGCGTGTTGAGCCCAGGAATCTGGTCCACGTTGACTTGAGTCACGTTAGACCCAAGTTTGTTCCCTGTGTCGCGGGGCTTGTCTAGGCCATAGAAGAAGAAATCTTTGGCTTTGGCAAGCTTCCGGTCCTTGCAGACGAACCCATTTACAAGCACTGCATGAACAATTGCAAGGAAGGTAAGTATATACAACGACATATCATAGAAACTCATCATTAGCATCTTTGAAGTTGCGTTGACAGGTAACTTAAGGAAAATTACGCACCATGCATGCTAATTGCATACTTAGTAATTAATAACTAATAAGGTAGATGTTGTAAAGAGGAGTACCATTTGATTTAAGATCAGCAACACAGAAGTCCTGGAGTTGACTAGGATCAGAAGCAATAGCATGAGATGAAGCCAGAGCAATGAGAGCAAGGAAGAGGAAATGGGCAGCCATCTATTCTCTCTTAATTTCTAGCTAACAGAAGAATAGCCAAGGGATTTGGCGCGAGGTATTGTGGCCAAATAGCTTGGAGGTGTGGATATATATAGGGCCGGGGGAGATGTGGGACTTTGCCTGTTAAGAGGCTTGAATCAGTCATGCAACTTTTTTGCTAAAAGAGGAAGAATATTGCCATGTTAGGTGACGATTTTCTAATGTTTCCCATGGGCTTGTTCTCGTCTCGGTGACAATACATGTGGATGGAAGACTGTGACAATGTAATTCGGAGACAATACCGAGTCGTTATGGTTATGGCTTGTCTTGTTCTCTCATTGCAACCAATACCGAGTCGTTAGAGAACTTCATTATATTCAACTGAGATTTTTGATCTGGTCTCAATAAGAAATCATCAACCGACCTACTAGCTCATGCCGCTTTGATTTACCAGGGAGAGTAACGTGATACGGAAGCAATTGTGGTTTCCAAGGTAGCAGTTGAAGCCGCCAAACTGGCAAGCTTTTGACTGGCAGCTTTTTATGGACAAAGTCACAATAATTTAAATATGTATTTGCATAATATTATTAGTTTTTTTTTTTCATACACGGCTGCTCACGGTACTATTCTAGTTTGAGTTCACCTAATAGAGCCGAGAAAAAGGAGATGACATAAGGGTGGAGGGGCGGCTACAAAATATGTCCAAAAAATCTCTTCCGAGTGGTGAGCAGCGAAGGAGGCGACCCAGTCTGCAGTCTTGTTTGCCTTCCGATATACATGAATAACATGAAATGAGCCACAATCTCTTGCCATCCTGTCGATATCCCTGAGCAGTGGATGACCATCACCCCACCACTCCTTATCTCGAATCCACTCGACCACCGTAGCTGTCTCCATCCAGAAAGATGTTGTGAGTCCCTAGAATACGTACGCTTCACAATGGTGATGCTCTCCCAAGCTGCCTTGAGCTCCACCCCAATAGCTGTCATGTTACAGGTGCGGCGTCCTCCCGCAGCAATCAATCTAAAGTTGTGATCCCTGATCACAAAACTCATACCTCCTTTGTCTCCACCTACAGACACACTGCTGTCAAAATTCACCTGAAGATGGCTAGGAGGTGGGAGCTTCCAAGAGACAAGAGTAAATTTGGGTATTGCAGCAGCGAATTGGGAGGCTGTTTTGGCAGCCAAGTATTGTGTTTTTATGAATTCCGTTTAGGTGATAGATGTAGCGGTTTAGTAAGTAGATGTACAGAGGTTTCGATAGGCAAAAAGGATAGGGGGCTCTAAGACCATATTAAGATCCTATCTAAAAATTCGGTCATTTAGATAGATGAGCCTAGAAGTATATAACCACCACAAGAGTCTTTAACCTATCTGACATAGAACTATTATTTCTCAACACCCTCTCTTACGCCTAGAGCCGGAGGGACACAGAACCCAAAACAAGGGGCAATATATGGATGAGTATGTAGAAGCGTGGAGGTTTTGGTTCCCAGAAATAATTGGTGGCCGGGCTCTTATACTATGTTAATTAAGATCTTATTTAATAACTCGGGCATTTATATAGATGTACCAAAGAGTATATAAGCACTACAAGAGTTTTTAATTTAAGATTAGGTTTTGAGGATAGGATTTAGTATCGATGATCTGAATTATTGGATATGATTTAATATTTTTAAACTACTTATAGACCAAGATTGTGTAATCTCGAGCTTGCACATCAAGTGGTTAAAAATATGTATTACTCCTATTATTTAAACAATCATTTTTTGGCGTGTAAACAATTAATATATAGTAGAATTAATTATAGTGCATTCATGGATAGTAGGTACGTAGTTCACTAAAATTTCAACTGATCAAAGATTTAAATAAAAAACCTAAAAGTTATGCAGTGTCAAAATCGTCAGTAGCTTAAGACAAATCTTTGAACACCTTAAATACTGAACAACTAAAATGAATGGACATGCGGCGTTCGCATCTTCAGACGATAGTTCTTAGAGAACAGACATATCCTGTATCTATCACACAAAGAAATCTGGAGAGATCCATCGATCTCATGCTGTGACTGCAAGGATTGATCATGATTCCTAAAGATCGGATTGCTTGCTTTGCTGGTACTTTTTAAGTTTCGAAGAAGTGCATGTTGAAGCTTTTGAAGTTGATGAGATAAATAAAATGAACAGTCCCTGTACATTCACAACATACTAGCAGGATTTATTGGAACTCCATCTGATCATTATAGCAGAAGCAAGACAAATATTAACTGATGAAAGTAATTCTCTTTACTCGTATACTGTAGGAAACATATGTTATTTCAAACAAATATATGCAAACAAAAGGACAGTGTTTGCTTATTCAAACCATTACAAGAAAACCAATCCAAATATCAGATATCAAGTAGTTCGCATGCGGTTGCCTAGTTGCTGTTGCCCATCGAGAATTGGGCCTGGAGCCAATCTACTGTCTTCTTGTCCAACTGAAAGGCCTTGGCAAGAAGATCATCGGAGATGGGTGGATTCGCTCCAAATACTGCATTGGGTACGAGGATCACACCAGGGTTCTGGCTGCTGAGACCAGAAATGGCGACGGCACTGGTCTTTCCTTTGTTGAATTGAAAGTGGATCAGACCTTGAGGAAATACAAACACATCGCCTTTGTTAAGAACCTTAGTGAAGAGCTGGTTGTTAGATGCGACGAAGCCGACGTAGAGTGTTCCTTCCAACAGCGTAAGGAGCTCAGTAGCCCGTGGGTGGGTGTGAGGAGGGAGGAAACCGTAGGGTGCAAAGTCTAGACGAGCTACCGAGATGCCAAGGGTGTTGAGCCCAGGAATTTGGGTGGCATCGAGCAGAGTCACATTAGACCCAAGTTTGTTTCCTGTGTTGCCGGGCTTGTCAAGTCCAGAGAAGAAGAAATCTTCGGCTTTGGCCATCTTCGGGTCCTTGCAGACAAAGCCATTCACAAACACTGCACAAATATAAAAACGATAAGCACTCGGACAATATATATAGAAGCTGATCGGTGCAGGTTGGTTAGAAAGGCCCTCCTCGGTGAACCATAGGTTATGCATGCATAATTACAAATTTCACAACGCATAAAATTGTTGATGAGCAGGAGTACCATTTGATCCAGGATCAGCGACGCAGAAGTCCTGCAGTTGGCTAGGATCAGAAGCAAGGGCATGAGATGAGGCCAGAGCAAGGATTGCAAGGAGGAGGAAGCGGGCAGCCATCGCTTATCTCTTTCTAGCTAGCAGAAGAATGGAGAAGGGATATCGGACAAGGTGTTGTGGAAGGAGTTGATATATATAGAGGGAGATTGGGTTGATAAGGCTTGATTTAGTCATGGGACTTAACTGAAAAGAAGAAGAGTAAACGATGTTAGGTGAATTAATTGCATGCCATGGTTTTCCAATGTTTCCCCAAGTGTTTGCTATTGGCCAAGTAAATCTTTTAGAAGTCTCCCTGATGACATATGGGTAGAAAGTTACGACTGGAAGGTAATAGCGTCGAGCGAACCATCCACACACAGATCATGGTTTCTCTTATTCTATATTATTATATATAATTTCTGATGCGGTCTTCTTTCAACAAATATCCTTGGAGTTGTTGGAGAATACGATGACGGCGCCTTTCGAGAAATCACCTGTCAACTTATCGTGTCATACAACCGCGCGACAACGACACCTTGCTTTTTACCGGAAGAATATTCTATTATACTGAAGCGTTCATTTCATTCAAAAACAACATGAAGCGTTGAACACCGCTGAGACTTTCGGATCCCTAGATAATTTATAAACGTATACATAGATAAATAGATAGTTAGATCGATAGAGATGTAGATAGATCAATTCATAGATGGATAGATAGATGTTAATATAGATAAAAATAGATATAGACATAGATATATATAATATACATACATACATACAGGGCGGCCCAATACATTTGGAAGCCGAAGGCGAATCCAATAAATGAGATCTTTTTTTTTAATAATAAATTTTTTTAATAAGTATAAAATATTTAAAAAAATGATATGAAGATAGATAGCTATCAAGTATACTATTTCAACAAAGATACATGAATTTAACAAAGATAGGCAAGAAGCCGTTTTAATTTAATATAATTCTTAAATGGAAGCACCGAAATATAATTACCTAAAAGAAGGGCATGAAACTGATTTAATAGCTGAGATAATGCTTAAGAGAAAGTAGGGGCATTATGGGAAATTCACTCCATCTAATTAATAAAAGTCCCATCCCACCATCTCCCCTTCAAGTGAGTACCCAAGCAGCAACTGCAACATCACAGCACAGCAGCCACTCAACCCCCTCCCTCATTTTCTCTCTCTACCTGTGAGATACTGGGCTGAAGCCGGCAGCTACACCCCTCTTGGAAGGGGCATAACAGGGGATCGCAGACACGATCCCCTCCGACTTCTCCGGGCACAGGGATGCCGCGGGCACTCCGCGGCTGCACCGCGGTGGTTTCGCGTCCACCCCACGGCCGCACGAGTGGCCGCTGATTTCGCCCCACCGCCGCGATTTTCGCAGCGGAGAGCCGTTGATATGGGATGATAATACCCCCGTTCTTCCTTTTCCAAAGAACACCTCTGAGCCCTCCTCCCTCTCATCCGTCTCCTCCTCTTCCTCTCCCTTCTTTTTCTCCTCCCTCTCCTCTTGCTTCCCAAGGGGCCGGCATGTCGCCCGATCAATCGCCATTACCCATACGCCTTCCCGTGTTTTGAAGATTCACATCACCTCGGTTCCGAGCGCCGCCGCCGCCGCTTGACCGTCGGATCGAGCCTCCCGCAGCCGAGATCTTCCTCCCACTGCCTCTGCCACCGCTGGTAAGCTTCTTCTGCTCTTCGATCTCAACCTTAACCATGCTATTTTCCTCCCTTTGCTTTGGCCCCAACCGAGATCACTCGGTTTTCCTCCGATGCCGGGCACCGCAGCGGCCGCCGGCCGCCACTGCAGCCGGCTGGCCATCGACAGCCCCTGGCCACCTAGGTCGGCCACCCTGCCGCCTTCCTCCTCTTCCGGTCTCCCTCTCAGTTTCCTGTTCGTGGGCGGGGTTTGGGGAAGGAGGCGGCCTATCACGGGCCAAACGGAGCCCGTTGGGCCCTGTCCATTACAGGCCCAACTTGGGCCAAGTCCAGCTCGGTTAGGTCTAGTTGGGCCATACCCTATATGGGCCCAACTTGGGCCTATTTGAAATCCGAATCCGAATTTGAAAATCCAAAACCCGAAACTCAGTTCAGACTAGCAACCCGAAACCCAATTCAGACTAGAAACCCGAAACCCGAACCCGTGTGGCCAATAAATAGAATTTTGCAGTGAAGCCCTAGATAGTATATTATTTCACAAAAGAGCCTTCTACAATTTATGTTTGTTCCCTATAAGAAAGATTATTAAATAAGGGTCCCCAAATATATTTGATTGGTCCCTCCACTAAAGTTTTATTATAGAACAGTATCCTATAATTAAGTGTTAGTCCCTGCAATGAATTGTGTTGCATAAATAATCCATTAGAGACCAACTTTGGAGGCCCTATTGGGCCAAGTTTATGCGGGCCCGATGGGCCGTGTCTGATGTGTATCGGGCCATGCCCATTATGGTTCAACCCTGGGCCCTGTTGGGCCGTGTCCAATAATATTAAATTTGGTTTTGCTTAGCTCTGAAATTAACAAAGAAATTAATTAAACAGGTGTATCTAACGTGTTTGCCTGAAGTGGGATTTAAAGCAAAAAGAGGTAAGTAACTTAATGCTTCAAAGTATATTTTTCAAATTATTTAGTAAAATAACTATTAGTGGATTAAATTTCAAAATATGATTTGTATTTAGTAAAATGGGTCTGGCATGTCTAAATTTCATATGAAAATTTTGTTATATGCTCTGAAATCCGTAAACTATGACTGGATAATTTATGAAATCTATTATATATATATGCATTCTCACCATGGCTATGATCTATTCTGTTCTGTTCTGGCCCCGCCAATGGGGATTATATGTTGGACCTGTCGACTTGTAATCTGTGAGGAACCGGTTTTGACACCGCGCCACCGGTGATTAGAATAGTGGTTTCTGGACACCGTTGCCATCGGTGACTAACAATAGTGGTTTCTTGCACTCTGTGCAACCCATGCCACTGGGTTACGTGGCCATAGCCTATTATGTTGAGATTCTGGTACCAGAGTTTTTGGAAAAATGATAATAAGTTTTGAAAACAGTAAAACGATGTTATTTATAATTTATTACAGTCATTATCCTGTATTTTGATCTGATATGCTCTAACCCCATTTTGGGATATTTTGTTGCTTACTGGGCTAGTGTAGCTCATTATTTTATTTTCTCTATTTTTCAGATCCAGAGGCTTGATCGTACGGGATTGGGGAGTGCGTTAGAATTTCCGATGATTTCTTCAGTTATTGGCATTTTAGTTAGATTAGTTTGGACATTTAAATTATGTTGGCATATGCTATTTTGAAATTTTGTAAGACTGCTTTTGACCAACTTAAATAATTATGTCATCTTTAAACATATGTGATTGCTTTGATATGATCTGCTGCCTTGCACGCCTTTGCGGCCCGCCATGCGGGCGTGCGGCGTCTGTCGTGCCTCGGGCTCGGGGCGTGACACTACTACCCAAGAGGGGAGAAGAAACCGAGAGGAGAAAATTAAAAGAATCTCCACCCTCCAAGAAGTCCATTTCCAATCCCCCTTTCTTCATGATGGCCCATCTGGATCAGAAGTAATGTAAGGGAAGGAAAACCATAAAGGACAAACTGAAAAAGTATTTTTCAGTGTTAATGAGGGCGGCGGCGGGAACAATAATGGTAACGAAGGAAACAATAACACTGGTGGTGGCGACGGTGGTAGAGAAAATAGAACAGTGGTATCCTTAATGGTGGTAACAGATGAGTTTATTATTTTTCAAAAATAGTGAGAATGAGAGTTTCTTAATTTTATTTTTCTAGAAATAATAGTGATAAAATGTTTTGGATGGGCGGCCATCTGCCACGCGCCTGGCTCGTAAATTGGGTTGGAGTGTGGCAGATGGCCACGGGGTAGATATACCTATATGGATAGAGGAGGGATGAGGGACATGGTTTAGGAGAAGGTTGGACCTTTGAATTGAAGAACTCGTGCTTCCACACCAGAGTAAGGTTGGCTAAAGTTTGCTTTGTTTTCTTTTATAAACTATATAAACAAATGGTTGCCGCCTTTGACGCTTACAATAGCTGGGCCAGCTCAATGAATATGGTCAGTCTCTGTTTTCATCATGACTGAGTCCAGCCAAAGTTACTATAATTTATCAACTTATTTAACTTTTGGCATTCCATATAATCAATAGTATTTCAATTTATAACAATATTATAACTACAAACAGCTTTTTACGTTTTAGAAGTCATTAAGATCCTTTGAGGCAGCTATGTTTTAATACACTTTGGAATACGATCTAAACAAGCCACTCTACTCCACTATGTATCATCAATGTATTGGTGCCTCATGTTAGTTGATACTGTAGATCTATAGTATGTAATTTCTTAGCTATGGAGGCTTCTTTCTGTGTGGGTTGCATCCAAGAAACAACGCATTACCTTGATATTTCTTCAGAAAAGAAACTAGAAAAAAAAAATGCGTTTTTTAATTAGAAGGAGACTTGCAACGAAGTTTTTAGCGCACTCTCTAGAAAAAAATAATTACCTTGGGTGTCATGAAGGAAAAGCATGACTCCTTGAACTGATTGATTGAGCTTTCATTGAGAAGAAATTGATAAGCCATGTAAGATAACATACATGGAGGCTTATTTATGCCAATTTGCGCAGTTTGATAGCACTGTACATGCTTTTCAGCCATGTATATTCAAAGTTTCAGCAACATCTGGGAGAGGCAGAGATACACCTGCTTCTAAATAATAACTGGAGACTCAAAACAATTACACAGAACATGTAATTAACTAAAACCAATTGCACTGCATTCACAGATAGTAGATAATTAACTCAAAGCCCAAATGATCAAAGATTTAAATTTTAAGTGAGAAAAAAACTAGAAGTTAAGCAGAGTCAAAACTATGAGTTGTTCAAGAGAAATTTCAGAACATCTATGCTACAGAACAACTGAAAATGAAAGGACAAGCAGCGTTTACATCTTTATATGATAGCACTTACAGAATAGATTTATCCTGTATCTGTCACACAAAGAAATCCGAAAAGATCCATCTATAATATTTCGTCCTCATGCTCTGAGTCTCTGACTGTGACGAGTGATCATGATTCCAAGAGAACAGAGCGCTTGCTTTTTTGGTATTTTTTGAGGTTTGAAGAAGTGCATGGTGAAGATTTCGAAGTTAATAAGACAACTAAAATGAACAGTCCCAGCACTTTCGTAACAAACTCAAGGGATTCAATGGCAGTCCATCCTGATCACTACACGGGAAAGCAAAAAAAGAAATAATGGTGAAAGTAATTCTCTTTTTTAGTATAATATGGCAAACATATCCAAAGTGAAACAAGTACATGAAAACGGGGAGATCATGTTTGCTTATTCAAAGGAACTAGTCCAAAGGACATAACAAGTAGTTCGTGAGCAGTATTCTAGTTGTTGTTGTCCATCCAGAATTGAGCCTGGAGCCAATCCACAGTCTTTTTGTCCAGTTGAAAGGCCTTGGCAAGAACGTCATCAGAGATGGGTGGCTTCGCTCCAAAGACCGCATTGGCTATGGTGATCACACCAGGGTTCTGGCTGCTCAGAGCAGCAATGGCAACGGCACCGGTCTTGCCGTTGTTGAATTGGAAGTGGATGAGACCTTGAGGAAATACGAACACATCACCCTCGTGAAGGACCTTGGTGAAGAGCTGGTTGGGGTTGGAAGTGACGAAGCCGACGTAGAGCGTGCCTTCTAGCACCGTGAGGATCTCGGTTCCCCTTGGATGGGTGTGAGGAGGGTTGACACCGTAGGGTGCAAAGTCTAGGCGAGCAAGCGAGATGCCAAGGGTGTTGAGCCCAGGAATTTGGTTCACATTGACTTGAGTCACATTAGACCCAAGCTTGTTTCCCGTGTCACGGGGCTTGTCAAGTCCCCAGAAGAAGAAATCTTCGGCTTTGGCCATCTTCGGGTCCTTGCAGACGAACCCATTCACAAACACTGCAACAATTATAAAAACGATGAGCACTTGGACAAGATATATGGAAGCTCGTCAGTGCAGGTTGGTTCGTTCTCGATGAACCGTAGCTTATGCATGCATGCATGATTACAAATGTCACAACTCATGAAATTAAATGTTGATCAGGAGGAGTACCATCTGATTCACGATCAGCGACGCAGAAGTCTTGGAGTTGACTTGGATCAGAAGCAATGGCATGAGATGAAGCCAGAGCAAGAAGAGCAAGGAAGAGGAAATGGGCACCCATCTATTCTCTCTTTCTAGCTAGCAGAAGGATGGACAAGGGACATGGAGCAAAGTGTTGTGGGAGGAGTTGACATATATAGGGGGAGATTGGCTTGATTTAGTCATCGGACTTCGCTAAAAGGAAGAAGAGTAAACCATGTTAGGTAAGTCGCATGCCATGGTTTTCCAATGTTTCCCCATGTGTTTGCTATTGATCAAGTAAAAGTTTGAGGAAGTCTCCCGATAACATGGACAGAAAATTAGGACGAAGCCGTTCGGAGAGAGGAAATGGAGGGATTATAGTGTCAAGTTAACCATCCAAACATGGATAGTGTTTTTTCTTATCGTACATTATTATATATAATTTCTTATATCAGTGGCAGTCTTCTTTCAATGAATATATTTAGTGTCACGCCCCGAGCCCGAGGCGCGGCAGACGCCGCACGCCCACACGGCGGGCCGCACAGGCGTGCAAGGCAGCAGATCATATCAAAGCAGATACAACTATTCAAAGATGACATAATTATTTAAATTGTTCAAAAGCGAACTTACAAAATTTCAAAATAACATATGCCAACATAATTCAAATGTCCAAACTAAACTAACTAAAATGCCAATAACTGAAGAATCATCCGAAAATCTAACGCACTCCCCAATCCCGTGCGATCAAGCCTCTGGATCTGAAAAATAGAGAAAATAAAATAATGAGCTACACTAGCCTAGTAAGCAACAAAATACCCCAAAGTGGGGTCAGAGCATATCAGATCAAATACAGGATAATAAAATAAATCATAAATAACATTGTTTTACTATTTTCAAAACTTATTATCATTTTTCCAAAAACTCTGATACCAGAATCTCAACATAATAGGCTACGGCCACGTAACCCAGTGGCATGGATTGCACAAGGTGCCAAACACCACTATTATTATGCACCGGTGGTACGGTGTCCAAATACCACTATTATTAAGCACCGGCGGTACGGTGTCCAAATACCACTATTCTAATCACCGGTGGTACGGTGTCCAAATACCACTATTCTAATCACCGGTGGTACGGTGTCGAAACCGGTTCCTCACAGATACAAGTCGACAGGGCCAACGTATAATCCCCATTGGCAGGGCCAGAACAGAACAAAACAGATCATAGCCATGCTGAGAATGCATATATATAAATATAAAAATATATTTCATGGATTTCAGAGCATATAATATGATTTTCAAATAAAATTTAACATTTCTGACCCATTTTACTGAATGCAAAACATATATCAAAACAAAATCAGTTTATTAAATAATTCAGAAATCACATTTGAAGTATTAAGTTACTTACATCTTCTCGCTTGATTCCTACTTCAGGTAGACGGATTAGGATCACCTGTTAAAGTTTAATTAATTTCTTGTTAATTTCAGACTAAGCAAAATTCAAAAATAATATTATTGGACATGGCCCAACAGGGTCCAGAGTTGGCCCATAATGGGCATGGCCCAATAGGGCCCATATCGGACACGGCCCAATGGGCCCGTATAGACTCGGCTAAATAGGGCCCCCAATGTTGGCTTCTAATTGTACCTGTATATAATAAAATTTATTGCAGGGACTAATACTTAATTATAGGGTATTGTTCTATAATAAAACTTGAGTGAGGGGACTAAATAAATATTGTTGGGGACCTTTACGTAATAAGTCTTTCCTATAGGGATCAAATACAAAATACAGAAGATCCTTTTTGTGAAATAATATACTGTCAAGGGCTTATCTGCAAAATTTCATTTAGTGGCCAAATGGGTTCGGGTTTCGGGTTTCGGGTTTGGGTTCGGATTCGGGTTCCGGGCTCTGATCTGAACTGGGTTTCAGTTTCGGAATTTTTTTTTTTTTTTTAACCGGGCCCATGTTGGGCCCACAGTGAACCGGGCCCACAGTGAACCGGGCCCATAGTGAACCGGCCCATGTTGGGCCCTGTTCAGCCCGTAGGGCCATCTTCCTCCCCCAATCCCCCCCACGGCAGGGGATGACCGAGAGGGAGAGCGGAAGAGGAAGGGGGCGGCGGGGTGGCCAGAGGCCACCCCTCGGTCGACGGCCAGCCGGCCGCAGTGGCGGCTGGCGGCCGTTGCGGTGGCCGGGGTCAAGATCCAACCGAGATGGTCTCGGTTCATGAGGCCAAAACAAAGGAAGGGAAGCTTTCTATTTGGCATGGAATCAAGGGCAAAAGAGGAGGGCTTACCGGCGGTGGCAGAGGCAGTGGGATCTCGGTCGAGGCTGCTCAATCCGGCGATCAAGCAGTGGCGACGGCGACGGCGACGCTTTCCGAAAGGGAAGTGGATCCCAAAACAGGGGAGGGCACGGGTGGTGATGGTGGTGGATCCGGCGGCCCGCAAGCCACTTGGGAGGCAAGAGCAGAGGAAGAAGAGGGAGGAGAAGGAGGAGAGGAGGGGGGTTCGGTGGTGCCCTAGGGAAGAAAGGGTGGGGTTTTTATCATCCCCACCATAACGGCCCTCCGCCGCGAAAATTGCGGCGGTCGGGCGAGATCCGCGGCCGTGAATTGGCCGCGGATTGGCTAGGGGGGGCGCCGCGGAATACCCGCGGCGTCCTTGCCCCTTTTGGTCCCCCGGAGGAGCCGGAGAGGATGGCAATCCTCTCCGGTTCCTCCCATATCAGGATCGGGGCTGAAGTCGGCTGGGGCTGCCGACTTCAGCCCCGTATCTCACATTCTCTCCCCCTTAAGAAAATTTCGTCCTCGAAATTTAGCATACCTTAGCTTGCAAAAAGGCCCCGGATATTTTTCTTTCATCTCGTTCTCCAGTTCCCACGTAGCCTCACGTTTTGAGTGATTGCTCCACTGAATCTTAACATAAAGAATTGTGTGCCTCCTCAACATTTGTTCCTTACTATCAACCACACGTACAAGCTGCTTAATTTGCATAGCAGAGAACTCAAGGGAAAGTATAAGTACAACTACCTATGAAGCTAAATTCAGTGTCTCCAGGGATCTAAAATTTTACCCGCTTTTCATGATAGTTAATGGTAGTAAAGCGTGACGCTAACCAGTCCATACCGAGAATTATGTCAAAGTCATACATATCTATAACTATCAAATCAACAGGCAAGTCTCTACCTACTATCTGAACTGGACAAGTCTTGCAGACCTGATTACCAATCCTCCCACTTCCGGTAGGGGTGTTAACATGCAAATCATACTCTAACGGCACACAAGGTAGGTCATATTTTCGCACAAATATCGATGACACAAGGAATGCGTAGCAACAGAATCAAACAGTATATAAGCATAAACATAAGCAACCGGTAGTGTACCTGACACCACAGTATTGGATGCCTGAGCATCCTGCTGAGTCAGTGCGTAAATACGACCCTGTGTGCGCGGTCTCCCCCTGTCCGCTGCTCAGAAGAAGAAGGCTGAGCCGACTGAACCGGAGCAGGATAAGCTTGTACTTGTTGGGTCCCTGTAGCTTGGGGTCTCTGATCTGATTGTGATACTTGTTGATTATAAGGGCACTCCTTTATCCTATGACCCTGTTGTCCACATTTGAAACAAGCGCCGGACAATCGTCTACAGAGTTCTGTCTTATGGGCGCCTCCACATGCTTCACATTTAGGCTTCTCTTGTTGGATAGTCTCGCCATAAGATCCCTGCTTTTCTGATTGCCCAGACCTATTACGAGATTTTGCTGTCCTGCTAGAATTCTGTCCACTATGAGTATCATCATCTCTGCTCCTCTTCTTTTGTATTCTATCTTTTGAATCTTGTGTTTCTTTCCAGACAATTTCCATATTCTTGGCCCTATCTACCAAGTCATCATAGTTTGTTGAGTGCACTGCGGCCAAACCCCGACGTAAGTGAGGCTTCAATCCTTCTTCAAATCTCCTTATCCGGGACTCTACATCTATGACGAGGGTGGGAGCAAACCGAGCTAACCTGTCAAACTCTGCCTCATACTCATCCACGGTCATAGTTCCTTGAGACAGATTTAGAAATTCCCTCTCTAGCTCCCTAAGGCGACTTGAAGGGAAATACTTGGAGTAGAAGGCTGTGCGGAATCTCTGCCAGGTAAGTGCCTCCTGCTCGGGTGCCAATGTGCGCTCCACAGACATCCACTAATGATGAGCTCGGTCCTGAAGCATATAGGTGGCAAATCTGACCTTCTCTTCATCGGTGCACTCCATTGCCCTGAAGGCTTTCTCCATTTCATTTATCCAAGCTTCGGCCTCTTGAGGACTAGTGGTGCCCTTAAAAGCCGAAGGAGCCATTCTTTTGAATTCTGCTATACTCCTTCTTTGCTCAGGAGGAGCAACATCCTGTTGGACTGGTTGCTGAGGTTGTTGCCTCTGTTGGCGTACTAACCCGACGACCTCCTCGATCAGTTCGAGTACCCGAGTTTGATTTCCGGCGGCGGCTTCTGGAGTTGATTGACCCTGGGGCCCTGAGTTATGCGATGCCTCGCCCGCTTGGTTAGTGGGGGCTCTTCCCCGAGAGCCCCTAACCATCCGATTTAAGCTACGGACACGGCGAGGCGGCATTCTGATTCAGTAAAAATGTAAATGTTATAAAATCATCTAAACAGAATAATACATAATAGTTAACAAAACAAATGAACATTATCTTCTTATCTAGTTCCTACCCATCTCTCAACCTTTCTGACGAATTCTAAAGATCCTAAAACTTAAGCTCCATCTGACTATTTCAAAAACAATCCCTAAGAATCTGAAACCTGAGCTCTGATACCACCTAATCTGTCACGCCCCGAGCCCGAGGCGCGGCAGACGCCGCACGCCCACACGGCGGGCCGCACAGGCGTGCAAGGCAGCAGATCATATCAAAGCAGATACAGCTATTCAAAGATGACATAATTATTTAAATTGTTCAAAAGCGAACTTACAAAATTTCAAAATAACATATGCCAACATAATTCAAATGTCCAAACTAAACTAACTAAAATGCCAATAACTGAAGAATCATCCGAAAATCTAACGCACTCCCCAATCCCGTGCGATCAAGCCTCTGGATCTGAAAAATAGAGAAAATAAAATAATGAGCTACACTAGCCCAGTAAGCAACAAAATACCCCAAAGTGGGGTCAGAGCATATCAGATCAAATACAGGATAATAAAATAAATCATAAATAACATTGTTTTACTATTTTCAAAACTTATTATCATTTTTCCAAAAACTCTGATACCAGAATCTCAACATAATAGGCTACGGCCACGTAACCCAGTGGCATGGGTTGCACAAGGTGCCAAACACCACTATTATTATGCACCGGTGGTACGGTGTCCAAATACCACTATTATTAAGCACCGGCGGTACGGTGTCCAAATACCACTATTCTAATCACCGGTGGTACGGTGTCCAAATACCACTATTCTAATCACCGGTGGTACGGTGTCGAAACCGGTTCCTCACAGATACAAGTCGACAGGGCCAACGTATAATCCCCATTGGCAGGGCCAGAACAGAACAAAACAGATCATAGCCATGCTGAGAATGCATATATATAAATATAAAAATATATTTCATGGATTTCAGAGCATATAATATGATTTTCAAATAAAATTTAACATTTCTGACCCATTTTACTGAATGCAAAACATATATCAAAACAAAATCAGTTTATTAAATAATTCAGAAATCACATTTGAAGTATTAAGTTACTTACATCTTCTCGCTTGATTCCTACTTCAGGTAGACGGATTAGGATCACCTGTTAAAGTTTAATTAATTTCTTGTTAATTTCAGACTAAGCAAAATTCAAAAATAATATTATTGGACATGGCCCAACAGGGTCCAGAGTTGGCCCATAATGGGCATGGCCCAATAGGGCCCATATCGGACACGGCCCATGGGCCCGTATAGACTCGGCTAAATAGGGCCCCCAATGTTGGCTTCTAATTGTACCTGTATATAATAAAATTTATTGCAGGGACTAATACTTAATTATAGGGTATTGTTCTATAATAAAACTTGAGTGAGGGGACTAAATAAATATTGTTGGGGACCTTTACGTAATAAGTCTTTCCTATAGGGATCAAATACAAAATACAGAAGATCCTTTTTGTGAAATAATATACTGTCAAGGGCTTATCTGCAAAATTTCATTTAGTGGCCAAATGGGTTCGGGTTTCGGGTTTCGGGTTTGGGTTCGGATTCGGGTTCCGGGCTCAGATCTGAACTGGGTTTCAGTTTCGGAATTTTTTTTTTTTTTTTAACCGGGCCCATGTTGGGCCCACAGTGAACCGGGCCCACAGTGAACCGGGCCCATAGTGAACCGGCCCATGTTGGGCCCTGTTCGGCCCGTAGGGCCATCTTCCTCCCCCAATCCCCCCCACGGCAGGGGATGACCGAGAGGGAGAGCGGAAGAGGAAGGGGGCGGCGGGGTGGCCAGAGGCCACCCCTCGGTCGACGGCCAGCCGGCCGCAGTGGCGGCTGGCGGCCGTTGCGGTGGCCGGGGTCAAGATCCAACCGAGATGGTCTCGGTTCATGAGGCCAAAACAAAGGAAGGGAAGCTTTCTATTTGGCATGGAATCAAGGGCAAAAGAGGAGGGCTTACCGGCGGTGGCAGAGGCAGTGGGATCTCGGTCGAGGCTGCTCAATCCGGCGATCAAGCAGTGGCGACGGCGACGGCGACGCTTTCCGAAAGGGAAGTGGATCCCAAAACAGGGGAGGGCACGGGTGGTGATGGTGGTGGATCCGGCGGCCCGCAAGCCACTTGGGAGGCAAGAGCAGAGGAAGAAGAGGGAGGAGAAGGAGGAGAGGAGGGGGGTTCGGTGGTGCCCTAGGGAAGAAAGGGTGGGGTTTTTATCATCCCCACCATAACGGCCCTCCGCCGCGAAAATCGCGGCGGTCGGGCGAGATCCGCGGCCGTGAATTGGCCGCGGATTGGCTAGGGGGGGCGCCGCGGAATACCCGCGGCGTCCTTGCCCCTTTTGGTCCCCCGGAGGAGCCGGAGAGGATGGCAATCCTCTCCGGTTCCTCCCATATCAGGATCGGGGCTGAAGTCGGCTGGGGCTCCCGACTTCAGCCCCGTATCTCACACTTAGGGTATACGTTTAGTTCGTGTTCACAATCAAAATCGAAGTTGAAATTATAATCAGAATGGATAAGAATAGAAATAGGTCATATATTTTATACGTTTGGTTCGTGATTTAAATCGAAATTAGAATAAAATTTAAATACTAGATAAGAGTCTGAATTGTATTTTTGGAGATTGAGGCATTCTCATTGTTTTTTGAAATCAGAATTAAAATGAGACCTCGCCAACCAAATAGTTAGAATGGAAGTCTTTCATTAATATTTTTCCGACAAGGGTTTTGATCACATCTCAACAAAAAATCACCAGTCAGCTTCTTATGTCATGCAATTGCATTTTTTGCAAATGTCTAACGATGTGATTTAGGAAGGCCATCGATTTCTCAAGGAGCAGTTGAAGCCACCTAACTAGTTAAAGTGACGAATACGATGACGACCCCTTGCTTTCTACCGAAAGCATATTTTATTATGATGGAGTGTTCTTTCTATTCAAAACGCACTGCATTGTTCACACAATGCTGAGACCTCGACGTTCCCATATGGTATCTTCTGTTTTTGTGAATAAATTGCATTAATATATTTGCTTCAAAAGCAACTGTCATTATTGTACCCAAATGTGAGGATCCGTGCGGGCGTGTGTTTAGTCCCACATCAGTTATTCGCTGGATAGATCTTGGGTACTTATACAGGATCAAGGAACCCAAATAATACCTTCCAGCTAGCCATTTTGGGTGAGGTCCTGGGTTGTTACCAATGGTATCAGAGCGGATCTGGCCCATAACCTATGTGGACTAGGGGACACTGCAGCATGGATCCATTGGGTCTGACCATGGGCTAATCGTGGTGTTTGTGATTAGATTTGAATAGATATGAATCTTTAGCCTGACGAGTACGTCAGGGCTTGAACGGGAGGAGTATGTGAGGACCCGTGCGGGCGTGTGTTTAGTCCCACATCGGTTATTCGCTGGGTAGATCTTGGGTACTTATACAGAATCAAGGAACCCAAATAATACCTTCCAGCTAGCCATTTTGGGTGAGATCCTGGGTTGTTACACCAAATCTAAAGGCTTAAGCGAGTTTTGGAGTCCCTGCCTACTTCTCTCCCTTTTTCTTGATTAAAGAATGTGACATGCACGTTCCAGACCGTAATACGTAATGAAATAATAATATTACTAAAATTTTGGTGTTAGTTATGTGACTTCTCTCTATGGTTCCGAATCATTAGACTTTTAGACTTTTACATTGGCTTTGGTAGTGTACAGTAGTTAATCATTTGGCTAGGATTTTAGAAAATTATAATTTATGGATCAATTATTTTAGAAGCTGTTTCGCATCACTTTTATTTTTCTTATTTTCTAATATAAAACTAGAAATTTTTCTTCTATTTTATTTTTAAATTTTAAAAATATAAATATGTTCGTCCGAATCAATTATTTTCAAAAGCACATGATAATTGCAATAGGGCCATGGTAGCGGTGGAGAAGATAGTGGATGCCAAAATAGTGGTACCGATGGCTGTGATAAAGGGTGCAAGCAATATTGTAGTGGGGCCATTGACAATATGGTGGTATCAGTGATGGTGGTGGTATGATAAAGATGTAGTACCTGTTAAGTAAAGGTGCCTCGAAACTTGCTACATGCTACAGTGAGAAACAGAGAGCTGCAAAGTTCTGAGGCTGCACGAGTCGACTCCTGATCACGGGATTGATTGAAACAGATGGCAAGATGAGCTTTTGACTTAGGGCTTCGTAGAAAAGTTTCTTATATGTTGGAAACATATAAATAGGAGTCTTTTGGGAATCCTATGGGTGTGTTGTTTCTGATCTCCCTTGTAAGTCCTAGTTATGCAATCTCCAACGAAGAAAAAAGATCGTTGTAATCCTTGCTGAATATATTGAATCTGTGTGTATGGCATCCATGGATGTAATCCGTATTGGGGTGAACAATGTAAAATTGCTGTTTTTGTTATTGTTTGATTTTATTCTCTACTACTTCTTTTCAATTCGTCTTTCCGCAGTTTGGATCCAGAAAAAGAAATAGTACGATTGAATAGTGAGTGTTTTTATCCCCAATAGTATCGGTGGTGACATGGCAAAGATGGTGAGGTTAGTGGTTGTGGTGGTGGCGGCGATGGCAATAGTAGAGAAGTGACAATAATGTGATAACTCGATTTGATTAGAAAATTTGGTTTGATTAGAACCAATTTGGGTCATCCCAAAGTGGGTTGGACCCTGAACGTGTTCTACACATGAGGCGGAGACAAGGACTCTTGATAGGAGTTCGTCTCCCCTCCCGACTCCGTGGGACAGAGGAAGCCTAAGACCATCAGCTTCGAGTAGAGCCCTAGGGTTTCTCTATAAAAAGAGATGCTCTCTTCCCTTTATCACTCCACTGTCGAGAATCGCTTCGATCATCGCTGCTTTTTGCTAGAGGTTTTCCATTGAGTTTCTTGCCAAGCTTTCCTCGATATCTAGCTCGCTAGCAATTGAGGTAATCGATCTCAAATCCCTCTTCCACCTTCTTCACAATTCTAGGTCCCACATTAATTGCCGGCCAGATTTGAGTTGGTTGCTTGCCAGATTTCAATAAGCAGGGTCTCCCTTATTTTGTTTCTTTCTTCCCGTTGAACCTTCATCCGCCATTGGCCACCTTGGATATCGACATGGCCGGAGTCCTTACTGGAGGCCAAGCCTCGGGCCAAGATTGTCGTTGCTTCATCAGCCTTTTGGCCATTATGGTTTGAGCTATAGATACCTCCACTATTTTCTATTTTACCTATTCTCTTCTGTCGATCGACCACTGTCACCGGTTGTTCGTGGCTAATAACCTTTGTGGGTCACTGCCCTCTCGCTAGATCTATCATTTCCTTCCCGTTCCTCTATTTTTAGAGGGAACCTCTAATATGGCTCTCTCGTTCTCACTCTTTCCACTCTTTCTCTCTCCTCTTTCTCTCTCTAGTCTCTACCTAGTTTAGGGGACTCGCTGGATGGACTTAGATCTCTACTCTATGAACCTAGTTTGACCCTTACTTTATAATTTTTGCTGATAATTGGGCCTAGTTTCTCGGGAACTGATGAGGTTAGCTCAAATGAAGGTGTCGCCTTGCTTACTATCAAAAGATTGAGAGAAAAAATTGAATTAGAAATTAAGAATTTTAATTTTGTTGATAAAGAATATTTTAAATTCATGTATCAGAGAATATATAATGCTCGTGTAGAACTTAAGGTCGGACTTAAAAAATCAAGATAGGATCACCAAGTGTTGCTGGAAGGTACAAAATATTGATGCCTGAATATGATGAGATCCAAAAAAAATTGATGAAGTATAAGAAAATATTCCACCCTGATGGTGAATCATCTATCAGAGGAACTTCTAATGCCTCCTACCGTCTCTTGATGTTGCCTTTTTCTTTTGTGTATCAGGATATATATGTATATATATGTATGTATGTATCTATATATATATATATATATATATATATATATATATATATATATATATATATATATATATATATATATATATATATATATATATATATATATATATATATATATATATATATATATATATATATATATATATATATATATATATATATATATGTATGTATGTATGTATGTATGTATGTATGTATGTATGTATATGTGTGTGTGCATGTTTATGCATGTGTATGCATTAAAAAAAATGTTAGAAAAACCCATCTTAATTTGGAAAGAGGATTAGGTGATGATGTTCAATGGATTTTTTCAAATGGAAGGGTATAACACATCAAATTTTTGACTTTTTTAAAATTCAATGAAATCCTGCATCATGATTTACGACCGAAAATAGGTTGTCCTATAATGCTGCTATGGAATATCAACTAGAGTATATATTTCTACAATAGTATCAGGTTAATAATTACTCAATTGACTTCGAAAGTAATTGAAGCAGTGATCGCCACTGGTAATTATGTTGTTATCAGTTTATATCCTCCATATTATAATGCAGGTTATAGAAACAAAGTGGCCATTTATCTTTAAAAAAAGACAATTCCCTGTAAAACTTTGCTATGCAAAGACAATTAACACAGTCAAAGTGCAAACTTTGAAGCCTGTTGGAATTTACTCACCTAAACCAATGTTCTCTCGTGGGTAATTTTGTGTTTTGTGCTCGGAGTAACACTGCGTTAGAGCCTCAAAATTTTGATCGAAAATGATTTTTTGGACAATTATACGATGAATGTTGTCTATAAAAAAAAGGTTTGTGATCTACCTTCAGAAACTATTTTAGATTAACTACTTCTGCTTTCTTCATTGTTTGTTATTATTGTTTGATTGAGCGCTATCTTTTATACAAATAGGTTAACAAAAGAAATAGAGTACAATTTGTTTTTTGTATTGACAGGGAAAAAATGTAATTGGAAAATAAAAGCAAGAGTTTCAAGAATATGGGATTCCATAAACCCGAATATGGAGAATCAGTTGATCAGTGTTGATTGTATATTTCTTGACGAGAAGATTATTGAAATTTCTGCTTATTGCCTTGCTAATATATAGGAAACTTTTATTCTAGCATCCATACGGTCGATTCATGAGCATTCTTCCCAAAAGAAATGTATATTATATGGAAAAATTTAATATTGCACAAATAAAAAAATTTAAAGTCCACTATGGATCAATATATGATCTATAAGAATAGATGTACAATTATATAATATGTGGACAACAACACTAACACTATACGTGTACACAAGTTCATTTTTTTTTATTTTTGGGAAATCTAATCAAGAAAACATAATGCTATCTATTTGACAGGTATTCCACTTTGTTTCTAACAAATATTAATAAAAGTGTAGTTATATAATACTTTCTTTTCTTTTTTTTGTTGTGCAGATGTTATTGGCCATTGTTTAGTTGACCCACTTGACCAATTATATGTTAGAGAAAAATTGGTTTACAAAATAAATTTGGAGATAGAAAACTTAAAGTAAACTAATTCGTCTTTCATTTTTTTCGTAACCATTTATACATTTTTTTGCTCTTTTCTCTTCTTTATTGTGCTATCAAACTTCATTCGACCAGCAGGAAGAAAAGGTTTGCTATCACTTTTTTGAGTAAATTAGCTCAGAAATTTGATGAAACTATTGTTCGTGAAAAAGAAAGAGAAGAACCGGTGGTAGTCATCTTGGTTGGTATGATCATAAGAATATATAAAGGTGCATTTCTTCATATTTCTTTTCTTTAAGAAAAATTAACTCTAAATTTATTAGAGATGAAGTTTTCCAATTATTTTTTTATATTCAGAAGAAACCTATCTGTCCACTACTTCTATATCAAAATATTATATAAATTTATAGATCGAAGAAATTATCGTGTATCGAAATAGGTTACCATGTAGTACTTTTAGCTACTACATTTAATGCATATAAAACTTATACATTATTATTGAATATATACATCAATTAATACATAGCTTAGAAATCAAAGATTTATTTTAGCTAGATTTATTGTAGAAGTCGCTTTGGATCCCCAGGAGGAAACGGCGACTAATAAAAAAGAAATCGAAAATTTATTGCAGCTAGATCCGAACAAATTTCAGGTACAATATTAAAATAAAAAAAATAGATACATCAAATACTACAGCATTTGTGTTATAAAATATTTATCGTAAGTTAGTATATCAATTTTTTTTAAGACACGGTTTAAGTATTATACTTTTATATAACAAAAATAAAAAATTAATTTTTTAAGGGTAAAGTTTACATGCAAAGCTGTTTTGAAAACGGTGGATACTCCTTATGTTTAGTGGTATGAAATGTATTATAATTGTAGAGCTGCTATAAAAATTTATGGGTATAATTTTTAATGTAACCAATGTGGCAGAAACGATAAGCCTCTCATACCGTGATAACATTATGTTTCTTTTTTTTTCTTTAATTTTAAAAAATGCATTCTCAATCCAATATTAAAATAATATGTTTAAATTATCCTCTATAAAGGTACCGGTGCTTAACCTCGCCACTAATAGAAGATCCGGCCGATTTATCCTTCCTTCTGTTGTTGAGAAGATATGTATATTTCAAATTACTTTTGGTTTGCAGAATTTTGGTACTGATGTAGTTAGTTATAAGGTGACAAAAATTTTTCAGGAAGGTGAATTACAAGCGCCTAACCCACAGCAGATTTTTGGTGGTGGACCTTCTTCCTTTCAAGCTCCAGCGGAAGCTATTGTTTCAACTCCCAAAAAACGTATTTGTTCCAAATTTTTCAATGATGAAACTCCTAAAAAAAATACGTTAGCCATGGATAAGTAATATATCTTTGATAGCAATCATTTTTTATCGTAGTAATTGCAGTTAATTATAGTCAAATCAGTATTTTTAGAACTCCTTCAACTATCTTTTTTTTTCTTCTTTTTTAAATTGCAGAAACCTACCTGAGCTTCCTTCAAAAAAAAGGATGCATACTTCTTTCCAACCCAGTCAATGCAGCAAGGAGAAATGATGAATAATGAAACTGTTCATAAGTGTATATATATATATATATATACACACACATGTATACATGAATATATATAGAGAGATGTGTGTATATATTTTCTTTATGTTGCTTAGCGGCCGAATATTTGCCTCTTGGGTTTTTCAAAATCTATTAAAAAAACCGCAGCGTAGCACGTACGGCTTTATTGCTAGTCATATAATATGATACAACACAAGTAGAATTAAGTGCCCTGCTATCAGCATGAAGTATTTGGCACTTGGCATTTCTTTCGAAGCATCAATATACTATAAATATTGAGGTTTCAAGGCTTTGTAGACACTTCAAGCAATGGGTCCTTGCCTTTTAATATAAAGTTACATAGACACTTCGCTTATGCGTATGTGTCATTTCTCCTTGTATAGAATTTTGGAGGGCCCGAAAATAATTTAAATTACAAATAATTTTGCTATTTGCCACTCAAATAACTTCTCATTTTCCTTAATTTGTTTTAAAAGAAGGACCATCTTTTTTGTGGTCGGGTGGAATGCCCCACAGCGTGTTATGCCGGTACGTTACCGATGCCACGCTTGCAGAGTTGTAAAATAGAATTGCACACAGTTTTGAAAATGAATTACGTAAATTTATAAAAGTTTGAATTCAAAATTAAGCAAAATAGTCTTAAAAGAAGCTAGCAAAAGCCACAAACCCAGAAAACAAACTGTACAAAGAGAAACTGACTTCCAAAATGACACAAAATATGGAGAGAAAAAAAGCTGTATCAACAGCCACGAATGATGAAGATCATCGGGATTTATGTTAATTAAATAGAAGGTTGGCTATTGCACATTCAAGTAAAATACTGAATATTGATTTCTTCTTCGAGCATGCACCAGGCTAACAGATACAGCAGGGTATTATCAGGTTCATTTATCATGAATATATATATATATATATATATATATATATATATATATATATATATATATATATATTATCAGGTTTGTTAAGTGATGGAGTTTCTGAAGCTGATGAAACAGCTAATATTAACAGCATCGGCACTTTTATGACATACTCGAAGGATTCGAGGAAAGTCCATCATGAACACCACGTGGCAAAGTAAAATGCAAATATTGAATGATAAAGTAATTTTCTTTAGTAGTATAATATAGAGCAAGTATATCTTTGCTCAAACAAATACATGCAAACAGAGGAAGAATGTTTGCTTATTCGAACCAAAGAATTCGAAAAAAAAGAAAAGATCAGAGACCATATTTCAGATATCAATTAATTCCCATGCAGTTGCCTAGTTGTTGTTGTTCATCCTGAATTGGGCCTGGAGCCAGTCCACGGTCTTCTTGTCCAATTGAAAGGCCTTGGCAAGAACATAATCAGAGATTGGTGGGTTCGCTCCAAAGACTGCATTGGCTATCGTGATCACGCCAGGGTTCTGGCTACTGAGAATGGCAATGGCAACAGCATTTGTCTTCCCGTAGTTGAATTGGAAATGGATAAGGCCTTGAGGAAATACGAACACATCGCCCTTGTTAAGGATCTTAGTGAAGAGCTGGTTGTTCGGGTTATTAGATGTGACGAAGCCGACATGGAGCGTGCCTTCCAACACCGTAAGGATCTCCGTTCCCCTTGGGTGGATGTGAGGAGGGTTGACTCCATAGGGTGCAAAGTCCAGGCGAGCCAGCGAGATGCCAAGCGTGTTGAGCCCAGGAAACTGGTTCACGTTGACATGAGTCACATTAGACCCAAGTTTGTTCCCTGTGTCGCGGGGCTTGTCAAGGCCAGAGAAGTAGAAATCTTCGGCTTTGGCAAGCTTCGGGTCCTTGCAGACGAACCCATTTACAAGCACTGCATGAACAATTGCAAGAAAGGTAAGTATATATATCGACATATATATGATAAAAACTCATCATTAGTATCTTTGAAGTTGGGTTGACAGCTGGTAACTTCAGGAGAATTACACACCATGCATGCTAATTACATATTTAGCAACTACTAACTAATAATAAGGTAGATGTTGTGAATAGGAGTACCATTTGATTTAAGATCTGCAACACAGAAGTCTTGGAGTTGACTAGGATCAGAAGCAATGGCATGAGATGAAGCCAGAGCAAGGAGAGCAAGCAAGAGGAAATGGGCAGCCATCTGTTCTCCCTTTCCAGTTAGCAGAACAATAGCCAAGGGATTTGGAGCAAGGTGTTATGGGAGGAGTTGATATATATATATAGAAGGAGCGTGGGACTAGGCCTTTGATAAGGCTTGATTTAGTCATGCGACTTCGTAAAAGGAAGAAGAGTAAACCATGTTAGATAATTGCTAGCCATGGTTCTCTAGTGTTTGTCCGTTTGTTGTTGTCCCAGTAAAGGTTTGACGAAGTATCGCTGATGATATTGTCAAGTAAAACCATCCAGACATAGATCATGGTTTCTCTTGCTCCCTATTATTATAATTTTTTAATATCAGTTGCGGTTTCTTTCAACAATATACTTGGAGTTGTTGGAGACTGCCTGAGAGGAATCGACGCCGTCCACGGCAAGCGTTTCTCCAACCGTGCTTTTGATCGCATCTCACCGAGAAATCACCAGTGTTTTCTCATAACGAGCAACGATCTGATTGAGGAAGACAATTAATAGATTTTTAAGGGAGCGGCGGAAGCCACCTAACTAGTTGAAATAGCGAATACTTTTCCGGAAGCATATTCTATTACAATGGGGTGTTGGTCCCACTCAAAAACCCCATGATTTGTTCAGACAATTCTGAGACTTCCAGATCCCTGTATAGTTTTTTTTTCCTTATAATAAACTGCATTAGTCCATTAATTACATCAAATGAAACAGTTATTATAATATCAAATTCTGAAAGCTTAAGTGTTTTTTCTTCGAGTGCCGATCGGTTATCACTCCCTTTTCATCATTGCATGCAACATTTACGTGCCAGATATCAGTTCATATGCAATGGGAGAATAATATTTCAAACGATTTAGTTTTTAGTTACGTGAGTTGTCTTCATGGTTATAAAAACTTTTCACATTAGTTTTGGTAGTGTGAGATGGGTAATCATTTAGCTGAAATTCTAGAAAATAATTATTTATAGAACGATTATTTTAGATGACATTTGGCATCACTTTTATTTTTTTATTTCAATTTTTTGATTTTCAAATTTTAAAATATAAAAATATTTAATCTAGTCAATTACTTTTAAAATTATATGATGATAGTGGCGAGGGCAACAGTAGTGTTGGAGGAGCTAGTAGTGGTGTTGGCAGCAATTAAAAAGGTGCTCTGATGTTGCTGTGGTGACCCTGCTAGTGGGGCCACCAACGATATGGTGGTTACAATGACAACAATGGTGGCAGTATAGTGGAGATTATTGGTATCGGCAATGTGGTGAACATGTTGAGGTTGGCAGTTGCAGTGGTGGCAGCTACGACAATAGCATAGATGGTAGAGATGACGACGACAACAATGATGGTGGTGATGGTGGAATGACGTGGTAGTGGTAGCAATTACGGTGGTAGTAATAATAGTAATTGTAGTGGTTGAAATAATGGCAGTAGCGATGATAGTGGAGATAACAGCAATATCAATGGTAATGGTGATGGTGGAGATAATGGTACGTAGTAGTAGTAGTGGTGAAGATGATGTTTATGGTGTTGAGATGGTGCTAATAGACATGAGTATTATTTTAGAAAATAGTAAAAATAAAAAAAATTACTATTATTTTTCTAAAAATAATAAAAATATTTTTCAAACATTTATTTTGCCTTGATTTCTCTGATTTTGTTTTTAAAATAAAAATAAATTAAATATAAATACAACAACAAATAGACCTTTACTTGGCAAATCTCTCTCAATCGCCGTGCTAGCTGTTAGGTCGAAGAACTGTGATATCCGAGATAAAGGTCCTTTGTTGTAAATTGAAATCAACCCTCTAAAGTCAAGGGGAATTGTCTATTGAAGAAAACAACCACTACAGGAAAATGGTCTTTTCCCGACGCTCTTCTACCGACGCTAGGAAAAAGCGTCGGAAAAAAGTTCACCGCCTAAATATTTGCCAACGCTTTAATTAAGCGTCGGTAATTCTTAGGAATAGACGACGCTTATTAGCGTCGTCGTATATTCCGGCCTAAAACGACGCGTATAAGCGTCGTCAAAAGTCAAATTCACATCAAAACCAGTGGCCACCCCTCTCCTCCTCATTTTGCATCCTGATCAAGCCCTAGCTCCTCTGGCTCCTCCTCCCTCCTCTCCGACGACGAGCGACCGACCGACCCTTGTCCTCTCCGGCGCCGAGCGACGTCCGACGCCAAGCTCCTCTCGTCCTCTCTCCTCTCCGGCGGCAAGCGACCATCCGCATCCTCCTCTCTCGTCTCCGGCACCGAGCGACCGGCCACCTACGACAAGCTCAAAAAGCGAAGAGGCTCCGGACCATCTACGACAAGCTCCGCTCGAAGGTTTCTCTGCCGATCAAATCGAACAGGCTCTCTCTGCTCTCAAGGTTATTTTTCTTTTCTCATGTACTTTTTTTTCTCCTCATATCACAAAATTCCCTTTCTCAACTTGGGGTTCAAGAAACACAAATTGGTTGATTATTCTGGTTGAAACACAAATTTATTGCAATTCAGTGCCTCGAATCTTTTTTTATTAATCATTTAGAAGTCACAGTCCCGGATCCAGTGAAACACAGTGTAGTTTCACTGTGTTTTTTATTGTGCTTCATCATATACCCCATGTATATGATGAACATTTGCATTATGTAGTTGAACAAATTTTACTATTTATTAATGATGAAAATATTTAACTGAATTCTTATTGCTATTATATGTTTGGTTTAAATTTTGGGTGTAATTGAAATATTATTCGTTCTGTAAGACTCGTATGCTCTTTAAGAGTCATGCAGCTGTGTCACGTAGCCAACTTTGAGAGTGTGAGAAGCTGTTAGGGACAACGGAAGATACAACTTAAATAATGGATGTCACTCATGAATCCTTCATTAAAGAGTTTTCTGAAGTTTTCCAGCTCTCTTGATTCAGAGTAATCTCTGAATTGGACCTCCCTGAGGAAAGTTTGTTTACAGGGAAGTCATTTCTTCTGAAAGAGCACTCAATTTGAAAACAAACTGCATTGCTCCCACCTTCTTGATTAAATGACATAAATACTCCTCACAATTTTATGTAATGAATAGGCTGTATTTACAAGACTAAACATTTAAATCACAATTATAATAAAGGAGTTAAAAATGGATGGGCAGCACAGGGACATTGAAATATCACAGTCCCACATGTATGTGCATGTTTGTGTATGTTCATCAGTTGATTAGTATAGTAATGCATTAGTCATGCCTTTTATTTTTTACGGTATTTACCAGTACTTTTCTGAGAACTTGCATTGATAAGTGTTGAATATGGTCTTATTATAACTTCTGTAGCATGGTTTTATGATGTTGTTGTTGTTGTTTTGTGGACCTATTATTGTCAGTCTTCAATTTTTGACCTTGAATCTTCGAATATGGCATGCTTGTCGATATCTGTTGCAGGCAAGAAGTGCAGCAAGGCGCCCAAGACTCAAAGGCTTGTAACTCCCCTGACTCTCCATGATCTTATAAGACCAAGATCTTATACCTTGCATGCTTACTTGATGATCTGGCTTTCTTCTATTGTGGCACCGGTAGACCATGATTAATTGATGAACTTTTCAAATAATGGAACAACCAAATGATATTTAGAAAATATTGTTTAGCAATATGTACCAATAAAAATGTTGTTTAGACTGGCATCAATTAATTTACACATGATTTAAATTGTAAAGGTACAAGATGTCTTTCATGGCTAGTTACAATATCAATAAAGTAACCGATCTAGCTGATACATCCTTTAGATCAAGAAAGTTTATTGTCTTATATCATGTTCCTTAGTAAACATTCAGATCACATGATATTGGGTTTCTTTCAAATCACAGTAATAAGATTCTTTACCTTTTTAATATTGATTTGTGACACATGCTCTTTTCCTTGACATTGATAGTGGATATTATCATTTCACCAAGACATTATCTTCTTCCCTTTCTTGCTAAATTCATCTGAGTGTGCTTGATTTGGTGACTTATTGCAGCTTGGTCAAAAGACAGCAAACGTTCTAAAAGATCTCTTTCTAGTACCTAAACCAGATTCCAAACGCATAATCACTTTTGCTAATCGGAGTGATTCAGATCACATAAGTTCTAGTAATTATGATATAAATATAGTTTATAATCTCATGTAAAGGTAACCTTCATAACATAGTAATTATGACAGGCTACTTAAACATGTCAATATTTTTCACTAAATATTTTGTGCAAAAATAATTAAATATTAAAGGCAAAGTTATAAACATCATGCACCCAGTACCAACATTCGTTTGGTAAGGGCACAAAGCATTAAACCAACCCTTGTTCCAAACAAACTCTTAGTTCAGCTGATTTGATATATAATTGCTGGACCAGTCCATTAGGGAACTGGTGCTACCCTTATGGAATCAAGTGCTTGCCTTGAGCATGTAGTGTAGCAGCTGCTATAGCATGTTTTTTCTTGATATATTCGGCAACTTTTACCCAAGTGCCACAGAGTCCCAATGAAGCTTAGTGTAGCAATTTTGGGTCAAAATCACTATGGCAGCTGCTATAGTAGGTGCAGCGACCACTTTTTGAGACAATGGGTGGAAGTAGAGAATGTAGTAGAGAATGTAGAACATGTTGTTGTGAAGAACCAGTACTTAAATAGAGGTCCATGGCAATGTAGAGACCATTACAGTTGACTTATAATTTATGGAATGTAGTTTGTTTCTTTTTATGTTCAATTGCATGTGGTCATCTAAATGTAGTACTACTTTCATTCATAATATTATCATCAAAGTGTATAACTTGGAAAAACATTTGAAATCTTTTGGACTAGTGGAATGGGAACCCAAGAGAATCTTTTGAATCTCATGTCTTGAGAACTCTATGGAAATTAATAGGCTGCTCACTTTCATCTCGCGTACAACAAGACTTCGTTGTTTCAAATCTTTATGGATCTTCATCCAGGTACGGCAGCAGTTAGTAAGTGTTAGATTATAAACCAGGAGATGTTGAGCAACTAGTTTGATAGTTCAGGTTGATAGTTTGATAGTAAGTGTTAGATTATAAATGTGTTTGATTGATGGTGTTGATGATCCTATTTTTGTTTGTTAGCAGTTTAACATCAAGAGATCCGCAGCTAAAGATGGGAGGACCGGGTAGCAATATGAAATTTAGTATAAATTTATCATTTAACCAAATATTGATTCTTTTTTGTGCATACCAGGTAACAATATGCCCCGAGGGAGACGATTTAGAGATGTGGAGTTCCAGCATTCTCAGGTGGGATCTACTTCTGATCAGTCCCTGCAGTCCCAGCAGCCATGTGAGCACCAGCAGCACGAGTCAGGATCTCAGCGCGAGCCTCCTGCTGATTGTCCGGAGGATGAGCTCCGGATCCAGGGTAATTCGATTTAAAGTTCATATTTTATGTTCATATTTGTCTTCAACTTTTTAAGACTTTTTAATTTTAATAGATGGACAAGGGACGGTGAGGACGAGACGGGGACCCACTCAAGCAAAGGATGTGTGGAAGCTTCCTCCGGGTGAGAAGATCATCATCCGATGCAACGAATTGGGGCAGCCCATCAATAGAGCTGGAAGTCTTCTATCAAGCTTTTTAGGATCGGTTGCACGCAAGGGTCAGCTGTGTCCGCTCAACTATACGAAGTGGAATGACATGCTTCCTTCGTATAAGGTTGAGCTTCTTAGACTTATACAGGTAATGAATTGAATTTATTCTTTTTAATTCGACACCTCCTGTATATTAATTTGCTTAGTATCATAATTTTATTTTAGATGTTTAATATTATTATAACATTCTGAATCTTGTTGTAGGATAAGTTTGTACTCCCTCCAGAGAGCCATGATTGGGTGCTAAAGTCCCTCAATCGCAAATGAAAAGAATATAAAGCAAAATTGAAGACGGACTTCAAGCGCGAGGGTATGACAGAGGAGGAGGTTGCTCGTGTGACTCCTCCTGATGTATACCCTCAGCAGTGGAGGGAGCTTGTTCACTACTGGTTTTCTGAAAGAGGACAGGTCACGTATATTGTTTCAATATTTTATATTATATTTATTATTAATATAGATTGCGAATATATACATTGAATCATATTATACTGTGTGCTTTTATTTTGGCAGACATATTCTAATATTGGCAGAGCTGCACGAGCATCTCAAGCAGTTCCTCATACTTCAGGCTCGAAGAGTTATGCGAGACGTAGAAATGAATTCGTAAGTTCTTTTGAAACTATTTGATATTTTACTAACATATAGCACGTATCATGATATATAGTTTGCCAATATACTTTCCGTATGTGTAGATGGTAGAGCATGGAAGGGAGCCTGGTGAGGTAGAGTTTTATAAGATGACCCATACTCACCGAGATGGCAGCTTTGTCCGGAACGAGTCGAGAGATATAGTTGTATGTATTCATTTTTTATTTGTTCAGAATTTTCTTATTAATTTTACTTCTTTTAAAATATTAATGTGACTGTTTTTTTTTTCTTGAGAGAGATATAGGAAAGAGCTACAACTCTTATTTCAGAGCGCGTCGGGGAGTCATCATCATCCGACGCGGCCAGTCGCGTCGAGGCTCAGGTCTATGCTGAATTGATGGGCCCAGAACGCTATGGTCGCGTGAGAGGTTACGGTGTCGGAGTTACCCCCACTCAGCTATCTGCAGTGAGCCGATATACCCAAGATGCCAGACAAGGTACTAGCACTGCAGAGGTTTGTAGTTTGAAAACAGAGATGGCACAGATAAAGCAGTCATATGAGACAAGGATAGAGGAGATGAGGCAGAGTCATATGACTGATATGGCGGAGTTGAAGCAAAGCCAAGAGTTGAAGATACAATCTTTGCAGGACCAGCTTGACCATATTTCATCCTTTTTGCAGAGATTTGCTCCTCCGGTACATAACTAAATCTATTTGAATATTTTATGTAATTATAATGTATTCTTGTATGAGCGTGATGACTTTCGTATTTTTAGTTTCTAAAATATTTTTTTTTCTTGTAGGTTGATGATACTTCATCTACTCGTAGAGATGATGATGCCGACCCTTGATACATATTGTAGATTGTGTACTTAGGAATTTGACTTGTATGCTTTAAGAATGTTTTTGAAGTACAATGTAATCAAATATGATAATATGAATATTTTGAATGAAAAGTTCTTGTTTGTGAAATTAGTATGTTCTTCAAATATGCACAACTTTATCTACTTCACCTTATCTTACTTGGGGAATGGCTCTATGTTGACTTGACAGGAACATGGTTTCAGGACAGGCAGTCCGGCTGGACAACTTGACTCCCACGAACTAGATGAGGTAACTGGAATACATCTTCTTCATGCAAGTAAACTGTTCATTCTATTTATCCACGGCTTGATAAGATACTTTTTCTTGATGATGATGTTGTTGTTCAAAAGGATTTGACACCACTATGGTCTTTAGATTTGAAGGGGATGGTGAATGGAGCAGTTGAGACGTGCAAAGAGAGCTTTCATAGGTTTGATACTTACCTCAATTTCTCAAACCCAAAAATCTCTGAAAATTTTGATCCACAAGCTTGTCGATGGGCATTTGGGATGAACATCTTTGACTTGAAGGAATGGAAGAAGCGAAATATCAATGGAATATATCATTATAGGCAAGACTTGGTAAGAAAAAATAGTTGTTGTTATTTTCTGTTCGGTAGATTTCCTATATGACTTCTATATTGATTACAATAACAATTGCCTAAATCTATCACATGTTCAATTCTTTATATAGTATACCGGATATTCCTCTGAAGAGAGTTTTCATGATTATGCTTTTATATGTTCACCTTTGGTTGTAGTCCTCTGAAGATATTCCTCTGTTCTTTTGTTCCTTCTATTCCTCATGAGAGTATGATGCATTTCTTTTGTTCCTTCTATTCCTTGTAAATTGGATATATGACTTATGAAAGTTGGATTATGATGATTCCAGATTCAAGAGCGTGATGAGGGAGCTCTCAAGTATCTAAAGGATATCAAGTGGTGCAGAATAGATAATCCCAAGGGTTTCAAGCTTGAGTTTTTCTTTGATCCTAATCCTTATTTCAAGAATGCCATCCTGACAAAAACGTATCATATGATTGATGATGAAGAACCGATCCTAGAGAAAGCAATAGGGTATTTTCTTTTCTATTTATTGCTAAATATTTTTCTTATAAGTTTTTCCTTCTCTATTTAAAATCTCATGCCGTTGTTCATATGTTGCAGGACTGAAATTGAATGGTTGCCAGGAAAGTGCTTGACTCAGAAGCTTCTGAAAAAGAAGCCAAAGAAGGGCTCAAAGAATGCCAAGCCCATTACCAAAACTGAAGAATGTGAAAGTTTTTTCAATTTCTTTAGTCCACCTCAAGTCCCTGATGATGATGAGGATATCGATGAAGACATTGTAAGTTGACATCATTACCTGCCTTCCTGGAGAAAAATAAGAAACTATAAGGACTAAATCAAATTAAAACAATGGCTTATCTTTTGCCTCTTTGAACAGGCTGAGCAGCTACAGAGTCAGATGGAGCAAGATTATGATATTGGGTAAGCCCTTTTTTCTCCCTCAAGCAGCCAACCAAACCTACTGCAGGTTGAAGAAAAAACAGGTTAGAGGGAGGTGTTGATTATGGAAAAAAAACAAAATCAAGTTAACATTTGCAGAGGCAGTTTTTGATTATCTCATCTCTGGCATTTTGGTTGCTAGTTCTTATAATGATTTGCCTATAAGATCAGGATTGAGATAAGCCTTCTGATTACTGTGTAAGCTCATGCATGCTCCTAGATGCTGAGTGGGTGGTGTCATTGTCCTGCAGGTCCACTATCAGAGACAAGATTATTCCTCATGCTGTTTCGTGGTTCACGGGGGAGGCTGTTCAGGAGGATGATTTTGAGGACTTAGAAGAGGATGATGAAGATGAAGATGGGGAGGAGGACGAGGAAGAGGATGAGGAGGATGAAGATGATGATGAAGAAGAAGAGGAAGAGGAAGGAAAGACCAGGAAGAAGGTATGTGTCTGAGATTTCTAAATTTTACTCTTTTTAGGTCTGAAATATTTGAGAATGGTGTGCTTACTTTTGATCTGCTTTATTGTCCCAAGGAGACAGCTACAACAAAGAAGGTGAGATATCTACTCACCCACTTGATCTTAATCTGCATAGTTCTTAATCTATATTCTAAATGATGGTTATCTTACTGCAGAAGAGTGGAGGGGATGGTCAACAAGGGGATCGGCCCGCGGAGTGCAAGCAGCAGTAAGGCTTTTCTGGAATGAAGTATTTTTCGGGCTTTCTAGAGTGTAGGTTGAAGTATCTGTTTTCAGGTGTTGGCTAAGTGAAGTGATGCGTTCTCATTCCACGCTGTTGTTTTATGTGGAAAATATGAGGAAGAGGAAGTTTTAGTGTCTTCGACATTTTTATACTACCTTTAGTTTATTCTTTTACTCGCCTTGCGGGAGACGGTTGTTAGATTATTTGTATGCCTTTTTGGTCGGGGAAGATTTTTGTACTGCCTTTCTAGCGTATACCCGGATGAACTATTAATTGTTATATTTATATATAATGATTATTGTGCCTTCCTGATTTTTGAATATGATGCTAGTATGCTTTCATGGTTCTGAATGTACTGCAGAGGCTTCTGTAATTTATGTATGCAAAGATTGTTTTTTGGGGGTTGATATGTTCCTTCTCAAAGTTGTAGAGGGATCCATGGTTTATGGTGAATGCCTACATCCATTCTGTCTTGAAAATTTTGTAATTCCTTTTTGTGCTGTGGTATTATTGTCTTGAATTTTAGGGAAAAATAAGAACAAGACGATGCATTTTTTTTTTGTTAAAAAATAGTACGGAGAATAATTGATTCAAATAGTTTTGTTGTGAACTGTGAAACATGGATGCCCCTTGAATCGACATCCAGTATATTCTCTCCCCTCCCAGGCACATCTACTGTATTCTCTTCCTTTTATTAGTCATTTCTCATAATATGCCAATAAAAATGCTTTGGAGATTCGTTATCGCGGCCTACCTCATGCTATTGCCAATGTTATGTTCAGCTGCTCTCCATGAGCTTCACCAATTCTTTCTTGTTGCTTCAATCCTTTCTTGCTGTTATATGCTTTTATAAGGATGTGGGTGGTGCAGAATTGACTGGGTATGGTAATCGAAGATATTCCTCTGTTCTGAAAGCAGCTAGCTAGAGATCGTGGGAGAAGTCACATTAGCTTCAAAGATTCTGACAATGATTCTCATATGATTTCCCCATCAGTCTGGAAATCTGGAGGCCCATATCATGTGGCTCGTAGGGCATACCAGGAAGATTCTGACGAGTGTTATGAGACAGTTTATGCTGCTCGTCTCAGTGACAGGACGAGGCATATGCTGTTTGATGTGGATTTGAAGGTTCAAGCAAGTTATCAAGGTGAGCATGTTCCTCTGGTTTCTCTGATGAGCAGATTGAATGGCAAAGCAATTATAGGACACCCTGTTCAAATTGAAATACTCAAGAAGAGAGATTCTGACACAAAAGGCAAACACATTTACCCTCTCCAAGTATATCAGCATTAAGAGATTTATATCTCCACTGAATTGTAAGACAATCAAAGCGTGGATAGGGAAGCCACTAGCAATCTCTCATCAAGGATCAACTTTGACATGGTTATGCTTATATCTTTTCTGAAAAAAGGAATGCTGCATGTATCTTGTTCTATTTTAATCACAGCAGAATGCCAGATGATTTGCTTATCATAATCTTATATAGCTTAAAATACTTTCTGGTGACACTTGCAGCATGTTTGTCTCTTCTGTCAAGAGGCTGAGGGTGCTGAAGAGCTCCGATCTTTCTGTGCTATCTGTAAGCTCGCTGTTTTGTTATCTTTCATAAATTGTGATCATTACCTTGGCTGATAGAGATAATTCATTAGTGTACATACTTGGTCAGAATTGTGCGCATGTTATTTATTTTTGATTACTTTTATGCCTGATTTTGTTTCATATCTTCACTGTTTTTCAGCTGGGAGCAGTCTGCAGGAAAAGAAATGCAACAGAGTGTTGAAGGAAAGAGGAGAGGGAATACATATTAGCGGCAATGGGATAGCAGGTCACATGTAAATCCATTTAGTTTATAGCATCCACATCCACATCCACATATGATGCAACATCCACATGCACATCCACATGCACATGTATATGCATCGATATGCAGCATATGATGCAAGCAAACACGGCATGTATGTATATTATAAATGTACAAGCAAATAGTGTTGTCATATTGCAATGGTGAAACAGTGGCTGGTTGCTATATATGATGTTCATGCATGAATTGGCTGACCTCAGTTGTTGAGAGATAGAAATAGAAAGGTGGGGGTAGAAATTAATTGGATCTCTCATGGGGAATGTCTTCTACGTTGGTGGCCCGGGCGTGCCTTCGTCAACCTTGAACAGCTGACTGAAAGAGTGTGACAGTGACCAATGCGTGCTGTCTCTATGAAGTGAATTGGGCAACCGACTGGGACGAGTCAGTTCCCGACTCTCAAATAAAGTGCTCTTCCCACATGCCGTGGGCTACCACTGAAGGCTTTTCTGAGGGAGGGTACACCTTGCTTGCCGTGGGTTGAAGTACGCCGACGCTTTTAAGCGTCGGGTTTGTATAAAATGAACGACGCTTTTAAGCGTCGGCATAGTCCAAAACAAAATACGGTGGGAAGCGTGGGTTGAAGTACGCCGACGCTTTTAAGCGTCGGTTTTGTAAAAAATGAACGACGCTTAAAAGCGTCGGCATAGTCCAAGCAACGCAAAACTGGATTGGGCTTTATCGACGCTTTAAAGCGTCGGTTAAGCCGTTTTTGCCGACGCTTTCATTAGCGTCGGCAAATCCCTGTTTTTGCCGACGCTTTTTCTTAGCGTCGGCAAAAACCGGACCCACGCCCACCTGCCCGACGTCTGACCCACGCTTTGCGATGCATGGGCTGGAAATTCGCCGACGCTTAAGCGTCGGGAGAGACCAAAAAAAGCGTCGGGAGATATCCTTTCTTTTGTAGTGAACAATTACTTGGCAAAATGCATGAGACTCAGGAGGCAACCAATCCACCATTGGTCTGGAAAAAAAAAAGGTTGTCTTGTAACCACATAATTGTCCTAGATGATTATAATTAACCCTTAAAAGTTTATTGCTTGGTGATGCATGACAAAATTTTGAGACATTAATATTGCAAATGGGTCCTTGGCTCAGTGGTAGAGTATTTGATTGCAGATCAAGTGGTCATTGGTTCCCTTTAGAAAATTATTATTTTGTATTGTATGATTACATAACATAAAAGTTTAATTTTTGATTCCTATTTTCTATTATAATGGAAAAATATTATTTGTTTTCTCACTAATACAACTCAAATTATTTTATGATTTTTAGAACCATTATGATGGTCTTTTAGTGAGAGATAGTGGTAATGGAATATGGCATTATTGAAACCTTGGTTGTAATTATTTTCTTAAAGGGGATTACTGAGTAATAGAGAATATCATAAGATTGAAACTCGAGGTCCTTAATTGCATAATTATATTAATAAAAAATAAAAATTTAAATTATTATGACAGTAAAAGTGTGTTAACAACTTCAAGTTCTTGAAAAATAATCCCCTTTAAATTAGTTTTAAAATTATCTCATAAGTAAGCTCTTGAAAAATACATATCCAATGCATCTCAAATGGAGCTTTTGCCTAACAACTTCAAGTTCAAGCTTTTCTTAGCAAATTTTTTCAGCTTTTGGAGAAAATAGAATGCTGATCCAAAATAATAAATAAAAAATTAGAATTTTGTCTCGATCCAAAGACTAATGTGTAACACTCCTTACTATGGAATGACCTTTTTGCATTTCTACACGAAATCCAAGCCGACCATCACAGAACAACTGAAGATATGGAAAAGAAATGGAAAAAGGACATGGCCGGCTAGGTGGGTGGCGCTCGGTGGCCTAAATTGTTTAGAATGGTGTGACTCAATTCATCCAATCAAGAAATAGATGTTCGATTAGAGCAAGAAGTAGATGTTCGATTAGAGAAAGAAAATATATTAAGAGTAATCAATGGTGGGTCCTTCGATAACTGACAATGAAGAGGCCAACAAGATGGATGGTGTAATAATCTAGGACCTCACCCAAAATGGCTAGCCATAAGACATTATTTGAGTTTCTTAATCCTATATAAGTACCCAAGACCTCCTCGGCGTAAAAACGATGTGGGGCTTAACACATGCCCACACGGATCCTCACATACTCTCTTCGTTCAAGCTTTGACGTCCTCATTAGACTAAGGGTTTAAATCTTCATATACTATGGTCCGTGGTCAGCCTCCATGAACTCTTGTTGCAGTGTCCTCTAGTCTACATATACTATGGTCCGAGTTTGCTCTGATAACATTTATAACAACCCAGGACCTCACCTAAAATGGCTAATCGGAAGATATTATTTGGGTTCCTTGATCATATATAAGTACCCAAGATCTCCTCGGTGAATAACCGATGTGGGACTAAACATATGCCCGCACGGGTCTTCACAGGTGGTTGCCTGAATTACTTTTGTGTTGGATATTAAATAGAAAATTTCTTCTTGTGCTGGATATTAAATAGAAAATTTCTTGGTGTTTTTTGTTGGGTTCAGGTACTTCAAGTGTCTTGTGAGGCGAACAAGTTACATTGGATATGCATCCATTTTTCACTTGCCTAGCTCGTGTGCAGCTTGAAAATTTCATTTATGTCGCTTTTGCATGTGTAAAAATTATAAGCCTAGCCAGATATAAACTGAGGCTAGGAAAAGTGTCTGAAGTTTTTGAAGTCGATGAAATAACTAAAACGAGGAGTCGTTCATCAACAATATATATTATTTCTTATGCAAACTGATAGGTATTGTTTGCTTATTCAAATAGAATTAATAGTACAAATAATTGTGTCTAAATTTTCCATCAGGAAGCTTGTATGCAGTTTTCTAGTTATTGTTGTCCATCCAGAATTGGGCCTGGAGCCAGTCCACGGTCTTCTTGTCCAATTGAAAGGCCTTGGCAAGAACATAATCAGAGATTGGTGGCTTCGCTCCAAAGACTGCATTGGCTATGGTGATCACGCCAGGGTTCTGACTGCTGAGACCGGCAATAGCAACAACATTTGTCTTCCCACAGTTGAATTGGAAATGGATGAGGCCTTGAGGAAATACGAACACATCGCCCTTGTTAAGGACCTTAGTGAAGAGCTGGTTGTTGGGGCTATTAGATGTGACGAAGCCGACATGGAGCGTGCCTTCCAACACCGTAAGGATCTCCGTTCCCCTTGGGTGGATGTGAGGAGGGTTGACTCCATAGGGTGCAAAGTCCAAGCGAGCCAGCGAGATGCCAAGCGTGTTGAGCCCAGGAATCTGGTTCACGTTGACTTGAGTCACGTTAGACCCAAGTTTGTTCCCTGTGTCGCGGGGCTTGTCTAGGCCATAGAAGAAGAAATCTTCGGCTTTGGCAAGCTTTGGGTCCTTGCAAACGAACCCATTTACAAGCACTGCATGAACAATTGCAAGAAAGGTAAGTATATATAACGACATATGATAGAAACTCATCATTAGTATCTTTGAAGTTGGGTTGACAGCTGGTAACTTCAGCACCATGCATGCTAATTACATATTTAGTAACTAATAACTAATAAGGTAGATGTTGTGAAGAGGAGTACCATTTGATTTAAGATCAGCAACGCAGAAGTCCTGGAGTTGACTAGGATCAGAAGCAATGGCATGAGATGAAGCCAGAGCAAGGAGAGCAAGGAAGAGGAAATGGGCAGCCATCTATTCTCTCTTAATTTCTAGCTAGCAGAAGAATAGCCAAGGGATTTGGAGCAAGGTGTTGTGATCCAATGGCTTGGAGGAGGTAGATATATATAGCGGTTGATGTGGGACTTGGCCTGTCGTACGTAACGCTTGAATTAGTCATGCAACTTTATTAGAATGAGCATGAGTATAGGAAAATTTCATGGCATGGTTTTCAAAATGGTTCCTCATGCGTTTATATTTGTCCTGGTAAAACTTTGATTTGGTCTTGATGATAACAGATGCTACGTTATTAAAAAGTAGTTCGAGAAAAGGAAAAGAAAGCGATTATAATATTACCACACCATCCGACATAGGTCATGTTTTGTCTTCTTTTTTTTTAAAAAAAACACAATTTCTGATGCCTGTTGTAGTCTTGTTGCAAGTTGCAACCAATACGGTGTCGTTAGATAATGCTTACATCCAATTGTGATTTCAATCATACATCAACAGGAAATCTGTGAGAGACCTGAATGGGCTGGAGGCGGCTGGGCTGGGCTGAAGTCGGCAGGCCCAGCCGCCTCCAGCCCTTGGCCCACAATTGAAGCGGAACAGGGGATCACTATCGCGATCCCCTGCTCTGCCTTCCTCTGGCGAGGTGGGGCGGAGGCGCCGTGGCGGTTCCGCGGCAGCCCGCGGTCGTGCTCATCTCGCGGCGGTGAATGGGCCGACCTCCTTCGGAAAACCCATTATAAAAACCTCTCATCCCTCTGCCATTGTTCCACCATCGAGTCTTCTTCTCCCTCTCCCTCCCTCTCTTCCATCTTTCTCCTCCTTCCTCGGTGGACGGCGTGCCACCGTAGCCAAGCACCACTACTCGAGTGCCCTGTTTTCTTTGATTTCCCATTGTTCCGAGGTCCCTTTCGTCGCCGGAAGCTCCGCCACCGCTAGCCGCTAGACGGAGCCACCCTCGAACGAGATCCTTCCCCTTCGTCACTCGCCGGTAAGTCTCCTTCCCTTTCCTCTTCGACTCCTAGCCGAATAATGCTGTTCTTCTTCCCCTGTTTAGGACCCAAACTGAGAGCTCTCTCAATCTTCCTCCCCATCGGCCACCATAGTGGCCGCCGGCCTCCACTGCGGTTGGGTAGCCGTCGATCTCCAGCTTCCACTGCGGTCCGGTGCACCCTCCCTCTTCCTTATTTTCCTCCTCCTTCCTTGTTTTCTCAAAGGGATGAAGAACCCCTGTTTTGGACCGTGATTAGGCCGTGATCATTCATCTGGCCTTGTTCGAAATTGGGCCCATTTCATTCATTTTGGACCTTGTTGAGCTGTGCCTATTTTGGGCCATTTTGGGCCCTGTTCATTTTGTTGGGTTGTGTCCATCGTAGGCCGAGTTTGGGTCTTGTTTATACTGTTGGGCCATGCCCTGTGGGGCTTGTTCACTCTGTTGGATCGTATCCATCGTGGACCGATTTTGGGCCCTATTTACCTTGCTACGTCGTGCCCATTATGGGTCGTATATATTTTGGGCCATGTTGGTCCTATTTATCCATTGTGGGTCGTATTCACTTTGGGCCGTGATCATTCATTTTAAGCCCTGCTTATCTATGGTAGGTTATATTCCTTTTGGGCCCCATTGGGCTGTGTTCATCCATTGTGGGTCAAGTCCGATCATTTTGGACCAAATACATTGATTGATCTAGGTCGACTCATGCCAAATATTTCTTTTCCAATTGTGGTCAAACCAGAGAGAATAGGTCAAGCCTTTAATTGGACCTAACTAAGTGGATCAAATCTAAAAGCTCAACTAGCCATAAATCGTGTATCTCTTTTTATGACTAGATCTAGACCTTTCCCCTAATGATCGAGTCAAACCACTCGGATTGAGCCCAAGATTAGGATTAGACACTACGCCAAAAAAGTAAATTTCCGACTCTTATTTGCCGACGCTTATTCCAAGCGTCGGCAAAAATTTTTCCCCCGTCAACATTTGCGTCGTCAAAGTTAATACGTAATTGACGACGCTTTTAACGACGCTTTTTAGCGTTGTTAAATAACGACGCTTTTAAACGTTGTTAAAAGCGTCGTCGGAAGCCAAAAAATCACCTCGTTTTAGTCCCACATCGGCAGATCTGAAAAAAAACTATTTATATAACCAAATCCAACTACTCTGCATGGATGGAATGAAGGTACCGATTGGGAAGGTTGTTTATATTTCTCTTTGTGTTCTATCAGCACCATGGAATGGAGGAGAAGATGAGAAGATGCAGGCCAATGGTAATTAGCGACGCTTTAAAGCGTCGGTAAAGAGCGACGCTTTAAAGCGTCGCTAAATTGTAATTAGCGACGCTTTTGAAAGCGTCGGAAAATATTTTTTCCACTGTAGCATAGGCGACGCTTTACCGACGCTTTGTAAAGCGTCGGGATGGTTTCTACCGACGCTTAAAAGCGTCGCTAATAGCCAAAAAAAGCGTCGCTAATGTTCAAGTTTCTTGTAGTGAGACCAAATAGCCAAATCCGAGCTGAGATTCTCTCTCCTCCTTTTTTCCTCTAGACAAGCTCAGGAATCCTAGCGTAATCCATGTTCTTCTTGTAACTCATATCCAAGTTGACCCAGTTTGAAAAATCCCAAACCACCCTGGTACTTAGGCGGTAGACTGATCTATTGCTTCAACCCCAGCTAAATTTGACCATTTTTAATCTTCACCATTAAATCCTCCTTGCTTGGACCAACCTAGGCAGTTGGGCACAATCACCTGACCAACCTGATTTGGGTGCATAAGACAATAGTATTTAATTTTGACTTCTGGAATGATATTAAAATTAATAATATTTTAATGATATTAAATAGGTGTATCTGACACGTTTGTTTGAAGTGGGAATTAAAGCAAAAAGAGATAGGTAACCTAATGCTTCAAAGTATGTTTTCCAAATTATTTGTTAAAAATAATTATTAGTTTATTAAATTTTAATATATGTTTTGTACATAACTAAATGGGTCAGGAATGTTAATAATCATGTTAACATTGTGTTATATGTTATGAAATCTGAAAAATGTGATTAGGCAAATTATGAAAAATCTATTTTGCATATATGTATGTATTCTCGGCATGGCTATGATCTGGCCCCATCGATAGGGATTATTCGTTGGCCCTGTCGACTTGCAATATGTAAGAAACTGGTTTCGATACCTGATTAGAATAATGGTATTTGGACATCGTACCACCAGTGGTTAATAATAGTGGTGTTTGACATTTTGTACGACCCATCCCACCTGGTTACGTGGCCATAGCCTATTGATGTTGGAATTTTAGTATCAGAATTTTTGTGAAAATAATAATAAATTTCAAAAAATATTTATTATTTATTTTTCAGTCATTATTTTGTGCTTTGATTAAATATCTAGTATGTTTGACCCTCCTCTAGGGTATTATGTTGCTTATTGAGCTAGTGTAGTTTATTATCATATATTCTCTGTTTTTCAGATCCAAAAGCATGATCATATGAAACTGGAGTGTGCGCTAGATTTTCTGAAGTTTTTCTCAATTATTGGCATTTTAGTTAGATTAGCTAGATTATTTGATTATGTCAGTACATATTATTTTTGAAACTTTGTAAGATCTATTTGAATAAATTAATGTTTGAAATAAATTTTAAGGATTTGTCATTGCTTTGATATGATCTGCAGCCTTGCATGCATGCATAGTCTGTCATGCAAGCATGCAACGTCTATCGCGCTCCGGGCTCGGGGCGTGACAAAATCTACGAACTATTTAATTGTGAACGTGATTTAAAGGGAGAATGATGTGATGAAGGCTAGTAATTTCTGACGGCGCACTACAAAAAAAGTCAGGCATTGTCGATATTTTTTAATGTATATACCGACGTTTTTTTCTAGCGTCGGCAGATCACAGTCAAAAAAACCTATTTTTCCTGGAGTGGTGCCACCTTGTTTTTAACGGCCTAATCCATTGTTTTTGGACATTCGCCATTTTGCATCAAACTTTGGACTTTTCCAAGGCTGAACATACTTTCAGGAAAGCCAATTACCCAGCTGATTGGCTAGCAGGTAGGGACATCAATTTGAATTTCATGGATGGTGATATTTTGCCACTTGAACTGGCACTGGTCCTACAAATGGATTCCAAGTGCTTCAACTATCTTCAGTGTAACATTCTGAAACTGAGGTGGGCCGGTTTCCGCCTCTCTTTCCATTCCATTTTCTCCATACCCTAACTTTCCATCCTTGGCAGCCAGCAAGGAGGATTCTAGAGACCAACAACCTCGAGTCACCTGCCATTCTTGGCAAGGGATTTATTGACAAAGCCACCAGCTGCGAGGGATGGGTTGAGTCACACCCTTTCTTCCTTATTTTGCTCGGCTAATAGGGGAAGGAGTTTTCCTCCTTTCCTTATTCGCCGGAGCTAGCCAAGGACGGGCAGATCGTACCCTCCCCTTTCTTTCTTCTCCCTCACATGCGGGCAAGATCAACGCCCGTCACAACCATGCAAAGATTAAGCTTTCTTTCGTTGGTTCTCACCTCCCTCATCACCCCCTTCATTTGTTCTTCTTCTTCCTCCTCCTTAGATCACAGGTAAGAGCATCGTCGCCGTGCACGTAGGGACAACCACCATGACGGTGAGCCCTCCCATCATCCTCTCTGATGCGGGATTTGCACCCCGTCACCAGCAGAGCCCACACACCAGCCGAGCAGCAGAAGAGAGAGTGTCCCCCAGAAGGTATTGTCCGCTTTGGGTCCGATTCGGGGGTCGAGCGTACCCGGAGCCCTCCTCACGGCGCCTCACGGTTTTGCCCCACAAAAGGCGCCTCCTTAGGGGAAGGGTGATTGAGCCCCCCATTATATGGCACAGACCTTCCCGCTACACGGCCGATGTGGGACTAAATTCGAGGAACCCCCCGTAACACAGCCCCCCCAGCGGAGAGGTCCTGTGCCCGGGTCGGCTCCTTGCTGGATAGGCGGAGGGCCGAGGCCCTCCTTCTAGCGCCATCTGATGCGGGATTTGCACCCTGTCACCAGCAGAGCCCACACACCAGCCGAGCAGCAGAAGAGAGAGTGTCCCCCAGAAGGTATTGTCCGCTTTGGGTCCGATTCGGGGGTCGAGCGTACCCGGAGCCCTCCTCACGGCGCCTCACGGTTTTGCCCCACAAAAGGCGCCTCCTTAGGGGAAGGGTGATTGAGCCCCCCATTATATGGCACAGACCTTCCCGCTACACGGCCGATGTGGGACTAAATTCGAGGAACCCCCCTAACACTCTCCTTTTCCCTAAGCCGAGCCTATCCCGTTGGTTGATCCGAGACCCTTCTGCCCTCTTCCTATTGAGTTTTGTTCCGCCGGCCATCGTCGCTGCCACCCACGACCAAGCCTCCACCATCACCACAACCAGGTCGTCAGCACCCTCTGCTTCTCTTCTCTTCCTCCCTCCTCTCCTCTCTCTCTCTCTCTCATTCTCTCTCTTCCATGTTTTCTCTCTTTTTTTATTTCTCTCTTCCGTTCTCTCTCCGATTCTCTCATACTTGGGTGATCGGCGTAAGGCAGACCCCGATCTTCTCACTCTCCCTATTTTCTTCTCTTTGGCCCCCTATCTTTCCCTCTCTCTTTCTAAACTGGTTTATTTATTTTTACGCAGGCATAGGAGAGCGAGGAGCACTGGAGCTTGGAGATGTATCGGGTTCTGAAGACCTATCCTATCACTAATATAATTACAGCCCCTCTTGTTCCCACCATTCTTAGATTGGGACGAGTAGATGGCATCATGAGTACTAGATTGGATTAATTTGAGGCATGCATCTGGATCCTGGCCACCAATCAATAGATCAGAGCTCATGACCCTTATTGTGGATCCTTTCTGAATTATGGAACTTTGGGTGGAGCTCATCAACATAAGTACATATCCTTAGTATATATGCGAAGTTTTTCTTTTAAAATATTATCTTTTGCTTTAGAAACAAAATCTAACTTTTAGGAAATGCTTTTGAATAGGTCATGCCTAATCCGATAGGGGAGTTACTTATACCTTGCCAGTTGAACTGTAAGTACCTTTAATTTAGTATCATTTCATATGCATAATATGCTTTGTATGTATTGAGCTTTGATTATGAATATTATTCGTACATCTATATATGTGTTATATGTTGTATTCTATATGTTGTGTATGCACTACATAAATATTCAATTCTAAAAATATATGATTTAGCATGAAATGTTGTACTAAGGTATTAAATTTCATTATGGTTGGATCAAGACATTGTTGATTTTCTTCCGTTGTGATGATTTGCTCTCTAGCCTGACTATGATTATACAGTTCAGGATCTAGTCACCTTCCAGGCCTCCATGGAGCTATCACTGGCACATGCTGTTGAAGACTTGTTTTTCCATGTAAGTTCGGACCTAGTCGCCTTTCGAGCATCTAGTGGGGTGATAACTGGCGCACGTTGATTGGTGGCATATTATAGTCAGGAGTTGGTTTTTTTGGGATTTGCCACGGGTCGCTCATGGCTATAGTCATAAAAGTTATAAGAGAGTATGAATGGTTAAAGATATTGATTTAGAATCTTATCTTTGACCAGAAATATCACATATTTTTAAAAAATGTAGTTTAAATTCTTCATTATATTTTAATTATATATTGAAACTCTTATATTATGAAATTGATATTATGTGCATATTATGCTTGACTGAACTCGAGATAGAGGTGACTTAGGCCCTGTTTGGGGGAGCTGTTGGCAATAGAGCTGTTGGAAGTAGAGCTGTTCGAAGTAGAGCTGTTGGAAGTAGAGCTTTTATAAAAAGCTGTTTGCTGTTTGGTAACTACATTTCTAAAGTGCTGTGGCGCTTTAACATTTGTTTGGTAAACAAACTGAGAAAGTACTTTTGTATGACAAAATGACCATAAAGGACATTAGTAGTATTATACAATAGTGCATAATAAAATATAATATATATTAATACATAAATATATGATATAGTCTAATATTAATGTAATATAATATTATATTATTATAACATAGTACTATAACATTGTATACTATAGGATAATAATTTGATATAATATTAAATTATTTAACATAACATAATATTATATTTTATTTTATTTATAGTATAATGCAATAATAAATGTATAAAATATTATAATTATTAGTATAAATTAATTTTTCACTCTTTTGATGACCATTTATTTCTCTAACAAATTTTCTAGCTAGATGAAAAAATTAGTTAAATAATTACTAATATTTTTATTTATTTATTTATTTATTTATTCTTTCATTTATATACATATTTATTTATTTATTTATTTTCTTTTTTTTCTTTTTTTTTCCTTTTTTTTCTTTCCTTTTTCTTCTTTTTCTTTCCCTTTCTTTTTTCTTCTCTTCTTCTCCTTCCTTCCTCCTTTTCCTTCTTCTCCTTTCTTATCCCGCGAGGCCGGTGGCGCCGGAAGAGGGCCGGGTCGCGGCGGCCGCGGGAGGAGGCCCGGGAGGGGAGTGGGACGGTGGGCCCCGGCGACCGCGGGGGGAGGGGGGCTCGGAAGGAGGCCGGGACGGCGGGCTGTGGCGACCGCGGGGGGAGGGGGGCTCGGGAGGGGGCCGGGACGGCGGGTCGCGGGGGGAGGGGGGCTCGGGAGGAGGCCGGGACGGCCGGTTGTGGCGACCGCGAGGGGAGGGGGGCTCGGGAGGGGGCCGGGACGGCGGGCCGCGGGGGGAGGGGGCCGGGACGGCGGGCTGCGGCGCCTGCCGGGGAGGCGGCGGCCATGGCCGCTCCTTCCTCTTTTTTTGTTCTGGTGGGTCGCAGCGATGGCTGGGGAGCACGGCCACGGGTGGCTGGGCAGCCACGGGCTGCCTCCCAAAACAAAAAAAAAAAAAAAAAGGAGGGCCGGCGACATTGAGGAGAAGAAGGAGATAGAGAAGGAGAGAGAGAGAGGGGGGATGGTGAGAGAGGAAGAGGCGGTGGGATGGAGATTTTTGGGAGGAAAAATGAACTTTTAAATGGAGGTATTTTGGTCAAAAATACAGCTTCCCGACAAAGCTGAAAACAGCGTTTTCGGAAAGCTCCAAAATGGAGCTTCTGCCAAAAAGCTGTTTTCAGCTTCCCGCAAAAGCTGAAACAGCTTTTCCAAAATTTTACCAAACACTCTTTTTTACCTAAAAGTACTTTTGGAGGGCCAGAAAGTGCTTTTTGGCCCTCCAAAAGCTCCCCCAAACAGGGCCTTACTAAGCTTTTTAGTTCATTTTCATCATTTCTTTGCCCTTTTCAGATGCCAACATTTAATGCAGATGGGATCATAGGTCGTGAGTGGGAGGAAGAAGCAACTTCTTTTTTTTTCTTGTAATGTCTATGATATCAATATAGAACATGTTTGAAAAATAATGTTGATTCTTGAATTATGAATAATTATCATTCTATGAATACTTTACCTGCATTGATACTATATATAATATTTTCTTAGGCCTTGCATGTCCTATGGGTTACACCTTATAGGCGTGCAGTCGTCTATCACGTGCCGTTCGCACTAATAAGGATGGGGTGGTCTCCCAGATTTGTTCTTCACTTTGTATTCTAGTTTTAATTATATCTTGTGTCCGTATGTGCATCCACAAAAAGAAAACAAAAAACAGAAAGAAGAAAAGTCCAAAGATCGATCAAACTAATACTTTAGCACTACCATCAAAGATGGAGATAGAGGAACAAGTAGGAGAAAAGAGATGTCATGCCCCGAGTGCAATAGACGCCGCATGCTTGTACGGTGGATCGTACAGGCATGCATGCAAGACAACGGATTATATCAAAGTAATTACAAATCTTTAAAATTTATTTAGTTATTAATTTATTCAAATGGTTTTTATAAAAGTTTCAAAGTAACATATGCTAATATAAATCAAATAATCTAACTAATCTAACTAAAATGCCAATAATTGCAAAATCTTCAAAATCTAGTGCACTCTCTAGTCGTGTGCGATTATGCTTGGATCTAAAAAATAGAAAAAAAATATGATAATGAGCTACACTAGCCTAGTAAGCAACATAATACCCCAGAGTGGGGTTAAAGCATGCCCGATATTTTATTAAAACACAAAATAATATCTAAAAATAAATCATCAATAAATATATATATATTTTTAAAAAATTATTATTATTTTTATAAAAACTTTAATAGTAAAATTCCAACATCAATAGGCCATGGTCACGTAACCCAGTGGCATGGGTTATACAAAGTGTCAAATCTACTATTATTAACTACCGGTGGCAACAGTATCCAAATACCACTATTCTAATCACCGGTGGTGCGATGCTGAAACCAGTTTCTCATAGATTACAAGTCGATAGGGCCAACGAATAATCTCCATTGGCGGGGATAGAACAAATTATAGCCATGCTGAGAATACATACATACAAAATAGATTTTTCATAATTTACTAGATTTTATAACATATAATATAATTTTAGAATGATTATTAACATGCTTGACCTATTTAACCAAGTACAAAACATATATCAAAATTTAATCCACTAATAATTACTTTATCAAATAATTTGGAAAACACACTTTAAAGTATAGGGTTACTTACCTCTTTTTGCTTTAAATTCCACTTTAGGCAAACGGATCAAATGCACCTGTTTAATATTATTAAACTATTATTTATTTTAATATTATTCTAGAAGTCAAAATTAAACACTACGGTGTCATGCCTCTAGATCAGGTTGGTCGGGTGACAGTGCCTGACTACTCAGGTCGGTCTGAATCGGAAAGATTCAATAAGTCAGGTAAAGATCAAAAATGGTCAAATCTAGCTGGGCTGAAGTATTAGCCAGTCTATCGCCCGGGTACCAGGATGGTTCACGATCTCTAACTAGGTCAACTTGGATCCGACCAACAAAAAAAATAGGGCTTACACTAGGATCCCCGAGCATATCTAGAGAGAGAAAAAGGAGAGGGGAGAGAATCTTAACTTGGGTCTGGATTTGGTTTGATCCTGATTTCGGGCTCGGTCCGAGTGGTTTGGATCAACCATTAAAAAAAAGGTTTAGATCTAGTCAGAATGTGGGCTTGCTTAGAGAGAGAAAGAGATACACAATCTAAGGCTAGTTGAGCTTTTGGGCCTGATCCACTTAGTTTCGCATCTAATCCACTTGGTTAGGTCCAATCTGAGGCTTGGCCTATTCAGTACGGTTTGACCAAAATAGAAAAACGGAGATTTGGTCTGGGTCGACCTAGATCAATCAATGTATCTAATCCACGAGTCAAGTAGAGAGAGAACAACAAAGTTTTCCTTGTTTTTGCCCAAAATGAATGGACTCGGCCCACGATGGATGAATAGGTCCCAAAATGAATGGACACGGCCCAAAATGAACACATTCCACAATGATCACAACCTAACAGGATGAATAGGGCCCAATTTGGCCCACAATGGATACGGCTCAATAGGATGAACAAGGCCTAAAAGAAATACGACTCTAATGGACATGACCCAACAGGATGAACAGGGCCCGAACTCGGCCCACAATGAGCACAACCCAACAGGGTGAACAGAGCATGAACTCGGCCCACAATGGGCACAGCCCAATAGGGTGACCAGGGCCCACAATGGATATGACCTCCATGGACATAGCCCGACAGGATGAAAAGGGTCCGAACTCGGTCCATAATGGGCACGGCCCAACAGGACCCAAATGACTGAATTAGGCCCAAATTTGGCCCACAATGGGCACGACCCAACAGGTCCCAAAATGATTAAATTGGGCCCAAATTTGGCCCATAATGGGCACAACCCAATGGGGCCCAAAATGACTAAAATGGGCCCAACACAGCCCAATAAGAGCTCTTCATCCCAACAACTAAGAAACAAGGAGGAAGGGGAAAGAGAAGGAAGAGGGAAGAGGGAAGAGGGAAGAGAGGAGAGGATCCGGCAACGGCCAACCTGGGTGGCAGGAGGTCGACGGCCAGCAGCAGCCGGCGGCGGTTGCATGACCGGTGGGGAAGGGGAAAGCCATAGACTTGGCTCGGAACAGAGAAATGGCTTGGTTTAGCTAGGAGCAGAGGAACGGGAGCTCAGTTTGGAACAGGGGAATAGGAAGAAGGGAAGCTCACCAGGATAGCTATAGTGGTGGTGGACGTTGAGGTGGCGGCGTGATGTTTTCGACGAAGAGAAGGAATCTTGGAATAGGGGAAGCAGGCTCACAAAGAAGGGAGCTTTGGACGGTGCTTGGCTAGGGTGGCATGCTAGCATCGGATAAGGAAGGAGGAGGAGAGAAGGTGCTTGGTGGAGGATCCATAGGAAGGAAAGAGGGGGCTTTATAGAGAGCTCACAAAGGGGATAAGGTCGAAGTCATTGCTCCGCCTACGATCCTTGTGGTGGTGAGCTCGACCGACCGAACGGTCGGTGGCTGTTCGAACGTCCCGCGGCCGTTCGAACGGCCGGTAGAGTTCTCCCCAATGGCGAGCGATCGAGTGCTCAATCTAAGGGGCAAAGAAGACACAGAGAATCGTGATCACGATCCTCTGTTTCAATCCATTCTCCCCTGCTGAAGTCGGTTGGGTTGCCGACTTCAGCCCAAAATGACCTATTTGAGCTGAATCTCATATTATGACAACCCAGAACTTCACCCAAAATGGCTAGTCGAAAGATATTATTTGGATTTTTTGATCCTGTATAAGTACCCAAGATCTACCCAGCAAATAACCAATGTAGGAATAAACACACGCCCGTACGGGTCCTCACATACTTCCCCCATTCAAGCCCTAACGTCCTCGTCAGGCTAAGGGTTCAAATCCATTCAAATCTAATCGCAAACATGGTCGATCCATAGTCATCTCCAATAGATCTACGCTGCAGTATCCCTTTATTTCATATAGGTTATGGGCTGGATTCACTCTGATACAATTTGTAACAATCCAAGATCTCTCCCAAAATAGCTAACCAGAAGGTATTATTTAGATTTATTGATCTTGTATAAGTACCTAAGATCGACCTAGCGAATAACTTATGTGGAACTAAACATACGCCCTCATGGATCCTCACAAGAGATATTAAGTAGAATCCACCACTAAATCCAAATAGATATAAGTAATCCAAGTAGAATATAGTTCTTTTATTCTTATTACATGGCTTTATATAGATACTACATAACCCTACAGATCTATTGTTTGAATATATCATAATCTTCTAAAGCAAAAATAATATTTACTTTCATAAATTCTACAGACATATACATGAACATAATTACAAAAATCTAGAAACTCTCGAAGACATATTCTTGAAAATTTATCAGCACAACTAAACCACAAAAACCACCAGCTATTAATTACAAATAATAACATTCAGCGAGCATTTGACTTAGACTAACATAAGGACTCCTCCATAGTGGATTGAACCACCACTCTTACATTGCAATAATTCTTATTCATGTATATAAGTTACTAATGTTTGGTCGAGAATAAAAGGCCAACACAAGTGGGACTAAATGAAAATTGGAAGCCAATTTAGGTTGTGGTCCTTGAGTATCTTTTTCTTAACATAAGTGGAGGACCAGATACTAGGGCCCTTGGTGGGTAAAAATAATATCTGTGTAGATATGCTTACGGATATGGTTAAGATTCTCAGTCAAACAATATAAACGAGCATTGGCATCGCATCCAGTTATAGCACCCACTGAATAGTCGGTTCTTACCCTCAAATTCACCAAGCTTACACCCTTCTTTGTACTGAGCTTGTTCTCTTTCCCCTACACCTCTCCTATCCCTTCTCCGTCCTCACTCTCCTCCATACTTTTCCCCGCTTGCTTCCACCTCTCCTGTCTCTTCCTTCCATTGGCCTTGTTGATTCCTTCTTCTTCTTCTCTCTTCCTAATTTCTTATTCACGTCTTACCTCTCCCACCCATGTTCATCGCTTCCATTTACCTTAGTTGAGTCCTTCTTCTTCCTTCCTTTTTCTTGTTCTCCTTTCGTTATCCTTCTCCTTCCCCTCCTCTATTCCAACCTTGCCGATAATATCCTATATTTAAATTTCATGGCTACCTTCACCACGACCTTGCATGAAGGAAAGGTGTACCATGTTGAGTTATTAAGCAACCACTGTTAGATTTCAGTATATGTTCTACTCCAACCTCTGCACCACTTATACCTACATCATATCATCTCATCACACTAATCAGTTTGATCCCTTTAAGTATTCCATTGCACCACCTCCACCTCCATTGGTATTAACATCATACGAATCTCAAATTCCAACCAATCAACTTATTTCTTCTTCTTCTTTGTCTCTCTCCTATGGCTCATCATCGTTCTTCTCCATGCCAAACGACGGATGGCTTAATTATAGATCCCATTATCCCTTGAATCTCTGGCCCAATCATATTATGATTAGAGAACAAATGAATCAAGAAGTTGGCATGCCTATGCCAATAGATGCACCAACTCCTGTCGTAACAATGGAAGCAAGTGGACGTAGCATCAACACTGGTATCACATATAGTGGTAATAGTACATTCTTGATCACTTTCCCTCTCACCATTGAAGTGAGTGGTTCCTGGACAGAGATTGAACCAAAAAAGAATGGGCAGCACTTGGGTCTAGCAAAGCCAACAAGAAATCAAAGGATACAGGAGGGGAGAGAGCGATTTGCTCGCCACTGCTACCTTCGGAAAAGCTCCTCTATTTACTCCTCAAGAGATATTGCTCCTTACTTTACATCTGATAAACCAATTCTTCCTCATATAAAGCAGGTAAATTTTTTTTTTCACTCTTATTCTTTTGAAACATCATTTAGTTCTTTCCTACATGTGAATGTATATATTTTATATATTTAAAAAAGATGGTGAAAGTAGAATTATTGTGTTGCAGAAGCTAAATATTGTGCTTACGAAGAAGCTAAGCAGTACCGATGCGAATGTTGGCAGGATTGTTCTCCCTAAGGTATCGTTAATTAATGTTTTTCATTTTTATGAAATAGTTTTCTTCTTAATTACCTCATGTTCTCGATCAAAAGTATGTGTTTTCTTATTATTATTGTGTTTACTAGTCCCTACTAATTATATTTATAAAGTTACATGAATGTTGACCATTCAATGAAAAAAAACAGTGGGCGGCAGAGGATCACCTACCATATCTACGTAATAAAGAGGGAATTCATCTTATTGTGAGAGATATCTTCTCTTCTGATTCTTGGGACATGACATTCAGGTTATAGATCTTTTTCCTTGTCTTGCATTTATTTTGTAATTTTTTTAGCTTAAAAAAAATTATTGATTTAAATTTTTATTGGGTGCATATTTTTTAGATTTTGGTTGAATAACGGTGACCGAATGTATCACCTAGGAAATGCTGGTAAGTTATTATATATCTTTGCTTATAAGCATCCATGAATTATGTTCTCACATTAACAATCTCATGCATCTTTTAGTAGCTAAAGAAATTGCAATGTCGTTGAAAGTTTTTCTATGATAAAAATAAAACAGCTACAAAATGGAGTGGCATAACTTGTGATTTAAAGTAATACTGGCAGAACAGTTTTGTGATCATAACATAAGAAGTTGTCATCAAAAAATGATCATAACATAAGAAGCTCCTTTTCTCGAGCCATTTAGCAACTAATATAATAGTGCGGTTAACCTAGTATTAGTCATCAAACCTTGTTATCTAGCGGTTGTGTCTTGGGGTTTGGTTGGGACCTGCATCACCCATAAAATAGAATATATGTGAATATTATATCATTTTTGTGTTGTAAAAGGATCTACAATGAGAGTATATATAAGAATAAATGTACTATTATAGTCTACAATGAGACTTTTCTAGATTGTAGTTGCATGTTTAAAAATGTCAATCTATTTAATCGATAATAGCACATTCTGGGAGCTTTATGTTTATGCTCGAAGGTGCTAATAAAGCAAACTAACTAGTTGTATTTTTTGAGGCACAATTGTGAAATAAGTAGAACTAACATTTTATCTTAGTGTATTGTGATATATTATGGTTTTTGACTCAATTATTAACATTTTACAGCATTAAATGCTCCACTTGTCATTTGAAAAGACATAAATTCAAAATCTTAAGTTTGATGCACTTTAATACGTTCGAAACCACAAAACACTAAGTTTCCTAAATCTATAGCCTTAATTTTCTCTCTCTTATACCAAATTTTATAATTTATCATCTAAAAAAAAAATAAATGTATATTATTTGACTGAAATAGAATTTACCAAATTATTTGATAAAATAAATACTTTACTTTAGATCTTCATTTTTCCAAAATTGCCTAAAGATATTTTATCTTCCTTGCGAAATATTGTTTTTGTGCTAGAAGATGTCTCTGTTGGTTCAACAATATTATACTAGTAACGAATACATATTCTGTAGGCCATTTATTGGGATCTCACACTTGCCGTTCAAGGATTTAATTAGTTATTTGAAAATAGCACACATTAAATTTAAGAACTAAGGAAAGATTACTTTTTCTAAAATGTAATAAAAATTAAGAAAAAAGGAAAATAAGCCTATATAATAAATTTAACAAAGAATGCAGAATCAAGTGTTGATACCTTTTCTTGCTATATGCAGGGAGTTTCATTAGAAAGTATAATCTTGAATGCGGAGACTTTATTGCCCTCTATCAAGATGAGAGCAAAAACTTTGTAAGTATATCATTCCTTTCTTATTTCCCTCGTATTTATTGATACTTTCAAAAGAAAAATTGTTGGAAGAATTAGTTCTTGTTTCTCATATAGCTTTGACCCAACAATCACTTAAAAGTTCAAAAGGTGTGTTTTACACTAACAGAATATCCTTGTACTATTATATTAAAGTTGATATTAGGTAAAATATTTCCAAGGAAACATGCCTTAGAATTTATTTTATCATTTATTCTACAAACCAAGCATCTTTAACAAATTAAAACTTTTGATACTTGAAAGCACAAAATCATGAATTTTGAAATGAAAATCTTTCAAACACAGAAATATAGTGGCTTTTTATGTGCTTCTTGAATTTGATTTTCAGAAACTACGCATAAATGACTTGGCCCCTAATGCATGATGAGAAAGGGTTTAATATACTCATCTTAGAGGATCAATAGCTGGCTGCAGATCGAGGAGTAGCTCAGTTTCTTGTGCTATTGAAGAGAACATTATAAGGATCCTTGTAACAATAGTTAGTTGTCACTTTAAAAGACACAAAATGTGTGCATCAAGTCAATTGAAAATAGAGTTAGAAAACTAATCCAAATTTGCTACTTGCATGCTTTGCATTTATTCCTTTTAGATCATCACACATTAGTAAGCTTCAACAGGTATACATACTCATTTTAATATTCCTTAAAAGATTTAAACTAACATATATTGGGAAAATGCTTTCTCAAAATATGCTTTGGAAGCTTTGATGCAGCCTAATTTTCATCAACTATTTCTCTATATTATGAGAAATTGAAGCATTATCTTTTTCTCAGACTTTCATCTTTCTGAAGTTTATGCTTGTAAATTTGTTGTACATTCATGTGATGGGTGCAGCAGTACCTATGTTGTAGAAAAAGAAATGAACCACTTCCACCCAGCATGATTAGAGGGGAAGTGGTGCACAACAACCACCATATGGTAAGGCAGACCAATAAGCATCCAGAACAAGAGCAAAGCAGAGGAGGATCTTTCAGTGGAAATAACACCACCAATTCTCCAACTATAACAGAGTGTTGTGATCCCATTGTGACAGAAATCAGAGAGTCATCAGCTACAAGAGAGAGTTTATACATGGATGCTCAAGTTAACATCAATTATTGCAACTTCCCAGAATTTGATAAATTCCCAGACTTTAATAAGTATGGACTGTATGCTCCCATTGAAATGGAAAGCAGTGCTCCTACCATCACCGAAATCGCAGAGTCATCATCCGCAAGAAATGGCTTATCCATTGACACTCAATTGGATAAAATCAATGATTGCAGCATCCCAGAATTTGAGGAATTCCCAGGTTTTGAAGAGCAGAGACTGTCTGCTCCCATTGTGATGGAAAGTAGTGCTACTGCCATGACTGAAATCACTGAGCCATCATCTGGAAGAAATGGTTTATGCATCGATACTCAAGTGGAATTCAGCAACAGTTGCAACCTTTCGGAATTCAAGGAATTCTCAGAGTTTTTTGACGAGTATGGACTTTCTGCTCCCACCATGACTGAAATCACAGAGCCGTCTTCTGCAAGAGGTGGCTTCCACATTGATACTCAAATGGAAGAAAACAATGACTGCAGCCTCCTAGAATTTAAAAAACTCCCAGGCTTTGACGAATATGGACCGTCTGCTCCCTCTGTGATGGAAGGCAGTGACCCCTACATGACTAAAACCACAGAATCATCATCTGCAAGAGATGGCATAAACACTGATACTCAACTTGAAAATATTAAAGATTGCGATGTTCAAGAAACTGAGGAGTTCCCAGGTTTTGATGAGTATGGATTGTCTATCTACGATCTAAGACCAGGAGACAAAGATGAAATTATGCTAATTAGAGTGTGAGGGTTGCTAACATCGTAGCAGAAGTGCCTCCATTTTTTGCTCTTTCGAATGGTAACAGCAAATGCAACACCACAAGAACTACATGGGCGAGTGACAACATCTATGCTTGTGCACCAGTTGAAACAGTGTGGATTGGGTGTTCACTGTGAGTGCCTTTTGTCATATTCAAGAATGTCAGTGGTATGAAACATCAGATACAGCGTTTGTCATGCAGGATATTAGTAATGCTCCATGTGGCTAGAGGTTGTTAGATAATGGCCTTATCCTAATAATGCTATATGACAGTTCTACTGGCTATAGTGAATGGTTACAGAGTAGCATGGGTAGTATTAGTATAAAACATGGCATAGAATAAATCTACTATCTTCAAATTAATGTTATTCTGATTGTTAGATTATGACTGTAACACAAATCATTTCCACAAATCACATATTGATACACAGACATGCAGTGCAGAAGGGAGATTTAGACTCTATTCAAAAAGTATCCCTCCATTTAGTAAACAATGACTAAATATGACATGTCAAATATAAAGGTAATTATGCTATTCCACAAGGAATTTTAAAGAATGTGCCCTTTTTTCAGAAGGATACTGACATTTCTACTCACTGTTCCTTATTTTTTGTACTAATATGACATGATTTAAAATTAGATGCATAAGTCTCTTGCATGCTAAAACTATTTTTGATTCTCAATTCAGTGTCCTTATCCCGAAGGTATTTCACTCACATTGTTAAAAAGATCATAGTGACTTAAAGCAAGTGTAGATATCAGATATAAACCTTTCTTATAGTGCCATATGAGCTGGTTTATAGGCCTGCTCCATTGCATGCTCGTCAAGAATTACTGATCCCCAAAAATAGCTAGCAGTTTGATTGCTTAGCCAATTCAGTATGTGCCATTCTATTACCTTCAAACATCTCCACTATGATTGGAATCATATAAGCGGAATAACAACTTGAAGCAGTATTACATCACAAGAAGCATCCAACTCATAAATGAGCTAGATGCAATCTAACTGAAAAGAAAATATCTTTATCAAATGTTTCCTCATAAGCTATATAAATGAAGCCAGGTATCTGCGGCTTCACTGACATGAACTAACTCGTTAGTAGACATCCCTGCCTGTGAAAGTAGTTAGCTGGAATGAGATCACATTCATGGTCTCTCACAATCTCTCTGAAAAAAAGCATATAGTTCACTTACACTCATTCTAAAATTGTTTCAGACAGCGATGGTCCAGTTTCTGCCACCCATAATACCAACCAGTGTGAAGGTTTGACCTCGACGGCAACTCCAGTTTTTTTTCTTTTTTTATTTTTTTCTGGTGATAACCACAACTCTAGTTCATGATCAGCTAATTGATACAGCCCTCATCCTTTTGAACAAAAAAGCCATGATGTTACAGACATTCTGCACAACTGGGTACCGCATCTACATAGATTATAACCCAGTTTTCAAATACACCACCATCTCTTTGAGCCCATATTGTATAAACAACACCTGAATTAGCCACTGTCACCACATCGATCGAGCTGCAGCTTCTACAATATCTTTTCTCGATTCATAAGTCTTTAGCAGCAAAGTGCAATTTCTGATAAAACCTCCGAGTTTAGCACCAAAAAGGCAAGGAGGTGAGACAAAAGAAATATAACTGGCACCTCACCTCATCCGAGTACACTAAAAGAACATCAGAAAAGGTCAGATAAGGCCCTCTGTCATCAATTTGCAAGTACTAAACAAACAACCAATAATTGCACATTCTGCTCATAATAAACAGTTCATAATACAATTCGCCGTAATACAAAAGTTAGCAATTTAAGTGCAAATCCTCAGGCTGTTAGCGCTCAAGAACACAAAAAAAAAAGGGAAATACTCACTCCGAGAGGGTGACTAACATTGGTCAATGCTGTCACCTCAACTATTTCATACAGTCTTCCACCTTCCTAGTCGCATTTTTTTTTCTTTTTTAATTGTATGCACTCCCCAGTTGGCTTATTAAGCATATAGATCGAATACACAGTTTTTCTTTGAAAGGGAGAGAACTCAAAAAAAAGGAAGGGGGTCTAGGTATAAAGGACCTCCACTAGATGAATTTGGCTTCGCTTCACAAATGGAAATGGAGACTTGTAGATGCCAAACCTACCCTATGGCAATTTATTGTTCTCCAAAAGTATTACAGAAGAAGGTCATTCTTCTCCAGCAACTTACAAGCCTCTGCATCTCCATTTTTGGAAGTTTGTCCTCCAATGAAAATTTCTCTGCAGATCTAGAACCTTTTCTGGAAGGACAATCTATTGGGCAGCTTCACACTTTTAGGTTCCTTCCCAACCCTTTTCTCAATCTCCACTGATCAAAATATCACAGTTAGGCAAGCTATATGGACTCATTTTCCAACAGAACATCAAGCCTCCTTTGATGAATGACCATCACGTTCTCTAGATCCAGTTTTACCTTGAAGGGTCAACCAGACACTGAAGTGGAGATGGACCTCTGACCTACTCTTTAATGTCAAATCCTAATATTGTTTCCTCAACACAGCTGGTCAAAAATTCATAGGCGAAACCTATTTTGAGCTCACCACTCCCTCGCAAAGTTCCGTTAAGAATGCCAAACATGAGGCAATCGATCATCTCCTCATTTTCTTCCCTTTCTCAGAGCAAATTTGGCAGAATGTATTGAATCTTAACGGAACACAAGGCATGATGCCTAGAGAAGTTCAACCCATATAAACTACTTGGAAAAACATTCTGCAATGAGTTCATCATGGTTGAGACTCTTGAGCACAGACCACTATTTGGTTCCAGTGGAAGGAACATAACAAAAGAAATTTTAACCATGAATCTGCAAGCATCGATGGAGTAACTAGGACAATGATTAGGCTTTTCCTTGATTGAACTAGCTGCCTCAATAATAAGCAAGAACAAAAACTTGCTCTCTGTTCTTCATCAAATTCCTGTTTTTTTTTTTCTATATTTCCATCTTTATTCTTTTCTAAATTTCTGTTTTTTATCTATTATTTTTCTACTACTTCTGTATTCTGATTTCATCTTCTTAATAAAATCTGGGTGGGTTCCTCAAAATCTACTTCACTAAAAAAAAAGGCACCATAAGAATAAATGCTTGGTTGTGCGGATTGAATGGTACAGTGCCATACAAGGTTCGTCGTCTCGGTACCAGACCCCGTACTGGTACCATCCTATTATAGTGTCGATACACAGTACGGTATGAGACAGTGAGGCATACCAAGTGTCAGCTGGTATGATACTGCGTACCAATTCAGCACCGATATGGTACGTTACCAACCAGTACGAAAAACTTTGGTGCCATGGATGATTAAGATAAAGCTAATTTTGAGCTCAATGGTGCAATCAAATGTGACAAATTGACCGAGCAAATTGGTATCTCATTAATCAAGCTGAAGGTTAAGATCTAATTTTCTGGAGTCCAGAGGACTGGATATAGAAACATTATGATAAACAGAAAGTTGAAATTTTTCACCTTGTCCAAGTAATGAGGCAGTATTTAAGTGCTAAGACAACAACATAAGTCGTTTACAATAATAGATATTATATAACACAAAACGTCAGGGGATATATGAATATATGGTTAAACAATTTGTGCAATATTTGATACATATTGTCAAACATAAATTGCAAAGGCGCTCTCTTGATATCTGTATTTCAAAACTAATAATACACAACTACCAATATATCAACATAAAGGAGAAGCTACGCTTCGCTCAGATATTTTGCGCGCTGAAGTTTTATGCCAGGAGATATTATTATCTTAGTTTTGCATGGATTTTCAACAAGATATGGAACCTAATTGTTCGAATGATTAAAGATCCTCATGTGGATTATGGGCAGCATGGATCTTAGTGCTACACATAAAGTTTCTAGAAGATTGAAGAAGTAATAAATTCAGTTTGAAAGCGGAAAGTAGCATTATATATATTATCTTATAAGAAGACATTCTACTAATTCCGACCAAGAGGTCGATACAAATAATAGTATCCTATTTTTATCTATAGGTCTCTCACAATTCTTTTATGTCTCTCCCACTCATGGTCTGCCGTACCGGTCCGTACCGGCCGGTACAGGCCGGTACGTACCGGTCCGGCCTGGGACCGGTACCGGATCAGCGTAGAATCCGGTACCGGTAATTTATTGTTGAAGAACCGGTACGGGACCGGTACGCCACCGGTACTGGACCGGTTTCGTACGGGACCGGTACGCCACCGGTACCGGTACGGCGGACCTTGCTCCCACTTCTCTTGGAAAGTATAGGATTTTGGCTTGAAGGCAACCATCTTGTCAAAGAGATCTAGAAACCAAGATTTGTAGGCTTCTAGTTGTTTTCAAGTTACATCCAACATCAAAATTTCTCCTTGTTGTTGTGTTCCAACTCTATCTATTATTCTTTTGGGATTTGTATCTCTCAATGAATGTCGGTCAACTATGCCTCGAGGGATGTGAGTTGGTCCTTCCAAGTACATAGCTTATCTTGGACTGATGCATATGCATCCATGGGAGGCATGAGTAGCCATGAGGAAGAAGAGGAATGAGCACTGAAGAGGAGGACACATGACCTATTTATAGAGAAGAGGCGTACCTCACTAGAAGATTAAGCTAAATCCCTGTTAATATGAAAGATGATACCGAATCTCTATGGATGTGAGAGATCCTTCTAGCAATGGGCAAGCCATTCCAAGATGCAAGAGTATTCCGAGAAGAAAGAAATGTAGCAAAAGTAGAGAGTTCAGCTGAATCATAAAAGATGCGGGCAGATCACCGAGAGCAGAAGTGATGTTTTAATAAAAGGGCAACACTTAGTTAATAAAAAGGCAGTACATGGACAGGCATCCCGTCAACCTCTTGATCATTGACTAATAAGATGGGAGGGAGGGGGACATTGTTTACACCCCATCTCAACAACCTAGTTGGTTGATGTAAGCAAGTGCTATATGGGCAAATATTAGATTAAGTCAAAATGGATGAAGATCACGTGAGCCTTCTTGGATTCAGTAGAGTTCAACCATGATAAATTTCACTGCGAGAAGGCGCGGACTAAAAGAAGAGGGTTCAGTCAATAAGTAGGCAGAAAGCTCATATCGCAGACATAAGGAATAGATTGAAACAACTGAAGCAGTCTTAAAGATAATTCTGAGTACAGAAATACTATATTATAGGCCATGGTAATATAAGCTATGATCGATAAGATAAGACTATGTATCTAATAGTTGACGCAAGGCGACCATGCTAATGAATGTGCGTAGTGGAGGATAACTGGCGTCAACTATCAGAATTGTTAAGAGTAGAACCAGACGTGGATGGCAACTATTAAAATGGGCAGTTATTTTTTTTTAGTATAAAAATAAATTTGTACTTTATAAATGATCCAATCCAAACCAATGCATTTCATCATATCTTAGTTCTTAATCTACCAGTAGAATCTATCTTAGAAGTAGTTATAATTTAGAATTCCTACTACTATAGGCCAATGCTACATCCCTATCTGCCAAATCCATCTCTTTCGAATGGAGGTGCGATGGTAGTGAAAATCCTTAAAGGTCAAGTCATCTGGACCTAGCAACTCTCTATCCTTTCTTCGATAACAGCTAATCCGACGTCCGTGGCAAGCTTGCACCCACATCTACCCTCTGCCGTCTAACTTGTCACCCTTTCTCTCCACCAAAGAATTCTATGGTACATCCGAACAGGATGAGGAAAGGGAAAATTGTAGATCAACGGAGGATGATGCAGATAAGCATATCCTTAATGATGCTCATGAAAAGATAGGGGTTACATGGTCATACATTAGTCATGACTAGTCTCATCCTAGAAATGAGATAGAAAACATGATTTCATATTCTCCGATGCCATTTCCTTTTAATGATAAAAATGAAGATACTAATATCACTGGAAGTTAAAGAGGTGAAGAGATAGAAAGAGTCCTAGTGCTGAAGAGCCGCTTCAATCGCACCTCGAAGCTCTCATCCATGGCACCTCTCTCTCGTTTCTTTTGAATGGCCATGCAAGGGCTTGCTACCCTTGTTCTACAACACGGGTGTCAAGTGGATGGAAGGTGGCTGTTCGGAATGTTGATGAACATCGATGGCTACTTCAGTGGTATGCAAGAATGGAGGGACGACCGGCATCCAATGGAGGGGCGGATCTTCGATGATCACCAGATAATCGCTGGGAGAGGAAGGATGCAAGCGGAGGGTTCGGAGCGAACGATCGAAACTAGGGAGAGGGTTTGCAGAAACGTCATTCGAAGTTACTTGAGAGAGAGAGAGAGAGAGAGAGAGAGAGGGTATTTTGGTTATTTGCGACTTTAGGCTATCGGCCGGGGCCATTTTGGAATGTTCTGAAAAGTGAACGATTTATCATCGTGTACTTTAGCCGTAATTAGTATTATGCCTGGAGCCGTATAGGAGGACATCACCAATGCAAAACATGTGCTGTGCGCGGACCACATTCTTTTTGAGAGAAAGCTGACCCCGATGATCGAATGATTCCGAGGTCAAGGACGCGGCGCTCGTTCTAAATCACTGCTCATATCCACAGGCTTTTAGATGAATGTAGTTTCTACCGAACTATACATGTCTATAGAGAGAGACCAATAGTTCTGCTGACTAGATGGCTTCGTCCTCTTGGACGCTTTATTTAGAAAGGTCACTCTTATTCTTTGTTTTTTTTCTGATTTTATTGATTGCACTCATACCTATTACCTGTAAATCATTGTTGTACAAAATAATAATAATAATAATAATAATAATAATAATAATAATAATAATAATAATAATAATAATAATAATAATAATAATAATAATAATAATAATAATAATAATAATAATAATAATAATAATGAAAGCTGAGTTTCAAAATTTGTAAAGATAAAAGAGATATTATTGTAATTTTACCAAAAATAAAAATATCCAAACGTCACAAGGCGAGGCGCTTTCTCCATAAAAGCGCATAGAATATTCTATACAGTAGAATGTACACCGCCCATAGATGCGTCGAAAGAGCGTCAACACCTCTAACAACCATTGACGGACGGGCTGATGATTATTCCGCATAGAGATTATATACAACTGTCCAGAAATGCGATATCATTCCAACGGGCGATCTCCCTTCTCAGGTAGAAAAGATCTTGCTTGTAGTCACCGCTACTTCCAAACAATGGGAGCACAAAATAGAATATCCAACCGTTACATCCCTACAGAATCGATGGTGGTAAACGTACTGAGCATTACCAGACTCGACACAAAGGTCTTCCGTTCACGCCCCCGTTAGCTCCTCTCCACGCTTTCCTCTTTCTTGCTCCTATTTTCTGGTTCCGGCGATCGCTGAAACCTGAATCCTAACCCTAGAGAAGGGCATATCCGGCGAAGATGAGGGAGATCCTCCACATCCAGGGCGGCCAATGCGGGAACCAGATTGGGGCCAAGTTCTGGGAGGTGATCTGCGACGAGCACGGGATCGACCACACCGGCAGGTATTCCGGCGACTCCGACCTCCAGCTCGAGCGGATCAACGTCTACTACAACGAGGCCAGCGGTGGCCGCTACGTCCCCCGCGCGGTGCTCATGGATCTGGAGCCTGGGACCATGGATTCCCTGAGATCTGGGCCTTTCGGCCAGATTTTCCGCCCGGATAATTTTGTCTTTGGGCAGTCCGGGGCCGGGAACAACTGGGCTAAAGGGCACTATACTGAGGGCGCGGAGCTCATCGACTCGGTTCTTGATGTCGTGCGGAAGGAAGCCGAGAATTGCGATTGCTTGCAAGGTATGCTGAATTTTGGTGGAACTTGAGGTTTCTGTTCTCATTCTTCTTTGATTTCTTGTGTAATTTGTGTTTGATATTAAGAAGATATTAGTTCATGTTTTGAAATTTCTATTCTTTTTTTCTGTTTTTTAAATGAAATTTGACTTTTCTTTCAGGAAATTCAAGGTTTCAAGGCTCTTTTCCCGTTTTCTGTCGATCGTTAGGAATCTTGGATCTATTGATTTTGAATTTTTGTGTTTCTTAGGAATGGTGTTGGATTTTGTATTCCAGCTGAAGAAATGTAGGGGATAATTTTAGCCTTCCTTTTTCTCCCGCTAGTGTCTGAGTTTTATCTGTCTTTTTTTCTTGTCTTTTGATCTGATGAAATTTGAACTGTATGTATGGATTCTCTTTATTTTTTTTCTTCTTTAACGTTCATTTTCTTTATTATGTAAATTTTATCTCCTCCTATCTGTTGTCTAGATTCGCTGTTTTATGAGAATTGGATGTTCTTTTAGTTTCTTTTTAAATGTTGTCTCCTGTTTATAAAAGTTTGTATATGCAGATATATAGCTTTGGTTTGAGGTTGCTTATTTGATTTTATATCATATTTATCGCTTATAGATGGTTATCATTAGATCATCTTTAATGTTACGGGGTTCAGCCAAAGGGTCAAAAGGGAAAAAGAACAAAATCTTTAGGCCATATGGGCAATGGTGAGACTCACTTGGTTGATGCAGTACACGGTAGGATTTTAATATAAAACACCAATGCTTTTAATGGAAGCATTTTTGTGATAATTGAAGCGCTAAAACATCTAGTCATGTAGATTTTGACAATATATCATATAACTTGATGAATAATTATTTAGTTGATCTAATGATAACCCCATGCATTACTCGTTGTGTCTTTTGTATGCACCAAAGTTTTCGCAGTTGATAAAAACAAGTTTTTAGGTGGTAAAAGAACAAATTTCTATTTTATAGAAAAATTATTAAGAAATGACTTCAGATGTTTAGAAACTCGATTTTTTTTTAATTTAGTATGTCAAGACCAAGAAAATGCTATGCTAGTTTGGAATATTAGATATTTGAATATCTTTCTGTTGGATCCTCACTTACTGAGAAGGCTATACTGAACATATATGCAAGTCGCATTTCCCATCACCTGATCATGAGATTTATTCTTATTCCGACTTTTATTCTTCATGCTAAATTAGGAACTTGATGCAATAAGCAGTTCATTATGACTTGCTGTGTTATAATGCATTTTACTTCTGTAGCCTGCATGCAAAAGAGGTCAAGTTGTTACTTACATCCCCATACATGGACTAGCTATGTATGATATGTTTCAGTAAGTGAGAGTTTGAATTATGTTTTGCTAGAACCAAAATATTTAGCTAGGTTGTCTTTCAGTACTAGTCTAGTGTTCTGTGTTGATCAGTTCCTCACTCTTTGGCCTATTAAAACCTGCTTCAGTGTCCTAACTCTGTCTTTTGAAATTTCTATGTGATGGTGACACTGGATAGAATGTTACATATATCTGAAGTTAGTGTGATAGCATCATTGTGATAGATATTCACACATCTGATTGCAACTACTATAGGGTTTATTGATCCTAGTCTCATTGCACAGCAGCACACTTTTTTAATGATAGAAATGTCTGCAGTCCTGCTTGGTTTAATATTGCGGATTTTTGTGTCCCTTTATCTAAGCAGTTTAAGAATGATAAATTTGTGATGGCCAGATTTATTATTATTGCCTACCTTGTTGCTCAGTTGTATGGGTATAAGTTTCAATCTCTTGTAACCTTTTGCACTAGGAAAGCCGTGACATGTTAGTTGAGGTAAAGCTAACTCCAAAGTTTTAAATCAAAGATCTAATTTTGGGCTTAAACAATCTTTGAAGCTTCAACTAGGAAAGCAGTGAATTATGTACACTTTGACATTAGATAAAAAGATGGAAATTGCCTTTGAAACCTCAATTGAAGTAGTATGCCCTTGTAATCATAGACGCAGGAACTTAATATCAGGCTGTATAGTTGAAATGCATCATGCATGAGTTTTTAGCTTTTGCTCTTTGTTCTGTTCTTATTCTTTTTTCTTTTTTTGTTGTACTGTTCTTATTCATAGTTAACTAACTGGTTGGTTGTCTGCTAAGTCGACTTGTTGCATGACACATTTCCAAGTATTAAATGATGTCTTTTTTCTCTTTATCTGATTTTGTGATACTTTCCAAAGAAATATGAAAAATTCTCACTTTTTCACAGTAATGAGTTATCATGCTTCTATATGCATGTATATTAAATTTCTCAATGTGCTATTCATTTCATATTAGGTGGGGCAATGCTTAATTATTTGGCACGTCTAACTTGTTTCAACCCGGTAGAGCGTATTAGATTGCTTGTTTAATATGGCCAGGTTCAGGTCTGGATTTTTGACTTGTTTAGGGTCTGTTTGGATTTTTCTATATGATTGGGCTGAAAATCCTGCAGGATTCGTAGATTGGGCTGCTACAACCAGCAAGATCACATGTTATAGGCGAGATTAGGTCTGTATTCATAAAATACCTAGAAATAGCTTTGGAGTAGGCCGAATTGTATCCCATAGGGAGAAAAAAACAACCTCAGCAGGTAGGCTGCAGCCTAGCCCATAGTGGACCAAGCCTAGCTTTAGCTTGTGATCTTGCTGGTCGTACTAGCCCAATCTACGAATCTTACATAATATTCAGTCCAATCCTTTAAGAAAATCCAAACAAACGCTAAACAAATGGGCCGGATTAAGGTCGATAGATTTTTGATCTATCTTTTACTGGACCCAACCCGATTGCCACCTCTATTTCATATGGTGTAGTTTTGATTATTTTATTATCAGTATAATAATGAACCTTCTAATCATTTTTGTGTACAGGATTCCAAGTTTGTCACTCTTTGGGAGGAGGAACTGGATCTGGCATGGGCACCCTTCTCATCTCTAAGATCAGAGAGGAGTATCCAGATCGCATGATGTTGACATTCTCTGTTTTTCCATCGCCGAAAGTGTCAGACACTGTTGTAGAGCCATACAATGCCACTCTATCTGTTCATCAGCTTGTTGAAAATGCTGATGAATGTATGGTTCTTGATAATGAAGCTCTTTATGACATTTGCTTCCGCACCCTGAAGCTTGCAACCCCTACCTGTAAGTTAGTTTTCATATTAATTTGTTGTCTACATTTTCGTTGAATTCTATGATTTTTTATTTTTATTTAGTATGCGAAAGAACTCATTGAGTTTACATGTGATAGGGGTTTTAATGTGCTTGATCACTAATATCAATATGTTGTACCCCATACATTTTGTGTCACATGCTGTTTTGGGCCTGTGACAACTGTGATAGTAAATCACTGATACTTGTCCTGTTGGTAACCTAAAGTTCACTGAAACTCTGTTTTGATAATACTATTTTCTAGTTGCCACTTTTTGCTATGAACTTTTTTATTTATTGGGGCTAAATAGTCAGTAGAAGCTAGAATTTTAAACTCTTTTCAACAATATTGATCCAACTTTCTTAGTTCCTTGGTCTTCCTTGCTTACTGCCTACTGCAAAAGTCAAGCCACTTTTCTCCAGGTCTCTTTGAATGTGAGCAACTTCATGACTTTAAAAATCCAAGGAACTGTGATACTGCATTGAATGATTGTCCACTCATTTTAGTGTTCATATTTGGATCGTATATGTAATGTTACTGTTCTAATTCATGATATGTTATTTCTTAACCCATGATATCATCGCGAAATAATCTTTGAACATCTAAGATTGTGTGTGTTGGTCCAATTGCTTTCTCTCTTTCCATGTTTTACTCGTGTCCTAGTTATCTTCTATTCATTATTTTTTATGTTTGAGAAAATTTAAATTCCCTACTTACATATAGCTGTTTTGTTATTCTATAAAGAAAAAATGAGATAGGAAGAACTAGATGTACCATTAAGACAATTTTGGGGCCTTAGGTTGTTTGTAGGAAGGTTATGAATAGTCCGAAGAGTAGTCAAAAAGTATCAGATTTTTCATCTTGCTCCTTCATCTCTCTGATGATTTAATGTTTTTGTTTTGTTTCTTTTCACTGCAGTTGGTGATCTTAATCACCTAATCTCTGCCACCATGAGCGGTGTTACATGCTGTCTCCGGTTCCCTGGTCAGCTAAACTCTGACCTCCGGAAGCTTGCAGTCAACCTGATCCCATTCCCTCGCCTCCACTTCTTCATGGTAGGCTTTGCTCCCCTTACCTCAAGGGGTTCCCAGCAGTACAGAGCACTCACTGTCCCTGAGCTCACCCAACAGATGTGGGACTCGAAGAACATGATGTGTGCTGCTGACCCTCGGCATGGCCGCTACCTCACTGCTTCAGCCATGTTCCGTGGGAAGATGAGCACGAAGGAAGTTGATGAACAGATGATCAATGTCCAGAACAAAAACTCTTCCTACTTTGTTGAGTGGATCCCAAATAATGTCAAGTCCAGCGTGTGCGACATCCCACCAAAGGGGCTAAAGATGGCATCCACTTTTATTGGTAACTCAACCTCCATTCAGGAGATGTTCCGGAGGGTCAGTGAACAGTTCACAGCCATGTTCAGGAGGAAGGCTTTCTTGCACTGGTACACAGGTGAGGGTATGGATGAGATGGAGTTCACTGAGGCTGAGAGCAACATGAATGATCTGGTGGCAGAGTACCAGCAGTACCAGGATGCAACAGCAGATGAGGAAGAGTACGAGGACGAGGAAGAAGAGGAGGCTGCAGCTTGAGTTACATTCTCTTTCTGATCCAGTTTTTTTTTTTTCCTCTCACATTTCAGGTTGTTGCTATGACAGGGTTTTAATTACGTTTCCAATATCGGAGGACATGCTTTCTATATCTATGGTTGTATTACTCTTTGTATGTAGTGATGTTTATGGTGTTCAGAGCAATGAGTTTGTTAGGTCAGGGCATTTTATGGAATTTGGGGATTTTGTCAGCTTCATCTGCACCTGATTGTTTATAATCTCAACCAAGGATGATGGAATGTGTAATGGGTTATCCCTTTGTTGAGCGCATTTGGGTCTTTGTAGCTGTTTATCTTCTGGTGACTTTGTAGCATTTCTTTGCTTCACAGGGGTTCTCGTCAGCCCCAGCACGGGGGGCATAAGCGCACATAAATGTGCATCCTAGCTTCATGCAGGTGATCGCAAACTGAACCTTGTCTGATATTCTCAGCATTGAGCTTGTCAAATCTTCTCATTCTCTTGCCTATTATAATTTTGGAATTTATATGGGCATTTTCTTCTAGGAGTGAAACAACAAGAGAAAACTTTGTATGTGGACTAGTGTGCGATTGAAATGGACAGCAATAAAATCAAGGGGGGGCAACCATACCCAATTGTATGCTTGTGAAATGTGAAGCATGAGCAGCTAGGTGGAAGATTAAACAAGCCATCGGGTAATGCTATTTTTGGCCACAAGCATTTTCTACGGCTAGGTTGTGTATGTGCTGCCAATATCCCCCTTAAAATCCATTCTGGTGATGGCAGATGCAGCCGGTACTTGTTTCGTTAGACAGTAAATTTTCTTGTATTTTCTTCTTGGTTCTTAGACCTCCCTTGAACCAACCAAAAAAAAAAGCATTCATCTGTAAATGTTATAGGAAAATTTCTTTTTGTCATGCTAGATCGTTGGCTATAGAATAAATAAGTATATTCAATCCATATTGCCAATTCATGTCGTTGTAGTATAGTGGTGAGTATTCCCGCCTGTCACGCGGGTGACCCGGGTTCGATCCCCGGCAACGGCGAATGATTTTTTTTTTTTTTCCATGTCATCTGAATAAAATACCATCCTTAGCACTGTTTTCTGTAAAAGGGTCACTATTTATACTACTTTCTCCCTTTGAAACAGCAATATATATGTATATTGGCACTATTTATGTTCATTTTCTTCTTAAGCAAGAATAGTCGATAAATGATTCATCCCATGAACCCTGCAATATAAAGGATCTCATATGCTTTGCATTATAGTCTTTAGAGGCAATATGATGAATGGATATTGAGCATGTAACAATGGCTTTGATTTTATTGAAACGTTCGATGCTGGGCTCATTGTGGGATTGGATATCATGCAATCTTATTCATTTTCATAACAAGAACACATGATAAAATTTGCATTTAATTCCTTATTCCCCCCATCCATGCACAAAAAAATGAAAAAGAAAAAACTGCTTTAGATTAACTAAAGCAGGCATGGAAATAAATGTCCACCATTATCTAATCCATATTCAATGAGATCTAAATCCTCCCTAGAGGGTCTCAAGTCATGATTAAAAATTAAATTATCTTATTTCATTTTGAGCCTAATCATAGACTTCGAACCAACAAGCTCGCTTCTACAATACCTAGTACATGATTATGTGTTCCACTTTTTGCATGCTATGACTGAACTACTCAAGAGTGTGTTTTTTAAGAAGAATGGCGGGGACTAAACTTAGATGTAGGAAGTATATGACAAGATGGCTGGATTAAATTCTGCAACTGGTAATTAAAATTACAACGATTGGTGCATATGATTAATCCAATAGTTGGAATTACTAAGTGGTGAGGAAAGGCTTAAATTTCACATGTTGATGGCTTGCAAAGAATGACTGAAGTTCAATAATTCACATGAGATTTTTTCCGAAAAAATAATTCACAAGAGATGATAGCACTAGACCAACATGAATTCAAATATTTCACTAGTTATCAGCAGGTTGCACTCAATATTTGATAGAATATATTGGCAATAAATGAAAATTTCTAAAATACCTAGCATATTCTTTTATAAGAAGTAGATTAATTAGGATCAAATTCTATTTACAACCAGTTGACTCTAATTAAAGCATGTACTGACCTATGAAATTCATCAAAAGTTACTTTCAGGGCCGGTAACTTGTATTGAGGATAATATTCTCTTGAGTATACATACAAGTAGTAAAGCTATGAGGGTACTCATATAGTTCTAGATATTTATATGGGTGTATATACAGAAAGAAAATTTGATAAGAGTATACATGCAAATAGTAAATTTGTGAGGCTATTCATCTAATTTTAGATATTGATAAGATTTTACACCCCAAAAAAACCCTTTTAATTATGTTACAATCATTTGGATAAATGAAAAGGCAACAATTGATATAGATCATATCTCAAAAACACGCCTTAGGAATCAAGTTATAAAGCTAGCGTTATTGCTACAATTGTGGATAATAATGAATTTTAAGTCCTCGAAATAAAGCAAATCGAAGAACCTGCCGGATCACTCAACTAGCGATAATCAGTCCTAGGTGATAGAAAGACAATTTGGCAAAAAAAAATGCTAATGACCAGTAGCAAACACAGCCATTGGTGACAAAATGCCAATCACTGGTGACAACTAATTATTAGGGACAAACTACTGATCACCAGTGCCAGATAGCAACCATAGATTAAAAAGAAATTAAGTGTCTTGGAAGCTGTTAGACATTAAAAAAATTAAAGGTGGGAAAATTGGGTTAACTGATCAGCAAGCAAATATGGTATCAAAGCTGAGGTTATTGGAGGTCATGAGTTCGAATCTCAAACAAGAGGGATGAAGGTGGCCTGAATCAATTCAATCTTTGGAGCTACTTTTTTTGGGATCAATTGGTTCATAAATTGAAGAATATCTGAGTAGTTGATGATGCTAAAAAACAAGGCTACCGTCTGGTAGGAAAATTCTTGGTCAAGAATGCATGCCTGCAAGGCATTGGACTAGTCTTTGAAAACACAATGCCAGGGAGGCCATTGCTGTCACATTTCCACCCCCATTGCTTGGTCAAGATAAGCAACATTGACTTGGCCCAGGACGCCACCAGAAGTCATGTACACTACCCCTGAGCTTTCCTTATCTGTATCAACCCATGAATTCGAGTCTGGCTGAAACTGGCTCCCTGCTGCGCCACATATCATCCCTCCATTGGCTGGTCTAATTTGGGCCATATCAAATATGATGGATTAATTATGCAAGATAATGAACTGAAATAAATCAACTAAAGATCTAACTATCAAACTACTGTATTAATATACGATTTAATATCTTTTGATTAGATCAGATTCATGCTTTTTCTTATTATTGATTCCACTAGGATGTATTTGGATGTAACTAGTTCCCATGGTACTCCAAAGTCCAGAGTGAGCATTCCATAGAAATTTGAAACTATGCAGGAAAGGCTGAAAGAAGGGAAACTTAAAAGTATTTGCAGAGAATGCCAATGGCACGTGCGAGGATGTCAGATATGTAAAAGAAGTGGTGGTGTGTTCAGTCTGGTGAATTAGTGGAGAACTTGGGGACACCATTGGCATAGCTCAAGATCATCTTATATGGCATCAAGCTCAAATCTAAACATATTCTTTTCAGGTCCGATTGCTCTCAAGTATTTTCGTAGAGCATGGATCCTAAATCACCTTGAGCTTTTGATCTTTTTTTCAGAATTCAAAGGCTATTTGGTACTCAGTATTAACTCCATGATGGATGGATGGATGATTTGCATGAATTGTTAAGCTAATTTCATGCGTGCAGGAGTTTGGTTGACACATCAATTGACCAATGTTTATCTCTTTCCAGTTCATTTTTTTTTTCAATTTAATTTCCTAATGACTAATCTTAAGTACAGATGATTTTGTTCTAACTGCCTATTGTCAAAATGTGAGACTTTTGGATAGTGTTTGCGTGACGATCTGTGCGGGCGTGTGTTTAGTACATTGATTATTCGCCGAAGAGATCTTGAGTACTTATACAGAACAAAAAAACCCAAAAAAAGAATCTTTGAGCTAGCTTTTTTGAATGAGGTCTTGGGTTATTATAAATAGTATTAGAGCTAGAAAAAGAAGATCTATGCCAAAATATTTTAGGCCCGAGCCTAACCAAAGAATCACGATATTCTCCTTCTATCATAATACCTTTTGGATCAAAGCATTATTGTTTCTAACCAGTTTCAAAATAACTAAAACTACTACACTTCTACTACGCACTCTAATATAACCCAGCAAATTGATCCGATCGAGGAGAAAAAAGATTTAGAGAGCTATGCACGGTCAAAGTCTTATCTCAAAAGGAAACTTAATTTCGGTTTGACGAGTCTGTTTTGGAGCCTAAACGATGGAATTTTGTCACGATTCAACCTCCTAAGAGGTTGGCCCAAAGTTGTAAATATCAGAAAGATATCCAATTACGAAAAAAAAATCATCTCAATCGAGCATCGTATGACCAAGTGTGGCCTCTGGAAATTTAGCATGCGACTCGGCTTAATAATGTGACACATCTCGCTTCTGAACCTGTCTATCTCTACTTGTAGTAGCTAAAATGTTCCACATCGAGTCTAGTGATCCTCCTGGATATCTATAGTGGCCAAAGTGTTTCATATCGAGTTTGGTGATCCCCTTGGATAATTGTAGTGGCCAAAGTAATCCACATCGATTTTGGTGATCCTTCTGAATATTCGTAGTGGTCAAAGTGGTCCACATCGAGTCCGGCGATCTTTTTGGATCATAGCTCTCCTTGTTTAGAAGATTTAACTCCTGGTAAATCAGAACTAAAGATGAAAAAATGCTTGTTTTTTAACCTCATGGTTGAACCACTTAGTTTTGCTCGATGATAGAGGATAGAGTTGTTGGTATTTATATTGAAGACGTTGCTAAACGAGACACAATTTCAGTGAGTTGGGCTATCTTCTCCTCTAGTGTGAGACATTCCATCATCTCATCATCCATTGAGGTAGAAGTAGCAACCATACTCGTCTTGGTCTTTCAATGTACTTCAAGCACGGATAGCCTTTCTCTTGATTGCTTGTACCGCTAGTATATCTAAACCATGCACTAAGGCTCCCATAGATATAGAGAACCAAAGCTCTGATACCAGCTTTATATAATCAGATCAAATTGGAATTCCACCAGGTAAGAGCATGACTCTAACACCAACTTGATCTGGTCGGGGAGAAGGAATACTTTCTTCAACCCGAATCTCTCAGAAGAAAACTAGAAGAAGATGAAAAAATCTCGAAAGTAGAGTTTTAAGCCTCCTTTTCTTTCATTAATGATTCTTCACCTCTTAAACTGAGGTATATAGCCCCTATTTATAATACTAGTGAGGTCCTCCTTTTCACCATTTAGGTTGGATTCCTCTTCTAATTTGAATAGAACTAGATATCCTAAAATAAATATGATTAATAAAAGATCTTCTAGAAAAAACTAGAATTTTTTGAAGAGGTAGATTTCGATTTCTACATCAACTCTGCTTTCTGTCGCTTCACCTGATTCTTCTCAGATAAAGATCTATGCCCGATCAAAGTCTTACTAGAAAAAAAAACTTTAGTTTAACGAATCCATTTCGAGGCCTAAATAATGAAATTTTGGCCCGATTCAATGTCCTAGAAGGTTGGCCCAAAGTTGTAGATCTCGCAAAAATACCCAATTTCGAAATAAAGATCATCTCAATCGGGCATCGTATGACTAAGTTATGGCCACTGAAATTTTGGCATGCGACTCGGCTTTCTAATATGGTGGATCTCACTTCTAAAGCCTGTTCAGCCTTATTCATAGTGGTCAAAGTGTTCCACATCGAGTTCAGTAATCCTCCTAGATTTCCGTAGTGGCTAAAGTATTATATATCGAGATTGGTAATCCTCTTGTATACTCATAATAGACAAGGTGATCCTCTTATATACTTATAGTAGACAAAGTGATCCACATCAAGTTTGGCAATCCTCATGAAAATTAAAGAAGAGAAGGAACAGAAAGGGTCATTTATCTAGCCTGCAACTATGCACTGTTCTGAAATTTGAAAAATTATAAAAGCCTGTTCATGCTCCAAGCTGGCTACAATAGAACTAACTAGCACTGACAGGCATCGCTTTATCGAGCATCATCCTTCCTTTTCCGCAGGTCCAACGACTCTGATCATAAATATATAAGATCGTATCCCACAAGGAATCCTCCTTTGGGTTCCTTTGGTGCCAGAAGCTTGTTGAGATCATGGTCAGTATTCTCCAGGCTAGACCTGGGGCTTATATTTATTTGAACATCTATACTTTATCTTCATAAAAAAAAAAATAGCAATTCTTACATAACCTTTCACACAAGAGTCTTCTATAAGGAGCTTTGAATTATATTGTATTAGGGTTCCACTGATTCTGAGCACCATTTGGGATTTAATCAAAAGAGGAAGGAGGAAGCTTCACTGTGGATGCCCTCCTTTATACTAGTCACCCGAGAAATTACTGGTTGGACCAGTCCAATTAGAAAGCAACATGCACAAAAACAGACAAAAAAGAAAGAGAAGGACAAAGAGAGCGAAAGGGCAAATTATACCCTACACTGCGTGTACCAACATATGCACCATACCAATCAGCTCGTCTTCTTTCTATAAGCCAATTACCGGCGGTGCATGATGGAGCCGGAGGGTGTGTTCATGCATATTGCTTTCTGATCGGACTGGTCTACCCTTAGGCTGAAAATTAAGGCATGAAAAAGGGTCTCTCTCGTTCATCAGCACACGGGGCAGCATAAGTGTGACCTTTCTGATGCAAAGTGGCGTAGGGCAGTCAAGATTTTGTTCCTTACATATTAATCAAAGTACATCAACCATACCCAGACCAGACGCAATGTCCTTTGAAACCTTAAGGCGAAAAAGATGCCGAGCTCTTAGATAGCCGCCCCCTATTTAGACCCGAAGCCCGGTTACGTCCGAAACCCAACCTTCCACTCCATTTATATAATCCAAAACCCCAACTTGGTTGCGAGATGAGCTCCATACGTTCTCGCAGGCCAATAACCAAAACGCAAGCTCGTCCAAACCCATCAGAAGGACAGAGAGATGAACTCTCCAGTGTCGCCTTGCCTTATAGCTCTCTTCTCAGTGATCTTGTTCTCGACTTCTTCATATGCCATCACACCAATCTCCAACATCACCCATGAGTCCATTCTCCGGTGCCTTTTCCACCACTCCGTTCCACACAATCTCCTCTACACCAAAAGCACCGCCTCCTACACCACCCTCCTCCAATCCTCCATCCAAAACCAAAGGTTCAACACCCCCACCACCCCAAAGCCATTCCTCATCGTCTCGCCGACCCTCGAATCCCACGTCCAAGCCACCGTCAACTGTTCCCGCAACCATGGCCTTCAAATTAGAGTTCGGAGCGGCGGCCATGACTATGAAGGCCTCTCCTACGTATCCCATGATCCACCATTCCTCGTTTTGGACCTACACAGCCTTAGTTCTATCAGAGTAGACACTAACCATGGCACTGCATGGGTCCAAGCTGGTGCAACGATAGGAGAGTTATACTACAGAATTGCTGAGAAGAATAAGACTGCTGGATTCCCGGCAGGGCTCTGCCCGACCCTTGGAGTCGGTGGTCACTTGAGCGGCGGCGGGTTCGGGACCATGCTGAGGATGTATGGGCTTGCAGCTGATAACATTATCGATGCTCGGCTGGTGAACGCTAATGGTGAGATCCTGGATAGGGAGTCTATGGGTGAAGACTTCTTTTGGGCCGTGAGGGGAGGAGGAGGAGCAAGTTTTGGGGTCATTCTAGCATATAAGATCGAGTTGGTGTATGTCCCACCTAAGGTCACAGTGTTCACCAAGAGCATAAACCTTAGCCAGGGTGCAACAAGGGTTACCAGCAAGTGGCAACGAATAGCTTACAAGTTAGATGACAGGCTCTTCATCAGAGCAGTCATGCAAGTTGTGAGTGATGAAAAGTCAAGCAGAACAATCCAAGTTGGTTTTGAATCCCTGTTCCTTGGTGAGAAAGAAGAGCTCCTGGCTCTAATAGGAAAGAGCTTTCCTGAGTTGGGCTTGAAGGCTGAGGATTGTCAAGAGATGAGTTGGATAGAGTCTGTTCCATACTTTGCTGGTTACAAGAATGGAGAATCTCCAAGTATTCTCCTTGATAGGAAACCTCAATTCAATTTGTCCTACAAGGCTAAGTCGGACTTCTTGACCGAACCCATCACTGAATTGGGGTGGGAGAGGATTTGGCAGGAGCTACTCAGAGGCGAGGAGCAAGCGACGATTGTAGTCGATCCTTATGGTGGGAGGATGGATGAGATCTCTGAGTCTGAGACTCCCTTCCCTCATAGGAAAGGGAGTTTGTATAACATACAGTACTTGGTGGGCTTGGGAGAGGGAGGGGCCAAAGGGATGAAGAAGCATTTGGATTGGATTAGGAGTTTCTATCAGTTCATGGCCCCTTATGTTTCGAAGAATCCAAGAGCTGCCTATTTGAACTACAGGGACCTTGATTTGGAAGTGATAGGGTGGGCAGCACAACTTACACAAAGGCTAGGGTGTGGGGAAGGAGATATTTTGTCACGCCCCGGACCCGGATCCGTGACACGGCCGTGCTATTGCCGACTACCGCCCACAATAGCACGCAGCCTCATACCTGGGTAACAGGGTAGTCAAACCAACCAAATCTTTTCATATGAAAGCATTCTTAATACAACATGCTGGTCAGTACCCAAATACAGAGCTTCTATGTAGTTTATGTACACAAAAGCATACTTGCTTTACCCCAAAAGAAAGAAGCCCTGATACCAAATTAACGTGTCTCTGGCAGCTATCAGTGATGAGGATCTGAAAGAAAAAGTAAATGAACGGATATGAGCTACACGGCTCAGTAAGTAATCATACATAATCTTACCGGATCGAACATAACGGTAACCATGTTTATGCAGGGTTTGAGAAGCTGACATGCATATTTATCTAATCATCATCATGGCATAATATGTATGCAATTTAAAGGAGATAGCGGTTATAGCAAAATACAACATTTCATAAGGATATATTCAAAAATCCGTTGTAAAACGATGTATGCTTTGGTCAGGCACGTTCATAAATGTCACGGCCCGCCTGCGCAGGGCACGTGACTATCGGGCCCACATGAGGGGGAAACACGGGGCTCCCCTGCCAGATGTTGGCCGGTTCCGGGGCTTCACGCAAGCGTCCTTCACCCCTCACCGATTTTGCTTCTCCCCAAAAACACATCTGCAGGATTTGGAAGCACCCGCCTCATATACCCAATCTCTGAAACGAGCCTCATGATCATGCTTCAAATATCATTTTCATAAAGTATGCAATTTAAACAAAGCAGTATTGCAAATCACAAAATTTTCATAAAACATGCACATGAAACCGTGCCCCCGGCATACCGTGGTCATGCTCTTAAATGCTACTGTGAAGTCATTCTTGGCCACTGGCGGGACCGGCTCAGTTATTAGGCGGCCACTGGCGGGGCTGGCTCAGTCAATCTCGGCCACTGGCAAGGCCGGCTCAGTTACATTGGGTCAGTAGCTCTTAAGAGTTCATAAATAATGCTCAGTATAGGTAGTACCTCATAGATGCTACGGCGAATTCATTAATGGTCACTGGCGGGGCCTGCTCAGTTATTAGTCGGCCACTGGCGGGGCTGGCTCAGTCATTATCGGCCACTGGCAAGGCCGGCTCAGTTGCATTCGGCCCGTAGCATTAGTAGTTCTTAGGTACCCCCTTACAAGCAATATGCAGCTAGAGCAAATCATTATTACTCTTTACACTCATGCTAAGAAAAATCATAACATGGAACTCCATTCATTTTGCATGTATCACAAGAGCTATGAAAACATAATATGTGCACAACTATGAATTATGTGACTGACATGTACCACTCATGTTCATGTTTCATAACTCATATCTTAGCATGTAACGTAATCCCAATATTTTGTAGGCATAACGGAATATAAAACATATATCATCACATCTTGTGTAACTAGAGCATGTCGGGTACACATATCATTCTTAGCCTACAGTACATGCATAACATGTTAAATTTCATGTATGATCCATAAAGATTAGGGCAGATTACTTACCTTTCTCACCAATCATGTATACAATTCAAGTTGTATGAAAAGCACTGGTTCATCTTATAAAACATAATACAGGATCTACGATAAGATTAAGATAGATTACTTACCTCAATTCGCTTTCCAAATTGCTCAAGTCCAGGTGACTAATCCTCAATCACCTAAAACAACATCATAGGAATTATATTATTCCCCATTTATTTATTATAAAATTTCTTAGTTCATCACACTATGAATTTACTTGCTTGGATCCCATCCAAGGATTTAGCCCAAGTCCAATTTGAAGCCTTTGGAGTTCGACTTAACACCAGATTGGGCCCACATGGGTTGATTGGGTTTTTAATTGGAGGATTGGGCCTCGTTTATAATTGGGTCCAACCTTTTCTAGCCAATTGGGTCCTCTGTCAATTTACTGGGCCTAATTTATTATTAATTGGGCCTGCTGGGATTAACTCCACTCAACTGGGTTCGGACCCAAATCAATTTGGGCCTAATTTGGTTCGGATTTGACCCAATTTGCAGTTTGGGCTCGTCCAGACTTAGCACAATCTGATTTGGGCTCGGGTTCAGGTTCAATTGGCTAAACCAATTTCTTATTATTGGGCTTAACGTGTTTCAGATCCGAACCCGATTCCGATCCGTTAACCCACTCTTTTCTTTTCTCTTCTCATTTTCTTTCCTTTCTTTTCTTTTTCTTTTCTTTTCTTTTTTGTTTCTCTTTTTCTTTTTTTTTTTTTATTTCAATCATTATACAGCACTGCCCACAGTGAAATTTGGGCCCAAACCTTTAACTGGGCCCATTTCTTATTGGGCCTAGTAGGTTCTGGGCCCGGACATTACATCCTACCCCCCTTAAAATAAATTTCGTCCTCGAAATTAGTCATACCTTAAGGTTCAGGCTTTAAAAGTATTCAACCATCGAGTCACCCTCTAGTTCTCGGTTAGTCTCCCTCTTAAAATGCTTGCTGATAAGATTTTGGCAAAATCATGGCACCTCAAAACTTGATCCCTTCTATTTATGATATAGGAGTTCTTTTGATCTCTTCCAAAAGAAGACTAATCTTCCCACCTTAGATGCTATAATCCTTGGCCCGAGAAATTAATTGCTTTTGATTAAGTCCACACAAAGATCGTAATCGGCTTAGCAAAAATAGGTGAGAGCATTAGCATCAAATACTTTTCATAATCTATAATCTTCTTTCTTCTCTTAACCTTGCCTACAATTTTATGATCAACTTTTATCCTAGCGAAACTTCAAATCCCTTTTTGATAGGTAGATCGAAGATGTCATAGCTAGGAGTAGGGAACATTTCAGGTCTAAGCCCAACCAAGGTTTAGTCAAATCCGTTAATACTAAATTTAAGATGCCAAGATTCTCCCGGAAGTTACCAATAATAGAAAAACTCACGGGTGAAGATTATACAGCTCTCTCTCCAGATTATTCATAGAATCAACATCTTAATTCTGAATAAGAAGATCAAGTTTCTTTGTCAAAGTATCAACTGCTCTCGATTACCCGATCTAGCACAAGATTAGATCATAAACAACTTCAATTCACCCTTGATAGATATTCATCAAAGTCAATTGACAACCTTAATTTCTTTCAATCGAATAAAGGATGGATATTAATTAAAAAAATTCAAGCTTCAAATTTAGGAGGGAGAAGGTTCATACCAACATATTCTAGATCCAAGATCAAAATCGATGATCTATTAATTCATGTCAAAAGATGTTAAGAAGTTTCTTAGCATGACATAAAACTGGAGAATCTAGGATAGCACAGTGCTATCCAGAAATCAGAACATTCTCTTTTTATTTATCCAGAAAAATCTTACTACACAAGAAAACAGATCAAATCTTTTGTTATTAAAACTTTCCGAATCAAAAGAATAATACTTCTGGCCAACTTAGATAAATAATTCAGATCACTATGTTTTCGCTGCGCATTCTGATCAAATTCCTTTGAATTCACAAATAACTTTTGATCAACATACTATTTGCCTACAAACAGGACTATTCAATACCTCATGGATATTTGCACTACAAATCTTTCCTCCATCTAGATTGAATTTTACTTAGCTAGAACTTCTTTTTTACTTTTCCATGAGCGAGCCAAGAAAGGGTATCCCAACATAAGATCCTCTTAAATAAGTGACAAACGCTTTAAACGAATTTTACATTTCCAGCAACTTCAGCCATAAAAATGAGCCTTCTTTCCTAATAAGAGATTAACTCTCAAGTCATCTTAGAACATTTTAAGCTCGAAATTGTGTAAACTTCTGAAAATTATTTCTCAATATCCCAATCTTATATTAGGTATCTTTAAATTGCATGAACAATAATCTGCCCTACTTTAGCATTGCTAGAAGGTGATTCTGGATCTCACATCCCCGTTAAAAGAAAAGGATGTATACTTTTGTTGTTAGATCTCTATTTAAAAATCTTCTTCAACATTGAAAATTATTCTCGGAATTTACTAAATGACTTCCAATCAAAATATTAATCTTGCATTATAATTTGCAAAGATCTAATATTTCACATTCCAAGTAAACAAGGAGAAACTCTTAGATCTCATTTCTCAAATATACTTTCTTTCTATATAATAGTTGCCTGCATAATTGTCATACAGATTTTATCCTCGAAGAATATTAAAAAATATCTTTCCTTGTCCAAGCCTGAAACAACTTATGGATGAACCCTATCCTGCCATCAAAATAATTAACTTCAAACTAGAAGTATCATCCACCGTACTCAGTATCAAGTTAAACTTTCAAAATCACCTATATACTGATACATAAATAATCACAATGTACTTTAATATTCCATGGCTAGTATTCCACTTAACATCAGTCAAAATCTAATTTAATCATAATCCAAAATACAAATTACTCCGTCGAGAAATCTCCAAAATAGCTTTTTCTTATTTTGGCATGGCTCGTTAGCATTCTGATTCAAAACACCAAAATCCTTAGTAGTCTTAAATCTTAAGCTCTAATACCATACCTGTCACAATCATGCCCCTAGAATGGCTTTGTATTAGCCCTAGCTTCTTTCTTTTTGTTGCTCATTATCACCTGTCAAAATATTTGTGTCAAGCAATTTTCGTGACTGACCGATGATACGACCAATAAAATCTTTTCTTTCCTTTCCGGTTATGCGGAATCTCACTAAATGAGACTTAACTACCCATTTCCTTATTAAAGCTTAAAATTTTTACTCATGGTTAACCTATTGCTCTGATACCACTAGAATGTCACGCCCCGGACCCGGATCCGTGACACGGCCGTGCTATTGCCGACTACCGCCCACAATAGCACGCAGCCTCATACCTGGGTAACAGGGTAGTCAAACCAACCAAATCTTTTCATATGAAAGCATTCTTAATACAACATGCTGGTCAGTACCCAAATACAGAGCTTCTATGTAGTTTATGTACACAAAAGCATACTTGCTTTACCCCAAAAGAAAGAAGCCCTGATACCAAATTAACGTGTCTCTGGCAGCTATCAGTGATGAGGATCTGAAAGAAAAAGTAAATGAACGGATATGAGCTACACGGCTCAGTAAGTAATCATACATAATCTTATCAGATCGAACATAACGGTAACCATGTTTATGCAGGGTTTGAGAAGCTGACATGCATATTTATCTAATCATCATCATGGCATAATATGTATGCAATTTAAAGGAGATAGCGGTTATAGCAAAATACAACATTTCATAAGGATATATTTAAAAATCCGTTGTAAAACAATGTATGCTTTGGTCAGGCACGTTCATAAATGTCACGGCCCGCCTGCGCAGGGCACGTGACTATCGGGCCCACATGAGGGGGAAACACGGGGCTCCCCTGCCAGATGTTGGCCGGTTCCGGGGCTTCACGCAAGCGTCCTTCACCCCTCACCGATTTTGCTTCTCCCCAAAAACACATCTGCAGGATTTGGAAGCACCCGCCTCATATACCCAATCTCTGAAACGAGCCTCATGATCATGCTTCAAATATCATTTTCATAAAGTATGCAATTTAAACAAAGCAGTATTGCAAATCACAAAATTTTCATAAAACATGCACATGAAACCGTGCCCCCGGCATACCGTGGTCATGCTCTTAAATGCTACTGCGAAGTCATTCTTGGCCACTGGCGGGACCGGCTCAGTTATTAGGCGGCCACTGGCGGGGCTGGCTCAGTCATTCTCGGCCACTGGCAAGGCCGGCTCAGTTACATTGGGTCAGTAGCTCTTAAGAGTTCATAAATAATGCTCAGTATAGGTAGTACCTCATAGATGCTACGGCGAATTCATTAATGGTCACTGGCGGGGCCTGCTCAGTTATTAGTCGGCCACTGGCGGGGCTGGCTCAGTCATTATCGGCCACTGGCAAGGCCGGCTCAGTTGCATTCGGCCCGTAGCATTAGAGTTCTTAGGTACCCCCTTACAAGCAATATGCAGCTAGAGCAAATCATTATTACTCTTTACACTCATGCTAAGAAAAATCATAACATGGAACTCCATTCATTTTGCATGTATCACAAGAGCTATGAAAACATAATATGTGCACAACTATGAATTATGTGACTGACATGTACCACTCATGTTCATGTTTCATAACTCATATCTTAGCATGTAACGTAATCCCAATATTTTGTAGGCATAACGGAATATAAAACATATATCATCACATCTTGTGTAACTAGAGCATGTCGGGTACACATATCATTCTTAGCCTACAGTACATGCATAACATGTTAAATTTCATGTATGATCCATAAAGATTAGGGCAGATTACTTACCTTTCTCACCAATCATGTATACAATTCAAGTTGTATGAAAAGCACTGGTTCATCTTATAAAACATAATACAGGATCTACGATAAGATTAAGATAGATTACTTACCTCAATTCGCTTTCCAAATTGCTCAAGTCCAGGTGACTAATCCTCAATCACCTAAAACAACATCATAGGGATTATATTATTCCCCATTTATTTATTATAAAATTTCTTAGTTCATCACACTATGAATTTACTTGCTTGGATCCCATCCAAGAATTTAGCCCAAGTCCAATTTGAAGCCTTTGGAGTTCGACTTAACACCAGATTGGGCCCACATGGGTTGATTGGGTTTTTAATTGGAGGATTGGGCCTCGTTTATAATTGGGTCCAACCTTTTCTAGCCAATTGGGTCCTCTGTCAATTTACTGGGCCTAATTTATTATTAATTGGGCCTACTGGGATTAACTCCACTCAACTGGGTTCGGACCCAAATCAATTTGGGCCTAATTTGGTTCGGATTTGACCCAATTTGCAGTTTGGGCTCGTCCAGACTTAGCACAATCTGATTTGGGCTCGGGTTCAGGTTCAATTGGCTAAACCAATTTCTTATTATTGGGCTTAACGTGTTTCGGATCCGAACCCGATTCCGATCCGTTAACCCACTCTTTTCTTTTCTCTTCTCATTTTCTTTCTTTTCTTTTCTTTTTCTTTTCTTTTCTTTTTTGTTTCTCTTTTCCTTTCTTTTTCTTTTTTTCTTTTTCTTTTCCTTTTTCTTTCCTTTTCTTCTCTTCTCCTTTTTCTTTTCTTCTCCTTCCCGAAGCTTCCTTTCATCCCGATCTCCCATTCCTCCTCTCCTCTCCTCTCCGGCGAAGGGAGGTCGATGGTCTCCTCCTCACGGGGAGGGGGTCGGACCGCGATCGGCGACGCCCGCAGCCGAGCTCTCGGCTTCTTCGGTCGAGCCCGCGGCCGAGCTCTCGGCTTCCCCGGCCGAGCCCGCACCGGCGACGCTCACGGCCGTACACGGGCAAGTCCCCTCCTCCTCTCCTTTTTCTCTCTCTCCTTGGTTCCGATCGGAAGCCCTAGCCATTTCGGCCGGTCCTCCGGTCTTCTTCTTCTCCTCCGGCCGGATCTACGGCCTCTTCCTCCTCTCTCTTTCTTTCTTTCTTTCTTTTCTTTGGTCCTTCCCTCCAGCACCACCACCTCTTGCCGGAGAGGAGGTGGTGGTCCGGCCGGGGCTGGCGGCCCTGTGGCCACGCCGGTTGCCGGCTCGGCCCGACCGGCGGCCCGGGGCTGCCCCCCCGAACCCCAGGGTACCCACGGCCGAGGCCGCGGTGTCCGGTTCGTCCGCAGGCCGAGCCCAGTTGGGTTCGGCCCGGGTGGTCGTCGAGTACGCGGCCTGTGAGTCCGGCCCGACCTGGGGCTTGTGGGTTTTTCTCCCTCTCCTGTGCCGGCCTCTTCCCCTCTGTTTCACTGTTGACACAGAGGGGGAGAGCACCCCACAAAGGGGTTTCTTTACTTCTGTTAAACTCTAACCTTAAAAACCCTTACCTTGGTCAGTTGCAGTCGGGCAGTGCTTCCTCCCTAGTAGTCCCTCCTTTCTCAGAGCTTCAGGGTTTCTTTGCCTCCGGCTCTAGGCTTCGGCTCCCTATCTCTTTCTCTCATTCGGTGTTTAGGGGGGTCTGTGATTTGGGGTTGCCGGCAGAGGCTTAAATATCTGTTTAGAGGATGAAACCCCCCCCCCCCCCCCCCCTGAGAAGTCCCATCCTCTCCTTTCCACCATGCTTCGGGACTGGCCGCCGCCCCCCTTGTCTCCGGCGCGCCGGCATCGGCTGCCAGCAGGGGGTGCAGTAACCCCCCCCTGTCGGTCTTATCCCTTCATTTTTTTTTTTTTTTTATTTCAATCATTATACAGCACTGCCCACAGTGAAATTTGGGCCCAAACCTTTAACTGGGCCCATTTCTTATTGGGCCTAGTAGGTTCTGGGCCCGGACATTACATATTTCAAGAGCAACTTTGAGAGGCTGGCAATGGTAAAGGGCAAGGTTGATCCTGGGAATTTCTTTAGAAATGAGCAGAGCGTCCCACCTCTCTTTCCTGCTTACAGGAGCTTGTAGAGCAACAAGGATCCTTAAGCCAATATGTGTGATGTAGACCAAATGCATTGATCCCTACAGGAAAAATGCGCGATATGGCTTTCTCTATGTATTATTTCTACCTTGTTTCCAAGTAATAGCACGATAGGTTCAATGCTTGGCCCTGTTCAAAACGCCAAAGGGTCGAGTTTCTACTAGTCAAATAAGAACAGAAGAAGAGAAGTTAATATATCGTAGTTTGTCTACTCTGTAGCCTTTTATTTATATATTGTTTCATATGATGCATCACAGCTCCTACTTCGGGAGCGTTGTCCATTAAAAATTTGTTGACTGTGTTTTGTAGTTAAGCTAAAGAACAGTAATCAGCTGAAACATGACAACAATCTCAATAAATCTTATACAGAGATTCTGTAGCGAAACCAGAGAGAACTGATTGGGGAATGTGAGGTGAAAATAAGAATCCTTTACACCCTTTCCAATCCCTTTGACAAGCAATCTGTGTGGATAGCTCATGTGTGGCTCGAAACTTAAATTGAGAAGAAAAAATCTATGGAGCTCTTGTCAGTCATCCTATCAGTTCCTTGGCTGCTGAAATGACATGTCATGCTTCGAGCACCCCCGCCCGCCGCCCCGCCCCCGGTGCATGAATTGTAAAGATTCCCTTGTGACACAGAAGCATGAAGAACTGAGTGGATCGCTAAGCAAAGCCCCGAAGCATTACTACTTAGAATTAAATGAGCTGAATTCGAGATCAAATCGAGCACTTTGCTCCCATACATGGGAGAATTATTGTTGGATGGAAACTTTAACACCAGAAAAAAAAGATCAATATCTCATATCCTATATTGATTGAATATGTTTAACCCGATTACAGTGTAATTCTTCAATCTTCCTGGTTTCCTTGTACAATGTCAAGAAGGCAATTTTCTTGACTTCAAACAAAATCACAAGTTGCTCTTCCCTGCTTCCACTTAAACAAATATTCACACCAATCATAGATCTGGGAAGCTGCACAAAAATAAGAGAGAGAGGCTGAAGTAAGGCTATCTGGGCTACAATCGACCAAAAATATTGTTAACAATATCACAATCTTAAGCCCAAACATTTTCACATTAGCCAGACTGATTAGGAAGGAAAAGGAAAATACCTTAATAAATTGCATCCACTCTAAACAGCAGGTAATAAGGTCAGCTGCTTTTCCTACAGGGCATTGGAGGGGGTAATGTGGCAAAGACAATGTCCCAAAGTGAAGAAGTTATCCCAAAGCCTCTGGTTTGCATTCTGTAGTGATGATTCAAATGATATTTCTGAAACAAAAACAAGGGTAATAAGCACTATGATATAAAGGTCCAGAGTTCTTATTAAGGTTCTGATTAACTCAATCGCTTCTCACCTTCAAATTTCGAGCTGGACTTTGGGATGGCTGTCCATGGTGCAGATAATAGTGGGTGCAATCGTACATCACATAACCCAACAAGCCGCCTCCAAAAATGGCAGGTGCACTACTAGGAGTTGTTAAAAGCCTAATCAAACTCCAGATCTACAAGAAAGTCCACAAAGAATGAGCAAAAGCAGCTCCAGGAGCCAAAACTGACATGTTAGACAAAGAAAGATGGCAAGTTCTGAACAACTAATTCCCTTTTAAATTTGACCCTATGATTAGAAAATCATAGATTAGGAAACTAGGTAAGAATTATGTAATAACCTGCTAGACTAGAAAATCTCACTCTATAGAGTAACAATATGTGGCACGCTTATTAAATCATGAATGATAAAGATAGCCATAACTTGGTTGGTAAACCAGCTCTTAATATGATGCAGAAAGGAAATGATAAGGAAAAGCCATACTGGCACACATAGAATTGCTGTCGCAGCTGGAGGAAAAACAAGGCGCAGTCCATCCATAGGGTGCTTATGATGGCACCCATGAAGAAGATAATGTAATGTGTTTGCCCTGAGTGTAATTTCAAAAGTTTTTAATTAATTTTAGTTGTTCAAAAGGAAACAAGCATACTGCTTCAGAATAGAAACCTTGATATAAGTAACAAAAGAAAAACATACCAGTAACTTGATGTTTTAATATGGAAAAGGAAGCGGTGCAATGTATACTCTATCAGCGTCCACAAAAGAACACCACCCACCACCATTAGAGCTACCTGAGAAACTGTATGTCCCATATGGACAGACTTGGTCACAAGCCAACAGACAACTGGGATCCATACAACTGGAATCACCCACCATTTAGTACGGGTGAACATCTGATAAATGTGAACCAAAATATGAATCAAAAGTGAATCAGATAAACATTTGATAGACTCTGTATTGGAACACAGATATGGCAAATTACCTCCAAGAAGTCATTTTCAAAAAAGCGTGGACCTTCCTTGCTCACGATGGGCTGGTGAACCCATTCTTCATAGTCTTTCCCCAGATGGCCAACCTAAAAGAATTTTCATCGGTCATCTTATATAACAGAAGAGAAAATCTAAGTGATTAATAACAAAATATTAGTAACAAACTTAAAAAGTTGGGAACTAGAAATCAGAATTGAAGATAAAGAATATAGACTCAGAAAAGAGAGATCACGAACATAAACATGAAAGAACCTGATGTTTAATCTTAAATGATAAAGAAGAATACAGACATGGTTTAATTTAGGCATATGATTTTTCTCTCTTTTTTTAATGTTTTCTTTGATGACATGGTAAAAACTAGAGTTGCTTGATCATGCCACAAGATTGATTTTCCATTTTATCTTTTTTTATCTTTTCACTCCCTTCTCTATGTAGGCTGCACGAGAAATTGGGGATATATACCTATAACAAGGTTGGGAAAATGTTATTATCCAGTTGTCACTTCCATCCAGGGAAATCATCATACATGCACTACATGCACATATTAAAACGCACAAGTTGGGAATCTTTGGGCTTGTCATTTTTGGTGATGATGACAAAAAGAATTAGTCGACAGTCAGCATGCCAACACTTAAACATATGTCCATTACTTTCATAGGTAAAACTGCAATGACACGGTCCATGATTTTTTCATGTCAATAAGATCTCTCTCTCAATCCAATCTTGTTTCTGAATTATCTTTCTCCACTCGCTTCCTTTTAAGTTTTAACAAACCCAACTAGACCCTAGTACTTCTTCCATCAGAAAGCATATCATATTCTTTTTTCTCCCATATTTAATGCATGTATTTGACAGCCATTATAACATTTAGCTATAATATTTCTTTATAATGAGAACAGTGACATTATAAACTAATCATAAAAGCTTTCATAATGGTATTGGGGGACCATTCTGATTATAAACTAAAGTTGATCATCAAGGGACATCCACTATCCATGCTGTCTCTATGGAGCATTTGGAGATCAAAGCGAATTAAAAAGGGCTTTAGAAAAGGTTCGGATCAACTTGTGCTGGCTATTTCCTGGAGAGTTTGGCAGGAAAGAAACTCTAGAATTTCCCTCCAAAAGATGGGCTCCATGTTCTCAAACCTAGCTAAAACATGGCATGAATTCTTAGAGTGGGGCTCACTTTCTTCTGCTAAGAACCTGAAGGAGTTTAACGAGGTGGCATCATCGCTGGCTAAGCTCCTTTTACCCTCCTCTTAATCCCTTTGTTGGTTTCTGTTTTCTTCCATGTCTATCTTCTTTTAATGCTGGAAATTCTATAATCTTTAATAATGTTCTCTTGTAGGAGTGGTTTTGACAATCTTCTCACATTTTCAATATATATATATATATATATATATATATATATATATATATATATATATATATATATATATATATATATATATATAAACAATCATTTGTTGAAACCAGGCTCCAGCCATGGATAAACATTACATTTCTTCAGAGCATAAATACGTATATATCTTGTCACTTATTAATAATGAACATTCTTTTGATTATAATGTTCATCCTCGAGTGACTTCTTGTCAGTGGGAACAAATTGATTATACTCATTGATTACAGAAATTAGGGAAAAACAAAACATTTATAGACATGGATATCAACAAACATCAGAGGCAACAAAACTCATATTTACATATATCATGTACTAAAAGGCTTTAGAAAGTTAAAAGTTAAATAATTAATATAAGTGAAAATGTTGCATGGAAATCTAAATTGGAGTTAAGGTTTTACTCCCCTTTATTCTCAAAATAAGCCCTACTCAACCAGTTTCTATGTTTGCTCATCGATGTCATCTAATGTGGGATCAAGGGCGATCAACAGGAAAGAAATGAACGACTTGAGAAGGAAAAAGAAAGTAGAGATAACTTGTTTAGAGATTACTCATTAAAAAATTACATAATGCGCTTCGCAAGTCACATATGAATGCTTTTTTGAATAGTTGTTTTTTCTTTGTTCTCTCATAAATAAATTTACAGGTACATCTTGAAAAGGAAATGCAATATGAAGGTATTTGAATAACTTGGAGCTGTCAGTGCAACTAAAGGTTGAAATAAACTTATCTAAATTGGATGCAAATATATTATGGTAATCTATAACTAATATATATAAATATATATATATACTGTGGTTACATATAACTATAATATATGTTGATTGATTTAACAATATCTGATACTTTGCCATTTCCTACCCCCTTTTACTATTTAATGATATCAATTAATGGTAAACATTTGATGTTGCATCTCGTTAGTACAGCAACTCAAATGTCAGCATTCAGAAGCTTGCTCGACCATGAAATCTTACTTGGAAAACAAGAGGCTTGTTCAAGTCCACGGTGATCTTTTCTGCAACCATCTTAGGATTCTTATGAACTGCACTTACGTAAAGCAAAATGTGAATAACATGAAAATGTATAGCAAGATGATGAAAACTAATATGAAGAAACCAACTTATGAACCAAAGAACTAATTACAATTATTAGTATAAAAGGTTCCGATATATCATGTTTCAGCAATTAGCTTTTCTTTAATAAATCTCAAAAATAGGATGAACTAGCAATAGTGATGGTCACTGATTCTGATACAAACAGCGCATACTCAAAATTCTTGGCACCATTTAAACATGCTAGCTTTCCTTTAATATGGTCCAACCACCCATCTTCCATCAATGGTCTGTAAAATGTTTGTCACACATATCAACCACGAAGCAAAAAGCAATTGGCAGGGTGATAAGACTTGAATAACAAATACTGATGTCTCCTAATTTCATGAATCTCTCTCTCAAAAAAAAAAATCCCCAAAACCATCTATATCATTTTTCAAACAGAGGATTGGCTAAAAGGTAGCTCTATGGACATGGGCCTTTCAATCAGGACCATTCAAAGCAAACATCAAAGATACCACAAGAAAGACAAACCATAAAAAAATTCCATGCTGCACTCTAAATTCATAAGAGGAGGAAAATCCTTTAATCATAAAGTAACACATGTGAATCACCACCATCCAAGCTACTCCTTGCCATGTGAAAAAAATATCATATTACCTACATTGCAGCCAACATTAATTCTACATCATTATCTTTAAATCAACTCAATCAAAACAATGCATGAGCACAGTAAGCACGTATAGCATCAAATTAACAATCATCCTCATTTATATAAATTCAAACCAGAACCTTAATTATTTCTGGCACTAGTTCTCCAGATTTAAAAATCAGCACAAATCTCCCCCAGATCTCATATCATTTGACATTTCTGATAATAAATTCTTAAACTTGGAATTTTGTAGAAATCTCAGAGACAAGGACAGTAGCATAAGGACTTGCAAGCCAGCCAACCTGATATATGCAGTAAGTAATGTTGTAGAATACATCTAACTGTGAATACATTGGGTGGGGGCCAGAAACCCCCTCCCATTGTGTCAGAAAGGAAAAGAAAGAACTGTGAAAGAACTTAATTTCACAACTAACCCATTTCATGTCATACACATCACAGATTTGTTTGTCTATTCTTAATTAAAAAGAAAGAAATTCAACAGAAAAAGGTATGAGGAAAAAAAGGAATTACACAAATGACCTGATTCAAAGATAGATCAAGGTTGCAGAATGAATATCTAAGCATTAGATATGATCTCCAAGGTCTAAAACACCTATAAAAAAAAATACTATGCGACTCAAAGGCCCCATGCCTATGGCATCAAGTTTTTCTAAATTAATATTTTTAATGGCACAATGTGACATTCTAATTTTGGGACAGCTTGATGAATGCACAATGAATCTTCAAAATCATTTGGTTTCTTTTTGCATATGGCTCCATGTTGCAGATCGTAGACAATGGTTAAGACCTTCATTATTGCAATCATCATTAACTGAACTTGGTACAGCGTGTTTCTTTTCCACCTTGTGTGTATTGATTTCAATGTACCAAATTTATACAGGAAGTGTTCCTTTCATTTCCTCATGAAAAGTTTGGTAGGCTGTCCAGCATTTGCTCAAAATTTATACAGAAAGTTGCTGAAACAATCTATATTTCATTGTAAATTCACTACAAAATACATTAAAAAAAGATAATTTTGCTCCAGAATGCAAAGAAAACTAAAATATCCGCCATGAAACCCAAGTCTTACGTTGAGATCCAATTTAGAGCGACAAGAAAAGAGACATTACTAATCTAAGAGCTTAACAATGCCAATAAGAAACGTCTAGCAAAACATAAAAATGCTCAAAAATCCAATAAATAGTTCTCCAGACATCCATCTATATTTCAAATAAAATGAAAATTAAAACAACAATCCACATGTATTAAAAAAATACATAATCAACCAAGTAGTACAATATTATCAAACGAAAACAAAACCATTGGTACAATAAAAGAAAGGATTCGATAAGCTTAAGATTGAGAAAGAAAAAAAAACTCCTCAAAATCCAATCTTTACGTGAAGGACCAACATAAATCAACAAGAAACGAATCATTTTGGCGTAATTCTAGCCTAGTCACATCAAAACCCCAAGAAATTCCACAATGCCGGACCAAAAACCAAATAAGCTCATGAAGTCAAACAAGAATGATAGATCTCCACCCTTTAAGCACCCCACCCCCGCCCCCGACACCACCCCCCCCCCCCCCCCCCCCCCCCCCCCCCGCGGCGCCCCCCGGAAAAAAAAAAACCACTTCAAGCCCCAAATCTATCAATCCAGACCTCGGAATCATGCCCCAAAAAAAAGCAGAAGAAAAATGCACAAAATTCAGAAACCGGCGCCAACAGTTCGCTCACCTGAAGAGCTCCCCTGCGATTGGTATGGCCCCCTCGAAGTCCTGAGATCGAACTCGGAAGGGGTTCTTCTCCTCTCCGGGGGCGGACGGCACGGGGAGAGGAGAAGAGAGAGAGACAGGGGAGGTTTTTTTTTTAAACTATTATTCTTTCTTTTTTTTTTTTCCGCCAGTATCCGTGGGATTTAAATACTGGTCGGGGAATGGAATCGTTGTCGTCAACGTGTGCCAGCTGGGCCCCTCGTGGGGACAAACTGCTGCCACGTCGAAGAGGATCTAAGGCGAGATCGAGCGTGCCCAAAAGAAGGGCGGTTATAACGTTTTCAACGGCTCCCAATGGATAATAATAAATTATCGGTTTTGAGGACGTCTGTTTTGGGATCAATGCGAGATAAGTCACCTGTCCATTCATTTACTGCCACGTAATGCTCCACTAATTACCAATTTCGATATAAAATTCGTAAGTATTAGCATTTTTAGGCGATTATTTCTGTACTTCTTCTTGGTGCAGAACATGTACATGAAACAAGGTAAAAGATACATGTATTCTATGTAGAAAATAGAGATGCAACTTAGGCTAGGTTAATGTGAATATAATCCGATCCAGCCTATAAATTAGGTATTTTAGTTTTTTGTGAAGTGTGGGTTGATGTTCATAGAATTCAAACCTTGCCTCTTGTGATAAAGCATACATTCCAGCCATCCGAACCAAGGGTTAGTGATTGGATCAACAAATATGAAATTTCATTTGAGTTTGGATTAAAAAATGTCAACCTAACCTTAAGATTTGAAAGTGGATGGGATATGTGGTATCTCAAATACTCAAATTCAGACGAATTCCAATTAAGATTTTTTTGTGTCATACTCCAGTAGTACTAGCCGATGATATCTTAGTATAGAATTCTTTGATTCATGTGTTGCGATAAGTACATGATGCATGTAGATTGTTTGATGAAATCCTTTAATGATTCATAATTCCACCCTCAAAGCTTCCATCTCAACTTGTACCTCTGGTGCAGCCTATGCTTTGTTTTAGAAAATCTTCTTTTGCATAATAGCATTGAGGGCAATGAGATTGATTGGGGATAAGAACCGTACCACCTAACCGCATTGTCATACTCAAGTTTCACAACATCAGCCGAAATCCACCATGCAAGAGGGAAGCATGATATGCATACTCATGAAGAGAGAAGCTTTATTTAACTTTCCAAAATCAACACCGGTTATAAGAGGAACTTTAACAGGCTTTGAGATCTCTTACAAAGCTAAGAACGTCTAGGCGTCCTTTGAATTCTAAAAGAATCCTCTGTTCACTAGGTTCGGAACCCATAAATTCTTTGCTTCTAAAAGCTTTGTATGGATTTAACAAACAATTTGAAGAAATAAAAGGGGCTTCTGTGAGGATCCGTGCAGGCGTGTGTTTAGTCCCACATCGGTTATTCGCTAGGTAGATCTTGGGTACTTATACAGAATCAAAAAATCGAAATAATACCTGTGAGATACGGGCTGAAGTCGGCAGCCCCAGCCGACTTCAGCCGCGTCTTCTTTTGGGAAGAGCCGGAACAGAGGATCGCGATGGCGATCCTCTCCGGCTCCTCTGGGGACAAACGAGGCAAGGGCGCCGCGGGGATCCCGCGGCACCCCCCTCCGATCAATCCGCGGCCAATCCCGGCCGCGGATTTCGCTCGGCTGCCGCGATTCACGCGGCGGAGAGCCGATACAAAGGGGTGATAAAACCCCCCAAGCCCTCCTCCCTAGGGCACCTCCGAGCTCCTCCTCCTCTTCCCTCCTCCTCCTCTCCTTGGTGACCGGCGTCCTCTTCCCGACTGAGCGCCATCCGGATTCCCCTCGCAGCCATCCCCTGTTCCGAGATTCATTCTTTCGGTTTCGAGCATCGCCGCCGCCGCTTGACCGCCGGATCGAACAGCCACGGCCGAGATCTTCCTCCCGCCGCCTCTGTCGACCGCCGGTAAGCCTTCTCTTGCCCTTTATTCCATGCCAAATAGCTTGAAATTCTTCTTTTGTTTGGGCCACAAACCGAGATCATCTCGGTTGCTTCTCCTCCCCGTTAGCCGCCGCAGCGGCCGGCTGGCCGTCGACCGAGGGGTGGCCTCCGGCCACCCAGCCAGCCCTCTCCCCTCTCCCCTCTCCCTTCTTTTGGTATCCATCTCCCCTGTCCATGGGGAGTTTGGGGAAGATGAAGGCCCATCGTGGGCCAAACTGGGCCAACTTGGGCCTGGTTCACTGTGGGCCCAGTTCAATAGTGTTGGGCCTAGATGGGCCATAAACTTTTGTGGGCCCAATTCGGGCCCAGTTCAACCTAGTTCGGGCCCTATTTGGGTCGTACCCTTTTGTGGGCCCAGTCCAAATCTGAAACTCAGTCCAAACCCGAAACCCGTTCCGAACCTGAACCCGGGACCCAAAATCCGAAATCCAGTTCAGACCCGAGCCCGGAACTTGAACCCGAACCCTAAACCCGGAACCCGAAACCCGAACCCATTTGGCCACTAAATGGAGTTTTGCAGTTAAGCCCTTGGCAGTATACTATTTCAAAAAAAAAGGGCCTTCTGTAATTTGTATTTGATCCCTATAGGAAAGATTTATTACATAAAGGTCCCCAGCTATATTTATTTAGTCCACTCAAGCTTTATAGAATAGTACCCTGTAATTAAGTATTAGTCCCTGCAATAAATTTTATTGCATAAATGAACCAATTAGAATCCAACCTTGGGGGCCCTATTTAGCTTGGTCTATGCGGGCCCATTGGACCGTGTCCGATATGGGCCCTATCGGGCCATGCGCATTATGGGCCAAATCTGGGCCCTATTAGGCCATGTCCAATAGTATTATTTTTGGATTTTGCTTAGTTCTGAAATTAACAAGGAATTAATTAAATTTAAACAGGTGAACCTGATCCGTCTATCTGAAGTAGGGATTAAGCGAGAAGAAGTAAGTAACTTAATGCTTCAAAGTGTATTTTTCTAAAATAATTATTAGTAGATTAAATTTCGAAGTATATTTTGTATTTAGTAAAATGGGTCTGGCATGTTAAATTTTATTTGAAAATTACATTATATGCTCTGAAATCCATAAACTATGACTGGGCAATTTATGAAATCTATTTTTATATATATGCATTCTCAGCATGGCTATGATCTGATCTGTTCTGTTCTGGCCCCGCTAATGGGGATTATACATTGGACCTGTCGACTTGTAATCTGTGAGGAATCGGTTTCGACACCGGCTGCCATCGATGGGTAAATATAGTGGATTTGGCACTTTTGTGCAACACCGGCTGCCATCGGTGGATAAAAATAGTAGATTTGGCACCTTGTGCAACCCATGCCACTGAGTTACGTGGCCGTAGCCTATTATGTTGAGATTCTGGTATCAGAGTTTTTGGAAAAATGATAATAAGTTTTGAAAATAGTAAAACGATGTTATTTATGATTTATTCCAGTCATTATCCTGTATTTTGACCTGATATGCTCCGACCTCACTTTGGGGTATTTTGTTGCTTACTGGGCTAGTGTAGCTCATTATTTTATTTTCTCTATTTTTCAGATCCAGAGGCTTGATCGCACGAGATTGGGGAGTGCATTAAATGTTCCGATAATTCTATCATTTATTGGCATTTCAGTTAGATTAGTTTGGACATTTGAATTATGTTAGCAAATGTTATTTTGAAATTTTGTAAGACTGTTTTTGAATAAATTTAAATAATTATGTCAGTTTTGAACATCTATATTTGCTTTGATATGATCCGATGCCTTGCACGCATGTGCGGCCCACCGTGTCGGCGTGCGGCGTCTGCCGCGCCTCGGGCTCGGGGCATGACAATACCTTCCGGCTAGCCATTTTGGGTGAGATCCTGAGTTGTTACAGCTTCATCATATATGTTGTTCTGTCCAGGTCATTTTTCTTCTTAAATTTTTGAAAACAAAAATAGAAAATAAAAGCAATACTTAGTCTCCAAGAACAATTACTGCTGGATACTAAATGAGATTTTTCTTCTGTAATGAACGCAAGGGAAGCAACTTGACTTTTGTATAGCATATTATTATAACAAAGAAATGCATGATGCAGTGCCTAACTGTCAAAACCTTATCCATGATCTCTGCGTACGTTTCGTAGAGATCCATCACCATTACTCAAGATAGACCCATCACCCAGACGGCAAATACCTTAGTGTTCAATCTACGCTGATGGACATCTGAGGATATTATGAAAACTAAATTTATTATAGATATTGTTGGGGAGAATAAGATTTTTCCCCCAAATGACATAAATGCCCCTAAGAAGACGTACAACCTCCGACCCCGGACGACCGAAGTCGGCGTCCGACCTCGGAACGTCCGACCTCGGAACGCCCGACCTCACGACGACCAACCTCGAGACCTCCGACCTAAGAAAAACCCTGATGTTCGAGGTCTACTCTTGTCAACCACCTGCTACGGCCGTGCACCTCTGAGGTCCGGCCAAGGACCATACCCTGACGCCCCTCTGGCATTTATTGCGCATGACCACTGTAACCCTCCGGCTTACTCCACAATAAATGCGGATCTCCGGCTTACTCCACAATAAATGCGGATCTCCGGCTTACTCCACAATAAATGCGGATCTCCGGCTTACTCCATAATTAATACGCATGGCTCCTGCCATCTACGGACTCTCAGCTCTCCACGGCAGATCAACCCAGCAGGGTCTAATCGACTATGATAAGTCTCTGATCTCGGCCATACCTCCGACACCAATGCAATAATTCGCCTGATAGCGTGCTAGTTCGGGCTGTACGACGCCCTCACCGCCGACATCTGTGCAATAATTCGCCTGACCGTGCGCCGACCTGAACAAACACGCCGAGCCGTACTACGGCCTCGCCCTGTTACATCGCAGGTAAACCGACCCCCGCCTATAAAAGGGAGCCTTGGCCTCTCAGGAGGGGGTGGGAACATTCATACACTCTAAAAACACTGTTTATCTCCCTTCTCTACACTATTTGCCCCCTTCCTGACTTGAGCGTCGGAGGGCCGGCGCCGGAAAACCCGGCCACCGGTTCGTGTGCAGGCACCCAGACGGAGGACGCCGCAAGCCGACGGATCGCCGCCCCGCTGCGAGGACCTGCTGCTCCTTCTCTCCGACCGCCCCAGGCGGAGGACGCCGCCTGCTGACGGATCTTCGCCCCGCCGTGAGAAACCGCCGCTCCCTCTCCTCGACCGAAGATTGCCCCCGGGTCCAATTTCCAGCAACAGTTGGCGCTAGAGGAAGGGCCCGAGTAGCAGTCATGAAGTTGAGAAGTAAGGGAGCCTCTAACACCTCCCGGCGTCCCCCGCAAAGTCCTGGACACTCTGTCCAGAATTCTCCAACTCCGGCGGACCCAGTTCCTCAGGTCCAGCCGGAACAGTTCGACGCCTTGGTACAGCAAGTCCAGGCCCTGGCCGCCGCCGTTCAAGGCCTACGGCGCGAGGAGGCTTTACCCACGCTTCCCCCGCAGGCCCAGGTCCTGCCGGAGTGTCTCCCCAACGGCCCGGTTCTCCCAAGCCAAAACTTGCATGGCTCCTCCAGAGCCAACAACGAAGAACGAGCTTCTCCCCGGAGGGAGTTACCGGGAGAAGGTTTCGACCGGAGACCCCAACTTTCTGAGGCAGAATCAGCCCCAGACCACCGCGAGCCGGCGCAAACCACAGCAACAATCCCACGGATGGGGGAGCTCGACCGAAAAGTTGAGCATTTGGAGCACCAGATTGCGGCGCTCCACAGCAAGAAGGCAAGACAGGAGGGAGACTTTGAGTTCACTACCAAGTCCCCCTTCCCCCGCCAGATCGAGGATGAGCCGGTTCCCGCGAGGTTCAAAATGCCTCAAGTGGAACCCTACAGCGGGACGACCGACCCTCTCGACCACCTGGAGAGCTATCGGGCCCTCATGGCCCTGCAAGGGTCCTCGGAGGCCATACTCTGCAAGGCCTTCCCAGCGACCCTTCGAGGGACCGCTCGGCTTTGGTTTTCTGGACTGAAGCCGAACACGGTGTCCTCTTTTGAGCAGCTCGGCAGGCAGTTCGCCACCAACTTCGCTGCCAGCCGGCGTCAACGACGGACGTCAGACTCCCTCCTCGACATCAAACAGAAAGAGGGGGAGTCCCTCAAGGAGTACCTGGACCGCTTCACTGCCGCTACATGGGAGGTTCGCGAGCTAGACCAGTCGATAGCTATGTCGGCCCTGAAGACGGGGGTTCGCTCATACCGATTCCTTTTCTCCATCGAGAAGAGCTTTCCGGCCGACTTCACCGAAATGTTGGCCCGAGCTCGGAAGTATGCCAAGGCCGAGGAGGCAGTCGCCTCCAGGCGGGGAGCAATTGAGCCCGCCTCGAAGAAGCAGAAGAAACGCCGCGAAGAGCGCGGCCGACGAAGGAGCCGATCCCCCCGCCGAGAGAAGAACCTCCCCAGACTGAGAAGTCCGCCCCGACAGCAGAGGCGATCTCAGCAGAGGACCCCTCCTCGACCGAGGTCCCCACCACGGCCTCGGACGTACCCGGGGAAGTACGAGAACTACACACCCGTCAACGCTCCCCGGGCCGAGATCCTGATGGAGATCGAGGGTCGGGACTTCTTCCGACCCCCGCCTCCTATGCGAGACACGGGATTCCCCCGGAATCCCAGAAAATATTGCCGCTTCCACCGGGATCGTGGGCACGACACGGAGGACTGCATCCAGCTCCGGGATGAGATAGAAGCACTCATCCGATGAGGAGTACTCAACCGGTTCGTGAGGAACCGACATGAGGAAAGGAGGCCGGCAGAGAATGTCGCACCAACTGAAAATCCGGGCGACAACAGGCCTGTCACCGGCACCATTAACATGATCGGGCGGGCCTCGGCAGGAACGGCCGCCCAAGGAGCACCCCCGAAGCGCCCACGCACTGATGAAGTCATCTCGTTCTCGGACGAGGACTTAGAAGGGGTCGAAACCCCTCATGATGACGCTGTGGTCATCTCTATGATTGTAAATAGGTTTGATGTAAAGCGTGTCCTAGTTGATAATGGAAGCTCAGCCAACGTTTTGTATTATCATGCTTACCAAAAGATGGGGTTGACAGAAGGGCATCTCCGGAGAGTCAATGCCCCGCTGGTTGGATTTACCGGAAATGCGGTCCCGGTTGAAGGTGAGGCCAGCTTCCTTGTCACAGTCGGCCTCGCCCCCCGGGAGAGCACGGTGAGGATGGACTTCCTGGTGGTCCGTCTGCCCTCGGTCTACAACGCCATCCTTGGGCGCCCAGGGCTAAATACCCTTCGAGCCGTGGTTTCAACTCGCCATTTGCTCATGCGGTTCCCCACCGGCCAAGGAGTAGGCGAGGTCCGCGGAGACCAGCTGGTCGCCAAGCAATGCTACATGGCGGCCCACACAGTAAAGCAACCAGCCGAGGCGCCGGACCACCCGATGGGCCCTTTGCTGCCCATAGAAACCCTCGATGCGAGGGATACCCTCTGGAAGAAGCAAGTAGAGCCCGGTGAGCTCCTTATTCAAATCCCACTACAAGAAAATTTTCCCGAGCTAACTGTGCAGGTCGGCTCCGGCCTCGGCGCCCGCGAGAGGGATTGCCTTGTCAGCTTCCTGCGGGACAACGCTGACGTCTTCGCCTGGTCGCCTGCGGACGTGCCGGGAATTGACCCTGGAGTCATGATCCACCGACTCCAGGTAAGGCCAACCAGCAGGCCTGTGAAGCAGAAGAAAAGAGGCTCTGCTCCGGAGCGACAACGGGCTGCGGCTGAAGAGGTGGACAAGCTCCCTGGAGCTGGTTTCATCCGGGAGGTCTCCTACCCGGACTGGCTCGCCAACATAGTCCTCGTGAAGAAGGCCAACGGAAAATGGCGTATGTGCGTGGACTACACCGACTTGAACAAGGCCTGCCCAAAAGACAGCTTCTCCCTTCCGAGCATCGACCAGCTCGTCGACTCCACTTCAGGACACCAACTGCTAACTTTTATGGACGCCTTTTCAGGATACAACCAAATCCGAATGGCGCCAGAAGACGAGGAGAAGACGGCCTTCATCACCGACAAGGGCACCTACTGCTACAAGGTGATGCCCTTTGGCCTGAAAAACGCTGGGGCCACCTATCAGAGACTGGTCAGCCAAATTTTTAAAGACCAGATCGGCCGGAACATGGAAGTCTATGTGGACGACATGCTGGTAAAGAGCCAAGCGGCGGAACACCACATAGCCGATCTCAACGAGACATTCGCCAAGCTCAGAAGATATCAAATGAAACTCAATCCGGCGAAGTGCGCGTTCGGGGTCACCTCGGGCAAGTTCCTGGGTTTCATAGTGACCCAGCGCGGAATTGAAGCCAACCCGGAGAAAATCCGGGCACTGCAAGAAATGTCGCCTCCAAAGACTGTTAAGGAGGTGCAACGGCTCGCGGGGCGGGTTGCCGCCCTGGGAAGGTTCGTCTCTCGGTCAGCCGAGCGATGCCTCCCCTTCTTCAAGAGCCTCAAACGGCCGAAAGACTTCCGGTGGACGGAAGAATGCCAGCAGGCCTTTGAGGAGCTTCGGAGCCTTCTGGCCTCTCCCCCGCTGCTCACCAAGCCCCAGAAAGGCGAGATTCTTTACTTATATTTGGCCGTCTCCCCAGCTGCAGTGAGCTCAGTTCTCGTCCGGGAAGAGGACAAGCTCCAAAAGCCGGTCTATTACACCAGCCGGGTTCTCAGGGATGCTGAGACCCGATATTCTAAACTTGAGAAGACCATCTTCGCTCTCATCATCTCGGCTCGGAGACTCAGGCCTTACTTCCAAGCCCACACGATAGCAGTATTGACCGACCAGCCTATGAAGCAGATATTGCAAAGGTCAGATCGTGCGGGGAGAATCGCCAAATGGGCGGTCGAGCTCGGAGAATTCGACCTCGAATATCGGCCTAGGCCGGCAATCAAAGCTCAGATACTCGCCGACTTCATCGTGGAGTGCACCCTTCCGGACGATCCCGAGCTGCCATCCGAATCCGTGGAAGAGGCCCCGAGGCAGCCATGGGTCCTGCACTCGGACGGGTCTTCGACCTCGGGGGGTAGCGGGGCCGGACTTATCCTCACCAGCCCAGACGGAGTGGTGGCCGAGCAAGCTTTGCGCCTCGAATTCCCGGCCTCGAACAATGAGGCCGAGTATGAGGCTCTCATCGCCGGGCTCAAGCTGGCGAAAGAACTAAAAGTGGAAGACCTGACGGCCTTCAGCGACTCCCAGCTAGTGGTGAACCAGGTCCAAGGAGATTTTGAAGCTAAAGAGCCATCCATGCAAAAGTATCTCCAAAAGGTGCGGGAACTCACATCTGCCCTGAATTCTTTCAATATTCAGTATATTCCCAGAGCGGAAAACCTCAGGGCAGACCAGCTATCCAAACTGGCCACCTCCCGCATGAGCGAGCTTCCCAAGGGAACAGCGCTCGAGTATCTTCGGGTCCCCAGCACGGAGGAACCCGAGCCCACTATGTGCATCGACTCCGAGCCAAGCTGGATCGATGGGCTCGTCTGCTATCTTCAGGACGGAACTCTACCTCATGACGAGACGGAGGCTCGCCGAATCAAGCGCCAGGCTCCCCGGTATGTCTTGTACGAGAATAAATTCTATCGACGATCATTTACTTCTCCCCTTCTCAGATGCCTCCGCCCCTCCGAGGCGGACTATGCCCTCCGAGAGGTCCATGAAGGGATCTGCGGAAATCACCTGGGGGGTCGGGCATTAGCCCATAAGGTCCTGCGACAAGGATATTATTGGCCCACACTCCAGAAGGATGCAACAGATTTCGTCCGGAAGTGCGATCGGTGCCAGCGAAACGCCAATATCCAGCGCCGACCTTCAGCCCTGCTGACCTCCATCATCGCCCCCTGGCCGTTTGCCCAATGGGGGATCGACATCCTGGGGCCCTTTCCCCTGGCCACCGGACAGAGAAAGTTTCTGGTCGTCTCCATTGACTACTTCACCAAGTGGGTCGAGGTCGAGCCCGTCGCCCGGATCACCGAGCAAAAGATGCGGGACTTCGTGTGGAAGTCCATAATCTGCAGATTCGGACTACCCCGTATCCTTATATCTGACAATGGTCGACAATTTGACAATGTTCATTTCAGGGAATTTTGCTCTGAGCTTGGCATTGATCACCGTTTTACCTCAGTCGCTCACCCCCAGACAAACGAGGAAACTGAGGTAACTAACCGCACTATTTTGCAGGGGCTCAAGGCTAGGCTTGATCGGTCCAAAGGACAGTGGGTCGAGGACTTGTACAATGTCCTTTGGGCGTACCGGACCACGTTCCGACTGTCCACGGGAGAGACCCCCTTCAACCTAGCATACGGCACTGAAGCCGTCATCCCGTTGGAGATCGGCCTGCCTTCTCCAAGGGTGGAACATTACGACCCCGACACCAATCCTTCCTAGCTCAGGAGCAACTTGGACCTCGTCGAAGAGACAAGAGAGGTCGCCCGGGTCCGCATGGCGAGGTACCAACAGCGAACGGCCCAATACTACAACTCCAGGGTCAAGCCCAAGCTCTTCAAAGTGGGGGACCTCGTCCTCAGGAGAGCCGAGGCTTCTCAACCGACCGAGCAAGGAAAGCTCGCCCCAAATTGGGAAGGGCCGTATCAGATCGCCCGGGTGCAACGACCAGGGGCGTACAAATTAAAGTCCCTAGAGGGGACCCTGATCCCGCGAAGCTGGAACTCCGAGAATCTACGAATGTACTACCAGTAAAACCCCTAGGGGTTCAAAACAATCAGGACAATGGACTCAGTTTCTTTTTTGCAAATACTTCCCTCATCTGGAAAGCTGTAACTCTCTTCTAACGTTGGGTCGTCTGTGATCCTCAGATTCCCCGGCCAAAATCGGGATGCCTCGAGGCTCGACCGTAGAGTCCCAAACTCCCTCGATCTCGAGAAGTATCGCAGGACGATGGAACATCGACTTGGCGCAAAATTCCCTTGACTAAGGTCAGGATGCCCCGGTTCGTCGGGATGCCCCGAGACGTCGGGATGCCCCGGCCGTAGGGATGCTCGAGACGTCGAGATATGAGCACGGTCCTCTCTGACCAGACGAGCTCGGCTCGTTCTCCATCAACTCCCACCTATGAGCACGGTCCTCTCTGACCAGACAAGCTTGGCTCGTTCTCCTACCCCGACCAAGGTCGGGATGCCCCGAGGGTCGACCGTAGAGAACCAGACTCCCTCGACCTCGGGAAGCGTCGCAGGTCGACAGTGCGTACCCAGACCCCTCGACCTGACGAACGATTCCTCGACTAAGGTCGGGATGCCCCGAGGGTCGACCGTAGAGAACCAGACTCCCTCGACCTCGGGAAGGCGCCGTGAGGGGTGGAAAGGGTGGCTCCACCCGGGGCGCCACAAAGTGGACCCCCGGGAGCGGTCGACGATCCCCGATCCCCGAAGCGAGCGATCCTCCGACTAAGGTTGGGATGCCCCGAGGGTCGACCGTAGAGAACCAGACTCCCTCGACCTCGGAAAGCGTCGCAGGTCGACAGCGCGTACCCAGACCCCTCGACCTGACGAACGATTCCTCGACTAAGGTCGGGATGCCCCGAGGGTCGACCGTAGAGAACCAGACTCCCTCGACCTCGGGAAGGCGCCGTGAGGGGTGGAAAGGGTGGCTCCACCCGGGGCGCCACAAAGTGGACCCCCGGGAGCGGTCGACGATCCCCGATCCCCGAAGCGAGCGATCCCCCGACTAAGGTTGGGATGCCCCGAGGGTCGACCGTAGAGAACCAGACTCCCTCGACCTCGGGAAGCGTCGCAGGTCGGTAGAGCGTACCCAAACCCGCCGACCCGACGAGAGATTCTTCGACTAAGATCGGGATGCCCCGAGGGTCGACCGTAGAGAACCAGACTCCCTCGACCTCGGGAGGCACCACAGGTCGGCAAAGCGTCCACGGACTCGCCAACCTGACGAAAGATCCCTCGACCAAGGTTGAGGCGCCCCGAGGTCCGACCATAGGGTCTCAAGCTCCCTTGACCTCGCAAAGAGCTACAATTCAATAAAGCCTCACCAAATCCTCTCAACCTCGGCGGGCGCCGTTGGGTCTGTGAGAAGGCCGAGCCCCCTTTTAGTCAAGAATGACTCCGGAGGTCGACGAGGAAGAGAGGCAATCTACTCCACCATGCAAAGCATAACTCTAAGAATGCAAGAGGTACGTCGAACTAGACGCCCTCCTTGTCAAATTTTATCTACATACTGCTAAGCGGAATCTCGACGTTGGAGTCTTATTTCGCCCCAAAGCCGGGCTTCTCCAATAGGTCGGCTTAAGACCGACCCCCTAACTACATTATGCATGCTCCGTTCGTCAAGTCTCCGCAATTTGTACGAAGGCTTCATAAATTAGGGCCCAACTTGGCTCTTCTGCGTAAACTTCGACGTCCAGCTGAGAAAGTGGTCCCGGCCACGAGTATACCAGCCAAACACGGGTGCCAAGACAGCCTGTGGAAATCCCAGCCTTGCTTACCGAAATCTCGGCAGAGTCCGAGAACAATAACTATGAAAACCTTCGGCAATAACTTGCTTATTAGCCCGCGCCCCCTATGAGAGGTTCGAAGTTAAGTTCGGAAACCCGACTAAACTCCCCGAATAGCGGCACGCACAGACCTAGTTCGGTCTTACTTGAAGGGCTAAGGCCCGACCTCGATGCCTTGGGATTTCCCTGAAGGCTAAACGTGGTGACTTCCACGACTCTCAGATCCGGGCTATAGGACTTAGAGAAATTTTCTAAAAAACCTAAGACTCGGAGCTCCTTTGGTCGGAATGACTGGAACCCGAGAAGGCTAAGACATAGCTCGAGAAAAAGGAGCAATTTCGTTAAGCAACCCGAAAACTAAAATGTGAAGTTAGAGGTCGACGAGGCGGTTAGCTAAGGCTCTAGCCTCGTTCGCAACAAAAAAGAAAGGCAAGCACAGAATGACAAAAATATCTTTTTTCATTAACGAAGGGCCGGAAGACCAATTACAAAATTGGAAGTCGGCCACTCAAGGGCCGACCCCGGATACAACGAAAAAGAAAAGAAAAATATGCTAAGCCCTAAGCGGCAGGAGCAACATCCGGGGGGTCGTCCGGCACATTGATGACTTCGTGATCTTCATCCGGAACGGGCTCGGGGTCGGGGGCAGGAGGTTCGGGCACCACCTCCGGGACGGCGTCCATCTCGGCCGCTGGAGCCGCCTCCATGACGCCGTCCGCCTCGGCCACCCCCGCCGAAGGTTCGGCGGGGTCTTGTTCGTATATCCCCGCCTCGGATGTCAAAATGGCGGGGAGGGCTTCCACGTCGGACCCCCAGCCAGGTCCTCCCTTGGACGAACCGTCGAGAGGTCATACTGAGGGCAATACCGGAGCATCTGCACCCGGAAGTTCTCGAAGCCTCGGAGGAAACCGTCCACCGTCTCCTCCTCCAACATGTCGCGGAACTCTTGCGACTCTTTGAAGAGCTCCACAGCATGATCGGCTCGGTCGAGTGCCCTCCTCTCCCAGGCCTCAAGTTGCTCGATTCGGAGGCGGGAGACCCTGTCCTCATGCCTGAGGGCCGCGACCTCGGCCTGGACCTCCCCTAAGCGCGCCTCCGTGCCGCGCAAGGCCGACCTGGTTAGGGCATGGGCGGCCTTCTCCTCCCCGAGCCCCTCCGCCATAGCGAGGCGCTCAGCCTCGGTGGCCGCCCACCGAGCCTCGGCCGCCGCCCACCGAGCCTCGGCCGCGGCCAACGCCGCCTCCAACTCGGCGACTCTTTTCTTGGCCGGCTCCAGCTGTTCGCCGAGCTGTCGGACTTCTTTCCGACACCCGTGGGCGATGAACGCCAAGGTGTCGAGCTCGAGAATATGCTGAGAAGAAAGAAACGAGGGTATTGTGAGTTGAGAAGCACACGAGTACGCTAGTAACACAAGGAAATTAAGAAGGAAGCTTACCCGGGCGGTGTTGCAGTAAGCGCTGCCAACGACCTCCTCCAGCGAAACATTTCGGAACACGGCCCGGTCCGCTGGAAGTACCGCACGCCGCAACATGGAGCGCGCGACCTCGGCATCCTGAAAGGCCGAACTCCCCTCGGGAATAGGGGAGTCCGGCTCGACCGACTCTTCTCGGAAAGCCCGGGAAGAACTCGGCACGACCGGGCCCGAGATCCCAGAGCCGCTCGCTTCGGGGCCTCGAGCAAGCCCGGGTTCTGGCTGCTGCGGGGCCATGGACGACTCCCCCCGCTGGGCAAGGGGGGCAGGGCAAGGAGGGGCCGACGGGCCCACATCACTAACGACCCACTCCCGCCTCGGGTCGGCTGCAGGGGCCTCCACCTCGGGGCCACTCCTCCCGGCCGACGTAGAAGCGCCGTCTGTCCTCGCCCTCTTCCGAGGCTGGGGCGCAGCACCCCCGACCTCGGCCTCTCGCCTCCTTAGGCGAGAGAAAAGTGATGTGTTGCTGGTCGGCATGCGGGGAATATCTGAAATCAAGAATTTTGTTAAGAGTCAGACCAGTGACAGTAAAGACAGAGAACAAAAAATAAATAAATAGAATAATGCGACCGCCCTTACCCTCGGGGCGCGCCGAGCTCAGACCCACGCTTGCTAGGGCGTCCTCCCGCAGGAGCTCGGTCAGGTCATTGCCCCTCCCGAGGGCTTGCACTGAGTCCAGAGTCCTCAGCTCCCTCCTTGAGGGTTCGGAGAGCTTATTGAGGGCCTTCAACCGAGGGTACCCCCATATCGGGTCAAACCCCCAAGGCGCCTCGGACGCCAGAAAGAAAAACTTCCCCTTCCACTCGTGAATCGAGGAAGGGGCACCCTGAAAGAGTGACATACCGCCCCGAAAGGCAAAGTATAGCCACCCTGCGTCCGCCGGGTTTTTCTTTAACAGAAAACACCGGCGGAAAAGGCCTACCGAAATCGGGATCCCGTGCCCGAGGCACAGGGATAAAAACTCGATTATGGTCCTCCATGAGTTCGGAGCCAACTGCGCCGGGACGAGCTGGTACTCGGCCAGCAAGTTGCTCACGAACTCATGGGCGGAAAAACGCAGGCCCGCCCAAAGTGTCTCGCGGTAAACCGCGATCCGACTTGGGGGCGGCTGCGTCACCCTATCCTCCGGCCCTGCAGTTTCAAGGCGAAACCCGGGCTGGAAGAAGAAACGGGAGCGGATCAACTCCAGCTCCTCCTCCGACAGACTCGACCCAACTTCTTCGGGACCCAAACCCATTCTCACAAAAGAGTGGAGTAAAAGTTAAAAGCAGAAAATGGAAGTTGACGAGGAGAAGAAAAGAGGAAACCCTAGTGAAAACAGAAAGAAAACCTACTGGACATTGCCGGAAATCACTCCGGGCACCACCGGCAAGATTCGGTTGAGGAAGAAAGCAAGGGGAAAAGACGACGAAAATAAGAGGCAGCCAAACAAGACCTTTAGGGCAGACTCGTGGGGTTTATATAGACCCCCCTGACGGCCCAGATCGACGGGGTCGGTCCCCATCCCCCCGATCGGGTTGCGCCACGTGTCGACCTCGGAAGCCGAAGCACTGTATTCACTCCGGTTTAATAAATCGGATACGAAATCGAAGCGTTGTCCCATCGGATCTCGGGGCCTCATCATGGGTCCGCAAAATCAAATCGTCTTGAGGAACAAGCGGGCGCCGCCCCCGCTCCCCTCATTTAATAAGACCTGGGACACGTGGAGCCTCGATGCGGCCTCCACCTCTCCAGAATTATGATCCAGTAACACGAAATCGGAAGCGTCCGACCTTGGGTCACGCCGCGTGTCCGTTTTAAACCCCGTAACGGCACGATCATTGATGAGCGAGAGGTCTCGATTACAGGATCGAGGCACCGCCTCGACGAGCTCGAGGACCCGCATTATTAATCCGCCGTAAAGCTATCCTGACGACTCAAAAGACGCCACCACCGCTTCAAGAAGCGTAGTGATACGAGCTCACTGAATAAAGCAGCCTCGAGACGCCAAAGGGCGCAGGTCTCACCATGAAAGCTCCGACAAGCGCAAGGGGGCGGACGAGACTCGCCCCCCAACCTTAGTGACAGACTTTACTTCCCACGTCCGAGCCCACAAGTCGCTCGAACTCGGAAGTCGGGGGTAGTGTTGGGGGGAATAAGATTTTTCCCCCAAATGACATAAATGCCCCTAAGAAGATGTACAACCTCCGACCCCGGACGACCGAAGTCGGCGTCCGACCTCGGAACGTCCGACCTCGGAACGCCCGACCTCACGACGACCAACCTCGAGACCTCCGACCTAAGAAAAACCTTGATGTTCGAGGTCTACTCTTGTCAACCACCTGCTACGGCCGTGCACCTCTGAGGTCCGGCCAAGGACCATACCCTGACGCCCCTCTGGCATTTATTGCGCATGGCCACTGTAACCCTCCGGCTTACTCCACAATAAATGCGGATCTCCGGCTTACTCCACAATAAATGCGGATCTCCGGCTTACTCCACAATAAATGCGGATCTCCGGCTTACTCCATAATTAATACGCATGGCTCCTGCCATCTACGGACTCTCAGCTCTCCACGGCAGATCAACCCAGCAGGGTCTAATCGACTATGATAAGTCTCTGATCTCGGCCATACCTCCGACACCAATGCAATAATTCGCCTGATAGCGTGCTAGTTCGGGCTGTACGACGCCCTCACCGCCGACATCTGTGCAATAATTCGCCTGACCGTGCGCCGACCTGAACAAACACGCCGAGCCGTACTACGGCCTCGCCCTGTTACATCGCAGGTAAACCGACCCCCGCCTATAAAAGGGAGCCTTGGCCTCTCAGGAGGGGGTGGGAACATTCATACACTCTAAAAACACTGTTTATCTCCCTTCTCTACACTATTTGCCCCCTTCCTGACTTGAGCGTCGGAGGGCCGGCGCCGGAAAACCCGGCCACCGGTTCGTGTGCAGGCACCCAGACGGAGGACGCCGCCAGCCGACGGATCGCCGCCCCGCTGCGAGGACCTGCTGCTCCTTCTCTCCGACCGCCCCAGGCGGAGGACGCCGCCTGCTGACGGATCTTCGCCCCGCTGTGAGAAACCGCCGCTCCCTCTCCTCGACCGAAGATTGCCCCCGGGTCCAATTTCCAGCAACAGATATTTATTTGATTACACATTGTAATATGCATAGGAGACAATGAACTCTAGCATAAATTTTTTATTCCATACATCAATACAAGGTAATGTAACATGGTACACCATATGTTCTTAATATACACAGGGCCGGCCCGAGCCTTAGGCGACCGAGGCGGTCGCCTAAGGCCCCGGGCCAATGGAAGGCCCCCGGGAGGTGGAGAGAGAGAGAGAGAGAGAGAGAGAGAGGGTCTGACCGTGACCAAAAGGAAGCAAAGGCCCCATATCGAGTCTTCCCCCTTGATGGAAGGGAGGTGGAGAGTTTCTTGGCCTGCAGAGGGGAAATTTAGGAAGTTGGGGATGGTAGTTTTGTTTTGGATGGAGAGAGAGAGAGAGAGAGGAGGGATTTGGTTGGCTTGATACACGCCTGAAGCCACTCTTATCTTTCATCCCTTCTCTTGTTTGGTTTTGGTCTTGGTTTTCCTTCCCTCACATTACTCCTGATCCAGCTGGGCCATCAGGAAGAAAGGGGGATTGGAAATGGACTTCTTGGAGGGTGGAGATTCTTTTAATTTTCTCCTCTCGGTTTCTTCTCTCCCCTTGGGTGGTAGAGAGAGGAGGGAGGGGATTGAATGGCTGCTGTGCTGTGATGTTGCGGTTGCTGCTTGGGTACTCACTTGAAGGGGAGATGGAGGGATGGGACTTTTATTAATTAGATGGAGTCAATTTTCCATAGTGCCCCTACTTTCTTTTATAGAGAAGCTTCTTTCTAGACAAATTCTTTTCTTTACCTTGACCATGAAGTGCCATGGAATGACCTTTTCCTATTCCGCTCGACATGATAAACAATATTGCCAAGCATTATCTCAGTTATTTAATCAGTTTTATGGTCTTTTTTTAGGATAATTACTTTTCTGCACTTCCATTCAAAAATAATATTAAATTAAAAAGATTTCTTGCCTATCTTTATTAGATTCATGTATCTTTGTTGAAATAGTGTACTTGATAGCTATCCATTTTCATATCATTTTTTTAAATATTTTACATTTGTTAAAAAAATTTATTATTAAAAAAAAGGCCTTACTCATTGGATTCGCCTTAGGCCCCCAAGTGTATTGGGCCGCCCCTGAGTATACAATATTGGTTTACAGAGAAAGAAGGGGTGGGATGCTCTGTTCATTTCTGAAGAAGTTGTCTGGATCAACCTTAGCCTTCACAAATGCCAGTCGTTTGAAGTTATCCTTGAAATACTTGATACCCCAAACCCTTGCATCTTCGTAAGTTGTATGTTTGTCAGTTCTACCCAAGTCAATATCCTTATAGTTTAGATAAGCAGCCCTTGGATGGCTAGAGACGTATGGAGTCATGAAGCCATACAACTTCCTCATCCAATCTAGATGCCTCTTTGTCACTGCAGGATCCATCTGAAACCACCTCATGAAGTACTGAATCATATATAGATTCCCCTTCCTGTGAGGGAAGGGAATTGCTGATTCTGAAATCTCACTCAGCCTTCCACCAAAGGAATCCATTATCATCACCAAAGGCTCATCTTCCGCTTCCAGAAGAAATTTCCATATCTTTTCCCACTCGGTCTCAGGAATTGGCTCTCTAACAAAGTCCGACTTGGCTTTAAAAGAGCTATTGTATTCAGGTCTCCTGTCCAATAAGATGTTTGCACTTTCATTGCTGTAGCCTGCAAAGAATAGAACGGACTCCAACCAACTCATCTCCGAACCTGAGCAGTCCTTGGCCTCAAAACCCAGTTCAGGAAAGCTCGTCTCCATCAAGGTGACGAGTTCTTTGCATGTTCCGAGGAAAAGGGAGTTGAACACAGCTTGAATGGTTCTATTTCCTGTTGTTGAGTCATCCACAGCTAGTGCTATAACTCTCATGTAAAGATTCTCATCGAACTTTGCCGCAATTTGCTGCCACCTGCTTACAAGGTACGTAGCATTTTGCCCCAGATTTCTGTTTATATTAAACGCAGTGACTGTAGGTGGAACATACGCCAACTTGAGTTTATAGGAGAGGACAATGCCAAAGCTTGCTGCACCACCTCCTTTTATGGCCCAAAACAGGTCCTCACCCATGGATTCTCGATTCAGGAGGTTGCCATCGGCATCCACCAACTGCGCATCGATGACATTATCCGCAGCCGTGCCATACTTGCTTGATATCATCCCGATCCCGCCGCCACTGATGTGGCCGCCAACTCCGATGGTAGGGCATACCCCTGCAGAGAAAGCAGCGGTCTTGTTCTTCACTCCGATCGTGTAATAAAGTTCTCCGAGTGTTGCACCAGCCTGAACCCAAGCGTTGCTATGCTCCGCATCGACTGTGATCGATCGGAGGTTAGCAAGGTCGACGATGATGAAGACCTCGTGGTCTGAAACATAAGACATGCCCTCATAATCGTGGCCACCGCTCCGGACCCGGATATTAAGACCATACTTCCTGCTGCAGATGACGGAGGCTTGAACGTGGGATTCATTTGTTGGCGTGACAATGAGGACAGGCTTCTTTGTAGCGGAGGAGTAGAGGAAGCGGATGTTTTGGATGGATGATCGAAGGACAGTGTTGTAGGCAGTGGTATCTGGGGCATACACTAGATGGGAGGAGGCATTGGTGGATTGGGTGTGGCTGAGGAAGCATTGGAGGAAGTCTTCGTGGGCTGTATTAGAAGCTGTGATGGCAGATGTAGCTGTTAGAAGCAAGAGAGCAATAATTGCAAGATTTCCAAAGGCTGATATTGCCATTGTTATATGATGGTTCTTGTTCTGGGATGTGGCTAGGTATATATAGAGAAAATCCATGGAGTTCTGAACGTGTGGGAAGAGGTGAGAAGGATGAATTAAAATTCAGCCAAGACCATCCGCCACGATTGAACGTAGACTTTTGGGAAGCAATTGGTACAAGTTTTTGCAGTAAGAAATGAATGCAGTTATAAATTATTACGTGATTTACGCACAAGCTAACGCACCTCCGGCTGTTTGTTTTTTTTTTTTTTTTTTAAGGGAAACTAATGGCAGGTCCATTTATTGACGGCTCTTTAACGTTTAGCCGGTCTTTAACATTTAACCCTTGTTGATCGATTGTTTAACAACCGGTCTAGATGTATTTCAATATTGCAATATAGGACGAAAATGCCCCCGCTTCTCTCATTCCCACCAAAGAAGGGGAAGAAAGAAGCCGCCGCCGGCCACGGCCAGCCCCCTTCCGCGCCTGCCATCGGCCACATTCCGCCCCCTCCTGTGCCCGCCGCCGGCCCCGCCTCCTTGTGCGCCGCCGGGAATGCCCTCGCCCCCACGGTGGGAAGGTGCCGAAGAAGAGGAACCGCTGGCCCACCGTGGCCCACCCCCTCCCGAACCCCCTTCCGCGCCGCCGGAAACGCTCCACGGTGGGGAGGTGCCGAAGAAGAGGAACCGATGGGCAGCCGCGGCTGCCGCAGGAGCCGCCGGCTGTAACTTGGCCCCCTCCTGCGGCCGCCACCGTCCGGCCCCCTTCCAGCGTCGCGGGCCCCGCGGGAGGAGAAGAAAGAAGAAAAAAGAAGAATGGAAGAAGAGAAGAAAAAAGAAAAGAAAAAGAAAAGAAAAAAAAAGAAGAAAAGGAAAGAAAAAGAAGAAAAGAAAAATAAAGTTAAATCATCTTGGAACACAGTTAAATAAGTTTGGAACACAGTTAAATAAGTTTGGAACACACTTAATCTACCCTGACATACAGTTAAATCATCCCGGCATACAGTTAAATAAGCTTAGAATACACTTAATCTATCCTGACACACAGTTAAATCATCTCGGCATAGTTAAATAATCTTAGGATATACTTAATCTATCATGGCACACAGTTAAATCATCCTGGCACACAGTTAAATAAGCTTGGAGCACACTTAATCTAGCCTGGTATACAGTTAAATCATCTCGGCACGCCATTAAATAAGCTTGGAACACACTTAATCTAGCCTAGCATAGAGTTAAATTATCTCGGAACACAGTTAAATCATCCCGGCACACTGTTAAATAAGCTTGGAACATACTAAATCTAGCCTGGCATAGAGTTAAATTATCTCGGAACACAGTTAAATCATCCCGGTACACAGTTAAATAAGCTTGGAATACACTTAATCTAGCTTGGTACATAGTTAAATTATTCAGGCACATAGTTAAATAAGCTTGGAACACACTTAATTTACCCTGGCACACAGTTAAATCGTCCCAGCACACAGTTAAATAAGCTTGGAACACACTTAATCTACCCTGGCACACAGTTAAATCATCCTGAGACATAACTAAATAAGCTTTGAACACACTTAATCTACCCTGGCACACAATTAAATCATCTCGGCACACAGTTAAATAAGCTTGGAGCACACTTAATCTAGCTTGACATACGGTTAAATCATCTCGAAACATAGTTAAATTTTTTTCGCACACAATTAAATCTTCTCTGTATACAATTTAACTGTGTGCCAAGCCAGATTAATTGTGTTCCAAACTTATTTAACTATGCCGAGAAGACTTAATTATGTACAGAGAAGACTTAACTGTGTGCAGAAAAAATTTAACTGTGTTTCAAGACGATTTAACTATATGCCGGGCTAGATTAAGTGTGTTCCAAGATTATTTAACTGTGTGCCAAGTTAGATTAAGTATGTTCCAAGCTTATTTAACTGTATGCCGAAATGATTTAACTATGTGCCATAATAGATTAAGTGTGTTCCAAGCTTATTTAACTGTATGCCGAGATGATTTAATTGTGTGCCGGGGTAGATAAAGTGTGTTCCAAGCTTATTTAACTGTGTGCCGAGATGATTTAACTGTATGCCAGGATAGATTAAGTGTGTTCCAAGCTTATTTAACTATGCGCCAGAGTTGATTAAGTGTGTTCCAAGCTTATTTAACTGTGTGCTAGGGTTGATTAGATGTGTTCCAAGCTTATTTAACTGTGTGCTACAGTAGATTAAGTATGTTCCAAGCTTATTTAACTGAGTGCCGAGATAATTTAACTGTATGCCAGGGTAGATTAAGTGTGTTCCAAACTTATTTAACTATGTTCCAAGATAATTTAACTTTATTTTTCTTTTCTTTTTTTCTTTCTTTTTCCTTTCTTTCTTTTTTCTTTTTTCTTTTCTTCTTTCTTTTCTTCTTTTCTTTTCTATTTTCTTTTCTTTTCTTCTTTTTTTTCCTTTTCTTTGCTTTTTTTTTCTTTTCTTCTATTTTCTCCTCCTATGAAGCCGGTGGCGCCAGAAGGGGCCGGGCCGTGGTAGCCGCGGCAGCTTTATTTATTTATTTATTTATAATTATTTTATTTTTAATTATAATATATTATTTATTTATTTATTTATTAGTTCATTCATATAAATATAAATATTTATTTATGCATTTATTTATTTATTTTTCTTTTTTTTCTTTTTTTCTTTTTTTTCTTCTTTTTCTTTTCTTTTCTTCTTTTTTTTCTTTTCTTTTTCTTTTTTTTTTTGCTTCTCTTCTTCCCTTCTTCTTCTTTCTTCTCCTTCCGCGAGTCGGCGGCGCTGGAAGAGGGCCAGGCTGTGGCGGTTGCAGGAGGGGGCCGGGCAGCTGGCCAGCGTCAGCCGTGGCTAGCCAGCGGAGAACTCCTCTCCTCCCGCGAGGCCAGCGGCGCCGAAAAGGGGTCGGGCAGTAGCGGATGTGGGAGGAGGGCGGGTCGTGGCCGGCGACAGCCGCAGGACGCGGGAGGGCACCCTTCTTCCTCTTCTTCGGCACCTCCCCACCGTGGGGGCGGAGGCGGAGGCATTCCCAGTGGCACGACCATGGGAGGGGGCGGGCCGAGGCTGGTGGCGGCCGCGGGAGGGGGCTCGAGGGGGCGGGCCGCGGTCGGCGGCGGCCGTGGCTGGCCGTTTTCTTCTTCTTCTTCTTCTTGGGGGGGATGGGAGATCAGGAGGGGCGTGGTATTTTCATTATCTTCTTTTAAAATAAAAGGGGCTTAGGGACCGAAAATTACAGTTTGGAAAGTTTTTGAACCGGTTGTTTTAGATTCAGTCAACAAAAACTTTTTGTTACTGAGGAGTCTCCGGAAGGGTGAGAAATTAATTTTTCATTTTTTTTATCTGTACAGCTTACATTTCTTGTATAGCGCATAATTTTATATTGCTTGTACAGCTTTTTTCTATTTAATATGAGAAAGTATCCTTCTCTACTCAACGTGTGATATTCCCTTTTCTATCATAAATGCTTCGAGGCGTGCATTTATGTTAATCCATTTTTAAGCTAGTTTTGACCAACTTAACATGCACAAACTTTGTAGCTGTTGCTGGAAATTGGACCCGGGGGCCGCCGCGAAGCCGGGGAAGGAGGAGCTCCGCTGCTACAGGGGGCGGACGGCGGTGCACCGGCCGGCTGCGTCCTCCACCGTGGGGCGTGGGAGCGTCCGAAGAGGGGTGGCCGGGCTCCGCGGCGCCGGCCCTCCGATGCCTAAGTCAGAGGGGGCCAGTATGTGGAGAGAGCAGGGAAGAGAGTATGTGGAGAAGACAGAGAATATTGTGTTCAATTGTGTCTGTGCTGTTTTCTTCCTTTTTTCCCCGGTCTAGGAGGGTTCTCTCCAGCTCCGGGTTTTTCCTCTTGTTTTTGGTCCTCTCTCCCTTTTCCCCCCAGGTTTTCTTTTATAGGAGGATTTTTGTTACCTGGGAGGTGACAGGAGGTTTGTCCTGTTTTGTAATAATTGGGCACGATTTGGCCCATTAATGGCGTAATGGAGAACGGGACCGGATCAGACCGGAATTAGGGAGTTGTCACGGTCGATCGGACCTGTTGGAGTGGTTGAACCGCCGGCTGTGGTGGGCCTGGGGTCCGTGGATGGTAAGTGCATTTATTACCGAATGAACCGGCGGTCAGGGAGAGCCATACGTTCTGATGGTTCAGTGATCCGGAGATCGTCTTGGGCCGTGTTCATTAAATGACTGAGTGCATCGGAGACTTGAGAGAGTCTCGTGCATTAATGGCAGGTCGTGCCGAATACCTGCGAAGATCTTATGTCTTGATGGCTTGGAGATAGTGGCAGGTTATAGTGGAGTTGTCAGGTCCCTTAGAGGGTTAGGTGGAAATGGGATATTTGGCTAAGGCATGGGCTCGGCCTGCTGTGCTCGGCCTTCTGGTCTCGGCCTTCTGGTCTCGGCTCTCTGGTCTCGGCCTTCTGGTCTCGGCCTTCTGGTCTCGGCCCTCTGGTCTCGGCTCTCTGGTCTCGGCCTTCTGGTCTCGGCTCTCTGGTCTCGGCTCTCTGGTCTATGAGCTCGAGAGCGGAAGAGCCCGATCACTTAGGATGAGCTTGAGAGCGGAAGAGCCCGATCACTTAGGATGAGCTCGAGAGCGGAAGAGCCCGATCACTTAGGATGAGCTCGAGAGAGGAAGAGCCCGATCACTTAGGATGAGCTCGAGAGCGGAAGAGCTCGATCACTTAGGATGAGCTCGAGCTTGCTGATGGATTTAGGTGCTATAATTACATTTGTGGGGTGGTCCATTTTTCCACCAACACTACCCCCCGACTTCCGAGTCCGAGCTGCTTTTTGGCTCGGGCGAAGGAAGTAGTTCAGTCATCGATCGTCCTGGTGCTGTGAGCGTTCTTACACCAAGGCGACTGAAGACGCTTTTTCTGCTCGGAGTCCGTTCTTTGGGAACGTCGGCAGAGAAGAATCCAAGTAAAGATAAATGAGAATGTAAAGACATTAAATAAATGGGTACCTTGTACCGTGTGCGTCCTTGCGCCGAGGCGACCGAAGACGCTTCTCTGCTCGGACTCCGTTCTTTGGGGACGTCGGCAGAGAAAAGTCCAAGAATAAAATAATGTAAAGACATTAAATGAATGGGTACCTTGTACCGTGTGCGTCCTTGCGCCGAGGCGACTGAAGACGCTTCTCTGCTCGGACTCCATTCTTTGGGGACGTCGGCAGAGAAAAGTCCAAGTAAAGATAAATGAGAATGTAAAGACATTAAATGAATGGGTACCTTGTACCGTGTGCGTCCTTGCGCCGAGGCGACTGAAGACGCTTCTCTGCTCGGACTCCGTTCTTTGGGGACGTCGGCAAAGAAATCCAAAAATAGACAATATGGAGACATTAACGTAGAAACATTAAGTAAATGGGTACCTTGTACCGTGTGCGTCCTTACGCCGAGGCGACTGAAGACGCTTCTCTGCTCGGACTCCGTTCTTTGGGGACGTCGGCAGAGAAATCCAAAAATAGAAGAGCGGGCTGAGCTCGTTGGCTGAAGACGATGGAGCGCGAGCCGAGCTCGTCCGGTCAGAGAGGACCGCTAACTCATAGCCGATGGAGCACGAGCCGAGCTCGTCCGGTCAGAGAGGACCGCTAACTCATATTCGGGGAGCACGAGCCGAGCTCGACGGTGGAAGCCGATGGAGCACGAGCCGAGCTCGTCCGGTCAGAGAGGACCGCTAACTCATATTCGGGGAGCACGAGCCGAGCTCGACGGTGGAAGCCGATGGAGCACGAGCCGAGCTCGTCCGGTCAGAGAGGACCGCTAACTCATAGCCGATGGAGCACGAGCCGAGCTCGTCCGGTCAGAGAGGACCGCTAACTCATAGCCGATGGAGCACGAGCCGAGCTCGACGGTGGAAGCCGATGGAGCACGAGCCGAGCTCGTCCGGTCAGAGAGGACCGCTAACTCATATTCGGGGAGCACGAGCCGAGCTCGACGGTGGAAGCCGATGGAGCACGAGCCGAGCTCGTCCGGTCAGAGAGGACCGCTAACTCATAGCCGATGGAGCACGAACCGAGCTCGTCCGGTCAGAGAGGACCGCTAACTCATATCCCGACGTCTCGGGCGTCCCTATAGCCGGGGCATCCCGACGTCTCGGGCCATCCCGACGAATCGGGGCATCCCGTTGTGGCAGGGCATCCCAATATATTGGGGCATCCTGACGTCTCAGGGCATCCTGACCGTGGTCAGGGTAGGAGAACGAGCCGAGCTCGTTGGCTAACCTGAAAATAGATAAAATATTGAATTTATTTGAAGCCAAAGTGGCGTCCTGTACCTTTTGGAGATATTTTGATAGCTCTCGAGCTTCGAAGTCCTTCAGGACTTGGTTCGGCACCGGCCTTCTTTGGCTTGATTTTTTAAGTGTTTTGCGCTCGGGTTTCTGAGCTCGGTCTGCATGAGCTCGACGGGGGCTTCAATGATGGCGACGCTCTGAAAGGGGAGCAATGTCGCGGGCGCCGTCCCAAGGACTTACGCCCGTAAGGAGGGAGTACATGCTGGTTTCTTGCTTGCTGCCGGAAGACAGAAGACTTGGAAGGATAATGGGATTTAATGGGGCTGTACCCTTTGTCACAGAGGCTTACAATCCCATTTTAAAGCTCCATAACTTTCCTTCTCCAGACCTCAGCTTTTATTTCTCTTTCCCCCCAACTCGTTGACGTGAGACTTGGACTACTACTTCTCATTGGTTGCCCCCACATACGTCGTTGCAGCGGGAGCCATGCCTGATTCGAGATGGCTCGGGAGTCAGGAGAAAGTTTCTTCCTCTGCTTCACATGATTCCGTGGAGGCGGCACAGGAGGGGCCTCCACTTGTTGCAGGCTTTGGGCTGCAAATAGCTACGCTTGGACTTGCTGCACAAGCGCATCGAAGTGCTCGAGTTGGACCTGTGGAACTTGATCTACCGGAGATCTTAATGGTGAATTTTGGACTGAGCGTTTGGGACTTGGAGCATGATACTCGAAGGAGAAACCCGCTTGTAGGGGGCTCCGGTTGAACTGGAGCCGGAGGAGGCGGTGCGGTTGGGATGCCCCTGGGTTGCAAGCTTTGGACAGCGGTAGCCAAGGCTTGCACTTGTTGTACCAGGGCATCGAACTGCTCCGGCCGAACTTGATGAACTGACTCGGTCGGAGGTGATGAGTTCCGGACGGAACGCTCCGGACTAGGTGGAGGTCGTTGAGAGGCATTGGAAGCCCCTTTGCTCCTTAGCTTCATGGCAACGAACTCGGGCCCTTCCTCTAGCGCCAACTGTTGCTGGAAATTGGACCCGGGGGCCGCCGCGAAGCCGGGGAAGGAGGAGCTCCGCTGCTACAGGGGGCGGACGGCGGTGCGCCGGCCGGCTGCGTCCTCCACCGTGGGGCGTGGGAGCGTCCGAAGAGGGGTGGTGCGTCCAGTCCTGTCCTGTCCTGCAAAAAAGCCGGTGGCCGGGCTCCCCGGCGCCGGCCCTCCGATGCCTAAGTCAGAGGGGGCCAGTATGTGGAGAGAGCAGGGAAGAGAGTATGTGGAGAAGACAGAGAATATTGTGTTCAATTGTGTCTGTGCTGTTTTCTTCCTTTTTTCCCCGGTCTAGGAGGGTTCTCTCCAGCTCCGGGTTTTTCCTCTTGTTTTTGGTCCTCTCTCCCTTTTCCCCCCAGGTTTCCTTTTATAGGAGGATTTTTTGTTACCTGGGAGGTGACAGGAGGTTTGTCCTGTTTTGTAATAATTGGGCACGATTTGGCCCATTAATGACGTAATGGAGAACGGGACCGGATCAGACCGGTATCAGGGAGTTGTCACGGTCGATCGGACCTGTTGGAGTGGTTGAACTGCCGGCTGTGGTGGGCCTGGGGTCCGTGGATGGTAAGTGCATTTATTACCGAATGAACCGGCGGTCAGGGAGAGCCATACGTTCTGATGGTTCAGTGATCCGGAGATCGTCTTGGGCCGTGTTCATTAAATGACTGAGTGCATCGGAGACTTGAGAGAGTCTCGTGCATTAATGGCAGGTCGTGCCGAATACCTGCGAAGATCTTATGCCTTGATGGCTTGGAGATAGTGGCAGGTTATAGTGGAGTTGTCAGGTCCCTTAGAGGGTTAGGTGGAAATTGGATATTTGGCTAAGGCATGGGCTCGGCCTGCTGTGCTCGGCCTTCTGGTCTCGGCCTTCTGGTCTCGGCTCTCTGGTCTCGGCTCTCTGGTCTCGGCCTTCTGGTCTCGGCCCTCTGGTCTCGGCTCTCTGGTCTCGGCCTTCTGGTCTCGGCTCTCTGGTCTATGAGCTCGAGAGCGGAAGAGCCCGATCACTTAGGATGAGCTCGAGAGCGGAAGAGCCCGATCACTTAGGATGAGCTCGAGCTTGCTGATGGATTTAGGTGCTATAATTACATTTGTGGGGTGGTCCATTTTTCCACCAACAGTAGTCAACCCAAGAAACATGTGTATTTGAAATTACATATGATGGCGAACAATATATTTGCTATGTTTCTTTGCGTATCCAGTCGGAATTTTCCATTTTTCCTTGTAGATCCTGTCATATCTTTGACCGACTTTTCTTTGCGCCCGCGGAGGTTGCATTGCACGCTTAGCAAGTTCTGGATATAAATTAACCAACATGAAAGTATATGCTAAATATTTGTGAGAAGGAAAGAAGCTAGAGGATATCACCCTCCAGATTTTTGCTACTTCGCCCATGTGATGTGGAAGCTGATGATTGGCTAATAGGTAAGCAAGGGTCGGTATACTGCCCCAATCTCCGACTACCACATCAGCCGAGTAATTATGCGGTGATTTAGCGGGTGATCAGGAGCAGTACTCTTGTCAGAATTCCATTACTATTTTTTGGTTAACAGTCTACTAATATTTTAGGTCAATGAGACTTTGGGTCGAAAACAATGAACGTCATGTACAAGCCTTATCCTAGTTTCGGTCATATATACAACTGGCATATAATTTTATTTTTTTTTGGGCGAACTTGATTGAATTCCTGTTTAAGTCAATAATCAATTGTAATGGATTTCTTGACGCATTTAAACCTATTATTGCGTGTATCTGCTGTGTTTTCCGGCATGCTTGTTGCTTGACGAGCTATATATTAAAACTCTGAAATTTTACTTAGCATTGAGGTCATGGAGGGTGGGAATGGGTCCCACCTAAGAATGCGTACGTGTTCGACATGGATTCGTTGGAAATGCTGAAATTAAGCTGTATGCCTCCAATAGTGAATCACCAGGGTTGACTTAACACCATTTTCAGGTTCACGTTCGCCGCAAGTTTCTGAACTCACGACAGATCAGCTTTGATAGGTCTTTTGAACGATTCAATTTTGTTGGATGTGATTTTGGTTAGAGATTGTAGCTGTCGAGGTTAATGAGGACAGTGTTTTATGGATAAATAAAAGTATACGACATATCCATTCATCTCTAACTATTGAGAATTCTTGCCACCTCAAGGCCCCTTGTTACACCACGTAAGATATTGTTTCCATGCAGCCAGCGTTGCGGAACGGTAAGGACGTGAGAATTGCAGTGAAAGACTACAGTTCATTGCATGCAGGATGTTCTTCACGGAACCACTTTCCAAAGTTCAGACGTAAACTAGTTCTTCATTTTTGCTTTGTAGCTGACGTGGAAACTAAGGGAATTGGCTGTCCAATTCTTGACTCAGGAGAAGGAAGAGTCGTTGGATCTTTAGAGATAATAATAATATCATTTTTAGCTTCAGTACCTATTCCCCTTCAAAAATTTTGGTTCAAAGTTCTCTCAACCTCCTCTTCCATTTCTATTTTTTCTTAAATTTTCACTATTTTATTCTTCTTCTATTTTTTCTACACTTCAATTTTTTATTTTATATTTTGTATCTTATCATTTTTTTTTATTATTATTATATGCATTGCACGCTCCTGTTTGTCAGAAAATAAAGCATATGAAAATGTAATTTCTTTGTCTTGTAAATAATATTTCTTTCAGTGAAATAGGCCTCTAACGCCTGACTGGTTTTCGCCTTCGGGAAATTATATTGTCTTGGATTGTTCCACAATGCTAGTAAATTTCCAAACGGTGGGAAATCATTAAATGCTAGAATTGGCCAACGGGAAGCCAACTGAAACCATCCCTTTCATTCTTTTCCCCACGCAATTGGTATCGTGCCAATCCAAATCTGGCCACGTAACATGGCCACATACTCTCTAGGATAAAACACTAGAGAATATGCTAGGCTTAAAAATTTATCGCAACCTCAATATCCATAATCAAAATAATCTCAAATCATAACGAATCAACAAAATTGATCCAATTACAAAATTTAATCATCCAACCAGTATCAGTGATGCTCTATCTATTCATCTCTTATCCATATAATCCCAATTCATACCAAATATTACGCCACTTGCAACCTGCAACTTTGAAAAGAAAAAGAAAAGAAGATTGTGAGTTTTACAGCTCCGTAAAAATATCGAACCGTTGCACCATAAGTAATAAAAAAATAATTAATTAAAAATACTAGATAAAATAAATATCATATCAATACTTGGAAAGCTCAAACAAATAACAGGCACATAAGTTCTCATTATTATCTTTTTAAAGAAGCATATATATATATATATACACATATATATATCTCAAATGTAACTAATTGTTTAACAATAATTTCTTATGTCATGTCATCTATTTCTCATTAACTTGATTTGAATATTTTTATTAATTAACTTTTGGTTGTGGACTAATCAAGATCATTAGTCGATCCAAGACGAACAAAAATCCAACGCGTCAGCCCGTAGATGCTATCCCATGCATAAGCCCGTGAAGGCTATCCCTATGCATCAAGCCTATGAGTGCTATCCTACACATAAGCCTATGAAGACTATCCCCATGCGTCAAGCCCTTGGACGCTATCCCACACGTAAGCCCATAGAGGCTATCCTACGCATAAGCTCGTAGAGGCTATTCCACGCATAAGCTCATAAAGGCTATTTTACGCATAAGCTCGTGGAGGCTATCCTATGCATAAGCTTATAGAGGCTATCCATGACGAGGTTAGTCCACATCATATATATCTTGTCCGTTTGATTTATATGTTACTCTTGTCAAATCAGTTACCACTTATACGATGAATTTCTCTCAAATTCAAAGTATTTTTATTTACGTAATTATGTTTTCAATATTTAATACATATAATAACCATACGAATATATTTGTACCGAAAATTATATAAAATATGCCATCACATGCCAAACCAAATTTATCGATATAAATCTCATGATGTAAATCCAGTGGTACAAACTAATAAACATATACATATAACCGGTGACCGAGTAGAGAAATTCTTACCTCTATCGCAATCCAACGCAGCTACAATATTACCAATACGCACCTAACATGTCCAATTAACTTAATATCAATATAATAGCAACTTATCCCTTATCAATCACTCGTCATATTAATGAATCAATTATTCAGTAACTACTTAATTTTAGAGTTCTAATATTTGAATTACCCATATTCTCTATTCTTCTTTAATTAAAAATTAAATATAAAAAAAAGGTTAGGGTCTTATCTCAATTTAGAAATTAGAGTATAAGATCTTGTTAGGCTTTTTTTTGTCCGAGTAACTGTAGTCCATACAAAACTAAGACCGACTATGAAAATAGATTCGTATAGAAAGATATATGAGGCTAGCTAGATGACAACCCAATTGCTCTAATCGATCAGCACAACGTAACTTAATCCATCTGATCAAAAAATATATATCTAATCAAGAAAAACGTAATAGATCAGGGGTTATCAACTATAGGTCAAATGGTAGCTGACAACAGTCGGGTGCCAGATGGATAGAGCCAACAGGTTGTAACATCCGATAATTCAGGTCGGTTCACTCTAACCAATCTAACCAATCAACTTGTGAAACAAGAATCAAACCATAGTATATATAACACAATAAAGGCTAATGATGATAAAGTCTAGTGATGTTTGGCAATGGTCAAGCTAAGGCTAGAGTGGCGGATGGTCGTAGCGACTCTGGTCTAAGACCCTCTACTAGAGTCAACTCGAGTTCATAATGAGAATATTTGGGACCCTCCTGCTGGGTCTATAGAACCATGCAAAGAGAGAGCAACAGAGGAAAAGAATACAAGAGAGGAAAAAGAAAGAGAGCAAGGCAGACAACACTCACCTCGGTCCGATGAAGTTCCAGCAGCTCTTTCCAGTAACGAATTAAAAAGAAAACCCAGAGAAGAATCGTCGAGATTGGCGGCTATTCCTCGAGTCTTCATTGATGGAGCTAAGAGGAGGAGGAAGGAGCATTAAATAAGTGAATTCTAGATTTTTGGATAAACTCAACATGCCCTAGGATGCTCGAAGTCCGACGAGATAGGTGGAAGAAGACTCCAACTGGTGTTCTTCTTTACCCCATTGTGTGCAACAGGGCATGCTCAAGGACCAATGGGCCTGGCCTCTTCAAACCGGTTTGGGCTATTACAATTGAATTGAATCGTTTTCACATTGGCCACTTATCCAAAGAGAAAAGTCATACTATCTTGTTAAAAATTATTAAAACACATTTCCAATTTTAAGTTTTGAATGGCTCACATGTTGCCATGATCCATCTCTTTGCCACCTATTCCCTATCATGGCCACTGTCCCATTCACCTGCTCTCCATGTTGGACTTTGTCCTCTTAATTAGAAGTGATATTAACTTGAGAGTTGAGGCCGCATACCATCACAGCGACTCATGCTACAACTAAAATTGGACCTTGTACTTTTTATTGGCCTTTGAAAATAATATCTGATAGCTTCCTTCATATTTCATAACTGCATCTGATCTTCATAATTGCATCTTGTGCAACACTTCACACCAACGCCAGTTTTGGAGGATCAAAGGCAATTCCATGTTTGCATACTTTGAAGACAAAAAAAAAATATATATTAGGTAATACAACAATCCAAACACCAACTAGTTAGAGCAAGTCCAAAGGTTCAAAATCAAGGAAAAAAATTTTAGACAAAAGGCAAATAAGATCGCAGACTGGATTGCGGCTTATGTGGGCAACTATATGAAAAGCATGTCGTGGACGATTGAGAGTAAGTTGCGTAGGACATTTGAAATATTTTATTTTTTAATTTTATTAAATATATTTGTACCTGAATAATATAAACAGTCTGCTTAAAAAAAAAAAAAGATATTTTTAGAGAAGTACAGATCCCACAGATGGATGCAGCATGATTTGCCTTCTGACAGTTGTGTAATGACAACCACCTTCTTAATAGCCATGAAGGCCATGCAACAATGTTGTACAACTATGCAGATCATCCATGAGACTTGTCTCATCTGCATTCAAAAATTTCGCAGCTTTGTAGCAGTCAAATTTGATTATGCAGTTGGGTATATATCCTCAAAAGCTCTTGGCCTTTAACACATTATTTGCATGGTTGGTCATAGGAAAAAGGTCTCAATCAACATCGACGGCTATCAAATGGTAATTATTTTTTGGTAGGCCATCAAATTGTGTCAGAATGTTTTTTTTTTTTTTCAGCAGGAGTATGAAACTGTACTTTTTTCACTTTGTTCTCTGTAGGTATCAAATTTTATTATTTTTTAAAAAAATAGGCTTTTTTTTAAATAAACCGGTTACATTATATCATCCTGGTATGGATACATCCAAAAATTAGAAACAAGAAGGTAGTAAAAAGGACGTGGTGAAGACTCATAGCTATTACAAATCCATACACCAAAGTGTTGCGCAACATATAATATGACCCAATGAGCAGCCCCATTCGCCTTGCAATAGACATGGATAACCCGGGAGGCCTCCCAGTCCCTCAACAGGTTATACATATCCTGCAACAGTAGGTGCTCGCCAGCTCTAGTATGGCCCTGGATCTATCCAATCACAATCGCCGAATCTCTTTCCAGGTGAACCTGGTCCGCCCTCAGGGTAAACCGTGCGTAGGTAACCCTCCCAAGCGGCCCCGAGCTCAGCACTAGAAATAGAGATGTCATAGAGCCGACTACCTCTAATTGCAACTAATCTGGAATCAATATCTCTGATCACAAACCCAACCCCTTCTTTACTCTCATCATCAAACACAATCAAAGTTTACCTTGAGAAATCTTGGGGATGGGGCCTCCCAAGAGACGAAAATTATTTGAGATGCTCCAAGAGCTGAATGGGAAGCCCAAATATCCCTTGTAATGTTAGGTCCTCTAAAAATTTGCGCACGGGAGAACTCCTCAGCTTGGAGAAGCGCCCCATCAGTCATGCCTTACAATTTTGTCACCACCCCTCAAAGATTCTAGAGTTCCTATCCAGCCAAATATGATAAGCAATATAAGCAAAACTGACACCTCTACTATCAGTGGCGGGTCTCTTCAAGGAACCTTTCAAATAATCAAGGAAGGTTGCAACCAGGCTCAAAGACTATAGAAAGCACCAGTTGGATCCGACCAGCTATTCAGTGAATGGGAAAGAAAGGTCCATCTCATCCGATCATAAGCTCGCTCCATGTCCAGCTTAACCGCCATAAGGCTTCGATGACTTGAGGACCCCTAAAGATCATGCATGAACTTCTAATCATCCAAAATATTGTCAAAGATGCTTCGGCTTCCCATAAAGGCCTCCTGTTCAGGCCTGATGAGTCTGGGGAGAATCCCTCTAAGTCTAGCAACTAAAACTCTCGTGATGACCTTGGAGAGAGTGGAACAAAGGTTGATGGGCCTGAAATGATGCGCGACTCAGTGGCATCTTGCCACTTGAAGATCAGAGTAACGGAGGTCTAATTCTAGTTTGTCACCAAGAAGTTGGCTTATTAGGGATTTGAAGATAAATAAAATCTTGTTAGAGTTTTAAAGACAAACAAAATATAAAAAAAAAAGTTCAAATTTTTGCCAGTCCAGCATAAAGCTATTTCATAGAACTTGGAGGGGTAAACAAAAATTAGTAATTGAAAAAAAATAAAAAATGAAATACATAAGAGTGTCCATATCGATAGTGGCTAGTTGGATTTTTTTATTATTATTATTTTTTAGCTTTAGCGGGCGCCTCACGGTATTCGAGTATGGACACACTTAATAAAATTAGAAAACAAAACATCGCGGAGAGCCCTAGGCAGCTCTTCCTCCTGCATCCATAGAGGACCGCCTAAGTGACTAGCCACGTAAGAGGCCACCCATCGGCGGCTCCATTAGTCAATTAAAGTTTTGAAGATAAATAAAATCTTGTTGGAGCATTGAAAACAAAGAACCCAAAAAAAAAATTAAAAAGTTCAAGATTTTATTTCTTCAGCACTAATCTAGCTTCTTCAAACTTTGAAAAGAAGCAAAAAATAGTAAGTTTAATGACTATGGTTGAAAAATTAAAATCAAAGAGATTTTTGGTTTCTCATTGGAAGCATTTGATGACAAATAAAGCAAAAGAAAAATAAAAGAAAAAAAATCAAGTTCTTTTGATGTTGTCATTAAGTTAGTGTTGCAGAACATTGGAGAGAAATAAAAAAAATTAGTTAATAGTTGAAATCTAAAAGAATTGGCATCTCTAAGGAAGTCCATTTTATTGTATATCTCACTTGAAAGGATGTGGATGGTTGGAGACGTAAAAAGAACTTAAAAAATCAAATTCTTATCTCATCAGCATGAAGTCAGCTCCGTGGAAGTAAAAAGAAACAGCAATTATAACATAAAAGATAGCAAAATTTTGGTTCATTTCTTATTTGTCAGGAGGGAAGTAGCTTGTCGAAGATTTGGTGCTTTGAGGACAGATAAAATAATTGACAAAAAAATTATTATAACAAAAAAAATAAAGAAACAGTTTAAATCTAAAACAATTGAACTCTAGAAGTTGGTTCGCTTTTTAATCTGTCACGACAAAGGTGGCTTGTTTTGTACCAAAAAAAAAAAAGGTGGTTTGTTAAAGGTTTGGTGCTTTGAGGTCAGATAAAAAAGAAATAATTGATAAAAAAAAGGAAAAATATTAAACGATCGCGATGGGACTCGAACCCACAATCTCCCGCTCCGGAGGCGAGCGCCTTATCCATTAGGCCACGCGATCGTAGATGCCAAGGTGGCTCCTGGTATATGTATATATCATTTTACGTATTCTAGGCAAACTTCACCAATTTCAAGGTTTGAATCTGTATCCTATCCATTCATGAATTAAACTCTATCAGGTATGGCACACTATATCATACAAAATTGGATAATACGTGGAATACCATATCAGTTCAGTACTAATACATAGTACAATAGGCGTACTGAGTATTGGTGCGTCGAACCAGCTCCGTACCATACTAACATAACGATATTATGGTAGCAGTACGGAGCCGGTATCGAGATGGCATACCTTGATGTAGAATTTGGTTGGGTAAAATTTTGACTTGGGTTTAAAACAAATCAAGTATGGATGTGCTCAAGCTCAAATCAGCCAATTTTTAGTAAATCTAGACTAAGATCTAGATTTTTTTTTCGACCTTTCTTTTGTACCATGCTAAGCCATTAGTATATGTATTCAGATTGGATCCTGCTTGGGTTTGGATCATGTATAGGGCTGCTAAGTCTTGGTGATAGGCTTGGTAGGTGGTCTAAAGTTAAGAATCATCTCTATTACCAAATTATTTTGCCTAAGTGGATCCCTCTAGTCTTGGTCATTTCAAAGTAATTACTATAATGAAAGAAAAATAGAATATCAATATCCGAACATAGGATGGACACAACTTTCCCCTCACCATCAAAGTTTAAACCCGATACACCTCCAAATCAGCCACAGCTCTCTAGAAAGACCAACCAATCAGAATTCACCACAACACCAACATATGGTTGATCAGGAAGCGGCCACTTGGCAGGTCTAGCGTCGTGATGCCGAACTTGTATATCATGAGTTCTCCACGGTTGGTCGCATCCTAACCTAGGGCCCTAGTGATCACTGAAATCCTACCGATGCGATAGACGATATGTCATTCACGTGTGAGACATTGACGCCTTATGTTGAGGTCAGTACCCAAGCCAATCATTTCTGATCGGCCCACATGCCGATGGTAGGTAAACTCCTTCACCCACTTAATCAACAAAAGAAAGGAGAACTCAGGAGGTGAGTAAATACACAAAAGCGAACCTCCTCCTCTTTCCTGAGCACAATCCTGACTTAGGCACTAAAGGGTTTGTTGTCGGATACACGCTGACCAAAGGATTTCTTCGTTCATCCTGTTTCAAGTCGGAGTCCGGCCACCCAATAAGAACCCAGTAGCGACGATGCACAGCTAACCCTTTCCAATCTTGACCAGAGTAGCCGATAGCCGAGCTCTCCAGCGTCGTCGTGCTTCTCATCGTTGTGCCTGCAACGGGCCAAGCAAATCTATCTCACAACGAGAATAAGATAACCTCAAGAGTGCAGTATGTCATGAATAATGCGAGCAAGTGGCTGAGCCATGTACAAGCTTAAGTTTTCCAATTTAGAGCATATAATTTATTTATAAAAAGATGAGTTCAGTTCCTCTTCGACTCACTGTGAACTGGAGAGACTAGTCGTTCAACCATGTTTGACCATGATTGTCACGATGGCCACGATTGGATGGGCCTCATGCGGTACATGAGACAGCAGCTTTGTGGGATCCATTCAAATCATGGCTATCACACCAATCATGGAAATGCTTCACATTCAAACTAGAGAGTATCTGGGCCTTGCTGTAACTTCTCTCCTAAAATAAAGAGGTCTAGTTATCAATTAGCTGCAACTAATTTAACGTTATCACAACTAAATTTAAGATATAATTTTCTCATTCAAAATAATTTGGTTGGTAACGAATTATCATGTACGAAATCAAGATAAATTTTGCTTTAGTCTTACACCAAGGACCAAACTATTAAAAAGAACATGTCTCCTCCTATCTCTCACATATATATAAAAAGGTAATCTTTTAGTTAGGATAAAGATAATTTAGAACTTTTCTTTATATTTGTCTTTTTCATTTTTTGTATCCAACGAAACTACTTATAAGCTTAAATTTTTGAATATTTCTTTAAATACCTCTTGTTCACCTTGTGTAAATTGAACCATGTGGTTATTTAAGATCAACTAATATTTGAAATATATTCTTGTAGACTTATAAAAATAGATTTTTATTGACATCATTAAACAGCATATAGGAATTTAATATAATATATTGTCATTCCTGTCTTAAAATATATATGGTGCAATAGTCAATATCAACTTTTTGTCCATGAAAAAATAAAAAGATTCAATTTCATTATACTTTTTCTCCAAACTGTTATATTTAATGTGTTTTTTCATTTGTAATCTACGCATAATACATGTTATCAGGTGCTTACCAGTTCTCTCTTCCAGGTGGAATTCAAAGATAATTTTCCTCAAGAGGAGTTTAATATTCCTATGCAAGCTTGCATGCTTATGCAAACACCATTAAAAGAATATTGTTCTTTGTTTCTGTGTGCATTTAAAAAGCTACACAAACACAAACACCATTAAAAGATTGTTCTTTGGTTCTGTGTTCATTTAGAAAGCTGCACAAACACCAAATGTACAAATCAGAAAGTTCTATCAAATGATAAATTGTTGATTATTGAAAAAATCATGCTTCTCTACAAAGATTACTATACTGTAATACAACCATGCAGAAATTTGGAAGCAAAGCTTCAAAAGCCAAACGCATATCCACACAGGATGCTGCTAAAAGAATGATAGTAAAAGAATGAATCTAGTAAGTATCCCACTATCTCATCTCACTCAATCTCCATCCCTGATCTCAACACACTCTTGACACATTTATTATTCGATAATATAGAAGTAACGATGGCATGGAAGTCCCGCTGCTGCTGCTTAATAACTCTTGGTCTTGAATCGGTACAAGACCTTCTTCTTCTTGTATGAGTTGTTCTCAATTGTCAGGATGACCTTCCCAGGCTCACTGTTCTTGAATGAGTTCCTTATTGGCTCTTCCTGAGATCCCAACTTCTTGCCCTTCTGAACAATGATGGTGTAGGACCCCTCATCAGTGGGGACAAACTCCTCTTTGTAGCTCACCTCCCAACCCAACACAATCAAATCCCAAAGTAGTGTAGTTCCAACCTGTAGGAAGAAGAACAAGTAGAAAAGAAGCCAGCTAGCAACAGTCAAATTATTGGCAACTAGAAGAACTCTGGCGCAGGAATTTAATTGAAAGAGATTGATACCTCTGGCGCAGGAATTTCAATGCATTCAGTCGAACCAGCTTTGACAATGAGCTCTGAAACCCCGCCATCTTCGACAGAGAACTCGGTGTCATTCTCGCGTTTCAGGCCACCATATTTGATAGGTACAGCTTCAGCAGGAATGTGCCTGAGAAGAGCAATATCTGTCAAGATTCTTTTTCTATATAATTGTTGCCATAGATACACATACAATTAAGATTGGGAGGCAGAGAAGAGAGAGCTTACTTGAGAAGAGTCTCTGTGACCTTTGCTGGACGAGCAAAGACAAATTTGCTCTTAGTTCTTTGGGTTAAAAAAGGGGAGAGGAGAGCATTGAATGCGTAGTACCAGAACGGAACATTGATGAAGATCTACAATCAGAAATTCAGATAAATGGGGATGTTTTATTAGAAATCTACGTATCTAAACCAACAAATATAATTCCATTGTCGCGGTTGCAAGAGAATTACAAACCACACTTCAACTAGCTGCATCTTTTGATGTGGAATTCAAATGTTAATGTGGTTATTATATTAAAACTAGGTCTTTATAAGAAAGTTAATGACATCTGATGGCCATAATCCATTGTAGAGAGTGTTTGTTTTTAGGAAAAGTGTTTCTTTTTAATGGATACCAGCCCAATAATATCAGCTAACAAATTTTTACGCCATCAAATAAGAACCCAGCTTCAAGTAGCATAGGCGACAATATAAATGCATTTGGTAATTGCTAGCTTAGGAAATTTACCCAAGTTGTTGATCAACAGTTACCATGAGTCTGTGAAAAGAATTAAATATCTAATACTGTGTCTACCTATAAGAATGTGGCATAAATTACAGAATAAAATGCAATAGACAACCATGACAGAGAAGAATCTAGTATCAAAAACTGAAAACAGCTAACATCACTAGTATTCCTTCATATTGGTTCTCTCACCTTCTTTCATTCAAAGTAAGCAAAACAAAGGAAGAAATTAACACTCCAGGGAAAATAGTTCAAAGCAAAGAACAACTGTATTCTTCAGCCTTGTTTTCTTTTTCTTTCTTTTTTTTTAAGAGGAAGAGGGTGTGAATCCTCAAACCACTGACAAGGCTACCAAGGGGAAGATCCCCTAGCCATAAAGGCAAGAGTGACCTGTTATGGTCTTTGGATTACTTATATCAATTTAACATGATCTAATTGGTATCCAACAAATTTTCTATGATAGCCTCAAGAAAATAAAACGGCATGATTTAAATCAAAATCTCGAAGGAATTCAAAAAAAAAAAAAAGAGAGAAAAGAAAAGAAAAGAAAACATCAAACTGGTAACAGGTTCGGATCGATTATTTGTGCATCACATAAATAGGAAGAAGAAATGGGAAGACAAGAATGAAATGAAACGATACTCACATTTCTTGCGACAAATTCTGGATAGTTGTCTTGAAGCAGCTGGACAACCTGCTTCATAGCAATCCTAAGCTCCTTCTTCGATGGACCGGGAGAGTCCTTCAGGTCAGTAATCTGGAGCATCGAGGCAACACCTCCAGGCTTGAAGTCAAGCTTCTGAATGCCCTTCTCCATTAGTTGAACCCTCCACTTCAGGAACTTCTCCCTCCCCTCCTCTGTGCCGAAAATCTTCTGGTAGAGCTTGTCATCCTGGAACACCCCTGAGACGTTGTAGCAAACAGGGTGCCCCTCACGATCGACGCCATCCGTGTAGCTCGCGGCTCCAAGATCAGCATCCAGCAACTCATCGAGGATTGAATCGGCATTGAACTCCTTTCTCCACCGAAGAGTGTTCTGGAGCATCTCAAAGGCCTCCTTCACCTTGAACTCACGGGCACGGAGGAACTTCAGAAGGATGACATCAGTGCTATCACAGGCTTTGCTTGGCAAAAGGGGCACTCCCCAAAGAGACACCTCCTTGTCGATGACTTCGACCTCTTTGACCTCGGTTGCTTCAGCTTCTTCCACAGCCTTCACCTCAGAAGCTGTGGATTTCTCCTCGGTAAGTTCAGCTTCTTTGGCCTTTGGCTCAGTAGCTACATCAGGTTCTGCCTTTTCTCCTTCGCTACCTTCTTTTGTCTCGGGTTTCACCTCCTCTTTCTCCTTTGGCTCAGGTTTCACCTCATCTCCTTCACCACCTTCTTGGGAGATAGGTTTCTCCTCCTCCTCCTCCTCCTTCTCCTCCTCCTCCTCTTTATCCTTTGGCTCAGCTTTTGCTTTTTCTCCCTCATCTCCCTCTTGGGTTTCAGGTTTCTCCGTCTCCTTCACCTCTTCTTTCTCCTTCGGTTTCTGCTCCTCCTGCTTGCCTTCCTTCTTGAAAAGTTTCTTGAAAAGCTTGCTCTCCTCCTTCTCCTTCACCTCCACTTTCTCCTTAAGCTCAGGCTTTGCTTTTTCGCCTTCATCTCCCTCTTGGATGTGGGGTTTTTCCTTCTCTTTGGCCTCTTGTTTCTCCTCAGCTTTCTGCTCTTCCTTCTTGAAAAGCTTGTTCTCGAGGATAGCCTCCTCGACCTTCGCTCTCAGCTCGATCAACGCCTTCCTCTCGCTCTCCTTCAAGTCGGAGAGGAAGTTGCTCTCCTCCCTAAAGGAAGAACTTTTCTCGATCACAGGGACCGAAGAATCCTTCTGTTCCTCCTCGGCCGACTTGGTTTCTTCTCGTTTCTTCTCCTCATCCCCCACCACCTTGACCGACTCCTCGGCAGCCTTGACGGTCTCCTCTACCATCTGAGTTGCCTCGGATTTCACCTCGACTGCCATTCTTGATTGAACCTGAGAGGATGGAGGCCAGGGAAGAGTAATAATACTTGAATAGAGAGGACAGAGTAGTAGTTTGGTCTTCTTCCTCTCTGTTGGAGAAAGGGGATAGCTATAGAGACGGGGGATTGGGTGCTCCAACGGTTATATTTGGGTTCAAATTAGAGAGCAAGGGGAACCCACCAACGGTCACTGATCTGGCGCCACCCAAGAGAGCCGTTGGGAGATTCTATTTGTGGGGCGTGGCAAGGCTGGAGTGGCCTTTTTTCCGTTGCCAAGAATCCCCTGGGCCCCACAAATCCCCAATTTGTTCTTACTTTTTTCCTTTCTTTATAGTTTTTTAAAGATTCTCCAACGGCTAGTTTTCCTTTTGTTTTATTTTTCATGGCATAGGATTCTTTTCTTCCAGAACCATACGGACACCGAATTTTGCCAGTGGGTGCACTAAATTTAGATTAGATCCATAAATAGGCCGGTGGCTGAGAACCTGATGAAATTGTACGGCCCAGATTGAATGGACCCGCCACATTAGATGGTTATGATCATAATCTGCTGTTGTTTTTAGTTATGTTTGAACTCTGCAACCTTGAAGCAGGACACCAATCTGCCAGTGTACCAAATTTAGACCAGTTACCATCATTGTTTTCCTAGAAATTTAGATTATACGAATGACATCGAATCGTGATCTAATAGCCATCTGATGATCCATCATATATTCGAGACTGCAGTTAGGCGAATCTGTGAACCGTCGAAAGATCTTGATATATTCACAACATTTTCCTTCCACATAATGATTATTCAAATAATTTTTGTGCAAACAACTTAATAAAGATTTATTCTGTAATCATAAATTTTATTATCATTCTATAAAATTTTGCTTGATGCTGTTGCCATTACATAAGTTGTTTTGGGATGAAGTTTAATATTCTATCTCCAGGGTAATTTTTTATTTTAAAATTCAAATCTTTGCCTTGAAGGAATATTGGCACGGTTGTGGCCAAGCTGGGGGTTCTACCTTCTTCGCTGTCCAGGAACCAAACAGCAGACCCTCACCTTTTGCCAGTATTGCTTTGTTATACTTGGGTCCCACAAATGATGCCAGCCTCATGACCTTGTGACACAGCTGCCTTTGGTTGTCTTGGATTCTTCTTACAGGTGAGTAGTGGGCTCCATCAATTATTGGACCAATTGGTAGTTAATTGACACAAGAAATTTGATGACATGGCATCTACAGATGGCCAAGTACAAGTCTCCTTTGGTTGGTGGCTAAGTCTTCTCAGTTCTTTCTAATAAAACTCTGGTACATGGGTCCTGGACAACAAAGATCACAGAGATGTCGAAATGTCACCATTTTCTAATATGAATTAAGAATATCATATGATATGCTGCATGTGGTTGGTAGCAGAACCATCATTTAAGGAGAAAATGGCATCTCACGAAGAACAATTGAAAAAATCCAATTTGGTTCAACTCTCATCCCATCAATATGGGTCATCGGCATGAGTTCGAGATGACTCGACATGAACTAAAACTTTTACAACCCAAAATAACAGAAGACAATGTGCAGCAACATGATATTAATTCATATAGCATGTCTTGGAGTTCGTTGCATTAACCACTAGACAAACATTTATGCACAATATTGGAAATATCATAGAGATGGGATTAGGTGAATATCGGAAACCTAACAAACCAACCTAAGATGAGTAAATGAAAGCTTGTTAGTGATTCTGTATTCCTTGATAGGGTTACTTCCTCGAGAACCCTTGCAAGATTTCAGTGAATGGATACAGCAAGTTTGAAGTGGCCGATTCTTTCAACATTGCATGCTTCACTTGATGCTCGGAGCTCAAAACCTAATGTTTCGGCCGGTGTACTTGCTTCTCTGTTCACTTAGTCAAGTAACCAAAACAGTATCAGGCGTTTACTTCTTCTGATCCTTGTCATCAATATCCAGGAATTCTCCCGTGATCCTGCATAAAACCATGGTCGGTGTAACAATTCATTGGCTAGTTCAGATAAAATTAAATGTTGAATATAAAAAGCAGAATGGCACAATGCTATTGCATATGTTAGAATCTCAAGGGGATAGAAAGCCTTCGAAGCGTATAGGAGATAACTACAGTTAAGCAAGCACTAGTTTCTTTATGAAGTATTTTAAAACGAGATGTGAAACACCTCCCACAGAATTAAAGTTAGACAGCCCTTTGGTGATTGCACACACAGAAGATGAGCAATTGAGCATTACTGGTTCCTATTGACAAAAGGAGAATAATAAGGGAAGGTATACCAATGTATAGCCGTATAGGTTAGTAGTCCATTATAAATGAGCATAAAAATCTAATAAAATGCAAAATTATCACTCTTATCACCATGATTCTAAATTTTGACATTCTCGTGGACTGAAGAGTTATTGTAGGTGCAAAGATTAAGTGTCTGCAATCCTAATCACACAACTGAGATACAAAATTATTGTAACAGATGAAAAGCCAGTACAAGCATTTAGGACTTCGCTCCATCTTTCAAACATGCGCATAACCCCAATATATTCAAATGAACAAATCATGCAAGGATGACGGAAGAGCAACTGAAGACTACAGCGAAAAGTGGACGTGGGCAAAATGACGTGGACCTCTTTACCCAACCCAGCCTTGACCTGCATGACCCAATCCATGGGTTCACAGGTTCACTTCAAATCAGACATTGTTGACCCACTTGTGTGCCAGGTCAGGTTTAGATCAATGACTTCCGACCCATCACGTCATGGCACAAGCCCAACTAGCAAAATAAGTTATGTTTTTGGAGAAAGAACATAATTAGTTATGTGATTTAAGATTACTTGATGGAGATCCAAGGACATTCATAATGCCACACACACACACAGAGAGAGAGAGAGAGAGCAGCTTAAGTCCAAGATTTTCTTTTCTCCACTCCGCTGCTTCATCACGTTTTCTCCTGTACGCCGATCCCTGATATTTTCCTCCTCTCCTTAACATCTGCATTTCCCCTGTTGTTGCAGTGATATCAAGGTACAAAATATCGAGGATTGTACTATATTGACCAAGGTTAGATACAGCATGTACCATATCAAGGATCGTACTAGCAAATGGTATCAATGGATACCCATAGATATGTCCGAAACACTCTTGGCATGGCCCTTTTTGGCCACCAAAACCCTGGTTTTGGGTTTTTTTATCATGTCTTCTTGTCCAAATTGTATGTATTTGCAATAAATAAAACAGAAATATCAAGTTAAATGCTCTCCAAGGTTTTCTACATGTGTTAAAGCCATTAACATGCATAAATACCATCTAACATGCACGTGTTAAGATTAACAATTGAAATGAAAATGAACAAAGAAAGAATACATATTCATAACATTATCTAACAGTAATAACAACTACAACCCGAATGATTCAAATGATCATTATTATCATTAAGGATCACCATCAATCATCACATACTAGACACTAGCTCACTAATTAGCTATACTTCAATCATTTTTTTCACTTTTCTATATTTCCATAGTATGTACTGAAGTGCAAGTTCATCGCATTCACTTGATTGAAGCATTACTTTATATCTTTTGGTGCATCAATTTATCTTATCTTTTTCAATGATCTAACAATATTATTTAGATATATATTACTAATTAATTGAAAAAAGGTAATTAATTTGAAATTCAGAACAATTTTGGGCCTTACCTTGGATGAAACTTCAGTATAACTGATTATGGATCAAATTTTGGTAACATGTGCATATCACTAGTGCAAAAACTTCTTGTAAGTTAGCCGATCCAGTGTCAAAACCATTTTACCAGCTTCTTACTCTTCCCCTTGCTTCTAATGCTGGAATACAAGAATGGCCATTTAAGACACATACTAAGCAGTACCTACGTGTATCGCTAGATTCGGGAGCAGTTCTATTGTTGTTCTAGGTGAACCAACCTCAATCCAACCCCAAACTGCTTGATCTGCCCTCCCGTTAGGTGATTTGGGGACAGTTTGAACAAGTTTCATCCAAACCAAGTCTTGCTATATTGAACCTAGCCTCCCTATATCAATGAGGCCTCAGCACAGCATGAATTGAGAGGTACATGGCAAATTGCTTGATATTTCAAATTTTGAGGGACATCCAGAGATCAGCCTTATATGCCATCAAAATGATAATCACCTCACCTAGCCTCATATGGGGTTTCCTCACAACTGGTCCATTCCTATCCCCAACCGTTACCACCATTCACCTTCACTCCATCGTCATGTCTATTGCTCCATGTTCATTGTCAGATGCCAACGACCACCTTATCTCTCTTTTCTGATGGTTCCCAACCATCAACCTAGCAACCAAGACCACCTAGCCGTCAGCCTTGATAGCCATCCAAGCCTTGGTATCAGCCTCAGCAAGGCAACCCACAGCCACCATTGAACCAACCATCAACACCCTATCGCTGTTTATCTTCTTCCGTGGACAAGTCAAGGGGTCAGCTCCATGTCAACTTGGTTGGCCCACCAACAGGTTTGCATCAGCATTCTGACCTGCTGGCAGGTCGCAGTCGGGTTTGGGTCTATTCCCTTATGGAGGTTAACCCGACCCAGCCCCGACCGCTGCCATCCCGAGGGAAAAGGAAATAAAGTGGCAACATCACCTTGTAGACAGAGAAGCTCGATACTGCAAAAATAACATCTTGTTCTTAGGGTGTGTTTAGTATTGCTTGATAAAAGTGCTTTCGTAACTTCTAAAGCAAACAAAAGCACTTCATTAAGAAAAGATAGTCGTTTAGTAATTGTCTAAAAAGTGCTTCTACAAGAAGAAAAGCGAGAAAAGCTCCTTTTGGAGAAGCCAGAAAACCTAGCTTCTGGCTTCTCTTCCTCTTGTCACAAAGCAGAAGCAACACCAAACACACCCTTAGCAAAGAAAAAAGAAAACTGCTCAAAACACATGATAGCTAATACATCAACCCATCTCTTAGAAGAAACATACAACAGATGAGCCTTGCTGATCTCCACCACATGAACAATGGACCCACTACCTAATTTCTCAAGGTGGATAGTTTGAAATTATACCAGCCATCTACTATCAGTTCAACCATGTTACAATGCAGTTGTCATCTCCCATAGAACAATATGTGAAGGAGGGAAGAAGTATGCAATGGATCAGATGCTTTCTTCTGATTGACAATGAAATTCTCCCTAATCAAGTTTCTCCATCTTCTTGGTTAATTAGGCTAACTCTCTGACTGGTCACTAGCAGAAAGCACAGTTTATTTAAGAGGTGGGATGTATAACAGGACCGTCTATAAAAACATCAATTTATCTGCATTGGTTGGATGACCATTTCCCATCCAATAGTAACCATGGCATCTGCTTTTATCATTGTGTTCTACTGATTTGATCTGGTTCACAGTCAAGGAATATGTTTGCTGAGACTAACTCATGACAATATGCTTTTCATAACTAGCAAAATATGACAAAATTATCAATTTCTGGTTGAAAGAAATTTAATGCTAACTTATAAACCCTCTTCAGAAACTAGTTAAAACATTTGGAGTTATATTAGTTAGACCTACTCACAAGAGAAATGAATCTGATCAAATCCAATGATTTGCTGACAGGGCCTATCCCATGGCTGATAATTATTGGCAAGAAGGTTCGCATTCAAGAGTTGCTGTCTGTAATACTGATTGATCCAAATGAAAAAATAACTGCACTGTAAGCTTGGGTATGGCCTTTTCAATCAGAAGCGACAAGGCCCAGAATGCATAGCAGGGGTCTACTTAAGCTGGTCAGTCTATGGCTCCAAAGAATAGGCACAGTAAATCAAGGATACATTACATAGAACCTGATAGAGGAAGAGAGATGGCACCAATTCTATGTTTACAACCTTTCTCAAGTAATTAGTGCATCTTTGTCCTAAGCCGGTTTATACATTTGAACATAAACTTGAAATGTAATTAATTTTTTTAAAGATTCCATTGGTCCACAATTAGATCCAGACAATATATATGCTTCTTAATCACATGAAAATTGTAAAGACTAATTATAGAACAGGAAAAGTCTGCATACCTGTTATATGACAAGAAAGCCTCTCCAATATTTCCAATGACCTTATTTCGTACCTTCCGTACACAAACCTAAATAATAAAAAAAGAAATTGGAAAAAAAACAAACTTAGCAAAGTATATATATGTTAAGGAATGATGTATTTTAAACAAAGACTTGATGTCAACCTGCACACGATCAAGGGGCCCAGCTTTTTTATCCCGATTACGATGAATGACAATACCATTGTCACATTTGTTTATAAAATGTGCACTTCCACTGATATCATAGATATTAGGCGGACAACCATCCCAGTGTTGTAGCTGAGGTAAAGTCATTATCAGAAATGTATAGATATTGAGGAGGAAAAGAAAGTATATATACAAGGTTATATACATGACATGGAATACCTGTCTAGGATGCGCTACAAACCATACATGGCATGAATGATGCTGAGCAAAGCGCTTGATCCTGGTAAGCATCTGACTCACATATTCAGTTTCCGTTCTGTTACAGAGATGGAAAGAAGATTAAACAGACCAGTTTCATACATACAAGAGAGAAATAGAACTTGTGGCACCAAGTATCTAGACAGAAGCCCAGACACAGAGCAAGATCTATAGAGTTCACATATAAGCACCTAATGGAACTTGTGACAGCATACAATTATCTAGGCAGAAGCCCAGATACAGAGACATTATAGAGCTGAACTCTTCCATAAGAAACCAAATAAAGAAAATCATTTGGCAAAGCTGTAGAGTCCTCACTGGTTTGCAGGACGTTGATGATCAAGTTCATTGTATGGGTCAATCACAAGTCCACGTACCCCATACCTCAGAACAGCAGCTTTAGCAAGTGTAAGAACCCATTTAATAGATGGAAGGCAATCATCCTCACACCTATCAAACAAAACACTCCTATCAGTGCTAAAACACCTCCATGATAATAAACTGGCGAGGGTTGCACAGTTAATCAAATAAAATAAACAGTTGTTAGATACATGACCTACATTAACAAGACAGCTGAAACATTCCACTTACTAATGGTGTTCCTTTGCTATCTTTATGATAAAAGTAAAATAAAAGCATTTAGTCACTTTGACAATTTCTTTCTACATAGACAACAGACTTACCGGATGAGATGAAATGCATCATTCAGCCATTCCTTGCCTTGCTCTAACTCCTCCACACTCATACGCTCAAGAGATCCTCCATATCTATCAGCAACAAGCAAAAATTAGCTACTCACGGAACCACATATATGGTAGAAAGTATTAAGCAACTCAAGTTGATTAGCAGAGAACATGCTATTGTGAAAAGTCATGTTAAATGTAAATTGGCTACAAATGTTGAAAAGAGAATACCACAAAGGAAGCTCTTCCAATACACATGTTATGGTAAACAAAAGATATTGTGGGTAGTCTAAATTTTCTCAGAAAGCAAAATCTGAGAATAATTGCTGCCTAACATTATATTATAAATTAAAATATGCAAGGCATCTAAAAGCTCTGATTTGGTAATAATGAAGGTTGTTTAATATTTAAATTCAGCCTTAGTAAATTATGGATTTTCTTCAGTAAATTATTAGATAAATTAAATAGCAGAAAAATAAGACATACTCAGATAAGGAAAAAATAAAAGAGAACGTAGAGAGTATATGCTACAAAAATGTGCTGGTCGAATTTTTGTTTATGCTGGACCTTTATTATTTACGAGTCTAAAGAGTTCACAGGTCTGCATTCTGATCTAGACTGTTGTTAACTATCATATATCTTATTTTATCCATATCATATCCCACCGTGACAATACTAAGCATCCATATCAAATCATGATAAGGCAACCAGATCAATATGCTCCATATTTTCTTCTTTTTGCTCAGACTATTCTCATCATAATTTCCCTATCAATTCAAGATTTCCAAATTAAAGACTTAAGATGGATTAGAGTCAGACACTTGGTTGCTAACGGCAGAGTTAAAAAAAGGAAATAAAATGATTGGGATGGAGAAATCATAATTTTGGCGAATTCAAACAACGTAAACATTTCCAATGTCATGACTTCAATAATTTTACCACACCAAACAAACTCCAAATTATGTATGCTCAACCTGTATATTCAGAAAAACCATATATAATCACCAAATATCATAAATTTGCAGAACATCCAAACATGGCAGCGGGTTAAAGAGAACTCACTATCAAGTTCAACACAACTTTTAAGTGTTCAGAGAAAATTAAATTAGAAGAAATTTTAAACAAGCAAATGTGTGAATTGAAGCTTTAACATTACAGAGAATTAGTATTTGTGTCTGTGAATTGGAGAGAGTAGAAAGACAGTTATGTCAGGAATCAATCAGAACAGCTGAAGCAACATAGAAAATTATGACACTCTCTCAAAACAAATTCAAAATTGCCCAGGGAAAAAGCTTCAGAAAAGCAGTAGCCAAGATTAAAAGGTTCAAGAAACATTCTAGTCTCAGTCAAATCAAATGACTACTAGCTTCAGTTATCAAATCTACCAAGTTTATGCGAAAATGGAAACAGACAAATCTATTCACTAACCACCCAACAAATTACCAGGTAAGGATAGGGAAGGTGTTAACTTAAACCTCAAGACTTATCAGTATACATGTTTAGAATCAGCTTCACACCAACCAAGAACTATAAATAGCCTAATCAAGCTTTCCCCACGGAATGTAGCGATTATTCTTGAAGTCTAGCCCGACTTTTTTCCTTGGTATGGTCAAGCTGATAACTTCGCATGAAGGTTTGACTTGGTGCAAATCATGCATAGCCAAACCCCTAGTTAATTTATAGCTTGAGGTATCTATAAAAGGAATGTATGATCAGAAAAATTGGAAAAAAAGTTCAAGTTTATAGTATAAATAAAATAGGGTCCCAAATTTGGAATCATGTCTCAGTTTGACTCTTTTGCTTATCTGTTCCCTTTTTATCTTACAGTATATTTTTTGTTTCAATCTTAATGTAGACTCCTAAAGGATATCTCACAAGCTGCATGAGCTTAAAAACCAAAAAGGCTAGTCTTGGCACCCACTAACTAGTCTTCTACTTTTCAAGGCAAGAGCTTCTCCCACATAAAGTTACCACAAAAATGAATTTGGCAAAATTTTATTGTGTTGGCATCAAGTTGACAGATGTATAAAGCAACTCAACTTTTTGATGGAGCCTTCTCAAGATAAAGTTGTATCATCTGGCAGCATCGCAGGGCCAAAAATTGCAAAAGATCATAGTCTAATAAAACTGGAACAGCAATACAAACTCAGAAGAAGGTCAGTATAAGTCCTAAGTTTCTTTGACTTCTATTTCATCTTGGATCCAGAGGATCATATGTTCAAGGTGTTGGTACCTGAAGAACCAATTACTTCATGCAGATGAAAATAAAGAGTAACTTAGAAGCATACAGAATCTCAAAGAAATAGTGCTGGATTATTTGTTTATCAATAGCTTCATAGTAAAAAAGATTTAACAGATTACCTGAAGCAAGAAAAATGAAAGTCTAGTAGTTTTATCTTGCTCCTAGTATTTTTATCGTGCTCCTAAATTTCAGTAATTATTTCTTCTCAAAGAGCTATCTCTCCACCCCTTCCCCGCCAAAGGGCCCTCTTCTTCAGGAAGGGCAAGAATAGGTAACTGTAGCCACACTCAATCAATGACTATGTTCTCATAATCACAATCATGCCATCAAGGGAAAAACTTTAGATTGTTTGCTATCTTTCATCTACTATCACATCATGAAGATCCTGCAATTATTTCCCAATTAAATCATCACCACCTGTACTGTCCTCAATCTAATAAGTTAAGGATTGGATGACAATAATGAATCAATCCCACATCAACCACATTTCTTTTGAAACTTATACAACGGAAGCACCAAGTGAGAATCAAAGGCCTCATCCATACCAATGAGGAAAAGATACCGCTTAAACAAAAGCATAACAAGACACTTGCTGGACAACAGGTTACAAATTTGAAAATTTGAACATTTACAGAATGGCAAAAACTCACTGAAATTAGAGATCCAGTTTTTATGCATATTTGAATCAAGGTAACATTTAGGACTAATTGGAGCACAGTGTTTAATATATGTTTCAGAACTTTAACCAATCCCAGTTTAATTATCAAAAGGGATTAACATGGTAATGGAAAGTAGTGCTAGCTATGTGGATGTAAGAAATAAACAGACTTTATAGATCATGAAAGGAAGGCTAGAAGTAACATGAAAGAAAACTGAAAGGAGAACAAAACAGTCAGAGGACATGTATTTTACCTAGCATTGAAAAATGGTTTCTTGATGTGTTTCTCCAAAAGCTTCCTTGCATGATCCCTAACCTAAATGCCAATAAATTCAATCATTTGAACAAAAATCTCATAAAAGATATAGAAATAAGCTATCACTTTGGAGTGAACTTACCTTGTTTTCCATAGAGCATAGCACAAACTTCCACCCGTGGCTTTCATTAATATTGCATAACAAGGCATCAATCCACTCACTTTTGCCAGAATTGGGTACCCCTGTTATCACAGTCAGCTCTCCAGGCACAACCTGCTCAAGAGAAATAAATCAACCAGTTTTGCACAAAGATTCTCAATTTCAGATTTCTGAATTACCACTAAATATTTTGAACCTGTCTATAGATTCCAGACATATTTACACAAAGGAGTGAAGCGGCCACCATAGGAGCCCCTTCTCAGCTTTACAACCATGTCTAAGACAATTCTTGTGCCTAGACAGCTGATCTCTCTGCCAACAGACACTGCTCAAGTGATCTAGTCACTAGAATGACAACATAGTCAGTTAGCGGCAAGAGACGTGAGAATTTTAAATCCAAGCTGTCAAGACTCATGGCAAATCTAGATATTTTGTCTTTTTTTATCAATTTGTCTATAAATTTCATTCAGTTTTCTTATGCTTTGGCAGTTGAAGTCACCAGACCTCGGTAGTTTCAATAATACAAAGCCCCAGTTTCTCTTGTACTGAGACAAAGGGGTGAAAGGCTTAAGTGTAGAATTAGCTATCTTACGCTAATCTACAGTCATTATAGCAAGCCATCCATTATTTTTCCTCTTGGCTTAAATAAAATTACAAATAGAAAACACGGATATCGTTTTTATTGGTCTTCAAGGTGACAAGTTGAATGTTGTTTTGAAACTGAATTTAGCATTTAACATTTATTTCTCACCGTGTGGATCCATTCAAGACCAAGGATTCAAATATCGAGGTTCAGTGGCATATTATGGCCAGCCAATACGGTGCGTACCATATTGCGCACCATATCAACAAAGGATATTAACCAGTATGCTTTTGTACAGCTAATACTCTCCCTTGGTACGGACTACTTTGGCCTCCAAACTTGTTTTTTAATCTCTTTTTTTAATGTTTTATTATTCTAATGCTACATTTATGCATAAATATGACAAGTGTATTGATTTAAATGCCCTAGCGATCATATCAAATGGGTGATTTTTTTTGCTACTTTAATACATAATTTTCCATAACTTGCAATTATATCTACCTTGGAAAACTCTGTACAAATAATGGAAGTGCAATTAGGTTACTAGAAATCCACAAACTAATGAATGATACAGAACAAGATGCCCCATCTTGGTACCAGGCCTTGTATCGGTGCCACACTATCGCTGTGTCAGTACGGTACAGGACCGGTTCAACGTACCGGAATTGGTACGTCTTCCATACCGTTTATCGGTACCGAACCGGTACAATACGGTATGGACCGAACCAGTACAATATAGTATGGACCGTACCGTTCGGTTTGGTACGGTGCAACAAAACTTGATATGGAAGATTGTAGTCATTCAAAGATTAAAAAGTTCAGTACAACAATAATTTTATAAATGAATGAAGATTCAATACATTTACCATATTTTGAACAGCAAGGACCATGCTTATGATATAGAAATGTAACCCGTCACCTCAATGCCCCAAAAAATGCTTTGTTGGATTGTAGCTGCTTAATAACCCACTATTTACATAGAGGAACTGTTGAAGCATTCAGTATTGTTTAGTGTCATGTTAGATGAGATGACTTGGAGACCGAGATATATGACTTTTTTACAGATTTTTGGGCTCTATGAATATTGATAGAATAAAATTTACAAGCCTTTAAAATTTGCGAAATGCATTAACATTTAAAAAGTAGAAATTTTGATGCAAGTGCAAAATTAATAAGCTTAAATTAAGAATAAGAAATCATTTTTTTTATTCTTAAGGAATCTGAAGTTGTAAGTATTTTTTTTGAACTCAATTAGGGTGTTGTTCCTTATTTATGCGTAATATCCTAATAAAGGACACTTAAAGAATATTCATATACATAATTTTGTACTGAGTAGTTTGTTTATCTATCTTTAGGTAGTTTGTGTGCTTCTTGGTTGCTCTCACCTTCAAATGGTAGAAACCATCCAGGAAAAAGTGGGTTAAAGGCTCCCATGCAGTGGCTAACAGTACCTGATTGCTTTGGGACTGGTTTGAGCTTGATCTGGGGCTATCCTGGCAGTTCGGGGCTGGGTTGGCCAAACTGGTCTGTAATGACCAACGTCGCCCAGTCACGTGACAGACATGTGTCAAGTGTCCAAGTGTCAAGAAGATTTAGATGAGAATCTTTGAAAGACTAGGAACAAAGACATGGACATGTTATGTAGATGTGTTTGTAAATATTTAAAAATAACTATATGTAATAAATAAATTGCTAGACCAACTGCTTTGTAATTTGGTAGAATTTGCCACAACCTTAGCTTAATATTATGTTGAACTTGAAAACTTCTAGGCATAGTTGCTAGGAGTTCATGTGTGACTGTCATCATAGCACGATGTATTGACTTAAAGTGTCAAGGAGTGTCATGAGTATCCAGATAATCAAGTATTCGGACACATTAAAAAAAATATTGAATTTTGAAGTACCCAGGTAAACACTACTACTAGCAAAAAATATCAAATTTTGAAGTACCTAGGTAAACACTACTAATAGCCCTGGTCGGTCCATTACCTGCTGAAATAGCTGGTACATTCAAGCTATAAAACCTTGTTCAGGATACAAGGAGAAGATTCTTAAAAGATGGAAAGAAGAAATATGTCTTTTGGGTTTTTTTCTAAGCATGTTTAGTATTAAACAGATTGCCATCAGAATTGAGAATTTATTCAAACACTCAGACAAGTTAGGGGTCTGGTGATAATCTAGGAAGAAAAATATTAGGGCCCTACTGGGACTAAAGGAGTTCTTATGAGTGGCAAGTTATCAGTGAGATTTCCCTCTTTGGAGACCTAGCCAGCTCGCCAATCCCCTTACTCTTGATTTTTTTGCAACATTAAAAAATCCATTTCCAATGTGATTTTCGCTATCCAGAAAACAATTGGTATTGAAGTTCAGCTGGCTGCCCCAATCTCCTACCTCCCTTTGCTTCTCTAGAGGGGAGTCACCATCAATTTGTCCAGGGATAGCAGCTTCCACCATTCAAATAGTGTCTAGGAGTCTTAACTGTCATACAAATTTAGCAAATATAATATAAATGTCTAAACAGGTACTCTGAGTTTTAGAGTGTTTAATAAATTTAGAAACAAGCACCTTCCTAGTACAAAGTGGCAGTAGGTGGCCTGGCACTCACCTAAGCACCAATATACGCACCCAAGTGGGCATCCCACTTGAACAGCAAGAAAGCGCCAGACACCTAGCAGTGGGGGGTGCCCAAGAACCTATACAGGACTAATGCCCAAGAACCTACATAGCTATTATATGAAAATAATATCTGGAAGTGATCCGTGACTGATGCAAAAATAACAGACATTTTAAATTTTTGGATATTATATTTCATCTTCTTGCTGCTTTCTGAAAGGTATACCAGTTTTTATATAATAATAAAAAAAAACTGAACTATAATGTAAACTGTATTTTTGTCAAAAGCAATGTATGCAGTGAATATATTCATGGAGATCCCCAAGCCTTACATTATATAGTTCATCTAAAGCTTTCCAGCCTGTCGAAACGCCAAGCTCAAATCCATGATGGCAATGATAATAAGCATCAATCTCATGGAAGAAATCACTGAAGGTAAATAGACCACGTATGGGATACAACTCAGCATTCTCTACAACTTTTCTCAGTGCATCTGGTCCTAAATACATGAGCACCTGAAGGAATGATTAAAAAAACCATTTAACACAACAAAGTGCAGCAAAATATAGAATGAAGGATAAACATAATGTCAGAAGAAAAATCGAGTATCATTCTTGATCATCTTTCCGTGGAAATATATAACTTGTAAAAGCAAATGGCACATAGCCTAAATGCATCAGGCAGCTTCCTCAAATTAAAGGCCTGACATTTAGCTACAAAGAGTATGTACTTCAGAATAGGATATTATCTATATTTTAGGAACAAATCTACAAAGTAGCACAATTGGAATTTTGCAATTTATATAGAATTCTTCTTTCACACTTATCTACCATCTTGTCCTGCGAAGTGCTAACTGAGTTTAGATTGTGGCATGTAACTTTAAGTTGAAAAGTTTACCATAGAAAGCAAGTCCACCATACTACTTCACATGATAATTATATTACAGGTAATAATCACTACATAAGCTACATTATTATAGGTTAATAGAATTACCAGCAACGTGACATATATAACTTGATCAAAACAGAAAAATTTAAAGTAGAACATGTGGAACCAGAATGTCAACATGACCTAGTAAGCTGGACCAATTCATTTTTCGCTTCTCATATGCACCTTTTTGGGTTCTGCTATTGCAATACCATGCAAATCTAGTCAGTTACAAGAAGCTTATCAACCTCAAAGCTTAATTTTAGATTTTAAACATTGTCAGTCTCAACTGGTTTTTGCAAACTAATGCACACCAGCAAAGCTGTTAAATTCACGTGTCACCCTCCACAGCCCTCACCAACGAATCCATAATCCTACATTCCATGAACAAAATATTAAATAAAAATAACAATGACATCCAGATTTGTTGTGTATGCAACAAAGGAACCCTAAACTCTATTAAGATTTAGATGGCTTTGGGCACATAGTTTAGGTACATTATATAGTCAATCAGCTGAACCTGTCTCCATCACAGTCAGCTGTGGAGCACAACTTGGAATCAGAAAGGTCCCACAGGACTAAGCAGATACACACCTCAATGCCCAAATATTGAAAATAATGAACAGCATAGTACAGATTTCACACATTCAGTCTCCTTAATCATCTTAATTTGTCAACACACATGTCAGTAAGTCTGCACAAAGAACAGGTTGACAGATGGGAGCAAGGAACTAAAGATGCTCTGCACATGAATTTCTGAGTATTACCACATCGACCAGCATAGCAGGTCCCAAATGATAATATTCGTCCAGCAATAATCATATATATTACTTAAGGCCACACATAGACTCACATATTTTAATTTTGTTATTCTAGATCTAAATATCATTAAACAATTGAACTGATTTTCCAGAGGGTCCACATAAGTAGAACACAAATACAGTGCATGAGACAGAAAGAAGGGAAGAGGGGGGGGGGGGGTGCGGCGGGGAGAAATACAATATGGTCCCCTGAAAATCATGTTAATCTGAATAACAGCCACATGTGAGAGATAGTGCACAATGAGAAAAATATTATCAATCAATCTAGCATCAAAATGGGAGCTGGAAGGACAACTACTGAGGTCATATGAAAGAAGGGCAACTTGATTGCACTCTCTTGTTATAAAGGGAGGACAGTTGCTTATCATGCAAGACAGCAGGCAATGAATCATTGTGCTTATCATGTAAGAGATGCAAGTTAAGCAATATTTGTAATATATCGTAGCCAAGATGGATTTTGAGCAAAGCATCAAAAGTGCACCATGTCCTATCATCAAGTTGATTTAGAGGACAACACATGGTAAAAAAAAATTTTGCATAATGGAGGATCAGGCAATGAATCACTGTGCTTATCATGTAAGAGATGCAAGCCAAGCAATATTTGTAATATATCATAGCCAAGATGGATTTCGAGCAAAGCATCAAAAGTGCACCATGTCCTATCATCAAGTTGATTTAGAGGACAACACATGGAAAAACAATTTTACATAATGGAGGATATATGTCCTATATATCAAATCAAGGTCTCAAGAATGTTCTCAGGAAAAAGAATCAGAACCTAAATCATAATATACCAAATTGAATCATAGAATCAGATTGCAAATAATTAGATTTAATGATACGGTTTCAGTAAAATAATATCTTTTGAATTTTTCCAAATGTAGAGAAACTATAAGCCCCCCATATGGTATAATCTTGTGATTTTCCAGTTCCATTTTAGTTCTAAATTCAAATGAGATAAATCAGCAGATACCTTGAATTACATATATTGTGAGAAAAGGAAAAGTAAATCTGCTTAGCAGAAAAAGCACCATCTTGCTTCTGACCCTCACGCCTGCACCGATCTATCTTCTAAAATATTATATTCAAAATGTGAAATTGTTCATTGAATTGAAAAGATTTTTATGATAACAAATGGCCATTGACTTCTGGAGAGTGATTTGCAAAATTTTGTTCTGATTCCCTGTTTAATTCACACAGCAAGAGCATTATATGTATTATCTTTAATAGGTCTTTCAACGGAGCAGGCAATCCACAATATTCTCCACAACTGGTTGCATATAAACATCTATAAAGAGTTTCATGACCCTTAGGAGTAGGTATCACTAAATTATGATGACAAACTGATGTGGGACCGAATTGCATCACATTCAATAGTGTACATTTTGCTGGAGTTAAAGTTCTTTATTTGTAGGCTTTTGATTGAAATCATTAGGGTTCTCTGAAGTCCAATAATAGCCAATCAAGGTCATATTACAAGACTTTTAAGTCCATAATTTTAGGAGGTCGAGAAGACATCGATTTAGACAAGTTACGGGGTTGGTTACTGTTTATGTCAATGTCGCATGAATAGTAATGCTACAATACCTCTAGGTTGTTAAGGGTCATTAAGTTGTTTGTTTTGGAAATTTATTATTAATTTGTTCCTATCTTTGTAAAGAATCACAAAAGGACTAAAATTCATTAACTTGTGGGTCAAGTTTGTGAGTTTATAAAGAGGGTCAAGAAGAAGAGTTGTATGCTAGGCTTTTTTTTTGTGAAATGAGTTGAAGGTATGAGGCCAAGTTCTGTCATCATATTTACTCCCTCACTCCCGCTTTCCCTTTTATTTGTGACTCTGATTCTCTTCCTGTGCTACATCAATTTGGTATCAGAGCTGAAGGATCCTACCTTTTCTTCCTTCTTCATCCTTGATCTTCTTTTTATAAACTTTCCCCTTTATCATAATCATGAATGATGACTTGAATTTCAAAATTGGTGGTATTCATGAGCATGTCAAATATGAGAACTTTTGCTAGATAGTCAATAAGTAGCATCTATCAACAATGATGCGATGTCAATGCAGGCTACATTGCAAGCAATTGCAGTAGCTTTAGGCATTGAAAAGCTCCCTAAGGTCAAACTACAGATCAAAAATCTCAAAGATGAAGAAGCCAAAGAACTGCTGCATAAAGAGCCTGGAATTGATGCTTTACCATGTGAAGAGTCTACGGTCAAGGATCCATCGTGCAGCAGTACCACCATCAAAGATTTGTTAACTGAGAATCCATTAGTTGATGATTCATTGGACTTCTTGAAGAAAAAACATCAAAATAATGAAGATCCATGCGAGGACCTTATATGGCAAGATCACGTCACTAATCTATGAAGACCCATTCGTTATTGATTTTCTTGATTCCTCGAATATTGCCATTAAACGGATGATCCATGCTTTGTTGCTTGTAAAACAACGGACATTGGAACAACCACCAAACGATCTGTTTGCAAGAGAACTTTATGTAGGCCATCAAATCATAAAGGCTCAATGGAGGATCAAGCTTTTTGAAAAAGATCTGGGGGGACGAGATCCACGTAATGGAAGCGAAGGATGTGGGACAGAATTGCATCACATTCAATTGCCTGAATTTTGCTGATTTAAAGTTCTTTAATTGCAGGCTTTAGATTGAAATCATAAGAGTCTTTTGAAGGAGTCAATACCATAAGATCTTTAAGTCTATATATTAGGAGGTCCAGAAGGAGTCAATCTAAGTTCAAACGTCGGTTACTATTCACATAACGGCAGCATGAATAGTGATGCTACAGTTCTCATGGGTTGTTAGGGGTCAACAAGTTGCTTGTTTTGGAAAGTTACTAGGGAGTTATTTTTATCTTTGTCAAGAGTCACAAAAGGACTAAAAGTTATTAACCTGTGGGTCAAGTTTGTGAGTTTATAAAGGGTCGGGAAAAAACGACATGTATGTCGGTTTCCTTTTTTTGCGAAATGAATTGAAAGTTTGAGGCCAAGTTCGGTCTTTTTATTCTCTCTCTTGCACTCTCGCTAACTCCCTCTTCCCCTATTCTCTGTAGTAATTCTCTTCTTATCCGACATCTCAAACACTAGGAAGCATGGATACTTTACATGACATTTCGTATCCATACCGGATATTGCTATTCTTTGGATACTTCTCCAATGCATGTTACATACTTGTTTTACATATCCTATTTTTTGAATATTAAAAAACACACCAGATACTTCCTAGATACACTTCAGAAGTTCAGAATCAGATACTTCTTAAGTACCTCCAAAAAAGCGAAGGGTCTAATTTTGTAGTCTATTGATATTAGTGCTAGAATATAAACCTACGGATTGTGGTCCAGGATATAATGATAATAATGGGCTTGTAAAAGTTAATGCTACCCTATAAAGTATAGACTATGTCACTTTGATAATCTGCTATGCTTTATTGTTCCCCTTTTTATATACATATGCATTTGTGTGTGTGTGTATGCATGCATGCATGTATGTATAAAATAAATACATACATATTTACATATATGCTTCAAATCAAATGCCATGTCCTTATCATATCCATATTGGATGCAATACTCATTGGAAACTTCTCGGATACATGTCATATACTTGTTTTAAGTATTCTATTTTCAAACTTAAAAAAACACACTAGATACTTCCTAGATACACGTTAGATACTTCCCTGATACCTTCAAAATGAGCGGAAGGGTCAATTTTGTAGCCTATTGATATTAATATTAAAATATAACTATGAATTATGATCTTGGAATAATGACTAATAATGAACCTGTAAAAGTTAATACTACCCTATAAAGTATGGACCATGTCATTTTTATAGTCTACTATGCTTTATTGATACTTATTTTATATACATATGCATCTGTATGTATGTATACATGCACGCATACATAAAATAATTACATACATGTATATACACATATTTATGCATATGTATATATATCCTATCCGCATTTCCTACTTTTTAAAGATGTGTCATATCAACATATCCATATCGTGTTGTATCCATGTCATGTCGTACCTGTATCTATACTTCATAGGATAAACCTAGTTAAGCAGACCATGTTGTCCTTGTAACACTCTAAACTGCAGGCGACATGACAATTTTCCCTCCACAAAGTCTTGATCCCCAACCTGCTTTTAGCTTCTAAGGTATAAACATAAGATATAGACATGCATCAGCATGGATGGGCAGCAAGCAAATAAAGCACAGGCAAAGGGAAGGAGACAAGATGTACGTAAGTACAGGCACACATGCCTTGAACAATGTGCACTAGCATACTTTATTCACTTTGTTGAATTTCAGCTTATGTCATCCCTTTTAGTGCTTGAAAAGCATTTCAAGCATCACCTGGCAAGTGGATATACAATTTGTATCAGATCGGATCTTGTGAATGAGCTAATATGTTATAGTTTAGCTTTTAAAAATAGTCAATAATGTGCCAAAACAAGGGTTATAAATACTTAAAACAAAGTTTATGCAGAAATCTGGAGACGAAATTCAACATAGGAGGCAAAAGAGGAATGCAAAAACCCTCATGTTATTTAATTTTATAAGAGACTGTCAAATTGTGCAAACTGAGGGGCCATAAAATACAAACTGGAAGGATGAAGCAGAAAGGTAAAGACAAATCCAACATATGAGCCTGCTAAGTTTTATTCTCTTCTAGCCCGTATACTATTTATATCAACAATAGTATATCCATTAGCAACACAGCGTTTTTTGAATATTTTACTCTCCATATCTCAAAAGATCATTTGAATGGTAAACAATTAACATTCCTAGATATACATACTCAGGCATGAGGTACAACGGGGGAAATATAACATAGCATATTTCACTAAGCCTTCATTTAGTTTCAGAAGCACCAATCAAGATGCAGTAAATATTAACAAAATGAAGTAAAATACAAGCTGTCGACAGATAAATGAAAAGGAAGTTTTAAAGCACAGATCAAACCTCATTTGCATCTTTACAAACATCAGTAGAATTTTTCTTTGGCCACTTGACTCTCCAGCACCTACTTGTTTGTCCAAAAAAAAAATAAGTTGAACATATATGAAGCAGCTCTTTCTTTTATCAAACAAAGATGCGCACAGATGATAATGATGAGAAACTAAACCTTTCTTTACCAATGCGGCGAGCTATTTCTTCAGCTAAAGCTTGGCCTGGGGGATCAACATCTGTTGCTAGTATTATACGAGAAGCCTGGTAGGTTTTTCCCAGACATTGCAAATTCAGTTAGCTAATTCAGATGCCATATAAGCTACTGTGAGCAAGTCTTGTGACATTGACTTCTTTTGCATGGTAAGAAATTACCTTATCTAAATATTCCTTGCAGGTCCATAAATACTGAAACTTTTTGTCCTAGCTTTACAGAAAACACTGATCAAATGTTAGATCTCAACTGAATAATCATATACAGAAACTGCAAAAAGAAAGATGCTCCAACAACTCTGCGATTAAGTAGAAAAAGGAAAGTTTTACTCAGACTTTAAACAGTAGCTAAGCTAAACAAGCAAGTAAGAGATTTAAACATAACGCAAACAGCTACACCATCTGGAAGATGAAATTCAGCAAGACAGTAGGCTCGTTGAATGTTGAAAACAAGAAATCCTTAACATCAAGAAAGCAAAGTATTGACTCCAATTCATTAAGTAGAAACTTTGATCAATTTACCAGAAAATAAGGATAAATAATCCCCCTTTAATATGAAAATTAAACTCTCGAAAGCTGACTTCCTGAGTTTTTTTTTATTTCATTTTTCACTTTTCTCTAAGATTATGAACGAAAGACTGCTTTACCTACAGAATAACATCAGTCAGAAAAAACTAGAATGTTGAAGAAATTCAAAGAAGAACGTATAAAACAGATTTAGGAATTGGCAATATAACTAAGTGCAGAACATGATTGCCAACTTGTCAATCAATTCTTGGTTCTTAAATTTTGTCCAGATAGCTACTCTTGCCAAACTGGTTTTGATGTCTATGCAATCAAACAAGCAAAACAACACCAAAGAAGAAAAATCAATCTAGCTTATTTGACAAAAGTTTGCCATACTATGGCAAGCATCTCAAGTTGCATAACAGGGTCAATATATGTAAGCACTAACGTAAACATAGTTATTATGGTTGCATAAAGTAGTAACACTAGTTATTAAGTTTTCTGTTATTTTTTGACAAGTATTTGAATAATTTAGGTTAGTTTTAAGCGATGCCACTATCATGATTTTAGTGTCATCACCTGGTAGAAAAGTATACCTCAGCCTTGGAAAAATTTTGATGAACTTATCTAATACCCAAGGACAGCTAACCTTGCAATACTCTCTCAAAATACCCAATCATAAATATCAGACCGAACCAGATATCAACCCAGCCAAGGGGCTGCATCACTGGTCAAACTGATGAGTCGATCAGTTGGATCAGAAACATATTAAAATTAATAATAAATCAACATAATTATTAAAAAAATAATATAATGTTTAAAAAAACTATATACATAAGCTATCAATATTTTTTTAGTATTAAAAGTTTGAAACCACGAAATGATACGATAAATTTTATTTAGTTTTCTTCTTTTTTAAAATAAAAATATAAACTGAACTGCATTTTATCTCCTCTCCTTTTTTGACAAAAGAAGATTATGGAAATATAAAGAGTAAAAGAACAATAGACTAGGGCTATGTTATATGGACTTGGGTTCGTGCTTAAAGTGCTATTGCTTGTCTAAGCATCGGATCCTTTCAATTTTTAAGAGATTCTCCTTATGAAGCCATGTCCAAGTGGGCTACCAATATCCATTTTAAGAGTCAAGTGCAAGTACTTTACGCTAAATTGAATGGTTATTAATTTCTTTTATTTTTTCTTGCTCTATTCCATTGCTCTTTTATATGTTTGTTATGACATTTTGTCCTATTTCGATCATTTTTTACGCTCCCTGACTTTTGTAGCTTTATGTTTTGATATGAACTAGCATAGCACTCCCCCCCCCCAATGGATTACCTTCTTCCTCTTTTTTTCCTCTCTCCCAGTCATTTCAAGCCATCAACAAAGAGAAAAAGGACACCCCAAAAGGAGGAGCAGCTGCTGATATGTACCGGTCAGTACAAAGCAGTGCACAACGGTGGACCCAAAAACCGAGAATGTGATTCATTCCAGTTCCTGCTGGGTTAAGTTGCTATGCCCCATATCGGCCAGTTCAGGCCGGTACAGCAATCATAGGTCTCATATAGTGAGATAACAGGCTAAAACGTTATAAAATAAAATCATCTAGTAAATCTAAAAAATTGTGCCTTGGAGAGAATCACATAAATGAATGCAATGTAAAGTACAAACAATAAGGCTCTTTAGTCTTTATGTGTTGTGTTTCAAAGATGCAGCCCCAAGAAATAAAAACACAGCTTCTAGTTTTACCCTGAAAAGTAATAGTAGCTCAGTTGCTCCCTTTTATCAAACCTTGCCTTATTCCATATTTATTCAGCAAACAAGGCATTTAAATTGTGCCTTGTAGATAAGTCCCCTATATCAGCTATCAAACCTTGCTTCCTCTCTTTGTCTAATCTCTGCACCTCAACCCTAAAGACACTCATTGTCTTCTCTTTTTATCTAGACCACAAGTTCTACACTTACAATCTGCAACCAAAGTAACTTTAATATTCTTCAGTCAAAGAAGAGCAACAATGCAAAGCTACCTTCCTAAGTGAAGCATTTGCATTAATAGGATAGAAGCTACCAAGAAAAGCTTAACATTCAACAATCGATGACAAAAAATTTCCTTCAAACTTAGAATATGGTCCAACCTCTTTTTCATTCGGTATCTCTTCCGAAACTTTTGCAGGTGCACCATCAGGTACACTAACGCAATTTCGATAGCCAGCCTCTTCCATGGAGAGCTTATCCACTTCGCCCTCCACCTATTACCATGAGGAGAGGGAGTTAGGAAGAGAAAAAGAATATCAAGGAAGTAGTTTTATCAAATTAAATAGGCTATTGATGGATATATTACAATTATAATATCATTTGCTTGTTTGATATCATCAAGCCCATAAAATATTTTTTCAGTGTCCCTTTCCTGGTAGAAAAGAAGAACAAATATGTTAACAATGTAAAATATTTCTTCATTTTATATACCAGGGGCAGAGATTATATGATTAAAAAAAACTCAATACGGGATATGATCATAAACCTGCCAAAATTTTTTTGAGACTTCACGATACTTGCAGCCTACAAGAGTTCCATTTCGTCTATAGGTAAAAGCGATAACAATCTGTAGATAATAGTTGCAATATTATCATTGTCACTGATGACCAGATATGAAAGTACCATAGGACTGCAATCAGACCTGATCATTATATTTACGCTGCATTACAGCATTTCTTCGAAGTGTTTCTGCTGATATCATTCTCTCGGAGAAGTATGCAACAAGCTGAAAATTAAATGAAGCGGGATAAGAAAATGGGAAATCACATCCATGAATTTAAATGATATGATTGATAATATTACAGCATGAATATGTTCTCAAGATCGCATCAAATCATATTCTTTACAATGGAGCGAAAACAGAAATGTCCTCTCTTTCCCCTATCATCGGTTTCAGTTCTAGCCAAAAATCAAATAAAACCTATATATATAGATGTTGCTTTCGGTTTGGCCTATGCCATGATCAGCCAAATTATCAGTTTTAGCCAAAATCCCAAATCTTCCAAAGAGCTATAGATGAATGTATTCACCTTAAGCTCATCACAAATTGGCTCTAATAATATTGGAGGGGGATGGGGGGGGGAGGGGGGGGGGGACATAAAGATGAACTACCTCTTCACACAAAGGCTCTAGTTGAAGTTCCCTTTCTGAGATTTTTCGGTGCCCCTTAACTTGCAAAGGCTCATCTGATCTGAGATTGTGTGCCTTGACCTCCTCAGAGACCTGTAAACAGAAGGTGATCATTGCAAAGTGCAAGAAAACTCTTGTCTGCAATAAATCATTATGGCATCCATAACTAATCTGTTATAAGCTAAGGATACCTTTGCAGTGCCTCTCCAACCACATTTAGCTCTGAAACACGACCACATGGCTAATTGTCTACAGCATCAAGAGGAAGAAAACAAAGATTAGTTTGAAAAAGGTAAACTGCAAGGCTGACAATTAAACAATTGTAAGGACAGAGAAAAAAATATGGCAATAATGTGAAAGAAAAATTGAACTCACAGATCTTCACGGATGAAAAGTGAGAAGCTCTTCTCCTCTGAAGACCCTCCTTTACACTAACATAACAACAGCGTAAATTGATAAATATTTTTTCATAACGAAAGCAATATTTGACATGGATGGGCATCCACTGAAGTCAGTTAGTCAAACATGTTTGTATCTACACTACTTATAAAACATGTATTGATGGGCTCAGTAAATTAAAAAAGAAAAAAGAGAATAGAAGTTCATACTTCTTGAATTCGATTTCCAATATGTTACATTTGACCAATCAGGTGTAGGTATCCATATTTGTTGAAATCAAGGTCCGACGTACCGGTACCGGTCGGCGTACCGGTACCGGTCGGCGTACCAGTGGCGGTCCGGACCGGTTCCGTACCGGTTCCATACCGGTTCTCCAACGATAAGCTACCAGTACCGGATTTCACGTTGATCCGGTACCGGTCCCCGGCCGGACCGGTATGTACCGGCTCATACCAGCCAGTACGGACCGGTGTGGCAGACCATGGTTGAAATGATGTCCTAATGAAACATTGATACATTGTATAAGATATATGTTGTAGCATTCATGAGGTGGTTGTATTTTATTTCTGTGCAATGTCTGGGTGTTGGTCAATCTTCCAACCATACCATATCTATGATTGGTTGAAGGAACAAGGAGTTAGAACCCTAGTTCTGCCTTCGTTGTCTAAAGCAACTGATTGAGGTTTCTACAATGTCCTACTACCCCACCCACCTACCCACCATTGTGGATGATGGCAACTTAGATAGCGCCAACTATTCTCAGTTGCTAGAGTAGGGGCTAGCGGACCATGCATTAACACTTCATGACAAATTGACCAGAGTATGCTTGGCTGAAACAACAATTTTGAGGTAAGAGTGTGTTTGCTATATGTCGTAGCATTTGCATGTTTCCTGACATAAGGAAACCATGTGGATTACCGTAGGTCACATTCACTTTATTCACTGCACTATATAAACCGAGATGAGTTCATGCTTAGTGGCTCATTGGGTGTGCATGACTTGTACTAACAACATGTAGATGCCCAATAAGGGATCCAGTATCCAACATAGGGTTTAATAAATTCAGGTCAAAAGAGTTGATCAAACAATCAAATCCAAACAATTATTTGTCAACAATATTTTGACACATTTATTTGTTGTATAAGAATAAATATGAAATATATCAATTTGTTCGCAAAGAATTTTCTCAGCGAAAGAGTTTCACCAATGCCTAGTCAAACCCTAAAGCCCAATGGATGAATGTAAGGTTACGGGCTTGAAGGTATTATTATACCATCTCAAGAACCAACAAGACTGATGGGCTATAATGGAGGGATACAAGTGCAAATAGACCTCAAAACTCATGATGTTTTGTGTCCTAAAGACATTGTTATAACACTATTTTCCTAGGTCACAATTTAGATGTGAGAGTTATTTGAGATGTGTTAGGACTTATCTATAGCCCTATGAGCGAAATCCTGTATCTACCTATACAATCCCATGCATTCACAACATGAGCCAGCTTATTTTAGAGCCCATCAGTGTGCATAAATAGGCATGGATTCACAACTTCAGCCTACAGAAGATTCTGAGGACAAGAGCTAGGCTAACTAGGTCTTCAATCCCAATCGAGGTTGTTCATGTGGCATTTTTAGGCCAATTCTGAGAGGTTATTGCGGCCATTGTTGGGCTAAACATTGAGAAGCATATGAGAAAGCCTATTACAGTGAGAGGCGGACCCTCTCCTAAGAGTTAGGCAAGAAAGGAGGTCAGTGCTACTAGTTGAGCATCATTTTTCCTCTCCAAATTGGATTAAAAAAGAAGAGAGAGGCAGCTAACAACATAAGTGGGGCCACCATTCAAGTGTATCACTTTTCTCCTCATATGATTAGGAGAGAAGGGGAACAGGCGGCCACCTGTCTCCTATACAAAAGGTCGGACTGGCCCCTAGGATATCCCATACTCTTTCTTTCTCTAATAACTCCTCTCTCCCTTCTCACTCATATCTTCTCCCAACACCCCCCCCCTACCCCTCTTCCTTCTTTTCTATTGCTTCTGTAATGGATCTAGCATTTGCTGAAACCCTAGGACACCTCTGTGATGGGTGAAGCAATTCCAAGCAGATAGTGAGAGTAACAAGTGGAGGTTATGCATGGATCATCTACGGGTATTTGGTTGTGAGATAACCTCGATCGAATCACTTACATTGGGGCATGAGCAATCATCTAATGTTCTAAATTACTTCGAGATATTTTTGCATGCTACTACCTGATTTGGGCACGTGATGATTATTTTCCTGCTGTACTTCCCCTTTATCATGCTTTCAATATTGTACCTTAAGAAATGTGGTGTTCTTTGGGTAGAGCATATCACAATGCTTTATACAGAATACATGTCCATTAGTCATCTGATAAAAGTATGGTGAATTTCCTTTTCTTTTAGGAATTGTGAATTCAATCGTTCATTTCTAAATTATACCTCATCTATTTGTCTCATTTTCAGTGCACGCAATGATGCATTATATGGATGTGATACCTCTACGAAACCAAGCATTGAATAATACAATGAGAATGATCTAAAATATCCTCCTCCAGCATTCCATGACTTTCTCACTATCAACAACAAGGTGAAATGCCAATGAGTTGCTTAATGGAAATAATATCGACTAGCATAAAAAGCAACACAATTATTCTTTTTTCACTAATCACTTCAAAATGAGATCATGTCATCTTCAAGTTCAAAAGAGTGCAACTAAGTCATATTCTGATGTTTTGTGAAGATGACAATTGGCACAGCAATTAACCTGTTATTTACAAAAACATTACCAATTTGGCATTCTAAACACGGTAGAAAGTAAATGACTGACACTATTGGAGTGGGGGTGGGGGGTTGGGGTGGGGTTTGAGTTGTGGAGCCCATGATGTGTCTGAGTGGTACCAGAACTTTTGTAGTAATTCAACCTTATAAAGAAGAAATAATAAAAATAGAACTTTTAAAGCATTTGCCTCATCGAATAGAATCTGGAGCTATACCTGTGCAATATAAGGCACTTGTTTTATCATCTGTACAAACAACATTAATTCATGCATATATGTATGCAAAGAAATATGTTGGAACCAATTCATGAGGTGCAGATACCAATTTTTGTGAATTTACAAGTAGGAACAAGTATATCTTGTACAGGCTTACATAAAATACAACAGACACATTGAATGCTTCTAAATTTATATTACAGAACAGAGCAGGTTTGCCAGGTTTTCATCATCCTGATGAGAACCCTAATACGTCCATATTGTAACAGGACAACTTCACAACCAAATTAACTAAGAAGAAGAAGAAGTAACACTAATTCCACTATGGGAAAATGATAATAATAGACCAAATTGAGAACAAGACAGAAAAGGAAATGAGCATGAGACTAGGAATTACAATTTACAAACTACAGCCAACACGTACAGTAATTAAGATTAATACAATCAACAAGCAAATTAAGTAAATATAGCAAATAATAGAACAAGAAAATGAGAGTGGAGTAAAAGCCACCTGTGGGCACGTCATGCGTGAATACTTCCCAGGCTGACAAGAACCACACTTAATTCCTACTTCTGCCAACTTAGATTTTAATCGGGCAAGTCGCTCTGTGTCAACCATCTTATCATCCGGCTTTGGCAGATGAACTAACCCACAACCAAAAAAAAAAAAATGTTAACAATACTTAGTAACCGATTCAGGTATGATGCTCTAACATTCTGGTAGTTATCGAAGGAAAAAAGATCGAATTTTTAAGCATCACTCGTCCGAGGCACATGAAATTACCCATAAAAAGTAACAAAACATTGAAAAACGAGTCAATTATGATATCTAGACAAATATCTATGTCCTAAAAGGGAAAAAGATTGGATTTTTAAGCTCGGTACCAGTTTTGTTGACCATGAGCGGGCCAACGGAGAAAAACCTAGCTGATTTCAGGCAAGACGGTAGATATTTGGAGTTGGGACTCCGTGGGCTCTGCAAGACGAGGCGCCGGTGGGTGTGGAGATGGAGAAGGCGATAAGGGGAACCGGGTACCGCCGCTGCGGCGGAGCATCTCATCGGAATGTGCTTAGAGCCACCCATGAGGAAGCTGGAAGGAAGGAGTGTGTGGAGAGAGCGGCGGGGGAGCGGAGGCATCATCCGAGGAGGGCTCGCGCCCTCAAGGCCGGAGAGCAGGTGGGCGAAGACTTGGGAGGAGATGAAGGGGGGGGAAATGGGAAAAGGATTCCGTTTGAAATGAGAGAAATTGCGGTTTTGGGGTTCTTATTTTAGGGTTCTCCGGCCGTGCATCGACCGAATAGGTCTTGGAGTTCAGCCGCTGGATGGCATTGGTCTCTCGCATCTGCTTTTGTGAGGAGTTAGCCCATTGAGGGATCTTGAGTTCAGCCAGTTTAGCCCATTCTTAAACCAATACAAGTTGTGCTCAAGGCTCAAGCTCCAACCTTCACAATAGGAGAGGGATGCCAAATATGCACTTGAGACTAAAGTATGCTTCAATATGGTCAATCTTTGGGGCAGTCCTATATGTGTCCATGGCTCAAAATTATCCACATTAATCCTTACATACTGTATGCAAGCCTAGCATGAAATGGATTTACTTAGATGAGCATTTTTGCATAAAGCAGTATCCATCTAGTCATATTGCATGACCATAGACCAGCAAGGTAATTCTACATCAATATTGGACCCAACAATAGGTAAGGCCGATCGAGATCTACAAGTAAAAATTAGTCGTCCATTACTCGATTCTAGGAAAATGTTTAGCTTCGACATGGACCTCTATGCAGTACAATACCTCAAACAAGATACATAGTGTCATGACTATGATTGACATATACAGAACGTATTTATATTTGTTAGCATTAGGGCATGCGAAATTATTTTTCATCCATCTCTACGAGCTTATACATGGAATAACCTTCATAGGCTCATGCGTGAGATTTTGTTTAGCAATCTTGGACTAGGTTATGATCTTAATTAATCCAGAGCTAGAAAAATAATTGCTATAAAACTTGAAATTGAGATAATGAGACATGGTTGATCAGACATATGAAACCCATGCTGAATAAAAGATTTTACTTGTTGGTATTTGGGATACATATCCCTTTTGATAAGCTGGATATTTGATGTATGTATATGCGGATATTTATTAGTTTAATTAAGTTATATTGGATATTTAAAAAGAGGTTTCATAATTTATATTTTTATTTTGGTGTCAGTTATTGTTATTTTTAAACTATATTATTATATTAGTGTGAATATGCAGAAATTTTTATCGGGCTATAAAGCTCACAACCCTCTTTCTTTTTTTTAGAGTTGCAGGTGTGTAGTACTTAGCTATAGTTGAGATCACAGGTGGAAAGGGATGAATAAAAAAAGCATCATTGTTACTAGTTGGATGAATGAATTTAACTTTATACAAGTTTGTTACTTGTTATGAAATGAGATTATTTTTGTTTAAGGATATTGAGGTGATAATAAATTTTTAAGCCTAGCATATTTTCTAAGACCCTGCCCTAGAGAGTATACGGCCATGTCACGTAACTGACTCGGGTGATGGGTTTCGGGCGTGACAAATACTATGCCTTAAAATTGCTTATCAAGTATAGGATATTAGAAACATATTGAACACACTCATATTAAAATTAATTCTTAGAGCATGTATTTTGAACATTTGATATTGCATTATTTATTTCATTCATTAATCATTTTTATTATTAAAATTAAATTCTTTGCACTCTCTTCGGGCAAAACAAAAAAAAACAAATAGAGTAGTTCTATTTTTGCAAGAAAAACTACCTTTGTATCTAAAATCATTGACATCTAGATATAATAGCAGTTTTTCATGCAATGATCATTTCACTTATCAACATTGTGTATCATCTAATATTGTCTGATACAACCTCCTTTGCTTATCCCTACCTCCTTACTAATTTTTTTGTTAATTAATTACATCATGCTGTATAGTGAAGGTTACTTTCTGGTACTTATAGTGAAGAAAAGCATTTATATAGTGGTGCACAGACATATGCATAAAAATCCTATGTGGGAGATAATCCATATGAAAAAATAATTAAAATAATTAAAATATCTTTAATGGATAGATGATTAAAAAGAAATATTTATATGGCGATCGTGTTGAGAGGCAAAAAAAAAATAATTTCAATATTTTATTTAATTAAAACAACTATGATTTTTATTAACGGTATTAGGAAAACTGTTATATTAGGAATATTTAGAAAAAATAGTGTTTTAACAGAATACATAAATAAATATAAATTTTAAAAAAATATTTATACAAGTTTAAATTTAAAAAAAAAAAGTATTTATGCAAAAACAACCCTAACATAAACCACGTACAGAAGCCCGTCACAACCCTTAAAAAGAGGGTGTGCGTTGGCGCAGCGGTTACTAGACGCACCCCAGTTCTTTCCACCGTTATATGGTCGGAATCACCCGCGAAACTGCGGTTCAAACCCTCCTTCCCTCCCTCCCTCTCTCATGGCGCCCACTTCTCTAATTCCCCTGGCCCTCTCTTTCCTCCTCTCCGTCTCCATTAACCCAACCCTACCTTCCTCCCTCATCAACGAACTGAACCAACCGCCGCCGCCCGATTTCCCGGCAATAGTCTCCAACAACTGCCTGAAAGACCCCTCCCTCCGTTACTGCAACTCCGCAGCCACTGATATCACCAACATCTACAAATCCACCGTCGTTGCCCGACACCTCTGCACCGCATCCAACAACTCCGACTGCAACCTCTCCTTCGCCAAGATCGACCTCCGCTCCCGTCCAAAGGTCGCACCTTTATACCTCTCCTTCGCCTTCTTCTGGAAGTACTGCCCCTTGTCGGTGCTATCCATCGATCTCTCGAACAATTCGCTCGATGGCCCGTTCCCATCTGATGTTCTCCAATGTACCCAGATCCATTCGCTCGATATAAGCCTGAACAAGCTCGATGGGACTCTCCCTTTGGAGAACTTCACCCTCCTATCCAACCTCTCCTTCCTTAACCTGTCCTACAATCACTTCTCGGAAGGCAACATAGAAGGAATCGCATTCTTCGAGCGCTTTAACTCCTCGAGCTTTCTTCACTCGGATCTTTTCCCCGGCGACCACCACTACGGGTTCAGAGTCACCACAGCAATCTTATTGCTGATTGGTGTTTTGGTCTCTGTTGTTTCAGTAGTAGGTTGTTTTGGATGGGTGTTTGTGCGTCGACCGGACCTTTTGCCTTCATTTCTTCGGAGAAGCCAGAAGTTTACACTGGCAATGCTCAAGAAGTCTACTGATGGGTTTTCAGAGGATAATTTGGTGCGGAGAGGAGAAAGGGGGGAGATTTACAAAGGGAGACTCAGGGATGGGCTTGAGGTTGAGATTAAAGTTCAAAGAGGGAGGATTTCAGGCGAATCGCGCAGGGCCTTCGATGAAGAGTGCCGGGTTCTTGTGCAATTACGACATAAGAACTTGGTTAAGGTGCTGGGTTGGTGTAATCAGAGGGAATTAAGGGCTGTAGTGATGGAAAGGATGTGGGTCTGCAGTGTGGAAGGGTGGCTTTTGGGATCGCCGCCATGGAAACAGAGGCTAAAGGTCTCGATGGGAGCGGTCGAGGCGATGTGTTATCTTCAAGAGCAGCGGCCTTCCGTCGGATATGATCTTAGGACCAGAAATGTGATGCTGACCGAAGACAATGAGCCTTTGATTTTGAAGTTCAAGGTTCTGGATCAGAACACCGAATCAACAAGTAAGTACTGAAACAAATGGCTTCTGGGTAATGGTTGTTTCTTTTCTCTTTTTTTTTCTTCTGGGTACTGAGTTCTTCTCTTTTTAAGTACTAATAGTAGTTCTAATAGTATTATTATCAGATGTTTTAATCTATTGGAACTTATTTCTCTATTTCAAATGGTTTATTCATAGGAGGTCAGCAATAAACATTTTATACATACATTTAATTAAATCTCTCCAAGAAGTTAAATAATTTCTTAGTTTATACTCAATAGCTTATACATATATATACATACCATTAAAGATGGCTGCTTCAGTGATTTCAGCTTTGTGTCATAGATGTGGATAGACTCTCTTTATTACCTTAAGTTATTTAGATTACGGAAAATTGCCGGCCTTGTGACATTCTACGAATAGTATTAAAGGCATGCGATCTCAAAGTAGTTTTTGGGTGGGGTGATCTCCTCCTCCACTTAAAAAAGTCTTCCACGCATGTTTTGACAAAACAATGCTCAATTATAAAAAATAAAGAAAAAGCAAACATGTTCCCGTCCTTAATCATGCCAAATGTTTCATATGGCATCTACATTCTTGTATATGCTTATAAAGGAATGAAGAAAATGATCATTTCTATCAAGAAAAAAAAGAAGAAGAAGAAAATGATCATCTTCCAATATAATATTTAAGATTAATGTGTTATGGTTGACCCTTTGCTGAGAATGTAGACAAATGATTGCTAATAAGATAACATCTTAGAACGTATACATTTTCCATGAGTTTGGTGCAGCACACAAATAATTTTGACAGACACTGCATTGTTTATGCTGACTACACTCCGATTCACCGCAAAGAACTAATAAGCTAGGCCGATGTGCATCAAGTAAATCATGTGCCCTAATTTAGACCCAATAAGGAGTTTTATTTCTTCTCTTAGAGTTCAAACAGCATTGAAGGAAGATTTATAGAAGGTTATTGTTAGGCCTGGTAATATGCATTGTTGATGCTTCCCAAAAGGCCAAGTTCAAGTTATTAGTTGACAGTTACATTACAAGTACTTGAAGAACAGAGTCTCCAAAAACCAACTACACAGAACAGTGTCATCTCTTGCTATTTTGAGAGAACACCATAAGTGGTATTTTTTCTTAAAAGCGGCAATTTATATAGGTCTAACGTAAGTATATCCTGCCAAATCATGAGAGAGTAAAGAGTACAAGGGAGAGAAAATGTCTCCTGTAGATGTCCAGAGGAATTTTCCGAAAGGCCGGGCGACGAAGGAGGCGACCAGTTTGATGTCCTATTCGCCTCCCGAAACATATGTACTGCCTGAAAGCCGCCTATCAGATGAGAGGATGGCCATCACCATACCTATCCACACCTCGGATCCAGTCAATCACCACAGAAGAATCCCCCTCGAGATACATCCGCTCGGCTCCGAGGAACCTCCTCGCATAGGACTTAGATTTGACTAAGAAATCCCTTTGCTTTAATTTTGTAAAAGTAATATATTTTTACTATTTGGTTGCAGACATTTACAAGTTTGGCTTGTTTCTTTTGGAGTTGGTGACCAACAAGCGTCCGCATGAAGCATTCGAAAGAGGTGAAATGGGGTTGATCGATTGGGTCAGCATGCATTACCCTGGTCATGAGAAGAAGGTAATAGATGAGAAGATGAAACTCACCAGCACTACATACAAGCAAATAAAACACACCATAGACATCGGACTAGCATGCACTGATCTGTCTGCAGGTCATCTGCCGACTATAAGCCATATTTACAGCACTCTTCGTAAAGTTGTTCATCTTCTCTAGTTCAGACTGCTAAAAGCCATAGAAGACCTCACAAGTAAAGGAAAGAAGAGCGAGGAGACACAACATGTACATTTCTCATGAAGACAGAGACCATAAGCTTGCGAGCGCCATGGTGATTTGCTGCACTGCAGCAGCCTCCTCCTGTTTTGTTTCTGTATGCCAATAATTTATGGTGAATGTGAATTGGCTGGAGAATATTTTTTTTTTTTTTGGTGGTTGGTTCATCTAAGAGTTCTTTGATTATTCCTTGCAAGAGACTGCCATATATTTTTAGTATCTTGACATGAACCATGGTTTTGAAAAGCTTCAAGTTTGAAAAATGTTTGGCTTGATAAGCTATCCCTTCAGGGGCCATATATAGCTATCTGAGAGTTTTTTTGCCATAGTTCTTAAAACAAATTTTCTTAAGTCATATTTCTTAAATCATACACGAATAAAACATTAAATGGTTTTATAGAATTCATAGTCCATAAATAAGTGTTTAACAGTAGAATGAATAATGATGAAATTCATACTCGTCAGGTGTGAGCCGCCGATGTACCAAAAAAATAATAATGATGAAATTATTCTTTTTATAACAAAAATATAATTTTCATAAATATGAAGTTCATAGTTCCTAAACGGGCCATTAATATTAAAATATTTATAAAATTATTATTTTATAATAAATTATGAGTATCATAATATCGTATGCTTGATCTTTAATTTTAAGAAAACATGATATCATTAATATTTAGTATCATAAGCATAGAAAATATGTAGAAATTTAAAAATTAATATGGAGTGTCAGGATTACTTACAAGTTTGAAAACTACTAAGTAGTGTAAGATTTAGTTACCTCTTTTGTTTTAGACTTTCAAATATCGCTAGGCGAACCTGCTAAACCTATTTAAAGATATTAAAAGCGAGATTAATTTTTATTCGAATTATAATAATAAGAAAAAGAAACGGTTGGTCGGATGATAGTGTTTAACAGCTCCAAGCAAGTCAAGTCTAAACAACTCGATCTAGGAATCATGGAGTATAGACTCGATCAGGGCTAAAATCATTCGACAAGGTTCATCATCAGTGGGTTCCAAGGATACTAATAGGGATGGGATGATCGGTCCAGTAGGCAGCTCGGGCACCAAAGCAATTTAGAATCTCTTTTTAGGAGTCAACTTGAATCCATAGAATAGGAAGATAGAACTTAGTTCATGGATCCATAGGTCTTCTTAGAGAGAGAAATAGGGAGATGAGAGAAAAGAGAGAGAGAGAAATAAGAGAGGGATGGCTCTCTCTCTCCCCTCCCCCTCCTCCTCCTCCTCCTCTTCTTCTCTTCTTCTTTCTTCTTTTTTCTTTCTTTCTTCTTATTTCTTGGAAGTAAATGGGTGGTTCAAGGTGGTTTCTATGGCCGAGGTCCGGCAGGTGACAGTAGGTTGTAGAGACATGAGGCGGAGGGAGGCCGGCGACGACGGTCGGCCGTCCAAAAATCAAACTAAAAATAAGGCCGAGAAAGGGATTTATTGGCTCGGTCATTCTCGGATCCTAGCCTACTTGCTGGCGGCTGGCATTCTGGCTCCGATTGGAGGCCGATGCAAAAAAAGAGGACGAGGCCCTTGGCGACGAACGACAGCAGCGATAGTGGTCAGAAAAAGGGAGAAGGAGGTGAAATAGAGCAAAATAAGGGATCTTTTTTCTTGAGCAGTTTCTGGTCAATTTCTTGGCCGGCAGCCAAGAATCCTAGTCGTCAGAAGAAGAAGAAGGAAAGGGGAAGAAGGCTAGGGCATTACCTTGGTTCCGGCAATATCCGACATTCCCAATTTTTGGCGAGCCTAGTGATGGGATGCCATGAGTTTGAAGGGAGAAAAGAGGGAGAAAGGGTCGAGACACTCGATGGTGGTGGAGGGCTCGTTCTTATAGAGGAGCCCCTATGGTCCCGCAAACCTAGAACTCCTCATCCCGGATCCCCCCCCCCCCCGGGCCAAGATTGGGCCGGTCAAACAGACCAAGCCGGGCATTCACACTCTTAGATTTTTATTTAAGAAAAAAATCAGTATAAAAATACTATTGCAAATCTTTCGATTTCAGATAGGAGCAAAGATGATGGGAGAACAAAATAAATGATGATATTCAGCATGTTTTTAAACCCTTTAAATGTTTCTAAATAGAAATTTCAATGTTTTCAAGATATAGGATGAATGCATGAAATAAATATTATGCGAACAGGTTTCTAGCAATAGAACAAAAAAACTTAATTTGTCTTTTGTTTCTATGACTATGGACTGGATAAATGATTTGAATTACATCCCCTTCATGGTCCACCATATATTTGGGTATTCCAAGGGGGAAAAAAAAAGTCACACCACAAACAAGCTTTATTGCGAAGCTTTATTTGGCGGTAATTTAACCTTCCCTCCAATATACGAATACAAACCCAGCCTCACTTCCATGCCAAGTCCAGAGGTGTCACCATGGCCCTTCCCAGAGCCGCCTACCTCGCCAACCTCCTCCAATCCTTCATCACCAAGCGATCCCTCCGCCCCGGCAAAGCCGTCCACGCCCAAATTTTCTCCGCCGGTCTCTCCGCCGACACCTTCCTCTCCAATCGCCTCATTGAGCTCTACTCCCACTGCGAAGCTCTCAGCTACGCCACCAAAGTCTTCCACTCCATCCCCCACCCCAATGTCTTCTCCTGGAATGCCATCATCTCTGCCTGCTCAAAAGCCGATGATTTGGAGTTCGCCCACCAACTATTCGATCAAATGCCCGACAAGAATGTCGTGTCGTGGAATACCATGATCAGCGCCCTGGCGCGGGGTGGGTTGGAAAGAAAGGCGTTGGATTTGTATTATATGATGATCGAGGAAGGACTCCTCCCGACCAATTTCACCTTTGCCAGTGTGTTGAGCGCCTGCAGGAACCTAATGGCTTTGGAAGATGGGAGGCAGTGCCATGGGCTCGCTGTGAAGGTTGGTCTCGATGAGAATTTGTTCGTGGAGAATGCATTGCTTGGCATGTACACCAAGTGCGGAAGTGTTAGTGATGCATTTGAGATATTTGATGGGATGGCACGGCCAAATGAGGTGTCATTCACTGCCATGATGGGTGGTTTGGTGCAGAGTGGTTCTGCTGAGGAAGCTGCGAGATTGTTTGGAAAGATGCACAGGAATGGAATTCCTATAGATCCGGTTGCAATTTCGAGTATTTTGGGTGCTTGTGCCAGAGCAGAGGATGAGGAATCAGCTTTGCTTAATCAAAATTCTCGGCTTTATGGGATTTTAGTTGGCCGATCGATACAAGCTCTTTCAATTAAGTATGGATTTGAATCAGGTTCCCATGTGGGCAACTCATTGATTGATTTGTATGCAAAGCATGGTGACATGAATGAGGCAGAAGGGGTGTTCAACTCACTGCCTGGTGTTAATGTTGTTTCCTGGAATATTTTGATAGCCGGGTATGGTCAGAGAGGTGACAGCAAGAAGGCGATAAATATGTTGAAACTAATGCAGCAATCCGGTTTTGAACCTGATGAGGTGACTTACATCAGCTTGTTAGCTGCTTGTGTCAAGTCTGGCGACATTGCAGCTGCTCGAGAGATGTTTGATAAGATAGCAAGCCCAAATGTGACTTCGTGGAATGCAATACTCTCTGGGTACTGCCAGGAGGAAAGCTATCAAAAAGCAATCGAATTGTTTCGAAAAATGCAGTTTCAAAATGTCCAGCCAGATCGAACCACTTTGGCTGTTATCCTTAGCTCATGTTCAGGAATTGTGTTTCCGGAATTTGGAAAACAGGTCCATGCTGCTTCCATAAGGGCCATGCTTCATAATGACATGTTTGTTGCCAGTGGACTGGTGGATATGTACTCAAAATGTGGGCATATCAAGGAGGCAAGGCAGGTTTTTGATCGCATGCCGGAGAGGGACGTTGTCAATTGGAATTCGATGATAAGTGGCTTTGCTCTCCACTCATTTAACAGGGAAGCTTTTACTTTCTTTAAGCAGATGCGAGAAAATGGCATGTCGCCCACTGAATTTTCCTATGCGAGTGTGATAACTTCATGTGCTAGATTGTCTTCATTGCCTCAGGGAAGGCAAATCCATGCCCAGATAGTGAAAGATGGATACGATCATAATATCTATGTGGGGAGTGCTTTGATAGATATGTATGCCAAATGTGGAGACGTCAATGTGGCACGCCAATTTTTTGATAGCATGCCGATGAAGAATATTGTTTCATGGAATGAGATGATACATGGATATGCTCAAAATGGCTGTGGCGAGAAAGCTGTTGAACTCTTTGAGTACATGCTAAGTGCTGAAGAGAAGCCGAATAGTGTGACATTCATTGCTGTTCTTACTGCATGTAGCCATTCAGGAATGGTCGATGGATGTATGAAATACTTGGATTCCATGGGAAAGGAGCATGGGATCAAGCCAATGGCTGATCACTACACCTGTGTAATCGATTGTCTTGGTCGTGCTGGTCGCCTGAAGGAAGCAGAAATGATAATAGACCAAATGCCATGTAAAGATGATCCTATTGTGTGGGAGGTCTTGCTTAGTGCTTGTGCCGTTCATGGAAATGCCAACTTGGGAAAACAAGCTGCAGATCAGCTCTTTCGCCTGGATCCACAGAATTCCTCACCCTATGTGCTTCTGGCCAATATATATGCTGCCCTAGGCCAATGGAATGATGCATCTGCTGTGAGAGCATTGATGAGTGAGCGGAGGGTGGTAAAGGACCGAGGGTATAGCTGGATGGATAACAAGAGTGGCGTTCATGCTTTTATGGTTGATGATCTGGGGATTGTGGATGGCAAAGATAGTGCTTTTGGTGCAATGAAAATTGGCAAAAAAGATGAACACTGCACGGCTTGGTGAGGACTTTGGGATCCCCTTGTGTTATTATGGATTACTGGTGACCAATTTTTGTCAGGTAATTGAAGCATGGGACTAGACATGCAATGGTTGTGATGCACCAACAATAAATAAACCTTAGAGCTGGCATAGTGGTTGGTTGCTATGGAACCATCCTATCAATCGTCTTAAGTGAAACTGAAAGGCATGTTTCTGTGCCAGTTGATATTTCTTTACACCTGGTCCAGCAAGAGCTGAATCCTTGCTCGAGAAACCTTGCTTGTAGTAAGGGCTTATATTTTTCTCACATTTTACACTTGCCACAACGTGGCATTGTTTGCTTTTCTGCTACTACCCAGCAGTGAAAGAAGAAATGCACGAGTAGATTATACTGCTTTCAAATTGTTGTGATAAGTCATACATACTGTGGAGGACAATAGTTACAAAAATCAAAGTTACAGAATATATCTTGGATGGCAGAAGTAATTTAAAACCTTGCAGGATAATGAGGAAATTAGCTGTGATTAGGAGGTTGAAAGGACACTGCAGGACTGTCATTTGAAGACCCAGTACAGGTGAGTCCAGATTGTTCTACCATGATACATTTTTATGTTTAATACCCGCTGTTTTCTCTAATCTTGACGACAAGACTAATCTGAGGCTTCTGATGGTTTTGACCTATCAAAGATGCAGGAGGTAGATTTATTCATCCTGTTTTGATTCTGTGCTTGTAAATTTTCAGCTCTTTGTTGTGCTGCCAAACAGTGTGCACACAAGGCTATGATATCATATTGGCATGAAACATTCAATTAATTCAGTGAGATCCTCGGTCAAGAATATCATCTGAACAGATTCATATGTTTATTCCAGTGGTTGGCGCAATTACTTCAGTTCCAGGGCCACCAGTAGAACCAAGTTGTCGAGTTAGCATCAATGGGAAGCCTCGGTAGCTGCTGCTGAATGGATAGATTCCAGGGCAAAGGATGGCCATGTAATAAAAAGGGGAACCCCTTTGGTAGAATTTTTTGATTGACCAAAATGGATTAATATTCTTTACTACAATGCTGACATGCCCATTCATCTTTTTAAATGGAATAAATCTGAATTTTTTTATCAAAAAGTTATCAGGATCGCTAATTGAGTTGAAGGATATGAAGGAAGCTCATATCAGATGTGGTCGTATAAATAACAAAGAACCATGGGCGCATCTGTGACATTCAGTGTTTAGTTTTAAGTTCAGGTTCTTGGATGATCATTTCTGACATTTTTTTTCTTTTCCTGATTCTCAGTGCAAGCATATCCTGCTTCCCTTGAAGCTTCATGACTGAAGTGCTGAATTATTAGTGACACATGAAGCACGTAAAGATCTCAGGGCATATCAGAGAAAGTTGCATGCTACCTCCAAGGCAGAGTACTAAAGCAGAAACTCCTTGCAAGCACAAACCTGCATACTTAGATGTTGCAAAACAAAATTTCTGCTAGCAATTTGTATGTTTTATCCAACCAATTTGCTCATTTGCTGTAGATTAACTTGAAATGTTCAACATTACTCATTTCTCTCCATCCATTAGATTACTAGCATTCAGAATTCAGAACACCATAATGGTTGCATAAAGACTGAAATTTTATATGACACCCATTAGAATGATTATATTGAAATGGATGCCTTGTGAAATTGTGATTAATGCAGTTTAACTTGTTAGAACATGCCTATTAACAAACAGGATTAGATAAGGTCCAAATAAGCAGGAGAGTCAAGCTTTGTCAATGTTTGATTAGGAAAGACAGCATTTAAAGGAATAATATTTAGCCAAAATAATTAGGCTAACACGTTCACTATTCAAAAAGAGAGAAACCAGGTGGATTTATGGTAGAAGCTTCATCAAGACCCAACGTTATATGAGGGGAAGAAAGCAGCAAGTGAAATAACATATTGCAAGACAAAAATATGTAACCTGAAGAAAGTAACATCTTCAGACTAATTAATAATTGAAATATACTCTGATCATTTTCTTCGATATCCGGTTATATTGTAAAATATGAACTTTTAAAATGAGGTTGAAACAAACTGCCAGACATTTTTCTATACAATTTTTGAGAGTCCATATCCATCTCTCTTTCCATCAGCTTTTCTCATAACTAATCTGGATTGTCCAATAAACATAATCCTAGTCCACAGTTTTCCATAAATCTATTGCTTGAAACTCATACACAGGACAACTCTGAGAAGCATTTATTCTGGTGCTCACACATCTTACCAGTCTTGGTCCCCATGCTCCAAGTGATGACAGATTATGGAACCCACATCTAAGAAATTAGTAACATCAGGAGTCGCAACAGGGTTCTCTAGTAGCCCATTCAGTCCAAGACCCATCATAGACTGAAACATCTGGCTTTCCAATCCGATGGAGACCCTGCATAAAGATGAATCTGTGACTTCTCTCATGCTGAGGTGAATGCCTTGTAAAAAGAAGAAATAATTTCTTCTATCTTACCAGCACAAGTATGCAAGCAGTTACGCCGGTACCACAAGAGGCGACCACAGGGCGATCCAGAGAAATGCCTGCAATGAATTTTAATCTTTCCTTTATCAAGAAACATGGTAGGGATGGCAACTTCTGTATTTGAACAAAGGACCTCTCTTCAGCCATGTGCTGAAGCGAGGAGTGCCAACCAAGGACTCAAGTGCCAGTAACCGGCAGGAATAGCATGGCGTTGTACCATGCCAAAGTACAAAAAAATAAAAAGGGCTAAACACTCCTTTTACTTTTATTTTAAAAGGAATTCATAGGTGTTGTGCTGATCCATGCATGTCAGCTGACATGAACCGGCCGAAGCAGCATTTGAAATCTTGGTGCCAACAAATAGTCCCAAGTCTTGTTAGAAAAATAATGAAATTAAGCAGCCAAATTTGTCACCAATAACTTAACCAAAATGATATGCCTCTCTTTAAAAATTATACTGTCCACTAGGAGGACAGGCGGAGGGGTTGATGTGTGAGAGAAGCAAAAGAAAAAGAAAATCTAAAAAGCTTCACTGTTTAAATTTAAATTACACAAAAAGGCTTATAACTTTCGGCGATACCTGAGAGAAGCTGATTATAATCAAGTGGTCAACAAACTCACAAATTTAAATGATGATAGCAAGAATTTCTATTATTCAGCAGATCATATATCTGATCCTAAATTCCTACAGTGAAAGTGTTGAAAAGAGGACGACTGTGGCATGCTTTTAATATCAGTTACAATGGTGGAAACAAAATTATCAATAAAGCAGTAAGATCATTACGTGTTTAAAAGGCGTATCTTGAAGTGTCTTATCTCAAGCATATTGCAGCTTACAGGACAATTTCCATAGATGGAGTCTTCAGGGGTCAAAGCCTGTGAAGTGAGAAATATTCTCTCTAGCACCCAAATATTAACAACTTTTATATTAAAAGAATGACACTGATGCTACTTTCTGGATCTGGACATTAACATTGCTCAAAAGCCTCTAAAGTGTTACAACACTATCGTGCGACAACTTATAAAACTAAGTTCCAGTGTTTGATAGAAATATTGTGTACCTTAAGCACATTCTTTGTCAAGTTTGGTTCCCTTGTGTACTCATAACAGAAAACATCTTTTCTTTTGGCTGTCAAGAGTATCCTATATTTGTTCTTTTATGTCTTATATGTGATTAATAAGACTGCAAGAGGAATAAATATCAAAAAAGTTTCTCATGCAGGGCATATCAATTAACTTTTAGCCTCCTCAACTTACAGAACAAGATTGGGCAAAACTTCAGATAAAAACAAGGAAGCTGGACGACTTCTGCCCAGCATCCAACTGCAGAAAGTGATGTTTGGATGGTATTATGAAGAATGCTGCTCTCACCTTCTTGCTCAAATCTTTTACGGAGTCCATCCACTGGCAAGAGCTTTTGTGAACCATCCAGCATCTGAAAAAATGTGAAGCAATTTATAATTAAAAAAGAAAAAAAAAAGCACAAGCACTCTGAGAAAATGAAGAACCGTAAACCACAGAGGACCAAAATACAAAAGCTCAAGCACAACCAGGAAAATTTATTGTCTGCTGGAATACAGTTCCAAACATCACCATGAAGGCAGTGCAAGCTTGACCTGAAGACTGCTGTTATCAACCAAGGTAATATGCATAAAATCTCAGATGTGGATCTTATATGTGAGCATAGAGTTGGACATTCTATACACTGTTCAAGGAACTAATATATTCCAACTTTGATTCAGCATCTTCTAAAAGCAAAAGGTTACAGTCAGAAAGGAGAAGATAAGATGGACCCCAAGATTAATACGTAAATGTGATCCTGGGGCAAACAAAATTAAAATATTCTCCTGGTAGCTTCTTTCTATAGCTTGGAAAAATAAATACATGTACATCATGCAAGAGCTTCAGCATTAACTGCTCCTGACTTGTATTACTGAAAGATCAGCAGATGATCACCACAAGACAAAGTAGTCTCCACACCCCATCATGTTAAATTAGATTATTCCATACACCTATAACCTGTTATTCAAATATGGTGCACCATGAACTCCAGAGGCTGGTAATGTCAGGAAATTTATTTCAGAATGGCGATGGAAGTCAGTCCAAACTACTGACTATGAATTGTACAGAATAACTGGATCACAAATAGATGTCAGAAAACCACAATATAAGCTCTCTGAAACCTTCTTATGCGAGCACAGCACAATCTCGATGCAACTTTTCATGAACAGTTTAATCTAGGAAAAATGCTATTTCATGGCTCTTCTCTGTTTACACTTTGCCAGGACTTGAGGATGTTCCTTCACTAGTTTGTGGCAATATTTAAAAATCTGCCGCCTCAGTTGCCCCAAAATGTGCCTAGATGCCTGCTTTAACCATCTTATCATGTTTTAGAGCTGAGGATGAAATTAATCGACATATTCAGATTGATCGTTGCCAAGTTGGCATCTTTCATTGAGTTGCTAGATCTTATTTGATATATCATGTTTCAATTTTCAGATTGTAACTATTTTTAAGATTGCTACTAATTTCCATTATCATTTTCCCCCCAGGAGCTGTGCGGTAGGGGGGGGGGGGGGGGGGGGGGGGTGTTTGACTTTGACTGTTGGGTGCCCCATGTAGACACCTGCACAGCACCTAGGCAGCAGGCAGGCCCAATCTGCTGTTTCGCCACCTATATAGTCTTTTAGAATATTGGTTTGTGGAATGCTAGCATGCTACAAATTTAAAAAAGAAAAAAGAAAAAAAGGGCAATGGTTACTTGTTGAAATAAAAGCTGACTAACGCATATAACATGCTAAATCCAGATATCTTACATGAAGATGATGAAGAGACTGAATCATATCTTGCACTATATTATGCAGGATGTCTTAAATATTACCTAAAAGCTAGGTTTTCCATTTATTGAAGACTAGCAAGAAAAAACTAAAATAATTTATATAAAACAGAAATTTTGAGAACCATGATCCAGAAAATAAATAGACTTCAAAACTTCTTTTCAAAGATTCAAATCACACAAGCGAACGATAGACTTGGCAATCACACAAGCTAAGATCATAGACTTGGCACAACCAAGTCTATGATTGTGTTATGGACATTCGCCAGCCATGCATTCTCTTTGACAAAAGATACGATTTTGAAGTTTTACTAGTTACTAATTTTATTTTTTAAAATAAATGAACTTGTCCTCATAAAATCCTTAGAAGCAGGCCCAACACCAGACTTTGAATGAATTTACTAACTTAATTGAAAAAATTCAAAATCTCGAAAATTCCTAGACACCTCACCTGTCTTTCTTCCACTAAAAGTCTAAAAGGAGGAACAATGATAAAGATACTTCAAGTAACCAGCAACTGCATAAGAAAGCAACAAAGAGATGCTATTGTCCCCATTTTAAGGACCACAACTTATTTGAAAGGGGATTAGTGTTGCAAACCAAAAACATGAGATACAAACAATCCCAGTTGGCCTTATAAATCATAAATCTATTGAGAGTAAACCGTTATACTTCCGAACATCAAAATGGAACCAGGTATCCAAAGTATCTAAGATTCTCATTCAACAGATGCCATGTCACGTGGATGCCAAGAAGACTACCAAAATTCTCTCCATTGACACAAAATCAAACAATTCACGTATCCTTCAATTCCATTTTTTGCAATTTCAATCAACATCAGATTCTTCCATCCTGAGATTTCTTTTATCCAGCGAGTGGAAGTCTTTTTAAATCTCTGCATGTCTCCTACATATTATCTTCTATTAGTCAATGAAGAAGAGATTAGACTGCTTGGTTACTTTATTTTACACAGGAAAATAAGATTTGTTTCATGCGGCCTTTACACCATTCTCCTTCCATGATGCAAGATCCAATGAGTAGTATTTAGGCTTCTTTTTCCATCTCGATAAGTCGCTTTTGATGAACTCATGTTTTTCAGTTTTTCCCCAAAGAAATTCAATCAACCATTCGTGAAAGATATCTCCAAATTCAGGGATTAAGATTGCAAAAAGAGTTAATTCCAACTACTCTATTTTCAACCTTGAATTAATCATTTCAAGATAAAAAGTAAAAAATATTTTTCACTTGGACCTGAATATACCATCATATTTTTTGCTTAGATGTAGCATCCTAGACATGTCTTCAATTAGAGATGTGAATATACATGTGTGTATTTTCATTTTCACAAGAATAATGCCACTTATAGATACTTGTTTAATAGATGAAATAGGTTATGGTATGAAGTATCCAGCAATATATATATAGATAGATGTTTATTAACAACCCTCTCTGAACCCTCTTATGCTTCATCTACTTTTTTACTTCATGATAGTTCTATTTTGTTCTGAACCTTTCTTTTTTATTTGGGTTAGATTCTAGCCAAAAAAATTCATGTTCAACACTTAAGAATGCATGCCTTGATTAGCACTTACTCTCTAGTAGTATAATTTGCACACTCTTCTACAATTCTAATTGTATAATATCTTTTGAATGCATCAAAAAATCATTTTCATATATTGAATCATGACAAGAGAGCAACACCTACATGCTCGAAAAGGTCATCATCTCAAGCGTTAAACTTTTGTGAGTCATGACAAGGTGGGAAAACTGAGGGTGCCTACATATCTGCAAACTAGCATCATAATACATTGATCATGGATTACACGTGCAATGAAGTGAAGATGAACTGCATTGGATAAATCCCTGCATGGGTTTCTCGATTCTTTACACTGTGGACTCATGATATACAATGGTGGAAAAAGTTACTCGGCTAAGATACATTCAATATTACCTTCTTTAGTGAATGATAGACACAATTATAAAAGAACAAACCCCCTCTCCACAGGATCCATTGTGTTCATTTGTATAACAAACTTTTATCGTTGTATCCTTCTGTACTATTTCAGGATTAAATATTCTGCCCCCAATTTTCTTCAAGGCCTACCATCTTTGGTTCCTTTTTTTGGTGGGGGTGGGATTCATTTCTTGTTCCTTTTGGTTCAATTGTCTGTGCAAACCCAACATTTAACTCCTCTTACCGTGCAACTAATTGATCAATCCTCCCCACCCCACCCCCCCAAAAAAAAAAAAAAAAAACGGGGGAAAAAAAAGATACTATATTGGTGAAATAGGCGACCAAATCAGCTTGTCTTAAACTTGATAAAAACATCATTTGCACAATTTCTACCTGTGGAAAAGGAATGCATTTACTTTTAGGTATATGACCACTTCTTATTCCTGGTCGTGGTTCTGGAGCTGCACCATCAAACCTGTAAAGAGAGAACCAAAATATCACCTTTATATGTGATATTGCTTTCCAGCAACAGTTTATTAAATCAGTTGAATACAGATGTCTTTGTGAGAGGAAACAGAAATAAAATGTAAGGTAACAAAAGTAATCTTTTCAATGAAGGGAAATAGACCCCTTAGGTATGAGGGTACAAAGAGCATATCTACAGAACATATGCTAACACTATGATTAATAAGAGTAAATATCATTTACAATCATACAAGATTGCAGGCAATATGAAATTATTTTTTCTTTTGCTAAAGACAAGTAAATTATGCACTTGAAACAAAGTCAAGGGTGGATAGACCCTAAACCCTAAGCTTCCTATGAGACTGAGAGAAGCATGCAGCAGTGGGTGTTTTCGACAACAGAAGATAGGCTGTTAGAGATGGCAAACAAGAGAGGTGGCAACTGACTATAATTCATATGCAAACAATAAAGCCTGAACTTCCGTAAGATTTTAGAAGGAAAATGGAAGTGGGTGCTGTTGCATCTGCATCTTGATAAAAGTGCAACTCAGTCACTCAATTTCGTTGTCAATTACTTGATGTGGCTCATGTTCATCACCATGTTAAAGAAAACATAGATTTGACACTCTTTTATGATGGATATGATTCCTCTCAGCCCATATGATGTAAATCCAATTTCAAACTCAGACTCACGTTACGTTTATATTGGAAATAATAGACCCTTGTGGTAAGCTTCCTTAGATCTCACAATAAAGTTCAGATGTGAAGAAATTCTGCAGTAAATCTAGTCCAAGATCTGCATGGATAAATACTTAGTTCAATTTAAAGAATAAACTAATAAGTAGAGAAAATAATTAATAAAGAATGAGAAAAGCTTCTATTTCTGCATTAAAATTCTAAAATTATAGCAACATGTCTCCCTTTTCTAAAATTCCTATCCGTTCCTCAAATCTTCTCCTCAACTTTTCACTAGATGGTGAACTCCTCTCAAGGATTTCTCTCAACGAAAAAGAAGCGTACCATTATAAGGTCCATAGCCAAAAGAAATAAATATAAGGTTCTACCATCATAGCTTAAATTATAGACTGGCTTGTCATACTGCATACACAAAATTTTATACTATCTAATCTTAAGCAAAAGATTATTAATATATGCAAATAACTTGCTGGAAAAAATCCCAGGGCATACATTTTACTCTCCTCACCAGAGCATCCTCTGATCTCTCATACATAAGATTCCATCATCTCCTTTGGTTATCCATCATGTTGTCTCAACTTATGTCGTGCCCATTTGGGTGGTTTTAGTTTTCAAGAAGCCAAAGATGTAATTTTAGCTACAAGGATGAAAAGATAGCCTTGAGGGGGAAAAAAGAAAAGGAAAAAACAAAGCTGAACAGCTTAGATATGTCTAAATCCCCTTGGACAGTGTCATGCAGAAATTTTTAGATCTTTGATGGTCAAAGGTCTATCTTCATTAGGCCATTAACATGCCACCATTATGAGAATCTTTAATGTTTGTCAAGAAGAGGATTATAGCTGTCTTATATAAGTTAAGGTTCCTGCATTAAGAATTAATATATAGACAAAAAATTCACCGTTCCTTTGTCTGTAAGAGGTCTATGACCTAATTCTACTTAGGATTTGTTGAGCATCTCACATTATTTCCAAGCAACTGGCCAGAGCACGATTATTTCAAGAGAGAAGAATTTATAAGTACATCATGTATAAATTATTTAGTTTAAGAATAAAACATAATCAAAAGCCTTGTGAAATTTATGACTATGAAAATGAAGTCCCTCGATATGGAAATAAAAAAGAAATTATTAGAAGAGTAGGTCAGGCACAAAACTATAGAATGTAATCCAATATATTTTAGTGGTAAAAACACTTGCCCCCAGGACATCGAGAACCTTCTATCAAAGGAAGATATTAGTAATTTACCTGGCCTTTGATCGAGCATCTACATGTTGGTGTGTTTGGGCATCCATGTTTTGTTTGATCTGAAATACATACCATTATAATGATGAAGGATTGATTACTTATGAATTTATCATTCAGATGTTAATTATGAATTTCTTAAAATTATCGTTCATAAACAAAGAGATTCAAAGTTCAAAAACTTATGCTGATGGACCTTATGGTGTGTATGAGGGACAAAATAATGTATGCATGGAAAATTGATATGGAAGCTTATATGGTGCAATACTTCTCATGCTTAATCTATAATAAGGTAAACGCCCCTAGTGAAGCATAATCATCAGGTTACTGTTAATCCACAAAATTAAATCATATTTTCTGCATATTCAAGTTAGCAACTGCCACCTCATAAATGCAACTACATGAGATATTGAGTTTGCTATCCCTAAGGAGCAACTTAAGTGGTTTAAATTCTCATAGATTATCCCACTAATATCATGCTGACAAATCACAGCATGCTGATGTTCTTGACTTATTATTCATAGAAAGTAAAAGCCAACTAATTTTTCTCTTCTTAATTCCAAATGAATCATGTATATGCTGCACCAATGGTCATAATCCCCATGAAGAACAAAATATGTTCTCTTTTTTATTGAGTATACCTGATTAGCCTACCATACAGAACAAGAATATCGACCAAATTTGGAGTGCATCAATCAATTCATATAATGAGAAAAAAGAGGCCTCACATTTAAAAAAAAAAAAAATCTAATGTCCAACATTGGTTGCTGGCATCATTGCCATCCATCAAGTACTCCATTTTCCAATTATTGCATGCATCACATGTCCTTGTGTGAAGGAATCATGGATCTCCATCTCATCAGTTAATGAAAAATCCCCTTTTTTTTTTGAGCAATACCCAACATTTGAACCCTGGACCTCTTGATAGGCAAACCCCCTGGAAGTGTTTTGCCAACCAATTGTGTTAACAGCTGTTGGCTAATTAATGAAAAAGTCCTGCCTCTCCTCATCCACCTTATCAACTATTTTTTTTCCAGGCTGCACTCCTATTAATATACCATATTTTGGAAAGAGGAAAACAAGGAATGTAATATTAAACCACCAGAAGGCAAATAGTCTGCGCCTTTATATGTGGCTGGATGCACAAATGCATGCAATTCCAACCGCTTCATGGGATCGCAACCATGTAACAAGTATACCTCCCTCCTAAATCAGTCAGCGCACGGCAAGGGTCGGATGCAAGTGAAATTTTATATAGCGCCAGACGTTTGTGTATTACAGTTTTTAATTAAATTCAAATTGATTATCACAAGTCTTTTCGATATAAATACTCTCAAGGAAAATTTTCTAGCAGCAGGTTAGCATCTTAACTGGATGGTGCAATTACTAAGAAAGATCCTTAAAAGCCAATGGTAGTCAATTGAGGTCAAGATGCTTAAGATGAACTCAGACAAATTTTGCTTATCTGAAGCCAGCTATATTATACTCTTGGGTCATATCCACCAAACTAGCAAAGATTCATATTTTCCCTTTACCAGTTCTATCCAATCCTACACAGTCTCTTCATTCCAGACTTACAGACTCCTCTTTATCAAGCTATCAAGCACATTAGATGATACCAAGTACACTCAAATAGTAACTTACAAGAAGAAATTAACGTTCACATTTCTGACTGCTGTAGCTAATTTTGTGAAATATAGTTTGCTACTAATTCCTATTATGGATCACACCTTTGAATGCGCAACTAACACCCTAGCATGACCATGAATGAAGCTAGACTCATTTTATCCAATTTTCAATACTATACTCTATACAGAAAGTTGACAATTCAAACATCTACCCTCCTCTTGCATTTGGAATTTTAGATCATTTTATCAACAAAATTCAGGAGACAAACTCATGTCTGAAGCAATCAATTGGCAAAATGGAATATGATCATAAAAATGAAATACCTTTGCAAGAAGAAACTTAAGGTACTTTTGCTTGGTAGAGAATAAAAATGTTGCATATGAAAAAAATGTGGTCCTTTGGTGCAATATGATGAGCCAACTAAAGGCATAATAGCTCACCTAACATTCAAAGTCCCTTTTACAAGTCAGAATTCATTTGTCTGCATATGACAATCTGAAGCTTAAAAAGGGAGGTTTGGTGAACTTGAGTTCCAGGTCAAGCTTGCTGGAATTGAAACTTGACTTCTGGTGACTTTCAACATTCATCTTGTTAAAAGTTAAGGAACTTAAGCACATTTGTAGGACCTAAGTGGCCAGATTGGCTCAAGTTGAATCCAGTCAGTTCTAATTAGGCTGGGATGAACTTGATCAAGTCACCTCAGGCAAAGTAAACTAAATCTGATTCGTACCTTTCCATTTCCTTAGTCAAACTTAATTCTGACTGTTTTTAAATGAAAATCAAATCAGTTAAGTAGAGTCGGTGGTAACTCAACAAATCCACTTACTTGGCCATTTTCACTGAATCAAATACTTGAAAGTGTGAAATTCTACATGAACTCTTGTTCAGGCTTTCCAGTTATCCTGACAAAAGACATTCTTAGTGACATCGTTTACGTCTATGTTGTTTTAATGCCTCATATGTACATATCCAAATATATTCCCTTAAATAGCCTCTTAAGCATTTTCTTATTCAAAGAAGGCTTCACTGAGCTGCGATCTAAAGTCTCCTACTAGTATGGAACTATGCTTAACCTTAACTGTTTATGTTTCCCTTCTAAAATGCACTCTTTCCGGAAGTAAACATACTGAACATCATTTGTCCATGTCATTTCCTAACGATACATCTCAACAACTGCATATTCAAAATTTCAGCATGCTTAACAAGTTCAATGTGTAATAATCAACTGATGTAATCTGCCAATCGGAACAAAATGAAAGAGTCTATGGGGAGTGGGGACAAGAATAGTTAGCATTACTACTTAGCAGTAAAACATACATGGTAATCTAACGATGAAAGTAGGAGCACATGGAAATGTATCTGTCGAACTACCTAAGTTCTATAAGAAAATTCTCTCTTTTAACTTCAGGGGTTTTGCCATCAAATATATTAAGATGTTTTGCACCACAAAATTTAACCAAAAGATAAGTCAAAACGAGTTAGGTGCTATGATACAGTTCCACAAAATGGTTTACTATTCGAAAGCTTGTGAGCAAGAACCTACAGAAAAACCATTTAAGATTTAAACTTTCATATACAAAATAATGCTTTGAGGTGTTACATAGCGTATTAAAATTATTCAAAGATCAATCACCACAAAGAAATGATTAAGAATTTATGCAGAGATCATTCCAGGAAGGAGGAATGAAGATAGCAAAGAGATCTGATAAAAGCTGGGTTAAAAAGAGAATCAACACCAGGGTTTAGGAGCCAATACAGAATCCACATCTGAAAAGGAAATCTGAAATCCGCTTTGGAAAAAACAGACAAATTAACTGGAATTTTCATTCTATGATATCCCTATATTATGACCTTGAAACCTAACTGTCAACAATAGTTCAAAAACCCAATGATAATCCCACTAAATATATGATGATCTGTCTAACAAACAAGAATCAAAGCACAAGTAACTTATTTTGACATTATCCCCCTCAAATTAAATAAAAAATTCTGGAAAACGAATTATATGAGTGGAGTCTGAAAATAGCAATCGTATCAGCTAGCAGATCTAGCTTGTACGTCATTCAGTTAATAAAGAATTCTGCTTCATGACAGGCCCAATGGGATGCATAACTGCCATAACTGCCCCAGGTTTTAGTTCAAGGTGTTCCCATCTCAGTAACGCTGCTCCACATATGATATTGATGGCTCCAATATATGAAAGGTTATAGTAGTCATCTGTGCTCAGTTAGAAGAAATAAAGCCTTTGATTTTCTATTCTTCAAGCGGATGAGATAAAATAATCCTAACCTGTTCAAGCGTCCAGACTAAATGAGGTTGAAATTTTGCTTCGAAAGTGAGTGGGTTAACCTGGAAAAAAAAAGGAACCTCCTCATTAGAAAAATATCATGATTGGTTCATACTTTTATATTCCACAATAGAAAAATCGTAAATATTGATTTAAGCAAATCGAAAATTTGTTTTTGCAGTAACTTATGACTGTGGTCAACTTTTCAAGTATGGTGAATAAGCAGATCTCATTTAACTTATAAAAATAATTTAATTGCTCAAAACACACTACAGAAAGTTTATTAAAAGAGGAAAATTAATTAAATTCATGTTCATTTCTTTACTACTCCATTCACTTGATTTTCATGTCTTTTCTTTTTCCTTGCACTAATTGCACATAAAACAGATCCAGATGACAAAACTTTCCTGGTAATTGCTATCATTACTATTCCACTTATAAAAGTTACTTGCAGAATTCCTCCTGCTTCTTATCCCTCTATTTCATGAGTATATCCCTTAACCGCACATCTCCATCATGATATATGCCTACTCCTTCCCCACATGTTTCTACTTTACCCTACAATATGAATGAAAATGTATTTTACGCTTCTTTTTAGTACCAAGCAAGGTTCACTATCGAAGTACCGGACCTTGTACCAGTATACCTAGTATGAGGGTTAGTTTAGCATACCAAGACTCACTACACCCCCATATTGAGTCTCGGTTCAGTACCGGTATGGTATGCTTGGTATGGGATGGAACGCACCGGTATGGTGAACCTTGGTACCAAGAGTATAATAAAAGATTTCATGCCAACATCCTAGACATAATTTCCTAATAGATTACATATAAATCTTGGAGTTTATTGATTTACCAACAAAGGATACAAGTGACCATCTTAGTTATAGAAGTCGGTGCAAATGTGACCTCATTTTATATAATAGAGCATATAGAGTGCCCAAAAAATCAATCAAGACAACTGCATTGATGGCCAGGTATGTGGAAGCCACCCTATCGATCCTGCCTAGGGCTTATTCAGCACTCACAATAAGTGGGCTACATAGATGAAACCTAGGAGGTTTCATAAGCCCAAATGGCTACATATACAGCTCAGACTCCGTTGGGCGGGCAAATTCCAAGCAGATTCCAACAGGCATTGAGCATGTCAAGCACATTTTAAGCACACCAGGCAAGGTAACAAACCCACTCACTGATCGTTCATCTCACCCAACTACCCTATGCCCTAATTGAGAGGGGGAACATAAAAGAGGAGAAAGTGGGAAGTGTCAGACTAGGACCTCTAAACAAACTGATAAGTCCGAATGTTATGCCATTTTTTCCTTTCTTTTATTTCTATTTACTTCCTTCACTTTTGTCTCCTCATCAGTTATGCCTAGAGTGTTTTTATCCTTTCTTTTGTTTCGTTCTTAAATAGTTCTATGTTTCTACTAAAATATGTTTTTTATTTCTAACTATTTCTAAATATCAACTACCTAGGCACCCACTTACAACCCTGGTGCTTTGCAGTAGTGGCACGCATATTTGTTGCTACTTTGTAAACATCACCCCATAGAGAGCTAGGGAGAATGCAGGAGTGCAGGTTATGTAAAGCAAAACTGTCATTATAATCCAAAATTGTGTTTTAAAGAAATAAATTAGCAATTTTACCCACCTACCAGTCACATAAGTATACTTACCAATTGTCCATGATAAACCTTTTTGACAGCTTCATTGGCAGCATGAGCTTTTAAAATTGCATCACTGGAGGCACTAGATTCAACATCAAAACCAGAAGCACGCCACTCTGGCAAACCCCCATCCAACACCCAAACCTTATCATGTCCAAAGACTCGGAACATCCTATACAATGGTCAGGTATCTTAGAGTTAGTAACCTATCAAATTGTTACTGAAAAAGAAATCCCACTTTTTGTCAATGAGATAATGTACATGAACATTATGCAAAAATACTAAATCAAGCAAATTTTACAATATAAAAGCTTAATTCAATCCAGCTGGGAGGACATACGGACTTGGCATTCTCCAAATTCTTAGAAAGTCAATGTGCCTAGAAAGTGGATCACAGAATTGCTAACTGCTTGGCTAAACGATATATGAAGCTACATAGTTTTTCCAAGAAATGTATTATATTCAGGTCAGCATCAAGACAAAAGATCATCAAAACAGGAAAAAAAATGTAATCACATTCTTAAAATTTTCCTTCATAATTTATTCTTGATCCTTCGTCTGCAATATTTTGTCAATTTTAGCACAAATCAGTAAGAAACTAATCTTTCTTATATTTTCAAGTATTCATTACAGATGATGTATGCAAAGTTTGAGATTTTCCCTAAATATTTTTTAGCTTTCTTTTTATCTACAAATATCTCATTTTTTTGCATATCATTTGTTCAGTCACCAATATTTTCATTATACCCACCCAATATTTGCAGAATTACAAATTCTTCCGTCAAAACAATTCAAAACTTAACTATAACTACATTACACTAATTATGTCTTATTATATTGCTGACAGAAAACAGTCATAGATGCCAGCAGGAGACATCATGTTGTTGTACCTATGGCACATGCTTCTTTAAACTATTGCAGATGTATAGTTTCTTTGAGTAGCATTTATAACATTTTTGGAAATTTCATGAAGCCATCCATATCAATGTCCGCCGTACCGGGTCCGGTAGGCGTACCGGTTGCCTACCGGACCGGTACGGGCCGGTTCGTACCGTGCTCCGGGCGGTACGAACCGGGAAGCTCTTCCCCGCCGGAACCGGGGAAGAAAAAGAGAACCAGAGAGAGCGCGGGGAAGAGAGGGAGGGAGCCCACCTTCGGCCGCCATCGGAGAGCCGGGGGGGCGCATCGGAGGCCGGCGGAGCCCGCGGGGGCGCTGCGGAGGCCGCGGCCGCGTTTTTTAATTTGGAAATTTTTAAGTGAAGTCGGCAACCGATTTGCCGACTTCACTTAAAATCCCCAAATTAAAAAACGCGGCCGCGGCCTCCACAGCGCCCCCGCGGGCTCCCCCGTCCCCCGCTGGGCTCCGCCGCCCCCCACCGGCCTCCGACGCCCCTCCACGGCTCTCCGATGGCGGCCGAAGGTGGGCTCCCTCCCTCTCTTCCCCGCGCTCTCTCTTTTTCTCTTCGTCTTCTTCGTCTCCGGCACGAAACCGGCCTGTACCGGTTTCCACGGCTCCGCCGTACCAGTAGCTGGCCGGACCGGTTTGTACCGGCCCGTACCGGCCGGTACGAGCCGGTTCGGCATACGCTGATCCATATTATAAAGCAAAGTGAAGAGAAATTTCCATTGCCACCAAGCTCAGAAGTGGTCAACTTTGATTATCCAATAAAAAAAAATTCTAGCTTACCACCAAACACGAGCTGCACTGAACATGCCCTTCCCGTCATAAACAATAATGGAATCCTTGTTGTGGATACCAAGAGCAGAAACAGCAGCAGTGAAAGCTTCTTCTGTCGGCAACATGTGGGGTAACTGATTCAAAATAAATGCATTAGTTCTTTTTATAGGGCCAAATGGTCAAATAAAAGAAACCAGAAATTGGAACTTTTGGCTATGAATTTTTTCTCAAAAATATCCTGCAACAACAAATACCAGAAATTTTATGACAGCATTCCATCTTTGAAGTGACTATCATATTACAATAAATTAAACAGCTAGAGCACGTAACTCAACTTATAATATATGTTGCATAACCTGCAATGTCCATTTTCTAATGGTAATATGTGCTAATTCATAATAATTGTGATTGTTGGAATCAATCTGCAATTTGGACTAAGATAACGATTCTTTTGTCAAGTAGTTCATACTTCATAAAGTACTTTCTACAAGATAGCGAAGAAAAAAAATCTAAAATATGGAATGGATACAAATGCAGTCGGTTTTAAGGTTATCCCGAAGCAATCATCATACTAAAGATCTTTGGAAGACAAAGTTGGTGAGACAATAATATGACAATCCAACAGAGAAGTTATTCTTATCTGTAAGGCACTTCAGTGAAGCTTCACCATTTTCTTTTTATTTTCTTTTTTTTAAATTTTGCTTGCATGTTATGGATATCTCTGCTTAGCATAAATATGCAAGAAGAGGGTGAGCCTAGGCGCAATGGTAAGGTTGCTCTATTGTGACTTGGGAGTCATGGTTCAAAACATAGAAACAATCTCTGGAGGCTTATACCTTGTACTATGGAGGGATAGGACCTATACCTTGTATCAATCATTAGTTTAACATAAGGATTTCAACCTAAAAATTGGAAGGGTTAGAAATTATCAAATCAGAACACATTTATGCGAATGAAAAGCATGAACAACTTGCTCTTTTCTGTTATGGGGACCCTGGAAATGATTGGAATGGAAGAAATAGATGGGAAGGGTGAACCATGTTGTATGTCCATGAGATGATTAGCATTTACAAGGAAATGTCTTTGTTACCCTGAAAACTTCTGACTTGAGTAATGAATACAAAATAGCATATATGATGAATAGCATAAATGATGCGACTATTATTTTTTGCAATGAATTCAATGTGTTAATAAATGTGAATTGTTAAGTTAAAAACAATATATTGATCTGACACCTGATGTCACAACATGGCAATCAATTTTTATGTCAGGGCATGTCGGAGAATGTGCAGTTGTGCACTCAAGAAGAAATGGATTAGAGATTGTCTAGACACATGCGAGCATCTAAAGAAACAAATGGGATAGCCAAGTGTATTTGGGCTTCTCCATGGGATTCTAGAAAGTTCCACAGTTCTCAAGGGCTTCTTGGGAAGTGTAAGGGTCACAAAGAAGGCTAGTCATCATCAAAATGTGAATACTGCATAGAATATCAGAATGAGAAAGGGGTTGTAGATTTCCTATTGCCATTGGATGATGCCCGTGGAGGGCGGTTGACTAAAATAGAGGATCCTTCATCTGTAAGCTTGCAAGTCCTATGCAACTTGCAGACACTAAAATGTCAAAAGAAGCTTATCACTTGTCTTTTGGATGCTCTTCTATGTGTTTGGATCTCCAAAAGCTAAGGATGTTGGTTTAAGTTTTGATAAAAATTCTTCAAACATACATCAAATTCTTGGTTGGGTTTGACACGTATTTTGAAGTTGAGCCCATCTGATCACTTGGACAATTTTCAAGTCTCAATAAGCTTTCAATGATTTGTTCTTTTTTAGATTGTTTGATGCAAGGTTTTTCATCTCACTAATTCAGTAAATCCAACAGCAGATAGTATGCAGATGATGTTAAATATATTTTCAAATAAGTATTCCAAGGATTTAATTATCAGTGCATAACAGTCCGTACTGCCATACCAGTAAGTTACTGCTATGCTCTCTGTACCAGTACTGTATTGACAACTAGTATTGCATCACTATTTCGCTGTCCGGGCACCAAAAAGCATACCATGTGCTAGTATAGTATGAGTACTGTAGTGGTTCGGTGCTGATACAGGCACAATACCAGTACATTAAACCTTGATGAACTCCAATACACATGAAAATCATATATAACATTATAGATACCATTAATTTTGGGATGATCTATTGAGTTATCTAGTTTTGTTCCCTTGTTTGATAGGATTTTGGATCTGATTTCTCATATTTGAACATAATTATAAAAATATGGCAAAACAGAATATAGTCATTGAATAGCATGGACAGCCCTTGATGTTGATAATCTTTTTGAAGCTCTTACTCAGGATGTAAAATTGTGCTTGTCATGAGAAATTCCATGAATGCCAGCATATTTGTTGTTTAAATCTTTCATATGGAGTTTGCCAAGCCATCCCGAACCAAGCAGTTAGGGGCATACTAAACTGAATTAGTCCCTAACCAGGGTAGTTTGCCGCATCGAAATTGGTTTAAGAGGCGTTCAAAGGTTTTCCCTTTCATTCGCTTTGTTTCTTTGTCTCCATCCCCTCATGCTCATCTCGTCTGCACCGACTGACACCGATGCAGATAGCTCCCAGGTAAGCCACCCATCTCCCGATCCCTCTCCCTGTCCCTCCCTCCCTCTCTTTATCTCCTCCTCCCTCCCTCTCTTCCTCCTCCGTCTCCCTCTTCCCTAGTGCGGCCGCCTCGACACCCCCATCTTCTTCTTGAGCGTGGTCCACATGTCCACCACTGCAACTATCGCATCCCGAGTCTTCTCGCCGGCAGCTGAAGCTCATGTCTCTACCCTCCCAGTTTGAGAGTTTCTTCTCATTGGCATCCCCCCAAGCCCTCCCTCTCCTTCCCCTTCTCCCTCCCTCTCCAGCCGAACCAGTTTCCTCCCTTTGACTCTCTCTATTTTCGTACACCCCGGAATGGCATGATACAGACCTATATCATGGCGAACCGGCCGCCGGCCAGTACGCTCTCTGGTACCGGTTTGACGATCCTTGCTTTGATTCTTACTCAATATTTATCATTGAAAAACATAGATGCATCCAGAAAGCAACTACAAAACCAGTTTGGCTAGCAAGGTATGGAAAAGATTCTTACTCAATAAATTGAGGTTTAATGTAAAAAAGGATAGACCAAACTAGTTTGGAATTTTTATGATAACTTTGAGTTTACTTAGGATCTGTAGGATTATGGATATCTTTATGCTTTGATTACTCCTTTTCTTCTAAGTTACTGTAGTGGAAGAAATAGGTTAGATTCCTTACCTTTTCTTTTCATGATCTAGTTACAACTAAATTTTTTGGATCAAGTTACAGCTAAATCAAGGCAACTGTTTGTCTTTTTTAACAATATTATAATATATAAATATTTTGGAGGCTTGATAAGAAAATATTTTAGGTGTTCAGAGCAATGACAGAAGCCATTTTGGTTGAGTTTATAAAGATGAACATATTACATAATGACACATATAAATACAGAAAACCAAAAGAAAATTATTCACAAATATGAGAATATGCCAGTTTAATTAGAAAAAAGTCACTATATAAACAACCTAAACTGCAAGCCTTTCTATATCATGACAAACTGACAAGTGCAGAAAGATGTCACTCAATTAGGAAATAGAATGCAGCATCATCTGCAAGCCTTTCTATATCAATCAATTTTATTTAGAGCGAAGGAAAACAAGGAAAAGAAGAGCTTATCTCACATCAGATGTTTGGTCAGATATTCCATCAATATCAAAGAACAAGGCATTGGGAATGTGAGCCACCTGAACAAAATTCAAAAGTGCATAGTTGTTACTATGAAGCAAACTAGGGAAAAGTGCTGGAAATAAAATTTTATTAATCATCCAAATGTATCTTCTAAAAAATACTTGACAAGAGATTGGCATGGTAATGCAGAATGTAGATCAGCTTAAATGTCCCTGCTAAAGTTGCCGAGCTGCTAACTTCGCAATTAGCCGGGCTCAAACTGCATTTTTAGGATCACCCATGGCAGTTTTTTTTTTTTAACTATCACCCATTGTTCTTATGAATCTTTCCCAACCCCATTAAACATAACAACTTAAGTCTCACTCTAAGGACACCAACGTAAAAATATGTAATCTACCTATTTTATGCACTGCAGCTGATCAGAAAAACAAATCCAGGAACTCTTCTTCTCCCTCACACTCTTTCATGATCTCATTTCAATCTTTAGTAGATCGAGAACAATTGTCCAAACTTTTCTACACATCTTTTATGATACGATACAATTTTGACCTTTTGTCAACATATTTTGGGAAACATATAACAGTTCGATACTTTCAAAGGAATTAAAGTAAAAGACTATGCCATGAGATAATACCAACCATAATATGCAAGCCTACAAGCTATATTTTTTTCATTTAGAAGACCAATAAGCATCACTAAAATGGGTTGGTGAGATATAATTCAAAATTTGCATCATATGTCAGTAGTCAAAACCAAGGTTTGCTGTACCTACCTATACCACCCTGCACCAAGCATTTCATACCACAAGGTAAGGTACCACTATTTCCCAACTCAAAAAAATGTCATTTTTGAGATGCATGCATAGAAATTTCTATGTATGTGCCAAGTCTGCCATCAAAAAATGCCCCTTACATCACAACATCATGCCATGAGAGTGTATTTTCTTGGCTATGACACCATACAAGAATGAACAAATAGCTTCAAAAGGGTCCATGTCAAACAAATTTCCTAGATGCCTATCCAAAAGCATTTTGCACCACAACTAAAGATGTAATACTCATTACCATAAAGCATCTTGACAAACATTCTACCAATGCGAATCAGCTAATCACCAATTTTTCCAACCCAAAGCTTATGCGTAAAAAGAGACAAAATCAAGTAGAAACATGGTTACAATAATCTGAATTTCTCTTACCATTTTGCAGCAAATATGTACTTTCTAACCAAGCTACATTGATTCTTTCAAAACCATGAGTTGCGCCTTGAGTTCAATCAAAATTCAAATCATGGATTGCAGTGAATATGCACTCTCATTCTTTGATTATAACGGATTGCAGAACTCATAGAAAAGATAATATACTCATAAAATTTATATTACAAGCATCACACAATCAGCACCCAATTCTCAGATTGGATGCTTTGCCTTTATGTCATTTATAGCAAATTCTAATCTTTGTTGGGGTCCAACATGTTTTTGGCTTTTGAACCTAGTGATAAAAGTCTTGATAATTTCCATGAATGCATGGGAAGAATTGCCCCCTCCGGCTCCCCCCTTGAGTGTCAGTTTTTAGTTGATAGCCAATCATAAAAATAAGCTGTAGCAATGGAGACAATCAAATTTAAATAATTCTGAGAAAGGATTTGGAAAAGCTAGCAGTTACATGAAAGATGGTGCCAAATGGTTGAGGCAACGCTTGATGGTTATGAAGGGTTATAGTTTATTACATAATATTTCTTCGATGCATACTGAACCAATCTTTTATTTTTCATCACATGAAATACATTTGCCCGTTGAAAATAAAATATAGATATACATCAATAAACACATGACTCCATGCAATAAACTTATCTTGTCATAATACGACTTTCCAAAACAAATCTTCAGTGCAAAATCAAAATAGTTCGTAATATATATACCCTAAATCAAACAAGTAGCAACAATAAACTGTGCATGTCTTTTAATACTTCTGTTTTCTTCCCCCTAAATAAAATAGTGTGATTGGTTACAAGAAACAAAATAAACAAAAGGCATTCAAGCAACTTTCAAACCATAATAAGTTACAGTATGCCTCAGAAAATTTCTTTTAATTTGTTAAAGCAAGTGCTAAATGCTCAATTACAACAATATTCATACTCTTGTAAATCACAAGCAAAAAATAACAAGAACCTGCATAACGATGAACATAACAATCTAAAGAGGCACTGGGCAAATTTCATAAAGAAAAAAAAATAGAATTGTCAAACCTGATATTCTTGAAGCGGGTTTCTTTGCTCATGTGGCATATACCAAGAAGCATCCAATACCTTAGAGAAAAACAAATGAATAATTAAAAGCATGAAATGAGAGAAGAAAAGATGTATGCAGTATATGTTCTCTTCTACAATTGAATTCTTAGACTCTTTTCTTAAAAGTTGCAGATAAATTCTGCTGAAGCACACTAACAAGCATCTTTGGCAAGTTTGATCCTGACTTTTAATTAATGAGTTTCCCATATCTGAAAATTTCTCTTCTTGGTCATAAACATTCTAGATTGTAAATTTCTAACAATAAAAGCAAGGTCCGCCGTACCGGATCCGGTAGGCGTACCGGTTGCCTACCGGACCGGTACGGGCCGGTTCGTACCGTGCTTCGGGCGGTACGAACCGGGAAGCTCTTCCCCGCCGGAACCGGGGAAGAAGAAGAGAACCAGAGAGAGCGCGGGGAAGAGAGGGAGGAAGCCCACCTTCGGCCGCCATCGGAGAGCCGCGGAGGGGCGTCGGAGGCCGGCGGGGGGCGGCGGAGCCCGCGGGGGCGCGGCGGAGGCCACGGCCGCGTTTTTTAATTTGGGGATTTTAAGTAAAGTCGGCAACCGATTTGCCGACTTCACTTAAAATCCCCAAATTAAAAAACACGGCCGCGTCCCCTGTTTCTTTCGAAACAGTGGACGCGGCCGCGGCCGTGGCCTCCGCAGCGCCCCCGCGGGCTCCCCCGTCCCCCGCCGGGCTCCGCCGCCCCCCACCGGCCTCCGACGCCCCTCCGCGGCTCTCCGATGGCGGCCGAAGGTGGGCTCCCTCCTTCTCTTCCCCGCGCTCTCTCTTTTTCTCTTCGTCTTCTTCGTCTCCGGCAAGAAACCGGCCTGTACCGGTTTCCACGGCTCCGCCGTACCGGTAGCTGGCTGGACCGGTTTGTACCGGCCCGTACCGGCCGGTATGGGCCGATTCGGCATACGCTGTATAAAAGCTTGTGTGTAATGTTAGTAATAACTTTGTAACAAGTTACATTATGGGCATGAACATTATTTTCATTTATAAAGAAGATCGATAGCTCCCGAACAGCACAGCTTTCAATTTTTTTTTTCTTTTTCTTTCTTTCATTCTCTTTTTCCGTTTGTTTATTCCTCTCCTCCCATGCTGAAAGACATTGTATACTTTATTTCGGGTACAGTGCTGTCTGAATCATCCATAACAAAGCCTGCACCAACCTAGAGGAAGCTGCACCAAATGCATCCATAGTTTCCCCCCCAACCCCACCCCCTCTTCCTCCCTCTCCCTCTCTCTCTCTCATGAATGGACAAACACAAGCACATGCATTAAAACACCCATGCACCCCCTATCTTCTTCAGACATGAATCTTCCACCATCAGAGTGGCATCTCGTAACTGGATTAAACTCTTTTCCTTCATTATATATCATAATGAGGAAACCGTCCAAATTGCATAAGGAAAAGACCGCATATCAGTATAAAGATACATGGTCAAAAATGTCTGCACTAGGGAATGATAGCACAAAGGAAAGTGAAACAATTTAGCTATTATGCAACCAGCACTAGTAGGCATTCACCTTTACATCAGGATCTCCGAGATTAGCATGCAGCCACTCAGCAGAAACCACAGGTTCATTATGCCCCATCGATTGAGCCGCCGAAGGAGAGGTTGTCCCACTAGATGAAGCAGTCACAGCACAGCAAACAAAGCCCAAAGTTGAAGAAACCAAAGAGGGATAGTCGACACGATTATAGGAGACTGTTCTGAAAACAAGTACAATCAAGAAGCACTAAAAACCAGACAAGACCAGGCATAGCTGCAAAAAAAATAAAAACAAGATAAAAAATCTGCAAAAACCCCTTGGCACCAAATAAAGTCTCATTTTGTATTGAAAATGGTCATTGAATACGTGCTAAGTCGCTGGATATAAACAATTGATAAAGCCAAACCCAGAAAAACAAGTCGATAGAAGGAACACAAGCAATTCAAGTCTTAAATAGCCATAGAAAAGAGGCAAATTTGCTATGCATCTAAAATCGAGAAAACCAACGCTGAATTACAGTTGATCGGATTGAAAAATATAGAACTTAATGACACAGAAGAAGATCGGATACAGTTAGAAACCATAGAAATAACCAAAAGCCACCAAAAAAATTCGAATCTTTTGAGCATAGGAAGTGAAAGATTCAAGCTTTGCCTTGAAATCAGTACCATGGAGCCGGGAATCGTTGGGGAAACAAGCCGTAGAGCAGACCGACCGGATATACCCACGGATGCCTTCGTCGGCGAGGCAGATGTCACACGGAGAGTAAAGCGGAGTGTCAGGGAAAAAGGAGTTCAGGGCACTGGGATTACGTTCGAAGCTCATTTGAACGGTTCTGATTTTTTCCTGATTGTTTTATTCCTTACTCAATATCGAATTAATGCTTGATATATTAAATGTTAGGAATTTCTTTTGCCGGCGAGGGATTTTTGTTTTTATAAATTATTATTATTATTATTATTATTATTATTATTATTATTATTATTAAGCTGATAGATCATGTCATTCTAAGACGACGGCCTTAAAAAAAATTAATAAAAAAATGATGAAGAGGGAGGAGCGAACTTATAGCTATCACAAAGCCAACTACCAGAGAGCTAGACAATATATGAGACGACCCAATCAGCTGCCTCATTCATCTCTCGCTAAGCATGGGTGACCTCAGAGGCCATACAGTTCTCCAAAAGGTTATAGATGTCTTACAATAGTAGGTGCTACTCATCTATCCTAGTATGGTTCTGGATCCACCCAAGCACAATTATCGAGTCCCCTTCCAGGTGGATATGCTCCGCCCCCAAAATGACATGTGCTTCGGTGATCCCTTCCTGAGTAACTCAAAGCTCGGCTCTAGGAACGGAAGTATCATAGAGTCGACCGCCTTTCGCTGTAATCAGTATGAAATCAGTGTCTCTGATCACAAATCCAGCACTTCCTCGTCTCCCATCCTCATGCACGCTACCACCAAGGTTCACCTTGAGAAAGCTCGAGGATAGAAGCTTCTAAGAGACGAAAATCGGCTGAGTCACTCTAAGAGCTTGAGCAAACTTATCCGTATAAAAAAGCGCCCCATCATTAAACCTTTGTTTTTTTGAATTTAACCTAGACACTGGACATGATCGTCTAGATCGTTGGAAAAATCATATTTTTATTTTCTTAAAAAATATAAAATTTTATTTTATTTTTATAGAAATGGCCGGATTGCAAGCAACAGCATTCAGTACATCATAAATTGACGCTACTATCTTATAACCCTTCAATTTTCTTAAATCAAAGCTAATACTTATAAGTTTCTGAAAATAAGCTAGCGAAGAATCCATCTATGGGTTGGGAAGGAAATGGGTGGGTTGTGCTTTGTTTGATCCAAGCTAAAACCATAAATTTGCATTACAAGCTCATACTTAACCATAAATTTTACATAAGAAGACATAATTATTAATTTGCAAAAGAAAAATGGATTACATATTTGAATAGAATACACATTTATTTAGACTATCACATATCTTGTACTTAGAGAGAAAAAAAAAAACACAATTCAAAAACTGTAATTACGCGTCACTTTGCAAAAGAAATATATTTTTTGGAAAATCTATAATTAAGTGAATGCAAGATCAATTGTTAAATTTAATCAAATATTGAGGCTTTATACACTCATCCATGGGCCACTTCCATTAGTGGTGAGGAATACATACTTGCATGCATACAAGCGCACACAAACACAGATGCATCCACACACGCGTACACACACACATGTAGACAGATAATGTATAAATACATACATACACAAAAGTTATTTCATAATCATCTATCAAAGCTGAGGCAAGCTTAGCTAGCCTTGAAGCAAGTACTTTTGATATGATTTTGTATAGATTATTTGAAAAAACTAATAGAGAGAAAGTTTCCTTTGGCTCAAGCGGACCTTCATTCTTTGGAATAAGAGAAACTTATGCATAGATAATGGGCTCATGGTCGAGGGTTCATTTGTAAAACTCCTCAAAAAAGGCAAGGGTGTTAGAGTTTAAATCACTCCAAAATCTTTAATAGAAAGCCAAAATGAATCCATCAGGTCTAGGTGATATCGTGCTTCCAAGTGCAAATATTGCATCCTTGAATTCTTCTGCAGTAGAAGGCTCAGTAAGCAATTGCAAATTCATGCCATCTTTTATGTACAATTTATCCCAATCAAATGGGATTGGATTGTCATTAGGGCATCCAAAGAGTTTTGAGCAACAATCATGCAAATAGTTTGACATATCTACTTGGACATTTATGATCTACCTAGCACATAGCCAATGTAGGTCTAAACATATGCCTTCATGAGTCCTCGTACACTTGCTTATTTAAATCTTGGCATTTTTGTCCAAATTCAATTACAAACACCATGATTCATCCATAATTAACCCTAAATGAAGAACTGCTACATTATCTCGTAGTCCATATAAGCCATAGGCTAAGTTCATTCTGATATCATTAATAACAATCTAGGTTCTTACCCCAAAAAGCTAGCCAAAAAGTGTAATTTTGCATTCCTTAACCCTATATAAGTATCCAAGTTGTCCAAAATGTATACCCGGTGCAAACCCAAGATCCTATTATTGATGCCAATGGTTGAAATTGGTGAGAATTTAGTCTTTAGCTTATCAAGGACACTGGGCCTTAAGTGGGGGACTGTGTGAGAACTTCTCCAAGCATGTCATCCCCCATTCGCTATACACTTGATAGAATTTGGATACTTATGGAAAGCCAAGAAATCCAATTGACATATTTTGGCTAGCTTTTTTAAATAAAATCTTAGATTATTACAAATGGTACCAAAGCTATAAAAATATTTTCCATCTCTTTCAACCAATTCTCTCCTCCAATAGGTCGGATGTAATCTTAAAAGCTTGTGGAGCAAACTTCTTAAAAATTGTCGGGTTAACATGATGCTCCTACTGGCTCGGGACCCGGTTATTGTTGAAGAGTTACTAATGTTATTGCTGTAGTTGCTGCAAGTGCAGTAGGAACCCAAATAATATCTTTCATTCACTGTTTTTGAGTGAGATCCCGAATTGTTGTAAATAGTATCCAAGAAAAATCCGCTCATGATCCATGTGGACTAGGAACACTACAGCATGGACTCATTTGGGTTAACCATAGGCTAATCGTGAAGTTTGTGAATGAATTTTTAGTAATTGTGATGGAATTTAAATGAATTTGGACCTTACTTTAGTGAGAATGCTAGAGCTTAAATGGAAGAAGTATGTAAGGATATATGCGATCATGTATTTAGTCTTATATTGGCTATACAATATATCAATCTTAAGTACCTTTATAAGGTAATAAACCCAAATAACATCTTTTTGCTAGTTGCTTCCGGACGATGTCTTGAATTATTAGCTCTGCTTCCACAAGAGGAAGCAGAGCTATGGAACCAGAACTCTCTGGGCCTTAAAGTAACTCTTTTTCTTAAATCAATGAAAAATTGTTTCCGTTTATGTGTTCATCCGGCATTGCAAGCTAGAGGATGTCTTAAGTTTAGTAGCTTGTTCAACGATGTGTGAAATCTCATCATGATAGAACTTTAGCTGATCTTCACTTACGCACTATGCACAAACTATTTTGGATCCGATTACAATTAAGTTAATTTTATCAAGCGATGGATGGAACTTTTGAGTACTAATATCAGGTTTCAAGGCTCGTGGACTAACATTTTTTATTTTTCCGAGGGAATAGGACAGGAAGAAGCCCCCAATATTTAATTTAAAGGTTGGCCAAGTTCTAATACAATTGGAAGCATCGCTGTATCCAAGTCCTCAACAGGAGGGGTTTCAGAGATTATCAAATTTTATGCATGCTATAGCTTGTTGAAGCCAACAACCAAAACCACTATTCATTAAACTAAACTTCTGAGAATATATTGGAGTCATATGAATAGGAGCTGGGATATAGCCTGAGTTTAACCTCAGAATCAGACTGACAATCCGTATTTTTTGACTTAAAAAAAAAATAAAGCGAGAGAGAGAGAGAGAGAGAGAGAGAGAGAGAGAGAGAGGAGAGGGGGATCAATTTAAAATATTTTTTTAATTTAAATAATAAGTCTATAAATATAATTTATCTAAAATTTTCTTTAGAGCTTCAACATTATTTCCTCATTTGTTTATCCTTTTGCGGTATACATGTAATGCATGCTGGTAGATTATTTTTGTATTTTTTGTAGTCTCATTTTTTTTACTATTTTTGGTGTTTATTAGTATTTTTTATGACATCATAAGTCATGATTGAATCGCCCATACATGATGCAAACACCAACATCTACCAATATAAATGCCAAGTTCCAAAATATTGGATATAACTAGCACAAGAAAAAATAACCATATAGCCGTTTCTTGATTCTTTTTGTTGACTAAGGTTCATCTGGCAAAGATAAGATTTTGTAAGACTTCTATACCCAAACCAAATGCTGTCATTGTGATTATCGACTAGATATGAGATAATTTATTTTTGAGAGAACAAGTGACAAACATAGTTGCAAAAGAAGAAAAAAAAAACTAGGTTTAAAATTTTCATATTTTTTTTAAAAAGCTCTCTTGTCAGAAAGTAAAAAATAAATAAAAAGGAAGGTGAAGGAGAAAAAAAAAACAAAGGCTCATACATTAAGCGCAAAATATATGATCACCACAATTATATTAGTTTCTTCTTTTCTTGAGAGCAGTCTATTACTTTTGTTGATAAACCATTTTTTCTCCGGCTGGCCATTATATTTCTTGTCAGATATGTTTGATAAGAGGAATAAAAAAGAAAAAAAAAGATAGGATTAGAGCAAGAAAAGATTGCTTTTTTCCATGGACATGTCCGATATTCTTCTCAGGTCTTATTATATTTTTCTGGCTTGGTGCCCAAGTACAAAAATGATATCATGTAGCGTATACAACCCTTATACTGGACAAGAAACATGCTAATATACATTAAACATCAAAAGAAAAATTCTGTAACCGACGAGTAATTTTTCTTAACTATACAAACCGATGTATGGTAGCATAGTTGGATTCTCATTCGACACCTCTGTTGCTAGAAAACTTCAGTTAATAGGAAGCAGAAACTATATCCTCACCCATCATTTACTCTTTTCCTGTAACAAGATACAAATCCTACTATTAATAACCAAGCACTTTGTTTTTTCTATTAATATGAGAAATACTGCCACTGATTAATAATAGATCACAAGCATCCATGCATCCCAGCCTTCGACTGAAACTTGAAAAACATCAATTAATAATAGATCACAATCATCCATGCATCCCAGCATTTTGACTGGAAACTTGAAAAACATGAACTCAAACATGAACTCCGCGCAACATGAACTCCGGGCGGGCAGGCGGGGCAGGTGCGTGCATGCGTGCTGACCATATCTAGACAAATAACAGTCCTTTAAGTGTCAGGCTGCACCGAACCAAAATTAAATTTGTAGACTATATGTTCTCTCCTTCAAATAATAAGATCTTACAGAAGTGTCAATAGACAAACTTGACACTACTGAAGGAGGTTCCCAGTTTTGCTAAACAATCAGCTGCAACGTTCTCACCTCTATGAATATATGTAACTCTAATCCTGCTGCGTCAATGAAGAGCCAAACAAATCTGATCGAAAATACCCTGTATTCTCTATGGGGAAGACCAAATTATACATTCAGTTATTCTTGGATTTCTTTAAGCTGGAACTTAATAATCGTAATTCTTAGATTCTTAAGAAATTACCCTTGTAATGGAGTTCTTTATATTTCTATCCACAAAATTAAAACCATCATGCTACACAATGAGGGGATTCCTGAGAAACATCTTTTATATGAATCTATATACTATAGTACGCCGTACTGGCCCGAACCGGATGGTACGGAGCGTACCATACCGTACCGGTTCAGCACCGGTATCCGGTATGGATGGCGTACTGAGTATTGGTACGCCAAAAAAAAAATTTATACCGTGTTGTATCGACACTGTGCTAGTGTAGCACCGGTATGGAGTCTGGTACCGAGACAACGAACCTTGATGTATATACCGACAAGTTTGCAATGAACAAAGAAATGACTTGCTAAATCATCGTAGCAGCATGCAACAAAAAAATCACTTGTCTTAAGAATACAACTACAATGTTAGTGAATACATCTTTTCTAATAAATGTTGCCTCCTTCGCTAAATTATGATAAAGGTGATCATAAGAACCTAATCATCAACCTTAGCATTTGGGCCAATGATGATCAGAGAATCATGCATAAGTTGAGAAAGAGAATCTATTCACCTCATTGACTGTTGCCACCTCTTTAGCACTTACCTTTTATTTTCACCCCAACTTTCTCCTGACTAGTCCTTTGAAGAAGTCAAAGCTGCAAAAGCATGTGATGGGTGAGTTAAATAAAGCATAGACTCAATTTAGAAAGAGACTTCCTTAACCACCATAGCTTTATAAGTATATGGACTAAGTTACATTTACTGAGGGGGGAAGAAAAAACAATGCCACCAATCAAAGCTTATAAGGCAACTATATTATGAATAAAGGTAAAAGTGCACTGACGACGGAGAAATATTAGAATTAAGAGTAATCAATCTTAGAATTATAACATTGCACGCCAATGAGAGGTCTTCAGAAATATGTGGGGGTTTATCTCCAATTTAGCCTCAGCCCTTAACTAAGGAATCAGAGTTTGACCTTCTCTACACCAGATCTTGGGAAGCTGTTGCCAAATTCCCTTGTTGAGTAGGTGATTAGAGAGGGTAGTCTTATCACCCTACAAGATTGTTTTCAAGCCATTACATGCAGTGGTAAAATTGTACTTTTAAGTCATGATGCATACACAGCTCATCAATCAGTAAAGGAAAGCAATACAAACACAAGCAACCCCATGAAACATTCCACTAATAGATGCCACATGACCTTTCCACAGCCAGTCATTATATGCTATAGTTTTTTTTTTCCCTATTGGTAGACAGAAAAGAGAGAAATAGAGAACTGACTTACCTATTACCATCAGGATGAAGTTCATAGCTTTTCTTGTCCTCATCAGTAGCCAATAGATATCCAGATGACGTCAATCCCTGAATGATGTAAGAGATATCACATGGATTGTAATTTTTTAAAGAAATTCTACATTTCCACATTACCTGAACTGTAACTACGATCTGTTCCACAGATTTTCCCTCATGTTGTTCCTCTATGATAACTTTCTGGCCACTGTAGAAACAAATGCAAGCTTTTTACAATGCTAGCACTAGAATCAATACTGATTTGCAGGAATAGTTGGATTCAGGTGCTTGAATAACATATCAATATGATTGCAATGCTAGTTCCACACTATGAACTAATCGATATAATTGTAACAAAAAATAAGAACCAATCTGTACTCCACAACAAATCGGTATAATTCTATGTAGGGATACGTCTGGACCAAATTTGTGTTGGATTTTCCATGGTTCCTGATGTTGCATATATCTATAAGGAGTACAAGTGGAAGCGGGAACAAAACAACCCAATTCGGACTTGAAGAAGAATGTCCAAAAATAGGCAATATTTTAGTTTTGAAAAATTCCAAGTAACATCATAGGTTTTCTCTTTTTTTCTTCAATTATTAAATCCCTCAGTGTCTACACTCGGTGAAAGTCCATCATGCTAGAGCTTGAAGTAGCAGATGAATTAAAGCTTTGGCCGCACAAGCAAAATAGTTTGTCTTAGATTAAATAGGACAATAAAACAATGTTATAAAAGGAAGTCCATGGTTGTAAAGAAGACGCATTCTATTCTATTTCAATAAAGTATTATTCTTTTTAAGTTATGTTTCTTGTGAATTCAAGAGCTCAAGGATCTAGGAGCTACAAGTAGATCAAATTCTTCGTATCATCTTGTGTATTAGGTGGAGTGACAGTGTTCTCTTTGCAAACTTCTCAAGGAGACAATGATCTTCTCGCTCTCCATGCTTGTGCTGCATTAGGAGGTGCCAGAAAAGAACTTTCCTTGGCTTGATGGCATCAAACAACTGCAAGAACATCTCCGCAAGCAACAAAATGATGATCTCTAACGTTATGCAGGACATCTTCAATGTGCCTATTGAGGTGATTAAAAAATCAATTCGACAAGTGGTTGATGGATTGTATCAACTTTATCTCCAGACCAATGTACGCCCAACAACTGCTAATGGCACTTGCAGTTGGGTGGATAATGATCAGGTACATGTTCCAAATCACCAAATTCAGCCAATATAGAAGAGCCTAGCAAAGAGGAGATTGATGAAGTTATTCTACAAGGAGGTGCTAGAGAAGCGAAATAGCCAGATTGAGTGGTACAGGCCAGACTACTTCAAAAATCATACCATGGTTAGAGGAGCAGCATCAAAGCATTATGGGCGATGCCAGGGAGCCTAAATTGTTGGCCTAATATGAGTATGTAAAGGCACTTGACTCATAAGTGCCTAAGGAGCTCAAACTTTTGCAGTATTTGGAGGTATCATACGTAGCAGTAAACTTGAAAATTCATCAAAAATAGCATAGATGGAATTTTGGTATAAAACCACTTCCTGCACATCCATTATCAAGTAAGCTTGCCAAAACAACTTGAATCATATCAATTGGAGGTCAGATGACAAAGTTACAGTCAGGATACCAAACCTGTGTCAGTATAGTCTCATGTTGTGAACTGGCGGCCAGAATCCACTATTGGAAGTATACCAAATTACCAACGGTGACAAGACCACTGTTGGTACATTTTGGACAGCAAAAACCATGCTGTCAATTGATTTTTGAGTCCAAGTTGCCCTGAGGGTCTTTGGATGGCAGTTAGTATGCCATCCATACCCCACAGACTGCAGTTAGGTCACTATCAGTTGATTTTTAGCATCAAATCACTCTTAAGATGGATATTTTTTTTCCAGAGCCTTCTTTTGGAAGTTTTTGAGTCCTATTGAGTATTAAGAGAACTTCCAAATTTTTTTATCAATGTATGAGCCCTAGAACACTATAAATATCCCCTGTACTCCCATCTTTTTGACCATAATGAATAGTGAATTGAATTAAAGTTTTGAAGCTCTCTTTGTTAGTGTTCCTGGCTGTCCGATGTACTAGGCATTGCCAAATTTGGAGACCTACCACAGATCCTATAAGAGGGCACTCTTCTTTTGATATGCAGCAGGATTGATCTAGAGTTGGATTTTGGAGTCAATTGATTTGAGAAGAGAAATTCATGGTTTGTACATGCACTAGATGTAGGCAAGTACGTTGCGGGTGTGGGGAGAGCGAGTACAAAAAGAGGTGGATTTAAAATTTCACCCACCCACTAGCTTGATGGATAGGTAACTGCTATGTGATATGATGAGATTTTAGGATTCGCGAAAGAGGATGTATGATTGCTAGTTAAACCATGGTGGAACCGTTGGCCTGCAATGCAACCACTAAAATGAATTACTCCAGGCCAATGGGTTAGACTAGAGCATTTACCTAGATGCATTTGGGTTTGGTCTCTTCATAATTTTGCCAAGCCCGAGCTAGCCAAACCTAGAGAGGGATGAGGGTGGTCAGAGAGAGGCATAGAAGGTCGACCCGATCAGGGGGAATAGAAAGGAGGCTAGCCAAAAAGAGACGAGAGAAAAAAAGTGTGATTGCAAGCATGGTCTGCTGTGCCGGTACCGGATATCGGATTACCGTGCCTTAATCCAGAAATGCAATTAACACTACGCGCCTTTTTCTATTTAACAACCAAATAACCCCACTTATCCTGACCCTGTCGCATCATAAACAACACACCTTTTCTCTCCACTTCTCAACCGAAACGTAACCCCGTGGAGTGGGACTCCCAACAATTTCAAAAGTTTCAAACAGAGGAGACTAGCCCATATAGGATAGGGGAAGAAAGAGAAGCGGAGGAAGTTGACTAGAGAGGGATGAGGGTGGTCAGTGTAGGATAGAGAAAGAGAGGACAAGACAGAGAAGACTAGCCCATACAGGATAGGGGAAGAGAGAGAAGCGGAGGAAGTTGACTAGAGAGGGATGAGGATGGTCAGAGAGAGGCATAGAAGGTTGACCCAATCAGGAAGAGTAGAAAGGAGGCTAGCCAAAAAGGGACGAGAGAAAAAAAGCGTGATTGCAAGCATGGTCTGCTGTGCCGGTACCGGATATCGGATTGGTTGCCCGACGGTGCGGGTCGGTACGGGCCCGTGCCGTGCCCTAAATCAAGAAAAGCAATTAACGCTACGTGCCTTTTCCTATTTAACAACTAAAATAACCACCACTTATCCTGACCCCACCACATCATAAACGACACACTTTTCCTCTCCACTCCTCAACCGAAATGTAACCCTGCGGAGTGGGACTCCCAACAACTTCAAAAGTTTCAAACAGAGGAGACTAGCCCGTATAGGATAGGGGAAGAGAAAGAAGAAGCGGAGGAAGTTGACTAGAGAGGGATAAGGGTGGTCAGAGAGAGGCATAGAAGGTCGCCCCGATCAGGGGGAGTAGAAAGGAGGCTAGCCAAAAAGGGACGAGAGAAAAAAAAGCGTGATTGTAAGCATGATCTGCTGTGCTGGTATCGAATACCGGACTGGTTGTCCAGCGGCACGGATCGGTACGGGCCCACGTTGTGCCTGTACCAACATAGTAGAGGAGGCAGGGAAAAGGGCAAACAAAAAAAGAGAGAGAGAGAAGGGAGCGAGAGGGAGGCAGAGAGGGGGAGAGGGCGATGGGAGAGAGAAAAAGAGAGAGAAGTGGGAGAGAGGAGGGTGGCGGAGGCCTAGAAACAGCGGACCCGGCCGCGGCCTCCGCCTTCTGCCACGGCGCCGGCCTCCAACTGCCCTCCGCCAGCCTCCCTCCCTCTCTCTCCCTCCCTTTCCCGCTCGCTCACTCTCATTTTCTCTCTTTCCTTCTTCTCTCCCTCCGGCAACAGGTTTCGTTTTCATTGCTAGAACCGTCTCGGTCCGCCATCAAAGCGGCTTGATACCACCAAAACCGTACAGTTCGAGATGGTTCCACTTACCCTAATTACAAGAGTGGAATAGGAAGGGAGAAAAAGCTAGCACCAGTCAAGGGCTAGGTAGAGAAAGGAGTGTGCTAGGTGGGGCGACATCGGCCGGTGGAAAATAGGGCAGGAGAAGAATGCTAGACTAGGGTTTTTTTCTTTCTCCCAAATCCCATCCTTTCTTTATCTTCTTTGTTACTCTAGATTTTGCAATGAAATAAAAAATATAACATATAGCCATATACTATATAAAGTACACAATAAATTTCATATATGAAATATTAAATAAATATAAATTTATTTATCAGGCCAAGTCAGGCTAAGCTAGGTTAAAAAATAAGCTCGCATGGGTCCAACTTTTATCATGTTTGAAAAATTGAGGCCCAACCCGATCCGTCCGGCCAAAAATCTCAACCCCGAACTCGACAAAATCAGGTTGGGACTAGCTAGGCCATATAGGCCAAACCAACTTTACTCAAGTCTACACCCAGTTTAGACCACTGGTTCATATGCTAGTTTAGATTGTAATTGTTTAAATAATAAATTGAATTACAACTTGTTTTGAAAAAACCCATTCAAAGTAGCAAAGGATAGAATGCGGCAAATCTAGTTTTAAGAAATACAATCATAGGCAACAGAAAGGAGGCCAAGATTGTAGATTGGCTTAACTATGAAGGAAGTGTTGACCCCAAGGGCTGATTTTGATGACCACAAAACATTTAACTATGATTCTAAAGGTCGTAGAGAAGAGAAAATCTATAAGGAAGACCTAATGGCAAATTAACGAAATCTACAAGAAGTGCATGAGTTGAGGGTTTTAACCCCTAATATAACATCTAAAACAGAAAGGAAGAGTTTAGAGTTCAAAATCCAACATACATATAGAAAAGAAGGGTTTTTCATAGCCAGATTCAAATAGAATAAGTGTACCTTGTCATTTATAAGCATAGATAGAAGATGGAGGAGGATATTGAGTTAAGCACTACATTTACAACTAAAACTTATGAAAACCAAATTTGTGCAGATGTAGAATTTTATCAAATTCCAATAAACAAAAACATATAATTCCATATTGCATTATTTCACATAAACTAGAAAAAATTATGCTTCACCAATAAACAACCTAGATAAAAATGAATATTTAATGTATCATCAAACAAAACAATGGTAACTTGTATCCAAATTAAAATTCTTAATGCTGCATGTCTTTGATGGGATTGGTATTTCTCACAATTTAAGCAAGTATTTGAAAACGAATTCAATGTATTATAATTGAATTTTGAAAATGTACCATCATGGTATTTTATAGGTTACAAGAGTTCAATCAAAACATCAATAAAAGAAGCATTGTCTGCATATATATAGATAAACTAATAGTCATGGAATAGCTTCTTACCTATGAAGCCATGTCTTATAGTATAGCTCCTCAAGAACTTGAAAGCCTAATAAAAAAGATGGTAAAGTTCAATAATTGTTAAATATATTCTATATCTGAACTTTTTTAACTAATGGCAAACACACAAAAAACTAGTGGTATTACACCCAGGCATGCTCCAAATGGACTATAGGAATGAAGCGTCATCAACAAATAAGGCATCGATTGGTCAGTTTGTAGATGCATGAACTATAAAAGTCACTAATCTGCAAGGGAAGGTAAATCATGAAAATGACCAACTACAATAATGATAGATATAAAGTGACGTTGACATTCTTAATAAAAATTACATAGCATGCTAGCAAGGTTCACAACCTACTATAGCTATTCAATTAATATGTCATAACGAAAATCATCCTTTACCTTTAGAGTAAGAAAAAAAATTCTTTACAATATGTCCATATTTTGAATAACAGATTCCCTTCAAGAACTACAATGATTATTAGTGTTTCTCAAGGCTCAAGGTTTTGCATACCAGTTTCCGTATCTATACTAGTTCCAAACCGATAAACCTTGTGGACTGAGTGCTCGTACAATATATCTCTTGGTACCCATACTCAAGACATAGTCCCTATCGATACAGTACAATATGCCTTGAAAAACAGTCCAATGCGATAACCATGTCCCTCACCCACCCTCTTGCAATATTGGTGCAACATTGTCTGCTATGTCACGATTAACTCATCCAAGATGCAGCTCTCCCACCTTTTGCTACTTAACAAATATAATAGATGACAAGGTTTTGAATACCGATACCGAACCCCGTACCATTTTTCCATCAGGATGGTACGATGACGATACAATACTGGTACTGACAATACATACCGAAACTAACAGTATTAAAAAGAATGAAAAACCATATATATATCAGTAGGTACGCACCGCTACGCTAAGGTGATATAGGAGAGAGTAAAAGAGAAAGGAAGAGATTGAAAGATAGGGGTGAGAGCGAGAGTGAAAGAGAGTAAATGAGAGGGAAAGGAAGATGGGAGGGAGAGACGAGAGAGAGTGAGGGGGAAGAGAAACGAGAGGGAGCGAGTAAGGTGGTGGAGGGCAAGCTGATTATGCTGTGACAAGGAAAGAAAAACAGGGGATGTAGCCACCTATTAGAGAGAGTGAGGGGGAAGAGAAATGAGAGGGAGCGAGTAAAGTGGTGGAGGGCAGGCTGATTATGCTGCGACAAGGAGAGAAAAACAGGGGATGCAACCACCTATTAAAAATAAAGGGAACCAGCTCAAAGGTAGGCCCATCAATATGCACCAGTACAGACCAATATGTAACTGGTGTTGGTTTGTATCAGGACATGGTATTATACCAACTCGGTCTTTAAATACTTAGTATTTGAAATTTGAACTCAAGATTCCATTGTACAAAGTATAGAACCGATATAACCTCATAAAATATAAATTAGATTAACGACTGTCAAACCATCCCAAACTAGGTTATTCGGGGGGCACCAGACTGGATCGGCTAGTAATCGGGACGATTCGGCCAGTCGATTTTGTTCAATCAGAGTTTTATAAAACACCCTCCTCTCTCCTCTCTCTAGATCCTCTATCGTCTCTTGATCCTCCTCGCCTCTCCCCTCTCCCTTCTTTCCCTTTCTCCCGGTCTCCCTCTCCCCTCTCCATATCCTCTGCGACCTCTCTCGTGATGATTTCAGAGATAATGATGACAACTCAACGGTTAAGGTTCCACAATGATGACTCCGTGGCTAGGATTAGGGCTCTGTCACCACCACCGTCGACGATGTTGGAGGGAGGTATCGTTGTCCCTCCCTCTCTCTCTCTCTCCCCCTCCCTCCCTCCCTCCCTCCTCCCCTCTCCCTCTCCCTGGTTCTAGTACACCTCAGATCAATACGGTACAACTAGTACTGACCAAATCGGTAGCCTGCCAGTACAACCTCTGATACCGGTCAGCAAACCTTGAATTGGATTAGTAATGAATCCTTCCTTTTCAATACTAGCAAATAATTAACATCATAATTTTTTCCTCTTCTATTGAATGAAGCAGGTGGAGCTCATTCACTCCTCCCTTCTGTCAAAGAAAGGAAAAGGTAACATCACACTCTCCCTTAACTTATCTATTTATACTTACTGAATTAAAAACAAGAAATCTACCTTTTACTATAGGCAAGAACCTCTAGCATGAATCCATTTTATCTAACTTCTGATCTTAACCAGCACTAAAATATGATGCCTTACACAACATAGTTCAGTTTTGGTCAATACTGATTGTTTGTTCTTAAAAATATTAGTAATCTAACCAAAAAGGGCAAATCCCAAGTTTCAACACCATCTGATTGAAAAGCTATGCAGGCCTCTACACACTAATGGAAACCCTTCATCGAACCATTATGGCATAATCTAACCCATCTCCTTGCTAGCTTACATAAATTCTTAGTGTCCCAACACCATCAATCATCTACTCAGCAAGGATACTGAAATGTTAAATCAACAAAGAGAAGGAAGTGTCCATTTGCTCAATTATACAGATCAAATACTAAGAGATATCATTCCCTAAGAGATAAATGTTGGCATTAGCAAAAGAACATGATACAATTCAACAATCAATGAACCCATACACCTCAAGAGGTAATAACAATCATTTATATATGATCCTGTGCCCATGACCACCACAAGTGATACATGCCCCAAGCTTATTTTGGCAGCTAGCCTAGCAAGATTAAGTCATTATCACCCTTCAATGAATCCTTTTCTTGCTTCAAGCATACAAAAAAGGTGCCAGCAACAAATGTCATAGTCAGGAAATTCATATGGTTATCAACTAAATCATGTATGTCAAAATAAAACAACTTGATGCAAGTGAGATTTAAGAAATCAAAGAAACAAACATTTGCACTCAAGTAGTGACATAGAGAAGGCATAGAAAAAGGTAGCATTTAGTCAAAAGATCACCTTGAATCAAAAAGATCTCATAAAGATTTTCAAAGCTATTGAAAAATGCTGCAAGTATATCCTCCCTAGTTAGTCGATTTGTACCAGAACCCCATTTTTGCAGTGTTGTATTCAAACACGTGGTTGGCTTCTCATTATCCAAGTTCAAGCCAATACCTACAAAACACCACCATGCACCTTAACAAATCCAATATGGAAATCATTTTTATGTGAATCACTTCATAAAATAAAAAACGTAATGTTACAGGGCCAAGCACGGTACCAAAAGGCTGCTTCATAACTGAGGTGTGACATGACAAAAGGGGATTGGTAAAGTTCGGGATTGGTAAGGAACCAATCCCCTTCTGACACAAGAAACTTTTGCTCTTTTTTTTTTTTGATTGTACACAAAACTTTTTCTCAGTAACAAGTTCAGGCCTCAAAGCATTTTTGTATAATAAAATGCATAAACAATGGCAACATACCAATTTACCAGTCCATAATAGAAACAAGTAGATCAGTTAAAATTTCTAGTATTCTTGGAAGAGAATGGACATCAAATGGAGAATGATTGGCCATGATCTTCAACGTCAGTTTTCCATATGCTTTGTCAGACAAATTCTAGGGGCATACACAGATCAAAGCAAATTAATAGTTAAGGATATATGGAGTGACAAAAAGGAAAAGACATGTTTACCAGAACAAACATTGAATTTCTTTGATCTATAGGTTGAGGTGCAAAGGATGCCTCCAACTTTAAGCCCATCTAGATATAGATCATTGGGCCACTTTATTCTAACATCAAGTTGCGGCAATCCCTGAAACGTGTTGTAATTTCCGAATTAAATCATCTCAAGTTCAGCTCTAAAAATGAAAATGATTCGAGAGCAATACTTGGAAAACAAGACATAATGATTCATCAAATCGTTCCAACATCAAATATAAAGAAATCCATTTATAGAAACTTCAAGATTACTTTGGCTCGGCATGACTCCTTGATCGCCTCTGTCACTGCGAGAGACACGACATACTGTAACAAAGGCAGCTTGCGCCCATCCTCCATTTGTAACGTAAATGAGAACAGAAGGCAACCCTCCGGTGAGTCCCACGCATTCTTCGCTCGACCTTCAGAAAGGTTCAAGATTGGATTTTTATCAAAGAAAATTCACCACGACAACATGAAGAACAACCGCATCATCCCCCAAAGCCAAAAGATTTCGCTCACAATACCTCTTCCTTTGAACTGGATGTCGGTAATACACACCGTACCTAGTGGAAGCTCTGAGAAATTCCTGCCAAAGAGAAAACCAATTCAAATAAAAGTATGAAGAATGAGATTTCGAAGGAAAGAAGGGATTTTTCTCACTGGGAAACGAGGTCGTGGGTGGAGGAAAGCCTCGGGGACCAGATGAGTAGCCTCCCGAAGAGGCTGGTGGAGAGGGCGTCCATGTAGAGCTGGGAGTTGAAGGTCGGGGGAGTAATGGAATCCATCTCGTGTTGCAATAAAATTCTAATCTCTTCTTCTTCGCCTCCGAGCTTTAGGGTTTCAGTCTTGGACTTGAGCGATTGCGCAAGGTCGTTCTCTTCGGCGGATTTTCCGGCGAGGAGGAGGAGGGTGGAGGGGCGGTGGCCGTCCATGGTGGTGCCGCTGGAGGAGGAGAGGCGGTTGGTGGAGAAGGGTTTGGTGGAGGGGGATATGAGTGGAGGAGGAGGGATTGGAAGGTGGGGCGGCGGCGTGAGGCAGCGACGGAGGAATCGGAAGGCGGCGACGGCGGCGACGGAGGGAAGGACGGCAAGGGAGAAGGGCATGCCTTTAGTTTCAAAGCGGGTAGTTGGGTTGGTCGGGCCGCCTTGCGACGTCGATGCTGTCTATGTACGTGGGTCCCGCCAAAGGTTATACACGTGTCAGATTTGAAAGGCCAGTGCACATTGACTTATCCGCCCTACTGTATAGCCTGGAACACGCATTACATGGATAATGGTTTTTTAATTCCCACCTTTTATCCCATGACCATCCTATCCCATAAGGGATAACTCCGATAGGATAATTTGGCTGTCTACAAGCATTCTGGGATAAAAAATTTTGCAGAACCCGATTCTGAAAGTTTGAAAAGTTCATTAGACCCATTAATACCAGTTCGATACCTTAACATTCGATTATATTTACCTTTTATCATACTCATTTCTATTATTTACATCAATCTCTTTTTACCTTGTGGCTTAAGAATTTTTTTGAACAAAATAAAAACTCCTTAGCAATTTGTTCAGAAAAATTTTGAACCATTTCTCAGCTTGTGTGACATCCTTCTGAAGAGTTATGCTGATCTTCTTTGTACATTCCAACATTTTATCAAATGTATACGAGGAGCCAGGGCCTCTTGGCATCACTTTTACACAAACAAAATTACTCGAAGGAATTGGGTAGAGGGAAAATGATTTGAAGTACTTGTGCCTTTCAACACTCCTAATGCTAGCTTCACGGCTTGGTATCCAATGGCCCCCTCTTATCAACCCTATGTCGTAAAAATTCTTATATTTTATGTTGGCAGAACTTTTCCGAGAGGGAGCCAAAAATTTCATGCAACGGGGATACTTTTTTCGTGAACAAATGATTGTGCCTTAACCATGGTCTTATCATAAATGGTGAGATGAAAATTTTTCTCAAAACATGGAACATATAGAATTTTAAAATTTGGGAAAAAAAAAGTATATTGATTGATGTCGTCAACGACTGTTGGGTGACAGATATTCCTATTCGATTTAGCCCACCATGGTTGATGTGGAGTGTTCGGGCCTCAAGGTGAGCGGCTTATTCGGGCTAGGTGAGAGGAGATGGGATTAGGTTTAGGTATGCCGTCTTTTGGTGATTGATTAGCGCAGTGGATCCTGGTTGTTCCAGTGCCTAGGAGGGGGGGATTCGATAGTAGGACATGGAGCTCGACTTGTAGATCCAGGATGAGAGCTAGTGACCTTAGGGACCTGTACAGAATTGAGGTACCTCGATAGTTGGATGGTGGCTCGCTTTGGAGGATTTAAGTTCACCACCGGATCACTTTATTCCTCTAGAAGGTGGCGTGGGGCGGCTTCCCGACAAGGAGCGTATTGAGTAGGCTGGGTATAAGCATCAAATTCATTTGTGACTGGTGTAGAGAGGAGGAGACCATTGAGCACATGCTGATCAGATGCCCAAAAGCGGCTCAGGTGTGGCAGTTCGCAAGCGGCCGTTGGGGCTTCTTGCAGCCTTCGACCCCAGTGGCATCTTTCCTTGATTACTTGAAGGGATTCATCAGTAGATCGGTCGCGGCATCTAAGGGTGTCATTGCTGTCTATGTTGCATATTATACACGGTTGGACATGAATGTCAGAACCTTTGAGGTTAAAGGCAAAGCTTGATGATCGTGGCTGCCAGAGTGGTTTTTCAGGCAGAGGAGTTTGCCCAGACTCAAGCTATCGGAGGATCTGGGATAGCTAAGGACATTTGGGTCCCCTCCTTAGCTCTTGGAGCGATTCGGATGATTTTCGTCTTCTGGGAGCCCCATCCCCAAACTTTTTCAAGGTGAGCTTCGACGGGAGTGTGCTTGAGAAGGGATGTCGAGGAGGTGTGAGGTTTGTAATTAGGGATGCTGACTCCAAACTGATTGCAGCAGGGTATAGCCATCTCTATGATATTTCTGTATATGGAGCTGAGCTAAGAGATGCTTGGAAAGTGATTACCCATGCACAAGTCATAATGGGAGCAGAACACATCTATCTAAAAGGTGACTCGGCTATTGTGATCAAGTAGATTCAAGGCTATGTGAGAGCAGGGGACAAGCACCCGCTGCTATAGGACATTAGAGATCTTTTAAGTTGTGTGGCTTTCTGGGTCACTTATGCTTACCGTGACGCGAACAACGCAATTGATTGGGTCGCCTCGTTCGTTGCACAGCACTCCGGCAACTGGCTGTGCGAAAGCTACAACTCTGTTCCACCTCTCCATCACCTTCTTTTTTATGATTTTCTTGAATGCACTCATACTATAAGGGTATGATGTATCCGTCTTATCCAAAAAAAAAGTATATTAGTTATTTCATTTCACCAAATTCTTTTAGACTATAAATTTGTCACAAGTTGCTATTGTTCTCAATGGATCCTCATGCTGTAAAATGGTATATGATTTTCCCTTTATTTTTTCAAAAAAAATTAAAATTCAAGACTCTTGGAACTATATTTTTTTTAAAAAAAGACAGATTTAGTAAAGCTTCATCTATAAAGTCAAGTGAACTGCATGTGAAGAGCGTGTGCTTAGTTCCACATCGGTTATTCACTAGATAGATTTTGGATACTTATATAGGATCAAGAAACTCAAATAATACCTTCCAGCTAGCCATTTTGGATGAGGTCCTGAATTGTTACAAATAGTATCGGAGCGGATCTGACCCATAACATATATAGACTAGAAGACACTACAGCACAAATTCTTTGGAACTGACTACGGGCCGATCATGGTGTTTGTAATTAGATTTGAATGGATTTGAACATTTAGCTTGATATCCTTAGATCTTGAGTACTTATATAGGATCGAAGAATCCAAATAATACTTTTTTTATTTCTTTCCCTTCTTGGTTGGAAGAAAATAAAGAGCAAGGTGATCTAATAGAAAGCTTCCCCCCTAATCTTTGCAAAGGCTACATCCTAGTGGATCAGCTTAGCCAGTGTATGATCCAATCAACAACAACTCATTTCTGGACGTATGATTTTGTGATGGAGCTCAAGAACATATGCAAAAAATATAAATGCTGATGACGAAGCTTTAACTTGTAGTGTCCTCTATGGCAGATCTTATGCAACATTTGAATTTGTAAAATTTAATGCCTAGAGATCAAGTAGCTCCTTTGCAATCCATAAACAAATTATATAATAGAGAAATCTAGTCTAATTCAGCCAAATAATCTCCATGCTTAGTTACATATTTGTTGCACCACTATACTTGCACAATTGAAGGGATAATATCATTATTGATTTTTTTTTTGGTACATATATCATTTTTGATTAGATATAAATGGTTTGGTGAAAATAAGACAACGCTTTGTGAGGCACTTGTTCAAGAAGAATCTTAATAAAAAAATTTATGTTTGACCCAGCATATACTTTGCTACAAAATTGTGTAAAATATTTATTATATTTTTAATAAAAAATTTATCTTATTAATTTTGATGGCTTAAAAATAATTTTAAAAATAATATTCTAATTTTCAATTGATAAAAAAATAAATTTTGTTACGCCACTAATAATTTTTTTATAAAAAAATTAAAATTTTATTTATAAGAGAAGACTAGTTTTCTATCTTTCTCGATTGACAACTGAAATGAAACAAGGCCTTTCTTTCGCTTTCGTCGAGCACATTTTCCCTCCACCTTTTTCCTCCTCGAACCAAACGAGTCCACGAGATTTTCACACCAAGCGACCCTCGCTCCCTTTCCTGCGGCTCTTGAATTCCGGTATCCTAGCAACGGTCCCCCTCTCCCTCTCCGCCGCCGTCTCCCTCCTCCTCCCCTCTCCTCCTCCGCCGTCGAAGAGCGAGCCGAGCAACCGCTTGATCGCATCGGGGGGCAGGAACGCCCTCCCCTCCACCACCACCCCGGCGTTGGCGTGCAGGAACCCGGCGTACGCCTCCACCACCACCTTCGCCACGGCCTCCTTTATCTGCTCTCTTAGATCCCCGTCCGGTACGCAGTAACCGCTCCGGTGCCTCCTTAGGTTCTCGTCCAAACCCATCATGAACGCCTCCACATCCCCCGTCGCCGTCAGCAGCCTCACCAGCGGGCCCCACGCCTCCTCCTGGTACGAGTACGCCGCCTCCTCCGCCGCCGTCTTGAACCGCCGACGCATCGTTTCCTCCCCGACCAGCGCCGCCAGCTCCGACCCCCTCGTCCTCATGTAGATGTACCAGTACGCGTTCATCGCCATCACGTGCGGCACCACCCGGTCCCTGCTCCCGTACTCGCCCCGCTTGGCCTCCACGTTCCTCTGCAGCGCCTCCAAGACGTTCGACAGCGCGTCGCTGAGGAGGTCCTCCTCCTCCGCATCAGGCCGGGCGGCGAGGGGTCCGGCCTTCCACACCGCCTCCGTCCGCAGGACCCGCTCCATGGACGCCGCGTAGCCGCCGCCGGCGAGGCACTTGAGGTAGTTGACGGCGTAGCGGACGATCTTCGGTACGGAGCCGTCGCGCGGCGGCGGTGCCCTGTCCTGGAGGCCCTCGATCTTAAGTCCCAGCTCCCAGAAGGCCCTCGCGGCGGCGTGGACGAGGAGCTTCTGGAGCTCCCGGCAGCGGGCGCGGATGTCCCCCCCGGCCTCGCCGTCGAAGGTGCTGATGAAGGCCGGGCGGATACGGTCGAGGGCGTCGAGCATGTCGAGCAGCTTGAACAGCTTCTGCGGCTCGTTAGAGCTGCGGGCCACGCCCTCGCCGAAGCGGAAGAAGACGGCCATGATCCTGTCGGCGATCTTGGCGAAGCACTCCGGCCAGACGGCGCCATCCATGACCCCGCCGAGGGCCCCGCGGCAGAGCCGCTTCTCGGCGGCGAGCACCAGGCGAACCGCCACCTCGAAGTGGTGGATCCAGAGGGAGATGGCCGCCTCCAGCCCCTCCCACTCCATCCCGTCGATCTCCTCCGGCGCGTACGCTCGCAGGTACTCCGGGCTCAGCCGCATCAGCGCTTTCGCCGCCCGACGGTACCTCACCTTGACGAAGATATCGATGCAGATATCGAGACAGTCGTTGGAGGCGAGGGTTTCGGAGATTCGGCGGAGGGCCTCGATCTCGAGCTCGGAGCCCAGAACAGGAGGAGAAGGATCGGTTGTGTCGTCGCCTCCGTCAACATGGGCGGCGATGTAGCGGTGCTTGAGGAGGTCGAGGATGGCCTCGTAGTCGTTCTGGAGGCGGAGAAGGGCGTCGTCGAGGGGGCCGTCGTAGCGCAAGCCGTCGACCTCGGCCTCGTAGAGCTGCTCGAGGGCCACCAGCGTTTCCCTAAGCCGGTGGATGCGGAGTTGGTCTGTGGCCCTCGTCCGGCTGAGGAACTCCACGGCCTCGTGGAGCCTCTGGACCGCCGGCTCGCACCCGGCCGTCACGGCGGCGATGGTCTCGCGGAGGCGGTCCACGCATTCGACGAAGTCGACGAGACGGGGTATGGAGGAGGTCCTGGATGAGAGGCGGAGGAGGCGGCGCTGGAGGGACTCCACGAGGGCGAAGCTGCGGAGGAGGGAGAGGGCCGGGGGGACGGCGCGGTTGATGCGGGCGTGGAGGGCCTTGGTGGCCATGGCCTGCGACTGTAGCGGTGCCACCGCCTCGGTGACGGCGTCCAGGGATTCGAGGCCGAGGGAGAGGCGGGCGTCCACGGCGGCGAGGCCTTTGTCCATGCGGGCGGAGGCACGGAGAATGGAAACGATGTTGGAGCGGGAGGCGCGGAGCGCGGCGATCACCGCCTCGTCGTTGTCGTCGACCGCCATCGTCGCTCGCTGCTCCTCCTGGGCAATGTGGCGGGGGGGGGAGAGAGAAATACATCCTTTTAATATATAGCCGTCTGATCAACACCCAGCTGGCTTCTTCCACGATCCGAGAAGGACAGGAGGAAAACAACACAATAATCGGTGCGGCCGAGGCCGAGGCCGAGGCCGAGGGAGAGACGGCAGCACGGCAGCGATTGGATTGAATCCCCGATGCCCCAAGAAAGCGAGAGCAACAAATTGACCCCCGTTGAGCTTGCCAAGGAGGCGGGTCCGGCGACTTGTATAAAACCTTGGGTATTAGAACTCGACGCTGGACCGACCGGGCTAAGGGTCCGGGTTATGTCAAAATTTAGTATACTAAAAATATCTGTCCGAAAATGACACGGACTTTTGCATCTATTTGTAAAACTAACCATTTAAACTATCTAAAAATTAGGGGCCATTTGGTTCGCGGAAAGTATTTTCTCTCCTAAAAATATAATTTGTAAATGGTTGACAATGTAAAAATGACAGATTTACAAAATATTTATGTCTGGTTGATCATAAAAAGTTATGCATAATTTCTATTATATCTTTCATAAAAATTAGATTTTTACTGTCTTTTTAATGCTGAAGGACTTTTTTTTTAAAAAATAGAGTGATTTTTGGCTCATGGAAAAAAGACTTTTTCATGTTTCTCATGAAAAAGACTTTTCCATGAAACGTCAGAATCATATTTTCATGGAAATACAACTTTTCCGTCTTTCTACTTTGAAAACTCCAAACAAACAAGAAGCATCTCATTACTTTTTCGTTGACCACACTTTCTCTCCTTTTTTTCGTGAACCAAACGAGTCCTAGAGGCCAATAAGCCACAGACTATGTGACCTACCACTCCGAAGGCATCCTGTAGGCCAGAAGGAGGAGTTGCCTCACTGTGATTTATTGCTTTCTGATATTATTAAGTGCATCCATATTCGTAATGTATGAAATATCTATTTTAGCACAAAAAAAAAACTAAAAATAAATTGTAATACTAATTTAGTCACAGTGCTCATCTAGTTCATGGAACAATCTGATGCGATTTCTTAGGTCTCCTTCCCCTACCCCCGAATAAGTTTCATGGTGGTTAAATCATGGTCTCCAGCCAGAGATCTGAGCACATTATGGTTCTGATACATATATTTTTTAATTTTCCTTATCAGCAAGCGGAGGCACGTTCACTTCCATTAATATATCTTAAAAAGTAAACTAGACAAATAATTTGCATAATTACTGATAAATTTTTCATTTTATACATTACCTTATCAATCGCATGAGTTAACATTCTATGCTACACTTTAATTGTATCATAAGTAAAAAGAATCAATTCTCTAATTTAAAAAATTACAAAAAAATAAAATATAACAAAATATATGAAACTTATTGATTTTTTTAATATTATAAGTAGTATATACAAAAATAAAATGAGTATGCATATATTTCATCTTCCACCAAAGAAAAAAAGAACAGATTATGTTTTTTGCAGAAACAATTGATACAAGATATCAAAATCTATTTTGAGATATAGAACAAGCATACCAAGCATAACAGTTGAGATGTTTTATCTTAAAAATCTCAATGAAACCCGGTTCATCCAGGATTCACCCGTCCAATTCATCAATTTTTCCCAAAAACCAGACGGTTCGGTGGTTCTATTTTTGTTGAACTGAAGGGAGATAACTTCAATAAACAAATCCGCAACAGTTTTATTTTATATTTTTATATATATATTCTGTTAAACCGAGACGCCGAGTCTCATGCAATCCTTTCAAAGCTGTGGCCAAATAACGTTGAAGAGCGTACTTACCATGAGAGATGCGATGCAGACAGCAAGATAAAGACCAAGTAGCCGTACATGTATACTTGGGTAAAATTTTTCACCCAAATAATAGCCTGCACACACGCGCGCACACACGCGCGCATATATATTAAAAAATGATTAAATAAGAACTAAATAACTTATTCTAGAATCAAATTGTCTCGTCCCTGATTACCCCAATCTCCACCGGTATAACCTGTACGACATAAGCCATCCCCAAAAAGCTTATCCTGGTTCCGAACTGGGCCTGTATAAGAGTGGAATATCTAACATGCATGCTATGAGTAAGCAACACAAGGAATAGCAGCACAAACCAGAAGCCCATCCACAAACACACTGATGATGATCAAAGAAACTTCCCATTTAAGGAGTTTGTCAATATTTAATACCACAGTATTTCCAGTCCCAGCCACTGCCTGCAGCAGCTCACTAGTAAATTAGCAAAATGAAGAACAGAAACCAAGCACCATAAAATGTCCGCAGACAATATTTGACAGTTTACTTGATGCAGTACAAAGGGGTTATGGAGCAAAACCCAACAGCCGATTGCCACAGAATTTAGGATGGAACATGAAGAAACTGGAACAATAAAGCCATGCCAGAGACCTGAAAAACCAAATAAACAGTCGTAAGGTCAGCATATCAAATTTGAATTCCAGAACTACCAAACAATAAATGAAAATTAACCAAACTAAATTCCTAATCACTCCTTTTAGCTGAAACAAGAACAGTAATGTTGATTTTAGAGCTAGAGAATGAGGTTTAGCAAATATTTATTCAATGCATTTTGCTGACAATCTGCTAACAATTGAAAGACAAATAGGAAATCGCCCATCTAGCGTAATATTCCTCATCAAAGCATCAAAAAGGAAATAGAATTTGATCTTTATAGCCAAAAACAAGCCTCATGAACAAAAAATTAGAAAACAGTGCACTGAAATTATACACACTGAGCAAGAATTAGAATAATGGAGACCACCACCTTTGGTCACATGCAGCTCTCTCCTTTCACTCTCCATTGATATGATCCAGGATGATCATCTGATCCGTCTGGACCAATCTGGCCACTTCGAGTAGATCAAGACAAGCTTTGGAGGCAGGAAATAACATATCCAAGAATCGATCAAGACCAAAACTTCTAATCTAGGAAGAATATCTCCATATAGGATATAGAAATTGAGATCCAAATTAAAAAAATTTAAAATATTATATTTTTGATAATTTTTATCCTCTTCTAATTAGGAGACGAAGCCAACCTAATTTAGGCTGGACTTCACTAGCACAAAAGGGCGAAAAAAGGACTCTCTATTCTCTTATAACTAAAATAAGAATGTGATTCAAACAATAGTAGAGAACTTGTCATCCTCCTCTTTTAACTAGAAGAAGATTCCTATTCAAAAAGGAGGACCTTACAAGTATATGCATATCCCATAGTACTGAAGAACGGGAACAAATAAAATGAAAGCAAAAAAGATAGACTCCACTTTCCGCCTGTGATATACATCACAATTTATGAATCATAAAAAAAATAAATAAAAAAATAAAGTGCTTAAAACCTGCTATGTAAAATTCTTATTATTTATTAGTTTATTCGAGAGATTCGAGTTGAACAGGTCGAAGGAATACCTTCCTTGTCCTTATCGAAACAAGTTAGTATCGGGCCTTAGAATTTCTACCCCGTGGAGTCCTCATATATGGACTAGACATTGAGAACAATACAAGTAGGTAGGAGAAAAGTTTTTGGTGCTCGAAACACATGAAAGGACAAAGGAAAGAATGGTTTCTATTTTGATGGATGATGACTTGTCTCCGTCAATTAGAGGAGAAATTTGTACAACTCACAGAGCAACTTAAAATATCAGCAAGTAGTTACCATGTATCCGCCGAGATACTGTGATCTCTCGGATACAATTCTAAATAAAATATTTCATACTAAAATTAACACCTTAATATAGCACAAACAATCGTTAACACTAAATCTGCCACTATTCCAATATCATGGTTCCAATAATACCAACTGAGATTGGAGTATATCAGCTATTTCCATGAATTTCCAACAAATCATCTTGCATTAGATAAACTATAAGCTCTTTGAGCATATTGGTATTGGCCACCTATCAAGATGGTCAAGATTCAAGTTTTAAGAACCCTGTCCACATTAGCACCTCTAAGGAAAGACAGGAAAGGGATTTTTAGAATGGATTCACAAGCAGATGAGGATATTATTTTTTTTTTTTTTTGCTAAAGAAAAGGGGTAGGGGGGAGGAAGGGACAAGCCCATCCCCGCGTAGCAGCCCTCACTGGGCCCCCGCCCCGCCAGGAGAATGTTCGATGCGGGCAGAAATGGCCGTGTGTTGGGCACCCCGACCGGTTTTACTCATACCCTCCCCACCCGTGGGCCCGGCTCAGCTACTCCTCTGAGCTCTGGCTCGAGTCCCACGTGTGAGTACGTCACACCTGGCACCACCCCGGCTACTAGCGGTTCAAGAGCGGTCCTACACCACAAGTCCAAGCAGTGGCCAAAGTAGTGAGCTCCGGTCCACAATTTAATCGTCGCCGCAGCGATTCGAACTTGGGACCTTGTGGTTAGAATTGCTGCCCAGTACCACTAGGCTACCACCTTGGTGGCGATGAGGATATTATTTAGGAAGTCAATTTTTACTTAGTATGAGGGCTTCAATAATTGCTAAAAAAGGGGGTAATACTCTGATGAGCCTTAAGTGAATTGCCTATCCTTCTCTGAAAAGAGAAAAAGAGAGAGAAGGCAGGGGAGAAGAAAAGGAACAAGTAACGATCAGCCTGTAGAGCTGACAACGGTCACACAGGATTCATGATATCAACAGCAAAGAGTCTCCTATTTTACAACTTGTGACTGTCATATACCATGCCTACTCATAACATTCTAATTTTGCTAGAGCCAACATAACTCGAAAGCATGCATAATACCAGACTAAACTATCACCAAAAAAAAAGATTTTCTGAGTATAGAACTAACTAAGCCTCATCAAGGTTTTGGAACACAATGCTATAATCATTAAAAATCACAATGTGCGCCTTAATGCATCAGTAAGAACAAGTGTCCATGCTAAGTTGAACGATAACAGAGGGAAATTTGCAAGATAACATGAAGAAACTGACTTTATCTATATTATTCCATCAATCCAATTTTCTGCAGCAAAGATGGAATGGCACAAGCTTCCAGATAAATCAATAAATTGGACTAAGCTCAACATGACATCATTTTAGCATGAAACATAACAAGAACTTACTTAATGCATGCATGCATGTGTTCGTACTAATCTCTGCTCTTCCCTATTTTTCTTATTCTTGTTCCCCTTTTCTGAGGATGGCAGGGCAGGGGCGTTTGGGCTTGGGAAATCAAATGAACCATATTGCAGTTAAAAATTGACTACCCTCACTACTTTGGTAGCATCACTCCTCTATTGCCTTGTAGCAGTAAATCAAGCAAATATTACCATGTCAACATTATTGGTTAACCAAATTATGATGAACCCTTAACAGTAATATACCCCTCTCCCCCTCCCTCAATTAGTCCGCTAAAACCCACTGCAATACTAGTCCTCTCCTCCGCCCCACCCCCCAAACCCCAGAGAGAGAGAGAGAGAGAGGAAAACGTCATCTCCTTCCTATGCACTTATGTTCAACATAACAGATTTCAGATGGGAGCACCTCTCACAAGGTTGAATCCAATCAAAAAGCCTAGTAGACACACATTCTAATAATCATTAGATAACTCATCTTTTGATTCCAGCACCTCTAACAAGTCCATTTTACTATGTTCACCATATTTTCTTTTATGTACGCTCAGTATATAGATCGACAAACATTAATAAATGAACCTACAACTGGTACTAACAAACTCCTTGACTAAACCTGCCAGCACAATTTCATAGCCTAAAATTAGATGTACCAAGGCCTAAGTTAATGTTATTTAATTCAAATCTTTACATCAGTTAATGCGAGGCACAAGCCCTACCATTTCTGAGACCATGTAAATAATTGGTGCGTCCTATACTAAATTGTAAATTAAAGACCCTTCTAGGCGGCAAGCCCATATCCACTACCCTATTCAGCAAAACTTGTTCCCATTACACGAATAACATAAAGAGAAATAATAAAAACTTAGAAACACAAAGAGACTCAACCTACTCCCTCCAATTAAAACAACTATTTTATATTCCTAAACCTTTTGCCATCACTATAAATCCTGAAAGCCATATCTATCCAGCACGTGTTCATCAGGAAGATTATCTTTTTCTTCACCTAAAGGCGAGTGAAGATCATTGACAGAAAAATACAGAGAGCAAAGGTTGAGAAAATTTTCATACTTAGTAGCATAACTTTTTTTATAATCAAGAATGAGAAAGCTCAGTGGCAAGTTTTCAAAGGAAAAATACACAAAAGCACAAGAAAGGATGCAGGTTCCCAACTTCAACCAAAAGGGAAAGAAGATTACGCTAGTAACAACACTACATACACAGCTTAACCAACATACCTATTTATATAACAGAAGCATCAAATATTTTCAATGTGTAAGTAGCTTCTAGACTTCATGGCATGTTTAAACGAACATCAAAAGCTCTGGCCTGCTAAATATATTGTTCTCCTCATCATCTAATGTTGGATAAGCAGCCACAAGTGCATCTTGGGATCCAATGTACAGTGAGTTGTAGATCTTCCAATACACCTCCCGAACTTTCCTTGCCGGATGGAATAAACCCTGAAGACAGTAATTCAGAACGACAGCTGCACCTAATGCAACCCTCATCCCCTCAATGGCTTCCATCACAGCATTTATAACATGGGGAGAGGTCTCAAATATGTTCGGCCACACATAATTGAGCAAATGGACTAGTGCATCCTCACAACCCAACCCGGCAACTCCCAGAGCCATGTGCTTAACAGCTGAAGCAGCAGTCTGCCTGTGAACAAGATCCCTGTCCATCAAAGCATCCTCGAGCAAAGGTGTAACAGCATATATGTAATCCTTGCCCATTTCTCCTATATACTCAAATAGGAAAGAGAGAGACTTTAAAACCCCATTCTGAACATTCAGCTCCGGCACACGGTACTCATTCATAAGGGCAGGCAAAACCGTAAATGGAGAGCAAGTTTCTGCAACTATGGCAATAGCAACAGTAGTACACACACGATTCTGACGCTCTTGTACCTTCAGGTTGTTCAGAAGGGTTGCCAAGACATCCTGTGGCCCGATAGCTTTTGCAATATATCCAAAAGTGTTCACAGTCGCTCTCCTGATACCCTTCTTGTGTGCCTTCAACATTTCAAGAAGCTCAAAGCAGATCCTCATCCACTCTCTGGCAGGGACAAACTCGGCACCACGATCAGCAATCCTACCAACAAGGTCAATACAGTTCTCCTGGACCTTCTCATGTCTGTTCTTTAAGATGGGGGTCAGTCTGGGAAGCAGATCCTTGATAGGTGGTGTCATTTTAGTCATACCAATAACATTAACTATGGCTTTCAAAGCTCCTAAAATAGATCCCAAGACCTCAGGGTACTCCTCGCCCAGGTACTCATACAGAACAACACCAAGATGACCCATCAGTTGCTCTTCATGGCACTGCTTCATGACAATGGCAATCCGTGATATAAGATCAGCTGCTTGTTGCCTGACTTTCGCACTCTTGTTGTTCAGACGCCACTTTATAGTACCGCAGATTTGTGGAAGGTAAGGTTTAACCCTCTGCCCAAGGGCATTCACTACAGCACCAAATCCATTAAGCATAACATTTGCATCATCACTTGTCTGTTCTTGGAAGGCATACAAAATCCCATCAATAAGAAGCTCTTCCAACCGAGCATCAATATCCGACGCCCCCAAGTTGGCAACAACCTTTTCAATTGTCTCCATCACCATACGTCTGTAAGGCTCACTCTCATCTTTAAGATCCTCCACAACTCTTCCTACAATATCTGCAACCCCTACCTTGTTTGCTATCTCCACAGTTGTTTCCACAAGCTGCCTGTAATTCCGGCGATCCAGAGCCATCCTCCTGACCCAGAAGTTTCTGAAGAACTCAGGAAGAATGTCATTCCGGATGTAATCTGCCTCCACGCCCTCTGTACTCACACACTGCTTGACAACTTTGATCACAATCTTCTTCATTTCCTCATCTGGTGACTGGAACTCACGGATCAGTATAATCATCACTTCCTTCGTGTAATAACTCGCATATACTGCATCCATGAGAGGAATGATAAAACCAATTGCCTTTAAGAAAGCAGCAAGAACCTTCCCACGATGAGATCTAATACCCTTCCAAAGAGGCTTCAACACTGAATCAAAGCTCTCTATACCATAAGGTGCAGCTGCTTCAGCAAGTGCAGCGAGAGACAGGGCAGTAATAGTTCTCACCTTCTGATTCTCATCACTGAGACCATGCTCTATAATTTCCACAAGGGACCTTAGGTGCGGAAGAACAGCACATCCCATTAGAATTGCAATCTGCTGCACAATCTTGATACCTGTGTGCCGTGCTTGCCAGGACTTCTTACTCTGACAGACAGCTTTAAGAAATGGCAAGAGAGCAGGAATACCAAGAGCAGAAGCCACCACACTGAAAGCTCTTGCCGTTGTATTTCTCACATACTCATCAATATTATCAATATCTGGCCTCATTGCAGCAATCATAGTGGCAAGACCAGCTGCTTTACTAAGGTTGGAAATTATCTCCCTCCCTTCCACACGAGCATAATAGTCCTCATCAATCAAAAGAGGCTCTATAACGACGAGAATTTTGTGAACAAAAGGCCGAACCAGCTCATCTAGTTTATATAGCACCCTGTCAATAACTTTGACCAGAAGGTGGCGCTCTTGATCTTCAAGAGTTGGCTGCATGAGCAAAGGCAAGATCTTGTTGAAGAGTGGACCAGCCCCAAATTCCCGGGCCTTATCTGTGAGCTGCCGAAGTGCTGTTTTCCTCTGTGGCGGCGTCCCATTCTTCACCTTGAGCAATAGCTTCATGATCTTCCTCTCCTTCTGCTCCTCTGGAGAGAGCTGCTCCTCTTCCTCTTCATTTAACAGAGCTCCAAAGTACTGGTAATCCTCAGGCTTCATGAAAGGCAACCCACCAGGAGCTTCTTTTGGAACATCAAACTGCTGCCCACGATTCTCTTCAGGGATCGTATAAAGAGGAGTGCCCAGAGGAGTAGGAGTAGCCAATAGCTTCCTTGCAGGAGTCCTTATTGGCACATAAGATGCAGGTGGGTCGAGAATCTTGTACCCTTCTTGTGGGAACATTGCGTCGAGCTCCTCATCCGTCAATGGGCGGTTCCTCTCCTCAATATCCCTCTCCCACCTCAGCAGATTATACTGCTCTGGAGTGATGGCGCCACGGAGATTGATAGCCCCAGGGGTTGGGGTTGCGAGATCAACCCCACCAACAGGAGTAACCCCGGGAGTGAACGCAGCTGCCGGGGTTGCAGCACCAGGCAATGGTGTGGCACTGCCCATGCTTGCTGGGGTCTCATCCCACCTCGACCTCTGGCGCTTGGGCGTAGGGGTGGCAAGGCCGGTGAGCTTGGGAGTGGCATCCCATGTCATGCCTGCAGGGGTTGCACCAGGGGTGACTCCACCAGCAGCAGGCGTAGCATCAGCATCAGCCAAGCGCCCAGGAGTCGGTGTCTCATCCCATCGGTTCCTCCTCACCGAAGGAGTGGCGTCAGCAACCCTCCCAGGGGTTGGAGTCGCATCCCATCGCCCTATCCCAGGAGTCGAATCAGGAGCATCCCAATCGGACGTAGTCTTTGCTTTTTTGGTTGCAGCATCCGGCGGCTCCTGTGACTGGTCCCACCTGTTCCTCCTCTTCTGGGCTGGGGGAGCCGGCTCTGCTGCCGCCTTATTTTTCTCCTCCTCCTTCTTCTTGGCGATCTCCTTCAGCATCTCCTCCTTCTGCTTCTGGAGCGCCTGTTCTCTCATCACATCAGCATAGGTCCTCACCGAGGGATCCGGCGTGGCCTCCCCGCTGGCGAACGGATCGTTCCTGTCCGGCGATATGATTCTCTGGAGCCGCCGGCGCCTGTAATCGTCCTCCCGGTCGATGATCCGCTGGGGCTTCTTGAAGCCGGAGTCGTCCTCTGCCTCGGCACCCCTGGGTATTTCCTTGAGGGACTTGGGGCCGGTGTAGGAGGCCATCCGGCGCGCGAGGTCGCGGCCGTCGGCGTCCTGGTCGTCGTCCTCCTCGGTGACCGCGATGGAGCGCTCGTAGCCCTCGAAGCGGTTCGTGCCGCCGTAGAGGTCGGCGTCGAAGGTGACGGAGGTGAGCGGCGCCACCTCCTCCATCTTCCGCCGCTCCTCCTGGGCCCGGGCGATCTCCGTGTCCAGGGAGTCCATTCCTCTCGCGGGATCGAAACCCTCACCTAAAACCTAGAAATCCGACCAAGAACCAAATCGAGATCCAATTAAAACCCTAGAAAGAAGAAACGGAAAGAGAGATCGAAGGAGAGAAAGAAAAATTAGGGTTTCGGAGGATGAGCAGGAGACAAAGACGTACCTTTTGTCTGGGCTAGGGTTTTGCAGAGCCCTCGCTTCTTCGCTCAAAGACGAAACGGGGCACGATAAGATAGGGGAGCGATAAGGCCAGGGAAGGCGTTTTTATGGATTCAGCTGCCTCCCAGAACTCAGTCCACCGACTATGCCTGATCAGACCCGTTCGATGCCTTCCACCACTTAAGTATACCGACTATGCCTGATCAGACCCGTTCGATGATTTTAGCGGGTAGATTTTTTTATACCCGTTCATGAGTGCACCCAGAAAAATTTGAAAAAAATAAGTTGGCGAAAGAAAGAGAAAAATAAACTCTTTCTGATAATATGCAGAATAGGAAGCAATCCAGTAAACGCTATTCACCTTCTGAAAAACGTAAGTGATCCAGAAAGCATCAAGCCCTTTCGAAAGTCTGCATACGTCCCAAAGCACCGGATGCTGATCGTCACTGATGTGCTGGCTTCTGAATCTAATCGATCACCGTGGCTGAGCTACTATAGCTAATTATTTTCCAACAGAAGCACCGTCAATGAATTCTGGTCTTATTAGTCGTATAATTTGATTTATTATGAGATGAGTTTGGAAATTTTCAAGTAATCATAGGAACCTTTGCGTAGATGAGAGCAAGTGATCATACTATATCAGCATGGTAGGGGAAAAAAAAAAAAGTCAATTTGGATCCTCTAATACAAAAAGGTATATATTTTGGAGTTGAAGCAATATCCATTCAGGTGATAGTTTTAAGTGTAAGAATGTAACAAAAAATGAGATGACCATGAAGCATCTACACTACAATTAGATAAATCCTATTGCAAAACCGACCCATATCAGCAAGCAAAATATCATCTTCTTCTTGATGCTCCGATGCGACATCTGAGAGGAAATTAAACAAGGTCAAGGAGAGAGAAAAAAATAAACACAGAAACAACCTATAAAGTACTTTTCTTTACTGAAAAAAAGAGACTTTACTCGTAGTACTGACTGCGAATTGTTACAACCTGTTACGGGGGAATTTAGCCACCATGCCCCACGTGACCGGCACGCGCGCCCAGGAAGACTACGGCAGTCCCTTGATCCAGCAATCCGACCCCGAGTCGGAGATCTTCGGCTCCGCAGCCCGACCCCAAGTCGGCTGCCCCTTGATCCAGCAATCCGACCTCGAGTCGGATATCTTCGGCTCCGCAGCCCGACCCCGAGTCGGCTGCCCCTTGATCCAGCAATCCGACCCCGAGTCGGATATCTACGGCTCCGCAGCCCGACCCCGAGTCGGCTGCCCCCTGATCCAGTCATCCGACCCCGAGTCGGCAATCTCTCGACAACAACAGACTGTTCCTCTGAGGCACGCCGCGGCCCCCTGCTCCACTACTCCCTGCAACGGCCGTATCCGGCGCTGCCCCACGATCCCCTGTAACAGCCGTACAAAGCGGAGCTCCACTATGCCCTGCCAGGGCCGTACCCAGCGCTGCCCCACGACGCCCTGTAACGGCCATGTCAGTGGCAGCCCCATCGTGCCACACGATGACGAATCCCCGGAAAAACCCCCCAGCCTGATATATATGGGGCTGGGGGGGGGAGGGGGAGGGTAAGCAAAGGTTTTCCAGAGTATTCTCTTATCCGTTACTACTATCTCTCCTTCTCCTTCAATCTCCTCTGACTTGATCGTCGGAGGGCCCCCACTACCCCAGTGGTGGTGCGAGGCTTGCCTGCAGGTTTCCCGGTGGAAGGTGGAGCGCAATCAACCCAACTCCAAGGGAACCCCGTTCACACCGCTGTGCCAATCGTTCTCGGTTTGGACCACCAGCAACAGTTGGCGCTAGAAGGAGGGCACGGATCTTAGAGCGATCGTAATGGCACGGCGAGGTGGTCGTGGAGCTTCCAATGCTTCCGGTCGCGGGGCCTCTCGCGCCTCTGGCCGGAAAGCCGCTGCAACACTCCACCGCCCCACCGCCCATTCAGACGGTCGAAGTCGCCCAGTTCGACCAGCTAGCCCAGCAGGTTCGCACCCTCGCGGAGGCGGTGCAGAATCTGCAGGGTGCGATATCCCGGGCGCCGCAGCGGGCTCAGGAGCCGCTGCTGCCTGAGCGTTCGCCTGCCCTCCTCAACCCGCGCTCCTTCCTCTCCCATGGGGAGGAGCGCCGGCGCGAGGAGGATTCTCGAGCACGCTCCATTCTGCCGGGACCTTCCCATCGGAGTTGCGCGGGGTACGAGAGGCGGGCCCGGGCGCGTTCCCAGACCCCCCAGTCCTCAAGGAACCCGCGCTCCAGTCGGTCTCCCTCTCGCCGCTCCTTGTCTCCCACCCACCGGTCGCGCTCCCTGGATCGGCGGGTGGACGATCTCCACCGACAACTCTAGATCCTGAAGGGCCATTCCAAAGATCCCTTCGCCGACTTGGAGATCTCCTCCCAGCCGGCGCTTGCCTCGAGGATCCTGCGGACCCCGAATCCGCCGGGTTTCAAAATGCCGGCGATCGAGCCCTATGACGGGGCGGCGGACCCTCGGGATCACGTCGAGAGTTTCAGGACCCTCATGCTCCTCCACGGAGCATCAGATCCCCTTCTCTGCAAAGCTTTCCCGGCAACCCTCCGTGGCCCGGCGAGGGCGTGGTTCGCCGGGCTGGAGGCTGACTCGATCCGGTCCTTCGACCAGTTCACTCGCCTCTTCATCACTCACTTCGCCGTCAGTAGCCGGCGGCGACTGGTCTCCGACTCCCTCTTTGATGTCTGGCAAAACGAGGGAGAGAGCCTGCGGGATTATCTTACCCGCTTCAACAAGGCTACGCTGGAGGTCCGGAACCTGAGTCAGGAGGTGGCCCTTTCAGCCCTGAAGCGTGGCTTCCGGAAGGGCAGACTCACCTTCTCCCTGGATAAACGCCTGCCACGGAGCTTCCCGGAGCTGTTGTCCCGGGCGAACTAGTATGCGGACGCCGAGGAGGCGGCCGCCCACCGGAGCAAGGAGGCCGCCGAGATCCCTCCAAAGCTTGGGAAGAAAAGGCGAAAAGAGGCACGCCAGAGGAGGAGCCCGACGCCCCAGCGTCGGCGCAGAAGCCCGTCGCCGGCGAGAAACCACGGCGCCCCACGCCCTCATTCTCCGCCTCGACGTTTCAACCGGTACACCCCTCTCCTGACTCCCCGGGCCCAGATCCTTATGGAGATCAAGAGGCGGGAGGATCTCCCGGCTCCGAGACAGATGCGGAAGATCCCTGGGAAGAGGCCCTCTCGGGCGTACTGTGAGTACCACCGAGACCACGGCCACGACACGGAGGACTGCTTCCAGCTTCGGGACGAGATCGAGGCTCTCATCCGTCGGGGGCGTCTCGGTCGATATGTGAGCGACCGACGTCCCCCCGCGGACCCGCGTCCGGCCGACCCGGCTCCTCCGGAGCCTCGGGAGCAGAACCGACCCGTTGCGGGCGTGATCCATACTATCACTGGGGGCTGCTCTCGGCCTGTGAGGAACGCAGGGGGCTCGGCGGAAGCATCAGGGATGGCCGTCGTAAAGAGACAGAGGGTCGGCAATGTAATCACCTTTTCTGATGAGGATGTAAAGGGGGTTCAGACTCCCCACGATGACGCCATGGTGATCTCCCTCACTATGGCAAACTATGATGTAAGGCGTGTTCTTGTTGATAGTGGAAGCTCAGCCGATATTTTGTTTTACGAGGCCTTCCCAAAGATGAGCTTGTCCAGACAATTGTTGCACAAAACATCCACCCCCCTCATCGGATTCACTGGTGACGCTGTCCCGGCCGAAGGAGTCGTCGAGCTGCCTGTGACTGCGGGCGTTGCACCCGCAGAAGCCACGGTGCGACTCGGGTTCTTGGTCGTCCGTGTTCCCTCGGCCTACAACGCTATCCTCGGACGACCCGGACTGAACGCCCTTCGTGCGGTGGTCTCTACGTACCACTTGCTCATGCGGTTCCCCACGGCGGCTGGGATCGGAGAGGTCCGAGGTGACCAACCGACCGCACGGCAATGTTTCCTAGCGACTCTCAAAGGGAAGAAGCCCGTGGAAGCCCTAAGCGTCGAGTCCCTTGACGCCAGAGACGAGGTGGCCTTGCGGCAGGGGGAGCCAGCCGAGGGTGTGGTCGAAGTTCCCCTCGAGGAAGGCCGCCCGGACCGGACGGTCCGGGTCGGCGCCAATCTCGACTCGAGAGCTCGGGCCCGGTTGGTGGAATTCCTCCGAGCCAATGCCGATGTATTTGCCTGGTCGGCGGCCGATGTACCTGGGATCGACCCGGAGGTCATTTCTCACGCCCTCAACGTCGACCCGACCCACCGACCAATAAAGCAGAAGAAGAGACACTGTGCCCCGGATCGGATCCAGGTGGTCGACCAGGAGGTAGACAAGCTCTTGGAGGCAGGATTCATAAGGGAGGTAAGCTACCCCGAGTGGCTGGCAAATGTTGTACTTGTCCGGAAGGCGAGCGGGAAGTGGAGGATGTGCATCGACTATACCGACCTGAACAAGGCGTGCCCTAAGGATAGCTTTCCGCTTCCGCGAATAGACCAACTGGTCGACGCGACTTCCGGATATCAGCTGCTGTCTTTCATGGACGCCTTCTCCGGTTACAACCAGATAATGATGGCCCCACAGGACGAGGAGAAAACTGCCTTTATAACAGACCGGGGGCTGTACTGCTACAAGGTAATGCCCTTCGGTCTGAAGAATGCTGGCGCCACTTACCAGCGCCTCGTCAACAAAATCTTCAAAGAGCAAATCGGCCGGAACATGGAGGTGTACGTGGACGATATGCTGGTAAAGAGCCGCCATGTAGACCAGCACATCGCGGATTTGGAGGAGACTTTCACCACCTTGCGGAAGTTTCGCATGAAGCTGAACCCAGCGAAGTGCGCCTTCGGCGCTTCGGCCGGGAGGTTCCTCGGTTTCATTGTCAACCAGCGGGGTATCGAAGCCAACCCAGACAAAATCAAGGCCATCCAAGGTATGTCCCCTCCGACCAAAGTAAAGGAGGTTCAGGAGCTCGCTGGAAGGGTCGCCGCGCTTGGACGATTTGTGGCAAAATCGGCCGAACGCTGCCAACCATTCTTCAAGGTGTTAAAACGCCCGAAAGACTTCCTCTGGACGGCCGAATGTCAAGCAGCATTCGACCAGCTCAAGGAATACCTGGCGTCTCCCCCCTACTGTCCAAGCCGCAAGAAGGGGAGATGCTCTACCTCTATCTGGCGGTCTCCCCAACCGCGGTCAGTGCGGTGCTGGTTCGGAAAGAGGCAAAGCTCCAGAAGCCTGTGTACTACATCAGCCGGGTCCTACGGGATGCCGAGACGCGGTACACGAAGGCTGAAAAGATCGCCTTCGCGCTGCTGACCGCGACCAGGAGGCTTCGCCCCTATTTCCAGGCTCATTCGGTCACCCTCTTAACCGATCAACCACTACGGCAGATCCTCAGCAACCCCGAGAATGCGGGACGACTGGTGAAGTGGGCAGTAGAACTCGGTGAGTTCGACATCCGCTACCAGCCTCGACCCGCCATCAAGGCCCAGGTGCTCGCGGACTTCCTCGCTGAGTGCACGGTGCAGGAGGCGGAACCTAAACCGCCGGACACGCCCAGCCTCGACCTCCCGATTTGGACGCTTCACATCGATGGGTCGTCGAACCCCGAGGGTGGAGGGGCCGGGCTGGTCCTTACCAGTCCTGATGGAGTGATAGCCGAGTATGCCTTGAGGTTTGAATTTCCAGTGACCAACAACGAGGCGGAGTACGAGGCCCTAGTCACGGGACTCAAACTCACCAGGGAGCTCGGCATTCGGCGTTTGAAGGTCTTCACCGACTCCCAGCTGGTGGTCGGGCAGGTTCGTGGGGAGTTCGAGGCCCGGAGCCCGACCATGCAGAACTACGTCCGGAAGGTGCAAGCACTCATTCCCAACCTCGGCAGTGTCGACATCCAGCAGGTCCCCAGAAGCGAAAATGCCAGGGCCGACAGGTTGTCCCGCTTGGTGGGCACAGAGGCGCACAACTTGTCGAGGGCAATCTACCTGGAGACCCTGGATGCCCCGAGCATCGGCGAGGCTGGAGCGGTGATGGCGATTGATCCGGAGCCGTCTTGGATGGACCCGCTCGTCGCCTACCTCGCCGAAGGGATCCTCCCTGAAGACGAAGATCAAGCTCGGCGACTTGTCAAGAAGTCCGCCCACTACGTACGCTATGAAGGGAGGCTGTACCGGACCTCGTTCACCGCCCCCCTCTTAAGGTGCCTCCGCCCCTCGGAGGCGGCCTACGTCCTCGGTGAAGTCCATGAGGGCGTCTGCGGATCGCACTTGGGGGCTAGGTCCTTAGCGCACAAGATCATGAGGCAAGGCTATTATTGGCCTACCTTGTTGGAGGACTCGAAGAATCACGTACGGAAATGCGACGCCTGCCAGCGCCACGCCAACGTCCAGAGAGTCCTTTCTGTCCCCTTGGCACCAATCACCGCGCCCTGGCCCTTCGCACAGTGGGGAATGGATATCCTCGGACCATTCCCCGTCGCTTCAGCTCAGCGGAAATTTTTGATTGTTGCAATCGACTACTTCACCAAGTGGGTGGAGGCAGAGCCGCTGGCCACTATCACGGAGGCGCAAGTCCGGAAGTTCGTGAAGAAAAACATCATTGTCCGATTTGGGGTACCTCGGGTCCTCATCTCGGATAATGGTCGACAGTTCGACAACAAGCATTTCCGTGACTTCTGCGAGGAGTTCGGGATCGAGCATCAGTTCACATCTGTGTCGCATCCCCAAACCAACGGTGAGGCCGAGGTCACAAATCGGACAATCCTCCAAGGAATTAAGGCGCGAATCGGTCGGACGGGGCAAGCTTGGGTCGAAGAACTCGAGAATGTCCTTTGGGCGTATCGGACCACGCATCGGACCCCTACCGGGGAGACGCCTTTCAGCCTAACCTATGGCACGGAAGCGGTTGTTCCCGTGGAGCTCGGACTCCCCTCGCCCCGGGTGGCCGCGCACCGACCCGAGGCCAATTCGGAGCAACTCCGAGGAAACCTGGACCTCTTGGAAGAAGCAAGAGAAATGGCGCAGGTTCGGATGGCGATGTATCAGCGGAGGGTGGCCCGATATTATAACTCCAAGGTCCGACCGAAACTTTTCAGAATCGGAGATCTGGTGCTAAGGCGAGCCAAAGCATCTCAACCCGCGGAAGGTGGGAAGCTGGCGCCAAATTGGGAAGGCCCGTATAGGGTTCGCTGGGTAAACCGACCTGGCTCCTACCAGTTGGAGGCCCTAGATGGTCGAGAAATTCCGAGGAGCTGGAATTCCGCTAACCTGCGGGTGTATTACCAGTAGAACGACAAAGCCAGAAAGACAGTTCGAAAAATGTACAATTCTTTTCATTTCAATAATTCCTGGTTACAACGGTGTGTTCGTGTGATTACAAAGAATTCTCAGAGGGGAATTGGGGAGTAAAGAAAACAAGGAAGAGGTGGAGACTCCGTGGAGCTGAAGATCTGGGATCCCGAACCCTCCATCAGAAGCAGCTGCAATCCCACCGGGCGTGGGTGCTTCTCCCCGGAGGCGCCATCGACGCCTCACGCAAAAGACGAAGAGCCGGCGCGGACGAAGAAGAAGTGGACGAAGGAGGAGTTCCCGCTGCCTCCAGAGGAACGCCACCTCCAAGGGATATTCCGGTCCTCCCCAGGAGAAGGGGAGGGAAGGAACACAAGAGAGAAGAGCGCGAGGAGGCGCGAACCCGGATGAAGCGTCTGGCGCAGAGCTCAATCGGGAGGCGGGGCTGAAAGGAGGGGGGATGTGATCCCGGATGAAACGCCTAGAGCGGAGTTCCGCCGGGGAGAACCTCCCTGTTGATCCCAGATGAAACGGCTAGTTGGCGGAAGTCGCGAGGGGCGCGCCTCCCGTTCCTCCGGCGGGGGTTTCCCAGCCACACGCCGGAGAGGAGGTCCACGAACCATGGCAACCTGAATAGCTCCGGCTTGGCAGGCTCCACCGCGCCTGCACTTATATTTATAGCCAAACTGAGGCCCCCCGGTCGTTCCGATGCGGGCGGCTCCAATAAAGGCGGGCGCACCGAATCCGGAGCCGTTCCGGCTCTCGAGGCGTATCCTCCCACGATCTCCTAAGAGTCGTTCTCCTTAATTGCATTCTTCATGCAGGACACTCCGGGCAGCGTGTATCCCGCGGCCCACGTATCTCCGCTCGCGCCCAGGCCGCATCCGCCTCGAAGAGCGCGCGTATCGCGGCCGCTTAACTGACACTCCTTGCAAGCAGCAACTGGCGATCCGATTTCCCAGGTAACGCTTCAATTAGCATTTAATGCCCTTCCAGTGTTCCCCAGGCGACGCTTGGAGAGGAGGAGAAACACGATCGTAGCTGGCCACGGAGAAATCCCGTCGAGCGGCAAGCGACAGGCGCGTGGCCAACGAGCGGAATTTCCCGAGACTCGGCCCTCGGATGCCAGGCTAACCCGATGATCATCCGGGGAGCAGACTAGCCTGAAGCCCCGACCGGTCGCCTCGGCTTGCGCCAGCCTTGGCCGACCAACGAGCGGAATTTCTCGAGGCTCGGCCCTCGGATGCCAGGCTAACCCGATGATCATCCCGGGAGCAGACTAGCCTGAAGCCCCGACCGGTCGCCTCGGCTTGCGCCAGCCTTGGCCGACCAACGAGCGGAATTTTCCGAGGCTCGGCCCTCGGATGCCAGGCTAACCCGATGATCATCCCGGGAGCAGACTAGCCTGAAGCCCCGACCGGTCGCCTCGGCTTGCGCCAGCCTTGGCCGACCAACGAGCGGAATTTTCCGAGGCTCGGCCCTCGGATGCCAGGCTAACCCGATGATCATCCCGGGAGCAGACTAGCCTGAAGCCCCGACCGGTCGCCTCGGCTTGCGCCGGCCTTGGCCGACCAACGAGCGGAATTTCCCGAGGCTCGGCCCTCGGATGCCAGGCTAACCCGATGATCATCCCGGGAGCAGACTAGCCTGAAGCCCCGACCGGTCGCCTCGGCTTGTGCCAGCCTTGGCCGACCAACGAGCGGAATTTCCCGAGGCTCGGCCCTCGGATGCCAGGCTAACCCGATGATCATCCCGGGAGCAGACTAGCCTGAAGCCCCGACCGGTCGCCTCGGCTTGCGCCAGCCTTGGCCGACCAACGAGCGGAATTTCCCGAGGCTCGGCCCTCGGATGCCAGGCTAACCCGATGATCATCCCGGGAGCAGACTAGCCTGAAGCCCCGACCGGTCGCCTCGGCTTGCGCCAGCCTTGGCCGACCAACGAGCGGAATTTCCCGAGGCTCGGCCCTCGGATGCCAGGCTAACCCGATGATCATCCCGGGAGCAGACTAGCCTGAAGCCCCGACCGGTCGCCTCGGCTTGCGCCAGCCTTGGCCGACCAACGAGCGGAATTTTCCGAGGCTCGGCCCTCGGATGCCAGGCTAACCCGATGATCATCCCGGGAGCAGACTAGCCTGAAGCCCCGACCGGTCGCCTCGGCTTGCGCCAGCCTTGGCCGACCAACGAGCGGAATCTCCCGAGGCTCGGCCCTCGGATGCCTGGCCTAGCGCCGGAAGAATTTCCTAAGGCCTAACCCTCGGACGCCTGGCCTAGCGCCGGAAGAATTTTCTGAGGCCTAACCCTCGGATGCCTGGCCTAGCGCCGGAAGAATTTCCTGAGGCCTAACCCTCGGACGCCTGGCCTAGCGCCGGAAGAATTTCCTGAGGCCTAACCCTCGGATGCCTGGCCTAGCGCCGGAAGAATTTCCTGAGGCCTAACCCTCGGATGCCTGGCCTAGCGCCGGAAGAATTTTCTGAGGCCTAACCCTCGGATGCCTGGCCTAGCGCCGGAGGAATTTTCTGAGGCCTAACCCTCGGATGCCTGGCCTAGCGCCGGAAGAATTTCCTGAGGCCTAACCCTCGGACGCCTGGCCTAGCGCCGGAAGAATTTCCTGAGGCCTAACCCTCGGATGCCTGGCCTAGCGCCGGAAGAATTTCCTGAGGCCTAACCCTCGGATGCCTGGCCTAGTGCCGGAAGAATTTCCTGAGGCCTAACCCTCGGATGCCCGGCCTAGCGCCGGAAGAACTTCAAGAGTTAGGAGTCGGCGAGACGCTACCAAGAGTTAAAAAGAGGAAGGACGAAAGTGAAATGAAGAAACACTCTATTTGCATTAACTTTCATTGTTTCAGGGCCGAGACCCGTACAACTTGGCAAAACGCCAACATACAAAGAAAAGGACAAAGAAAGGTACAGAGGGTCAGCTTGGAGGAACCCCTGGGTCGGGAACGCCGGGCACGTCCGCAAGGGGTAGGGAGGCAGTTGGAGAATCAGCAGGCAATGGCGCCGGAGGGGAGTCGAGGAGGGAGACCCCACTCAGGTCAATCCCGGGGTATTTGGCCGACACCCTTGCCAAGCCTTCATCGAAGCCTAAGACAAAGGAGTCGGACCCCGCGTCCGACATGTCACGGACGAACTCATCGGACCGACGATAGGCCTGTACCGCCTCCGACATGTCACGGATGAACTCGGCGGACTGACGATAGGCCTGCACCGCCAGACGCCCGATTTCCGCGCTCTTCTCGGCCAGCGCCGTCTCTGCTCGCTCCGTAATCTGAGCTTTTGCCTCCATGACCTTCGCCACAATCCGGTCGTCCGCCTCGGAGGAGACCCTCAGCAGATCAGCCCGAGCCTCCTTGTGCTTCGCCTCGGCAGCAATGCGAGCAGCCTCGGCCTCCTCCAGGCGCGAACGAAGCTCCTGGTCGCTCGCGCGGGACTCCTCCAAGACCGACTCCAATTCGCCCAGCTTGGCTTCAAGAGATCGGGTTCGGTTGCGGGCGTTGTCGGCTGACTGCCGGGCCTTCTCCCACCTCTCCCGGAAGTCGGCAGCCTTCCGGGACTGCTTTTCGGCCCGCTCCTCCGCCTTCCTGACCTCGCTTTCGAGACCCGAGGCAACCTTGAGTTGCTCCTGAGCCTCCAACAGTTGCCTCTCGAGGGCGGCGAAGCCGAGTGCCCGCTCTTCGGCCACCTGGAGCCTCGTCTCGAGGTCCCTGGTCGTCCTCCCCGCCGCAGCCTGGCCTCCCTCCTCTACTGCTTTCAGTTGGCTCTCGGCCCTCGCCAGGAGCCTCGCCTGTTCCTCGTGGCTCTCCTCCAGACGAATCATGTACTGGGCGAGCTAAAAGATAGGAAAAATGAGAGCGTCAGACGGGGATCAATAGAGCTTATGAGTGGCGGAAGCGACCAAAAGAACACTCACCGACATAAGACAGACGCAGCTGGCAGCCCCGACGTCAGGGATCCTCATCTGCCGGACCTGCCTACGGTCCTTCTCCAGCAGCACCGTCTCGATGAGGTTTCGGGCGCCGGCGAAAGTGAAGGCCGACCCCGACTTCGCCCCGGAGCCGGACGGTGGTTCTACAGCCTTACCCTTGCCCATCGCTTGGGGAAGAGTCATGCTGACCGTGCTCGGGGCGGGGGCCGCTCCAAGAATCGACAGGGTCCCGCTCGGCCGGGGCCTCGGCGCGCCCCTCCTTCTCGTGTCATCCGAAGCCGACCGAGTCGAAGGCCGGGTTGGGGACCGATCGCGTCCAACCCGGCCGTCTCGGGCGCGCTCGGATGACACCTCCGGAATAACGGTAGTCTCATCACCGGAGGGCTGATACAGCGCCAACTGTCGGTCCGAGCCCGCGGCGTCCCCCTGATCGGTGGGACCGGACCCGTCTGTCGGCGTCGGAGTCGCCTGCAGGCGGGACTTCTTCGCCGGTGGGACCCCGCTCGGAGGAGTCCGTTTCTTCCTCCGGACCGCTTCTAGTAGGGACGTCCTACCAACAGCCATCGCCTTGTCCGACCGCATGACGTCGTCGATTTCTGCAAAAGGGACGAGATGGTCGGAGACTGAGAAGCTGATGGAAAGAAGAAACGAAAGAGGAGAAAAAAGCTAAAAAAGAAGTGGTGGCGGGCTCACGGTCAGCGGGGACCGAGCTCAGACCGACGTTCACCAAGGTGTCCTCAGAAATAAGGCGAGACACCGGGGGGAGCCGGCCCTCGGCAACCAACCCCTTCAAGACGGCGACGCCATCGGATTCCTCCCTCGACAACCTCGATAGGCCGATCGGGGACTTCATCGGCGTCTCCCAGGTTGCCCTGATTCCCCAAGAGGGATCTACGTCAATGAAAAAGAAACGCTCCTTCCAGCCGTGAATGGAGGAAGGAGCCTCCTTGACGAGGCCGCACCCTCGCTGCGCCGCAAAGCACCACCACCCTCTGTCCTGGGGGTGGCCGTTCAGGCCGTAGCATTCCCAAAAGACATTCAGGGTGGCGGGAACCTCGTGCATGCGGCAGAGAACCTGGAAGGCCGTCAGGGCGCGCCATGAGTTCGGCACCAGTTGCATCGGCGCCACTCTTAAACCCCGAAGCACCTGCACAACTAAGTCCGAGGGGGGAAAGCGGAACCCGGCCCGAAGGATGTCCTCGTTGATGGCGACCTTCCCCGGAGGAGGATGGGACATCCTCTCCTCAGGCCTCGGAAGCGTGACGTTGCAGGCTTCGGGAAGGTGGTACCGGGCCACGAACCTATCTAGGTCTTCGGGGACCAGATCCGACTGAATGCGGTCCGCTCTTACTTCGTCCATACCTAATGGCCAGTGGATCTACGGTCAGGACAGGGCCAAGAAGGGGGAAAGGACCGGAACGACTGAAGTACACTAATACGGAAGGAGAAAGTATGGAGAGCCCTAAATTGAAGAATGGGGCAACTTACCGGAAGGGAAGGAAGAACGGCTCCGAGGGCGTCAAAGGAGGAGCGAGCAAACAGTCCGACGTCAACGACAGCAGCGCAAGGGAGAAACTCGAAGATGCCTGCGAAGAGAAAAGCGGACGGGGGAGGGCCCCCGGTTAAATAGGCGGAAGGGCGGGTGACGCCAGAGGACGCCTGGCTGCCGAAGGATCGCTCGCGCCCCAAAGGCGAATCGACGCCATTAAGGAAGGATGTCCGCCGAAATCCGCAGACGGCCAGATCAGCGACAACCGCTATACGCCATAAAGGAGGCGGGGAGCTCGAAGCGCGCGCGCCTTTCCGAGGGATGGCGGCAATCTCGAAGCATCACTCCCTTCACCCGTTCCCCTCCTGGTTCCAGGCTCGGAAGTGGGGGGCTACTGTTACGGGGGAATTTAGCCACCATGCCCCACGTGACCGGCACGCGCGCCCAGGAAGACTACGGCAGTCCCTTGATCCAGCAATCCGACCCCGAGTCGGATATCTTCGGCTCCGCAGCCCGACCCCAAGTCGGCTGCCCCTTGATCCAGCAATCCGACCCCGAGTCGGATATCTTCGGCTCCGCAGCCCGACCCCGAGTCGGCTGCCCCTTGATCCAGCAATCCGACCCCGAGTCGGATATCTACGGCTCCGCAGCCCGACCCCGAGTCGGCTGCCCCCTGATCCAGTCATCCGACCCCGAGTCGGCAATCTCTCGACAACAACAGACTGTTCCTCTGAGGCATGCCGCGGCCCCCTGCTCCAATACTCCCTGCAACGGCCGTATCCGGCGCTGCCCCACGATCCCCTGTAACAGCCGTACAAAGCGGAGCTCCACTATGCCCTGCCAGGGCCGTACCCAGCGCTGCCCCACGACGCCCTGTAACGGCCATGTCAGTGGCAGCCCCATCGTGCCACACGATGACGAATCCCCGGAAAAACCCCCCAGCCTGATATATATGGGGCTGGGGGGGAGGGGGAGAGTAAGCAAAGGTTTTCCAGAGTATTCTCTTATCCGTTACTACTATCTCTCCTTCTCCTTCAATCTCCTCTGACTTGATCGTCGGAGGGCCCCCACTACCCCAGTGGTGGTGCGAGGCTTGCCTGCAGGTTTCTCAGTGGAAGGTGGAGCGCAATCAACCCAACTCCAAGGGAACCCCGTTCACACCGCTGTGCCAATCGTTCTCGGTTTGGACCACCAGCAACACAACCAATCCAGTGGCGTCCATTCCAGCTACTCTAATATAACAACTTAGGATTTTATCCAAAAAAACTAGCCAAAATGTATTATTTAGATTTTTGATCCTGTATAAGTACTCAAAATCCATTCAATAAATAATTGATGTTGGACGATCAAGAGCCAAAAGCCAATGCAAGAACCAAGAGTTCCTACCAAAAAAATTTTGGCGATTAATGATTCTCATGCTGTTCCACCCCACCGCCCCTATGATTCTTTGGATAGTGATGGAGCTTAGGAACGGGTGATTGATTTGCAATTATCAACTATATTGGATTTGAGGGCCAGTTCATTTCCAATTAGATCTATCCATCCAAGGGCTAAATCCAAATCCATTCATTCACAATCAAGCTGATTTCAATCCAGAATTATGTGATGCAATAAAATCTCTACGAAAACATATTTATTGTGACTAAGTTCGTCCGAATTGCCAAGTGCTTGTCAAATTTTACGAAACCTAAGTTGGAGGAAATATAACTTCCATTAGGCATGAGTTAAAATATTGCCCTCAGCCATCCATGGGAGATTTGGAAGCAGGTATTTGATGGCTTTCTAACACAACACTTAAAACCTGATATTCTTTCATAATAGAACAGCGTCAAAACACCCCTTATCGCCTTCCTCATCGAATATAACATAACCCATAGATCTTTACGCATCTGAAGGAAATTTACAAAAGCCTTATCTGGTGTTGCTTCTACCTTAGGAGGGGGAGGGAGAGAGAGAGAGAGAGAGAGGAGCAACTAGATTTTGTAGCCCTTCCAAAATATGTTGTTCTGACCTTCCTTTTTTTTCTCTCCATAGTTTTTTTGAAATAATATTACCAGACATTTATTTTGGAAAGATTTTGATGCTTTAAAAGTCATAAAAATATTTTTTAAAGCAATATCAAGCATGCCATAAGTCTTTGACATGTTTGTGCTGCCTGAAGCTTGATTCAACATCACACAGTATATAGGAGTCTGCACATCATTGCACCCTAATCATATTCCTAAAATGTAATACAAAAATGCTCCTCAAGTTCATGATGCTTCTCACTTTTCTAGTTGATTTCCACTTGTATGTTTCATGAAAATCAAGAATACGGTTGCCCAAGCCGATAGAACAGTTCCTGTTCAAGTTGGATCAATCATTCAGTTCATTTTCTCTCTATTCTAGCTGACTTTCACTTGCATGTCTACTTCACCAAATTTGACAGGCACTAAAGGCTTATACATGAGCTATTTTTCCCAAGAGCTATGAAGATAATATCGTCGTTCTTCAGTATTTTTAGTTATGGGTCTTGGACCTCTCAACTCAAGTGATCCATCAAAGATATGCACAAATGCACTTAGAGAAATAGAACTACCAAAATGGAATTCGAGTCCATGATAAAGAAAGTAGGATAGTCAAAAAGGGATTAAAGCAGAGATAAAGTGCTAGAAACCATATGGTGAACAAGCATTCTTAAAACCAGGATCTGTCAGTCCTAATCACTCCATGTTCATTAAATTTCTTCATATGAGGATTATTCCAAGAACATAATGTCTAAAGCAAACCAAAACTGGAGACTCATATTGTTCTCTTGACAGCAATCTAATCAAAGAGCGAGAATCCCATGTCCTCGTCACTTTCTTCTTTCTCTTCCTTCTTCTCCTCAGCAGGAGGTGCCTCAGGAGCAGAACCACCAGTGGCAGAACCGGCCGCCGCACCACCCGCAGGTGCACCACCGATGAACGCCCCACCACCACCTCCACCAATTATCACCTGCAGCACAAAGTATTGGCATTCAAATATCAAACCATGTGAAAGCAACTAAACAAGTAATCGGCCCCAGGAAAGAAGCAAAAATTGATCTCTTGAAAAAAAAAACTGTGTGCAATAAGAGGATTATTCATGAGCAAAGAGCGGCATGTAGACTTGAATCCATAAAAAAGGTCTCACCATACCCCTAAGGTGAAACAGCAAATAGCATGCTTTGGCCTATGGATATAGTTTTAATGCGGCAAACATATAACATTCCCCCTCCGCATCGTAGACAGGACGACTGATAAACTTGCATCTTTTGTTCTCACATAATGACACCAAAAGAGATACATATATGCACATTAAGCCTAGCATAACCAGATAAGAACAAAATTTTCTTTTCCATTTTAATGGCATTTATTTACTGTATGAAATTACATGAGGATGCTTTTTCAAAAGAAATGGCACAACACAAGACACATCAAATTACAAGATAGAACACCAGAGTGGGGGAGAAGGGTGCAAAAGTACTGCAATCCAGCCACTTGAAAATTGGAAATCATCAAACAGAACTTGCAGAAACTCCAAAAGTTGTCAAAGCATTTAATAAGGCATAATAACTATTGCGATGATAACATCCCACATAATCACAGCATCTAGTCAGCAAGCACTAAGAAGACAATGAGATGTGCAAGAGGTATTACAAAGCCAGACTTTTAGACCCTTCCGGGAGTCCAACTTTGAGAATAAATCTAGCAGCTAATTAGGAAGTTCCCCAGCTTCATTGAAGGAAACATTCAAAAAAAGATGCTCTTCCATGTGTCTATCCAAACCCTCTCTCTTTTTTTTTTGGGCTAAAATGGGCATTTCATTCATCACGGGCACGAATACACCCAATATAATTGGAAAACAAAAGGTCCCGAAGTGCTTCGGGCATCTCTCCCTCCCCAGTCCATAAGGTGCCTTCTAAGTAGCTCGCTATATATGGCGCCACCTAGTCGGCCGCCCCGTTAGCTTCATGATATACATGCATAGTCTGAAATGTAACACCCTCTCTCACCATCATCCAAATATTGCCGAGCAGGGGATGAACTCCTCCGTCACTGCTCAGGCCCTGTCGGACCCAGCTGATCACCGTCGGCCCCCCGCCCCCTCCCCCCATGCTGCCACCGGACTAGAGCTCAGAACTATTATGTTAACACTCTGCTAGGCAATACAATTTACAATTCAACATAAAAGCACCTGTGCAGAGATCTCTAACCCCAGGTTGCACAATCCCTTCCGACTATTGCAGTAACCATGCTTCTTAGTACACACTTCAGCAACCATCAATTACTAGGACCATACTAGATTGTTTATCTATGGCACTTCTGAAGCACAAAGATTTCATGCAAATGGTTTACCGTAAACATTATCCAACCACAAAACTCAAACCCCGACAAGTTCCCACTTTTCGCCCCACACAAAAAAGAAACAACCAAGAAGACAAGGAAACGTATATATTTGATATAAATGATGCCACGAAATCCGACCCAAAATCCAACGAATCATAACGAGCTATACTTTTTTTTTTTCCAAAAACCGTTTTTTTTTTCATTGAAGCCCAATCCTAATCCAAGATCAAGATGCGGTTCGAATGCAATAAAATACAGAGCAAGAGATATGAAATCAACAACAGGGGAGAAGAAAGGGAGGCCAGATCCATCACCTGGAAGACGGCAGAAGAGGGGGTGACCATGGAGAAGGAGGAGTTGATCCCGCCGGAGGAGTCGGTGGCGAGCGCGGCCTGGACCAGCTTCCGCTGAAGCTCGTAGGTCGAGGACGCCGACGCCTCGACGTCGCCGGAGAGCTGCTTCGCGCTCCACTCCTCGCCGGAGCTCCTGCACACGAACGTGAACACCCCCATTCGATCTAAGATTAGATGATGGAAACCCTGACCTATGGAAGAAACCCTAATTCCCACTCTCTCTTATGCGTTGAAGAGAATTTAACGTTAAGACGAAAATGCCCATAAGACATTTCATTAATTTAAGGATCCCGACGTGGCAGCCTACTGTAATCTGGATGTCAGAAAAAAAATCTTTCAGGCTGCAAATGTCGGATCCTTGGCGCACAAGTATGCCATTTTTAGGAGCGCCATCAATTCGGGCCAAAACAGTTGCAAACTAACCCAATGGCAAGATGGAGAGATCTTTTCCGACCAAAGTCATCTTGCTGATATGTGGATCTTTTCCATTTATTTTTTCCCGAACAGGGATGCTGTTTATCCAGAACATAATTATTGGACTCGTTGGCTTTTTATTTACATAGATTATCTTAGGATTTATAATTTTAATTTCAAGCTCCATTTTTTTTCCGATGACGTTGGATATTGCATGAGGGAAGTAAATAAACTTTTTTTTCCTTTATCGGTTTTAAAACTATTGTTAAGTTTTATTTTAGATACCATCTGCCATCATTTTTATTTTTTATATATTTCACAAATAAAATAAAAAATATTTTAATTTTAAAAATATAAATATGTTTTGTATACTAAATTATTTTTTAAAAAAAATATTGTTAGAACAGTGTAGGCAACAATAGTTGTTGTGATAGAGACGGTAGCAATGTTGGTAGCAGGTTTGGTAACAATATAGTGATAATGGCGATGGTGGTAGTTAATAGTAGCAGTAATGGTGGTGATGGAGTATCGACGATGAAGATGACGACAATGGTATAGCGGCCGCATAAACAGCAAGAATGGTAACGATTGTGATAACGTTGCGGGAGCAATACTCGTAGCGGGGATGACAACGACAAAGATAGAGATGGTATTAGTACTAATGGTAAAAAAGTATTAATTTTTTATTTATAAAAATAATGAAAAGTAAAGATTTATTATTTCTATTTTTAGAAATGATAAATATAATTTTTTAAAATAAAAAAAGTAATACCAAATATGTTTTTTTTTGTCTCTACTTCTATAACCTTATTTTTAAAAATAGAAAAAAATAATGATGATGTCAAACAACAATTTATGAAAGGCCTTACCAACAAAATGGTTTATATGCAGGGGCCAAAATAATATAGAAATTTTTTGAGGTCACAGTTGAATGATAGTAATTGAACATATCTAGGAAAATCTAAATGGAGATACCAGTATTTTCAGTTATTGGGATGGATTATGTAACGCCCCTGACCCAAGTTCACGAACCATAGGTTGTGTCAACTGCCGCATACTCATAGGCAACCTTTTCCACAAGCATGCAAGGCACTGATATGATATTATAAATATGTAGCAAAATAATTTAAATAATAATATACAAACTTTATTTCAATAACTAGCTCAATATTTAAATGTCTCACGATTCTAACAATATTTTAGGATAATACATTAATTTAAATAAGCTCTAATCTAAGATAATGTATGTCAAAGTTCTGCTAGTTGCTCTTCCATATTGAAAACTCTGTTCAAGCTAGTTTTCTGAATCTGTAAGAAAATAAGAAATCCTATAATGAGCTCGACAACTCAGTAAGTAGTGATCACTTTAGCTAAATAAAATAGATAATCAAATAGATAATAATTTACAGAAAATAAGCATATGTGTCGTACTAATATATGCATTAAATCTTTCTCAAAATATTAAATTGAGTTTATGTCTTCAAATTCTTTCAAATATTCAATTCATCTTATCGATCTTGAGTTTTGACCATACCATCTCGGGGCAAGATCATAACACTGACTTATCTTCTTATGGCGAGCGCATCATCCTACAGCAAAGTCTTTCAAGACAGCCGGTCTGCTGGCGGTATGTTGCTAATCATTTTGGACACAACCTTTAGGATAATCATGTGCCAATGTATTAGTCTCTATTAACAAGGTCCTCAACATAGCCAGGTCGAAATTAGATTTTTTTTATTAGCCCCTTCTCTCCGGTTAGCTTGCCTCAAAAAAAAAAAAAAACATTATCCACGTGGTACCATATTGCTATGCTATGAGCAAATTGTCAACTGGGCGACTTGGATTCGGTCCGGGCTCCGGTTTGGGCCCAGCCCATCGCCTGGGATCTTTCTTTTGGTGGAGCCAATCCGACGAGCTAAACCCAACCCGACCCGACCCGACCTGACCCGACCCGACCCAGGTCCGGCCCTGAGCTACGATCGATTTGGACTCCTATAGTCCCGTACTCCCGTTGTTCTTCCGTCCCTCCTCTCCCCCTTTCCCTGAGTCCCTTCCAGGTTCGCGATTGGACTGGGTTCAGTCCGGTCTCAACCGCTGCCGGCGCTGCCTCCCTCCTTCCATGATCTGGCGGCGCTGCTGCCCGCGGCCGCCGGCCCTCCTGAGGACGGTGAGGCACCTCTCGAGGCTCGCCCCGCCACGGCCGGCGACGGTGGAGCCGGTCATCCGGGTCTCCAACAACGTGGCCCGCCTCGGCGAACCCAAGGAGGGCCCCAAGCCGCGGCAGCTCCTCTCCCTCCCCCCCTTCCCCTCCTCTCACACGAACCCTCTTCCCGGCCGGAAGAGGGATCCCGCCGCCGATCCCAGCAAGCCCCGCCGCATCACCGCCATCACCTGGGTCAAGCACTACTTCGCTGACATCCCACCGGAAGTCATCCAGAGCCATTTTAGGAAGGGCCTGGTAAGCATGTGGTTTCTGGTGTTGTGCGGAAGCTTAAATTCTTGCACCGTATGAATAAGATTAGGGGAAAGTTCAAATTTTGGCCGCTTCTTTGGCTATCCGGATGGGATTTTTCTTTGTTTTCCCAATTTCTCATCTGTTTCCTCTTTTATCTCTTTCATTATTGTGTTAGAAAGTGTATTGGCTTATGGTACTCTGGTCTAATTGTGATTTATGAGAATGATTCAAAGTTTCATAACTTTAGAAGCTCTAAAAAATAAAAATTTGTTTGTTCACAAGATTTTATTGTGCAAAAGAAAGTTAATGTTGATGAGAGTTCAGAGTACAGTTCGGTAAAAAGGCTCAACACCCACGGTTTAGCGACCCCCTGCTTGTAAGGTCAGGCTGAGATGACCCTTGCACTTTGGTTTCATGGTTGATTAACTGGAACTGTATCCATGGCCTCTTTTGATGTAGTGAGAGAATACTTGATATACAAATGAGCTAACTGTAGCCTGCTTGTAGAGAAGCATATATTTTTTAGTCAGATAAGCTGATCAACAAAGCATCTGCTAGGAAAAATATTTTGTGATGGAGAGTATATCTTCCATTTGTAGCTTTTATGTTAAGTTGTTCTGTTACTGTGCAGAGTTTTTTTATCATCTAAGGTCCAATGAATATGTATTTGTTCATCAAGTGAACCAAAATCCATATCTATCATGCTCCTAGATGGCACTTCCTTGTCTTTTCTTTTTTTTCTTCTTATGTATATAATGATGTAAAAAAATATTAGGTGTATGCGTTAAACTCACATGGCTTATGCCAAAAGGCAGAAGGCATTTCAGAGTTACCAAGGTCAGAAGTTGACAATCATTTGTGCTTAGACATTTCCACTGCTGTTTTTTTTTATTTTGTTTTAATCAGGTCCATGTGGAAAGCTCAAATCGTGGTGTTCCACTGGAAAAAGGTCATCATCAGATGCACCAGTTGAAAAGGGTATGACATATTAAGCTTCCTTCATAGTGCTCCAAATTATACTTGTCCCCTCCCCCCGAGAGAGAGTGGATGTCTGGGTTAATTCCTCAATTACACGCATAAAGTAACTATCTTTTGCAGTCTGCATGCAGGTTAAGCATAACGATGTTATGGAGGTCGGCATGAAGATTCATATTCCCGTTTCGGTTGCAGAGACCAAGATAACCAAGAGATATGACACTATACCAACTGCAACCTTGCATCCAAATGCTGATGAGATAGAATACATAAGAAGGCTTGTTACCTACAAGGCAGAATATTTAATTCTCTGTTTTTCTTTTCTGTTAATTAATCTCTCTATGATTTTGCTGAGTTCTTGTGTTGACATTGGATGGTGCCCTTGGTTGATGAGAGCTCCATTCTGTCACTGATAAGAATCATGTTTACCAATGCAATCTGGTAAATATTCTGTTGTCCTCTGGTTATTTATATAATTGTTTTGGTTTGTGAAATGTCAGGACTCTGCTATAATTGTGCTAAATAAACCCCCTAAAGTGCCTGTAAAGGTTAGTTTCAACAAATTCCTGCAAAAGTTGAACAGTCATTCTTGTTGGGTCTGCGATACTGATATTTTTGAATATCTTAATGCTTTGTAGGGAAATTTACCTGTTCATAATAGCATGGATGTGCTGGCAGCAGCAGCATTATCATATGGCAATGAACAGGGTCCCAAGTTGGTAAGCTGTCGAAATTATACACTAAATGTATCTTTTCAAATTACCTAAATCATTCACTGAACTAACAGTTGATCACACCTTTCCTGCTTTGTGCACCATCCTTTCCAACATTGCCAATTTGACAAAAAGAAAACTTTCGACATGCTCTCACATGGTAGTGATTTTATGTGATGATAGTGACTATGTTAGCATCCTTGCTGTCTTGTTTATTTCAGGTGCATCGACTTGACAGAGAGAGCAGCGGCTTGCTATTGATGGGGAGAACGAAAGAAAGCTTTGCTCAACTTCATTGGCTTTTTACTAACATAAATCTTGCAAAATCATCTTCTCAGGTAACACTGGCAGCATCTTCATGATAACAGGCAGGTTTACTAATATTTGAAAACATGAAAATCAGTGAAAGTTCAGTGAAGAGTCAATCATAATTTGTTAAGAAAAGTCTGATCCGGGCTTCTACTCAACCCAAAGTTCAAGATAGGTAATACTGTAATAGTTTCCTACAGGAATCTGTGAAACTAAGATTTTCAACCAGGTCAGGATACTTGAAAATTTCTAATATGAAAAGTGTTCTTTTATGCTCTCAAATATTTTTTCTATAAAAAGTAAGATGCGCACATTCACTATAAAAATAACAAAACCTAATATAAAATATTCAACTCTAGATGCATGGGCTTAGGTAGAAAACTTTATTATGTTAATTACTGTTATCATTCAAAAGGACATGACTCTGTCATGACTTGATCTGAGGACTTAACTGAAAAGCCGAAAGCACAACCACCATTGATTTTATGCACAGTAAGAAAAGCTCCTGACTGTAGAATTAAATCTTCATGCTTCTTTTTTCTTTTCTTTCTCATTTTTTGGTGCAAATTAGTTCTTCGTGTTCTGGTTACTTTACTGACAAAGTTATATAGTGGAACGATTCTTAATTGTCGCCAAATGGCACACAGTATCTTATTCCTGGGAAAATCTTGCTTTGCCGATACATCTGAAATTTAGATGGTGTTGGTTACTCTTCTGTCCACTATTATTATGAAGTAATAATGAGTATTTTGAAGCTTTTATCATAATTCATGTGCCAACAAATTATGTAGACATGGAATGATGCTTGTGAAGCAACGATGCAGAGGTACTGGGCATTGGTCATAGGATGTCCAAAAGAAAGGGAAGGCCTTATTTCTGCTCCACTTTCAAAGGTACCTTTGACTTTCTTCTATTTATATTCATGCATGATGGTTCTAGGTATAGTTTTGCAATCTTCGACATAGGGAAAAGCTCTTTCTTTTTGCTTTTTATTTATTTTCTGTTGTTCATGCATTCAATCATAATTACGACATTGGCAATCACACAAATATGCACCTGGAATATGTTATTAAATATTAGATTTCTGAATAATGGAGTCAGATACTGAAAATATAGGAAATATTGATTACAATATGCATACTGTGTTCTTCATGCCTTCATTTTTTTCCATTTTCTAACTAATCTCACCAGTTGCTACTACTCTTGTAGCAAATGCTCTGGAGAATTTGATTATGGAGATCCTGAAAAAAGTTTTCAATTCCAAGCACCCAATTTAAAGGGCAAATTTCTTTGATTCTTTAAAGTAGCTTTAGACTTAAACCAGATTATATGCATTATAAATTACGCCATGTGACTTGAGTGACAAATTTTACATGTTCGACTTTTTGTCTTCTGATCTTAGGTGCTTCTCAATGATGGGAAAACTGAAAGAGTCATTTTGGCTCATCCTTCAGGTATAGATGGCTCTCAAGAAGCTGTGACTGAATACCGGGTGATGGGACCCACCATTAATGGATGCTCATGGGTTGAGCTCCGTCCACTCACGGGCCGGAAGCATCAGGTACTGTTCACAGCCTTAGGAAAGGTCATCTACGGTTCTGTTTTCCTGTATGCTTTCTATCGTCTACTGTCCGGAACTTGGTATAGTTGCATAGGACAAATACCTAACTTACAAAATCACCCAAGTCAAACTTGATTATAGGGATGCTTTAAATAACTAAAAGTGTCATAAAATATTTATTCGGGTATGCCTTGATCGCATCCTACATGATCTTCTAATTATGTGACAATTTTTAAGTTATCACTAAAACTGGGAAGTAATTATTTTTGAATTTCCAGTTTTAGCTTTGCATAAAGTTTTTAATTTGAAATTCTTTATGAATTTGCTCACTGTCCACCAGTAACTCAATTAGATTATTCGTTAATTTTTAATTACGATATGCTCTTTAATGCATAAGCTAATCTCACAAGTATGTCCAATTTAACCTACCAACCAAAAGTTAAAAGGGAAGAAATAAAAGACAAATGTACTACCTTTTGGATGTCATTTGGTGCCTTCTATTTCATCCTAAAAAAATACATGGAACAATATGCATGCCTGCGATAAATTTTTTTTCGTAATAGTCTGGCAAAATGTGTTATGTGACATCTGACTGCATATTTGCCCAATAAAGTCTATTTTGCTAGTTACTAAATCTTTGGTAGAATGACTTGTAAAAGGAAACAGCATGTGAGGAAGAGGAAAAGTTAATAATAAGTTGTTTGAAAGAACCAAATCTTTTTATGAATTACTGGTCTTTTACCCCCCTTGCAGCTCCGAGTACACTGCGCTGAGGCACTGGGCACACCAATTGTTGGAGATTACAAGTATGGTTGGTTCATGCACCAGAGATGGAAGCAAATGCCTCGAGTAGACTACGAGCCAATGACCAGAGCACCGTACAAATTGCGGAGGCCTGAGGGCTTGGAGGTTCAGAAGGGGAGTGCCCTATCCAAGGTCCCTTTACTGCATCTTCACTGCAGAGAAATGGTTATCCCTCACATTGCAAAATTCCTCAGCAGTTCAGGTGAATGGCATGATGAGGGCACTCCTTGGTCCTCTGATAAGCCAGATCTTCTCAGATTTGTAGCACCAATGCCTTCTCACATGAAGATAAGCTGGAATGTTATGTCATCATGCTTGGTGTGATGTAAACCCTAATTTTTTTTTTATTCGTAGTAATTGAAATATTTGGTTCCATGTTTATGCTTGATTTCTGGGTGTTGCAACTTGGTGGTACCTTCATCTTCCCAAATGGTGGTAGTCTAGACTCTTTGAAGCAATTTTGGTACCAAATCCCGTAATGCTGCACAGTCTGTACATCCATACTATCGGTTTGGTATATAGATTGGCACCGGTTCGGGGGCAAGGTCTTGGTATCCTCTTGATTGATATGGTATGGTATGTTTTGCTCAATGATATATCTAATGCAGGTAACATTTTTTTTAAGCTGTATAATTTTTTGACTTATTGTTGAACTGCAATTGTGTGCTGTGTTGAATTTTGAAGGCAAATGTGGTGGCTTATTGTAGATTTGATCTTGTAAGGGTCTTACTCTATGGGACTCGTACAGTCGTACTGGAACAAAATCATTTAGGGCCTCATTGGATTTTTCTATAGAATTTGGTCAGTATAACCACTAAGATCAAAGGCTACGGCAAAATATCTAGAAATAGGTTTAGAGTGAGCCGGCCCGAATTATATAGGGAGAAAAAAGAAAAACAATCTGCCGAGGTTTTTTCTTTCTCTCCATGAGATTCGAGTCTTTTCATTTGAAAGCTATTTCTAGATATTTTATAAATACAAGCCTAGCCAGCTTGTAGCCTGTGATGTTGCTGGTGGTTGTACTGGTCAAATCCATGTATCTTATGAAATTTTCAGCCTAATTCTGTAGGAAAATTCAAACATATCCTTAGGAATAAAGCAAATTGATATGAATTCTCAAGAGCCGGAGATCCTCCAATTATGGTTGTTTGTGATTGATCGGTGCGATCACCATGATTGTATAGAAACCATGCAGTATATGGTGCAGCAGCACGCTAGGGCCTATCCAATCATCGCCATTGCATGAATCACTGATAGCTGAAATTGGAGAATCAGCTCTCTCTGCAATTTGAATCTGGATTCGAACTTGATTCTCGAGCCCTTGGGTGTCTTCTTGATCATCCCATCACTTGGATGGTAATCAAAAAGCTCAATTACTTACTTTTTTGTTAGTGCGGCATGATTACATTGTCTTTTCTCTAGATGCAACCCAAAACATCAGAATGTAACAAGTCTAGCAGCAGCGTTGGAGCCAAATGGCAGAATCGCAAAGTGCTGACCCTGAGTGGCCTCCTGCGGCATGCTGCGCTGGGATGCAGCAGCTCGCACATCGGACGGTCACTTGCCATTGCTTGGGGAACAGTGTGAAAAAGCCAGCTTCCCTCGAGACCAACTGTGACAAGTGAGTGCAACAAATAGGAGCTGGAGTTTTTTTATTTTGTGGTGATTTTGTGGATAATTAACTTAGTATATAGTGCAATTTTCATATAAATTTTAGTCGTTCATTTTTTTTTTTTTATCATATCAGAAAGTTCCTGGCAAGTGAGACAAGTACCCTGGTGGCTTATTTCATTTTCTTAATTACATGGCCATTCTTATTTAGTTGATTGATTTGCTCGGTTAATATCTTGATCTCAGGTTACTTTGTGAGTAGAATATTTTTAGTTATAGACGGTCTATCTTTAGTTTCCTTACCTTCTCTTGCCTGATAGAAAGTGAGTGATTTGGATTCTTGATTTTTAGTATAAACAATCTTACCATTCTCCCAAACCATGATGGAATTTCACATAGTGCCCTAACCTTAGCCATACATAAAGCACTAACAGGGATTAGTTAGAAACTCAAACAGTAAAAAAGCCTGTTTTTCAAACGTAAAGTTTTGCTCTCCTATCATGGCTACAAGCTCAGGATTTCAGTATTTAGCTATAAGAACATTCGAACAGAGCATAGTATTCATAAATTATACTAAAGCTACACAAAGAAAAAAGACTTAAAAAACACAATAACACTCGAGAGATCTCGAAAAGAGAATATTCTTTTTATTGATAGAACTTCTTTAACCAATCACCGTTTACAATGCTCAGAAGGGGTTGCCCATCTAAGGTCCAGAGTTTGTATCCACCATTTGAAAACAACTCGGTGACGACAAAAGGCCCTACATAGTTTCTCGCAAACTTCGAGTTAGTGCCATGCGTTCCAATAGGGTCTCTAACTTTTCATACCAAACTCTTCTAGGCTGAATACTCGAACTTTCACTTTCTTCGTGTAAGCCCTTGTGATCCGGCGCTAGTAACTCTATGAATGATTTATGCCCATTTCCTCTTCTCATCCAGCAAATCCAATTGTACTAGCCTGCTGTCATTCTTTTTTGCTCACAACATTAATCCTCTAACTGAAGTCGTTGTAGGGTAATCTCCAACTCAACAAGCAAAATGGCTTCTGTTTTGAGCAAAGGAAAAGGTCTTGCTCCCGTGGGTGTACAAACAAAAGTACGATATGCTCACAGAGTGAAGGGGAAGATTTCATGCCAATCACAATGGGTCTTCATATTTTTTTTGAGAATGATAATTAGAGTAAAATTAGCTACTTCTACTACTCCATTTGTTTGAGGTTGAGTTGCGGCAGACTTTTTTATAGTTAAAAAAAATCGTAGCGAAGTCTCTAACCTTCTTATTCACTAAACTTGAGCCATTGTCTGCAGTTATCTAGTACCCTAAAAACTAATAGATAATATGCTGCTTTATGAAACGAATAACCTGAGTGCCTATAATGCTGGCGTAATGTAGCATATTTTGTGATGAAATATAATTGCTGACTATAAGGAACAAATTTGCACTACTATCAAAGAAGTGAGCTGCACAGGGAAAACCAATCCCTGTTAATTAAATCAAATTCAGGTGCAGCTCCTGTCAAATTTAATGGCGCAAAATATGCCTATTTGACCTCAAGAGCTGGATAGGGAGGCGGAAAACCAAGGCAGCTGTTAAATTTAGAAATGGTTCCCACATTATTGATTAACACTTGATTTTTTTAATGCTTTTATAGTGAGATCCACTTCTATCATTTAGTATTTAATGAAAAATAGTACATTTTGCATCCTCTGCATCAACATAAAGTCAGAAACTTAGTAAAAGCCAAACCTGTTTGATATTGTTTAAATAAAGTACTTTTGTAACTTTTAAAGCTAAAAAGCACTTTCCAATTGAAATAAGTGTTTCACAACATTATCTAACAAGTACTTCTACAACAAGCAAAAAAGGCAGAACTATAAAGCCTAGCTTCTAGCTTCTTTTTATATTCCTCCAACGAAGAAGCAATACAAGGAGTTAAGGTGTATCGGGTGTTGCTTTTGATTCATAAGAAGAGCAAAAGCCAGAAGCTAGTTTTTGTAGCTCCAAATACTTATTTTTTGATGAAGTACTTTTTAGCTTTAAAAGTCATAAAAGCATTTTTTTTAAAGCACCAACGACACCCTTAAGAAAACTAATCGATACCTCAAAGGATATCTAGGCAAGTTGAGGCACAGAGACTTAAAACACATAGTGGGGTTCCAGTTTTGAAACGAAAAACTAATTATTTATTTGGTTTTTAGTTGTTTCTGGAAGATCTTGTGCCTTTTTTATTTATGGTTGCTGATCATTTGCATATGTTTATTTCTATCATGCAGGATCAATTGAGAGTCTGTGAGAAGCTAGGAGATGCTGAATGTTTCAGATGAATAAAGAGATTACCACCTCTCACTCTGGGAAAGTTTAACTATTTTATGTATATGTAATCCCCCCTCAATGGATGAATAAAATAATTTTGTCATAAACAAAGTGTTCCTTGTTTCCGCTGTATAAAATTTATATGGACTACCAACAAAATGAGGTGTAGGAACATAAATAAGATGAACTTACAACCTCATAAAAGAGTAGGTGGACCTAGCTAATATGAAAGAAAATCTACAGACTGGTAAAAAGAATTGCATTTACATAAGATGGATGGCATAGAAAAACTCATAAAACAATGGACCTGTTTGGCATTATTGATGTTTTTGTGTTTTTGTTTCCCTCTAAGAAAGTTCAAAAAGCATGGTGATTGGCATTGGGACCACATTTGCTTGAAGCTTGTGTCATTCTTTATTTATATTTTCAAATTTTCTGAAAGTGGTAAATTTTTGCTGCCAAAAGCTTTAAAAGTTTTACAAATGATTTGAAAAACAAATGGGTTCCATAGTATATATTTGTTATGCTTGCTTGTGTCATTCCTTATTTATATTTTCAATTTTTTTGAAAGCAATAAATCTTTGCTGCCAAGAGCTTTAAAGGTTTTATAGATTATTCGGAAAACAAGTGGATTCCATATTACTCTATCTTTTTTACTTTATCTCAATTTTCTTCTTAAAATTTTGAAAACAAAAGCAATAAATTAGTTGGCATGAAGATAATTTGCAATGTGCATTGCTATAGATGACAGGACAGTATCAACTAGTGTGAACTGTAAAATCTTTGAAGGTTGGTACCAAGTACCCTTACATCAGTTTCAGCCAGAGATTTGCTGTCCAAGTTGTTACAAAAAGGAAAAAAGGACCTTCCTAAGTTTGTGTTATAACAACGGTAGGGATGTTTTTTTGGATCACCAGTTAAGTTATCCACCGAGTATACTCCAGAATTATGTTGTTCTTTGACATGCCCATGAAAAGAGAAAAATGAGAAAGAAAAAAGAAAAGAACTGAGAACAGAAAATTAAAAAAAAGCATGTTATTCAAACACTACTTGCACTGCAACCAATTGATTAAGCTGAGTTGCATAGAGCTAGATTATAGCAACACTGGACCCATTCAAACCACCCCTTTTTGTATTACATTAAGGGCTGGTCATGGGGTACTGGTTATTTCCACTTCACTCACAAACAGGAGAGGGCCCCACACAAGTTTTTTAGATGTTTACAGTGTCAGCTGCTACAATTTACCTTACAATTGCTTATCTCATGGTGGAGTGTAGTTTAGGGGTAAACATGTGATCTGCACTCACAGCAAAACAAAGACTAAATATGCCAGTTTTAGTAAATAGATGTGTTGGCTTCCCATATAAAAGGAATTGGAAACATAAATATAATCTCCATGAGACCAGAAAAAAAGAAAACAAAAATCTAACATTTTTCTAGAATTAGCAGAAGCATAACTTGCAACATTAACATAAACCTAAATGAAATAAAAGGATAAAAAAGATCACTCCAATTTTCTAGCATGAGCCATACCAGATTTTGCTAATGGCACGAAAATTGGAGAGTACCTATGATGTTTAATTACCATAAGTAGAACAAAGGTGTTTGCAACCAGGAACAGTAAGCTTGCCAACCACAATTGTATGAAGACGTTCAACCCCTTGAACTCCAGCAGGTAACCCCACATTAACCAATGAAGCTGAGACCCCATCCAAACAGAAATACAGATCAAACCTTTCCATTTCAGTCTCATGTTGCTCCATGGAAGAATCAAAGGCAAGAGGCAGAAAAACCACACAAAGTACTGTGCAGTCATAACCTGTCAATTAACAGAACAGCAGTCAACACAAATGGGAAATCACACTAGACCTGACAAGGGATCGGAGATTAATCTAGCAAATAGCCATGAGTTTTCATCGAGCAAGGTAGCACATGAGAGTAATAAGAACTGGTTAGAAACTCATTAGCAATTCCTATGCTAATCAGTTTAGACTAGGGCCGGTAGCATTTTCTATGGCTTCATGATTTAGGCTTCCTTAATTGTAAAATCAAAGGGATCAAAATACTAACCTTGTTGAAAGCAACAAATGCAACTGTCTGCACGAAAAGGCAAAATGGAAGGTCTCCTGCGAAGCACAAGATCAATGCAAACTGCACCATCAGTTGAGGAAGAAAAGAAATGAGCTTCTCTAGCGCCGAGAATCCCTGCTGGTGATGAAGATAGATGTGATAGAAATATATTGAGAAGTTGTGCCTTGGATCACTACGTGTGAGATGATACAGCAGTGCTTCATTTAAGAAGTCCCATCCATAGAGATAGAAGAATATAGCAGTCCAGAGGAAGAACATGCATCCGGACAGAAAACCAAACAGTACTGTGTCCCTTGTTATAATGCCTCTAAGGAAAACCCATGGAGCAGTCCAAGATACAGATGGTTTTGCAGCTCTAGTATCAGAACTTTGACCAGATGTGGTTTGACTAGAACTCCACTGCCAAAGGTAAGGCTTCCCAGCAGGACTTATATTTTGTTGACTGAGAACAAGGACTAAAGGAAGGGAATATATGATAGGGTAGATCCTAAAATGGACGACAAGCCCGTACCAGAATGCTGCCTGAACCACCTTACCTGTAAATGAGAGCAGCAAGTATCAACAAAGATGCTTATGATAAATTGCAAAAGTTTTAGTTTGAACGATGGTAAAACTGCTTATCACTACCTTAGTTTGGAAACCAATTTTTATATTCATTATAAAGGAATTACAGATTTAGGCTCGCCAAATCTTTAAAGTTATATCCCAACAAATTTTTTACTTAAAAGTTAAAACTAATCACATTAATACAGAGGCAGAACTTACACCATTCATAAGACAAAGGATTATCCACAGAATAATCACACAAACAACGGGCTCACAGTTTCCTCTGGTGCCAATGGTGAAAGTGAATGGATTGAAGAGCCAAGCAGCCACGGACCAAAGACGCAGATTCTCAGGCACGCCGCGTAGCTTCAGAATAGTATCTATAAATAAACCCACAAGCAAATCTGGAAAACAGAAAACGATTCATTTCAGGTAGTTTACTGTCAAATGTCACAGATAACAGTAACCAAGTGACTTTAATTACTCAAATATTCTACCTATTCTAACTGTATTTTCATGTGGCCACATATTTTTAAAAAAATGTAAATGAAAATAAAGTTCTCTTGGAATTTTCGGACCTTTCAAGGTCATAGTAGTTACCAATCATAAGGCAAAGCAGTAGCTTTCTGTATATCATTTTTAATAAACACATTATCCAATCATTGAGTCTGCACCTCTATAACTAAAACCATAACCATCAAGCAATGACCCGACTATGTGGTGTTCACTTTATGAATCCTAATTCACCAATGGTTTTAGTTAAGAGCAACCTCTCATGCTACTTTGAACTTTTTAAGTGCTAAGCACTACCATTCCTGTTACCTTATATCTTCTCTCCCTCCTTTCGGGCACATTATTTGGCTTTAGAATAACCTCCACCAAAAAGACCACAAGTGAACCTGCCAGACAAAGCTCCATCTAGCCCAATAAAACATAAGTGTTTCTTAACTATACAGAAAGCATTGCTGATAACTATTCTTATATATAAACCTGAATTGACATCAGATTTTAATACCCATAGAGTAAACATGATAAGATACCTGCAACTGCCAATAGAAATTAATCACTAAATTGATTCAACCTCTCTCTCTCTCTCTCTCTCTCTCTCTCTCTCTCTCTCTCTCTCTTTCTCTCTCTCTCTCCCCCTCCCTCTCCCCCTCTGGATGGTGAAGTCATCTAATCCAAGAAAATCCAAGTGTTTTTCTAACCAAACAGAAGCATTGTTGAGAAACCATTCTTACTCATAAACCAGAATTGACGTCAGATTACAATACCCATAGAGTGCACATGGCAAGATACTTGAAAATGCACTATATAAATTAACCCCTACACCGATTCTCTCTCTCTCTCTCTCTCTCTCTCTCTCTCTCTCACACACACACACACACACAGACACACACACAAGCTTCCTTCCAATGAAAGGTGCCAACATGAAGCTATCAGATACCAAGGCTTCAAATTGCCACCCAGATAAGGCCCCAAAGCGAGAGATTGCATCACCTATACCAGCAAAAACAACATCCAAAGCAAACAATAGAAATTTCTTCTCAATTTTATATGGAGTTTTATTATATATCACAACAAAAAATAGAAATTTACCTTAGAAGTAATTGCTTAAAAAAAAGTTAATGAGCAATGTATATGCATTTCTTAGTTTCTGCACAATCATTTTTTTAAGTCATAACCTAGGTTTGTCACCTCGGACAACCTAATTATTGCTTGATTGAGCTCCATACCCCAAATTCAATTCACCATTATCAACATTAGATCTTTAGTTGAATGTGAAAAGCTATACATCAGAGTTGTTACTTAAAGAAATCAACTTTTCACAATGGCAGCACTTCTCACGCTTCTTCTAGATCCCTAAACAAATAAATATGGAGTTCATAATAAATTTTCCCAATAAATCAAACTCGAAAGTAGAGAGGATCAAAAGGGCAGCAAGAATGAGAACGAAGAAGAAGAACCGAGAAAGATAGCACTTTTCTTCCATGCCTGCAGCCGAGAAGAGGAGCTTCCCCCAGGATCTATGGAAGGTGGAATTGGGGACGAGCAAGAAGGCCAGGAGAGGGGAGTAGCGGTACGTAGAGCGCTCGAACGGCGACCTCCCGGCGGCGACCATTGCGGCGGCGTCGGAGAAGACGAGGTAGTCGATGTCGGTGTAGCGGACCTCCATGTGGGCGTCCTGCCATTCCCCGTAGACCACGAGGAGGAGCCTCAGCACGGCGGAGAAAAGCATCATCCGGCGGAGATCGATCGATCCCATTCTGAGAGGAACCCTAGCTCTCGATCCAAAGCTCGCCCCTTATTTTTCCCTCTCTTTTTTTTTTATTTGGCTAATATAAAGCCCGAGCTCGTCTTCTCCTTGGTATTGCTGACTAGGATGTAAACGGTGCGCGATTGACTCCGTCCGTATTCTTCCGACCAATCAGGATGTGAGATGCTAATGATTTGACTTTTTTTTAGGGCCGGAAATGGGGCCGGGCCGGGCCGGGCCGAGACATCCCGGGCTGAGCCCAAAGTATTTGAGGGCTCTTTCTAGGCAGCCCTAGGCGTGGTCAGGAGCCGGAGCTAAACTAGCCAGCCGAAGTGATGATGTAGTTGTTTAGGCCCTTTTTCGACGTATTTGGATGATAGATATTATGCATACTAAAATGCGACATGTGCCATATATATATTATTGTATTTTTAATTTCAATATACAATTTTGTATAAATAAATACTGAAAGAAGGATTCAATTTTTTTAATAAAAAATTACATAAATAAATGCTACAAGAAAAAATTGAATTTTTAATCTCATGGTTAAAAGTAGGATAGAGAAGGATAGCAAACACGTGCACTAGAAAGGTGCAATGCGGAAATCCTAGTTACACCTCACACACAATCAAGTAGGAGCTCAGATTATATAGTAGTACAGATGTTCGGCTAGAAGTCGCCTTTTGACTGGCTAATAAGTTAATCTATTTAACTTGTTTAAGATCTTCTTAACGTACTTGAAACCCATCTAATCAGTTTAAAATCCATTTAACTTATTTAACTTAATTCAACCTGTTTATTAAATATGTTATATGCATCGAGTCGAGTTACTTGTTTAATAAAATGGTCGGGTCTAAGTTTGGATTTTTGACCTATTTAATAAACATATTGAGTTTTAAGGATAAATTTTTGATCTGACCCACATCCAACCTAATCTGTGTTCAACCCAATACAACCTAATTAGCATTATCTGCATTCGATTTGTCCTAATCTAACCCAATTGCCACTCTATAGCATCAGGAAGGGGAGGGGGGGTAACAAGGGAGAAGGATGGACAAGTCAATCCACCTATCCACCTTCATCTTTGATTACACTGGGGCTACGAAAATAAAAATACGACAATTGCATACTTCTGTTTTACATGAATAAAATGAATCAGGCCGGGCCTATTTAATTGCTATTGAGCCTGAGCCCAATCTTAATTCCATTTTGATGCCACTAAGCCCAAACATGGCCTGTTGGGCCAAGTGCTGGCCATTTTTGTACAAATTCGAGCCTTACAGATTGGGCCGGATGGGCTGAATTTGCTAAAAGCCTACCCTTGGCGTTTATTGGCTCCTACTTAAGTGGTGAACCTACACATCTTCCCAGTCCCAGGGTAGTCTTCATGGAATAATCATACTACTATGTTTAGAGGCAAAGCTAATACAACCCACATCTTTCCAATTGCACAGCTCCGAACTGAACGCCATGACTTGTCGATATGTCCAACCAATCATCACTTCATATTTGTTAGATTGAAATATTTTAATAAAACATTAGGTGTGTCTAGATCTCATATTATCCGAGTTAGGATGGATCGGAGTAGATAAAGCTTTAAAAAAATATTTTTTCTATAGAAATCAAACAAGTAATATATATATATATATATATATATATATATATATATATATATATATATATATATCAAAGTTTAGGGCAAGTACTCGCATTATCTGTATCCAGTTTGAATCTGCTATGAGTTTTGGGATGAAGACCGGTCTAAACGAATCGGAGGCAAATTATTCAAGAACTATGAGTCTATGACAGCCTTTTATATGCGACAACCAAAATAAAATATACGAATAGTTATGATTTCTTTAAATACTGGCAAAAGAAGAAGTTCAAAATTGTGACTTTTATTTTATTTTATTTTTTTCCCGTGAGTCAGGATGGAGTACGTAGACATTAATTGGTCCATGATATCATTTACTAATCACCGACTTGCAGATAGCTACCGGTGAACTAAGCAGCGACAGGACGGGCTTCTATTAATACATGCAGTCCCGTAAATGAGTCTGTAAATATTAGAGACTATGTACTGCCCGGCGAACACCGTACTGTGGCTGCGGAGAGCCCAATGAACGTAACTGAACTATAAATATATGTAATAATTTTGTTCCGTAGACCAAGGCTTGTATCTTAAGACCTACGTGGAGAGATGGTTAGAAAAGTCCCTGTCTTCTTTCGTACGTCGACATCCATCTCAATTGCAGTGCAAGTAGATAACGAAGTGATGAATCTTATCCTCATCTTTGACTCATGCAACTCGATAGATACGTTGCCATGATGAAGGTATGGAATTTCTCCCGGAACAAGCACAAAAGCTGTGGCTTTGTGGACAGGAGGAGGTCTATCCTTCCAAGAAAGAATCTCACTTTCATAGCTCTTGCTTTCCAAAACAGACACAAGGAAAAGATGCCTTGCTCTAGCATCCAGTTGAGATAGGGTATTCTTATACTCCAATTGATTGGCCATTAGTCGCATAGTATTTGTTTTGTGCTTTAAGGCCTATCAATGGCATTGCCGATCGATAGTGTTGTATCGAAGTGCTCGGATGTGGAAGGGATCCGAAATTAGTTTGGTCCGGCTTAAGCCGAAGTTACGTGGATATATTACACTTGAATCGAAATGATCACATGTTCTGAACCAACCTGGAACAATCCAAAACAAGTGCAATAATTATTTTCACTACCCCCTTTGAATGTAATTAAGAAATTACTTTTATTTTTCATAATATGTTAGTCCGATATCCATGTTATTCATTAGCACTGTACATGGTTATCAATCAAACTTTATCTAGAATAATGTCTCCATACTGCTTACTATTCCTTTTACATTAGAATGTTTATGATATAATTAAATAATCAACTTATATGTTTATTATAACTCATATTTGGATAGTTCTTGTGTTGAGTCAAAAAGTCTGATTGATTGATAAATTCATATTATAGCCAAATTGATCCACACTGAAGGGAATTTGGTTAGGTTTGAGCTTAATTTTTTCACTTGATTCAATTATATATGAATTGCATCTGAGTTTTGCCGATTCTGATCCGACTTGCTTGCAATCCTATAAGCTAACAAATGAGGCAAACTTGGCCATGAGAATTAATACTTCTGGACAATTAATTAAATTCATGAAGCATTTAATGAATTTAGGAGATGGAATTACTATTATGATTTTGAGTCATACAAAATGTGCATTTGAAAGTGTTCTATCGAGAAAAAAGAAAAATTATTCCGAAGTAAATGTATCTTAATATAAAATGAGTAAAATGGTTTGAGTAGGAACCTTTTGAAGGAGAGGGAAGGCTACATGATTTTGAAAAAGACTTCAATCTTTTTTTAAAGGTTATATTTTCTCTCTTTAGTTGAGCAAATCAGTGAAATATCATCCACACTATGTGACTTGATCCTCATAGACTTAGCTTACATCAATGCATGCATCTTATCAAGACCATCAGCTTCTTGGTCTATGTTAGGCACTATCTCAAGATTTAGCTAAAGATCCAAGGACTTGAGTTTATCTTTTACCTTCTGTAATAGCCAATGGGACCACTAAACCAAGTTTAGATTTTGTAATGTAGGATGCATGTATCATGTTCAACTCCTATCTATTTGGTGCATGGTTGAAGAGGATATGTCTAGAGGATCCAAACTGTTATTATTAAGTAGCTAGTGATTGAACCGAACCTTTCCAATCACTAAAAAAGATCCAAACTCCTATTATTAATATTTAATTTTGATTTTGGCTATAGTAAAATTGAATGCTAACGATAAATATGATCAAATTGGCACACATGATGCACATGGATAGAGGTAAAAGGGTTGTTGACTTGATAAGAAAGACATATAAGGTGGCAAATTTGATTTTCAAGGCTTCCAATGTAAGAATTTTTTTTTAAAAGAAACTAATGGGGAAGGAAACACCAATCAATTAATTAAATGTGTTGACTCATTTTTTTAGAAAAAAAATACACAATGAAGTGAAATTTCAATCCATGGCTTGAAGGTGGAAAGAAGTTTATTAATTTTAGAAAAGTGAAGAAGTTTTAAGTTAGGTGAATGGTTTATTACTGAGTATCCAAATTGCTCTTCTTCCTAAAATGACCAATCCTATTCTCGCTATTCCATCTTTCTATTTCTTCCTTCTCTCTTCTTCTTTCTCTCTCATGTCTGCCAATCCCTCTCTCTATCCATACATTCTGTGCAAGCCATTTTCTATCTTCTTCTACATTATATCTCTTGTATCTTTGTCTACTGACCCTCCCCGTTCACTCTCCACAATGTGTCTTATGCACCAAACTTATGTGCCCATCAAGAAAATTTACTCGTTCTCTTTTTCTCTAATCCCTCTATCCCATCTCTCTCTTTCTCCTTCCATCTTCCCAAAGATACTAATCTTGTAAAATATTCATTTGTATAAAGCTTTATATTCATTTGCTCCAAAGCTATCAGTCTTAAATACCATTATCATCAATCTCATGGATCAATTTTACCATACACATGCCATGACTAAACTTAGTGTTGATGCACATCAATTTTTACTCCTCATAATGATAAGTTGACAAATCCATTGACCTAGTTTTACTAGCTAACAGTGCCAAGTTTACTAGCTAGTTTATTGTCATAAAAATACCATCCATATGAGCCTCATATATACCACTTTTGCACATAAAGTTTATTACTTGTTACACCAAAGCTATCAATGTTGAGTACCATTACTAGATCTAAGCATCGATTTTATCAACCGGAGCCATGATGTACGTTATCTGTCAAGATTCTTTAATCCTATTTTATTATCTCAAAATGCATTTTCATTTAATTAAGTACTAAAATCAGGTCCCTAAATGTTGCTCAATCTTTAGCTTACTGTATTTATAATTATTTAAATGCATCCTTAGATCTTGGGGTCTCGACATATTTGAATGTTCCAATCCTCCATGGTGGTTAAAAAATGTCTATGAGATTGGGCATGGTGATTACCGCTATAATGATTGAGGGGTGGTTCTACACCAGCATCTGCAAAGCAGGTCCCATGGGGCACCGGACAACAATGGCACTGGCAAATTAGCTTTGAATTTATTCTAGGGCATCATTTCCAAGATTAGACTAAACCGTGAATGGGTATGAACCATAGGTTGCACCCTCTTGCTTTTAGAGAGAGAGAGATCCCATTAGAGCTACAAGTGAATTTGACTGGGTTGAGGACAGGCACAACCCTAATGCAATCTATGTTTGAGTTAGGATCAAAAAATTCAAATCTAATCCAAATTCTTTTGGGTTGGATCAATTAAAAGTTTTGCTTAAATTTTACGAATCCATCTAATTTTTAGATCCAATTGGGTCAAAAATAATTCAAACACCAAGCATTATATCATATATAAATTTAATCTAAAGCATCCCTTCCTCCTTTTTTTTTGCTCTTTTTTTTTTATCATCTAATTTTTTAAATATCATTGGTCTGGTATACCATCGAGACGATGCAATAAGTGTTGTAGCGCATCAATTATCTCATCTTATTTTTGTAAATCTCATTTATTAATATTTATATATTTTTATAATTTACAAAATGAAATAAGATAATTGGTGTGGTATAGTGCCGTATGGTGTAGGTATAGTTTCTAACAAGGATATAAAGGGTTTATATATATATATATATATATATATATATATATCATTCACTCGGGTCGCTTCCAAAGGAGACTAACGTTTTGTCCGATACGCAGGCGACAGGATGGTACTCCGGACACGTGGGGCGCTCACAGTACTCCCCCGCCCGACACATCACATCAAGGTCAAATCAACGGCATTAATTAAAGTCACGAATTTCCAAGCTTTGAGATGGGGCCGAAGGGAAGAACGAAATGCAGGGAAAGGGGAGGTGGGAAAAAGAAAAAAAGAAAGACTTCTCTCTCCTTTCTAGCAAAAGAGATTGATGGGACTCTTTGTCAGATGAATAAAAATTTATTTTTTTTTACTTATTTCGCTCTGGGCCCTTCCATTTTTTTATTGCAACAAGTTACTATAAAAGGTAATAAAAATCCTGGGTCTTTTCATAATTTATTATTTTCTTAAACAAATTCTATTTGGGTGAGCTGTGGATTCTCTACTCTCATTTTTTACTACTTTATTTGGTGGGAATGATACCCACCGTCCTTTTCCTTGCTCGGCAATTGCTCGGCAAAAACTCGCCTATATTATGGAATTATTATATGATGAAGATTTGAATAGTAAATACATTAGGAGAAATCAAACATTAGTTAGTTGTTAACTGGTTACTAAATTATATTATTTATGTGGCTTATTTACACATTTTTCATGCTTATTGGAGGCAAACAAGCTGTAGATTTGGTTACCAACAATGTATCTAGTAATATAGGGAAAGTGACAGACAGTGAACTCATATATTTGATTATCACATAATAGTATCTTTGGAATGGAACTCCAATTGCCTTCACCCCTCTCTTTCTCTCTCTCTATATATATAGACATACATACTTGGTTACACTCCAGTAGATTTTCATTTATATCTAGTCAGATTTAGATGGAACAATGAAGATCCTACATTGATGATTCCAGCCATTGGATATAATCTACTATCTGTAAATTATTTACATATCAAAATCATATAATTTAGAAAGTTTTAGCTTATACATCAAATAATCAAAATTACACTATCTTAATAATATAAAATTATATATAATTTTTATCAACTGATACATAGGTTAGAGATTTTTAAATTATATAATTTTTAATGTACAAGCAATTTAGAGGTACTATATTATATCCAACAACTCAGATCATCGATGCAAAACTTCTATATCCCTATGTAGATCTGACCAGATCAGAGCGAAGAACTACTTATAGTCAAATCTCATCTCTCTCTCTCTCTCTCTCTCTCTCTCTCTCTCTCTCGCTATATATATAAGCATGTGTGCATGTATGTATGTATATGTATATGAAGAGAGAATAGCTTGTTCCTCACTTAGCCACTTGAGTGTAAGAAAGATTCCATCCTAGGTCATTGGAACCACAACCCAGTGATTTCACCACCTTTATTATTAGCTTGCAACTTCATGACGCACAAATGCATATGACTTACCCTTGTTCTACTTGTATACCTATCCCATTTTAGAATTAGGCATCTAATTGAATGTTGCAGTACTTTATCCACAATTAAGAGGCCACAGAGCTTTCTAAGTTATGTGCTATGACTTCCTCTTCTTCTATCATCTATCCCAAAAGAATGTAGGTCAATTGGCTTAATATTGATGAAACACAAACTTTATGATATGATGTGTTAGAGCTTAAAGATAAGTTAGTTAGCTGAGTTTGTATACATGGGCCAACATGCTCTACGACTCCCTCATTATGTCAATAGTCATTTAGCATATCATATCACTAAGATATGTCCTGTTTAATTTGTGACAACCGAGCTGCTCCCAATGAACATGGTTTCAAGTACGCTACTTTATGCGGAAGAGCTTAAAAAATAATAGGATAGAAGGTTACATGTGAGGGATGCCAAGGAACTAGGTAATTGGGTCAAGCCAATTCAAAATTTGGACATATGCTACCTTGGCCTGGCATGAGTGATATCCCTACTAACCATTGTCCAGGGCAAGATAGCTAAGCTTTGGCCCTATATATGTGCTATGGAGTCTTGACCCCTTACACAATAGCAAATCTAGTGTTGGTGTAGATATCTCACTATAGGGTGGGTGGGTGGGTCCACTTACATGAGACAGATATTTTATATAGTGACATATAGGTACTGTCACAAAAGATTAGTATTGATTTTATGGTCGAAAAAAATAAGCAAAAGAAATGCTTGGGTATGTTTACAAAGTGCTAATTGTATTAGTTGATAAAGTCATTGAGTGTCAATGCCATGTTGGTTGGGTCACTAGACTGGGCTTCCTCTTATCATATATTTTTTTTAAAGAAAAAATTTCAATCTAGGCAAGTAAGATAACTATTGGCGAGGATCCAAATTTATGGGAGAGTCTTGCTGGTATGTTTAAGTTCAAATACTCTTGGGCCTGAGATTGGATTGGAGAGTACTACCCTGTGAATTACAAGCTTCCATGTATGACACGACAACTGTGCTTGAGCGGACTCTATGTAGCACACAAATAGCATACACACAGATTTCCATGATTGGCGAACCAGACACAATCCTACCCTCGTGGGGTAGATTTTGCCTAACTAGTTTAGAGTTGTCGGTTGGTATGGATCTTCATTCTAAAATCAACAAAGGATACGAGGTGGGTATGGATAATTGCAATGCCTCCTTTGAACCCAACATGATTATATAAAAGCCTTCACCAATCTAACCCTCCGCACCCTTCACTTTTGATCCGGATGATTTGATTCTCTAGTCGCCTACTCACCTTGGCTGCTCATCCCCTCCCTTTTCAAACCCTAGCTGCACCCACTCTCCTTCCCAAGATCTCATGATTCGATGCCCTAGTTGTCCACACCCACTCTCCTTCTCTCCAAGATCTCATGCCCACTTGAGAGAATAAATAGTAGATTTTGAATGCAAATAGGTCATCCTCGTGGAATTCTTTGAGCCCTAGTCCCTTATCACCACAATTGTCGGCCTTGATATCGATACCCACAACTCTCTCGCTCAAGTAAGGTTTGATTCAATCGACAAGCATTGGATCCGTGCTGATTCTTTGCTATTAAGTTTTGGTCTTTTGGAAGTGTTGGATCCCTAATCTTGATTTTGATTTATAAGTTTCTTTCCTTAGATCTCCAATCACTAAGTTCTGACCTTTTTTCTCTAATTCAAAGGTAGACAAAAGTGATAAAAAATAATATCTAGAGAGAAAAGAGAACAAACCTACATCCTAACTACCAACTCTCTCTCTCTCTCTCTCTCTCTCTCTCTCTAATCAAAATCAAAACAAATCCAAAATGAAGGAGATTCGTGCATCACTCCTCAATCATCCCAAATTCCTCCCAAGTCCCCTCTATGGCTCCTCTTTACAATCCTCTCATAAAGAGCAATATTTTTTTTGTTGTTGTTTCTGTTATTCCTAAAAATTTGGTTTATTATGTTCTATGTCTTCGACTCTTGTTTTATTTAATGTTACATAAACTATTGAGATATGTTTTTATATTTTTATTTATTTATTTTATATGTATGATTTTTGTTTTGCAATTTCACCATCCGACCCATCCCAACCTGCCCCATTTAACTCTACTCGCCCTGCACCACTCTAAGGCAAGTATGGGAATGTGGTTTTTAATTGCAAAGCGAGCATAAGTAATAGCCTACCAAACCCCTACCCACCCCATTGTCATCTCTAGAATGGAGAGAATCTCAAATTGTCATGTTTACATGATTTTCCTAACATGTGATCAGAATCATGGTTCATAGTATTAAACTCCTAGGAAATGTGTAGTTCCACATAATTAGGTAGTAAGTGTTAATGCTTAAAGATGTCACACATTTGGCCACTAAAATCTACCTAACATACCATGTTGGAAGGTTTGTTGTTGGTTCAATGATTTGGAGTTGCCCTAATTTTGTGATAGTGGTGTCTTCGAACAATGGGTTGGTCAACTTGTCCACAATTGACATTCTAGTCGGTGGTTGACCTCTCTCCATATTGACCTTGTTTTCTCTCCTACAAGAACTTAGGAACTTTCCAAACATCTTTTCATATCCTAGTTTGTTTAATTTGTTATGATCTATATATGTTATGGGAAATGAACAAGGTGCTCATTTAGAATTGATTGCTTAATTCTGAAAGCCAACTCTGTCGAGTAATGCTAATGCTTGAATATTTATACTTCTTGAGGAAATATTTTGCATTCTGCATTTATCACCATCGGTATAGCTAAAGGCCGAAACTAAGGTATTAAAGGTTTAGGAGGCAAATAATGGTGTTAGTCTCACCAATTCTAGCCCAGCAAATGCATGATTCATATTACATCATTCAATCTGACTATAGTATATAAAATTTTTGTCCTCAAGTGGTTTCTCTTTTCCTAACATTAGGGGTGCAAATGGATCGGGTCAGATCGGGTCATGAGTGATTCCGACCCAACTTGGTTTCTTGTTCGGATCCTAATGTTGAACTCAGACTCAATCCAATAGAAGATCGGATCGAGTCGGGTTGGATCTATTGCTAAAATTTTTGACCCAACAGGTCATTCAGGTCGGGTTGAGTCCATGTAGAATCCGATCCCAACCCAAAAAAATTAAGTTCGGGATGGGTCCAAATGAATCTGAAAGAGTATGACTAAACAATATTTTGATTAAAATCAAGGGTAGTAATTAAATTCAGTCAACTAAGATTAAGCAACAAATAGCTTGTCAAACTAAGGACCAGATGTCAATTATGCCTAATCAATCACCCCCACTTTAATGTCTTAACAACTCACTTTCTGATAGGTGGATATTGGTGAATTTGCAGATGCATCTAGAACCTTCTATTAGATGCATCATTAAATATATGGCCTATAAAAGCATCCAATGGCCTTGAAGCATGGCACATAAACCATAAGTCTTACAAAGAGCCATAGATCCAAAGCCATATGAACCCAACGCTATCCATATGTGGGCATTGGCATGCCCATAGCACACCAGAGAGAGCGTAATTCAAGCCTTAACACCTTTGATAGTAGCTCTCTTGTCCAATACCATCTATACCTAAAGAGCTCACCATTTGGAAGGCCACCACTCTCGATCCTTTATGGAGTGGTCTCCGGTGGAAGAGGAACAAGTGCATAGGATGGAGAAGAAGTAGAGGTGTTGCAATCGGAGGTGGCTTCACGCTGTGGCTTCAGGAGGGGAGAAAGGTCGAATGAAGGTCTCTGCAGATGAGGAAAATGTTGACAGGTCGCAGACAAGAGGGGTGGCACGGTGTCTAGAAGGACGCTGAACGAAAGATTTATTAGTTCTTCTTTCTCATTGTTCGACCAGTCCTTTGGCCGGAAGAGACTTAGGGGAGCAGTGAGGAGAAATAAAAGTGAATTTCTATTACAAGATTTACTAGGGTCTTTGATGATACTGTTAGAAGTAGTCTAGAATCTTCATATGCTTATGCTTCTTGGAAGAGCGCCTTGGATGTAATTCAAATGGGTCAAGTGGAGTCGAGTCGGTTCTAAATTCAATAAACTCAGATCTGACCCAAAAAATAGAACAGGTCCAATTTTAATTAGAACCTGACTCGGCCCTACGGATCCTCCAAAAAGGGTCGGATAGGGTCTAAACAGATCGGGTCGGACTGGGTCACGGGTTAACTCGACCTATTTGCAGCCTTACCAGCCATAGAAAGGTTTCTCTTTTGAGAACTAATTATTCCAAACATCAATCATCTCAGATAAAAGGAAAAATCCAGATATCAAGAAAAGGTAGCTACAATAGGTTTGTCAATTGATCCAAGTAGCTTGAGTTTGGCTTAAAATAAGCTCAAACTAGACTTGGTTTGAATGTGATTGAACTAAGCTTTCACAAGCTCAATATTAATTTTGAATGGAGTCTAGAAAAACCCAGCATAATAAGTTTCAGCTTGATGAGGCTAAAAACTAGTTAATATATTATAATATATTAGTTGGAATATAATTGATCATTTAATTTAATCCAACAAATGACTTTTGGTTCAGTTAGCATCTGGTCGTTCATGAATCATGCTAATCTCAATTTAATCTTCATTCAACTTAAATTGATTCCAATTCAAACCAAAAGTTATCAAACCAATGCTCGAGTTCCGCGCAGTCTGAAACTAGAGTCAATTACACTTGACAAGATAACAAACAAACAGACATTTGAGCTCAAAATTAAGTTCAAGTGAGCTTGATCAGACCAAGGCTGGATCAAGGTTGTCTCAATTACACCTCAAGCCACAAATATAAATATTTGGCTTATGTTTAAGTAGCTTATGGCGATACAAGTTTAAGCATTCATGAGAAAACATTTTTCTTCATTTTGTTTGTTTTCCAACGTGAGAAGTTGTTTCTTTTATAACACAATATTTACAATCAAGATATCAACAACAATATAATCTCATGATAATAAGCCTCCTTTGAACTGCTATTCACCATTGTAACAGTTATAATAACAATTATATGCTCAAATCACACTGTTCATCAGATAAAAAATTACTTTTCAGCAATTATAAAGATTTAAGCACTAAAATACCATAGACTTGAATGACCATGAAAAGATGAGAAGCATGACATGCCATTCATGATGAATCGAATCTTTGGCGGATTTAGCAAATCAGAGCATTTGATTAATTATTCTTTATTGAATTTTGAATATAACATGCTGATCATAGAAGGTAGCCAATAGCAGTATTTCGCCCATTTTGTAGAAGTATTTGCTCAACCTTTTTAATTTAAATTACATCTTAGATACTTTAAATATCAAGTGTAATAAATTAAACCAATATCACAAAGATCATATGCATAAATTGCTCCTGGATTTTTTTTTTATAAAAAAAATCTGATATCTTAAGCTGAACTGCCTGAACACTCTATTACTAATTCTATACGTTTTTTTTTTTGCCTATATATTTTAGTATTATCGATTGATTACTGATGAACATCATTACTTTACATTCATTTTCGTTGAAGTACCACACAAAGTTAATTACCTTGTAAAATTTAAGGTTGTCACATAATTCCTGAAAAACAGACTTCTATAAAATCATTGGGATAGATCATCTTATCTGATATATATTTGATTGGAGGTAGGATAACCTCCTCTCCTTCAAAGCCAAGGCCACTAACCTTGAGTAGATCGACTAGATGGCAATACGTGAACTAGTACCAAAAATTTTAAAGCTTATTTTGACATTTTAGTTGGGGACGTCCCGGATACGTTAGCATTCTCAGTCTAGTTGCTTCAAGCAGTGGGAAAATCATGTGGCAAAGCCTTTTATGAACGAAACCAGTCTCCCCATAGAATATCTTCTTTTTTTTTTTTTGGTAATTCTTCTGCATTGGTTAATACTTGGAAAATTTAATTAGGGATCAACGTACCAGTTGGAAGTACTAATTCGTATATTTGAAAATTCTACTTTAAGCAAAATCATTTAGACAAGGAATCTGACCATGTTCCTAATATAATAGTGAAGTTTCTTAAGCTAGGAAAAGATGTACCCTAATGTCATCATATCATAAAACGTCCAAATAAATCCCTTTCAGGACGGAGGTTGCAAATAATATGACTTTTTACATTTCCTTCACGGTTTTCTTTATTGAAAAATATGATTAAGAATTAATAAAACTGAAGCAGAAGTCCATGGATTTGGAAGAAAAATATTTTTTTATTGAATAAATCCAAATGAGTAATATGCCATGAATAATCAGTTAGGTTATTGAATATATGATTAAAGGAATGATTTGATACCAAGGGAAGGCGGCTATAAATGAAAGTTGGTGAAGTCTGGAACTGGAGTTATCTGAAGATATTTAATTTCATGAAAATGATTTGGAATACTTTGAAGCATGATGGGTCAGTCATAACTTTGGTCACTCTGGGGAAGTTAATGATTCGCTGTACAATCTCCATAACATCAACAGACCAAAAACTCTAACTTCCATGGCTTTTCCATGGCAGATAGAGGCAAGAACCTTTCATATGAATCTTGACATGGTTCATGACAGCATGCTTGCAAGTAAAATTGCGAGACGATTCTTTTGGCATCCACAAGACCATCAGTCTTTTCATGCATTTATAAGCAAGCATGAATGTTGGCTTTCACGTTTCTCAACAAGAAATGAAGTGCTGTTGTCTGTCAGCAAAGGATCTAGTAGTTGTGGTCAAAAACTGACAGACTGCAGACATGAAGCATGCACATGAGTTAACCTTAACTAGGTCAGTGCGATTAAATACTAATATTATCTATAATATTACAAATTAGGTCTTAATTTTGTTTCCATATTTTGCCATGCTCAAGACAGCAAGGAAAACACACACAGTTCCATAATTTGTGCTGTTAGAAGATGATAGTGGAATCCCTAGATCTTCGGATCTGGTTTCCTAAAAAAAAATAGAAAATGATAATGGAAAAAATATACAGATTTATATCATTGACAACAAAAACATTAATCCAATCCTTGTTTTCTATTTTTTTTAAAAAGAAATATTAACATATATATTCAAGATAAGTGAAATATGGAATAGAAAATTGGAAGTATCATAGGAGAAAGTAGTATAGGTGATTATAAATATGGAGGACAAAACCAGAAGCTGATACGCCAATTGCTTGGGCCTAACAAAGTAAAGGAAAAAATTGATGCATACAGCCTCTCTCTCTCTCTCTCTCTCTCGGTCTAAATGTTTGAGGAAAATTTGTATGTTTGTATTGCCTGTAAGGAGCCTGAGGTTTAGAATCTGAAGCCTGAGAGATCAACAGTGAAGGAGTTATTTAGCTAAAGCTTTCCACTGTCATGTACTTATGGTAATAAAGAACCTTTTAGAGATATCATGAAATAAATGATACAGGTTATTAATCTCTTAAAAGGACTGTATTGGAAGAACAAATTATTATAAATGATACAGGTTATTAACCTCTTAAAAGGAGTGTATTGGAAGAATAAATTGTTTTAATTCCTTCCCTCTCTCTCTCTCTCTCTCTCTCTCTCTCTCTCTCTCTCTCTCTCTCTCATCAGAAAGCAATCCCCAACCGCTGTCCTCAGAAAAAGGCTTTTGCTATGCTTCCCACAATGCCAAACAAGAAGAAACAGTGGCTTCCTTTGTGGTTGATTAGGAAAGAAGAATATAGAGGGAAATAGACATATTTCTTTCGGAAATAAATCATTGCTAGAACCCAATTCATCAAAGAGAAGGCCACAACTAACATCACCGTATTCTTTTGTATGTGTGCAGAAAAAGAGTACTACAGACCACACTATACTTCTTGCAACCACTCCTACAGCACTATCATTGGCTGTTATAACTCTATCTACCATAAAACAACATTTAAACAAAAAAACAAAGAACCCAGCCAAATAAAGCACTGTGTCTAGCAACCACCCCACAGCTACGTGACATGACAATCTTCCAACCTCATACTATTCCAAATAGAAAATCCAACGAAACTATAAAACACATACACGCACAAACAGAAAGATCAATGTGCAAAGCTTACTACATCTGCACCCAAAAAGCAAGAGCAGGAGAGCCTTCAAGGCCATGCACAGAAACATACGCTTGGGAGTAACCGTAAACATGATATACATTCAATGAACCACATAAAATCGTCTGTTAAACATAGAGAACAACGGCTAGTACGCCAACCTTTTAGAGAGTCCTCCACACACAGAGATCACACAGACTGTCACAATATAACTAGAAAGAAATCTTACTGCAAACTAAATAGCTTACTAATTAAACACTGATAATGGTATCATCCCGGAGCCCGAATGAGCGTCCGCGGCAGCCATGATCACCTGGTGGTCTCCGCCGGCCTCCGAGGCCGGCATCACCAGAGGAGCATGGAGGTGAAGCGGGCGCCCGCCACTCAGCGAATTCAAGTCGGGCTCCAGCCGACGGTGGGTGATGGCAGGAGCCGTCGCTGGAGCCGGCAGCTGCGAGCCATGACCCTGCTGCGAGGGAGAGGTTCGCTTTCTTTTCTTTTTCTCGTAGGCGATCCCCCTTGCCTTGGCCTGGCTGTCCCTGACCTCCCGGAGGTAGAGCCGGACAGCGCGGGCCCCGAAGGGGTTGGCCTCCGGCTGGCCGCCGTTCTCCTCGAAGGCGGCGCGGAGGCGGCCGATGAGCGCGTCGAGGCTGCCCCAGGCCTGCCGGAGGGGGCACGGGCACGGCGCCGGGGGGTGCGGGTGGCCGAAGAATGGGCATCCAACGGCGTGCACTTTGGTCTTGCCAAACTGGTCCAGGTAGCGGAGGAACTCGAGCACGTGGGCGCCGCTGCACCGGGAGAGTGCGAGCGGCGGCCGGTGGTTCCGGAGGTACTGGCCGAAGGTGTTCCAGTCCCGGCGCTTCTGGGACTCATACCGGCTCAGCCGCAACCCACCGTCAGGGGCGGATGAATTGGCCGAGCTGTCGGTCTTGGAGCTCCCTCCGGCCGACAACATACTTCAATGGTTCTCGGTTAAATCGAATACTGATTGTAGCTGCTGCTGCTGCTGATGCTGATGGTGGAGGCTTCTGCTAGGAATTCAGTAATCCATGTCTTTGGTTTTGGGGTTGGTCACTCTGATCAATGAGAACTGAGAACTGTTCAGTGCAACCTACCAAGAGAAAAAAGAATTTATTTATTTCGTTTCAATAAAACTGAGATCAGGCTAGGAGTTCCTGATCAAAGAAATTAAGGGTTTCTGCTCAGATTTGAAGAGATCAATATGTAGGAAGAAAACAAAAGGGCTTTCAGACAGAGAAGCTAAAGAAAGAAGAGAAGGTCTTGGGTTCTGGGATATCCCAGTGGACAGACCCTAGGGTTCAGCTTACTTGCTCGGATCTAGGAGATCTACTTAAGTGCAAGCTTCCAAATAAAGGGCTGGTTTTCTCTTAGCTCAGATCATCTAGTAGCTTCCAAGGTAAAATGGTTTTCTTCTCAAGTACTCTCTGAGGGTCTAAATAAATATAAAAAAAAAATAACGAAACCTTTTAAACACAGAAGCTAAAGAAGGAAGATCAGGAGGATCTATGGAATTTATTTATGAGTGACTACTAAAAAAAGGCTAGGCTTTCCCTAACTAAAATCTATCTTTAGTTTCCAAGCTGAGATGGTCTTCTTTGCTGAACCCTGTATATATCTATATATGAAGGAAGAATTAAAGCAGGGCCTTTTTTATAGTACTTACTTGATATCCACACTTCCGAGCCTAGAGACAGAAGAAAAGAAGCTCAAATCATGAGATCTCCCAAGCCCTTCCAAGCTTTTCGGTGCAAATAGGAAGCCGGTAAGCTAAAAAAAAGAGACGGGCCTGTGGAGAATGGCCAAGAGCTTTCTGGGAGGGAAGAAGAAATGGGCAGTGACAATGGGGATATATGGAGATAGAGGGTTGCGAAAGGGACACGCAATAAAGAGCTGGTAGGTGCAATAGGAGAGGTGGGATGAAAAGAGGCTCAAGGCATGAGGTCTCCAGAATCCACTCAAGTTTTCTGGGCCTCAGGACGATATGGGTACAAGTCTACAGCACGAGAGCAAGAAGTAATGGGTTAGAGTGAGGCACCAAGAAGAGATGGGAACTCAAAGCACAATGAGATGGACACAATACATAGAGGGAATATATGGAAGTGGAAGGAGACACAATAAATGAGAGATTACATATTTTACACTCAGTATTTATTACATCAAATGGTAGAAGGAAACTTTCAAATTTAAGTAAAAGAAATTTAGAAGAGCACGGAAGAATAACAAGTAGAGAGCAAAGAGCCAAAAGAGTTCGGAAGGGAAAGAACTGCTGTGCATAGTATTTGATTGATTGGTTAAGAGGGGAGAAAGAGAGAGAGAGAGTGTGGGTGGGAGAGAAGAAAGGAAAGGGAGGAAAAGGCAGACAAAAGGTAGGCCCCATAACGTAGACACCCACCTCGCTTGTGTGATGGCAGTCTGACGATTTGGCCTTATAACTCCACAAAACGTCGCTTCAGAGCCTTATCTGCTCTCCTTCCCCCCCTTGAAATCGCCTCATTTCCTCGGCCTTCCCCCTCCAATTCCTCGGCTTCCCCTAATGCTTCCATAATCCATTTGCTTAATCTAAAGTTTGCTGCTAACCACGCTCCTAAGTTACATCAGTTGACTGTTCTTTCCATTATTAGATACAGTTAGGACATCTCCACTAGATATAACTATAGACAATGTTTAGATTACATAATGGGCATATGTATGCATGTCATACACCAAAGTATATGTATATATTCATATGTTACGAAAACAATGGAGGAGTTACATAAAAATACTAACAAATTCTCAATTCTTTTTATTGTCTATATAATTATAGTACGCTAGCATTGAGCATGTGCATCAAGGAGAGCATGTTTTTGGAATAATCAAGTTTTTTTTTCTAATCGAATCGCTTTTTCTTTAGGATAGCTAATGATTTGCGTTACAATGGTTATGTGAGGTTATTATAATAAAATACAATCATAGGCTAGATAAATTCAATCTTAGTTTTCTGCACCCAAAAAGAAACTTGGTTTTATTGAAAAAAATTATATTTCTTCTCAGGCATCCATTGTCTCAAGGCATACGCAACGAAACATAAAAGGGTTATTATATGCACTTAAGTTAATTATATAGCCATTGTTTAGACATCTTGGGATGCATGCGTACTCTGTAACCCATGGGAATGGTTCAGTATTATATAAGGCTAAAAATGGATCTAATTTTAATTGGATATCGGTATTATCTGGATTTGTTGCCCAAGGTGACAATCCAAGAGGGGGGGGGTGAATTGGATTCTTTTAAACTTTTGGTGCTTTTAAAAACTTTCTTAGTTAAGTGCGGTAGATGCTTTCTTAGGCTATTTGAGTGAGTTATGCTAATGCAATATAGAAGATAAAGCAAGAGAAAATAGAGGCACAAGCACAATGCAAACACCACAATATATAGTGGTTCGGTGCTCTCCTTAGCACCTACGTCCACTCCCCAAGCGTACCCTTGGGATTTCACTATAATCACGCGGATTACAGTTAGATTATTTTCCGGGCTCACAATCCAAAAACCTTGTTGGTTTTACGGGATCACCAACGAACCTATACAACTTTGGTTTTCCGGGTTCACCAAAAACCTTGTTGGTTTTGCGGGCTCACCAACGAACCTATACAACTTTGGTTTTCCGGGTTCACCAAAAATCTTTGTTGGTTTTGCGGGCTTACCAACGAACCTTTGTTGGTTTTGCGGGCTTACCAACGAACCTTTACAAAGTGTTTAAACAAATGAAAATAAAAGATTTAACTCCTAAATGAGCATATAAGACAATATGAACAATAAGAAGAGTTAGAAAGAAATTATCGCTTTGAAGTTCGCTTGCTCTTCTTTGCCAAGAATGCTTCACTCTTCAAAGGGGGGAAGGAGCTCTTGATGCCTCTTTGAATGTGCTCAATCCCTTTCTTTGATTCTTGGATGAAGCTCTTGATGAAGAAGATTAGGGCTCTTTTGGTTTTCTTGTGTATGCTTTGATATTCCACTCAAAAAGTTGTTTCTCTCTGATGAATAGTGCCCTTTAAATAGCCTCCCACCTTCTTTGGTCAAGCCCCATCCGTCAGATTTGAAAAACTAGCCGTTACAAGCCTTGGAAAAGACAAAAAGTACATCTGCAGAACTAGCCGTTACTGTTCAGCCCGTGGTTGGGTCGGCTCAACCTGTCCTTGGGTCGACCCAACTTGGCCTTGGGTCGACTCAAACATTCCTTGGGTCGACCCTCTCAGAGAACACAGAAACATGAATTTCAAACTTCCTTCACTTGGGTCGACCCAACCATTCTTTGGGTCGACTCAAACTTCACTTGGGTCGACTCAACTTCTTCTTGGGTCGACCCTCTCAGTAATCCCAGAAGACCATTTTCTGTCTGTCTTTCTGTCTTCCATTTGGGTCGACCCTCTCAGGGTTTGGGTCGACTCAAAGTTTACTTGGGTCGACTCAACTTCTTCTTGGGTCGACCCTCTCAGTAATTCCAGAGAACCAATTTCTGTCTGTCTTTCTGTCTTGCCTTTGGGTCGACCCTCTCAGGGTTTGGGTTGACTCAAGCTTGGGTCGACTCAACCACTGTGTGGGTCGACCCTCTCAGTGAATCCAGAGAACATTTTTCCTTTGTGTTTTGAGGTTCTTTGGAGGTTGGGTCGACTCATGCTTACCTTGGGTCGACCCAACTCACTGTTCATTTGTGCTGTTTTTGCAGGAGTGTGCCAGATGATTCTTTGAAGTGCCGGGGTCGACCCAATCAACCTATGGGTCGACTCAATTCACACTTTGCTGCAATCTCAAGGTTAGATCCATCCAAATGAACAAGACCATATATATACTTTCAATTAAGCATATGTACTGAGAGTAATGAACTTATAAATGAAGTATCAATTTAACTTATAGCATGCTTTAAATAATTGCTTGTTAATCATCAAAATAACACCATCATCCTCAATCTCCCCCTTTTTGATGATTACAAAATAAAGAGTATAAGCCTATTGATACTTGTCTTTAAAATCAGTTTATAAAAGGGATTGGATTTCAGAATTTCAGCTTTTCATATATATAAGTGAAACCTCCCCCTATATCATTAAAAATTTGCCAATTTGACTTTTTGAATGGCTCCCCCTTTCATTTATAATTCATTAGCAATGAAACTTCAAAAATTTGAGATAATAAATGAGTTTCAGCTTATGTATCGGGGTGCGAGAGGTGCGTGCCAAATTCTGAATTTATATGTGCCAAATTCTGAATCTTGATAGAAATTTTTGATTTTGTGATTTTCATTGTTGCAAATTGCTCCCCCTTAGATATGTAATCTTTCTTATATGATTTTTAATTTGTTTGCCCATTTATTTCTCTTTTATTTTCATAAACTTCTTTACTCACTCTTTCTCACAAAATTAATACTCTTTCCTTCTCTTCTCCTTTATATACACTCTTTCCTACTCTTTCCTTCTCTTCTCCTTTATATACACTCTTTCCTTCTCTTCTCCCTTATATACACTCTTTCCTAAATTAATACTCTTTCTCTTCTCTTCTCTCTTATATACACTCTTTCCTAAATTAATACTCTTTCCTTCTCTTCTCCCCCTTTTTGTTATCATCAAAAACATATATGGGAAAAGATGCAATAAAGAACAAGCTTTAGACTTCATTGATCAAAATAGGAACATTTTTCATACATTAATTCCCAAAATAAGTACAATGTTCCTCAATCAAGATTTAAAGATATGAAGGAAAAACAAGATACATATATATAAGAAAAGGCAAGATACATATGAGAACTAGATTTCTAGCCTAGGCTCTAAACATAGATGCTAAAATCAGCCTAGGGGGAATCTAATGGCTGGGATCTAGTCCTCATCCGCCTAGCATACGTGGCGAGGGGAGGTCGAGTCTGGTGTGACTGGGTCTGGCGTGGAGCACGTCGAGCTGGATGACTCTGTGCCGATATCTCTGACTCAGCAGCCTGTGGCACAGATGGTCCATGTGTCTCTCTCTCTCTCCGGAGTGCTCCAATCTGCTGCCTCAGATCACTGATATCAGCAGACATGACATCCAAGCGGGCGTCCAATCGGCTCGTGAGCCCGTCAGTAATAGTCCTCGCCTGAGCTGTCATGAGCTCTGTCAACCTGCTCCAGAAGTCATCCGTATCTGTCGGAGGAGCAGATGACGATGGTCCAGCCTCTGAGGGTGCAGTGGGAAGATCCATAGGCTCCTCATCCTCACCCTCTGGTGCCTCTCCCTCTGGTGCCTCACCCTGAATGCCTGCACCAGTATGTATCCACTGCCCGTTCACTTTCTCATAACCCATGCGTATGAGTGACCGTGCAGTGTACGTGTCTGTGGGTTGCAGATTCTTGAATGCTTCCTCCTCGAGAGGTAACCCATGCTGACGGAAGATTAATGTAAGTATCATACCATAAGGTAATGATACCCTGTTGCTGCTTATTACCTTTCTCATTTGCCTCAATATCATGGCCGGAAGATTTAGGGGAATCCCCCTAATCATGCACTCCATAACTGCAAGATCTCGTTCTGAGATGAGATCGAATCTCCCGGTCTTCAGAAATAAAATCCTATTTACCATATTAAGCAACAACCTCATTTCGGCGGAAAGAGAGCTAGCTATTACCTTTTGAGAGAAATCGAAGTTCTCATTTTCCATGATCAGCTGAAGAGCTCTCATTTTGTTATCTGATCTTTCCGGAATAGCTCCCGTGCAAGGTAGGTGTAGAAGCTCACTCAAGCTCTCCTCGGATACACGGATCCGAATCCCTCTAACATCTGAAACAAGCCCTCCCATACCAGTCTTGAGGAAGGCGTAGAACTCTTGGACTAACCCGGGGTAAATCACCACATCAAGGGAGCAAAGATACTCCCATCCTTGTCTTTGGATCCATTCCCAAATTCGAAATCCTTCTTGGTTGAAAAACTCCGAATGGATCCTTCTTCCGGTAGTAACCGGCCTCCCCGCAAATCTTGCAAGAAGCACTGAGGGGGAAGGAGGAGGAGGGACCTCCGCACGTGCCTCACGTCGTGGAGACACGGAAGAAGGCTCGGTAGGGCGCCTTTCCTCTTGTTGGACTCGGCTCACTCTTCCGGATCTCTTGGCTACGGCTCGTTTGGGACCCATTTCTCCAAGATCTTAAAGAAATCTACTGTTTGGAGGAGTCTAGTGGAGATTGGAGAGTGGGGACCAAGCTTTTCGGAAGGAGACAAAGGGCAAACAGTGCCCTAGATAAGCTCTCGGGCCCCCTTTTAACAGTGGGGTCCCGACGTTGGGTCGACTCAAGAATTTTCTTGGGTCGACTCAACGTTGGGTCGACCCTTGTTCTGGGTTGGGTCGACCCAAGTGCAGAACTTGGTTTTCTCTCCCTTTTTGCTTCTAAAAAGTTTTCCTCGCTTTTAATCCTTGTAAGCTCCTTATGGGACATTGATACATGAGTAAGAAATTTATAGACAACAGATTTGACTCATGTTTCATGGGATTTTTGAAGTTAGAAGAATGTATCGTGAGACTACTAACTTCCTTTCATATTCATTCAATAAAAGGATCACATATACCTAATTCTCTTCTGAGCGTACAGAATCTATCTTCACTCAGTGGTTTTGTAAATATATCGGCCAATTAGTTTTCTGTGCATATATGCTCAATGCGTACATTTCCATTTTGCACATGATCCCTAATGAAATGGTACCTTATTTCTATGTGTTTGGCCTTAGAGTGCTGAACTGGATTTTTAGTGAGATTGATAGCACTCGTATTGTCACACTTAATAGGAATATTTTCTAGTTTAACTCCATAGTCCTCTAGTTGTTGCTTGAGCCATAATACTTGAACACAACAACTACCAGCAGCTATGTATTCAGCTTCGGCTGTGGATAGTGCTACTGAATTCTGCTTTTTACTAAACCATGATACTAAATTGTTTCCTAAGAATTGGCATGTGCCACTTGTGCTCTTTCTATCTAATTTGCATCCGGCAAAATCTGCATCTGAGTATGCAAGCAAATCTAGACATGAGTCTCTCGAGTACCATAACCCAATGGTGGTGGTTCCTCTTAAATATCTAAGGATCCTCTTAACTGCACTTAAATGTGACTCCTTAGGATCCGATTGATATCTAGCACATATCCCTACACTAAATACAATGTCGGGTCTACTAGCCGTAAGATAGAGCAAGGATCCAATTAGTCCTCTATAGAGCTTAATATCTACACTTTTCCCTTTTTCATCCTTGTCTAGCTTATTAGTGGGATTCATTGGAGTGCCAATTCCCTTATGATTTTCATTCCCAAACTTCTTTAGTATTTCCTTTGTATACTTAGTTTGATGAATGAAAATGCCTTCCTTGGTTTGTTTGATTTGTAATCCTAGAAAGAAACTTAGTTCTCCCATCAAACTCATCTCAAATTCTCCATGCATTAGATCAGCAAATTCTTTGCATAGAGTATCATTAGTGGCACCAAAGATTATGTCATCTACATATATTTGTACCACTAATAGATTTTTGTCCTTTCTTTTGATAAATAAAGTTTTATCTACATTTCCTCTACAAAAATCATTTTCAAGCAGAAATTTACTTAGTCTATCATACCAAGCCCTAGGTGCTTGCTTTAAACCATATAATGCCTTATGTAATTTAAACACATGATTTGGCAATTCATGATTTTCAAATCCTGGAGGTTGTTCTACATATACTTCCTCCTCAATAATACCATTTAAAAATGCACTCTTCACATCCATTTGATATAATTTAAAATCCATAAAACATGCAAATGCTAGAAGTAATCTTATAGCTTCTAATCTAGCTACTGGAGCAAATGTCTCATCATAATCTGTTCCTTCTTCCTGATTGTATCCTTTAGCTACAAGTCTAGCCTTATTTCTTATAACTACTCCATTTTCATCTAATTTATTTCTAAATACCCATTTTGTTCCAATTATTGACTTATGCTTTGGTCTTTCAGTTAATGTCCATACATTACTTCTTTTAAATTGATTTAATTCCTCTTGCATGGCATTTATCCAGTTAGTATCTTTTTCAGCTTCTTCATAAGTTTTAGGTTCTAATTGTGAGACAAAAGCAAGATAATCATTTAAATTTCTAAGAGAAGATCGAGTTCTTACCCTTTGAGATGGATCACCAATAATTAAGTCTTTGGGATGTCCATGTGCATACCTCCATTCTTTTGGCACATCTTGGGGTTGTGGTGGCACGCAATCTTCTCCCTTATCTTGATTTGGCACATCATCAATTTTTAACTTCTCAAAGTCGATAATTCCTGTATCATCATCAACAAAGTTTTCTTTCCTAGCAGACTCACTATCAGACTCATCAAATATGATATTGACCGACTCTTCCACTACTAGGGTTCTTTTATTGAATACTCTGTATGCCTTGCTAGATGTGGAGTATCCTAAGAAGATACCTTCATCTGACTTGGCATCAAATTTACTTAAGTCCTCCTTGCCATTATTTAAAATAAAACATCTACACCCAAACACTTTAAAATATTTTGCAGTTGGTTTCTTATTCTTCCAAAGTTCATAAGGAGTTTTCTTAGTTATAGGTCGTATTAAAACTCGATTTAAAATATGGCAAGAGGTGTTTATAGCTTCAGCCCAAAAGTACTTTGGAAGATTTGACTCGCACAACATTGTGCGTGCCATTTCTGCCAATGTCCTATTTTTCCTTTCAACAACCCCATTTTGTTGAGGCGTTCTAGGTGCTGAAAATTGATGTGATATTCCATTTACAGTGCAAAATTCCTCGAAGTGTTGATTTTCAAATTCCGTGCCATGATCACTTCGAATTGCTATCAATGTAAGTTTCTTTTCATTTATTATTTTATTATATAGTTTCAAGAATTCAGAAAATGCTTCATTCTTATGTGCCAAAAATGAAACCCATGTATACCTTGAAAAGTCATCAACAATAACTAGTCCATATTTCTTTCCTCCTAGACTTGTAGTTCTAGTAGGTCCAAATAAATCCATATGTATGAGTTCAAATGGTCTAGTTGTTGATACTACATTTTTAGATTTGAAGGATGATCTAGTTTGTTTTCCTAGAGAACATGGTCCACATATTTTATCTTTTTCAAAAATTAATTTTGGCACATCCTTTATTAGTTCCTTCTTAACTAGTTTTGATATTAATTCCATACTAGCATGTCCTAGTCTTCTATGCCAAAGCCAACTAGTTTCATTCTTCTTTTCTTCATTAGTCATTAAGCATAAACCATTTTTCTTACCTAATTCATGAAGATCTACTAAATAAATGTTTCTTTGCCTTTGTCCTATAAGTACAATGCTATTATCCTTAGGATTTGTGATAATGCATACAGATGCTTCAAATGTAACTTTAAATCCTTTATCACAAAATTGACTTATATTAAGAAGATTATGTTTCAAACCTTTAACCAATAAAACATTTTCTATAAAAATAGATGGAGCAATGAAAATTTTACCCTTTCCAATGATATGACCTTTACCATTGTCTCCATAGGTAACTACTCCACCTTTCTTTGGTTCCAAAGTGACAAACTGATCTTCGTCACCGGTCATGTGTCTTGAACAGCCACTATCAAGATACCATCGTTTTTCCATTTTATCAGCTGTAAGACACACCTGCAATCAAGATCAAGATGAAACTTTAGGTACCCAAACTAAGTTGGGTCCTTTAGGGTTAGTACTCCATGTTCCTTTTGGAACCCAAACTTTCTTGAATTTAATTTTTTGATTATTACTTGATTTGTTTTGACTAGATTTTCTAAAATTACATTCATATGCTCTATGTCCTATCTTATTGCAACAATAACAAGTAATATTTTCATTTTTTGCTTTTACAAAAATATTCTTTAAGAATTTTTGTTTTGTATTTGGTCTATAGCCTAAACCTGCCCTATTATATACAGCTCTTTGACTATCAAGTATCATATTTAACTTGGTAGAACTAAGAGTAAATCTATTTACCAAGGATTTATACTTTTCAGCATCTTCTTTTAACTTAGTATTTTCAGCAATTAGATTCTTGTTTTCATTTTCAAGTTTCCTACTTAATGTTTCATAGTTATTAGACAGTTTCATTTTATCTTTAATGAGAGATTGATTTTCTTCTTTTAGAGCTTTATTTTTATTAATTACTTTCTTATGTTCTTCCATAAGTTCTAAAAATGCATCATGTAACTCATCAACAGTAAAATCACAGTCAAGTTCAGAATCTACCTCATCGTCATTGGCCATATGACATATTTGGGCCATGTCTTGATGATCTTCGTCCTCTGAACTTGAATCCTCACTCTCACTCCAATCGGCCATAAAATTCTTCTTTTTCAGTTTTCTTGCCATCCACTTCAAATCTGGGCAATCTATCTTATAATGCCCGGGTTTGTTACACTCATAGCAAATAGGGGTTTCTTTCTCCTTTTCTTTGTCCTTACCCTTTTCTTTGTCCTTACCCTTCTCTTTGCTTGAGTTACCTTTAGAGAAGGGCTTCTTTTTATGGAATCTATTTTTACCTCTCATAAATTTTCTGAATTTTCTCCCAAGTGCTGCCATCCCTTCCTCATCAATATCTTCATCGTCATCTGAGTCTTCTGATTCAGATTGTTGTCTAGGGGTGGTAGTCTTTAGGGCAAGGGGCTTTCTTCTCTTGACCTCATCTTCTGAGTTTTGCCTCATTGTCAACTCATGGGTCATGAGTGACCCTAGAAGCTCCTCTAGCTGCAGTGCGTTGAGGTCCTTTGCTTCTTGTATGGCGGTTACCTTGGCCTCCCAATTCCTTGGTAGAGACCTGAGAATTTTACGCACCAAATCAGAGTTAGAGTAAGATTTTCCTAAACTTTTGAGTCCATTTATAATATCAGTAAAGCGAGTGAACATATCAGTTATGGATTCGGTAGAATCCATTTTAAACAATTCATATTTATGTACTAATATATTTATCTTTGACTCCTTGACTTGATTGGTCCCTTCATGTGTGACCTCAAGTCTATCCCAAATTTCTTTGGCAGTGGAGCAAGTGGATATTCTATTGAATTCATTTACATCTAAAGAGCAATAAAGTATGTTTATAGCTTTTGCATTCAATTGTGCTAGTCTTCTATCATTTTCGTTCCAATCCATTTCTGGTTTGGGTATGATAGTGCCTTCTATATTGAGTGTGGGTGTGTGAGGTCCTCTAGTGATTACTTGCCATACCTCATAATCTGAAGCTTGAATGAATATCCTCATCCTAGCTTTCCAATATGCATAATTTGTGCCATTAAATAGAGGTGGTCTATTTGTGGATTGCCCCTCACTCATTGCACCTCCCACTTGGGTTGTCATGATCTTTAACTCTTGATGGTTAGATCAATGAGCACTATTAGAGCACCTTGCTCTGATACCACTTGTTGCCCAAGGTGACAATCCAAGAGGGGGGGGGGGTGAATTGGATTCTTTTAAACTTTTGGTGCTTTTAAAAACTTTCTTAGTTAAGTGCGGTAGATGCTTTCTTAGGCTATTTGAGTGAGTTATGCTAATGCAATATAGAAGATAAAGCAAGAGAAAATAGAGGCACAAGCACAATGCAAACACCACAATATATAGTGGTTCGGTGCTCTCCTTAGCACCTACGTCCACTCCCCAAGCGTACCCTTGGGATTTCACTATAATCACGCGGATTACAGTTAGATTATTTTCCGGGCTCACAATCCAAAAACCTTGTTGGTTTTACGGGATCACCAACGAACCTATACAACTTTGGTTTTCCGGGTTCACCAAAAACCTTGTTGGTTTTGCGGGCTCACCAACGAACCTATACAACTTTGGTTTTCCGGGTTCACCAAAAATCTTTGTTGGTTTTGCGGGCTTACCAACGAACCTTTGTTGGTTTTGCGGGCTTACCAACGAACCTTTACAAAGTGTTTAAACAAATGAAAATAAAAGATTTAACTCCTAAATGAGCATATAAGACAATATGAACAATAAGAAGAGTTAGAAAGAAATTATCGCTTTGAAGTTCGCTTGCTCTTCTTTGCCAAGAATGCTTCACTCTTCAAAGGGGGGAAGGAGCTCTTGATGCCTCTTTGAATGTGCTCAATCCCTTTCCTTGATTCTTGGATGAAGCTCTTGATGAAGAAGATTAGGGCTCTTTTGGTTTTCTTGTGTATGCTTTGATATTCCACTCAAAAAGTTGTTTCTCTCTGATGAATAGTGCCCTTTAAATAGCCTCCCACCTTCTTTGGTCAAGCCCCATCCGTCAGATTTGAAAAACTAGCCGTTACAAGCCTTGGAAAAGACAAAAAGTACATCTGCAGAACTAGCCGTTACTGTTCAGCCCGTGGTTGGGTCGGCTCAACCTGTCCTTGGGTCGACCCAACTTGGCCTTGGGTCGACTCAAACATTCCTTGGGTCGACCCTCTCAGAGAACACAGAAACATGAATTTCAAACTTCCTTCACTTGGGTCGACCCAACCATTCTTTGGGTCGACTCAAACTTCACTTGGGTCGACTCAACTTCTTCTTGGGTCGACCCTCTCAGTAATCCCAGAAGACCATTTTCTGTCTGTCTTTCTGTCTTCCATTTGGGTCGACCCTCTCAGGGTTTGGGTCGACTCAAAGTTTACTTGGGTCGACTCAACTTCTTCTTGGGTCGACCCTCTCAGTAATTCCAGAGAACCAATTTCTGTCTGTCTTTCTGTCTTGCCTTTGGGTCGACCCTCTCAGGGTTTGGGTCGACTCAAGCTTGGGTCGACTCAACCACTGTGTGGGTCGACCCTCTCAGTGAATCCAGAGAACATTTTTCCTTTGTGTTTTGAGGTTCTTTGGAGGTTGGGTCGACTCATGCTTACCTTGGGTCGACCCAACTCACTGTTCATTTGTGCTATTTTTGCAGGAGTGTGCCAGATGATTCCTTGAAGTGCCGGGGTCGACCCAATCAACCTATGGGTCGACTCAATTCACACTTTGCTGCAATCTCAAGGTTAGATCCATCCAAATGAACAAGACCATATATATACTTTCAATTAAGCATATGTACTGAGAGTAATGAACTTATAAATGAAGTATCAATTTAACTTATAGCATGCTTTAAATAATTGCTTGTTAATCATCAAAATAACACCATCATCCTCAGGATTCGTATTCACTTGTATTTAGTTAGTATGGATCAGAATATGGACATTAATCAAATGTTTTTATTCTTATCGTTGTTTCAAACGAATAAGGGTACAAATAAGATATAAATATAAACACAGAAATAAATCAGATAGTCAAACTTTATGACCCATCATATCAAGTATATCACTATATGGTAGAAAAATTAAGTTAATAACATGGTGATGTTGTCAATTATTTTTCTTAAAAGTTTATAAAAGCTATATAAGATTAACTAGGATTAGAAACAGAACTTGATATTCAAATATTTGTCTATTCATATCAAAATTCATTTTTCTTTACAAGGTATAGATAAAGATACGGATATTCATAGGCTATACAAGTTTATGTCCATATCTAAATAAATTTAGATAAAAATAGATCGAGATGGAGATTGTGCAGTCCAATTTCACCCCTACATATATATGTAAATAAACATTACACCGACATACCATAATTTAGGGTATTCTTGGATAAATGAGCTCATAAGTTTGATGTTTCCTACTATGTCGAGATGGTTCAGCAAAGACAACAAAGAATAATAGATTTCATAGATATTAAGTATTCAGGCCATCAATTCCCTAAATTCATGGACTTCTAATACAATAAAGTCCTTCTAGAAGTTTGATGTCTAATGTTCTCAAATACTTAGGTTGTGTTCGATCCAATTGTTGGCACCTTCTTATTTCTCAGTACGCATATTTCCTCTCCTCAATCCTTCTTGCTCTGCAAGAGATATCAATTAATTAGTGCGACATCCAATCACCAAACAAAAACTTAAAATATTGTTTCAATTTTTTTAAAAAAGCATATTAAAAAAGAAGAAAAAATTTGTGACTATTAACTAATCGAACCCAAAAGCTTTACTGATATAAGACAAATGATAGGCTAGCACCATAATAACCTATAATTAGGGATCATTGAATTAATAACTGAACTAGAGTGAACTGATGAACTCGTGACCTCCATCACACTTGAGCTCTAATAAAATGTTAACTAATCAATTAATCAAACCTAATAGTTTGAATTGGTATGAAGATGGTAAACAATGTATGCAGGCTTAGGATAAACTTACAGGTGGCATTTGGTCCTAGCACAAGAAAAATGGCAACAAGCAAAGCTATGCCAAGTGGCATAAATATGCTAAGTATACAGGTGCCATAATCTTTTTGGTTCACAAATTTTTTCAGTAAATTTTTATTTTAATAATCATCCATTTTTCAAGCAATCTGTTTAGATCTATCTGCTTTTCTGGGTAGTAATCAAATATATATAGCTCTTATATTTTGTTTACGAATTGTAAATATGTGTAATTTTTCTTAACTTCCAGGTTTCTTACCCTATTAACACATAATCCTGGATCTAATCTACTTCCAAAAAACTCTCACACCCCATCCCCTCTCTCTCATGCTATCTCTCTCTCTCTCCCTCCGCCTCATGCTCCTTCCCACGGTTTCTTTTTCTCAGCACTCTCTCTTACTAGCTCTCACCCTCTCAGACATTCTCTCGGCTTTTCCTCTCTCACATCCAAATGCAATCTCTTAACAATTAGATTAGGGAGAAGCGAAAGCATTGAAGCCTCCTAAGCAGAAAGAAAGGCGTGTTCGAGGGCGCTGGAGGCAAAGTATATATTGGTGCATTGTGCAGTCAAATAATCCTACCAAATGAAATGCCTAAGTTATTCTCAATAATATCAATGGTTGAGATTAAATATATAAAATACTTATTATTATAAAAATATGTACAAAAGTAAAACTCTAGTTTTGGAAGTTGAATGTTAAAATAAACCATCCATTTTCAAAAACAAAACTCCCCATGGCTATATTATATTTTATAGAGTTTTTTGTATGAATACCCTCCTAAATATTGGATTTTGCATGAATACCCTTCCAAAATTAATATTTGCATGCATACCCTCGTAAAACACTTGTTTTGCTATTCTACCTTTTTTTTTATTTTTGTTTTTGCATATGCACCCATACTATCTAATGTCATTAAAAAATTAACGGTTTCAAATTAAAATGACTAAAATATTCTTAATGGGTAGATATGCAAATAGATCATGATCCCTATAGTAGGAAAGAAGACAGGGATAATAGTGTAATTTTAATATTTTATTTTATTTTTAATTAATATAAATTTGATTTTTCTTAACACCGTTAGAATAATATTAGGGGTATGTGTATAATAACAGAGTTTTACGAGGGTATATATGCAAATATCAATTTTGGAAAGGTATTCATGTAAAATCCGATATTTAGAAGGGTATCCATGTAAAAAACCCTATTTTATATGATAACATTAACTTCTTAAGTATAATATCAATAGTTGAGAGCCATATGATATATTGTGTTATAGTTTTCAAGGAATAGAACGCAATAGAACAAATCATGTAGTGATTCTTTTATTATAATATAATATTTTCAACATAATCGTAATGGTAATTTATAGTAACTTAGAAATTTTTTATATTAACATGGTAATATATGATTGATATTAGAGTTTACTATATATATTTTGTATAATCAATAATATTAATATCAAAAACATGTTTTAATTAATTTGAGACATTAAATATAATATCATCGCTCATAAAACACTATGGAATAGAAAAATTTATTATAGCAAGAATAATCTAATTATATATTATTATTAATATATAATCGTAGTAAATTATTTAGATAATCTCACACGAAGGAAAAGGAGGTTTGGCAATAGCTAAAACTGCTGGTGAAAGTATATAATATCATAATATTTTATTATTTGTAGTACTAAAAGTATAATAATATTTGTTAGTAATGCTATAGACAATGAATTATATTGTAATTGTAATATTGATTAACACATTATAATATTTACATGATATAACTTATTATATAAAATTAAGTCAGGGTTAGCATCTTAAAAAGTGAAATCGGTATAAATAGTGGGCATAAAGCTATTCCAAGATGAACATGGAATAGCCTATGCCCCAAAAGCGAATATAAGATGTTTGAACTATGCATAATCTATTCAAGATTCATCTCCATTTTGCAAATTATGTTTTGTCTAGCATAACACCCTATTCCAGGTCTTATGCTTCCACCAACACTACCATGATGCAAATAAGATATAGCTTCATGGATGAATAGTACCAGTATATCTTCTACTCTGAGATTTTTTTTAATCCTGAATTATACTGATACATGCTGATCCTATAGTATTGCATTATTTTGTGAGCAACAAAAGCAATGTAGCAATTTTTTATTCCTGCACAGTTGGCAGTAAATGTCATGTATAATTTTGGACTTATCTTGAGCTTGATTTTTCTCTGCAGCAATCTTTTTCATTAAGAAGCATTAGAGATTCAAGATTTAAACCTTTTCAAGTTGGGTCTAGTGTTTGGGAATTGAAGCGCCAATTTTTTTTTTCTTGCTATGTGCAAATCCATCCTTTAATACTTCAATTACCTTAAAAAAATGAAGTATCAACATTTAATTTAGCACGAATATGCAAGACTATTTTTCTCATATTCGAACAATCGCAGTGATCATGCTGCTATATATTGGATAAAATAGTTAGAAATCTGCTCGGTTAGCAGGTTTTTGGATTTGAAGGTCATAATGACAAAATCTAGGGGTATGATAACCCAAGTCTTGAAAATTTTTGACTGAGCTTTATTTGATCAATATATAGTATGGATTTGAATGGAACACTCGTGAAACCTAAAGTGGCAGGCATATAGGAAGAGGTCAGAGAGTGGACAACAATGACAAGACCAATGCTCCTCTGCGTGTATAAAGTTGAAAATAGAGGTGCCGACTATAGTGTTCTTGACAGGCTTTAGGCACTAAGGACATTCTTTGCATGTTGCTAAAGTTCTTGTATCATTTTTTAAAATTTAGCACACTCTACCTTATTGTTTAAACTTGGTATATCTAGCCAGAAACCAGTCAAAACGAGTTAAAAATCATTAAGTTATTTCCTAGTCCATAACCCATGCCTCCACAAACCATCTTATTACTATCCACATCCTATTTATTGATAATTATTATTTAATGTTTTGTTTACTTGTGTTTACTCATGGTTTTATTTTCTTTTGTTTGTAGTATATTGGAGGTAATTGTTGTCAGGACCCATGCGGGCGTGTGTTTAGTCTCATATCGGTTATTCGTTGGGTAGATCTTGGGTACTTATACAGGATCAAGGAACCCAAATAATACCTTTCGGCTAGCTATTTTGGATGAGATCCTGAGTTGTTACAAATGACATCAGAGCAGATCTGGCTCATAACTTATATGGACTAGGGAACACTGCAGCACGGATCCATTGGGGTTGACCACGGGCCGATCGTGGTGTTTATGATTATACTTGAATGGATTTGAACTCTTAGTCCGACGAGAACGTTAGGGCTTGTATGGCGGAAGTATGTCGGACCCATGCGGGGGTGTGTTTAGTCTCACATCGGTTATTTGTTGGGTAGATTTTGAGTACTTATATAGAATTAAGGAACCCAAATAATACCTTTCGACTAGCTATTTTGAGTGAGTTTCTGGGTTGTTGTAATTATGGAGAAAAATGGGTCAACATGAGGAGGAAGCTTATTATCATGTAGATGATGGAGTGATGCTTCGAGGAAGCTTAATTATAATTAGAATGAAGTTATTCTTATTATGAGACTTTTGAGATGCTTCGAGTAACCGTGTCAGACCCAACGAGCACGTACTGTCAATAAACTCGATCTTGGAAGAGGGACCGCAGTGACTACGTACTTAAAGTTGATCTTAGCCTGAGACGTGGGGTCTCGGCAGCCATTGTCTCTTTGTGGGTCGTTGGACTTCCCTTTAGATTTGCATGTCTTGTTCCCTTCAACCCATGTATTTGTTTCCATCTCAATGTATCCTTGCACGTCGGAGTCTTTATAGTGTTTGTTCTCCGATTGGAGGTTGGTAGGGGGTTTGATATCTTTCTTCCCAGTAGCCATCCTTCCAATCTTCATCGAGCCACCATGGCCCATGCATGTCAGTCCTCAGACCTTCTGACGGAATGATGGAGTCATGCCAGTCCTCTTGACAGAGAAAACAAACGGAAGAATAACGGAGAGGGGAAGAAGAGATGCCCATCTAACAGAGGAAGCATGCATGGATTCCAAAGACCTAACGTAGGAGAAACTAGCTGGAGATCAGAAACTGGTCCTCCGGCTTTGCTTCATAAGGTTATATGAACACTGCATGGAATTGTAACAACTAAAAAAAAAAAAAGCCAGTCGAAAAGTATTGTTTGCGTTGCCCGGTTGACGTAGAACTAAACACATGCTGCATGAATTCTGATAGAAATTAACTATACTGACTAATTGCCAAGATTGATTTATGTTTTTAGTTTGATCCGTAGTCACAAGCCATGCAAAAATTAGAGAACTATCTAGATACTCAAAATCTTGTTGTTGTCATCGAGCCATCACTCAGCACTCTTTCAATTCAATCTGAAGCTCTAGTTTTACTTTGATACCGCACTACAAAAAAAAAAAGGGTTAAATCAGAGAACCGTCCAGATACTAAAATCCTTCTTGTTGTCGTACCAAAAAGTTGAATGTACGTGTTTCAAAAGAGAGAGAGAAAAAAAAAGATGGGATTCCCATCAGGGGCCCATCAAAGCTTTACTGAGAAAATGAGAACCCAAATGATGAAGAGGTGGACACAGAGCAAGTAGGAGCTGGAAAAGAGGTCCTCTGCAACGGTTGGAAAGCCTGGAAAGCCAGTGCCCAAATCCAACACCAAATTTGAGTTAGCTCCGGCTCATCCTCTGATCTGAACACTCCATTGTTCCCGGAAATCCTGGAGGAAATTGCATCTCTTTTTTTTTTTTTTTTTTTGCTAAAGCGGGCGATTCATACACAGCGGATACGAATACACCCTATAGAGTCAGAATACAAAAAATTCCGAAGTGCTCCGGGCATCTCTCTCTTCTCAGCCCATAAGGTACCTTCCGAGTGGCACGCTACATACGCTGCCACCCAGTCGGCCGCGCCATTAGCCTCACGATACACATGCATAGCCTGTAATGTAACACCCTCCTTCGCCATCATCCAAATGTCACAAAGTAAGGGATGGGCACCACCATGACTGCTCGGGCCCCTACGGATCCAGCTGATCACCGTGGCCGAGGAAATTGCATCTCTCACTAGGGTAAAAGTGGTCTTAGATGGCTATCTACCTGCAATTGCACCATCTCAACATCTCCACCTTGCTATACTTAACATTGGTGTAGAAGTTAGATTTCTGCTACCTCTGCATATTTATAATATGCATTGATCGGTCAAACATTTGGATCTTCGCTACCTCTACACCACCAATCTCGCAAATTGAATCATCGACTAACTGAACGGTGTCTTCCTTCATGACCCAGACTACAAGCTTCACAATTATCGAACGAAAGACTAAGCAAGTATAGGTAGTTAAAATAAAACAAAGCCTAGAATTTTGAATGTAATTATTGATTTAAAATCCGAAAGCTAAAGGATCTTGGTGCTACTAATAAATAACTAGAAGAGAGAACTAATTAATATACTCCACCAACTAACTTCTTTACCATTCCTCAGAATCTACTACAGTCACACAAAATTCACTATATAGAAAGAGAAGCTTTATTATTTCTTTCAATGAAAGAAGGAATTTGTAAGTTATAGGTCCCTTACAAAGCTAGAGAGATCTGGCTACCTTTGAAGTCAAAGAAAACAAAAAAAAACAATTCGCAAGAAAACTAAATTAAGCTATATAGCTGATTTCGGTCTTCCAAAAAAAATATGGTTCCATGGGTGACATATCTCTATCAATTGCTTTGGTTCCAAGGATGACCTATCTCTATCAATTGCTTTTCCATGCCAGCTACCACACCGTCGCACGATTTCACGAGAAAAAAGGTGATCATCAGCTGCTTTGGACTAAGACACGGTTTTGGAATAAGCATTTCAACCATCAAAGCAACTGAGATACATGATAGTCTAGATCAAGAGTTTTGTAAAGCATAGTCATCATCAATTTCATTAGTATAGCTTTAATTTGATGTCTTTTTCACCTAGAATGTGCGTCGATAAGGTTGAATTAGGAGGAATCCTTAAGAAGGACCCGAGAAGAACGAAGAAGGATGAGAATGAGGGACCTTAGCCACCCACTTGAGTTCTGTTTGGAACCTTCTTTTCAAGCTGACTGCAGGATGGGTACCATCAGCTAAACCTAAGTCTAAGTTTAATAACAAAGAGATTACATGCTTCAATCAGCTCAGCCTAGCCCAACTTCTGCCCTAGAATCTTTCAGCCCGAACACAACCTCCGGCCTGGCCCGATCAACCCAGGGACAGGTGGCATCCCATCTATGGAGCCTTGGCAAATTATGGCATAGTATAACTCAGAATTCCATACAGAAGTATTTATGATAGCCACACAAAATGTTCAACTTGGAGTTCCATGAAGTCTCATATATCAGCCATATGCACCAAGTGCAGTAAGATTCTTCCTTTGGAGGACAGCAACAACAAACGATTTACACAAACAACCTTTGGAACTCCACACCACAAACATACAAAGAAGAACTCTGTAATGCTGCAATATATTTGATTCTATGTGATGCTTACTGAGAAGGTAAGCCAATAATTATATACTTTTTCCGTTTCCTTCTTTGCTCTATGCCTTATTTCTGACATGTGCAAGGTTCCGCAGCTCCTCAAAGGCATACATAGTCTCCTCGTCAAATCCTCCAGCAAACTGCAGAGTAGAATCAAAAAAGTTTATTGGCAGATCCCGAGTGCACCAAAAAAATCATGTTTGGATGAATACTAACTGGGAAAGCATAACAAAGACAACATATGCTATTTGGACATTAGTGGAATTATATAAAGATCTAACGACAGACTCAACGTTTTATTGATTGATAAGCCATATCACCTATGCATAAAAATTTATCGCATTTACACTTATCACCAGTAATTAGGATAGTTATTCCCATTAAACAATGGTCTTATTCTTATAATTTGATTCAGTTTTTTTTTCGTGTTGGGCCCAAATTTTGCATGATAATTACATGATCGATATTCACAAGTGAATCTCAACATTTCAATTCATAACAAGGTCAGATCAGTTGAGATTATATTTAGGTAAGCAATTCATTTGTAATGGAACAAATTTCTTGATTCTAAACTTGCTTCCTATCCAACAAAACCTAACAGAACACAATAACATCAATTCTTTAACCAGTGGAATGAATGCTTATTATAACACGGTGCAAGCCTAACCTTCAGACAAGCTTAGGATGGCATGGCAAGGTTAGGAACTGAGGACAGGGGTGGGAGGAGAAAGGAGCCTTGCGCGTGTGCAAGTGCATGAGGGGGGGTGGGGGAGGAGACAGGCAAAGGTTGAAACGTTTAAGAATGAGAAATCCAAATCACCTGTCGCTTCAGTAATTATCAGATAGTGCATGTGATTTCAATTATCTTGGGTAAACATCAGTTACCAGAGCTGCGCCATAATTTACTATCTTTAGATAATATTTATAGCATCCAGACACCTTCAGATCAAACATTTCAAGTAAAAAACCACTTAACCATGAATTAAAATCTTTCTGATAGATGACCTTGGCATGTTTGAAATGTTGCAGGGAATAAAATAAGAACATAGTCACTTCCTTTTAATTAGTTCCACTAGATCACTGGAGCTAAACTTTAGTAAGAATCATGTTTGTCCAAACTAGCTGAAGCGTCTAGTTCACGTAGTAATTTTGGTTATTCCAGTTGTTTCTGTTTTCATTACTTACCTGATGAATTCTAAAAGCAAATCTCACTCCCTGAAGTAGCATATAGTCCACCGCAGGATCTTTATCTGCTGCTCCCTTAGCTTGAAGCTCCATTGCTACTCTCTTCATGTATTTCTTGGCCAACTTAACTGATGCAAATTTTATCTGCAGGCAACCAATTAAAGAACTCAGATGGAAGCAAATAGATTGATATTAAATATTATCTTGTCAGTTCTGAGGACACGACCCTTTGGACTAATACAAAGGGTTTGAACAAATGTTGCCCATACAAATCTTTGTAAATTTAATGATTAAAGGATATTAGCATTGATGTTATCTAAATATCAATGTCTAATGTTAGATTTGCTCATTTAACAACAACTGTCAGATGGCAATATCAGCATAGACGATAGAACATGATTAGAACTGACAAGAACAATGCAGCATAATTTCAATGAAGAGCTCGAAACCTCCATCTCTGCTTTTGGTCTTCTTATGTGTTTTACAAATCCTAGCTACAAACTAAATATATATGTTAGGGTTTGCACTGTGTATGTGGGTTCTATTTTACGAGATACTAAATAGTGTTCTTCGATAGCTTCAGATATAGGGACAATAAGGACTGTGATTGTATCAACCATGTAGAAAAATAAATTTGTATGGGACAAAGTATGAGCATATAATATATGACTAATGGTCCAAGAGACTGCCAAAGAAGTAAAAGAGCATATTCTTTTACAATCTGGATATATGTAGTTCTGTGATTTCAAATATTTGTAGTTTTCATTTTCCAATGACCAAATTTGTTAACCAATGAAATTCTCCGTGGCATATAGTTATATTAGTGGGACAAAAACTTATGAGTACCAAACCACATCACTACATCCTGCCATAAAAATACTTGCTGAGACCATAGAGAACAATGATGCTCATAAAGTGACAGCAGAAATTGTTAGGTGCACATGTTCTAAAACCTTCACTGCATGATTCAGCATTCATGGTTTTATTTATGGGGATCATCAATTGTGAACAAGGTTTTAATCTCGGTTTTGTTTGGTCCAAAGTAAATGAGTTTCAGTATGGTAGTTTCATTAGAAAATGACCAGTAATATAAGTTTTTTTTTAAAAAAAAAACAATGAAAATTAGGATTTTGTGGTGTTGTTTTGAAGCACTTCAAACACCAAAAGCAAAAACAACAGCACTTTTCTTAAGTTTAAAGCAAAAACAACAACACCTTTCTTCAGTTTAAGTAATTGAAAAAGTATCTGTATGTCATATCTTCTCCAAAACATTTATTCACCCTTTTAAATAACTATAAAATAAAAAAGAATAGGGTCGTTCTGTTTTGGATAATTAGTGTTTACATTAGTGGAAAAATCTTTCCTCCTAAACTTGTAGCGGTGTTATAAATAAACCCAAAAGTTTGTTGAACATAAATCACAAGATGAGACATTTAGCTTGTGAAAAATTTATCCATTTAGAGTTGGAAAATCTATTGTACTGTTGTTATGCAGAGTCCCGATTAGACTCTTCATGTTGAGACAGCATTAAGTCTTTTTGCTTCATTGAAGAATGCAAAGGCTCCGTTCTACCTTTACTACTAGGAGTGTTGCCCATCAAGATCAAGAAAGAGCAAAGTGAAATGCTGAAACCATGTTATGCTCGGTGATCCATTAAGAGGAAGGAAATGATCCATACAAAAGATCAAGGCACAAGAATTTAGATACATAACAAGAAGTTATTATTGTGTTAGGTGAGTATCGATACTGAATGACAATTAAGGCCTTCTTCATTTGGAAAGATATGATTAGGTGCTTATATATCAGCTATAATAGCCAAATGAAATCAGAAATTATGCACCTAACTCTTTTAATTCCCAAGAGAATGAAAAAATAATGGACATTAAATAGCATAAATAATGAATAAAACCATAACTATAAGAAGCTACCTTCTCATATTGACATATCAAGTCCAACTTATAGTTCCATTTAATTAAACTACATGATTTCAAAAACAGCAATAAAGTATTCATCATAGAATGGGAGGAAAAGAAAAAAATATTTTAGAGCATTATAAATGAAAGAGAACAATATTTTCAAGAAGTCAATATATCGAATCAAACTTGAAGAGTTTCATTTAATTACACTATGATCTCTAAAACAGCCCCAAATTATTCATCTCAGAACTGGAGGAGAAAAAAAAATAATCAGGAGCACTATTAATGAAGAGGGCAATACTTTCAGGAAGTTAATACCCTGTATTGCCACATCAACTCAATTCCAACAATTTTATGTAATTAAGCATGCAACTTCCCAAATAATGACAAAATAGTCATCACAGAATCTACGAATAGATAAGAAACATTCAGCAGCAGAGGATTTGAATAGGCCAATATGTTCCAGATGTTATCTCCTCATGGTGACCCACCAAGTCAGTTTTGATAGTTTTAAAAAAGTTACCTTATATCTAAATTCAAATAATCATGAAAGAATCACAATGGATCGCTTAGTTAATCTGATTGGATGGCAAACATGTCTATAGATAATTATTTAACCCTATACGAAATCTGCCCTTTACCTTATGTATGCCTATCAGAAGCTTAAAGTTTATAGTTTGTCAATATTAGCAAACAAAATGTGGATGCCACCATGGTTGAATCCACAAACATGGACCATGTCTATCATTCCCCTACATTACCTTGCGAGAAATATGGAAAATAAATCAGGCAATGGTTCTTACTCCATCTTATCCACATATATTGTAAGAAAAATTTTCCTAAGAAGCATAGCAAAATTTAGAACTCCGAATATTTGAGTAGATTACAGGGCCCTCAAAACCAAAGATCTTCTAGTTCTGATAGTATACATCAATTATCAACATTAGTTTTGAAAAAAAAATAAAGTTGTGATAAAAGTGCTGAAATAATTTAGCAAGATTTTTATTGCACTGCTGCAACTGCAATTTGAATTTGTAAATTTATTGTTTAACAAGATATTCCACAATTGCCTTTTGATGGATTGGCTTCTGTAAAAATAATTAGGCATTACTTGCAATAATTTGTAAAAAATAAAACAGAATTCATAAGGGTTTGAGCATATTGTAGCAAAAATTGAATTAAATTAAGTATTAAGGTTTGACTATACATGCCTTGCTCATGATGCCACTATCGAGCATCCAGTCTGTTGGAATTTGGAAGCCCTTGCAGTGGCGCACCATCACATCTCTTGTGCGAAGAAGGTTATAAACAGTTCTCTCCATTCTAATATTAGAACAGCAGGAGTCATGTTGTTTCATATGGAAACAAATAACAGTTAGTTTTGAGTTTAACATAAATGCACATACATTCTGAATTATATATAGAATGGTCCAACTAAAATGTGTAGACTGATAGTTAAAGGCCTTACTTTTCAGATAGCACGGCCATTTTCTTTAGTGCTACATCACAAGGAAGACGAGGATCATCCTTATAATTTGAAACTTCTGATTCTAATTTCTTCAGATCACGGTATCCGAATGCTGCTTCTCGTAGAGTGTCAGCTTTCTTCTCTGGCCAATCAAAGTGCTTTAACACTGCTCTCTCATCCACCTTCATGGAAATAAAAAGCATTCCAGGTACTTAAGAAGATTGTTGCAACCGCCAGATTAGAAAATAAACTTTCTTAAGTGTACTTACAAGGAAGCCGAGTTCATCATCAAGCCACTTTACAAATGCAACTACATCGTCAATGTCACGATAGGCAGCATCATTCACCTCCTTTATTAGAGATTTCACAAATTCACCTTGAGTCTCAACATCTGCCTTTATCTAAACACAACACTTGGAAACTCAATATGTAACTTTAGAATAAACTAAATGGTTAGACCAGGAATAGAATACTTAAATAGAGTTTCTTACAGCTAGCAAATGCGAAGAACGGTTCTCAATTTCACCAATCATGCTACTACGAACATCTGCGACATTGGGAACATCACAAACGCCACCAGTAATAGAATCTTTTCGTGAGTCTCTCTTCATAAGTGAATGGTATAACTCAGCCACCTGAGGTGCTCTCTGCATCACCCCTGTGCCTCTCTTCGAGAACTTGGGTGGAGGAGGTGGGGGCGGTGGTGGAGGTGGTGGAATTGGAACTGACCCATTTGTCTTATCTACACCAGAAACAGAAGTAGAAGGCCTTGGGGGAGGATTAGGAATTCGCAGTGCCCGCTTCTCAACATCCAAAGCTGCAACTTTCGATGGCTCTGGTTTGCTTATACATAATCTTGGACTTTGAATACCACCTAAATTATATTTCTGAACAATTAGCTGGTGGGTGTCCCTCATTGCACGGTTATCTCCACCAGCTGCTTCTTCATTTTCCAATTCTTTAGGATAAATAAAACCATCAGATTGCCTCCTCTTGTTAATGGCCAGCTCTTCTACGCATCCCCTTGGTCCACTGATAGAATGTCTTCTCCGAGGGCTTCTACCTTCTTGGGCTTCTATCCAGTCTTTATCTAGGATACCTTGACATTCTAAATTTCGGCAATCTCCTTCACTTTGAGGCCAGTTCATTAGTTTTTTCACAAGACCATCGTTCTTCAAGCTGTGTATTTCATTGGCAACAGATGTGCTCTGACAATATGATAAGTTTTGATAATCAACATTTCTCACCAAGTTCTGATAACTAAAGTCATCATCTAAACCTACAATCTCCCTTGATGCTTTGTCTGAGTTACCTAGTTCACGGCGTAAGCATGAGTTCACCCATCGGAGGTAAGCAAGTTCCTCAACCTCAGTCAGCCTACTCATTTGCAGACCTTCAACTTGTTTGGTTAGATTTTCATTTGTGTGCCGTAACACTGATGCCTCAGCCTGAACCTTTGCCACTATGTCACTCTGTAAAAAAAAAAATAATGATGGCAACAAAATCAATTCAGTAAAAGAAACCACATCCGTAATGACTATAAGATGAAGACTGTAATAGAAGCAATACCTCTGTAACTTTTGCAAGAGACGCAAGTTGTGATTCAGCTGAAGAAAGCCTAAATGCTAGATTTCTCTTTTGAAGCTGGAGCTCCTTGTTCAGACGACGTAGTTCAAGAACTTCAATCTCTAAACTTGAATAAGATGTCTTTCTTTCTTCAGTTAGATCAGATACTGAGTTCAAACTCCCTTTAGAACTTGAATTTTCTTCATGTTGTTCTATTGTAGAGGATAAAGAGGCCACTTGCTCCGAAAGGTTTGTTCTTTCAGCTTCTAGTGAACTGACCCTGCTGGTAAGATTTTCAATTTCATTCCTCTTGATATCAAGTTCCTTTTCAAACTCCAAAACTATTGGGCTTTCCTTATAATGTAGTAGCTCAGACTGTAGTATTGATTCTCTCTCCTTAGACTCTCTTAGCTGTTCTCTGAGGTGATCTAGCTCAAGAAATAGATCATGAGATGCAGGGGACTTAATACGATGGCAATCATACACATGGGGATGAACTTGAGCAGCATTGGCTGAGCATGGAAAATCACCAATAAAAGATCGTTTAGCACGAGAATGATATGGTAATTGATTTCTTTGATTCGAGATTTCTGGGCAAGCAAGTGGTGGCTTCTTATTAGGAACTGATGTCTGCTGTTTGGTTTTCTTATCACTCGTGAAGCCTTTCACAATTTGGGATCCCCATAAGGAAGTGGACTTGGGCTTCAAAGGATTTCCATTGTTTTTCCCATGAATCTTCACAGTGTGAGTATGCTCAGAACACTTGCACGGCTTGGTTCTCTTATCAGATAAAATGTATTCTCTCATTTTGGTCCCAATGTCTTCATGCCACCATCCTAAACTTCAAACGACAAATGACCAAATGATTTGAGTGGTAAGCGGCGTTTTATAAAAATAAAAATCATTCAAATGTGTACCCAGTTCATATAGATTTCCGCAAATTTAAGGGAGAGTGACCCATGAATAGATGATCCATGAATGTTAACTTTATTTCGATAGCCAAATAACTAATCTCTAAGTCCATTACTATGCCATATTAATATCAAGACAAGTAGAAACATAAGAATATTACCTTGTTTCTAAAAGATCACTAAAAAAGAACAATTCCTGAATGGAAAATGAAAGAAGACCAAGCTTTGGAGCTCTTAAGTGCTATGAGGAATGGCCTTTAAACTGCAAATCCCTGAAAGATGATAGGGCTTCTTTCTCTGCATCTAATGAACTGTGCATAAAATAAATGGTAGACAGCAGCACGGCAAAGCATTTGCATTGCTCAGATAACTCAACTATTGTTCTCCAAACTGCAAGATATAAATGACATCAGTGTTCTTGTTTCAGTCTAATAACAAAGTACATTTAAGATTACAACCTGGACATTTTGAAGTCTTGAGATCCAAATCCAAATCATTGGGTTATAGCTAGTTACAAATGAGAGCATGGCTTAAAACACAAGCACATTGAAGTCATGAATGATTCAAAATTTCATCCTTGAAAACGAAAATTTGGACCTTTTCCTCGCATTCCATACCAAAAGGCTACCAAATAAGTGAAGGAAAACACCATAAAACTGCAAGCTTTTGGCTTCCTAAAAGCCTAAAATTTTAAAACTTAACCCAGAGCTAGGGCTTAGACCCTATTAAATGTTTAAAGTCATTCAAAAGAGGTAACTGGCTTATCTTCTGTGGAAGTTCCGATCCAAGCTCCAAAAAACATGAACAAGACAGAACACAGGAATCCTTTCAAAGCCCCAGAAGCCTCTGAAACGTTCGAGCAAAGCTACAAATTTTCCAACGGAAATCACGTTTACTGATTAAGACAAAATGGAAGACAGACCAGAAGCTAAAGAGATGAAGGAAAACACCAGAAAGGTGCAACCTTTTGTTTCCAAAAGGCCTAACATTTCGAAATTTAACTCATATCTAGCGCTTAAATGCTTAAAATGACATAAAGGAAAGATAATAACTGCCTTATCTTTCCAGTCCCAAGCTCCAAGATAATAATAAATAAAAAAACCACTTGAACAAGATAGCACAATGAATCCCTTCAAATCCCCAAAACTCTAAACAAATCAAGCAAAGCTGTGATTTTTTCTACCGGAAATCGCGATCTCTTATCAAGCCAAGACAGAAGACAGAAGAGAGGCTCATGAAGTGAAGAAAAACAGCAGAGAGGCGAAGCCATTTAGCTTCCCAAAGGGCTAAAATTTCAAACTTGAACCTATATCGAGGGCTTAAATGCTTAAAATGGAAAGAAATGACTACCTGATCATTATAAATTCGACTTCCAAGCTCCAAAACAATAGAACAAGATACAACAAGAAATCTTGTCGAGCAAGGCTACGATTTTTCTATTGGAAATCGAGCTTTTGATCGAGCCAAGACGGAAGACAAGACCGCAACCTTGTTCTTCCTGAGAAGCAAAAACCTCACTGAGGTCTCGAGCTTCTAAAACCCTTATAAAACCTTGGAACACCGATAGGTTCTTTGTTTGCTCTCGACTTCGCCGGTTTCTCGTCTTCTTGTGAGCGGATTTTAAGACGCGACGCTCCAAGTTCGAGGCTTTTGTGCGCCTGGGAATTGGGGACGTAATGGAGGAAAAAAAAAAAGCTGGGGAAGCGTCCTCCTTTTTTTAACCCAGTTTGAAAATTTGAAATTTGAAAGGCTATAGCCGTAGGGACATAGGAGTTGTGGATGCAATGCACCAACGGTCGGGTTCTGCGGTGAGAATTTATGAAAGATTCGGAAAATGATCATGTAGGAAGTTGGTAGCCTGGACATGCCTCGGTTGCAACTAGCAAGTGGCAAGGCAGGCTAATTACCTTTTGCAAGGTGCTTTGAGAGTCACGCACACAAATCTTTGTTAAGAGAAGTGATACTTCCAAAGTTCATTGCTTGGGTTTAAAATAATGGTTGTTAAAATATGAATTGAGAGGGGAAGAATGAGGGGTTGTGAAATCACAACATAGTTGTGCCTGTGATTAGAGGAAGATGGGAAGGAAAATTTGTGTGTGGATATGGTATGATGGGTTTATTTACCTACTATAAAAAAAAAATCACATGATGCATGGTTGGACAGTTGCTTTAACTTGGACTATTTTTATTTTTGAGTAATATAAGATTTGATCTTTTTATTTTTGGTTTTATAGTAATGATCATTAAAATAGGAACTAAGAGTGGAAGAAGAAGTTTGCGAACCTAAATAAAGTGTAATATTTTGTATATGCATACAAATAAAGAAGAGAAAAAAAAAAAAAGGAGATAGGAGCTAGAGCCTAGTAGGAGCATATATGAGAAAAAGAGAGATAGGATTCATAGGGAATTTTTGAGATGGAGGAAAAAAATACCATATATAAGAGAAAAAAAGATACATATTTAGCACATCACAGAGCTCTATTATTCATTGCGATTCTTTTTTATTTTAATTTTGATTTTATCAAAAATATGTTTAAGCCTACTAAGAGGTGCAATGAAATAGAAATTTCTAAGATAGAAAGAAAGCAGGATTTATGGTAGGGAGCATATATTTTTCACCTTCTTTTATAGCATAATTAAGTGCAAGCTCTATCTCTATATTTCTTTTGTTTTTATTTTCTCTTCCATACTTAAAGTGTGGGCCCAAAGTGGAGCAATATATGAACTCTTTCATTTCTTTACCCTATTTAATATTCAAACTTTATATTATCATTATTCCTGGCCAATTCCGAGAGTTTTTATGACATAAAATAAATTTGCATTGATCTAAATAAAAAATTAAACATACAAAATATGCAAGTTATAAAATTATTTTTTATCTAATTAACAATGATTTGAGTAAAAAGCATCACTATGTTTTTTTTTTGTTTTCTAGTATATCATCTATTATCATAGCTAAGATCTTATAACTCAACCTAGAGTGGACTATGCAAATGATGGTCTTTGTTTAGTAGTTGCAATGACAATGATAGATGGGGTCCATCATTTTAAGAATATTAGTCTTATTGAAACATTAGCTTATGCATCTTGATCGGGTTAAGATTTCTATAACTTATTTATATATTCTTTATCCTTTATAAATTCTCTGGCATAAACTTGAGCGCACTTTTTATGAAAACCTATTTGAATTATCATTTTATAAAAGTATATAACTATTCTGCCGTAATACACAAATCTATAAAACTTTAGAAACAAAAAATCATATAGGTTCAAGATCCTTTACCCATACATTGAATGATGAAAAGTAAATAATTTTAATAGTATGATAACAAGTTTTCATTTGATCTATAATCTAAAAACATCCAAATCAACTAAAATTTAATTTTTATATGTTTTAAAGTATTATATAAGGATCAATAGTTTAGATTTGCAAATTATATAATGTATAACATACTTTAGCTCACTAGTATATTAATACTATTATTTTATACTCACTTGATGTGTATGCAAAAGACCTTTAAAATAAATGAATTTTGGTCTCCGGACATTTTGTATCCTATAAATCACAATCAATCATATTTATTTTTATTTTAAAATATACATAATTGATTTCTACTAGGAAGCATGTGGGGCTAACCGCACTCAAGTGCATTACACACACACATGTACATATATACGTTTATGTGTACATATGTATATATAAAAGTTATAATATACTAGTAAAGAGATAATTTTAAACCTGGTGTTAAATTTAAATAATCGTGGTTATAAAATAAAAATCTAAATAATTGATATTCATAAATAATATCTAAACAATTGAACGCCATCCCCTGCGTCTAAATAAAAATGCATCAAACTATCGGAACATCAACACATTATATAGTCAAAATCATTATAAGTGACCCACCATTCTAAATCATGATTGACATCAAGAGAGTTGCCATGCTTATGAGATGAGGGGGAAATATGACCTTTCCAAATGCGTAAACAGTGATGAAAAACTCTATCATGATAGAGAAATGAGTGGAGGGGTATAAATCACCAATTCTAGATACAATGGCCAGGAATATAAGGAAGCTTAAAAATGGCTGAAGTTGTACACTGGCCACCAATACCAAAGTTTTATGTATTACTCCTTTAAATTAGTCCAAGAGTTTTATACACAGCAAATTCCTCTTTCCTTTTATCAGTTGCTGAATATGTATGGGCTTAGGCTTGGAAATTGGAATCCTTGGAATCCCCAGTTATTAGATCTCACCAAGACTTTGATATAACTTGGGCAGTCTTAGTTGTTGGTACCTTCTTTCCTTCTCTGTGCTCCAACTTTTTGCTTCAAAGCATGTATGTTGCTAATTCATAGCCTAGCTCATTTACCATGGAACCATGGAGCACAACCATAGGTCACACAAAAGGCCTGCAAACACATAACCAAGAAGAATGAAATAATAGCTAAGAAAACAAGGCATTCCCATGAATCAACTATATATCTCTTCAAAAACCTCCTTATCTTCACCCTCCACCTGCTGCAATAATAATTGTTCACATCTTCAATAACTTTGTCTAAAGTCCGAACCCTTGTTAGCCTGATCGATCTTGTCATCCCATTCCAAAGCTCAGCAACCTCTTGATCGCTCTTCAAACGGTTTAATACAATTCCTCCTTCTCTTAACAGCTTTGCATCCTCCATGGTGTCTATGATTCCATTCATTAGCTCAACATATCGCGACAAGGCCAAAGGTCTCGACCCAACAGAAGACTCGTATGCTACTAAATTCCTCAAAACAACTTCAGAATTGTCGTCAAGAGTAATCACTGGTAGACGAAATGTTGCAGTCCTTGTGTTAAAATCAATTGTTGATAGATCTCCATTAGTGGGACTGAACTTTATGCCTGCATTCCTGAGTTCTGTCACTGAAGGGATCACAATCTCTTCGAGCAATGGTGATGTAGTGTTACCATGATTTGGACATTCATTGTTTGGTTCGGAGTTTTGATTCATTTCAAAGGAGAGGAGGTGCTCAACGGGCTGCATTAGGATCGAGAGGATCGGCAGACTCGATACAATTCTCCAAGGGAGCTTCACTAAGAACATGATAATTGCGAAGACAAAGGCTCTAGCTCTGCTAGAGATGAAATCTCTAGTTGCACCAGCAAGCCATTTGATGCAACTAGCACTCTCATGTGATTTCTCATCATGATCAGTTTCTTCACTGGTTTCAATTTGTTCTTCAATCTTGGGGACTAAGTTGTAGTAGACGAACTCTAGTAAGTGAGAGTATTCAATGATACTGATGCATGAGGAGCTCTCTATCATCTTCAAAGGAGACAAATCCTTTAAGAATCCAACCAACATAGAGTGTAGTAATTCATGGGCAATTTTAGATGATGAGCACTGCACTTCTAAGATTGCTTCCAATAGAAAAAGTGGGATTTGGTTCTCTAGCATTATGATGTCACGAAGTAGCATGTTACGCGTCGATGTCCTCCTAATAGAGTCTATCAAACGAGGCGTTGCAGAAGAAAATCTTTGCAAGGTGTTGCCTTCATTGACAGAATAAATTTGGAGAAATTCAAGCAGGAACGAGGCATCGATCGCCATCATCCACGCCAGTGTCTCCCCATTGTAGTTGAGGTACCTGTGAGTGATGAAAGTGTGCATGAGCATTGAAGGAGTTACCACCTCTTGTTTCAAAATCTGAGTCACATATCTTTTGGTTAATTCCTCAATAGTTAATGTACATAGTTTCTAATACTGGCTAGCTGTTTCTTTTAAACATCTATTTATGTCCCTTAAATCTATTTGGTCATATAGAACAGACTAAATTTATAGCTATTTTTGATTTATTGTGCATTTATGGTGCAGGTGGATCAATCCTTGGGCTACAAACTGGTCGAGTTAAACAGAACTTTGAGCCTAATTGCAGTTATTTAAGAATAGTTCTTTTCCTACTTATTAAGCTTGAATGAGTCTATTATCAATGCCTATCGATCCCGAGCTTTTGTTTCTTTTTTGCAAGCATAAAATTTTGAGCCTTGGCTTAATCATGAATCAAACCTTTGGGTGGGGCTTGAGCTTGGCTTCTTTCATGAACAAACTTGTTATCAAGTTGATCTTGAGTTGTTCATGAACAACTGGTTAATTTGCAACCATTGCGAGGTCGATCGAAGCCTAGCTCAAGCTATGTCCATATGAAGCCGGTTTCTAGTCTAAGTTTTGGACAAATCTAGCTCATTATTTTTAGGGAGCCAAATCCAATGTCAAATTGAAATAGTCTATTCTAGCCAAGTCTGCAGGACACATCTCTGCTCCTGCTGCTTTTAAAGCAAAACATGCATAACATAATTGAGTTAAATGACATTTATCTATGAGAAGTGAAACAGAAAAAGGAATTAGTTTATAATTAATTTTTGGATTAAAAGGTAAATATCTACCTGTAATAATTAGCTCGAATCCGATGCTCAAGCTTGGCAATGAGGTCGACAAGGTTTTGGAACTTGAGGTTGGAAAGCTGGTTTTGTGTTCTTTTGGCTGCAGAGAGCTTGTATCTCTCCATGTCATGGAGTTCTTCACGGCGGTGGTGGTAAGGGCCTATTGCAATGTATTGAGGGGTGTAGGCTTCTGGCTTACTACAAAGTAATGGCTTTGGTACAGTGGTGATGGTGATGGGATGATCATCATCATCATCATCTTCGAACTCCTCCTCGAGGACTCGACGGATGCGAATGACCCATTGGAACTCATCTAAGGAATGGTTTTGATCTGAAGGCATGGATGATGGGAGAGAGAGAGAAGGATAGAGCGATGGAGAAAGATATATAGAGAAACAGTCACCTTTGTCATTAGAGATAGAATAGCAGAAGATGGATTTTTTTACATGGATGAAATGGAAGGCGTTATAAGAACAATTAGAAAGTAAATGAGAAATGGAAGACGTTTATAGGAGCATTTAGAAAATAAATGAGATAGACAGAGTTGGGTGGCAATCGAGTGAAACTGAACTAGTGCTTAGTTAAGGCTTGGCATTAAAGTATCTTGAATATTGGAAGCATTGTTTTGCTGAGATCTTGTGGTGGTTTTTTTCTCCCTCACAGGTGAACGTTGACTCATGGATTAAATATGGGTCCTAAATTAGTACCCGTTTTTTGGATCAAGTCAAGTATGCGGATTTTATAAACTTGGATCTGGCCAAAATAAATGTGAATAAAGTTGATTTGACATAAAAAAATTAGTTCAAAATTCCAAATCCGGATTGTAGAATCTGGTTTTCTGTGAGACGTAATCTAGTTCAAACCTTTTATGTGATGGGTTGGATCTAGATCCAAGCCTTGGATCCAAAGCGTATCTGGTTGGCCAAGCTAGACTAATGGACTCGGATCTCATCACCTCTTATCAGCAGGGCCAGCAGCGGCACCTCTCGAATTTGCCCCCCTCTGTCTCTCTCTCTCTCTTCGCCCTGGAGCCAAAGCATCGGGGAGAAGCATCGATCCGTGAGTTTGGTCTAAAAATGATTCACAGTTCTTCCGTTTACTTCTGACGATTTCCCTTCCCCAATATTTGTTATTTTATTGATTTTTCGCATCGGTATGGATCGGAAAGGGTTATTGGATCGAAATTTCGTACTTATTTGAGTTCATATTTGAGCTTGTTGAATTGCTCCGGAGGAGATGATGATGACGACAACGACGACAAATGGGCAAATCGGTGTTTTTAATTTGAAAGGGAATAGGGTTTTCTTCTCCGGTTCTCCGTTGAATTCCTGCTCTGGTCACGGGTTTTTGATTTCTGGCAGACCCGTTTCCAGTAACACCTTAAATTCTTTGAGGGTGACCAAAAGTTGGGATTTTGATGTGAGAAAACCCAAGCTCAGAGTGGCCAATGCTTTGGCGAATGGAGAGATCGAAGCCCCGTCGACTCCTAGTCGGCTTCTCGAGAACGAGTTTAAGTTTAGTCCCACATTCAATGATTATGTGAAGGTCATGGAGTCGGTTAAAATGGGTAGGAATCAGAAATTGATTGGTGATGTGGATGCGTATAACTCAAAGAAGAGATCAACAGGGAAGGATGCCATTGGAGCGGCTGGTAATAAAGGAAAGAGGAAATTGGTTAGATCAAAGGAGAAACCGCATAATGCAGCAGAAAATATTGATCACGAGGAAAGACAAAATGGGGAGAAGGCAAACTTGGCTGGAGGGCAGATTGGTCGCAGAACAAGGGTTAAGGAATCAAAGGATGTAAGGGTATCTGTAAGGAATAAAAAGCATGTTGTTGTTCAAAGTGGTAGTAGTGGTGGTGGATGGGGTTTAGTGGAAGGGCTTTTGGAGAAGAAAAATGTACGAAAAAGTGGTGATAAGAGTAGATCTAAATTATACAACAATGGAAGTGGTAATGATTCAAAGGGAAAGGGAGATTATAATTTGTCTAGAAAGATTAATGGTGATACTATGGGAACAAGGAAAAATGGTGAGATGCATGGTAAAATTATTGTGCAGTCTGATAAGGTTGTTCAAAGTGATTCTGATGACATTGATATTGAGGACAGAGCTGCCTTCAAGACTTTCGAGGTATTCACTGATGTCAGAAACAGGCCAAGAGTTTTGCGGATGGAAGTGGAAGAGAGAATCCAGAAGCTAGCAAAGAAGTAGGTGTTCTCAATTATCCTTTGTTGTTGAACATATATTCTACTCCATACTGGTCTCCTTGATTTGATGGGGTTTGAAACTTCTGGGGTTAAGTCACATAAGCATCTTAATTTAGTTCAGTTATATGTCAATGTTCATGAATGTGCTGACATCTTTTGGTCTTAAGTACTTTTAGACTAAGTGAGCATTTTCTTCCTCATTTTCTCTTCAGTTTGTTTAGTATCACAATAAAATCCAGTTAATGTCATCTTATAGTTGTTTTACTTGTAGGGTACTTTGAAATTTCTAAACATTTGCTCTTCATCTTATTTCTTCCTAACTTTCTAGGTGGTAATTTTAGCTTTCTTTTGAAGATTATTACATTCATATATTGAGGCTAGACAAATTTTCTCTATTTGAATAAGTTAACCTATCTATTATAACATGTGAGTGGAAAATAGTTTAGCTAAAATCCAGACAACACAAATAATTAAATGATGTGCTGAAATCTGCAAAAGGGCGCATGATATTGAGTAATCCAGTAATTATTTGCAGTTAACATTAGTAAGTCTTCTAAGTTATTTTATTAAAATACCCAAATTCCTCATGCTATCGAATATATGCCACCTTTAATAGGCAAGGATATGTAGTGTAAAATATAATTCTTTCTCAATTTCATATGATTTGGCCCAGATCAAGGTACGCCATACCGTACCGAAACGGATAGTACAGAGCGTATCATATCGTACTGATTCGGTGCTGGTACGTGATACCGCAGAGAGGGGGGGGGGGGGCGTATGCCGAATCGGCCCCGTACTGGGCAATACCAATACAAGAACAGGGTGGCATTAATATGAATCCCAGTGCGGAGACGGCGTACATTGGCCCAGATCAATCCTTCATTTTGTTACCATGAAGACCAATCAACATTTGGCTTGCTGAAATTTTCCAATTTCAAGGAAACACAAAACAAATAGGAACCCTGCCGCTCTCTTCTTTCTCCCTTTCATTCTGTTTTTCTTCTCACTGTGAGTTCTATTTGTTTGTTACATTGTTTATCTGGATTGAGTTGGGATCTAACAAGAATTCTGTTGAGGGATTATGTATTTGATTTTTAATGAAGGCAGCTTATTCTTTATCTTATGTATTTCTTGAAAACCAGAAGTCTAGTACTTACAGCTTGCCTTATGAATTTGAACCGCTTACATATGCAAAACAAGAGTTATGATCAGAACATGCCTTTATATGGTCTGTCATCAGTGAATTAATTGAGCAGGTTGAGCTACATGAAGGAAAGTTCTATTTGTTGATAGATATTAAGTCAAGCTGTCATATATCGAACTTAAACAACAATTCCATTGTTTAGTCAACTCAAGTGTCCTATTAGCAGTCCAATGCAAGAGGAAGAAGAAGGGTCCATGTGGAAACTATTTCAAACTGAAATATGTTTTTAAATCCTTGGATATTTTGACAAATTCGACATGGAACAAGCTGCCACTCATCCTGATCCTGGGTTCTTGAGTATTGGGTTCTGCATTCAGTTTCTTTATTGGTTTTTACTGTTTTGTGCTTAAGTGATATGTGATGCTGGGCCCTTTGGGCTTTCCTGTTGGGAATGCTAAGATTTATCTGGCATAATTAGGTCCTCTTGCTTCCATGTTGTCCTTATTCACCAATTCAATGGAAAAAGCTAGTGGGATGCCCATGGAACTATCTTTTGCATACACATGAGGAATGTGAAACACACTCTTAAATGGTGGAAGTTGTCTCTTGAAAACAGGTTTTATGTGTTTCTTCCTTATGATATGTATGTATTTATGTGTATATGTTTTCTTCCTCAGGTCTTGCTTTCCATGTCATTTCCAAAGCATTATCTCAACTTTATTGACTTTACTTGAGCTTTAACTTGCAGTGTTTTACTGTCATAGGTTGAATGCTACAGATGTAAATATGCGTGAGTGGGAATTCTCCAAAATGATGCATAGTGCACAATTCAAATTCTCAGATCACTCTATCTTGAGGGTTGTCCAGATATTAGGTGCATTTGGGAACTGGAGGCGAGTGTTACAGGTTGTTCAATGGCTTCAATCACGTGAAAGATTCAAGTCCTACAAGCGCAGGTATTTTTTCACCCATTATATTCTTAGGAAAATGCAAACATGCTGATGGTTAAGCAAGAGATGGTTATTCAGTCTTTTGTATTCAAACCAAGCTTCACTGTATGGGTACTGTGACCCATCCCTGTTAGGTACAAGGTTGGTAGCCTTGCTGACACAAGGTATGCAAGACCATGCCTGTCAAGTATCGATACCTCAAAATCCTCATGGGTAGTGGTGGAGGGAGTCACCAAAGAGAGCAGATGTGATGGAGAGGAAGGGGTGACCTGCAGGTGTTGAAGATGATGATTCCAAGGGGCTTGATGACAGGCTTCATCCAGTAGGATCATCATTGGAAGGAGCACTGAAGGAGGAAGAAGTGCTCGATCATAGCTCTTTCTGATCATATCAGCACCATCGCCATAAAAGAGAGAGGTCGTGAGGGGTAGACAAGGTTCCAGGTGATCGGCTATCTGCCGAGCCGACCGAACCAGCGTACCGGTGAGCTCCGGTATCGGTGCTGAACCGGAACCACAAAAAAAAAAAAATGGCCGATGCGCGTCCACGTTTTAGTGGCATTAAATGCCCACGCGGCCCCGCGTGGACTTGCGCACGGGCGCAGGGAACCGCGCAGGAGCGAGATTTCCTGCGTGTGGAATCGCGCGCGGGCACGAGCGATTCCCTGCGTGTGCCCGCGCAGGCGGGCTGCCCCGCACGTGGTTCCCCTCTCTCCTTCTCTCTTTCCCCCTTCTCCCGCGAGCAAGAAAGGAACCGTTGGGAGGGCCGCACGCGCGTCGGGGTGCTCGGGAGGGGGGTGGCCCGAGGTACGTCAAACCCTCTTCTTCTTCTTCTCCTCTTTCTCTTCTTTCTTCCTCTTCTCCTCTTTCTCTTCTTTTTTCTTCCCCGCTCGGTTCCGGCTTCGAACCGTTTTATGTGGCTATACTATACCGGTGAGGATCGGTATCGGTACGGTATGTGCTGAACTGGTCGGTATGGGCCGGTTCAGCAGACCATGTCGGTAGGGGTGGCGTGCTTGTGGGTCCCTCGTAGAAGAGAGAGAGAGAGAGAGAAATAAGGAGAGAAAAGGACGGATCGAGAGAGAGGTGGAAGAAAAAAGGGAGCATCGAAGGATTGTATTGGGGGAGAAAGCAGGGTTGGGTCAGGGGTTAGGTTGGGGCAAACCAAACAGAACTGATTAATATTGCCCAAAACCTGGTGGAACTGGTTGTTTAGCCGGGTTTGACTAGTTCGGCCTGGTTCACTCCTTGCCATGTTTCAAAGACCGAACAGCCCCGGCTCCGCATCAATTCGGTATTGGTACACCTTGAATCGAGTGGTTCAATATAGTTTGGCGAACCATGATCCAAACTTATACTTCTACACCATGATTCATTGCATTTCTTCTCTTCCGTTATCTTTTAGCAAAGTCTTTTATCCTTCTATGATTGTTGTGATTTTGACTGTTCCTTTTGTTATACAGATATATTTATACAACGGTACTTGATGTACTTGGGAAGGCAAAGAAACCTATTGAGGCACTGAACATATTTTATGCTATGCGTGTAATACATTTTATCCACGTCAGTTCAAGTGTTTTAGATGCAATTTACTTTTACAACTATAGTAATTACATTTCAATTGTTTGCAGCAAGAATTATCTTCATATCCTGACCTTGCAGCTTACCATTGTATTGCTGTCACACTTGGGCAAGCGGGTCTTATGAAAGAACTATTTGATGTCATTGATTGCATGCGTGCTCCCCCAGAGAAGAAGTTTAAGCTGGGTCCTCTCCAGAAGTGGGATCCTCGGTTGGAACCAGACCTTGTTGTATACAATGCTGTGAGTAGTCTGACACATACAGTTGTATGTCTAATATAAATTGAAATTTATTTCATTACCGGTCAAAGATAGTAACTGAATATCTTCCATCATTGTAGGTTTTAAATGCTTGCGTTCAGCAGAAGCAATGGGAAGGAGTATTCTGGGTGTTGCAGCAATTGAAGCAGCAGGGTATAAAGCCTTCAAATACAACATATGGCCTTGCCATGGAGGTAAACTTAATATCCCCTAGTTTCTCTTCCTAATATCTATTGATCTTCAAGAAATCATTTGACACTTATTCAAATATGCAGACAGTGGCATGGTTCTGTGAGCCTGTCAGGAATACAGGTTTATGTGTTTAACTCACTGAATCAGCAATAAATTCCTTCCCTATTACATTTTGCAGTGCCAACAATATCACCACAACTAGCAAATGAAATTGATGATATATCATATTTTTATCACCATTGGTCTATATCACCATATTGGTCATATTTTAACAAGTCATTTAAATTCCCTTGAAATTTTCCTTATTCGGCTGAAATACTTATTGTGTCTAGAAAATTGGAAACAATTTTGTGGGATCTTTAATTTGGTTCAAAATGCATCACAGAACATGTTTCAGATCAGTGTGTATAAGGTAAATGCTTATTATGATCCCGAGCTTGCTTCTTCTAGACTTGAAATTCTGCTCAGGATTGATCAGGCCACGGGGGCTTTCATGGCTTCTAGTCTTATGTTTAAATTGATTAGTTTGCTCTACATGCATGACCAGATGTCACTAGTTTTTCATAGCTTGTCTCTTAGTTTTAGCAATCCTTTTCCTTGGGCCGGCAATTACCCAGATTGAATCCTATGCACCAGTTTTGTAGCTATGATATCAATTTCAATGACTCTGGGCCTTCTCTTACAATTACAAAATTATGTAGTTACCAAAGAATAGTTGATTTATGATGCTCAGACTGATGAAGCAGACCCTGAATAATGTGAGAAAAGTCCTGCTGGTTAAGGTCAACTTTGAGATACACCATTAAGTTTTCAGTGCAGGTGATAAATCATAGAGTAAGATGGGCGAAAAGACCCATGGAAACTTGTTTCTCTATATCAGGGTTTCCAGCAGTCATTTTATGTTGCCAGCCTAAAAATCAATGGAAGGATTTGAGAGAATACATTTATATAGTCTTTTATCAATATGAACTGAGCATTCACATAGCATTGCATAGATTGTTTGATGGTTGTAAATAGTGAACATGTACTAGATGATTATATAGACAGCACTAAAAGTTCCATTTAAAAGAAACTGGCTAAAGTGGAAACTGTTTTGGTTAATGGATCAAGATGTTGTTTTCCTCTCTACCATTGCCATAGAATAAGAAAGACCTAGTATTCAGGAATTGTCTAGTGAAAGGTTCACAGAACCGATGTATTCTATCCTGTACCATGCATTCCATACCATATTATTATGGAACTAATACTCGGTATGGGGGGCGTAACAAGTATAGTAGGTTGAACCCATCCTCATACCGGATGTACCAACACTGTACCGGCATGGTACCAGTTTGAGGTTCGGTACCAAAATTGCGAACCTTGGTCTAATATCATATTCATTGATCCTTCAGCTATTCAAGATAATCATTAAAGTTGTCAGCCAAGAAAAATGCCTTGGAATTATATCTATTCTACAAAATGATGGGAGATATAGTTACTAATTCTAAAATAAATTATAAAGTAACGAATGGAGGTATATGTGCTTCACAAATCTGGTGCAGCATGCCAATGTGATTTAAGGGAGTTTTACAGGACATATCTATAGCCAGCATTGTTTAAATTAGAACATTGAGCTAGAACTATATTAGATTGCAGCATGGATGAGAATGCTACACTAGAATGAGCTTGAGTGTTTCTTCAAGTGTGACGGAAAACAACAGAAATGGCATATTTTCATTTGAGGATTACTTTTTCAAAGGAAAGTTTGTTATGAAGTTTTGCAAAGATTATATTTGAGGACTTGGGTGGGGCAGGAGGAAGGGTACTTAAATTTGATTGACAAAAAGCTGGTAAAAACTTAATATTTTTTTTTTCATAAGTTGCAATGGATATGAATAGGCTTGCCATGCAAGAGGATAGCCCATGGTGGCAGTTGGATAATTTCACAATTTGTGAAATTTTATGAAGGTGGTGGAAGAGGTGAGTATTAAAGATTTGAGATATTTTAATTGGCGTAACTTAAGGTGGTTGTGTACACTTAGTTGGTAAAGATGTTCATAATTTCTTCACTAAAATTGCAGTCATGTCTATGAAGCTATTCAGTGCTGATAAAGTCAAGCAATTTTTTGAAATATGACATTCAGCCAATATACTGTGCTTTTTTGTGCATTTATTTTCATGACAGGAGGAAGACTGCTGATGGGTAGAATGCAATGCAGTTCTGATGTCAAGAACAAAAAGCTTGTTCCTGATACACATGATACATCAGTTAGCTGTTTTCTTCCATAAGACTTGTGAAAAGCTCTCTCATTCATCCCAATCAAGATACAAATATACAATCAGTACCAAAGTTGAATAGTATGAAGAGGAATCTCCTTGATCGGATTTTCTGGTCCCAGATTTTGGATAATTCTATCTCTTATTTGAGCATATCAGTTCGAGACAATTCTACTTACTATATCTAAATGAACTGATGCAAAGGTATTCCAGCATGAGTTTTCAACAGAATTCCCATAGTGCTGGGCTTGCTATTCTGGACCTAAGCTCTCCATAAATAGAATTTACCTTGCATTTGTAGTTCAGCTAACCCAATTGGAATGCTTAGTAGAACAGAATGCTTCTTTCATAAAATTAGACCATCATGCAAACATTTAGTTGGTTTCCTGTGAACTGATGACTGAACAAGGCAGAATAATTAGAGGAAGAAAACTGAAAAAGAGGGGAGGAGAAAAAGAAGCAGGAAGAAAGAAGGTGCAGAGAGACAAAGAGAGTAATTATGAAATAAAGGTAGAGTAGTCAGAAAATAATGGAACAAAGGTAAAAAAAGAATAAGGTGAAAAAAAATCTTCTGCACTCTGGCTCCTTGTCATCTGCAATGGACAAGACATGCTGGTCTATATCAAATTATAGGAGTTGTTGATTGTTAGAAGTGCCCTTTCCTATCACAGCCCAGATGAAGAGACACTCTGTGGTGTACAGAGTTTGGTGTATTTTTGGCTTATAATTGATTTCTTTCAATTTTTTTCTTATGTTAGAAGAAAGTTTGGTTGTAACAGAAATTTAAATGTTGTGGATGTTTGTGGCATAAAATGGATAGAACTGTCACATGTTTTTTCCCTCCTTTATTATAAGATAGATGAATGATGTTCAAAGGTACATATGTATTGTTATGTCATTTTCACGGTGTTTAAGGATATTGGAAGAAAATAATTTAAATATGTACCTTTTCCAATGGTCAAAAATGCTACTAAAAGTAAATAAGTAAACTAGAGATAGATTTATTGGTAGTTCAAACTCTCTTAGAAAGAAATTATAGCAGCAGCAGAATCACAAAAAACAGGCAATCAAAAATCTTTAGAGTCAGGAGTAACCATTGCTAAAGGTACAAAACACTGCTACTACAAAAAACCACAGAGGAAAAAGTGTTGCGAAAACTTAAAAAACTGTTGCTAAAAGAAAATAATTAGGAACAAACAAAACCATCACTAAAAGCCTACTAACCACCATTAAAAGCAAGAAACTAGTGACGGTTATGACCGGTGCTGTTATGGGTTTTAGTGATGGTTATACTGATAGTCGCTAATCTGTTGCTATACTTATAGTGGCAGGTTTATGAGAAAAGTTGTACAAACCATCATAAAAAGTTTGAGTGGCAGAATTTATGAGTTTAGCGACGGTTTTTTCCATTGCAAAAATGTTTTTTTTTTTTGTTGTGGAGATCGTTATTGGCACCAAGAAACTTAGGCATTTATTCATTTTATTTTGTTATTGGTGCCACTCTTCATCTTGACGTAGTGGCGGGTTGCAACTTCAAATAAAATTGTTTTTTTCAGTGAATTTCTTCAATAATCTTATCAACCTATAGTTCTCTGTAACTTGTTGAGCAGGTGATGTTTGCATGTGGCAAGTACAACTTGGTGCATGAATTTTTCAGGAAAGTGGAAAAGTCTTCTATTCCTGGTGCTTTGAATTACAAAGGTATTGGTGACTATTGAGTGAAACTTTTATGATTTTACTTGCTAAGTTCATTATTGAGCCCAACTTCTATTGCAGTTCTTGTGAATACTCTATGGAAAGAAGGGAGAATAGATGAAGCTGTATTAGCCGTAAAGGATATGGAAAGACGTGGGGTTGTAGGTTCAGCTAGTCTCTATTATGACCTTGCTCGTTGTCTTTGTAGCGCAGGAAGATGCCAAGAAGCACTACTCCAGGTCTGTATGTGATGTATTTATGCTTTATGCTGCTTATATTGGACAAGTTTGTTCACCCATAGCTTTATCTTGCCTCGTCTACAATTGTAGTTTGCAAGAATCTTTTCTTAGCAGCAACTAAATATGTTACCTTTGCAAAGAAATACATAAATGACTGGTAAAATGGTTTAAATAGAAGACAAGTTTGCAACCCTTCAAGTATTGTATATTTTTTATTGTAGCATCAGCTCATGATGCTGTGTCGTGTCTTAGTGGAGACAACTGCCACTCCCTGTCTTGTGGTACTTGAAAGTGAGTGAAGATAGGACAAGTTGCAAAGATACAATGATCTCCAACTAGAAAGATGCCATGGTCCTTCATGTAACTCGTCAATGCAATAAATGCCTAAACTATATACTTCCACATATATTACATTATACATGCAACAACATTACCTTTAACACTTGAAAACGACATAATGTAACTTGTCGGTGCAATAAATGCCTAAACTATATACTTACACAGATATTACATTATACAGACAACACATTACCTTGAACACTTGAACGTGACATAATATGTGATGTTTTTAACCACAATCATTGATGTACTTTTGCTTATCTTAATAAATCTATGACCACTATCTACTGCTTGTGTTATTACTATTATAAAAAAAATATTTTTGGACATGCTGGTATGACTTTCACCTTATGATTATGCATATTTTACAGCTGAAAGAAGTTGTAACTGGTGTTTGTGTTTCTTTCTGCAGATCAACAATATATGCAAGGTTGCGAAGAAGCCTTTAGTTGTGACATACACCGGACTGATTCAAGCCTGTCTGGACTCTGGAAGCATTGAAAATGCCAGATATATCTTTAATCAAATGCATAAATTTTGCTCACCCAACGTTGTAACATGCAACATCATGTTGAAATCATATATAGATCATGACATGTTTGAAGAAGCAAAGGATCTGTTTGAGAAGATTTTGGATGGCAGCCATCATATTACCAGAAAAACTGATTTGAGTCACAAGGTTGTACCAGATAAGTTTACATTCAATACCATGATGGAAGCATGTGCCAAAACAAAGAATTGGCATGATTTTGAGAATGCGTATCAACAAATGCTGCATCATGGATACCACTTTGACACTAGAAGGCATCTTCATATGGTGCTCGATGCTTTCAGAGCTGGAAAGGTGATTTTTTGCTCCATTTTGTCTCTGCTTCTATTTTTGACTCCATCATGAACAAACTTTAGTTTTCTTATATACTTGCGGAGTTACTAAAACCTTCAAAATACTTTATTGCATTTTTCGCTAACTAAAAGATTTGGCTTTTAAATGCAACAAAGTCATATATTATGTTTGGTTCCTTAACTATTCATAATTTCTATTTCGTTCCATTATTTTTTCATTGATCACTATTTTCTGCTTAAAATTGATCTTTTACATTCAAATGCTGCTGCAATTGAGTAAATTACTATCTTAGAAAAAATTGAACATCATATCATGGTTTTATCAGAACTGCTTTTCATCATACTTCAGGGGCAAGTACTGGAGACGACATGGGAGCACCTGATTCATTTTGGTCGTATACCGCCGCCACCTATCATCAAAGAAAGATTTTGCATAAAATTGACAGAAGATGAACCTATGGCAGCCATCTCTTGCATTGACGTACATCAGGAGATTGAGATGAACGCATTCTCCAAGAAGTCATGGTTAAATCTACTCAAGAGCAAATCCAGTTGCTTAAAAAAGAACACCATTGTTAGGTTATATCATAAGCTCAAAGACCTTATTGCTGAAACTGATCACCCTCACCCAGTGTACCGCAATCTTTTGAATGCTTGTACAGAACTTGATTCCTGTGTAACAACTTTTGCAGACTTGCCCAATGATCGGTAAATGCTGCCATGTAATGTATAATCAAAGCTTTAAAAAGAAGAGGTTTTCCTGTCACCATATATTTGTCAAATGAATGTGATTCTTTGCAGACCTGTTCGTAATTATGGACAAGCAAGTAGCAAGTGCAAGAATGCCTTTAGAGGCCAATTGCCAATCAGAATTCAGTGGATTCCTTTGATCATACTTGCACAAATGCACTCCTCTGATATAACTTAAAGTGAAGGGCATGAAATTAAGCGAGGAGAATCTTGTTGTATTTGTTCTCTGAACTTTCTTGTTTCTTGTTTCTTTTTCTCTCTCTTCTTTTGTCCGATCTTGCAATTTTTACCCGACTGACAGGAGAAGAAGCCCAGCCAAAACTGCGGTGAGGGCTAGATCAAATCCAAGTCATTAATATCCAACAGCTATTAACTTTACCAACTTAATCAATATGCATTCTCCATTTACTCCAACAATTTTGATCAGTGGAATCATTACCAATCCTCAAATGCTCTAGTGTTTTAAATAAATCATTTGCATAGGACACATCAAATACTAGTGTTAGTAAAAAAAAAAACAAAACCTGATTTAATTTAGAAACTTGGAAAAATTATGATCATAAGTGTCCTCACACTCCATGTATGATGGCTCCATAATTGCATTTAAAGGTAGATTATATGGTTCTCCGTAATTTTAATTGTTTCACCGGCAGCAGAAAACTAAATTCAATTTATCAGGATGCACCTTAGAAAACACCCCAAAATCAAGGATATTGAGGGAGAAAAACTGACTGATCTTAAGAAACTAAATTGCATGGGCCATATAGCATGCAGATGTTTCTCCTATCCTCATCCCTCTTATCTGTAAAGTTTATTGCTTTGCAAAATTTGCTCTGCTTTCTCTCCTTCCAAGGCTGTCCCGAAACTATATATTCCTTAAAGACTCCACCTGAGATAGAAAAGCTTCCAAGGAAGCATTCTGATACCCTCAGTCCCTTTAAACCTGTGGTCATCTTCCATACTTCATAAGGGTGGGAAAGCATAAAGGCCATGACCATAATTCAAAGGCTTTAAGAATATGCCTTGTGGGAGATAAAGAAGGTTTGATACCAACCAAAAAGGCTGGGGCCTATTCTTTTTGGTGTTCAACAACTTGAAGCAATGAGTCCTCATTTATCATTTGGTGCCTTTACTTTTTATGGTACTTTGGGAGGCTGAAGTACCACATTTTGCCTCCACTTTACTCGTGAGGGCTAAGGAAAAGCAAAAGATAAGTGATGCCCTTTAATATGCTGCTCCTTGTTCCATTTTGATTAGAATAGGCAAGAAGTATAGAGCTGCAAGTTGATTGAATTTTAACCAAAACCACGATAGGAATTTATCATGACTTTGTTGATGCAAATTATGCAAAAATTGGGACATTTCCCACTCGGTCAGGATCACGAGTTTCAGACCAACAACATCAGCATTTTGCCCCATGGAGAGTTGTACAGCCTTTGATGGATGTTATGTCATCCGATCGTGGAGACAGACAACTATCAAATATTCAAAGACAATGTGTTGCGTACTGCACACAACGTACACCATACACTATATGATAGCCATCTGTCTTTGTGATTAGATGATGTGGCAGCCATTGAGGTTATATAGCTTTCTGCGATGCAAAATATGCACCGTATAAGATCCAAACTCCAACATTAGATATGCTAGAGGCAATACATGTGGACCAAAAATCATGATCCATGAATAGAACTTCTTTAGCCAATTCTTGATTATGTTTGATTCCAACTTGACCGATGTGCATCATATGAATATGTGGGTGTTTCATTTAGTCCTGCTTGATGCCTGCTAGTTTTTTTTTTTTATAGCAATACACGTTTATTTAGAGTTTAAATATAATCTATTTCATACTTAGATCCAAGAACAAAAATATCTACAAACATCTAAATGTAAATCATTTTGTAAAAAATAAGATTCATATTTTTTGTAAATTGATAATCAGGTATACTTCTTCTGCCAAATTCACTAAAGTATAAAATATTTAAATATTCCTTTTTAGGGCTTCTACTTAGTAAGCACCAAAGCAAACTAATGGACACCAAATTTTGCACCCATCGGCTCTTCCGACCACACAAGCAGTTTTAACACGTGAGACGGGCATGGATAAGAGAACCTTAGAAGGAGGCTCTCAGCCACAATTCTAAAACTCTCTAATCCCCACCTACCTCCATTGAAGGTTGGAAGACTATAAGGCTTTGAAAGGCTACAAGGCTCAAGATTTATAATTGGAGATGTGGATGTACGGCAATACTTTAGATGAAAAAGATGAGTTGAAATCACTTTCCAAAGCTATGTAGAAATCCATCATTCTATATATCAGACTTGATCTGAGCCCATTAGACCAAGCAAAAAACTATTTCAAAATCGTATCTAGCACCTAAGACTAAGATTTAACAGTGTTGCTATCCTAGTTCTGAAAAATAAATTTATAAACCATCGCTATTTTGTTATGCACCCCCTAGTGTTACCATCATTGAAATTTGAAAGTCATGTTAGAAATCATTATCGTTTGCTCTAACAACTTGCTTGCATTTTAACATTTTTTGAACCAAAAGAATAGCTGATATGATAATAGTACTTAGCCATCAGATTGCAGAACAATGGGTGGCAACAATAGAAGACAAGTTAGAATAAATTACAAAACCTCCTTCTGAGATCAGTGATAAATTATATTTATATCTAATAGCTTGAAAAAATCTATGCTTATCTCATTGAGGTTTATTTTTATCTAATATTTTAAGCCATAACTTAATGGAACATTAGTCAACCTGTTAATCTTAAATGGAACCCAAGTATCATGTTAGAAAAAAATTAAAGAATGATCAAAATAATCTTAGTTGATGTAACAACTATCTCAGGATACAAAAAAAAATGTGCACCCTCCTTCTCGTTCGAAGGCAATTTTGATTTTTCACATTAGGTAAAAGGTTAGTTTAACTTAGTATAAGTGTAGATTTTATAAATTACTAAGAAATATAAGCCTCATTCGGATTTTGTAATTTACTCTTAAAATATTGCTGGACATGAAGTCTGTTTTGTCAGAATTAAAAAATAAATAAATCATATTGTCATTTATACTAACCGATACAAATGTTAATTTAGAGTATGTCATAGTTAAATAATAAAAACCATATGATGCTCATTACCGATTTCTATAATTTTTTTCCCTCTATATCTACACTTCAATTGGCGATATGCTATTTGGGCTTTAAATAGTTTATTACAGAATCAAAGAACCTGCTAGCTATAAACCATTACCTTAGGTTGCATAACATTAAAGTGGTTATTACCTACAATTATTCAAGATAGGCTTCAAGATTTTTGTATGTTGAGGTTTAGTTTTGATCTTCTCTGTTGTGTCTTTGTTTTGCTTTCCCTCCCTTTTACCCCCTTTCTCTATGCCTTCATTCTCTCAATAAAGCTGGTGGAGACTTTATCTCCATTTACCACAAAAAACACTGCATGTATGCATGAAACCTGGACACTCTCAGACTGCTGCCAAAACCATTAGATTGGATAGGAACTGGATCTAATTTGCAATCAAAGGCACGTTTGGATTGAAACACAAGTTAAGTTAGACTGATAGCAAATTATATTTGCTCACACCTCTTAGGCCCCATGTCATAAGGTTGCAAGTCGATTGACTTGACCAAGATTTTGCACAAAGTAGCTGACCCAAGTTGACATCTACCTGAAGCTTAGACCCATTGAGTGATCATGGTTGCCAGTGGGGAACAATCTAAGCTGCAATTTCTATGCATGCAAATCTTTTTTATTTTTTTTAAATGTATTCCCCTATGGGAGGGTTGGGTTGCCTCATATCCATCATTAAAATTGGATTTGCAATTGATGTTGTGATTCATAATGAGTCTTTCAAATTAAGATAATCTTCAACTAAGTTGAATACGGATTTCAAACTATTGGGACATCCCAGTCAAATCAAATTAAACCTCATAATTTTTTTTCTGAAAAATGAAAATTTAGCACCTTATGCAGGCATACTATAGACGCAATGCGAATGAAGCCCTAATTAGACCTCAGCCGAGAAAGTAATGGCGAGACATATATCGAAATCTTAAACCTAAACTAGTTAAATAATGTTAGCATCCCAAAATAATATGCCCTTCACCTCTTTTAAGATTGCCTACAACAACTGTTCATTATTGTAGCATTTCAAACTTACCTGTTGTAGAACTACAAACCCACCACCAAATGATCCATAAACAAAAGAGTTGTTGCATTTGCTGATCAGCTACTTGTTGCATAATTTTGAACACCATAGTCTGCATCCAACTAGTTGACACTTGCTCATCTAGCTTCAATTTGTGCATCGAAAAAAATTCTGTAATTACCAATGTCTCCTAAAGGAATAGAGGTTAGACCACATGTTTGTTTGTTTTTTTTTTTTTTTTTTGGCTAATGTAGATGTATCATACATGACGAATACGAATACATCTAAATCCTCCTCCCTCAAGTTTTTCCAGAATGGTTAGCCACATAAGAGCCTACCCTGTCTGCTGCCCTGTTGGCCTCTCGTTATATATGCTTTGTCTGATTGGTCATTTCGCCACACACCATAGTCCGAATGTTTCTAAGCAGCGGGTGGTCGCCCATACCACCCACACTCTGCTGGATCCAACCGAACTTTTGTTTCTCTTTAAAAATCCATGTCCAACGGAAGTGTTGCGTTTGGTTGTCACATAAGTACATGCCCCAAATCTCCTCCATAGATTATATCCCAACTCCACCACCTGAAGGGCTGGTGGGCACAACAAAACGAGACAAGAAAAGTAGCTCTCTTGAATAGCATGGTCCCCCTCCTCACCCCTTCTTAATCACTGCAGTTGGAGACCCAATTATTTCGTTTCCCTTTCCTTATTGAATACTCTGATTATTTACTAAGCTTATGTGAATTGTGGAGTGTTTTGTAATCTATAATTCAAGCAAATCCCATCTGTAAACATTATATAAATATAAAGCTGCACTTGGTCTTGTGGATTCTCATTTAGTATCATATATAATCCAAACAGAGACCAATAGGCTACTATTTTCATGGTTCTATAAAATCACAAATTTTGCAGTGGTTCATAACTTGGCATCTACAACTTTAGGATTTGAACTAGTGGCTCGAATATGATATTTGTTGAATCTTAAAAATTTGACTATGATGACTAGATACTTGGCCATTGTAAACCACTTGCCGTTTAGTATAAGCTGAATGCTAAGCATTTAATTTTATTGAGATTTTTTAACTCCACAATAGGAAGAGGTCAAAAGAATCAAGGAGTGGCTTGCTGCTCAACCACATGTTTTTATTTCTTATAAAAAAAAAAAACAAAAGAAAGAAAGAGGAGAAACCACATTGTTTCTTGCCATATTGAGTGAATGGAGGTTTTATAGATTATTATATATCTCCTTGATAGTTCAATTATATAGGAAAGGGAAAATAGTTTTATAACACCTTGATTCCTATATTTGATAAGAAGTTTAATTTGCCTAGCTTAGGTATGAGCAAGTCCTACATGTAAATGCTTTAGGACAATAAAATGCAAATCTTAGACAATCCCATAAAGTTATTGAAGAGTTATGAGAAATATTTTTACTAACTAAAGTAAGGGAATGGTCCAGTACGAATTTTTTGGTGAGCAAGAGCTAGAAAGGCATAAAGAGTTGGCCCACTTCAAAAGCTAATAATTTGAATTTTGATGTGATTAATTTAATTAGAGAGAAGGGATTGATTAATGAAAAACGACACTATTTTAAATTTCAGTTCATGTTTTCTTAGATTTAGATCCAGAAGCAAGCCATTCATAGCAAGGTGTGAATTCTTGGTATTATCAAGGCAATTTCAAATACACACATATATAAATTCAATACTAACATTAGTCCAATTATAATTACACAAGGCTAGTTTTGGTGATAAGCATATGTGAAGTTTTGTATATTCAATAAGGACATGTCATCTATTTGTAATGAAGCTATTCAAAAAAATTCCTTGTAACAATGCCTTGCTTCAGTTTTAATTTTATGGTCACCTTCAATATTTTCTACTTGCGATTATAGTTGAAGGAATAGGCCGTTCAAAAATTATTCTTCATATTTTCTTTCTGAAATGCAAATACATATAATTAGCTCTACACAGAGAGATATATAGACACATAAAAGAAAAAAAAAATTAAAAACTTGTTTGAATATTCCTACATGAATATCTTATAAAAATCAGACCTGTTGGCCTACTCAAACCATATTTTTTTAGGAATCCATCAAAGTCTCGGCCTTCTAAAAGTGAGCTTGTTGGCCCACCTTAAAATTATAGTTGTAGGCATGATGGTCTATAAGATTCGGATTGGAAGGATGTTGGATTGCTTCGTAGCTACGAATCCAACAGAAAATTTAGTCCAAATCCTAACTGTTTACGAAATATGATGCACCAATCTAAGTAATCTCCCATCTTCCTCGCATATTCCCAAACTCAAGTGTCTGAAAAACAGGAATATCCCTCAATTTACCCTTAATTTTCTTCAATCATTCATTTCCCCAACGTGCTCACTTTCCATAAAGATCCCTTCCATTCCACCTTTTTTCCACTGCATCCCTTCCACAAAAACTCACCTCCCACCTCTCCATGTGTTGGATTCATTCCAAATTATCCCATTAAACTAAACTTTGAGTGATGATAGGTAGGATAGAGGACTAAAATATGAAGGTCATTGAACTCTTACAATAATGACAATAACAACCCCACAATTATAAAATTCCCCCACTCCATTCCCCACCGCCTTGTTACTTTTATTGTTAGTAGGGATATGAGAGGGGCACGCAAAGAGAATCGTCAAATAGAAAGTGGGGAGAGAGAGGGAGTAAAAGAAAAAAGAAAAAAAAAAATCAACTACGTAGCGAAACTTTATATTCTCCTGCTTCTCCTCGTCCGCCTCGTCTCGTTTCCTATCTGTTTATAATAACTCCAAAATTTTATCTCGGGGTTTTCTTGTAGCTTAGAATTCTAAATTATCGAGGGGGAGAGCATCAAAAAGAGAGCTTTGTTTTTTGGCCTCAGCTCTGCTCAGATCTCACCTACCCCTCGGAGAACCCTAACCCTAGAATCGGCCAGAAAAGAGAAGTTTCTTTTTTTTTTTCTTTTCATATTCGCTACTTATCTCTGTTGCAATTTCGAGTTTTAGGGTTTTAATCGGAGGGAGGGTGGAAGATGGCAGGGCTCGATGGGGAGGGTGGGGTTTCGGAAGACCCTGCTGGCCCGGATAACGGGTTTGGACGATTGGCCGGTGGTTTATCAGGTGAGATTTCTCTTTTTTTGCTTGGCTTTTCCAGGAATTATGGTTTTTGTGGCGCTGTAGATCTGGTGCTGCGGCTTGATTGGCGGGGGAAGTTTGGTTTTCTTGTAGAATTTTACTGTTGGATTGGGTTTATAGGAAGGCAAAAACGCTTTTTTTGGTTGAGATTTTTCCGGGCTTTTTGGGTAGAGTAAGGATGATGACTTTAATGCGTGTGGCTTTCAAATTGGAATTTTTTTTTTCGTGTGCGCTTGTGGGATTGAAGTTGAGATATGGGTTTATTGTGTAGTGTGGTTTGATTTATTTTTCCGGGATGACACAATTTCACATTCTTTTTAAATTTATTTGGAATTATTTTAAGTGTAATCCTGTTAAAATGAGCTTAGAATATTTAAAATGCCCTTGTGGCATACTAAATGGATACCTGTGCTTGAGATTCTGCCGATCTATTAACTATATGAATGCCAGTTTTGAATTTAAGTGGTTATTTTACGGGGGCAACATATAAGGGATCTGTACCTGTTTGATCAAGTATTCAATATCTAATTCTAGTAGTCTTTGAGCACATTTGACTGCAATTTTTAGATTTATATCTTGTCCTAGCTTCAATATGCTGAACATATCTTTATTTGTGGTAGTGATTTACTAAAGTGGAAATAATAAATCCACTGTCTTTAGTCGCTGAACTCTTTATTTTTTTTTTGTTTATTTCCAAGATCTTTAATAGACCTGGATTGCTTTTCTTGTACTTCTTGCATACTGAGTTTTAAGTTCCTTTAAATATGCTCATAGCTAGAATTGGTTTCTTGTATTCTGTTCTTTTTCTTGTCTTAATCAAATGGTGGAGCTTATGTGCTTCTCAATTTGGGCTTATTTTCTAGCTGGCTGTTTCTATGCAGAAAATGCTCGGTTTGATGCTTCACAATATGCATTTTTTGGTAATGATGTTATGGAGGAAGTTGAGTTGGGGGGATTGGAAGAAGTTGATGGTGGTGATCCTGGCTTTATTGGGCTCAATGATCAGGATAATCAATTTTCTTATCTTGGTGATGGAGTAGAGGTGAATTTCTTTGCTTGCAAGTTTATACATTCCGATACTTTGTTCTTTTGCTTTTGCTGCTGGTCCCAAGTTCAGCTCACTATTGTGATTATCTGCATTAATTGAAGTCAAATCTGAGCCTGCCTCTTTAAGCCAAAGACTTAACTCGAGTCAACTAATTCTTAATCCCAAAATAGTTGCGATCAGCTACATGAATCCTTTTTCTCCATTCTGCTCTATTGAGGTCACACTTTCTGAAAGATATAGCAATACCTAGCTTGTCTCTTTAGGCCTCCTCAGGTCATTTTCACTATATCAGTATAGAATAGTGGGGCCTTTATTTTTTTTCCTATTGCTTGAGATTGATGCTAGGAAGTTTTAAGGTGCATGATACATGTGATTCTATTAAAATCCATCAACATCATTATGGATGCAAGGATGCAAACTGGTGAGAAGTATCGAGCTGTAAATAGTAGAAGGTGTGAGTTTGAACCTCATGAAGTATTGATGTTCTTCACATGGGCAGCACTCATACAACTTCCCTTGTTTAAAATACCCAAGTGTGAAAAAGTATAATATGCATGCCAAAATTTCCATACAAAAGAAATATTCCTAATTTTCCGTATGCTCAGAGAATATTCATAGGTTGATAACAGTTATGATTTCTTTTGCACATTATAATCATGCTCTCCATTCTCAACTTCAGTGAAAACTTACTATTGTTTATTTCTATTACCTAAAATTCTTCATAAATGGTAACCTTATCCTTATGTCATCTACACGCAATGACTTCATATTGCATTTGGCATATATACTCAAATTCCTAGTGCATGACCTTAATATCATGCTATCATCTGTTATTCTTTCTGGTTCACATTTCAAACCCATATTTAGGTACCCACTTAATGCAAACTTGTTCTGTGTATTTCACATCCTCAATGTGAATTTATCAAGCATGCCACTATATTGCTCCAAAATTTCTTCAGAAACTTCATTGTAGTTTCCCCCTGACTCGTTTAGCAGATTTAGTTGGGCATCAAGGTTAGGGGAACTTAGTATATTCACAATTTTGACTTACTTAACCTTGTATTTTTACTTCGTTTTTTTTTTTTTTTTGGCGCGCACGGGGCGTGGGGGTGGGTGGTGGGTGGGAGGGGGTGTTAAAATCTATAGAAGATAAATTGGCTAAAACTTAGGGTCATGAGATTACCGGATAGATTAAATATGCAGCTAAAGTAATGCATCAGATAAATCAGTTCTTATCTTGGTTGAAATTGGCTAAAACTTAGGGTCATGAGATTACTGGATAGATTAAATATGCAGCTAAAGTAATGCATCAGATAAATCAGTTCTTATCTTGGTTGCTATATATGTAGTAATATTTCGTGGACTTTGTGCCTGGAAAATGTGGAGAGTATGAAGTTCTGCTAGAATCAAAAACTTTAGAAATCAATGCCTTGACACGCATACCGGTTTGAGAAGTATCATAACAACGTTGGCCCCTACTCAATTTCTTCCTAACTGTGATAATTTGATATATTGTATTTTGTGTTAAATAGTTAAACATGATGATAGTTCCTTTAAAATCTCTCTTGTTATGGGAAGTATTCAAAAATAAAAGTATGATGCCTGGCCAATGGGTGACCCTTATATTGTGAAAATGATTCCAGAGTTGCTAAATAAATGAGAAGCAAAGTTTGAAGCCAACAATGCAATTGTTTTGATGCTTCAAAATGGAACATATACTTGGCTGTTAGTTTGTAAAAAAGCTCTGAAGATGATGTAGGAGATGCTTCTACAAGAATTTATGAAGAGGGAATTCTATATCATGGGAGTCATGTTGTGGTGGTTCTTCTTAAGCTGTACATTACTGTTGAGTGTAGCATAATTTCATTGTTTCTTATCAAGAGGATGAAAAACAACAAATCAATAAGCACCAAATATGTTCACATTGCCATTGTCAACAAAATCAAGCACCACCAAATATGTTCACACTGCCATTGTCTTTGTATGCAGTAAATTTTTCACCTTCCTCATGCAAATTAAACGATAATTAAACTTCCCTCCCATGTCAAACAATTGCTTACTATTTCACGTGCTTGTCTGTAGAAATCTGCACTCTGACTTTACATCCTTGCAAAGGGCTTATTTTCTATGTAATCATTGATGGCAGTTAAGATGGATTATCTTGTTCCCCTATTTTCCATTGGTGCAAGTGAATTTTCTTCATTTCCTAGATGAACCTATACAGCCTTTTGATTTTATTGCTTATAGCCAAAATAAATTTGTGATAACATAATGGATTGCAGTTTTAGTCATGTTGTGCTGTATTTGCAGGGTGATGGTTTAGGATCTTTATCTGATATTGATGACCTTGCAAGCACTTTCTCAAAGGTCTGATCCCTTAAATAATTATGACTTATGTATTATCTTATTAGTCCTGATAATTTTTTTAATAAATAATCATCTCATGCAAAGTATTAACCAGTTTATCAGGCCTTGTTATACATTTTCGTGGATGCTGTCTATCATGATTCAAGATTTATAGGAAAATTTAATGAATTTACTGTCTTTGTAGTGTATCCTGCCTTCGAAGTTTCATTTGTTCCTTTTGGTTTTAAGAGTTTAAATTATCTTTCGAGTTATTTAGTTTATATAACTCAAACCTCAACTCCCTTAATAACTTTAGTTTACAGGATTGAGCTATGCTTGGAAACCAAACCTGCGAACTAGAATAAATCGTTGATATATCTCTGCATTTTGTGAACCAAAATTTACTTAAAAACTTTCCATCTCTTTTCTTTAATTTCACTTAAGTCATGATCTCATTACTGGAAGCCACCTAAATCTGTACTCTTATTTTAATGGGCAGAAAAGAAAACCATTTTTGAATATTCTATTAATCTCATTGTTTAGTTAGTACTCATAAAACATCATTAAAATATTTAACTAATGTTTGATCACTATCTGGATTATTTTGTCCTCTGATGTTGATATAATAAAACCATAAATGGTGATATGTCTCTACTAGTGGTTTCACCTCTGGTACATTACCTTAGTAGATCTCATAGTTTTATGAAAATAATTTTTTTTCCCATTCATGCTTTTCCCTAGTGAATAGGAAGTGTAATGTGCTTGTAGCAATGTTCCATTGGCTTGCATATGTTTTAGGTCACGTTACTGTTCAGAGTTCAGACTGAACTAGAAGGAATCCAACTAATGGTTGCTTCTGTTATAACTTGATGAATTATGCAAAGCTTTAATTTGCAATTTCAATGTGCTATATTAATTCTTTTTTTTTTTCCTTTTGTCAGTGTTGAATAATATGTTTAAACCTTAACTGTTTTATGCTTTACTACTACATGAGGTTAACATCGTGCCACTTAATCATCATATTTACCACCTTACATGACAAAGAAATGCTCAGAAAATTTTGTATTTCTTCCTATGCTAGTTCAAAGTATAAACAGTGCTTTTTTTCATTTTCTTATGCTGTACAGTACTTTGTAAATATCACATATCATATTCCAAATTTTGCTTATGTGATCAGAGCTGTTCTTAACAAATGAAATGTTTTTGCCTATAGCTGGTCTAATATGTGATTTGAAATCCAAAATTTAAATCTTAATGGTACCTGACCATAGTCTCTGAACCTTGGTTTTAAAGCCATGAATTTCCAGTTGTACATCACACCTGTATGTAATGATCCACAGATATATCATCCAACAACTGAGTATTGATGTAATATGTCTGTTCTGTGGTCGCAAAGGGGCGGTTGAGCAACTCAAGCGAACCGCCCTACCTTACTTTGGATAGGGATAGAAGGGAGAAGGTTGTGGGGAACCGTCAACCCTAGGAAAAAGGCTTATTAAAAATCTTTAGACCGACCGGCCTTCTTTCATCATTCCATTCATTCATCTGCCCTCTTCGCGATAAAGCTTTGCCTTACTTTGCTTGCTGGCTCTAAGCCCATTGACCTTTTGAAAGAATACAAGGATGTCTTTGCATGGTCCTACGATGATATGCCTGGACTCAGCACAGACATAGTTCAGCATAAAATCCCTTTAAAAAGATTTTTTTAGGTCGCGAGCCGTATCGGAAAAAGAAAAATGTATTGCGAGACAGCGAATGAGACAGCATCCGAGTCTCGCTTAGTCCAGCTCTCGCAAGAATTGTATGGGAGTCGTCCTCGGAGGGACTTCCCGAATGACCGTACCGGCGAATTCTACCGTACTCCGTGCAGCTATGGTTGAGTCTCATTATATAACTATCTTCCCAATTTTTGACTGCTGTTTTATAATTTATGGTGTTATTAACAACATCAAGCATCACCAATCCCTATTTCTTATTGTATTTTGCTTTTGCACACTTCTCCTCTTTTCATAATATTATATCCTTTGGTTGAGTTTCTACGCTATCGTAGAGGTACTTTTTCCCGTTTAGTTCAATTCAGTTTGATATTAGTAGTTAGACTAGCAAATAGGCAACCTATGCCAAGAGAATGATAGAAAAAGGACACTATTCCAACTCTGAAGCGACAGACAGAGTCCTCAGTTGTAAGGCCCCAGTTATGGAGATAGACTCTCTTCATACCTGATGGATGTTTGTCGTGCTTACAGGAAGAACCTTGTTTCGCACTTCACTAGAGTAGTGACATTGTATTAACATAATTTTTGTTCTAATTCCGGCCAACGCCCTTTATGCGAAAGTTGATAAATAATTCAAGACCAGTAGCTTCACAATGATTTAGCATGCCGGCTATAGAAAGGAAAAGGCAAAGGTTCTCATTGTACCCGTAAATTTTGAAACCATTAAAAAACTATATGTTTATTGCAATGGCCACTGAATATCATGCTTCTTGTCAGAAAACTTGGGAGCCATGGAGACTGAAAATTTCTGTTTGGATATAAATAAGCACCATTCAGAAGTGAATAAAAGATTAATGTCATCCAGGTTGTCACATCCATCCAAAGAAAGAGAACAGCCTGCTTGTCCTTTGGTCATGACAAGATAGCGCCAACTATTGAGTATTGATAGATTTGGTAGAAATGTACAATGAACTTCTAAAGCTGCTGCATGTAGTAACATTAGTATGATAGTTATGAAGAAGAGAATGATGAGAGAAGTTAGTGCTTTTCTTTATGTTTGTGTTTAAAAATTATAGTTCTGTTATGTTGGATAAGTTCCTCAAACTAGATTTCTTGTTGTGTCACTCTCTGACTCTCATGGATCTAGTTGACATGTAAAAATGTGTATAGGTGAACTCCTTTTCTTTTTAAATAAAATTACAAAGAGCTTATCCAAATCTTTTTTATTGAAAGCTTTTTCAAAACCTGGCTTACAAAACATGCCTTGCCTTTCCCTAACAAACTCAATGAATGGTAAGCAACCGTACGCGTCCCCTACAATAATACTTTGTAGATTTAAAATTCAATGTGCCCATGTGAAGCAGTTTAGTTCTGATTGAGAGGCATGCAGAGATACATCCCTAAATCAGTTCAATCTCGCTTTTTTGTTTTTTTGAATTAAAGTTTTTGAAGCTGGCCTGTAAACACCAATTTAGTGCTGGTAGGCATGCCATGATAGATGCACAACATGCTGGTGCCTTACCAACACATAGCTCTGGGAGGATAGAGGCTACAAGCAAACAGTTGGCATGTTGCATGCTAGTGCATTGGCATAGCTTGCCTTGGAATGATGTGGTATGGTACATAGCATGCTAGGGCCAAGATGACACGCTGCAGATATGTGGTACTTCGGTTCTTGCTTATAAGTTTTATGACAGGCGCCTACTTTGCCAAACCCAAGTTATTTTGGACAGAGAATTCATAATGCTGATGTTAGAGGATCAATGAATGAGGATTCAGTAACCCAACCCCAAGTAGTACGGACGGCGCTTGATGGGTATGGTTACGGTATATCCTAATTTTGCAAACATTGCATAAGCCATGAATCCAAATTATATTCGAGGACTGGAGGTAGTTTGAGTGTTGCTTTATAGAATATTCCTTATCATTAATCATATCTTTATCCATAAAATCAACCACATAAAGATGAGGTTTGTTGATAAAGGTTAAGTTAATTGTGAAATAGCCAACTTCAAGTTATTGTTGAGAAAGGCTTATTGAAGGTCCTCTTCTTCTCATGCTTTGCGGCAAGGTTTTCCTTAGACATATTTGAAGTATTGGTGAAGTTTTATAAGATGTATATCACATGGAGAAGCTAATATGAAGCTTACACCTTGTTATTTAGTTATGCCTTAAGGGGAGGTATAACCATTAGGTGCTCATGTATTCATGACCAACAAAAATCAAGAGTCATGTCTTTTCTTTGTTTTTGCTTCATGTTGTATTGTGTCAACTTAGATGCCAGTGCTAATTAGAACCGGGTGTTCTTTTGCACTAGCCATTGAGATTCATTCACATTTGGGGTTGCACTATGTGAACCTTATCAATGCTTGTAACATGTCCAAATAAATAACTGTGGTTTTTTATTTTTGACCTTGATTTTCTTTTCGTCGATTTTATTTTCTAAATCAGTTAAGAAAATCTTTGAGGCTTGTGCCTTAAGCCTTAAGGCTTAAGCCTCATCAAGTGGAGAGCCTTAAAATGCATGCCTTTGACTACTGTTGTTTGTTTTTGATCATTTTTTTTTATGTCTGAACTTGCCATCCAGAAACCCAGTCATTACAGAGAAGCTAAAGAAATACTACTCTTAATCTGTCAATGAGTAACACATGCCAATACATAATAGAAAACTTTTTCAATACCCACTTTGTAGCACACATTCTTTTTGCCGTTCATCTCAATTGAGCAATAGATAGCACAGGGAGCTACCTATGATCTTGTTTCTTCCTTTATAAAAATAAAGTTTTTGTAGATAGTTTAACAAATATAACTTTTGATTGTTGAGAAAACTGTTCACTCTACTAATTCCATGAAGTGACACTGCTCAAACTTTACCTCTTTCTCCCTCGGATGCAGAAGAATCCGTCTTCTTTAAGGGAGTGAAATTTAGTAATCATTACTTTTGAACTACTGAATGTGCGAAGGTTTTTAATATCTTGTTATAATTTTTTTCTAATTAGTTTCTTATTAATTTTTTTTGACGTTTTTTTGTCTTTTCTTTTTTTGTTTTCCTTTTGTTCTTACTGATACTTTCAATTATCAGCTTGATGATCCTGCATTAGGTCTGAATTTCTCCTGTTCATCTGAATCAAATGTCTTTTACAGTTGCAGTTATAGAGCATGCCATGCAAGTCCCTGCCTTATTTAATTGAATGAGTTTTATTTTTCCTAATTAATCAAGCACTTTCATTTCATTTTGCACAACAGTTTGGCTAAACAGCTAATTAAGAAAGCAACATGGTCTGTCATGATGGTGCTGTTAAGTATGCTTCTTCTCTGTGCATTTTTTCATAGGCATTGACTATACTTACAGAACAATATGCCTGTCATTTGGATGAATACTATGTAGATTTGTAGACTGTTTTGTGTGCTATCTTTATGTATTTTACTGTTTAACTTGGTAGCTTCCTGGTCATGGTTATGCTTATCTGTATTGCAATCCTGATTTTCAGACGCTATATTTATATTTCTTTATGAACCTCAGTTGAACAAAGTTGTTGGTGAACCAAGGGGCTCAGGAGCAATTGGTGATAGGGGATCCTTTTCTAGAGAAAGTCAGTAAAGTTCTTTTGCTTCAATCCGTTGTTAGTTCATGATTGTTTAATCTTTGATTAACTGGAAAAAATGACATTCGAATTTTGTTGGACAATATTCTGTTCTTATATTTTCTTCTTGCATCTTAGTTAACATCTAAATTTGGACATTATCATTTCATGGTCATGCATCCTGTGTTCAATGATACATGGATATTTCTTAAATGTCTGCAAAATTCCTTTTCTGAAATCAGAAGTTTAAGGTAGAAAATCAGCATTCTGCTAGGCACAACATTCGCTAACTGAAAGATAGATAAATTCACATTCATATCTGATTACTAACAATTTTTGGCAACTAAAAGAGGACAAAGTTGAATCATTACAGAATTAAACCAAACATATGAAGCCTAATGGATGCATAGTCCAATGTCGATCATTGGTAAGAACAGTATATTCTATTGCTTCTAATCATTAACAAACTCCTTAGGAACAAGAAAAATCATTGCTATTGCAAGCATGTATCACTGGGAACCAGGAATGAACAAGTGGATGTTTATATTCCCTTTGAGAGTGAGAGATCAATGAACCTCCATTTATAATATGTTGTCCATAAGTGTATTTGGAACTGTTTCTAGTGATGCATTATGTTTTTGCAGTAGCTACATATTTTAGGAAAGCCATGTGGTTATGGTGTTAATGATGGAAATTTAACTTGGGAGAATGTTATATTCTTTTTTAATTAAATGAGGGCGATCTTACACCTCAGCATAGCTATCACCCTGAGTTTGTCAAATAATACCATGCCTAATAAATGACATATCATAATGCCGTCTAAACAACTATCCCTCGCCCGAGAGATTCTTGTTTAAAATTTGCAAGCACTAGAGTCCATTAGAGTCTGGAAAGAACAATGTATATGGGAGGATGCTTGAGATGAACATAATCCTATCTGTAGGTTTATGAAAAAAAATAATAGTGTGTGAAAGCAAGATTAAGCATATGCGGTAAAGGAAAAAGAAAAAGAGCGTCCTAATGCACGAGGCTCTTGCCACCGCAGGGTATAGAGGGGGTTAGATTTATGCATCCTTACCCTCCCTCCATGTGCAAAGAGGCTATTTCCGTGTTTCAAACCCTTCGTAAGGGAGCAACCTTGCTGTTATGCCAAGGCCCACCATCATATGTGAAAAGGAAGCATTTGGAAGAAGTATGGGTAAAATAAGATTGAGCTATTGAACATTCAACAATTTATTTTGAAAGGGGAAGTAAGAAGCCTCACCTTTTGGTAAGAAAACCAAAGGGTCATGACTTTCTTTTCAGAAAATAAAGAAATAGAGATTTTCTAGAGATGCAAGGGTAAGGCAATATTGCTTAAGGAGGTGCCTAGAAATATTTGTACCCTCGCATAGGGTTTTTATCATCATAAAAAAGAGCTAGGTGTAGCAAAAGTTGGGTTTGAGGATTGAAGAATAGATACATTGTGATTTCATGGTAAGGTGTTCAGATTTTCTATGGATAATTTCCAGAACAATCATCTCTTGCCTGAAGTCTGGTACTATAAATGATTAGTGTAGATACTGATAACTAGTACTAGATGGTTTTGGCTGAGGAGGAAATGAGGAAATTGGTTTTTGATATGGCTGGCGAGAGAAGACAGGATAATGATTTCCTTGTTTCACTCAACAAAGATTTTGATGTTGCAAGGTTAACATACATGTAGCTTTCCACAAAAGACAACTCCAATGGCTAAAGTTTACTTTTGTTACCTGCATTCCTGTGAAGGTTAAGTTGTAAAGGATAGCTTGGATGGTACGCCTGTTAGCTTCATGAGTGAGGTCTATAAGATTATTGTGGGGACTTTGGCTTTAAATCTCAGATGCATTCAGACAAAGCTTCTTTCAATTATAGAAAAAGTGCTTTTATGGAAGATTAGATTATTTTTTATGGGGTTTTGGTTACCTTTGTGTGTTTCCAGATGATGCATAATAATAGAGAGCTTTCTTGCAAGCTAGAATCAGAAAATATATTATGATTATGTTAATATGGAATCTCTGGGTTTGCTAGGTTGTGGATGAGATCTAGGTCAGATTGTCACTGCAAATTCTCCCCTTCGATAGCCTTCTTATAAGAGTTTGCTTGTGATAGAGGACTGACAAAAGAGACCCTTTGTAGCATTTTTAACCAATATTTGCAATCTCTGTATCGGACCCTGTACCAGTACCTTGCTGATACAGGGTTGATACGCCAGGAATAGGGATCGGTTCAGCGTACAGAGTCTCAGTACGCCCTCTATTTCGAGTCTCAATTCGGTATCGGTATAATACGGTACGTCCAGTATGAGGTGGCACGTATGGGTACGGTGAACCCTTTTTATCTTGATCTCTGTTTAGCTGTTATTCTTTGATGTAGTTAGGTAATTTTCTATCGGGGAAAGGGACATGTTGTAATGGCGAGATGTATTCTTTGGAGGCCTGCCCTCGCTTTTCGCATGCTAAAATGTTGTTAATTATCTGTTCAAATTAGATGCACTGAAAGCATGTTCTCTTGTCCCTTCAGGTTCTTCTACTGCAGACTGGGCACAGGAGCAAGATTTCTCAAAGTGCCTAGATCAAAATATATTGGACAATGAAAGTGTCCAGGATGGTAAACGGTGGTGGTCGCAGCCACATCCTTCTTCAGCTCGTGCTGGAGAATCCGGACCTCTGTACAGAACCTCCTCATATCCTCAACAACCACCACAACATAATCCTAGTGAACCAATTCTAAGAACTAAATCATCCTATACTTCCTACCCTCCTGGTGGACCGTCACAAGCTTCTCCAAATCACGCACGCCAAATAAATGTCTCATCTCCTACTGCTGGACTCCAGATGCCTTTCTCTGCACCAAATCCCTCCCATTTCTCCCAGCTTCATTTGGCAGGAGTACCTCATGGATTGCAGTATGGTGGAAATATGTCTCAGTTTGGCCCTCCAGGTCTCTCCATTAGTAACAGACAACAGAATTGGTTGAAGCAAGCTAATTTCTTTTCGGGTGAACATTCCAATTTTTCACCTAACTTGATGCAGCAGCAGTTGCCTCAATCAAATGGTCTAATGCCGCCTCAACTATTTCCACCACAGCACCAACATAGAATGCCCCAAATTCAATCATCTCTATCACATATCTCGCAGATGCAGTCTCAGCTGTTCAGTCCACATCCTCCTCCACTACAGATGATGAATAATTTTGAACCAATGCTTGGGATGGCTGAGTTAAGAGACCAGAGATTGAAACCAATGCAAAGGGGGAGACAGATACTTCGATTTGCTCAGCATGGTTCTGATACCAGCAGCCAGAAGAGTGACAATGGATGGCCACAGTTCCGATCTAAGTACATGACAGCTGAAGAGGTAGAAAACATTTTGAGAATGCAGCATGCTGCAACCCATGGCAGTGACCCCTATGTAGATGATTACTACCACCAAGCTTGTCTTGCAAAGAAATCTGCTGGGTCAAGGCTAAAGCACCATTTCTGCCCAACTTCCATTCGGGACCTGCCATCCCGAGCACGTGCTAAAGACGAACCACATGCTTATCTTCAGGTGGATGCTCTTGGTAGGCTTCCCTTTTCTTCTATACGAAGGCCTCGACCTCTTCTTGAAGTTGACCTGCCCTCGGCATCAGGTGATAGCATCCTTGATCAGAAATCTTCTGTGAAACCTCTTGAAGAAGAGCCAATGTTGGCAGCTAGAATCACCATTGAAGATGGCTTTTGCCTTCTTCTTGATGTAGATGATATTGATCGCTTGCTACAATTCAGCCTGCTACAAGATGGTGGCTCCCTGGTCAAAAGAAGACGGCACGCCCTCCTGGAAGGGCTCGCAGCATCACTTCAGCTAGTTGATCCACTTGGCCCTGGAAAAGCTGGCAATTCAGTGGGTCTAGCCCCAAAAGATGATCTTGTGTTCCTCCGTCTTGTTTCTCTTCCCAAGGGCCGAAAACTTCTTTCACGCTATCTTCAACTTCTAATTCCTGGCAGCGAGCTGGCTCGGATAGTCTGCATGGCTATCTTCCGCCACCTGAGGTTTTTATTTGGTGCATTGCCCTCAGATTCTAGTGCAGCCGAAACTGCTAACAGTCTTGCAAAGACTGTTTCTTTATGCATTTGTGGCATGGATCTGAGCGCCCTCAGTGCTTGCCTTGCTGCTGTAGTTTGTTCATCTGAACAGCCACCGCTTCGCCCTGTTGGAAGTTCTGCTGGTGATGGTGCCTCCATCATAATAAAATCTGTTCTTGAGAGAGCAACAGAGCTGCTGACGGACCGCCATGCTGCAACAAATTACAGCATGTCTAACCGGGCTCTGTGGCAAGCATCATTTGATGCCTTCTTTGGTCTCCTCACGAAGTACTGTCAGAATAAGTATGACACTATAACGCAATCCTTGCTCATGCAGGCACCAAATCCTGCAATTATTGGACCAGATGCAACTAGAGCTATAAGCAGGGAGATGCCGGTGGAGTTGTTACGTGCCAGTCTCCCTCACACTGATGAGCATCAGCGCAAGCTGTTACTTGCTTTTGCTCAGCGGTCCATGCCTGTCACTGGGTATAATGCTATGTCCTAAATCCTGCCAATGCTTCATGCTGCTCCCTCCCATAAATCAAGGTAATCTGGTAACAAGCGGAAAAGGATTCTAGGCAAAAAACAGAAAAAAGGGCTTGGGAGGGTGTGGACATTTATGTAAGTCAGGTAACTGGCTTAATGCTAGTATTATCGTTTTGTGGGTGTACTTTTGCTTTTCCTTTGTTGAAACTATTGTCCCTGCCTCTATGTATTGTGCTAGTTCTTTCATGGGAGTTTGTGACTGGAAGTTTCTTCTGGGGAGCTTTATTTTAGTGCTCTAAATTGAAACTCCAGACAAATCTAGGGATAGGAACTGTACAGCTTCTGCTACTTGAAGCCTTTGTCTTTCATTCTTCAAGGATCTAGCAGATGCCGCAAGGTGGAAGTTTTAGTATCCATTTTGGCTGGTGAAGAGAATCTGTCAGCATCTGTGGACCTCTGAATTGTAATCACAACTTGTTTCTTCTTTTCATTTAGTGTAAACTTGGAGGATTTCAAATACTTCTTGGATTCAATCCTTAATTACTGTGTACATGGCAGCAGGCGTAATGATCATCTGTATGTCGACTTCCAGCGCATATGTCAAGTATAAAGTTTCTCAATTTTAATCTCAATAGTATTGAATATTGCTATTTGCGTTTGTTATGATTGTGGGGCTCCATTGTTTTATTTGTAAAATATGAAGTACGTGATGACAGATTGCACACTTCATTCTTTTACCAGTGGATACTGTTGGAGAGTTGTGATGAGATTAAAATGTATTTTGTGGAAGTTATACAGAATTGATGCATGCTGGGAGAAGCTATCAATCTTTCAAAGGTATGCTAATCTCTTACTGAAAAAGAAAAAAACAAACAAAAGTTTGATGATTAAAGGGGTCATTTGGTGCTGCATTTTCTAGTGATTGATTTTGCCAATTGGAATATTTTTGGATGCATGATAGTTGCAGTGGATCCATTGGCCATTAAACTGTTTGTCTGGGGTTTGTGAGATTAGGGGATGTGACCCAAGCTGAAAAAGATGTGTAAGTATGTCTAAAGCTGACTCTGGTAATTAGGGCATCTGAGACCTTGGATCATGTTTACTCTCGTAGATTGCTGTAAGGATGATGGGGAAGTAATGCATTTAATACTGCATAAAGACGGTTGAATTTCGTAGATATCTTTCTCTAGTATCTGATGAGATCGATAATATACTGTGCTCGAATCCAATCCATCCAATGTTCTTGGTAGCCATATCCTTCTTTCGAGCACGATGGTTGGGGAGAAGACCAGGACGTTTTGCAGTTGACTCATGACGTGATATAGTGGTATTTTAGTAGTTTGTGTTTCTTTATTTGGTGATGAGTATAATTATAGCTTGTTCTTGAGGAAAGTTATAAACTCTTGGTAGTTTTCTGGTAGATTCCAGTGTTAATGTACTTGGGTAAACATATACATCAAGCTAACCTTATAGAGGGAAAGCTTGGTCTTGCCCCATTTTGGTAACTACACTTTTATGATATGTTGAGACTTTAGAGTAGGTTTGCATTTGATTTCTTCAGTAATTAGAACTTTGGTTCTCATATTGAATTTTGCTAACTTTGTATTTTGGGATATGGTCATGTTTTGGATTACAAAAACAGGCTTCTATCTCTACAAAGAAGCGATCGGACAGTCTATCATGTGCAAATTATTTTATTTTCTAACCTGATCAACACATTGTCATCGGAAAACAGATGTAGAAAATGATTTAGTGTATGTGGTATGTGAACCTTGAGTCCTCCTCCTACCTCCAAGTGGTGAGTGGTTGCTGGCTGGAAGTTTTTTTTTATTCGACTGGTAGTGCCAGGTTATGTCGATCACTGATCTCTATGCGTGGCCCTGGGGAGGACAATTTTGGTCTGTTTGAATGCTTGTTTCATCAGACGCGTCGAATGTGGTCGTTCTTACAGGGATGTTGTTCCATCTAATTGTGCATGCATGCATTTCTGTTCTATTGAGAATAATGGTGAGAACTATACATTTTTAAATTTAGAACCTCTCTTTAGCACAGGCATTGAGGAGAGATACAATCAGCGGATTGATCATTGCATCATTGTAGTATTCTGTGGGCAATCAGAAATCTATAATTGCTTGAAACTCGAGTTGCAATTGTCTCGATAGTATGATATACTTTACAGTCCCTTGACACCTAGAGCCCCAGTTGGTGGATTCTCTCTCTCTCTTTCTCTCTCTCTGTGCGTGCGTGCGTGCGTTATAGTTTCATTCTAGTTTCATCATTATGGATGGGATTACTTATTCAGGGACCTTTGAGTCATCTTTCAGAAAGGAACTCTCTTTGGGGCTGGGAATTTCAGAGAGCAATAACAAATGCTGGGGCTGGGATTAATTATCCGCTTCTGTCCCCACTTCAAATGAAAAGGTGCCCTTGGGAATATGTCTTTGGCTGACTCAAACTTTGTACTGTAATAAATTAACATATTGGCAACTTTTTATTAGTAGACAACCGGTTGAAATGGTATAATTATGGAGAGTGGATAGTTTGGATAGTTAAAACCATCTAAAATAACTCACAACATTTGTGAAAGAAAAGTGGTTTCTTATCCAAAAAAGGGGCAGTGGTCTGAGAACAGATGTAATTGGAGGATGGTAGAGTTAGGTATGTCTTGAGTTTATAAGATCTAGAGGATCTTTTTTCCGGAGCGGAGTGGGGGAAGCGAGTGGAAATTTGAGTGCAGATCAAAGTCTTAAGTCTATGTTATGTAGTCAGAGTCCACAGGCCCTTTGACTAACAAGGGGAAATAGAATTCTATGCAAAACAAATTAAAGGCAATTTCCATAATCACATCCAAAATTTTGAGTTGAGCCCGCCACATGGATGGATCAAGATAGATGCGAATGGTTTCGACTCTCATGTTTGAGACAATGAAAGGAGCAGATCATACTACTTATGTCAAGAATGGACAGCCATGGTGGACTTATGCTCAGAGCAGCCTAGATGAAGACATGGAAATTTGAAGGTACTTGCTAAATACGATTCCTCGATGGAAAGCAAAGTCTGAATGTTCCGCAAGATATGTTTAGAATCAGACATTTATTTTAGTCAGTTACTGTACAAGAATGTCCTACACTTCTTTAAAATTCAATGAGAGAATTGTTTTCAGCTCGAATCAACTAATTTTGACTTCGAAGAGCACTAACATATTCTCGAAAAAAGAGAGGAAAAAAATGGCAACATTCAAACAAGACCAAGTCATGCAATGTGGAAGACAAAATGCAAGGAAGTGCAGGGAAGCAATTTTTTCCTATAGGAGTTGATTATGTGAATGCATAGAAATAGAACTGGTCAGTTTTCTTAGATGCTTCTCATCCTCATAGATCATATCCAAGCTCAAGACCAGAGCTGCACTCCTTTGTTGACTGGATGAGCTACAAGATCTTCCTAACTGGTATGATGATGACATGCTTACCGGTCTCATGCGGGTCCCACTGGAAACACACCATATTCTCACCCTTTGTAGGCCCCCTCCCCCTCTAATGACACATGTCAACTACTCAGATACATGGCACTGCCATGGGTGAAGCAAGTTAGCTTGCAGCTGATCCAGACATGGAGGTTGGCTGGGACTTGGGCAATGTGTGGAAGCTGGGCATTGTTAGCTGTTTACATTAGGTCAAGGAGATGACTTTCTTGAAAGCAACAAAACCTAACTAATGCTCTACTATTTTGAATACCTTTTGGTGGATTATACCAATTGGAAGGCAGAAAAAACTTCCTACCTACCAGAAACTGAGAGAGAGAGAGAGAGAGAGAGAGAGAGAGAGAGTTGCGTGGAAAAATAATGGATGAAGGTCAACACATGCATGTGATCCATAGAAGCTTCAGCATATATTTTATTTAAGAAAGGTAAATACTTTAATAATAAAGGTATATAAATTATTCTCACATATAGTCTTTAAGTAGCAAACGAGGTAATGGCATATGCATCCATGCAGCTAAATTATGAACATCTAGATATTGATGCATATATAATTATCCAATGAGTGATTATTAATTGAGTCAACTGCAAGTTGTGAATAGTTAGGCCTAATATTTGGTTTTGGCTTTCCGAACACACAAAGTGTACGTTTGCATGCTTCCCTTCCCTATGGGTTGTGGTGCTAGCTGCCAATTAAATAAAAAAAAGAAAGATATCTTTTCTTAAGTTAATTAATATTAGGTTGTGAATAATCTGCAAGCTCCGAGGTACTTTTTCGTTGTTAATTAAGAAAGCGAAAGAAAATAAATTTATTAGGCAAGAATCTCCTTTTACTATTGTTTGTCACTAAAGTATGATTCAGGGAGAGAATCAAGAAGAAAATAATGGACCAAATTTTTCTTCAAGGGAACAATTTTCTTCTCCAAAAGATAGCAATTTTGCGAGAAAATGACAGACAAATCATTCCGGATCATCTCCTATAACTTCTTTTTCACTAAACTTTCCCTGCAATTTTTTTGTGTTAAGCCAAAGAAAGAGAAGACATCCATGCGCTTTTCTTCTCTTTTCCTTCTTCTATTGGTGTGCTTTTCTTTTTATTTTCGCTTGCTCATAAACCAAAAAATATGGAGTGAATGGTATGACTTTATTTGATTTAGCAGTAGGAGATCAACTAATGGACAGGTTTAGAAATTTCAAAAAACATTAGAAGATTTATTGTAGTATGGTTGTTACTTCATCTTATTTAGGGTTAAGAGCACTTAAAAACGAATCTTATGTGAATTTTTGCTTCTTTTGCTTGTGCTGATTGCTAGTATCGATCTCATTGATGTGAGACTCACACTCAACTTGTTTCTTATGAAGAACATAAATAGGCACTGTTAGTTCTCAAAAAACAAAAAATCATAGTATATGGGAGGGCAAACATTGCACGACTGCCAATATGAAGAACTCATATTTTTCATCAGTTAGCTCATTATGTATGATATCTTACATGGTGAATGCTATCTTATTAATATAATTAAATGCTGTTATTCCATGCACATTAATTGAAATATAAAGTCAAGCTGGTGTTATCACATGCAAAGGCAATACAGACTAGTTTTACTAAAGTACAAAATGGAAAGAGCAATGTGTTCATTATTTGACACAACAAAACTTGACCTGCAAATACGCAACGAGATATGGCAAAAGATTTTTTTTTTCTTCTCTTTTCAATAGAATGATCCATAAGCTATGTAACAGAGGGTAGCCCTCCTCCGAACATCTCTAACCTTTCAAATTTTGTTGAAGGATTTCAGATCACTTGGTCTAAATTAGCAAGAAGATAAATTGGCCATTCTCTGGTGCCACATAGCCATATACATACATACATACGTACATACATACATACATTTGGGAAAAAAGTATGAACGAGCCACATGCAGGGAAGCTTGCACATGTATATATGTATATATATACATATATACATATATATATATAGACATATATGCATATATGTATATATGTATATATGTATGTACGTATACGAATGTACGTGTATGTATATATATATGTATGTGTGTGCAAGAGAGGGGGTGTGAAGGGAAAGGTAGGGGTATTATAAGAAGTAGGAAAATATTTGGATGTGAGTTGTGTGGGTCAGTTGAGTGCGAGACTGCACCATGGAGCCGCCCATGAAATTCTCATGCATGGCAACCCATCTACTGTCGACTCCAAACTACGGACAAATCCTGATACATCATGTCATCTTGTGTTCAAATTTCAAAAGATTTGGCAGCCCGCATTGTTGGAATCTCATGCACAACTTATAAGATGCCAGCATATGACGACTGACAACAATTTTATAAAAACGAACACACAAAAAAAAAGAAATTGACCTACAAGAAGAGAGATTTTATGTGGCATTCCAACCATATATAGTCTTTTCATATGATCATGTATCCCAGCAGGCTAAAAATAAAAGACTTGTCAAAGTTTGCAAATGAGTTAGGTCGGATTAGGACATGCTTTACCTAACTTATTAGCTGATGAGGTGATCCAATAAGCTATTCAGTTCAGTTGGGATCAAATATAGCCTGAAACAGACCCAAAATATTCGAGTCCTTGTTAAGATCGGGTCAGATTAGTTCTATAATTCATGTCAAAAATTTAACAACTTTTTTACAGGTAAAAAATAAAGTTAATAGCGATATATATATATATATATAGAATGACTAAAAAATTTCAAATAAAACAAAAAAAGTGCCAAGTTCAAGATGAATTTTCATATAAACAATATTTTATTTTGCATTAACAAAGTGAACATAATCAATGACAAGTTTATAAACAACAACTTCAAAGATCAAATATTTAGAAAAAAATATTAAATAAAATATAAATTTGTAAGCACAATCAAGCTTAAGCTTGAGAAGGTGAGAAGAGGTGAGCTGTTAGGGTGAAAGGTGAGGAATTATTTTAGGTGGGATTCACTTGACGAATTGGAAAAGAGATTTAGGAAGAAAAAGGGGACTTGCTTTATATGATTCAGGTTTTGCATTGGATCATGTCCATTTTAGGTTGGGTAAAATTTTCTTTTTTTTAACCTAATTAGGTCCAGATGATTTATGGATTGGAATTGGTTTCGGTTAGAAACTACAAAATCCAAATTCAACCAGCTGGTTTTTAAAACGGTTCCAAATCTTGACACCAACCTAATCCATGGCAGAAAAAATGAATTACTCCCAATCTAATCGGGTTAGAACTAGACTAGATTAGATACAGGTCGACCCAAGCTATTTGCAGCCCTTTTACTTTATATGTGCTCAGTTGCTCCCAGAAAAAGACTTATAGAGTTATAGGTAGCGCGCCAATTTGGTGCCACCATGTCAGTGCATTACTCCTAGATTTTTATATCTTATAGGGCATGTAGATAATCACACATGCAATTTATCAAATAAGTAAGACTTGATAAACAACTCACCATGCTAAATTCAAGTCATTCTAAATCCAACAAAAAGAAATCATTGTATTTACCTCTCAAAACATTTTTTAAAAAAATGAATTTCTCTAGGATGCCATGTCCATCCATTAATATGCACAATATTTTCGAATGCTTAGATATATTTGAGATTTTATTTTTCTCTTTTAAGAGAAGAATTATAGTTGAGGGTTTTGGTGCATATTCAGCAAAGCATGTTACCTTGTATGATGCTATAATTTATGGTTTAATTTCTAAGGTCAGATGACAACATGATAATCTAAAATCTCTTAGGATAGAGTGGTGAAAGAAAATATTCATTTCCACTTCCGCTAGGAGTTTGGAAAATGCTCGTTTTTATGATCTACTATTTTTAAGAAGGGATTAAACAATAAAATATTCAACTGATCTTGATCAGCAAAAAGAAGTGCTACTGAGAATCTATTCTATTATTTAATTCACTAGCTTTGTCCTCTTTGTGAAGTTGATTGATGGAAGAGATATCACCATCTGGAATCTCCTTAAACCCTTTGTAACTGGTTTTGCTTTTTCTTCCTATCTTTAGTTATTCTTGATATATTTACTAAAAGTTTTCATCATCTTAATGATTTTCGGGTTGGGAATTTTATCCATCTGATTCTCCTTTAAAAAAAATAATTATGGTATTGGTTCAATATATTTTAATCCCATATATTTTTCTTTCTAGGATAACAAGAGACTATGGATAACAGGCAAATAGGCATATGTAGACAGCTTTAATTATTTTCTTTTACATTTTGAGATGTAATAGTAACTTACACCTTAGCAAATATAAAACTATAATAAATAAGAAAAGCTAAGGATAAAATAGATAATGATAATAAAAGTTAAAATAGTAAGTAGAGGAAAACGTATGCACAATTAAAAGCACAAATTGAATTTACAAAACCGGATGTTTTAAAAGTAGAAAAGCTATATAGTTAAAAAATATTTTTGTAAATTGAAAATAAATCATATCAAGAAAATACAAACAAAAGAAAAGAAAAAGTGGCAATAGTTAAACCAAGAAATATAGAATATAAAATCTAAAAAACATAAAATATGGAATATAAAATATAATATAATTAAATAAATCAAAATATAAAAATTGAAACCGTAAAATATAAAATATATTATTGATTTATTTTATAAATGGGGTGGGGTAAGGTAGGATAAGAGTCAAGACGCTAGAAAGATAGAGAGTGAAAGAGAGATGGGGTTCTTGAGATTGGAGAGAGAGGAGGGCTAGGTTAAGGAAGTCAGAGAAGGTGGTGGATGAGGATGATTATACATTAGGGCAAGACAAGAAGAGGGCGGTTACGAAAGTGATGAACTGCACTTCATTCGAATGGATTTAGAAGTAAATTTGGTCTATTTTGGCGCCATCCGATTCTGCACCAATCGCAGGGTAACAAGGGCTTCGGTTAATAGGAACCCTTAAGAAAAAAAAGAAAAAGAAAGCATTAATAGATAGGACGTGCTTGTATGGGAGTGTTTTTTTTTAAAAAAAATAATATGACGCTGCTGTAATGGAGAGAAAAGATAAGGGTGTATGATATCCACTCTTTCCTTCATATTGGCTACTTCATTAATTGTTGAGATCCATTTTATTAATTTCTAAGAATAAACATAAATTGGTCATGGATAAAAATAAATCTATACTCTTTTGCAGTAATAAACGGAAACATCTAAAAAATAAACACTAACTTCTTCAAGATAAACACAGATCCTCCATAATAAATACCTAGTCTATGTCGATAAACAAAAATACCGTAAAAATAAATACAAACTTGATGCCCCATCTTTGTTTTAAGTCAGAGCTCACTATGATAAATAGCAAGGATGGATGATCAATGCAAAGTTCAGATGCAATAAACACAAAAAAATATAGAATAAATACAATCCTTACAAGAGCAAGTAGAAATAGTCCATGGATAAGCAGAAACCTGCAATGTGTTCATTATGTTTCTACACTCCTCTTAAGAAATAAATAGAAATACCTAGAGAATAAACACTAACCTTTCATCAGTAAATATAAATGCTTTATGATAAACACTTAGCATGCGGCGATAAAAAGAAATATGACAAAAATATCAAAGATGTGGGTCCCAATAGTCAATGAAGTGCTGTTGCGCAAAACATAGGATCTAAACGGCGAACAAAACAATGCAATAACATTGAGAGAGGAAGAGAAATTGAACACACCATTAGAGTTGTAACCAAACTTTCGTATGTAAAAGAAGTAGGTAAAAAATGTAATAATATTATTGTTTTGTCTTCGTCTTCGAACTTCATATCAACACACTGCAGATCACTGATAATCTGATTGAACACGTTGATATGTTGGCTTAAATTAGCACCCTCCGCCTTCTTAAGACTGTACAATTTCTGCTTAAGATAGAGCTTGTTCGTCAATGACTTGGACATATACCGACTCTCTAATTTCGACCAAATTGCCGCCGGAGATTCCTCGCCCATGACATGATACATCACGTCATCAATCAGACAAAGCCGTATATTTGAAACAGCCTTAACATCCAATTTCTTCCACTTTACATCACCCATGTCATCTGATTTTTTTTCCATACAGGGCATTCACTACACCTTGCGATACTAATAGATCCTTTACCCTCCTCTGCCATAGCTCGAAGTTCCTAATTACATCGAATTTTATCATATCAAACTTTGCAGTAGAAATCCCTGCCATCTTATTTCTTTACAAAATAAAATATGAAAAAATAAGATCTGATAAAAATAAAAAATACCAAATAACGCCCATGTTCTCCTGATCAAAACGTGAGCGACGTCGGACGGATGCCGGGAAGCACTCGCGCGGTCGTCCTCCTCCTCCACGAGATCTGGATACTGACGGACACAGGAGCGGGTCTTCGCCGGTTCCGTCTCAGGAGTTTTTTTTGTTTTTTGTTTTTTTGCCTCTCGGGATCCGCCAAACACAGGGAAGAAGATGTCTCAGGGGTTTGGGCCGTATGGGAATGCCGGAGACGTCGCACGAGCCCTACCCGGACCGGGTCGTGCGCGTTCGGCGGTGGCGGAGTGCACGGGGAGTTCTTTCCTTGGGAGCCGCCGCAAACGGAGAAACACAGGGACCCACGGGAAGAGATTTCTCCTTCGGCTTTGTGGGGAGAAGACAACGTGACACGTGAAAATCAGCACCCACGTGAAGAACAAGAGAACTCCTACTTCTGTGTTCTCGGCTTGGGAGAAGCACCCACCACGTGAATTACTTTGGGAAGAGAAAATCACTATGGCCCCTTCCCCCACGTGAAACAAACCTCCCACGGAGGTTCTTCGCGGCCTTCAAGAGAGAACCCACAGGGAGAAAATTTTCTTTTCGTTTCCTCGGGTTGGAAGAAGACGGGACGCCCTCGGTTCTCCCCACATGAAGAAACATCACGGCAAGCGATTTTTTTTCTTTTTCCTGGTGCTCTAATATCAGTTGTCGCGAAAAACACTGGACCCAAAATGATGAATAAAACAATACGGAGAATTAAGAGAGAAAGAGAAAGAAAAATTGAATACATAGATTTTACGTGGTTTGGCAATGTCCCTGCGTCCACAGAAGCGAAACAGCTATAACTTTCCCTATCTCAAAGTCCCAATTTCTATCAACATTTTTGGTAGAATAAAACACTATATAATTACCCCAAAGATAAGCATATTCCGTTGCCACTTATTTTAACAAGTGTTTTTTTTATTTTAATATAGCACTCTTGTCTCAATAATTATTGAAGATTTTTTTTTTCAAAGTAGCACCGGCTCTAATGTGGAGAAAGGAAGAGAATGAATGAGCCGCTCGTTAATGCTTCTTTTTTTCTTAACAGCTCCCATTAAGCTATTAATGAAGGCCCTATTATTTCGAAATTGGTGCGGGATCGAATCCGAAAATGACCAAATTTGCTTCCAAATTCATTTGAATGGAGCGTAGTCTCTTTTTCTATATATAGATAAACAGATAGATATAGATGTATTTAAACTCATTACTTATATATATATATATATCATATAAAAATTTGGCTATATAAATTTTCTATTTATTATAATTTACTATATTTTTATGTGGTATTCCAAGAGGCGTCAAAAAAAAAAAAAAAATTATGCGGGGTTGGTATTATTGATGCTGATATTTACATCATAAGTTTGTGCACAGAGGCTCTTGTGCATGGTTCTCTTTTTACCATAAATACTGGTATTAATAGCAAAAATTCTTATACGATTATCGTTAAAGTTCATTATTTAATATACAATAAAATTTAGCTATTAAATTTTTTTATTTATTAGTATTTATTATATTGTAATATTGTAAATATTTTAAAAAAATTATAATCCATGTATTGCATGAGGATTGCATTACTGATACCAATATTAATAACGGGAGATTCTTCAGCTTTTCATTTATGACGTGGACATCAATACTGATGATAGAAATTTCTACTTGATTATTAATAAATATTTTATTTAATACATAAAAAAATTTGATTATAAATTTTTATTTATTTAATTTATTATATTGTTATATTATATATTTAAAGATAATAAAAAATGCAAACCAGATTTATGCTAGCTATTTTCTCGATTATAATTAGGAAATTGAGTTAATTAAAATATTTATTCATGATGGACAAATAGAAAGGAGATAAAAAAGAGTCCCCTGATTCTGAGGGAGGGGATCTTATCGGAATGACATGGGAGGGGGAGAAGAGTCAGATCTTAATAAACTTTCTTTTTTCGTCCGATTTATCTTTTCCTCCCCCCTGCTTTCTCTCTCTACCCGTCTCTCTCCCTCCCTTCTAACCCCCTCTAAAGGCCACGACTCGGTCCAAACGACCGACGCCTCTCTCTTCTCCTCCCCTCTCTCCGTTTCTCCACCCCTCCTCTTTCCCTTTCCCTTCTGCTGCTCTACTGCTCCCAGGTATCTATTTCTCCCTAAAGGCTCGATTTTGATCGGTTTTTTCGGCTTTCTTTTTGGTTTCTTTTGGTGGTTTTGATCTGGGCTTGTTGATTCCGGTGCTGGGATTGGGATTTTATTCCGTTTTGTTTTGTTCTGGGCTGGGGTAGAGCCGTTTTTTGTTCTCTTTCTCCTGCCCTGGTTTTGTTTCTGGATTGGAGGCTTGCCTTGCTAGTTGTTTGGGAGCTGTAGAGTTTGGAAGGTGGCATTTTCTGATGCGGTTTCTGGCTTTCTTGTCCTTTTTGGATGTTGCAAGTCTGTGACTGGTTGATGTACCGGCCTGCTTGTTGGATTTGCCTTTCCCTTTCTGTTCATCGTATCGCGTCTTCTTTGTCGATTGGAGGGAAATTTTTGTCTCGTTTTCACTTTGGAATTGGCAAATTACAGTGGGTTTTGATTCTATTTAAGCATGAAAGTGCGTTTTTTTTTCTTTTTCGGGTTTATTAATTGTTAACTCGTTCCACTTATTCTTTCATGTGATCGTATGTTGGAATATTTTCTACTTGGTTTCCATTTCGATTTTGGGCGCGAAAATTGCTTTTTTGGTTCTATTGTTTATAGAATCTGAGGGTTTTGCTCCCCGTATCTTTTTTTCTTTTATTTGTTTTGGTCTTTATGCTTTTGTGGAATACTAGTATGCATGTGAATTTAATAATGCTTTTGGGCACTGGAAGAGTTTTATTTCGATTTTTCTATCCAAGTTTGACTTCTCAGAAATAGACCTGAGAATTCTTTTTTTTTTTTTTTTATTAATATTGGCTTTGTTTTGCCATCTTCATTACTACGATCAAATTTGAACTTTTATGAGTGATCCTTTGTGGGTTTCTGTTGGTACAGCTATCTTGCTCGGACAGGCGATCACCAGTCTGCATCACAGAAGAAGAGGGATCTTCGTCCCCATAAATTCTTTGACAGAGGCGTTCATTTGATTTCTGTTTCGTGGTCTCAAAGTTCTTTCTCCCATGCTACCTGTCAGCAGGGGTAGAAGTCAGCCCAGGGCTGTTAGATCTTGGCCCTTTTCAGGTTTCTATTATTAGTTATCACATATTTAGCTCTTACTTTATAGTTGTCTGAGTTTACTTTTCCTGGGTGTATAAGCAGAATATAGCTTAACAAATTCAGTTTGTTGGGTACGGACTTTCTAAAATTACTTGGTTGAAATTTGTGTTCGTGTAATGATGCCCATATTCTTATTTTGTTTTTATTGTAGTTTTTCTTATTGCTAGTTAAGATATATAGTTTTTTTGAAGTATTGGAATATTTCATCGGTTGGAATTTTTGGTGTATTGTTTATGTTAATAATATATGCTGATGACCTTGTGCCGTAGAAATGCTGAATTTAAAATCATTTTACATGGTTTCTACTATTTCTTTGATTTCATTATTTCTACATGGATCTGAAGGCTCTCATTTTACAGGGTTGGATTACTCAGATTCAAGACGCAAGCCTCATTTTCTTGGAAAAGTTCTTGTGGCTGCTGTTCTCACAGCCTTATGCATATTCATTTTGAAGCAATCCCCTGGTTTCAGTGGTTATAGTGCAGTAAGCGTTCAAACCATTTTTTCAGTTGGTCCTATGTTTTACTAGGAAATTTGGATGGATAAGCTTATATTGTCAGTTTCTCAATCAATATTTTTCCTTTCTTGTCAGATTTTGCTCTCCAGCTTAAGCTTTTTTGGATGATATGAATTCCTAATTGTTCATGGAATTTAAATGTAGAGTTGAAGTTGATTCCATATGATGCTTATGTGCTTGAATCTGTTATTTTTGATCTGCAGTTTGACTAATCAACTAGTGTCTTGGATTGCTTTCCTCAGAACTTGGCTAGCAAGGTCTAAGTTTTGGCTGAAGTTGAAATATTTTGGCTGAAACCAAGGAATGTAGAACCGAGCCGAACCGGCTGGTTCTGCCCATTCCGAGCCATACCGGTGGCTCACCGGTACTGTTCCGCCATTGAAAACGGCTCGCTGTCGGAGCCGAAGAAGGAGAAGAGAAAGAGAGAACGAGCGGCGGTAGACGTCGGCGGTGGGCCGCGGGGGACCGGTAGAGGACGTGGCCGCGGCTAAAAAATTTGAGATTTGTTAAGTGAAGTTAGTAAATCGCTTGCCGACTTCACTTTAAAAATTTTATTTTTTTTAGCCGCGGCCTGCGCTGGCCCCCTGCGGCCCTCCGTCGGCATCCGCCGCCGCTTCTTCTCCCTCCCTCCCCCTCTCGCTCTCTCTTTCTCTTCTCCTTCTCCGGCTCCGGCGGTTTTCTCTCTCGGTATGGGCCCGGTACCGGTTCCTCCAACCTTGGCTGAGACCAATTGGTTTTGTTTGAAACCGATATGAGATCTTCCAATATTCTTAGCATCAGCCAGTTCGATTGAAATGGACTCATTTCAGTACAGTTTCAGCCAGTTTTGGAGGTTTTGGACAAAGCTAAACTTCATTTTTATGCATATGTTTTTGGGTTTTGAATAAAACACTTAATAAGCATATTCATGAACTTGAATATTATAGAATCACATACAGTCTAAGCATCTAGATGTTAGTATATAAACGATTAGAAGTCAAAATTTATACCAACTATTATGCTAGTAAACCTTTTTGCATAGGTGCTATGAAACCAAAACATAAAGAAAATATTTGTAATTTTGTAAAATGTATTATAACTTGCTTTTTTGTTTTGATATAAATTTGTTTTGGTATATCAGATTCTCAATCAGCGAAATAGTATGATCTTAAAATGATATCTATATTCGATCTCTGTAGCTTCTTCTTCTTGGTGTGGTCTTCTGAGATTTTACATTTTTGTTAAATTTTTACAGCTTTTTCTAAGGTTTCAAACCACTAAAACTTTACATACTTATCCTCAGAGGTTCCAGATACTGTAATTTTCTCTTGGATGATACATCAATATTTTCTTAACCTGTATTTTGAATAAATTATATTTGGAACAAACAACTTGAGATAAATATGGATGTGCAAATTGAGTTTTTTTTTCCTTTTGTTGTTTTCTTGTAGAATTATGGGACAAGGATATTTCCTCTTGATAATCCTACCATGTGATTTGTGATCGGCCACAAAAATGGCAAAATTGGTCATACCTGGCCACCAGCAGGTTAATTGCAAAAGTCCTCCTATGCCTTGTGAATGGGAAGACATAGTTATTGATGTTCTTTAATATTACTCATTAGAAAGACCTCGTTTCTTTGTGGATAGATGAAGAAAGCATGATGGAAACCTTTTTGGTAGGCAGCAACTGAAAAGTTACATGATTGTAGGAGAGATTTAAAATGTAAATTTTCTGCAGAAGCAAGAAAAAAGAAGTATCTTTTTCTTATTGGTGGGTATATGCCTGTACATTCCAACTGCATGAGTCTTAAATTTTTTTATAGTAATCTATGACGGTGGCTAAACAATATATGACTTATGATTCTTCTTGCAAGAAATGATAAATATTACAGCACTTTCTTTTTAATTTTTCTTTTCTGAAGCATTATTGTTCTGGTGTTTGGTAATTCATGGTATATGTCCATATAACAATGTGTAGCATGTGTCTCCAATGTGTTTTCAAGCAGCAGCTCATGTAACCCACATTCTACTTGTACATTTCATAATACTGCGCTCGCTGCCTTCTTCCCACCATGAAGTGGTACTCATACGGACTTCTTGCAAACTTTATAGCTTAATACAATTGCTTTGTTCTGGTTGCTCCAATCCACCTTTGCTTGTTCTTCTGGCTTCCCTCTTAATGACTATGATATATCTTGCATCATACAGTTTTCTCGTCATGAACCTGGGGTTACCCATGTCCTAGTAACAGGAGGTGCTGGCTATATTGGCTCACATGCTGCATTTCGGCTCTTGAAGGACTCGTATCGAGTAACAATTGTGGTAATCCACTGTTTCTTCACATAGACCTGCATCTAATGACCATTGGTGCCAACAGTTTAAAGTATCTATGGAAATAATTTATATTGTTGCTATGATTTTTACAGGATAATCTTTCTAGGGGAAATATTGGAGCAGTTAAGGTTCTCCAGGAGCTATTTCCAGAGCCTGGGAGACTTCAATTCATTTATGCTGATTTGGGCGATGCAAAAGCTGTATCCTTATCACTTTTTTTTTTCTAATTACAAATTGTCAATTTTCTGTGGTGAAGTTTTTTTTTTCTTTTCCCTATAAGATGGACTTTGAGGTTCATTCTTAAGTCAGTAATCAGGTTAACCAAATATTTGCACAAAACGCATTTGATGCTGTTATGCACTTTGCAGCTGTTGCTTATGTGGGGGAAAGTACACTTGAACCTCTCAGGTATGTTGATGTTTTCTAAATACCTCATCTGGACAAGGTAGTTGTTACTTGTTTGATTTGCTCAATTGCTGCAGCATCGGTTTTATTGCTGCATGAATTAAAGTTTCTGAAAACTACATGGCTACAATGCCGGCATTTCTTGACAGGCCATAAGCTTTAAAAACAATAATTTAGAGTTCTATTATATATTTTCTTGAACTAGGCCTAAGCTAACGGCTTACCTTGTATGTAACTGCCATAGTGGTTGAATGAAACAAGTTTGTGACTTCTGAGCATGTTTATCTGTTACTTTGGATTTTTTTTCCTCAAACCATGCAACAATTTGTTTATTTTTATTTTTTAACGACAGTTACATTTAATGTTTTGCTCTCTTTCTATTTTGAGTGGCACAAATTTCTTAATGGCTGGAGGTGCCAACTGGTTGAGTTGTCAAAGTGTCTTATGTTGATACAAGAGATATAGGTTAAATCCCGCCATCACTTTGAATTTTGTCAGGCTTCCACCCATCCCAATTCTGAAGAAAGAAATAAGAGAAAAATTTCTTGTTTAGTGGCTGGTGCATCAAAATGAACTTTGAGGCTCCAAGGCTTATAAATGAAAATTGCATTGCAAAATTTCTCTCCTACAAGAACAAAATCATCCACTCAATTTCCATGCTTTCAGAGTGATTTCACAAGAATTCACCAACCACTTCACACACCTTGGTTCTATTTTTTTTGTTCTGCTAATGATGCCTATCTGTTAACTATGACCATTAAAATAAGGCCATATATCTCTCTTACCTGCAAATATCTCATTTGTTTATATCATGAATATGAATGGATTCATTAAAAGCTCTGTTCTCTTTTTATTGTTAATTTATATGGTGGCTGTACTTTGTTGCTTGGTGTCAATAAAAAAAAGTCGAGACTACTTATATGTATAAAAGTCAAGTCATCCGTGAAAGTCAGAAAATACCTTGCACCTCAAGAAGAATTTTTTGATGAGAACTTCTTCTTCTCATAGCACGTATCCGGATAAAAGACATAAGACACGCGCGGGTCACTATCTGTTCTTCGACCGCAAGAGGAGCTGATTGAGATTGTTTGAGCAACTCGCGTAATCGTTGACCTCTTTCCAATTACTTGTGATGGATGTAAATCATCTAGGAAGCACGGATACTTCAAATCACATGCCATATCCATATTGGACACATACCGGATATTGATATCACCAGATACTTCTAGCATATGTTTCTGATACTTATATTAAATATCATATTTTTTTAAAATAAAAGAGGTTCACTAGATGCTACATATATACACTCAAGATACTTCTAGGATACCTCCAAAAATTAGGGTGAGGATTTTGTTGCTTTCTTTCTGTTTTTATTAATGCAATTCTTTTAATAATAAATGGTTGATTTTTGGAGTTTGTGATGTTGATATTAAGGTATGAGTATGGATTGTGTTTACTGATTTGAATGATGACTAAATTATGAGCTTGTAGAAGGTGATGCTAACATATAAAGTATTGACTATGTTTTTTTGATATCCTACCATGCTATATTGATTCATTTTTACATATATATAATAGTTATATTATTATCACTCGGTTCTTGCCATACTGTATCCTAGCTATTCAAGATTGGCCATATTGCTGTATCCGTATCATATCATATCCATAACCATGCTTCCTAGTAAATTATTAGGATGACTTAAACAGAAGATGGCCTTTGCATCACCTTAGTTAGAATTTAATTAGCAAATGTACAAGATCAATAAAATTTTTGATTGTGGGATCCTACTGTTATTTGGATTTCAAGCGGCCTTGCAATTCTGTTGAGACTTGGCTAGAAGCTGAACCATAGATGGGAACTGGGTTGTTCCTTATATAATATCTTTTGTAAGTCCTCAGTTGAAGCAAAGTTCTTATGTTCGACTAGTTTCTTCGAATATCAAATTAGTTAGGTTTAATTCATCTGGAATGTGGAAACACCATTATTTTATTCTTTGATTTTATGGCTATATTACTTCATTCCTTTGGTAGTTACATTACTTCATTTTTAAACATCAATAATTTTGCTGCATTTTGCATTTTGATTCATTGAATTGCCACTTGCTTGAGCATTCACTATAATTTCAATAGGCTATTATTTCCGAATTGTTCTGCGATGTCAGGCTATTATTTCAGAAATTTGGTATCTCGGGTTTATTAATGCTTATTTAAATAGCTTTTGTTGTGCAACAGGTACTACCACAATATAACTGCAAACACATTGGGCATTCTTGAGGCCATGGCAGCACATAGTGTTAAAACGCTTATTTACTCGAGCACATGTGCAACTTACGGGGAGCCTGAAAAAATGCCTATTACAGAAGTAACTCCTCAGGTCAGAAGACAGTAGCATCTAAGTGTTTGACTGGAACAATGACATTGCATTAGCTTTGTTGGTTTATAACCATTAGACCTATCAGTATACATATATTAGAAGGAAAAAAATATTTACTTCCTAGTATTCTAATGGACTGCACTATTATTGCTAAATGAACTTGGAAGAAAAAAGGAACCTATATTAGGCTGTGAAATTTGGATACATGTCATCGAAACTAATTTTCTCTTGCAAATGTAGTTTCCCATTAACCCATATGGGAAGGCAAAGAAAATGGCGGAAGACATGATTTTGGATTTCTCAAAGAACTCAGACATGGCTGTGATGATCTTAAGGTATGTTGCATCTTACACAGACAAAAATTCTTGAATTGAATGGTGGGCAGAGATTAATTATCATTATCCCCAACATTAGATATTTCAATGTCATCGGATCAGATCCAGAGGGAAGGTTAGGTGAGGCTCCCAGACCTGAATTACGAGAGCATGGACGGATATCTGGTGCATGCTTCGATGCAGCATCAGGAATCATTCCAGGGCTGAAGGTACATTACTATGAAACTACAATGCTTCAATCAGCTAAGAAATACCACTTACAGTAGAATGTTGATTTTTCTTTTGGCCTCATTAATAGGTTAAAGGAACGGACTATCCCACGGCTGATGGAACTTGCATAAGAGATTATATTGATGTCACTGATCTGGTTGATGCTCATGTAAAAGCCCTTGTCAAGGCAACTCCTAACAAAGTTGGTATCTACAATGTCGGTACTGGAAAAGGTCATTAGAACTTCTCCTGGCATTCCATTCTTTCCTGCCATTATTTCTTTGCAATGTTCTTAATGTTAGATAGTAGCTTGTGGCTGTTAAGATAAATTATAATCTTATCATATTATATTAGTCTATTTCTGCATTCAATGGCTATAAACAACAGGTGTAACATACTTTGGGTTGTACTATTATAAAAATTTTCTAAAATGTTGTCATATTACTTATCAGGTAGATCGGTTAAGGAGTTTGTGGAAGCGTGCAAGAAAGCAACTGGGGCCAACATTAAAGTTGAATACCTTGACCGCAGACCAGGTGACTACGCTGAAGTGTACAGTGACCCTTCAAAGATTAATCATGAACTCAACTGGACTGCACGGTACACTGATCTTCAAGAGAGCCTTTCCATTGCATGGAGATGGCAGAAATCACATCGAAATGGCTATGGATCACCCTCAGCTATGACTTTTTGATTAAGCTTTTTGAATCATTCGTTATATACCTGGATGGAGATGTGGGCTTTGATTTGGAAGCCCTTCGCTGGCATCCGTTGCTTAAATTTTAGCAGAATCATTTCAGCAACAAACAAAAAGGATGTAGACACATAGGAGAGGCCTTTTATGAGCGAAGATTTCAGGGATAGGGACATTGTTCATTTATTATTTTTGCATGGGACAGTAAAAAAGCATTGATCAATGCAGCTGATCATTACACACCATGCTTGATTAGTCTCTCTTGTAATATGCTTATCATTATGTTATACAATGAATCAAAAGGTGATATTTGTTCTCTCTCTGGTTCAGTGTTGGTTTCTAGCAGTGATATAGAAATTGTTGTGTGGTCTATCTCAGCTTTTGTTCAAAGTTCTTAATAGGATATGAAGTGCTTCAAATTTACTGCAGGGTTCTACCTGGCCCTGCAAGACATCAGAGGTCACCAATCAATAAGTATTCTTAAAGTTCTGCCATCGCCCTTCAAGTCCATCAAAGCCTGAGGATGATGTTAACCCTTTTTCTTAATGGTCACTGCAGTAACTAGCCACAATGATCTAAAAACTCTTCTGTTGAGATAACATAACTGTCAGAAAGTCTCTCTCTCGCCCTGTCTTACCCCGATGGCCCTATTATATTAATTAGGTGAGTCGATCTAAGTAAAATATTTGAAGATGGTGTCGGACAGGGATAAAGATTTAGAGTGAGGAAAAAATTCTAGGAATCCATGAAAAAATTTTAAAAGAAGTTGCGTAATTAAAACTGGTGGAAAAGAATGTCAAGATATAGATATTCTTTTTGTTAAAAGGAAAACAAACACATCAGTTAAGGACCATGACAAACAATAGCAACACTACCACCACCAACAAAATTATGTATCGCCATGAATTCTGTAATTGTGCGGTAGGGTTAATCATAAAAGACTTCATCAATGAAATATATAATGGTGCATAAATTTGAGTAATTTAATTATCTCAAAATATGGAAAATTATTCAAAGAAATAGAAAATTTTAAATAATTAGAAGAACCATAATGATTGCTTTTAACCACCCTGAGCTTATGTGACCTTGCTTGACCTTCATTACATAGGCTGAAACATCCATTTCTAATTAAATGCGATCGTCGTTCCAGATGTCACGCAGGTAGAAGCAGTGAATCAGAATTATTTCTGCTCTTTTGGCCCTCCAAATGCCTTCCTACCTGGTTCTTTACTGCAGTAATTATTAAAATATAAATAAAAGTGCACCTCAATTGTAACCTTCTTTTTCATCCTTTTCTTTTGTTTGATTACAGGACCATCTAGATCGAATTATCTCTTATGGACTTGATGTTGATTTCAATGAGAATTTGATGAGAAGGAATATATTTATTAGATCTACTCTAAAATCTCGATTGGTGGGATCATGACCGTCTATCATATGATCTCTTCCTTAACCGAAATACACGGTGCACTTTGCTAATTTTAGTGGAATGAAATGCTAAATATGCTGAGATGACCTATATCTCCACTTTGAGGTCTTGACTAACCTCTTTAAGAAGCTGAAGGTGCATACTCAAGAAAAGAGTGGTCCATCTCATTTCTCTCTTTGGATAAGTCTATAATTCTGGAGTCACCCATACTCAAACCAGGCTTACACAATTAAGCTATTGACACCAACAATTGCCAGTACATTTGTCTTTGGGCCCCTCATTCCTAAAGACTTCCCCTTCAGCAGATCCAGGGTTCAAATGTTGGATATTACTCCAAAAAAAAAAAAGAACACTACATGGTCCATCATATATAGTAATAACACCATAGATGATTCATAGAGTAGATGACTAGAATGAGCTCTTGATCTTATTGCCATAGGACTAGGAGTAAGAAAAACCATAGCATTGCAAGGATAAGGATAAAATCTCCAATGCCTTTCCCTGCAGCGCAACCACCCCCCTTCTCTAACACTTGCTAGCCAACACGAAAAGCTTCGACCAATGGAAATCTCAATTAAAAAAATCAAAATTCAGAAAAAAGAATTGTATTATTTGCTGCTGCTCCAAACAATAATATTCATTTTTAAATATCTTAATTAAAAAATTAATCCATTTCTTAGAAGGAGTTGGTCCGAGCTCGAAAACCCTTGATTACCATAAATAATTGATAACCAAGGAACCACCTATACACAAAAAACATAGACCCATGGGTTGACCACATTATCCCAAACCTAGAGCTGGTTTGTTGGTCATGCTCGCTGGTCCAGTGAAAAGCATAGTTACTGGGTCTTCTATAAATTAGGTTCCCAATAGATGAACTATGATGAGAAGAGTATGGTCAAGAGTGGGAAGATGGGTAGGAGGGAAGGAGGAAAATCTAAACAAAAAATTTTCATCGATCTTCTTGATAAGGTAAAAATTGATTTTATTTATTCCGAGGAGAATAAATATTAGCAAAAAAGAACTAATTTGTAGCTATTTACCAAGTTAATTCTAACTCAAGAAATCGATAGAATAAGAAAACAATTTTACCAGTGGTTTGCAATAATTTCTATGCATTTTTTTAATGTTCCCATAATATTGTTTTCTTTAGTTTGTCTATGAACATTTTCTTGTTTCTAAGGATCTTTACTTCACCATTGTATTTTGTTTCTTGTATTTGTCTTATTTCTTGCATTTATTTTTTCTTAGAGGCAACTATACATAAAAGTAATCATGGATTGGACACTTTGTCTTCTATTTAAGGGAATTGACTTTCTCAATGCTACCAAGATGATTTCTCTGAGCAAACAATCCCCTGCAATCCAAGTTGTAACAAATTCTCATTTCTTATTTACATAACATTAACAAAAAAAAGAGTCCATATCCTATACATAGACTATGAGTCCATAATTTCTTTATTTATTCATTAAACTCTCCATAAGAACCCTAGGTTTAATCCCAGGTGGTGTAAATTTTTTTTGGAGTTTTTTTTTTTAAGAAGCTAGTAGGGGCTAATCTCTACCCATTATCCTATACTCACCTCACCCCATCTAGGTTGGAGCCTAAGCTTTTGGATGGTGATGTAGAGCTTGCAAATTGGGGTCAAAACAGGGATCAACACTACTAACATTTGAACCCCGTACTCTTACTGAAATGGCAAAGTAGGTTGAGTTGGATCAAAGATGTACATAATTGAATCTAATCCATATTTTAATGGGTAGAAAAATTTGAAACCAAATTAAGTAATAAGATTCCCTTTAGTTTGGATCAAATCTTATTAATTTCATTAATCTATCAGATCTTTTAGGTCAGATTGGGTCAAAAATCACAAAGCATATTAAACATTATGTAAATTACTTACCTAATTATATCATAAACAACAACAACAACAGCAACAAAATAGTAAGATGCATGAAAAAGTTACCGAACATATATTCTATATATTAAAATCTTATGGATAACTACATATAATTGTAATCAATAGCATAAATTATCGATAAACTATATTATGAAAAAGAAATAATTACTTATATTTAAGGCAGATTTGTCAATATAGAGGATACAATTTTTAGACTGATTCAACTATGGATTAGAAATTTAGTAGTCCAAACTGGGTCATGTGCTTTTAATCCATACCTAATTCAAATAACTTCGGTATAGGTTGGAACAGATAAATTACTTACTGGTTCTGGATCAAAAGTGGATCAACCGGAGCAACTTCCAGCCCTGTAAGTCAAGCCTATATGGCTGTGCTGAAATTAAATATTCTGCAGTAAATGGCATTTGAGAGTGAGAGAAATGTGTCAACATACGAACATGATATGGCTAGGAAAAATTTAGTCTACCCCATGCCACAATCGAAGACCATATGGCAATCTAGTCTACCATGTCACTATCTAGAACAGTCAGTCACCTACTGGTCAAACATTCACACATATATGTATGTACGTATGTATGTACATATATGTATATGCGTGTCTTTCTGTATTTATGCATGTTTGTATGTGTGTGTATATATGTATGTGTCTATATATATATATGTGTGTGTGTCTTTCAGTATGTATGTATGGAGAGAGTGAGAGAAGGAGAAAGAGTGACTTGGCTACGCTCGGATGGATCTTCACTTAGATCTAGTAAGACCAGATGATAAAGATTCCATATCGATGGTCCGAACTGTTGGAAGTGATTGACTACCTTTAAACTACTTATACGCCACAAATCGTGCAATTTAGAGATTTCTAGTCTATACATCAAGTAGTCAAAAAAGAGATAGTTTAAGTAACACAAAACAACATATTTTTTGACCATTTGGTGCAAAGGCTAAAGGTCTTCAAATTATATGATTTATGATGTGCAAACTATTTAAAGATAGTGGATTATATTTAATGGCTCGGATCATCGGTATGGAACCCTTGTCTAATCTTAGAGGTGGCAATTTTTTACTATTTAACCTGTTTAACTTATTTCAAGCTATTGTAAATTTGATTACAATATTTATTTAATAACATGGTCAGGTGTTGTAGTGGATTTTTGACACATATAATAAACAGGTTAAATTCAGATTGACAGATTTTTGATCTATCATGTATCCAACCGGATCTTTATCTGATCCAACTCGACTCGATTGCCAGTCCTATTCGATCTAGATCTGACTGAATTTGTGTATACGCATGTGTATATGTCTATATGATGCATGCATGAATGTGTGTACGTATATATCTATGTACGTACGTAAGTATGTATGTGTGTGTATAAATGTATGTGTATGTATGTATATACGTATATGTGTATGTATGTATGCATATCTTTGAATATGCATGCATGCATGTGAGTGCATGCGTGCACGTGTTCATGCACGTGAAGTGTCTACACAACTTCTCATCGAGCGTGTACCCATAATTTCTCATTGACTTAGGCCGGTCAGGCGAGCTTAGCATGACATGCAACGTGGAGGTCGTTTGGCTATGCCAGGACCAAACCCTCTACCGTCCCCCTTCTACGGTACATGCTGGGTATAATTGAGTGAATATGTTGGCATCCATCTGTATTTTGGCTTGGTCCATGGCATCCTAAGACTCGTCTATTCCATGGCACAGCCGCAGAATAGTTTAGTCTATTTTATGTCACTATCCAAGATGGGTTGGTCAGCTACTACTTCAATGTACATATAACTACACGTATTGTGGATGTATGTAAAAGCCTTTGGCGTTATTCCCGTATATGCCAAGCATGAGCAAGAATATGTTAATGATTGGTTGGTTCAAGATACTGTAGATTTCAATCTATTCCATGCAACAAACTGTAGAATAGTTTAGTACGTTCCATGTTAGTATTCAAAATAATTCAGCCATGAATGCATGTATTTGTGTATGTGTGTACATAGGGATGGACTACGCTCCTCTCGAGAGAAAAGGGTGCTTATCCATCTCAGGTCCAAGATCAATAATCTTGTACTTAAATTGAAGATCCATGTCATTGTTCATGATTTATACCACTAAAATTACTTAGAAACCAAAAATCAGGTGCTTTGATGATCTCCAACATAGCATCAAGCAGACAAAAAAATAGACAATTTCTATTATGCTAGTCTGCTAAAATACATGAAAGTATTTAAAGTAAAAGTCCATCTTCTTAACCAAAAATCAATAGTTTTTAATTTTTGAATTCTAATAAAATATGGTCTCATATTATTTTAACCATTTATCTTTATGTCTACTTAATGCATAGGTTATATGTATCTATATATGGGTGCATGGATGTATATGTATGTGTGTGTAGGTATGTATGTATTTGCATATTATCCATTTCTCATTGATTTAGACCTTACATGAGATCAAAGGTGCTGTCCTAGGATCAAACCGCAGTACATTTCTATTGAAAGAACATGTGTTTGGCTCGGCTCAAGATATTTTAAGATTCAGTCTGTTCCGACTGCGGAATAGCTTACTCCATTCCATGTCACTGTTCAGAATAGTTTTAGTCGGCCACCAACCCAATTTGGACCATAAAAGACTACATCCAATGTTAGATACAGCTAATCAACGGAAATTAAGACAAAAGACTTTTCGTGGTTGGCATTTCTAGCAACGGACATCCAATAGAATTTCCAGCCAATTCCCCGGCCGACAGGATAGTTGATAAGAGGTTGCTATGTCGCCAGGCTTCTCAGGTCAGTCTCCATCCCTTAATATCCTTCCTCAACTTTTTATTCCTAGTTTCTGAGTGTCATAGGCTTTGATTTCGATTCCATTTCCTCCTTCCAGAACCAAATGTATTAAGGTTTTATGTGGAAGTGGTGCAAGGTGCAATAACTATCCAAAGCTGCCTTTCTATCTGCTGCTTTCTCATGATGTTCTAAGATTTCTGCATGGCGAGCTAGCTTGCAGCTCAACAGCTGAAACCCTTCTCCCAAAATGGAGGATATACTCTAGAATCAGGAGGCTCCTTTCGAGGTTAAACTACAGGTATCTTTGAATGCTCGGTGTTTTCACCCTTGTTCTTTGGGGAAAAAAAAAGGAATCTCATGTATCTTGGCATGTCATCCTTTCTTTAGTCCCAGCTGTTTATAATGTAAAATTTCAATTGATGACCATTAATGTAAGCATGCATAACAACTAGACTCTTTCTAACAAAACGGAAGATGAGACTTTTTGGCCAAATTGGCTAGCAAACGATTGCAGTCGCATGCTAGCTGAGTTGAGAACTAAAGGTTTCATATCTGAAAAATGGAGCATGCAGCAGAGCGCACATGAAGGATATATTCAGCTCAAATAAGCAAGCAAATAAGAGAGCTGTTTGTTGGTATACATATATATTCAGCTAAAATTCGCCTCAGTCAGTTAAGGAATGAGTCAAGCTAGAACTAAGAGTAGCTGGCTCGAGCTCGGATTCATAAAGCTCAAAATATAAATATACAAATAATTTACATATTATATCATCTTAATTATTGTTATTTATATAAAATATTTTATAATTATTTGTTATAAATTAATATAATTTATGTAGATTAATAGAATATATATAAACTATAAAATCAAATTATAATTAGTGTAATTAGATCAAATTAGATAAACAGAAGTCTTGAAAGTCTTTAAGGCATTCATCAATAGCTCAAGTTCAATTCGGAACTAAACTGAACTGGCTCAGGCTTGACTTGATTATAGAATAAGTCTAGTTTGAGCAAGGCCTGGCTCCCTCTTGCTTGGCTTATTTACACCATCATATGAAAACCTATTTATCATGTCAAGTTCAAAGATGAATGGGTCTTAAAAAAGCCTTACCAATAAAAGGGGTTCCAAAATGGTGAGTTGGGGCTTATCTTAATGATTGAGCCTCTTTACCTAGCAATTAGAGATTATGCATTTGAGTCTTGGGTGGTGCATCCACAAGTATTTGGGATTGGATATTTATAGTACAGATGTCTCCCACTCCCTTCTCTATGTAAGGGTTCTATATATAATGAAGACTAGGACTATTGGATGTAATGCATATGGTTTAAACTGCCCAATACCAAATCCCATGACCTAAAAAGGATTTTTTTTGGAATAATACATATTAAATGGAAAGAGATAACTTTCATTCAGAGGGATCATGTATGCTTGCAATGATCTTATAGTGTGGACCATTGGATCGGCATATTTCAATATGACAACTTACGGGTCAATAGTTTGATAATCCCATTATTTTTTTTCTTGTAAAAAATATAGCTTTGATCTCATAATTGGATTATCATGAATATCTGATTGCTCAAGAATAATAAAGATGTGCGCTATTAACTTGTCTTTATCTATTCATATTTGCCTTCAAAGCTGCATGGTTTTTTTTTCCTTCACCACCACGACCACGACCCCAACAGTAGACACCATTCACGCTGAAGGACTCTACCTAGATGGGCGCAACAGTAGTGTTACAAAAAAAAAAGATTAGTGTGAAATTTTCATCCAATGCTCTAAGCTAACTCCAACGTAGAGTTTATGAGAGGCATGGGAGGCAACAAATATCCCGTTAAATGCATTAGTTACAAAAAAAGTTTATATACTATATGTACATCTCTCAAAAGGTGGCGAGATCTTTATGTAGTTTGAGGTAATCCAGTTACAATCCATATTCTTGACTGAAGGTAGTTTGAAACTAGAAATCACAAACAAAATTTGGTGCATCTTGGGTTCTCTTGCATGATTATTCCTGCTTTTATAAACCTGCTTTGATAGGAATAAGGCTTATGATCTAGGGGTTTATTTCTGCTTTTCTAAACCTCCTTTTCGTTGTGTATATTTATTTTGCCGCAAGGGTTATCATGATTTCTATCCTTTTCCAGAAGTGTTTTTTATCCAAAATTTTAATATGAATATCTTTTCCATTATTTCCCACTGTTACTTTCAAAATAAAGGAAAAATGGATGCGAACTGATGAAGAACGACAAACATCAAAAACAAAAGAAAAATATGCTCGGTCGACCATTTTTGTGATCGTAATAATAGAGTATATCTGCTGAAGTTCACAAGCCATACAAATGATTTAAGTAAACCCAGGTAAGGTCATCACTAACAAAAGAGGCTTGTCTCAGCTGACCCGCGAGATCAGCCCTACAAAATGGTTTTGTTAGCAAGCTCAATACAAGGGGGTTTGCAAAATTATTAAAACCACATACACACAGACACGCGCAGAGTTGTGATATGTGACTATCCCATTCCTCCTTTCTGTGCTTCCTGTATTGTTCGAGATTTATGTGCAGTACTAGCTAGTTCGAATCCCCAAGAAGATGAGATCCAGCATAGCAAATACCAGCCCACCAATGGCAAACAAAGTAAGTACCCTCACAGTCTTTTCCAGGCTTTGTGTTCTTGGACGTGTGAATGCCAGTAGCATCCAACTCATGCTGGACATAAAAGCCACGGACATGAGGAACATGCAGGTCTGAAGGTGGAAGTCATTCTCTTCGCTGCCGATGTGCATCGAGTAAACCGCCATCAATGTTGCAAAAATGAAAGTGGTAATGGTGATCGAAGAGGTGTCAGGCTCGCTTTCACCACCTGTGGCATTGTGAGCTTGGCTCGGTCCATCTTCCTGGTCGAATTCCCTGATCAACCAAACCACAGCTGCAAAGAATATCGGGAAGAAAGCCAGGAAAATGAATTCCTTCAAAAATTCATAAGCAACTGCTAGCCCTATCAGTGCTAGCAAACCAAACAAAAAACAGCCGAGGGCTGTGATGAAGGTAATGAAGCGCGATCTAGCATTGCGATGGAAAAGTGGAGGTGGTACTGTGGTAAGCAGCATTGCCAGAAGACCAGAAATAACAGTGAAGAAGATGAAGACCTCGGAGAACCTAACAGGAACCTGACCGATAACTTTAGAGAAATTTTTGAAGTAACCAAAGATGGTAGCTACCATTCCTCCGAAAGCAGCGACGGTAACTGATGCAGAGAGGTCAAAGAAACGCTTCAGCTCTGGTTTATGATCTTCATAATCAGTGACCTCGCGGGCTTGGCCTGTGTTAATTTCTTTATAAAGGACAATGATGACAATCACCATGACGGGAAGCACAAGGATGGTGACCTCGCCATAGTTTGGATTTAGCAGAAGCAAAAGGCTGACTGAAGTTAGCATCGTAAGAATGTCGGTGGTACAAATTAGGATCTTGGCAGCGACATAAAAATGTTCGTTGATGTGTTCACGCGATAGCAAACAAGAAGTGAGCACCATCAGTGTGAGATCAGCTAAGAACGTGAAGGATAGAAGGCTACAACAGACCATGAAGTAGGAGCTAATGGCATGTTCGGTTATGTCTTCACGGACAGGATAGTATGCCGCCATTGTTCCACTAATCATTAACATGATCTTTTGTGAGTACTCCGAGGATTGTTTCAACCAATCTTTATTGCCATCCTATTCACGTAGAGAATCTAGTTATAATAACATGAGGGAGGGGGGGGGGGGGGGGGGGGGGGGAGGGAGGCAAGGGCAAGAAAGTAGTGCTCGAAAATTTTCATATAATAGATATATTTAAGAAAACAGTTATGGTGCGATAAATGTTTGCCGTGAATCCAATGTAATGAATTCCTTTAAGCAATATTAAGAAACTAAAGTATATATACAGGAGATCTTTCAACAAATAAAAATAGCAGTTAAGACCTTGCTAAAGTACACTACTGACAAGGAGATAACTATAAATTGCTGTGGTGACAACACTTAATTAAATCTGCCCACTGTAAGGGATCATAACTTTTGCATAGTCCTTTTCACTAGTAACTAATTATAATGCACGAGCAGATAAATGCAACTTGTAAAAATATTAAATCTCAAATAATTTAATTAAAACCTAAATTTTAAAATTTTTGAAAATATTTAGTTTATAGTTAAACATTTAACTATAAACTAAATATTTTATAGGTTCAGATGTTTCTTTCTTCCTTGTTCAATAAAAGCTTTTAGATTTTAAATATTTCAATTAAACTTTTTTCTTGCTAACTTGAATTTACTATTAGTTGTTAATTTGAAATGTCTTCGTTCATTTTCTTTATACCTGAAGTCTAGCAATATTATAATCCCTTCTTTATAGAAGTCTTGGATATTCTACTGAGGCTTCTAAGAGAGAAATCTAACTAAAGTTGCTAAGGGTTATTTTTGGAATTAAAAAAATCAAGAAATTAAGATGCTTTTATATAGTTTAGGGTTCCATTAGTTAAAACCAAAGAAGTCTTGAAGATTTCTTTTATATTAAAGACTTAAAATGGCAATATGCCTAGCTATAATAGATATTTAATGCATGCCAACCAGCACAAGTCAAAATATATATTACCTAGCACAAGACTTCCCTGTAGACATGCCATATAAGACATCAAAAATGCTATACTCACAAACAACCATGAAAATATGATGAGAAATATTGGTTAGAGAGCCACACTTAGTCAAGTCAGTTTTCAAATTTTGAGATTTATAATGTAGTATATAACTACTCAAAAAATTACTTCATTTTTGAAATCTAGTTAATGAATGAACTTTTTTTGGTAAAAAATTAATGAATGACCTTTCCTTAGAAAACAAATATAATTAGATCCATGAATTAGGGATGGAAACACCTGAAATGCTTTGGAATTAACCTGCAATTCCTATTTCTGATATGAAAGAACATAAAATATCACAACATGTATTCGCTGGCACTTCTTTCTTTTTGTCTTGTTGCAACGGCTATGGCAACTTAACCTCGTTACTCTAGGAAGCTGACAAGGTACAACCAAGAGATTCAAGATTTCATGCCGTATCCCATTCTAAACCCCATTAATATTAGAGCGCCTCTCCCTCATCACTGTGCTTCAAGATCCATTTAGTAGCAACAACTATAATAACTAATTGACCTCCTCGCCCTCCCTTCCTCTTTCTATCTGAGTTTAACGTCACGTAAATGCATTTGATTCAAGTGATCAGAAAGTGTGACTTTTTTCACCTTGTCAGAAATAGAATTTGGGTTAGTTACAAACATTTACATCTCATAATGCTGACATGCTTCCAAAACACAAATTAGATAATTATGGCACAAAGAAATTATCTATAAGGATATAATCAAGATACATAAACGTACAATCTGTCGGCATCATGACCTGAACCTTGGTTCAGAATAAAAAACAAAATATAGAAGACTAAGTAAACGAAGTCAACCTCAAAGTTGGGGACGAGAGGAGGTTTGATGAGAATACCTAAGAGCAAGGATCTGTTCATGTTTGGTTCCATTGTCAAAAAGAGAAGACCAGGAGAAGCGCCAGTTCTTTCAAAGCCATGTTTAGTTAGCAAAAATATAATTTGGTGGAACTACTAAAAATATCAGTAAAAAATATCCATACTCCCAGATAAATTAGTTCAACAAAAGAACTAGAAACAGCACTAGAATCGGAAGAAGAGAAAGTGGCATATAATAATATCAAGTCGTCCTTGAGGAATTTCCCTCGGAAAAGGAAAGTAATGGCTATAAATAATTCTAACAGCAAAAGGTCAGAAGCTACTCATAACAAGTCATTGAAGAGATGAAGCAAAAAACGAAATCCAAAAATTAAACTAGATGATCGCAGACAACAGGTTCCAAAGACCTCATGTAATTTATAGTTTGAGACGCAGCAATTGAAGTCCATGGTGTTTATTATTTATATATCTTTCCGTCCATGTGATCGATCATGATAGCACATGTAAGTCATGGGTTCTACTTCAGAAATTCACAAAATAAACTTAAATCACTAAGCTTTCAAAACATCGTAGAATCATCATATAGGGTATAGAAAAAATAAGAACTATTTGAAGCGATAGGATCTTCAAATTCGAGGCAAATTCTTCCAGTAAAACAATAGAAATCAGCTTTAATTGCACTCTTGGAAGAACGGAACTCCCTGCCGGAACTTAGAATATGCCCTCAAATGGTGAACCTGCTCAGGACTGCTCCGACTCACTTCCTCAGACTTTAATTTGTTTTCCCTTCATCAGATCTGAAACAGACACAAGCACCCTCACAGCTTGGGTCAACCTTTTATAACCAAACCTCATGTAAATACCTTTTCGATGAATAAATTGGGTGGTTAATCCTCCCGGTTCATCAAAAAAAAAAAAAAAAGAAGCCAAAATAGACATCTCATTTTTCTCATATTTGAACTGTCACTGGGACATATCAGAAAAATAAAGTGAGGTTCCAAATGAATTGGAGAGATTTCTCAGAAGAAAATTCTGGGCTTTTCACCCTATCAATAACCAAGAAAAATTGAAAAGGTACATGATATTTGTGGATAAAAACTTTGAGTTGGAGATTTGCTATTATGCGTCAAAACCCAGGACCCTCGAACTTGTGTAAAATAAAGAAAAATCAAGAAAAAAGAAATCTACAAGCTGACAAGGGAAGAAAATCGTTGGCCGCTCCTAGCTTCAGAACATATCAAAAGAAAACCAAGTGTGTTAGGACAGTGAATTGAGATCACTCTACCTGAGGCTCTTCACGATCACCCATCATCTGGAGACGGAGGTTTTCTTAGTGAGCACGGTTTAGGTGGAGGAATGCAAAATGTTGTAAGAAAGAAAGGGATAGGTACTTAGGGCGGAATAATTGGATGACCGCATGGAAGAGGTCAACAGAGGCGACTCTAATCTTGGGCCAGGCCGGCCATTTCAGGATGATGAATGAAAATGCTCCCTAACGGTACACTGAAATGTGAGATGCCCCAGGAGTCCCAACCCGCCTCTCCTTAGTGCCTTCTCCAACTAGAACCCGCCTCTCCTTAGTGCCTTCTCCATGGTATGCTGATGTAGTCAACTATCTAGTTACTGAACGAATGCCCCGTTCATGGACCAAACAAGAGAAATTCCGCTTCCTAGCTCGTGTAAAATGGTATTTTTGGGATGAACCATACTTGTTCAAATACTGTCCTGATCAAATCATCAGACGATGCATCCCTGAACACGATCAAAGGAATGTCCTTTTCTTTTGTCATGACCATGCTTGTGGTGGTCATTTTAGTGGGAAGAAAACTGCTGCAAAAGTTTTGCAGTGCGGATTTTATTGGCCCACACTTTTTCGAGATGCGCATGACTATTGTAAATCTTGCGATTGATGTCAACGATTAGGAAAACTCTCGAGAAAGAATGAGATGCCCCTGAACCCTATCTTAATTATAGAAATTTTTGATGTTTGGGGTAATGATTTTATGGGTCCTTTTCCTATGTCGTTTGGGCATCAGTACATTCTTGTGGCAGTTGACTATGTATCAAAATGGATTGAGGCTATCGCGTGTAAGACCAATGATCACAAAGTGGTGATCAAGTTCCTTAAAGAATCTATCTTTGCTCGTTTTGGCACCCCTCGTGCTATCATTAGTGATGGGGGGAAACATTTTTGTAATAAAATCTTTAAAGCCCTTATAAGAAAGTACAACATTAATCACAAGGTCAGTACACCATATCATCCACAAACAAGTGGACAAGTCGAAATTTCCAATCGGGAGATCAAGACCATCCTTGAAAAAACTGTTCATACATCTCGGAAGGATTGGTCTCTTAGGCTAACAGATGCACTGTGGGCATATCGGACGGCTTACAAAACACCAATTGGAATGTCTCCATATAGAACTGTCTATGGCAAGGCCTGCCATTTACCTGTTGAGTTAGAGCACAAGGCCTATTGGGCTATTAAACATTTAAATTTCGATCTTGACAAAGCAGGAGAACATAGAAAGCTTCAACTCGATGAGCTTGAAGAAATTAGAAACGATGCTTACGAGTGTGCCAAAAAGTACAAAGATCGCATAAATATTATGCATGATAAAATGATCATTCGTAAGGAATTACACCAAGGACAAAAAGTCCTTTTATATGATTCTCGATTACATCTATTTCCTGGAAAACTTAAATCTCGCTGGACTGGCCCATACACAGTAGAGAAAGTGCACCCGCATGGTGCAGTAGTAATATACAATACCAAGGATGGTAGGTCCTTTCAAGTCAATGGACATCGTTTAAAACCATACCTTGAGTATCTGAGTCCAGAAGTTGAGGAGACACTTCTGACCGACCCTGTTTATCATGAATGAATTAGAATTGTCTGGCTGAAGACATAAAACTTAGCGCTCTTGGGAGGCAACCCAACATATAAATATCTTCTATAAAAAAAAAAAATACTAACATGCAGGTTTGATGAGGGATTTTGTCCCAATTTTCAATTTACCCACCCATATCAGGTAACCTCTCCTCTGTCCTCTTACTGCTTTAAATTTTTTTTAACATTGAGGACAATGTTAGATTTAGGTTTGGGGGTATTTTTACTCATTTTATAAAAAAAAAGTTTTTAGTTAAAATTTTTGAAAAAAAAAATATACAACACACAAGGTATATAAAATCTAAGAGCCCAATGACTAGTTGGAAGTAGTGCAAAGTGAGTTCTTTTTATTAAGTTCCTTTTAGTGAGTTGTAAGCTAATTAGTGCTTTGAATTTCACAATACATCTGGCCTGCATTTTCTAAGGTATAGGTTCGACATTGTGTTGAGAATATGGTAGCAACCTTGAATCCTGATGAACCATCTTTTTCTGATCCAAAAAAAAAAAATGGTGGATTTAGTCAGGTACATCGAAAAGGGCTACCTATTGTCAAAGGTCAGCGGGCTTGTGATGAGGAACCTGAGCATAGGTCCGTAGGGGAGTCTTGATGCCCGACACCTCATGCCAACTGGTGTAAGAATTGTCGACTAATTGCTCGCTACATGGAGGAATCATCACAAGAGTAAAAGTGCATAATATATATATTATCATTTCTCTTTAACGCAAAAAAAAAAACACAAAAAAAAAATGAAAAAAAAAATGTATACTGACCTTAAGAAAGACAATAGTGTGAAAGCCGTCGTTGTAAAAATTCGAGTAAACTGGAATATTACAGATAAAGCCCATGAGGTATTAAAGTAAACATCCACAGCTCTCGAAATCCTGCAGAAAAGATGATTTTGAATCAGCAAATAGGTCTTGTCCGACCAATTCTTGGAAACTACTAATATTAGCGATATTTTGGAGATCCAAAACCTTAGCTTGTGCATGGTCCAAACTTCACTGAGCACTCAAGTATAAATAAGTCTTACAACTCCCTAACAGAAAACTTAATGACTTCAACTTAAATTGCATACTAACCTAGAATTTGGGCTACTTAGTAATTAAAACCTTGTGTGCTTTTGAAATTTTTATCAGTTATGTACTTGAAAATTAGACTTTCATTTTCATAAAACAAATTTTATTTTGGGATTGAAGTTTGTGGGTAACTTCACTGCAAACCCTTACGAGACAACACTCGTCCACTAGGGTAACCTAGGGGTTTAACGGCTTGTTGCACGTGCTAAGTGCAATCGTAATGCTCTACGAAAATGAGTATTTATCTTAGTATATTTATATAATAAATTACACTTTTGCACTCTCATTTTATCATTTTCGCACTAAATTGCTAGAGACTAGCAATAAGCTAGTTGGGGGGTGTAATGAGAGCACAAAAGTGCGACCTATATGTCACTAAAATTAGTGTTATTGCTAAACCAATAATGATAAATTTACTGGATTAATATTATATTTAGGTTTGACACAGATTATCATAAATTAGAGATAAAATGCACATTGAGTACAAATTTGACTTCAGAAGGATCTCTTCCCAGATCCGACCCGGTTGAAGATCGGGTTCGGGTCCGAATCGGGTTCGGGTCCGAGTCGGGTTCGGGTCCGAGTCGGGTTCGGGTTCGAATCGGGTCCAATTTCTTTGTGCTTTTGGGAGAGAATTTTGGGCAAATCTAATTTGACCATATCATAACTATGAGGTGCTGGCTGACCCATGACTTGAAAGACTTGCAATTGACCTCCAGTCAGAACAGATGACCTGTGACGAATTTCCCAAATTTCATATCACACTATTTTTATCTATATGACTAATTGGACGGAACTTGGTGTCTCCCAGCTCCCCTCTCAGAAGGGAAAAGAAGGACCCAGACCTTCTTCCAAATCCAATTCCATTGCAGAAACTGGTACATGACCCATATTCAGATCCCGCGTCTCCTTCCTTTCCGTGATCCCGGCGGTCCCTCATCCGTGCCAGCCACCGTGCCAGCCACCGTGCCAGCAAGTCACCCCGTCGATCACGCTCCCAGCGATCCCGCGTCCGTGAAAGAAGCCCCATCATCCTTCCTCTTCCGCGTGCAATCCCGGGCGATTCACCTCCCAACAAGGAAGATCCCAGCGCCTCCCTTCCGCATCAGCAGCACCCGAAGAAGGAAGCCAAGTCCCCACCTTCCGCTTCAGCTCCAAGCCATGATCCCGTGATCCCAGCGCCTCACAATCGCTGCCAACCGTCCGCCCGATTTCAGCGCCCGTCCGAGTCCCCAACGCATCGCCTCCCTTCCGTTTCTTCCTTCTGCAGTGCTCCCAGCATCCGGATCCGCATCCGAGCTCCGTGATCAACGTTCCTAGCTGTCTCCCGGAATCCCAGCGACCGCATTCTTCACACGGCGAAAATCTCAGCGCTCCGCAATCACCGTCGCTGCCAGCTCGTCCCCAACGCGTCTCCAAGAGCTATAAGAAGGAGGGAAGAAGAAGAAGGAGGGGTGCTGGGTGGGAGGAGAGTCCAAGGAGAAAGAGAGTTTGGCTTGGTGCGGGATTGGGGCCAAGAAACAGAGGATTGGGGGAGAAGAAGCAGTCGGAAAGTAGTGCTCTGTTTTCAGATTTGAAAACAGAGCATTACATTTCTTTTGTTTATTTTTATTGTTTTATTTGTTTTTTTTTTTTTTAGAAGTTATATTTTTAATTTGTGTTTAGTGATTCTATTTTGAGTATCATGTTGTTCTTATTTTAAGTTTAATTGAGAGCAATATACTTTTTTTTTAGTAAGAGTTTTATCTCGAGACATGTTGTTTTGGGGTTTTTGGTTTTAGTTTAATAGAGAATTTTATTTATGCTAAAGCTTTAAATTCTGTTGTGTTTAATTTCTGTTGTTTTTAAGCTCTGTTCTTCAACTTTTGGAAATTTTTTTTTTTATGCAATACATTAAATCTTCCTCTATGCAATTTGTGTTCGCTTCAATCCTCTTAGTTTCATCCATTTTAATTTATGCAAAAACTTTTCTTTTCCATTAAATATATAAATGCCTTTTGAATCTAAGTACATGTCTTCTAGTTAATTTTAATTAAAAATCATTCTCCGGTAGACTAGAGAATCTATCAACATCCCCGACGTAATGTTTTACTTTTATTATTCAAAAATCGCTTTTAAATCCGAGTGAACGTTTTTATTTTTAAGCAACTCCAATCGCCTCCCTGTGGATCGACCTCTTACAACCACTATTCTTCGAGTAGAACAAGTAAGAGTAAAATTAATTTAAATTCAACTTTTGTTCGTCGGTTCTAACAACGATCGGTCTAGCATATTTTTAGGTAGACAGGAAAGGACGAACACTAGTCGTTGGCAAGAGGCCATGACCCAAACCCCTTATTTTCCCTATTAATCGGCTTGAACCCCGCCTTGAAGATGGAAATAACCACTCCTCCGACTGTATCCTTTGTCTTCGCTGCCTTGCTAAAGGTTCACAATCACCTATTGAGCACCATGGGCCCCTTGTAAGCCTCTCTCCTCTTTCTTTCTTTGAGGAGAGACAAGACATTCAGTCCCTTCTGTATGTAAGTAGTGAGAAAAAGATCATACGATATTAAGGAAGTCTAATAATTCACTTTAATTGTTTCAGATCTTGCACAGTCTTTGGGTGAAATATCTAAGACTGTATCGATTGAAATCTGTGAGCACTTCTGCCTTTAGTATTTTTATTTTTCATATCATATATTCAGTTTCCAAAAAATGATGGCATTACTAATTTTATACATGCATTCAGAAAAATAGCCTAAATATTTGAAATGAAGATTATGAAAATTATTTATGCATATTTATAGTTATGTTTGAGATACCAATAGTGTATGCTCTATATAAAGTAAATTTCTAATTCATGGATCAAGCATAAAATATTTTACATGGGTATAATAATGAATTATGTTGCATCAAAATAGGAATTGATTGGATTGGACATGATTAAGTTATATGAAATGGACTATCAACGTTGTTTATAAAACTTATGGATTTTTTGGATTGGTTATATGGCTGAGTAATTGATTTAGAATGGATGTTATGTTGCTATTTTGTTTGACTATGTTTCAAGCCTAGCCAATGGGGTTGATCATTAGTCACATATATTCAGAAGCTATTTTTTTTAAGGTCAATTGGGAATGATCTCTGGCACATACTATTTGTTGGCATATATTAATCGATGGCATGTTTCGTATTAAGGAGCTAGTCTCTTTGAAGCCTGTCACGGGGCTAATCATGGCTAGTCGCAAGGACTAAAAGTGGGTAGATTTTTCAAATAACTAAAATTGAAAATTCCTTAAAAAGAAAAGGTGTTTTTGCTAGATACATTAAATATCTGAAAATTATATTAGCAAACATGCTTTTGTGAAAATCTCATCGTATATTTGGTAAAATTGCTTTCATTGATAATTGAAAATCATATGGTATGAAAGCTGGTATTTTTTGTACGTAATATGCTTGATCCAACTAGAGATAAAGGTTACCTACTGAGCTATTGGCTCACCATCATTTTTTTTCTTTTCCTTCCAAATGCTCAGGAGTAACTCAAACGACGATTGTGGGTTGAGCGTTAGTGGATTAGGTTTAGCCTTTTTTTTATTTTAGATTACTAAAAACTTTGGAAAATATGTAATGTATGAACCTTCAAAACTTTTATGACTATGTCTTGGACTATTTAAATTAGATATTATTTGATTTTATTGTTAAAATATTTTGTAAGTGTAGATGCTCCAAATGTGTCATTGTCTAATCTATTGTCATGTTGAATATATTAGTGAAAGAAGAATACGATCTTGGCATGTCTTGTGGGGTAAGAGCCTACACGATGTGTAGCCGTATGCCACATGCTCATTTCATGACTTCGGGTTGGGACAGGGGCGGCCCAAGCCTTAGGCGACCTAGGCGGTCGCCCAAGGCCCCGGCTCGAGAGAAGGCCCCGCGGCACCTACGCTCTACGCCTCTACCCTCCCATCTCCCGCTCCTAGCTAGTAGCTAGCTACAGACTACATCAGAGGGTAAGGCCGCAGCCCGCAGGATGGCAGGAGCCAACGGCTACCTCGACAAGACGCGGGTCGCCGGGTGCTCCACTGTCCACTCCTCCTCTCCCATCGGCCATGATGCCATCGCCCATCATTCCTCTCTGCCCTCTGGCTCTCTTTAAAATCTTCATCCTGCTCCTGCTCCACTCCTCCTCCACTCCTCTACTCCTCATTCCTATTTCCTCAATCCTCTTCTACTCTGTGTCTCTGTTCGACTGTTCCGTGAAGGTGAAGGTGTGACTGCCTGCCGGCTGCCGCCTGGGTCGTCTACTCGTCTCCTCCTCGCCTCCCCCCGCGTGGCCGCGCCTCCGCCAGTCCGCCTCCCGGCCTCCTCGGGCCCCGGCATCCCGCGACCGTCCCCGCCTCCCCGGCATCCAGGCGGTCCCGCCGCCCGCGACCTCCTCGGCTCCTTGCCTCGCTCCCGCCTCTCGGGCCCCCGGCTCTCGTGAGGCCGTGACCCCGTCGCCCGTCCGGCTCAATCTAGCGAGCCGGCGAGGTCGTCTCCTCCGCCTGAGCGCCTCCCAGTCCCCGGACCCCGCCCGCGGCCTGTGCCGTCAGTCCGTCACTCCCGTGAGCCCTGAGCCCGTGACCTCCTCCGCTCCTCGCCCGCCCCCGGCCCCGGCTCCCGTGAGGCGTGAGGCCGTGACGACAGACGGCGTGAGCGTGACCTCCTCGCCTCCCTCCCCGGCCCCGGCTCCCGTTGTCCCGTGAGTCCGTGACCCGTCACCCCGGCGGGCCCGGCCGTCCCCTCAGCCCTCCCGTCCGTCTCACTGAGAGTGACACTGACAGTGACTCAGTGGGACTGTGGACTGTGGTCTGTGGGTAGTGGGCCTAGTGGCACTGTAGCACTAGCACAAGCTGCACAGCATATGGTGTGATCCTTCTAACCCTCCTTTTGTTGTTTGATTATATTTTCGACATCCAGTGTTTAATTTTCCTAATTTTATTGCAATTTCTATAATTTTGTTACAATTTTTCTCTTCTATTTTTTCTCTTTTATATTTTAATTTGTTTGTAGTAATTATCTTAATTGTTTTGTTTGGTAATATAATTTTTATATTCAAATGTCTAATAGAAAATATGAATGTGGATATGAAAGTATTTTATACTTATTAAAAATTTATTATTATTATTATTATTATTTTAAAAAAGGCCTCATTTAGTGAGTTCGCCCTAGGCCCCCAAATGCATTGGGCCGCCCCTGGGTTGGGAGTGATAAGGACGCTGCTCAAAAACCATGGAAACAAATGATCGACCTTCTATTGTATCTCTCATTTTGGCAAGGTTTTAATCTTGAGTTGGAATCCTCTCCATTTATATTGAATGAGATATTGGAGTTAATGCATATTGAGTCCATCTAGATGTGCCCCATATTGACACATCATCGGATTTCTATTTTAGATTTTATATTGGGCTTTGCAATCAAGATAAGCCTCCTAAGGGCTTGCTTGGAAAATCCAGTAGGATTGGATTAGATTTTCTATTCAATTTATAATGTAGGTGGTCTATTTGGACAAAGCCTACATAATACCATATCTTTTTTATTCTATTGGTGTTTGTTTTTCTCCTACAGCCCAACAGAACCACAGATGGGATTTAGACTAAGATTAGGATGCCTTTAGAAGAATATAGGCTGAAAAGACCGACAATCTCTAGGAAATCTAGCCCAATCCTACTGGATTTCCCAAACATGTCCTAAATAGATATAGTTTAAGGATTCAAAAGTGGATAGATATAGGAGCTACTATATGGGTTCATCGTAACTACAGTAACACCAATCTATATCTCCATGAAGGTTATAGCGCCATTCACCTATGGACTTGGTCTGCATTTGATTCTGAGCGCTTTCGAGGTTTCTTCCCCATCGAGATTGAGTGGGAGGGTGAGAGGGAAACAAAGGCGCAGTTCTCAGAGCATATGGGGAACATACCTAGCTCTTTTTTCCGTATTCATGACATGATCCAGGTGCAAGATCATGATGACATCTTCCTATGTCGTTTGCCCCACAAATCTACCTTGAAAGGTCTAGTCTTCGAATTAGTCCATCTACTGCACAAAGATCATGATTTAATGGACCAACACAAAATTGCAGGAGAACTAAACTCTTTCATTTAGGCAGCATCATATAACCTTCTATTTAATCAATAGTTTTAGTTTGTATTATGTTATCCAATACATATTGACCGACATGGTAAAACATGTCAAGTTGAAATCTTTTATTCTTTTATAAAATATTTAAATCTAATTTTTAATGGTTTTATGTCGAAATCAGTATTGCAATGTTTTGCATTTATTATGGATAGCCTTAGGAAATGCTGGTCCTTTCTGAATTTTTGATCATCTTAATGCTCTCTCGAGAAAAAGTCTAGTACGAGAGATTCTAAAAGAAAACTCCTCCCTACCCCTAAAACCTTAGCCACGGGTGATGTTTCAATATATATATTTCTCATTCAAACTTTTCAGGATGTTAGCAAAATAGTATTTTTTTTCAAATTATTATAATATTTATATCTTTAACAAATCATAATAATTAATTTTTATTATCAAATTAGAGAATTAAACTCAATGTTGAAAGAGTTCAACGTACTCACTCATTGTTGAAAGAGTTCAACTCTCTTCCAAGCTTTAAAAGTAGTTACCAAAGACCTTCATATGTATCTAAGCATCCAATATGTATTCGACCATCCAAAATAGATTTTTGGAGCTAAACGCAAGCGCCTAGGTAATGTTGGGCAGCATGACTCATGTCCAAGATACCTAATTTCGAGTCCAATCCTGTGATCTATAGCTTCAAGATAGGAAGTTCCTGCAGTAGCAGCTATCTTCTAATTGTTGACATCTTCCATGTCACGATCCTAGGTGTTGAGGAACCAGCAGCTCTGACCTGCATTCTGCTGAATTCTGGAATTTGGTGGTGGAAAGTGTTTCCGCTGGCCTTGCCTTGTTACCAAAGGCATCATCATGCTAGTGATAGGCAATAATAACCTAGGCCAATGCAAGTCATAATCCCACCATTGCTTCATCTGCTGATAATTGCCATCTTTGTTGTGCTGTCTACAATAGAGCAACAAGAGCAAAGGCCGATAATAATGCGAGTATTGATCGATCTTTCCCAAATTTTTGGGAGGACCAGGTCTAGCCTGACTGAATGTTGATAATAGTTTTCTTCCATAGATAACGAAGCCAGTTGCATCAAGATGACCACCTGTGGTAAGTAAGATCTGCTATGTTAATAGGAACCATTATGCTTCAATATCAAACTATTGTTAAGGAGAAATATGGTTGGTTGAGCTATCAGGATCATAAGAAGTTTTTTGATCTAATTTATTGGATTAAGTTCCTGTGGGTATTCAATCAAATGGCAAAGTGCAAGCTGAACATCAAATGAACTATTCTGAATTAATTGTCGTTTGGATCAATAACCGTATCATGCAGTCTTGTAAAATCAATAGTGAAAGCATCAAGTTTTTGCCAATGCTCTAACTTAAACCATGTTGACTAAAAATTGAGAATTCTATACTGATGTATAAATAAAATATAGGTTGGTGGCAGGTAAATGAGGAGACAAGGCTATTTCGAAACCATTAACTTATATCCTGTTCTCTTGCCAGATTGAACTAATCCTAACAAATTGGCAGCAAAATAATAATGTTTCCAATAACTGAATAACAACAAATTTCATGTTTCCAAGAAATTTGCGATGTTGAGAATAAAATAGTTCTGTTGAGACAGCTTTATTGCCGTACAATGAAAAATAACCATAATAATGACCCCAGCTGTGCAAGGGCTCCCACTATTTGTTCGGCTGGTATTGCTCCTTACCATTTAATCAAGGATAAAAGAGCTTAGTTCTAATTTGGAGTCAGTCCTCAAGAGATGACGCATAGGATGATGGTGATTAACCTCTCCTGATCATCTAAAGAGAGAACCAATAAAGAAACTGTACCTAGCAGAATCCCTTTTTTCCTGCATATATATATATATATATATATATGTGTGTGTGTGTGTATATATACATGTATATATATATATATATATATATATATGTGTGTGTGTGTGTGTGTGTGTGTGTGTGTGTGTGTGTGTGTGTGTATATACATGTATATAGCACTCAAGGCACAAACATTTCCAAATAAAAACTTGATGGAATCCCGATGTTGGCATTGGATTGTTTCTAGATAAAATGTCTTAAAACAAGTTCTCAATGGTTAAACAAAACACAAGAGAATTACGCTGTCAAGCAGAACATCTAACTTCTATTACGGCCAAACAAGTAATTAAAGGACAGAAGGTAGCTTCGCCTCCTATAACACACTCAACATCAGGTGGATGAATCAGTATAGACACCACATTCAGTGAGATGTTGACACAGGGATGCTGACACCTTCATCACCTACTTCGATCTCTGCCTCATCTTTCGGCGCTTCCTCTTAAGTCTCCTCATTCGCTTCTTCTTCCACTGAGGAAAAATGAATAGCTCAGAAAGTATAAAAATTAATCGAGCATAGAATCATAGCCACAAAAAAAAACTAACTTGAGGACCGCCGTAAGTGATCATGCTAAGGGTCTTCAACTAGTAGAGGAATTCACAGCAAACAATATTTAGAAAGAAGTTCTTATAGTTCAAGACCTATTTAGAGGTTAGCAGCAAAGAAGCAACTCCAAGATTCAACCAGTGAACTGAAGGTATGCAATTAACTTTAGCATTAATAACTGACAGGCAAATCAATAACCCATCAGACATCCAAAGTTCGATCATTTTAAAGTAAACATTGCTCAAGAGGCATGGATCTGAAAGACATGCAAAGAAACATATATACTCAAAGATAGAAAGCAATCAAATCGGTGAATAAATTAACCTATAAAGAGAAAAACCAAAATCTTTGATGCAACAACAGAAATGGTCAACAATATTCTTAAACATATTACAGCGCTCAACTTGCAGCTAGCATTTAGAGGTCAAGATGCAACCATTTAAATAACAAGAATGCAAGCACAGGCACCTGTCAGCTTGCCTAATACACGATGAATCAATTACATAAATATATACAAGAATGAATACATATGCAATACATTGACACAGTGCCCTTTACCATAACTTCTTAGCAGCATTCTAAGCTTAATTCCCCTATAGTTAAAACAATTTAATAATTCCACTATAGTTCAATTAAATAGAAAAACATTATGTCGTAAAATAAGAACCCTAGTTGCTATAATGAAACAAACTACATAAAATGAAGTATGGGATCAGATTGGCATATAAATGTTTCAGCACAGGCAATGCAAAGTTGCTACTGCCTCTCAGAAACAGCCTCTGATTCATATTTTGCATCATTTCCCAAAGTTGCAACTACCTCTCCATGACTTTTCAGAGCAATCTTTACTTCATTTTTTCAATTAAACATAAAAATATTATGTAGTAAAATAAGAATCATACTTGCTATATTGAAACTAAGTTACATTGAAATATTATGTAGTAAAATAAGAATCATACTTGCTATATTGAAACTAAGTTACATTGATTAGGGCCTGGGATCAGATTGGCGTGTAAATTTTTCAGCAAAGGCAAAGCAAAATTGCTACTGCCTCTCAGAAACAGCCTCTGATTCATATTTTGCATCATTTCCCAATACGACATGACCGAAAATAAAGAAAGAGAAGAAATAACCTAAAAAGAAACAACTGAAATATATATGTAAATCCTGTTGATGCACATTAATTATACCATATCAAGGATTATTGACTTCAAAGACATCATTCAATTTGATGTGATTGGAGCTGATGGGGTACAAGCACCACCGGTAAAAATAAAAAAGAAAACGCACGCAAGGCGCATAAATCACAATACAAGCAAATGACATAGTAACATTAGGTCATACCAGTCATATTAAAGAGGGTTTGGAATCAGACTGACGTGCAAATTATTCAGCAAAGGCAGTGCAAAGGGCTACTGCTTCTCAGAACCAACATCTGACTTATCTTGCATCATTTTCCAAACATCAAAATCTCAGAACTTAAAAAGTAAAATTTATTATCTAATACTAAATCAAATAATATGTATAACATATTATTTATTTCTTTAAATATTTTAAGCTTTAACGTGCTGAAAACAAGCAAGCTGATAGATCTCAAGCTCAATTAATTATCAATAAAGAAAACTCTTATCAAGCAATTTTTCAGACTGACAGCACTGACATTTGCTGTCTTTGACCAGTTGAACTTGCTCTTGTAAATAAAAGAACCACGAATCAGTTGAACTTTGCTAGTTAAAACATTAAAGAAAAAAACACATCAAATAAAATAGCAAATACAAGAAACTAAAACATGAGACCACACAATTTACCATCTCTCTAGAAATGAATATACGGAAGATATGTGCTACCTTCGTCATTCTAGCACAGACACAGCACACAATGATCGCATGCAAGAAAATAAAGTGCCAAACATCATAAACACAATTTAAAAGCAAAATACCATGACATTGAATCACAAAAAGATGGACAGAGATGCTGATCAAGTGCCCTTTAGATAATGTTTCAACCATTCAGCCAAAATGTTAAGGCTAAAAGACATGAAGCAATCATCTCCAACTTAAATGACAAATGGATCACAAGCTTTCGAATAAAACTTCAAACTACAAGATCAAATTTACCCAAATGACACATCCCAATCCAAATAACAAATTGTACCACTTACATTTTATATTAAAAACCAAAGGACACGTAAATATATGCCCTAAAAATCATTTGTCTTAAAAATTAGTACTAATCACATGTCTTAAGGGCTGCCAGAAGTACAGCCAAGTTATGATACGGCAAAGGTCGATAGATAAGCAAATACAAGCATTTTCTTCACAGATCTTCAACCACTGATGATTTATAAGAACAACAAATCAAACCTCTTCTCGCGGGACTGAAGCAACTAAGCCTCTACCTTAAGGAATTCAACATATACTAACCCTAAATACACGATTTTCCACAGCATGAAGAAAATGAAACAACCTTTCTCACAGACATCAACAAAACACAGAGCTCCATAACAAAATCCACAAAAAATCAAAACATAAAAGAAAGAAACATCGAATAATAAAATGATATCACAGTCCTAAAACTACGAAGATCGATGACCAGTCACAAGAAAAAACCCATCCAGAAATCTCAGAAAATTCACTCCTTTATCACGGAATCGGGTAGACAAATCACAAGAAGGCAAAAAACGAAAAAATAATGGGAATGCGTTTAATCCGGGGGGTTTTAGGTAATACCGACCTCTGATGAACCAGAGGGATCGAAAGAAATGAAACCAAAAGGCGGAGGAATTCGAAATTTTACCTTGGCCCTCATCTCTTCGCAAATCGCTGAGTTCCTCCCTTTGTCTCTCCTCCTCCGAGCGGCCTCTTGTTCTCTGAAAGGGAACGGCGGCTGTGCTATGACATTTATAATGCTAGGTTTTGGACAAATCGATAGCCAAACCCTAAGGGTATTTTCGTCACTTAGAAAATATATAGAATGAACGGTGATGATTTGGTCCGTACCATTTGGATGCAAGGCAGCGGGTGTGATTGGGCTGGATCTAACTCAATTTGGAATTAGGAGAAATTTTTAGTTCGACTCGATCTCCCACCGAATTAGTTGATAAAGTAACAAGGAGAAAAAAAAGTGCCCAAGCTTCCCTTCTCCCTTTTTTATTTCTCCGTGTTTGATTATGTTCATATGTGATTGGATTGATCCACCAGCTCAGCAGTAAATTTAGTCCAACCAATAATTTGATTGAGTTTGGCTCTAACCAAGCTTGATTCAGTCCTGATTTAATCTTAACATAAACATACTTGATCAAATTGATAATCCTAAATCGAACAGAAATCAACTTAAGATTAAATCAAGCTTGGTTCAAATTTAAATAAATTCTTGAATCTTGATTTCAAACCTTGGTTCGATGATTCATTATATAAGAAATATAGATAATCTAAATATATTGGAGCCTTAATCGAGTAAAGCTTGATTGAGTTGAGCAGATTTTTGGCTCGACTTGAAATTAATTTTGGATTTGTTTTGCTGATTCCATCTTTCTTTATTTGGCTTCAAATTAATCTTAATTTGAGCTTTTCTTGAGCCAACCTCAAGCTGCTCGGTTCATTTGACACTCCTAGCCTAGCACAATATATTGGAAAAAAGCAAGACATTACTTGGACTGGTCTAGTTCTTAGTATATACCTATACTTTCCTACTCCCATACTTGAAGCTTTTCTCCATCCTTTTTTATTAAACTGGTCATCTATCATTTTTATTTCTTAATTATTTTTGGAAAATCCAAGAATTTGTCAGGTAGCCCATTGTTTCACTCCCTTAACATACTAATCCCCTCTTTTAAAACACTATTATGTTCTTGTATTAAGAAAATATAACAAGATAAGGGTCCCCTTATTGGAGACTCCTTTAAGGAGAAATACAATCATTTTGCTCTTTATTATGAAAGTGGTAGGTTATCAAAGTAAAATATTTCAGTCACTGAGGTGGTAGCTTAGTGGAACTAGGCCTTACTTCCATCCTTGTGGTTCCGAGTTCGAAACGCGCGGGCGGTAGCCTTGGTGGTGCTTGGTGGTGCTGGCGTTCCGAGTTCGAAACGCGCGGGCGGTAGCCTTGGTGGCTGTTGATTCCAGTAGGGGAGCCCATGGGTCAGGGAGGGCATGCGGAAATTTGCGACCTGCATCGAACATTCCTTAGTGGAAGGGGGGCCCAGTGGGGGCTGCTACGTGGGTGGGTTCGTCCCCCCTCCCCCCTCCTATTTTTCACCAAAAAAAGTAAAATATTTCACAATCCAAATTACCCATTTTCAAAAATCCATTATGAGCATCATTTTCTTTAGAAAAAATATTTATTCTTTGTCATAAGCCTTGTGCATGTACAAAGTCAAATGGCCTTTTTCACGTATGCTTGTTTTCCAAATAATGAACCACTTCAAAGGCAATATAAACAATATATGTGATTAAATGCCCAACAACAAAAACACTTTAATTTTCTCATATAATATTTAGTACAGCACTTGTTTCAATTAAGTGGTCAAAATTTTCAAAATGATTTGATGCAACTAAGATTCTTGCTTTTACGAATGAGAACAATATGGATAAAATTTGTTTTGTCAAGAAGAAGCCATCATTTAGAAAAGCAATGTTTGTATTAATAATATCTTAACTAGCAATAATATTTCACTATTGTTGAGAAATAGATTTTAGACATTCCATCAAGTCAAAGTGTTTTAAGATGATGAATTTGGAACAAAATGTATCTTTTCTAGTTTGAAGTTCTATAGTAAGTTACTTTGTATTATTTGAGGCCCGCCTTTTCACTATTTAGATGACCTAACCTATGTAAAAAGATATACTTTTGAAAAATAGACTAGACATACCATCAAGTCAAAGTATTTTAAAATGATAGATTTAGGATAAGTTATACCTTTTTTAGTGTGGAGTTTTGTAGTAAGCTATGATTCATATTATTTGAGCCCCACATTTTCATTATTTAGATGACTCAAGCTATGTCGAAAGTCTCTGACCCAATTTCTTAGTTATATCCATTAATTTCATAAAAATCATCAATACAAAGTGCTGGAGTTTGAATCCAACCTGGAAAAATAATATAAGTTAGAATAGGTTTTGGGCCTAATCATATATATCTATTATTTTCCCTCTTACTCAAGGTCCGCCGTACCGGTACCAGTCGGCATACCGGTAGTGGCCCGAACTGGTACGTACCGATCCCATACCGGTCTCGTACCGGTTCGTACCAATCCTATACCGATTCTTCAACGATAAGCTACCGGTACCGGATTCCACGCTGATCCGGTACCGGTCCCAGGCCGGACCGGTACGTACCGGCCCGTACGGATCGATACAGCAGACCATGCTCTTACTTATTGCTCCATGTGGGACTAAATCTCCCGCATGATCCCACTTTCTAAAAGCTAGGCCACACTTTACTATAGTGTATTACCACTTAAGCCCAGGAGTTGCCCGCTCTCTAAGAGCCACGATAGTCTTACAATATTTCACTCTTTTGGAAATCATATTTGAGCCGCGCTCAAATCTAGTGTATTGTTCTAATGAGTCTACTAGCCATATCAACTCGACACTCCGCAACCACCATAACTTGAAGCCATGCTCAAAGCGAGCAACTTGTTCTACCAAGTTTATTTACTATATCTGCTTGACTTTCATGGCCACTATGGCTCGGCTCCATCAGCCCACATGTTACCATTCTTCGCAAAAGGCTAACAATTTTTACACCTTATAACTTCAAGAGTTTTTTGAAATCATCATTTATTAATTTTGATCCCACTTGTTAGGAAGTGAAGGGATTGGAATACATACATATTAGAACAAAAGTTAATTCAAAACCTTAAGCTGTTAAGTTTTGGGCCCAACCAGCCATATCAATTATCTTCTTCTACTAATTATTCCATATTAGACAAAACCTTATGTGCGATCCTTAACAACAGCTATGCTCAACAAGATTTTAAGTATATCAACTATAGTAGATCCCATGTCTCCATTCATTTAATTTCACTGGATTCCCATAAAACAATAAAGCACCAATTTGTTCGATCCAACTGATCCAATTGTTATGTCAATATGGTGTCGTAACTCATGAAATATTAGTTCCATCTTTCTAGCTAAGGACCTGCATTGCTATCAAATATCAACCTTCATCACCACACTATTTTTTCCCTTTTTAGTCCCACGTCAGCTGCTATCCGATGTCCTACAATCTTATGCTAACCTTATTTCCTAGTGTTCAAGTCATATACGTTAACTACATTCTTTTGACTAAATTTTTAACTTTATGGTTTTCTTTCTCCATTTTGTTGCTATTGAGTGTTTGGCTCGCCAAATCTATTATAACGTCATGATTTGCTTCTTTTTTTCCTTTAACCGCATTTTAATATATATTTCCACAGAAGTTATATTTTAATAAACCCTTTAGTGTAGCACATTCCACCATATCTTCTCTTTCGCTTGGTATAACCCTTAGTTTTCTTGAGCTTTCTAAATTTATTGAAGACAAATTGTTATGGATCTTTTAAACTCCTTTCAACCCCTGCCTCCCAACTATATTCCTTATGTTGCATTTTTGCCATTTAATTTTCATTTACTGCAACCTTGACATGGGATCATCTGCTTCCGTAGAGCTAGTTGTTGTTAGCTATGTAGTCACCACTAAAGGTTTTAGAGTTTAGGATTCTAGAAAACCTAAAGGAGGGATAAGCCTAGGATAAGGATTTCCATTAAGGAGGTTTGGTTCGCGGGAAGCATTTTTTCTCATAGGAATATAATTTCTGGGAAACAAATTTTTAGAAAGAGGATGCCTAGGAAAATACTTTTGGAATGTTTGGTTGATTATGGGAAAGTGACAAATTTCTAAAGTGTTTATGTTTGGTTGGCCATATACTTTTCTAGAAAAGTTATACATAATTTCTATTATGCCCTTAACAAAAATTAGGTCTTTAATGCCTCTTTAATGCTTTTCTAATGCTGAAAGGTCTTTTTGAAAAAAAATAAAAATGGAGTGATTCCTGTCTCATAGGAAAGTAACTTTTCCATGTTTCTCATGAAAAAGACTTTTCCATGAAATGTGAAAATCATATTCTAATGAAAATATAACTTTTCCATCTTTTTTCTTTGAAAACTCCAACCAAATAAGAGGCATTTCATTATTTTTCTGTTGACCACATTTTTTTCTCTTCGCGAACCAAACGAGCCCTAACATTTTACTGGCATAAATATTCCATATGGACCCAAGTATGGGCTTATGCCATGTTTTATGCTTTTTCTTTTGCCTATTTTGGTCAGTGCCCTCGAAAATTTCCTCTATTCTCTTTGACCCTAACCTCTCCTCTCCCTCTCTTTCCCAAGCATCTTACCCCCCCTTTTCCCACAACGATCTCAATGCTAGTGCCACCTCCTGATGTTGTCGGGCTCCTCCCTTTGGTATGCGGTACCAAAAATCGGATTGTCATCCTTTAAGGTGGTGGGGTTCTCCCACTGATCTTTATCATGCTACATCTCTTGATTGGCATCCTTTATCGTACTTTCTTCTTGGCTATAGATGCATCTTCCATGGTGTCTGCTTGATTCCCCACTGTGGCTTCAACCTCTATCTTGACAAAATCCTAGCGAGGTATGTTGAACCCTAGCTCTCTTTTTTTTTTTGTGTGATTTGTTTGAGCTATGCGTTTAGAGAAAGGGAGTATGAGGTCAATGCTAGAGTGCTCGATGGAATGGGAGAAAGTGGTGTGTAGGTAATGGAATCATTTCACTATCTTCTCCCATATACTGAGCACCAGAAATTAAGCAAGAAAGATGAGATGAGATAAATCCACACAATCTTCAGATAAGTTTTATAAAATCTATTATTTTCTTTACTTCCTTTGGAGGCATGGATTGATGATTATAGTTTTATTTCAAATTGTAATTTTATAAAGTTAACACAGGGCTACAATCTTTCTACTGGTTACCTACCATCATTTAGATTCAATCCAAGTTTACCACAACAATGACTTCGTGAATATTTGTGCCTAATTCTATGTTAGGTTTATAGCATCATTATCAAATCGATCTATGTCATCGAAACTTTTTTTGACGTATTCATAAAACTAGTTAGAAATATTTTGACTAATTTTATTCTGGTTCTCAATTATTGTTGGTTTACATATTTTCTTGCGTCCAAGATTTGATTCATTACCATTTAGGCATAAAGTTTTATCTATTGTTTTCCCTAACTTTCAAGAAGATTATTTTAACCCAGAAAGTTATTGTTCTTGCTCTATTTTCTTTTCATCTGCAGATCTTTAAGCATGACAACAAATTCAATCACCCTTAGGAAATGATCATCCTAGAGCAATGTAGAGATTTACTATCTAGCAGAAGTGCACCAATGATCCCTAAAACTTGATTGGCTAATTGGACTGATCTACTAGAAAAACAATCGATATGAATATTGAAGGATCAGTTCCTTTTGGATAACTATGGAGGTAGTCAATTTACATAACAGAGTCGGAAGGTGAAAGTCCCAGTCTTTATCCAGGAAACATGGAATATTTCTGATGCTCTAAGTATGACAATTGTAATGCCAGATCAGATAACATGAAATTAATCCATACGTTTAGTCTTAAATGAAAAAGTAACATCATCAAATCATGCCTTTGAGGCGTCCATCACTCCTTTATGATATGGTTTCCAGTTGAGGGTTTCCATTTGAGTGAAGCTAGTGCAAGTGTGTCAAACTTTTATCTTATAAATATCCCATCTAATAATCAAATAACATTCTTAAGCAAGAGGTGAGGTATTAGTTCATCTTCTTTAGCTTCATGCATTAGGAGAGCAACGGCAAAAGTGGAGGTACTAACAAATATTGCATGATTTGGGAGGAAAGGGTGGGAATTGCTCAAATAATTATTGGATAATAACATAGCTGTTAGGGCAAATGTGTATGTAATTAGGGATTACACAACCTAGTTAAGAGAGTTCCAGGATTGACCATAGAAGGGACATTGGCCGCTTTCGGGGCACTATATAATGGAATCAACTTGGATGTTTTCATGGACCTAAATGTAAATTAGCACTCTCATGAATTAATACAAGAAATAACATATGATTCCTGTGAGTTATTAAAGTATTCTTTTTGAAATAGTCAAACATTCTTTGTTGGGGTTTTAGTATATTTGCCTAACCTTCCAACTACATATTCTATATCTTGTTTAGTTCTATATATAGTAACTGTCCTATTATTTGAAAATACTTTAATTGCGAAACAAGCTTGTCTAAGTTTTTTCTTTAGGTGGTCACTATGTTTAAGACAGTAGATTAGTTGGTCTTGGTTTAGGCACTTGAAACCTGTTTTGGTGACATTCAATGCCTTGGATGCAGCCAATGCTCCTTCAATAGCAATACAAAAGTATTTTTAACCATGCAATCCCTGATCGACAGTAGTCATATTCTTATTTAATAGTTGCCAAGCAATTTTCAACCATTTCCATTGAGACCATGCAATATCCCTTAGTACCTCTAAGTCTATCTCATTCTATGTAGAACAAAGATAGAGTATATGGAATGTAAATTTGGGGAGAATAGACATGAAAATGTCATACCAATTAAGAGTGATGGACGAGAGATACCAAATAGTGATTGGTTTTGTTATTTTGTTACATTTTTGGAGGTCAGTTTATGATCCAAATATATGAGCAATATAAGTAGACGGGAGAAAGACTACTCATGCCTGAAGTACATTGAAGGATCAAGGTGAGTATAGCTACTAGTTCTACTTAGATAGATGATGAGATGAAGGGACATGTCACACAATTAGAAGAGAAGATTACCCAACTTATCGAGATCGTGTCTCGATTACTGATGTCTTCGGCACAAGCACTAGCAACTCTTGTTGCGAAGTTGTCTCTCACGTCTGGAGACAAGGATCTATCCTTTTGCAAGAAGGATGAGCAACAGATAGGCACTCAAAATCCTTCTCTTTAGGTTTTTAAAGTCGAAGCTCAAATCGAGATCTGTATATACGATGGAGCTATCGATGCAAAGAAGCTGGATAACTCGCTAGACCAGTTAGAGTCCTATTTTACTACTACAGCTACACCAGTATCTAAAAGGTAGCTTTTGTTGTCTCAAGCTTTCCAACCATACTCTTACCTTGTGAAATTCATATATGAGGAACAACGGTGTCTCTAATCTGACATAGAGCAAATTTGGGTCTAATCAAGAAGTAATTCTTTACAATTGGCCACAAGAATGATCAGTGGATCAAGTGGCAATATTTGTCTCAAAAGTATGATCAATCTATCTAGGACTATACCATCGAGTTCCATAAGCAAGCAATTTCACTTAAAATCTCTATCGATGATCATGTGATCTTCATGAAGGACGTTGGAGGTCTCCATTAGAGAATTCAGAAAGAGCTGAAGCTCTTCAAAGTTGAAGACATCAATGAAGCTAGCATGAAGGCCATAGGGATCAAGTAGAAAAATTGGCTTAGAAAAGGCTAGAAGGGATCATGGAAAACTAGGATAGGAAGGATCAAAGAAGTAGGAAGCACGTCAACATAACTTAGAAAAATTATTGCGACTACTGTAACATCTATGGAAATACTAAAGAGAAGTGTTCGGAGCTTCTTCTGGAGTTTTAGCCAAAGCGAGACATTGAAAGATGAAAATTCGAAGAAGAAAGGGAAGGCAATCTTCAACATTGCAGTGGTTGAGGAGCTGTCTGAGCTTAAGCAAGCAGATGCAAAGTTGAGCCTAATGCCTTAAGTAATGGTTGGATGTGATGGCGAGGGCCCATGGTTCGTCGACATGCATGGAATGACATGGCAAGTGGCCAAGTTTGGTTGCCTTGCTTGGAAAAAAGGCGGCCAGCTAACGTCCATGCATTTGCATAAAAGAACAACAAATTAGCTTACTTGCATTGAAGGGTGGTAATTAGCAGTTATTGCATATAACTTGCGTCCAACTCCTAGAATCCTTTTCGGGTATGTATATGAGCCAGATATGCCAGACACGGATATTTATAAAGGCTTATTAATTTTCATTTGTAGAAATTGATAATAGCAGACTCTAACAATTAGTTTGCTTCACTATTGCAATGCTTAAATGAAACTTTATTCTTTTTCGGAGATTAGTCAAGAATGTATATATTAAATTAATTTTATAAATTTTTATTTTCCAAATTTTTAAGATAACTTAGAAGTTTGAATGAGAAAAATGAATAATGGAAAACTTTAACAAATGATATTTTTAAATATTCTTTTGTGTATTCTGGATTTTATGTCTGAGTACATGCAACATCGCTCAAGCTAGACGGTAAGAAGAATATGAAGACACGTACTAATTATGTGTCATTTAGCTGCATGATGCAAAATCATACTATAGTTAGCATGTATTCAAAGCGATTGGATCCAAATATCGTAAAAACAAGCATATAAGATCAAAAACCGGCGTGTGGGACTTCTTACATGGTTGGTTGGAATCAAAATTGAAATAAAGAGATGTCATGAAGAGACATGCATGACAGCTACTGTAATGAAAAGCCATGATGGTGAAGGGATGTGATTGATGGCCATTTGATTTGAATCAATAGGTGCCTCTTGATAAGTGACTATTGGTAGTAAGACATGATAGCGAAGGGATGCACCTCTTCATAAGTGTATTGATAGCCTATGAATACACTAGATTAGATCCCAAGTCACTCACTTCTTTCTATCACCACAACCATTATTCATACTACTGCTTCTAAATTCCAATTTATTTCTTTTCAAGAAAGTATGTATTCCCAACCATACTTGTGTGATCGCAAGTCTAATGGTTGTTGAGATTGATTTCCATTTAAAGCAAGACAACGTTATAGGCCAAGCTTGCCGGTTCATGAATTAGAAAAAGAATCGTCATTCCTTTTTCCTTTTAGTTGAATTATTTTATTCCTGACCTAGGAATGAAAGAGTGCCTTATTTCAGGAACAAAGTTATACCAGTCCATTTTGAGTGGAATTCCTATTTGATGTTGAAAGACGAAGAGTAGAGGAGGTCTCTAAAACGTTAGACACCATTCACTCTGAAGGAATCTTCCTAGGGATGGGCACAACAGTTAGTGTTAGAGAGAAAAAAACAGAGAGAAGTGTGAAATTTTCATCCAACACTCTAAGCAAACTCCAACGTGGAGTTTATGAGATATGGGAGGCAACCAATCTCCCGCTAAATGCATTAGTAACAAAAAAAAGTTAATATACTATATGTACGTCTCTCAAAATGTGACGAGATCTTTATGTAGTATGAGATGATCCAGTCTAGTTTAAAACTAGAAATGATACGAAAGAAAAACAAAATTTGGTGCATCTTGGGTTCTCTTGCATGATCCTTCCTGCTTTTATAAACCTGCTTTGATTGGAATAAGGCTCATTTCTGCTTTTCTAAACCTGCTTTTCGTTGTGCATATTTATTTTGCAGCAAGGTTATTGATTTGTATCCTTTTCCGCTAAGGTAGGATTTTTCATGCGCGAACCTCCGGAAGTGTTCTTTATCCAAGATTTTAATATAAATATCTTTTCCATTATTTCCCACTGTTATTTTTAAAATACAGGAAAAACGGATGCGAACTGATGAACCACAAACATCAAAAACAAGAGAAAAATATGCTACCATTTTTGTGATGGTAATAATAGAGTATATCTGCTGAAGTTCACAAGCCATACAAATGATTTGAGTAAACCCAGGTAACGTCATCACTAACAAAAGAGGCTTGTCTCAGTTCTAAACCTGCTTTTCGTTGTGCATATTTATTTTGCAGCAAGGTTATTGATTTCTATCCTTTTCCGCTAAGCTAGGATTTTTCATGCGCGAACCTCCGGAAGTGTTCTTTATCCAAGATTTTAATATAAATATCTTTTCCATTATTTCCCACTGTTATTTTTAAAATACAGGAAAAACGGATGCGAACTGATGAACCACAAACATCAAAAACAAGAGAAAAATATGCTACCATTTTTGTGATGGTAATAATAGAGTATATCTGCTGAAGTTCACAAGCCATACAAATGATTTGAGTAAACCCAGGTAACGTCATCACTAACAAAAGAGGCTTGTCTCAGTTCTAAACCTGCTTTTCGTTGTGCATATTTATTTTGCAGCAAGGTTATTGATTTCTATCCTTTTCCGCTAAGCTAGGATTTTTCATGCGCGAACCTCCGGAAGTGTTCTTTATCCAAGATTTTAATATAAATATCTTTTCCATTATTTCCCACTGTTATTTTTAAAATACAGGAAAAACGGATGCGAACTGATGAACCACAAACATCAAAAATAAGAGAAAAATATGCTACCATTTTTGTGATGGTAATAATAGAGTATATCTGCTGAAGTTCACAAGCCATACAAATGATTTGAGTAAACCCAGGTAACGTCATCACTAACAAAAGAGGCTTGTCTCAGCTGCCCTGCAAAATCTGCCCTACAAAATGGTTTTCCTCCTTTCTCTGCTTCCTGTATTGTTAGAGATTTATGTGCTAGTATTGCCTGTTGCGCTAGTTCGACTCTCCAACAAGCTGAAATCCAGCAGAGCAAATGTCATCCAAGCAATGGTAGAATAAGTAGGCACGCTCACAGCCATTGCCAGGCTTTGTGTTCTTGGACGTCTGGATGCCGCTAGCATCCAACACAGGCTGGACATCAAAGCTGAGGACATGAAGAAATGCATCTCTAGAGGTGGAAGTCCTTCTCTTTGCTGCTGAAGTGCCCTGAGTAAACCGTCATCATCAATGCTGCAAAACTGAAAGTGGTAATGGTGATCCAGAAGGTGCCAGGCTCGCGTTCATGACCTATGGCACTGTGAGCTTGGCTCGGATAAAGCTAGAAAAATGAATTTCTTGAAAAATTCAGCGGCAACTGATAGCCCTGTCAGTACTAGCCAACCAAACAAATAACAGCTGCGGACTTTGATAAGGGTAATGAAGCGCGATCTAGCATTGCGATGGGGAAAGTGAAGGTGGTACTGTAGTAAGCTGCATCTCCAGAAGACCAAGGATGACAGTGAAGAAGATGCCGACCTCGGAGATCCTAATAGAAGCCTAATCAACATCTTTAGAGAAATTTTTGAAATAATCGTAGATGGTAGCCATCATTCCTCCGAAAGCCGGAGATCCTAATAGAAGCCTGATCAACATCTTTAGAGAAATTTTTGAAATAATCGTAGATGGTAGCCATCATTCCTCCGAAAGCAGTGACGGTAACTGATGCGGAGAGGCCAAAGGATAGCTTCAGCTCTGATTGATGAGTTTCATAATCAGTAACCTCGTGGGTTTGGCCTATGTTACTTCTTTTGTAACAACTAAGGATGAGAAGCTGCATGCCAAGCATAATGGTGACGAGCTTGCCATAATTTGGATTCAGGAAAAGCAGAAGGCTGGCTAAAGTTAGCATTGTAAGAACGCCAGTGATATAAATTAGGATCTTGGCGGCGACGTAAAGACGTTCGTTGTTACGTCCATGCGATACTCAGTAAGAAGTGAGCAGCATCAGTGCGAGATCAACTAAGAATGTGAAGGATATAAGGCTACGACAGGCCATGGCGTAGAGGCTAATGACATGTTCGGTTATCTCTTTATGAAGATAATAGTATGTCGCCGCTGTTCTACTAATCATTACCACGATCTATTTTGAATAGTCCGAGAATCATTTCAACCAAACTATGATGCCACATGGTCTTTCACCTTCTGGCATCGTAGTTTGGTTGAAACGATTTTCGAACTGGTCAAAATGGATATGGTAATGATTAGTGGAACATCGGCGACATACTATTATCTCCGTAAAGAGAGCCGTATATGCCATTAGCTTCTACGCCATGGCCTGTCGTAGCCTTATATTCTTCACATTTTTTAGCTGATCTCGCATTGATGCTGCTCACTTCTTACAGGCCATCGCGTGGACGCATGAACGAACGTTTTTACGGCGCCGCCAAGATCGTAATTTATATCACTGGCGTTCTTACAATGCTAACTTCAGCCAGCCTTCTGCTTTTCCTGAATCCAAATTATGGCAAGCTCGTCACCATTATGCTTGGCATGCAGCTTCTCATCCTTAGTTGTTAAAAAAGAAGTAACATAGGCCAAACCCACGAGATTACTGATTATGAAACTCATCAATCAGAGCTGAAGCCATCCTTTGGCCTCTCCGCATCAGTTACCGTCGCTGCTTTCGGAGGAATGATGGCTACCATCTACGATTATTTCAAAAATTTCTCTAAAGATGTTGATCGGGCTTCTATTAGGATCTCCGAGGTCGGCATCTTCTTCACTGTCACCCTTGGTCTTCTGGAGATGCAGCTTACTACAGTACCACCTTCACTTTCCCCATCGCAATGCTAGATCGCGCTTCATTACCCTCATCAAAGTCCGCAGCTGTTATTTGTTTGGTTGGCTAGTACTGACAGGGCTATCAGTTGCCGCTGAATTTTTCAAGAAATTCATTTTTCTAGCTTTATCCGAGCCAAGCTCACAGTGCCATAGGTCATGAAAGCGAGCCTGGCATCTTCTGGATCACCATTACCACTTTCAATTTTGCAGCATTGATGATGACGGTTTACTCGGGGCACTTCAGCAGCAATTAGAAGGACTTCCACCTCTAGAGATGCATTTCTTCATGTCCTCAGCTTTGATGTCCAGCCTGTGTTGGATGCTAGCGGCATCCAGACGTCCAAGAACACAAAGCCTGGCAATGGCTGTGAGCGTGCCTACTTATTCTACCATTGCTTGGATGACATTTGCTCTGCTGGATTTCAGCTTGTTGGAGAGTCGAACTAGCGCAACAGGCAATACTTGGGAAATAGATATATTGACTTATGCTGGTTGGCATGCATTAAATATCTATTATAGGCATATTGCCATTTTAAGTCTTTAATATAAAAGAAATCTTTAAGACCTCTTTGGTTTTAACTAATGGAACCCTAAACCATATAAAAGCATCTTAATTTCTTGCTTTTTTTAATTCTAAAAATAACTCTTAGCACCTTTAGTTAGATTTCTCTCTTAGAAGCCTCAGTAGAATATCCAAGAGTTCTATAAAGAAGGGATTATAATATTGCTAGACTTCAAGTATAAAAAAATGAACAAAGACATTTCAAATTAACAAGCAATAGAAAAATCAAGTTAGCAAGAAAGAAGTTTAATTGAAATATTTAAAATCTAAAAGCTTTTATTGAAGAAGGAAGAAAGAAACATCTGAACCAAGAGATAAAGATGAGATTTAATGCATTAAACATTTAACTATAAACTAATTTTTTTCATAAATTTTAAAATTTAGGTTTTAATTAAATTGTTTCAGATCTAATATTTTTACAATTTGCATTTATTTGAGATCTCCTATATACATACTTTAGTTTCTTAATATTGCTTAAAGGAATTCATTACATTTGATGCACGGTAAACATTTATTGCACCATAACTGTTTTCTTGAATATATCTATTATATGAAAATTTTTCAAGCACTACTTTCTTACCCTTCAATGTAAACATCATTGCCCTCCCCCTCCCTCCCCATCCCTTGTTATTATCACTAGATTTTTCTACGTGAACAGCATTGCGATGAGGAAGTGAAGGTGGTATTGTGGTAAGCAGCATCTCCAGAAGACCAAGGGTGACAGTGAAGAAGATGTCTACCTCGGAGATCCTAGTAGGAACCTGATCGACATCTTTAGAAATTTTTTTGAAGTAACCGTAGATGGTAGCCATCATTCCTCTGAAAGCAGCAACAATAATTGATGCGGAGAGGTGAAAGAATCGCTTCAGCTCTGATTGATGAACTTCATAATCAGTAACCTCGCGGGTTTGGCTTGTGTTACTTCCTTTGTAACAACAGAGAATAACAAGCTGCATGCCAAGCATAATGGTGACGAGCTTGCCATATTTTGGATTCAGGAGAAACAGAAGGCTGGCTGAAGTTAGCATTGTAAGAACGCCAGTGATATAAATTAGGATCTTGGCGGCGACGTAAAAACGTTCGTTGATGCGTCCACGTGATGGCCTGTAAGAAGTGAGCAGCATCAATGCGAGATCAGCTAAGAATGTGAAGAATATAAGGCTACGACAGGCCATGGCGTAGAAGCTAATGGCATATACGGCTCTCTTTACGGAGATAATAGTATGTCGTCGATGTTCCACTAATCATTACCATATCCATTTTGACCAGTTTGAAAATCATTTCAACCAAACTACGATGCCAGAAGGTGAAAGACCATGTGGCATCATAGTTTGGTTGAAATGATTCTCGGACTATTCAAAATAGATCATGGTAATGATTAGTAGAACAGCGGCGACATACTATTATCTTCATAAAGAGATAACCGAACATGTCATTAGCCTCTACGCCATGGCCTGTCGTAGCCTTATATCCTTCACATTCTTAGCTGATCTCGAACTGATGCTGCTCACTTCTTACTGAGTATCGCATGGACGTAACAACGAACGTCTTTACGTCGCCGCCAAGATCCTAATTTATATCGCTGGCGTTCTTACAATGCTAACTTCAGCCAGCCTTCTGCTTCTCCTGAATCCAAAATATGGCAAGCTCGTCACCATTATGCTTGGCATGCAGCTTGTTATTCTCTGTTGTTACAAAAGAAGTAACACAGGCCAAACCCGCGAGGTTACTGATTATGAAGTTCATCAATCAGAGCTGAAGCGCTCTCCGCATCAGTTATTGTTGCTGCTTTCAGAGGAATGATGGCTACCATCTACGGTTACTTCAAAAAAATTTCTAAAGATGTCGATTAGGTTCCTACTAGGATCTCCGAGGTAGACATCTTCTTCACTGTCACCCTTGGTCTTCTGGAGATGCTGCTTACCACAGTACCACCTTCACTTCCCCATCGCAATGCTGTTCACATAGAAAAATCTAGTGATAATAACAAGGGATGGGGAGGGCAATGATGTTTACATTGAAGGGTAAGAAAGTAGTGCTTGAAAAATTTTCATATAATAGATATATTCAAGAAAACAGTTATGGTGCAATAAATGTTTACCGTGCATCAAATGTAATGAATTCGTTTAAGCAATATTAAGAAACTAAAGTATATATATAGGAGATCTCAAATAAATGCAACTTGTAAAAATATTAGATCTGAAACAATTTAATTAAAACCTAAATTTTAAAATTTATGAAAAAAATTAGTTTATAGTTAAATGTTTAATGCATTAAATCTCATCTTTATCTCTTGGTTCAGATGTTTCTTTCTTCCTTCTTCAATAAAAGCTTTTAGATTTTAAATATTTCAATTAAACTTCTTTCTTGCTAACTTGATTTTTCTATTGCTTGTTAATTTGAAATGTCTTTGTTCATTTTTTTATACTTGAAGTCTAGCAATATTATAATCCCTTCTTTATAGAACTCTTGGATATTCTTCTGAGGCTTCTAAGAGAGAAATCTAACTAAAATTGCTAAGAGTTATTTTTAGAATTAAAAAAAGCAAGAAATTAAGATGCTTTTATATGGTTTAGGGTTCCATTAGTTAAAACCAAAGAGGTCTTAAAAATTTTTTTTATATTAAAGACTTAAAATGGCAATATTCCTATAATAGATATTTAATGCATGCCAACCAGCATAAGTCAATATATCTATTTCCCAAGTATTGCCTGTTGCGCTAGTTCGACTCTCCAACAAGCTGAAATCCAGCAGAGCAAATGTCATCCAAGCAATGGTAGAATAAGTAGGCACGCTCACAGCCATTGCCAGGCTTTGTGTTCTTGGACGTCCGGATGCTGCTAGCATCCAACACAGGCTGGACATCAAAGCTGAGGACATGAAGAAATGCATCTCTAGAGGTGGAAGTCCTCTTTGCTTCTGAAGTGCCCCGAGTAAACCGTCACCATCAATGCTGCAAAACTGAAAGTGGTAATGGTGATCCAGAAGGTGCCAGACTCGCTTTCTTGACCTATGGCACTGTGAGCTTGGCTCGGATAAAGCCAGAAAAATGAATTTCTTGAAAAATTCAGCGGCAACTGATAGCCCTGTCAGTACTAGCCAACCAAACAAATAACAGCTGCGGACTTTGATGAGGGTAATGAAGCGCGATCTAGCATTGCGATGGGGAAAGTGAAGGTGGTACTGTAGTAAGCTACATCTCCAGAAGACCAAGGGTGACAGTGAAGAAGATGCCGACCTCGGAGATCCTAATAGAAGCCTGATCAACATCTTTAGAGAAATTTTTGAAATAATCATAGATGGTAGCCATCATTCCTCCGAAAGCAGCGACGGTAACTGATGCGGAGAGGCCAAAGGATGGCTTCAGCTCTGATTGATGAGTTTCATAATCAGTAACCTCGTGGGTTTGGCCTATGTTACTTCTTTTGTAACAACTAAGGATGAGAAGCTGCATGCCAAGCATAATGGTGACGAGCTTGCCATAATTTGGATTCAGGAAAAGCAGAAGGCTGGCTGAAGTTAGCATTGTAAGAACGCCAGTGATATAAATTAGGATCTTGGCGGCGACGTAAAAACGTTCGTTGATGCGTCCACGCGATGGCCTGTAAGAAGTGAGCAGCATCAATGCGAGATCAGCTAAGAATGTGAAGAATATAAGGCTACGACAGGCCATGGCGTAGAAGCTAATGGCATATACGGCTCTCTTTACGGAGATAATAGTATGTCGCCGCTGTTCTACTAATCATTACCATATCCATTTTGACCAGTTCGAAAATCGTTTCAACCAAACTATGATGCCACATGGTCTTTCACCTTCTGGCATCGTAGTTTGGTTGAAACGATTTTCGAACTGGTCAAAATGGATATGGTAATGATTAGTGGAATATCGGCGATATACTATTATCTCCATAAAGAGAGCCGTATATGCCATTAGCTTCTACGCCATGGCCTGTCGTAGCCTTATATTCTTCACATTCTTAGCTGATCTCGCATTGATGCTGCTCACTTCTTACAGGCCATCGCGTGGACGCATCAACGAACGTTTTTACGTCGCCGCCAAAATCCTAATTTATATCACTGGCGTTCTTACAATGCTAACTTCAGCCAGCCTTCTACTTTTCCTGAATCCAAATTATGGCAAGCTCGTCACCATTATGCTTGGCATGCAGCTTCTCATCCTTAGTTGTTACAAAAGAAGTAACATAGGCCAAACCCACGAGGTTACTGATTATGAAACTCATCAATCAGAGCTGAAGCCATCCTTTGGCCTCTCCGCATCAGTTACCGTCGCTGCTTTCGGAGGAATGATGGCTACAATCTACGATTATTTCAAAAATTTCTCTAAAGATGTTGATCAGGCTTCTATTAGGATCTCCGAGGTCGGCATCTGCTTCACTGTCACCCTTGGTCTTCTGGAGATGCAGCTTACTACAGTACCACCTTCACTTTCCCCATCGCAATGCTAGATCGCGCTTCATTACTCTCATCAAAGTCCGCAGCTGTTATTTGTTTGGTTGGCTAGTACTGACAGGGCTATCAGTTGCCGCAGAATTTTTCAAGAAATTCATTTTTCTAGTTTTATCCGAGCCAAACTCACAGTGCCATAGGTCATGAAAGCGAGCCTGGCACCTTTTGAATCACCATTACCATTTTCAGTTTTGCAGCATTGATGATGACGGTTTACTCGGGGCACTTCAGCAGCAAAGAGAAGGACTTCCACCTCTAGAGATGCATTTCTTCATGTCCTCAGCTTTGATGTCCAGCCTGTGTTGGATGCTAGCGGCATCCAGACGTCCAAGAACACAAAGCCTGGCAATGGCTGTGAGCGTGCCTACTTATTCTACCATTGCTTGGATGACGTTTGCTCTGCTGGATTTCAGCTTGTTGGAGAGTCGAACTAGCGCAACAGGCAATACTTGGGAAATATATATATTGACTTATGCTAGTTGGCATGCATTAAATATCTATTATAGGCATATTGCCATTTTAAGTCTTTAATATAAAAGAAATCTTTAAGACCTCTTTGTTTTAACTAATGAAACCCCAAACCATATAAAAGCATCTTAATTTCTTGCTTTTTTTAATTCTAAAAATATCTCTTAGCACCTTTAGTTTGATTTCTCTCTTAGAAGCCTCAGTAGAATATCCAAGACTTCTATAAAGAACGGATTATAATATTGCTAGACTACAAGTATAAAAAAATGAACAAAGACATTTCAAATTAACAAGCAATAGAAAAATCAAGTTAGCAAGAAAGAAGTTTAATTGAAATATTTAAAATCTAAAAGCTTTTATTGAAGAAGGAAGAAGGAAACATCTGAACCAAGAGATAAAGATGAGATTTAATGCATTAAACATTTAACTATAAACTAATTTTTTTCATAAATTTTAAAATTTAGGTTTTAATTAAATTGTTTCAGATCTAATATTTTTACAAGTTGCATTTATTTGAGATCTCCTATATATATACTTTAGTTTCTTAATATTGCTTAAAGGAATTCATTACATTTGATGCACGGTAAACATTTATTGCACCATAACTGTTTTCTTGAATATATCTATTATATGAAAATTTTTCAGGCACTACTTTCTTACCCTTCAATGTAAACATCATTGCCCTCCCCCTCCCTCCCCATCCCTTGTTATTATCACTAGATTTTTCTACGTGAACAGCATTGCGATGGGGAAGTGAAGGTGGTACTATGGTAAGCAGCATCTCCAGAAGACCAAGGGTGACAGTGAAGAAGATGTCTACCTCGGAGATCCTAGTAGGAACCTGATCGACATCTTTAGAAATTTTTTTGAAGTAACTGTAGATGGTAGCCATTATTACTCTGAAAGCAGCAACAATAACTGATGCGGAGAGGTGAAAGAATCGCTTCAGCTCTGATTGATGAACTTCATAATCAGTAACCTCGCGGGTTTGGCCTGTGTTACTTCCTTTGTAACAACAGAGAATAACAAGCTGCATTCCAAGCATAATGGTGACGAGCTTGCCATATTTTGGATTCAGGAGAAACAGAAGGCTGGCTGAAGTTAGCATTGTAAGAACGCCAGTGATATAAATTAGAATCTTGGCGGCGACGTAAAAACGTTCGTTGATGCGTCCACGCGATGGCCTGTAAGAAGTGAGCAGCATCAATGCGAGATCAGCTAAGAATGTGAAGAATATAAGGCTACGACAGGCCATGGCGTAGAAGCTAATGGCATATACGGCTCTCTTTACGGAGATAATAGTATGTCGCCGATGTTCCACTAATCATTACCATATCCATTTTGACCAGTTCGAAAATCGTTTCAACCAAACTACGATGCCAGAAAGTGAAAGACCATGTGGCATCATAGTTTGGTTGAAATGATTCTCGGACTATTCAAAATAGATCATGGTAATGATTAGTAGAACAGCGGCGACATACTATTATCTTCATAAAGAGATAACCGAACATGTCATTAGCCTCTACGCCATGGCCTGTCGTAGCCTTATATCCTTCACATTCTTAGCTGATCTCGCACTGATGCTGCTCACTTCTTATTGAGTATCGCATTGACGTAACAACGAACGTCTTTACGTCGCCGCCAAGATCCTAATTTATATAACTGGCATTCTTACAATGCTAACTTCAGCCAGCCTTCTGCTTCTCCTGAATCCAAAATATGGCAAGCTCGTCACCATTATGCTTGGCATGCAGCTTGTTATTCTCTGTTATTACAAAGGAAGTAACACAGGCCAAACCCGCGAGGTTACTGATTATGAAGTTCATCAATCAGAGCTGAAGCGATTTTTTCACCTCTCCGCATCAGTTATTGTTGCTGCTTTCAGAGGAATGATGGCTACCATCTACGGTTACTTCAAAAAAATTTCTAATGATGTCGATCAGGTTCCTACTAGGATCTCCGAGGTAGACATCTTCTTCACTGTCACCCTTGGTCTTCTGGAGATGCTGCTTACCACAGTACCACCTTCACTTCCCCATCGCAATGCTGTTCACGTAGAAAAATCTAGTGATAATAACAAGGGATGGGGAGGGAGGGGGAGGGCAATAATGTTTACATTGAAGGGTAAGAAAGTAGTGCTCGAAAAATTTTCATATAATAGATATATTCAAGAAAACAGTTATGGTGCAATAAATGTTTACCGTGAATCAAATGTAAGGAATTCCTTTAAGCAATATTAAGAAACTAAAGTATATATATATAGGAGATCTCAAATAAATGCAACTTGTAAAAATATTAGATCTGAAACAATTTAATTAAAACCTAAATTTTAAAATTTATGAAAAAAATTTGTTTATAGTTAAATGTTTAATGCATTAAATCTCATCTTTATCTCTTGGTTCAGATGTTTCTTTCTTCCTTCTTCAATAAAAGCTTTTAGATTTTAAATATTTCAATTAAACTTCTTTCTCGCTAATTTGATTTTTCTATTGCTTGTTAATTTGAAATGTCTTTGTTCATTTTTTTATACTTGAAGTCTAGCAATATTATAATCCCTTCTTTATAGAAGTCTTGGATATTCTACTGAGGCTTCTAAGAGAGAAATCTAACTAAAGGTGCTAAGAGTTATTTTTAGAATTAAAAAAAGCAAGAAATTAAGATGCTTTTATATGGTTTAGGGTTCCATTAGTTAAAACCAAAGAGGTCTTAAAGATTTCTTTTATATTAAAGACTTAAAATGGCAATATGCCTATAATAGATATTTAATGCATGCCAACCAGCATAAGTCAAAATATATATTTCCCAGCACAAAACTTCCCTAAAGACATGCCATATAAGACATCAAAAATGCTATACTCACAAACAACCATGAAAATATGATGAGAATGCATGACTTTTTTTCACCATGTCAGCAATAGAATTTGGGTTAGTTACAAACACATACATCTCATGAAGACATCAAAAATGTTATACTCACAAACAACCATGAAAATATGATGAGAATGCGTGACTTTTTTTCACCATGTCAGCAATAGAATTTGGGTTGGTTACAAACACATACATCTCATGATGCTGACATGCTTCCAAAACACAATTAGATAATTATGGCACAAAGAAATCATCAGTTCACTAGTAACATGCTTACATGGTTGCCCAATATTATTCTATAAGGATGTAATCAAGAGACATAAACGTACAATCTGTACGCATCATGACCTGAACCTTGGTTCACAATAAAACACAAAATATGGAAGACTAAGTAAACGAAGGAAACCCCAAAGTTGGGGAGGAGAGGAGGTTTGATGAGAATACCCAAGAGCGAGGATCTGTTCACGTTTGGTTCCATTGTCGAAAAGAGAAGACCAGGAGAAGTGCCAATAAAATTCTTTGAAAGCCATGTTCAGTTAGCAAAAATATAATTTGGTGGAACTACTAAAAATATCAGTAAAAAATATCCATACTCCCAGATAAATTAGTTCAACTAGAAACAACACTAGAATCTGAAGAAGAGAAAGTGACAGAGAATAATATCAAATCGTCCTTGAGGAATTTCCCTCAGAAAAGGAAGGTCAGAAGCTACTCATAACAACTCATTGAAGAGATGAAGCAACAAACAAAATCCAAAAAGTAAACTAGTGATGCGCAGACGACAGATTCCAAAGACCTCATGTGATTTATAGTTTGAGATGCAGGAATTGAAGTCCATGGTGTTTATTATTTATATATCATTCCGTCCATGCGATTGATAGTGATAGCACATGTGATTCATGGGTCTTACTTCAGAAATTCACAAAATAAACTCAAATCACTAATCTTTCAAAATATCGTAGAATCATCATATAGATAAGAACTATTGGAAGCGATAGGATCTTCAAATTCGAGGCAAATTCTTCCACTAAAACAATGGAAATCAACTTTGCACTCTTGGAAGAACGGAACTCCCTGCCGGAGCTTAGAATATGCCCTCAAATGGTGAATCCGCTCAGGACTACTCCGACTGACTTCCTCAGACTTTAATTTGTTTTCCCTTCATCAGGTCTGAAACAGACACAAGCATCCTCAGCTTGGGTCGATCTTTCAACCTTTTATAACCAAACCTCATGTAAATACCTTTTCGATGAATAAATTGGGCGATTAATCCTCCCAGTTCATCAAAAAAAAAGTAGCCAAACTGGGACATCTCAGAAAAATAAAGTGAGATTCCAAATGAATTGGAGAGATTTCTCACAAGAAAATTCTGGGCTTTTCATCCGATAAATAACCAAGAAAAATTGAAAAGGTATATGATATTTGCGGATAAAAATTAAACTTTGAGTTGGAGATTTGGGATTATGTGTCAAGCCAAGACCCTCGAACTTGAGTTAGAGAGAGAAAAATCAAGAAAAAAGAAATCTACAAGCTGACATGGGAAGAAAATCGTTTGCCGCTCCTAGCTTCAGAACATATCAAAAGAAAACCAAGTGTGCTCGGAAAGTGAATTGAGATCACCCTACCTGAGGCGCTTCCCAATTGCCCATCCTCTGGAGACCCATTGTCGCGTCAGGTCAACCGGTTTCCTCCCTCTAACATCAATATATATAATCAGACACCAACAATATTAATTTTCCAATTTCAAACTCTTAATATCAGAATTATTCTTAGTCCTATTTTTCAATCTTATCTAATTCAAAATTAAATAAATAAAAATTTAGAGTCTTACTCAGAGACTTGAGCATAAAAGCACTTGCCCAGAGCTTTCTTGCCCGAATGATGGTTCCTCTACACCGCCATCTCCTCTTGTACCAGCGGTCGCCCATCGCTGGTTTCTCCACTCCCGATGTGGGACTAAGGTGGTTTTTGGCACCGTACCAACGCAGGCTTCAAAAATTATTAGTAGAATTAATTTCCTACTTACATTGTACCAGGCTAAATTAAAGGCGCCTTAAAATGTTAGTGACCGGGTGGACCATTTTTGTGATGGTAATAATAGAGTACATCTGCTGAAGTTCACAAGCCATGCAAGGAGAAAAGGAATGACCGTCTGTGTCCGTTCCAGTTACGTGTTTTACAGGGAGAAAAGCATTGATTGCAAATTTCTTTATCCACCCTCTCCTACACCTTGTGATGCTTGGTGTGGTGCGAGAATGAGATCCTTGCAGCTTTTTAATTTTCCATCCAGCTTTCTCATCTCTATATCTAGAATTCTATCAAAACCAATTCTTAGATCCTCTTCTACCCTGCATTTGAGCTTCTAAGCAGCCAATAATGGAGGTCCTCGTCTTTCCATTCCATTTTTGCAACCATCCAAGCCTCATTGCTTCGCCCCCTCTCCATCACCAATCACTCTTATAACACCCTGCTAGTATGTGATATTTGTGGATAAAAACATTGAGATGGAGATTTGCGATTATGTGTCAAAACCCAAGACCCTCGAACATGAGTAAGATAAAGAAAAATCAAGAAAAAAGAAATCTACAAGATGACATGGGAAGAAAATCGTTTGCCGCTCCTAGCTTTAGAACATATCAAAAGAAAACCAAGTGTGCTAGGAAAGTGAATTGAGATCACTCTACCTGAGGCACTTCCCAATCATCGATCCTCTGGAGACCCATTGTTGTGTACACCGGTGTCAGGTCAACCAGTTTCCTCCCTCTTTCCTCTCTTTCCTGCAGTCGTCCTGCATCACCCATCATCTTGAGACGGAGGTTTTCTTTGTGAGCACGGTTTAGGTGGAGAAATGCAAGAAAAATGTTGTAAGAAAGAAAGAGAGGGATAGGGAGGTTTTAGAGTCTAATTCAAAAATAAATAAATAAAAATTTAGAGTCTTACTCAGAGACTTGAGCATAAAAGCACTTGCCTAGAGCTTTCTTGCCCGAATGATGGTTCCTCTACACCGCCATCTCCTCTTGTACCAGCGGTCGCCCATCGCTGGTTTCTCCACTCCCGATGTGGGACTAAGGTGGTCTTTGGCACCGTACCAACGCAGGCTTCAAAAATTATTAGTAGAATTAATTTCCTACTTACATTGTACCAGGCTAAATTAAAGGCGCCTTAAAATGTTAGTGACCAGGTGGACCATTTTTGTGATGGTAATAATAGAGTACATCTGCTGAAGTTCACAAGCCATGCAAGGAGAAAAGGAATGACCGTCTGTGTCCGTTCCAGTTACGTATTTTACAGGGAGAAAAGCATTGATTGCAAATTTCTTTATCCACCCTCTCCTACACCTTGTGATGCTTGGTGCGGTGCGAGAATGAGATCCTTGCAGCTTTTTAATTTTCCATCCAGCTTTCTTATCTCTATATCTAGAATTCTATCAAAACCAATTTTTAGATCCTCTTCTACCCTGCATTTGAGCTTCTAAGCAGCCAATAATGGAGGTCCTCGTCTTTCCATTCCATTTTTGCAACCATCCAAGCCTCATTGCTTCGCCCCCTCTCCATCACCAATCACTCTTATAACACCCTGCTAGTATGTGATATTTGTGGATAAAAACTTTGAGATGGAGATTTGCGATTATGTGTCAAAACCCAAGACCCTCGAACTTGAGTAAGATAAAGAAAAATCAAGAAAAAAGAAATCTAGAAGCTGACATGGGAAGAAAATCGTTTGCCGCTCCTAGCTTTAGAACATATCAAAAGAAAACCAAGTGTGCTAGGAAAGTGAATTGAGATCACTCTACCTGAGGCACTTCCCAATCATCGATCCTCTGGAGACCCATTGTTGTGTACACCGGTGTCAGGTCAACCAGTTTCCTCCCTCTTTCCTCTCTTTCCTGCAGTCGTCCTGCATCACCCATCATCTTGAGACGGAGGTTTTCTTTGTGAGCACGGTTTAGGTGGAGAAATGCAAGAAAAATGTTGTAAGAAAGAAAGAGAGGGATAGGGAGGTTTTAGAGTCTAATTCAAAAATAAATAAATAAAAATTTAGAGTCTTACTCAGAGACTTGAGCATAAAAGCACTTGCCCAGAGCTTTCTTGCCCGAATGATGGTTCCTCTACACCGCCATCTCCTCTTGTACCAGCGGTCGCCCATCGCTGGTTTCTCCACTCTCGATGTGGGACTAAGGGGGTCTTTGGCACCGTACCAACGCAGGCTTCAAAAATTATTAGTAGAATTAATTTCCTACTTACATTGTACCTGGCTAAATTAAAGGCGCCTTAAAATGTTAGTGACCGGGTGGACCATTTTTGTGATGGTAATAATAGAGTACATCTGCTGAAGTTCACAAGCCATGCAAGGAGAAAAGGAATGACCGTCTGTGTCCGTTCCAGTTACGTGTTTTACAGGGAGAAAAGCATTGATTGCAAATTTCTTTATCCACCCTCTCCTACACCTTGTGATGCTTGGTGCGGTGCGAGAATGAGATCCTTGCAGCTTTTTAATTTTCCATCCAGCTTTCTCATCTCTATATCTAGAATTCTATCAAAACCAATTTTTAGATCCTCTTCTACCCTGCATTTGAGCTTCTAAGCAGCCAATAATGGAGGTCCTCGTCTTTCCATTCCATTTTTGCAACCATCCAAGCCTCATTGCTTCGCCCCCTCTCCATCACCAATCACTCTTATAACACCCTGCTAGTATGTGATATTTGTGGATAAAAACTTTGAGATGGAGATTTGCGATTATGTGTCAAAACCCGAGACCCTCGAACTTGAGTAAGATAAAGAAAAATCAAGAAAAAAGAAATCTACAAGCTGACATGGGAAGAAAATCGTTTGCCGCTCCTAGCTTTAGAACATATCAAAAGAAAACCAAGTGTGCTAGGAAAGTGAATTGAGATCACTCTACCTGAGGCACTTCCCAATCATCGATCCTCTGGAGACCCATTGTTGTGTACACCGATGTCAGGTCAACCAGTTTCCTCCCTCTTTCCTCTCTTTCCTGCAGTCGGCCTGCATCACCCATCATCTTGAGACGGAGGTTTTCTTTGTGAGCACGGTTTAGGTGGAGAATTGCATGAAAAATGTTGTAAGAAAGAAAGAGAGGGATAGGGAGGTTTTAGAGTCTAATTCAAAAATAAATAAATAAAAATTTAGAGTCTTACTCAGAGACTTGAGCATAAAAGCACTTGCCCAGAGCTTTCTTGCCCGAATGATGGTTCCTCTACACCGCCATCTCCTCTTGTACCAGCGGTCGCCCATCGCTGGTTTCTCCACTCCCGATGTGGGACTAAGGTGGTCTTTGGCACCGTACCAACGCAGGCTTCAAAAATTATTAGTAGAATTAATTTCCTACTTACATTGTACCAGGCTAAATTAAAGGCGCCTTAAAATGTTAGTGACCGGGTGGACCATTTTTGTGATGGTAATAATAGAGTACATCTGCTGAAGTTCACAAGCCATGCAAGGAGAAAAGGAATGATCGTCTGTGTCCGTTCCAGTTACGTGTTTTACAGGGAGAAAAGCATTGATTGCAAATTTCTTTATCCACCCTCTCCTACACCTTGTGATGCTTGGTGCGGTGCGAGAATGAGATCCTTGCAGCTTTTTAATTTTCCATCCAGCTTTCTCATCTCTATATCTAGAATTCTATCAAAACCAATTTTTAGATCCTCTTCTACCCTGCATTTGAGCTTCTAAGCAGCCAATAATGGAGGTCCTCGTCTTTCCATTCCATTTTTGCAACCATCCAAGCCTCATTGCTTCGCCCCCTCTCCATCACCAATCACTCTTATAACACCCTGCTAGTATGTGATATTTGTGGATAAAAACATTGGGATGGAGATTTGCGATTATGTGTCAAAACCCAAGACCCTCGAACATGAGTGAGATAAAGAAAAATCAAGAAAAAAGAAATCTACAAGATGACATGGGAAGAAAATCGTTTGCCGCTCCTAGCTTTAGAACATATCAAAAGAAAACCAAGTGTGCTAGGAAAGTGAATTGAGATCACTCTACCTGAGGCACTTCCCAATCATCGATCCTCTGGAGACCCATTGTTGTGTACACCGGTGTCTGATCAACCAGTATCCTCCCTCTTTCCTCTCTTTCCTGCAGTCGTCCTGCATCACCCATCATCTTGATACGGAGGCTTTCTTTGTGAGCACGGTTTAGGTGGAGAAATGCAAGAAAAATGTTGTAAGAAAGAAAGAGAGGGATAGGGAGGTTTTAGAGTCTAATTCAAAAATAAATAAATAAAAATTTAGAGTCTTACTCAGAGACTTGAGCATAAAAGCACTTGCCCAGAGCTTTCTTGCCCGAATGATGGTTCCTCTACACGGCCATCTCCTCTTGTACCAGCGGTCGCCCATCGCTGGTTTCTCCACTCCCGATGTGGGACTAAGGTGGTCTTTGGCACCGTACCAATGCAGGCTTCAAAAATTATTAGTAGAATTAATTTTCTACTTACATTGTACCAGGCTAAATTAAAGGCATCTTAAAATGTTAGTGACCGGGTGGACCATTTTTGTGATGGTAATAATAGAGTACATCTGCTGAAGTTCACAAGCCATGCAAGGAGAAAAGGAATGACCGTCTGTGTCCGTTCCAGTTACGTGTTTTACAGGGAGAAAAGCATTGATTGCAAATTTCTTTGTCCACCCTCTCCTACACCTTGTGATGCTTGGTGCGGTGCGAGAATGAGATCCTTGCAGCTTTTTGATTTTCCATCCAGCTTTCTCATCTCTATATCTAGAATTCTATCAAAACCAATTTTTAGATCCTCTTCTACCCTGCATTTGAGCTTCTAAGCAGCCAATAATGGAGGTCCTCGTCTTTCCATTCCATTTTTGCAACCATCCAAGCCTCATTGCTTCGCCCCCTCTCCATCACCAATCACTCTTATAACACCCTGCTAGTATGTGATATTTGTGGATAAAAACTTTGAGATGGAGATTTGCGATTATGTGTCAAAACCCAAGACCCTCGAACTTGAGTAAGATAAAGAAAAATCAAAAAAAAAGAAATCTACAAGCTGACATGGGAAGAAAATCGTTTGCCGCTCCTAGCTTTAGAACATATCAAAAGAAAACCAAGTGTGCTAGGAAAGTGAATTGAGATCACTCTACCTGAGGCACTTCCCAATCATCGATCCTCTGGAGACCCATTGTTGTGTACACCGGTGTCAGGTCAACCAGTTTCCTCCCTCTTTCCTCTCTTTCCTGTGGTCGTCCTGCATCACCCTTCATCTTGAGAGGGAGGTTTTCTTTGTGAGCACGGTTTTGGTGGAGAAATGCAAGAAAAATGTTGTAAGAAAGAAAGAGAGGGATAGGGAGGTTTTAGAGTCTAATTCAAAAATAAATAAATAAAAATTTAGAGTCTTACTCAGAGACTTGAGCATAAAAGCACTTGCCCAGAGCTTTCTTGCCCGAATGATGGTTCCTCTACACCGCCATCTCCTCTTGTACCAGTGGTCTCCCATCGCTGGTTTCTCCACTCCCGATGTGGGACTAAGGTGGTCTTTGGCACCGTACCAACGCAGGCTTCAAAAATTATTAGTAGAATTAATTTCCTACTTACATTGTACCAGGCTAAATTAAAGGCGCCTTAAAATGTTAGTGACCGGGTGGACCATTTTTGTGATGGTAATAATAGAGTACATCTGCTGAAGTTCACAAGCCATGCAAGGAGAAAAGGAATGACCGTCTGTGTCCGTTCCAGTTACGTGTTTTACAGGGAGAAAAGCATTGATTGCAAATTTCTTTATCCACCCTCTCCTACACCTTGTGATGCTTGGTGCGGTGCGAGAATGAGATCCTTGCAGCTTTTTAATTTTCCATCCAGCTTTCTCATCTCTATATCTAGAATTCTATCAAAACCAATTTTTAGATCCTCTTCTACCCTGCATTTGAGCTTCTAAGCAGCCAATAATGGAGGTCCTCGTCTTTCCATTCCATTTTTGCAACCATCCAAGCCTCATTGCTTCGCCCCCTCTCCATCACCAATCACTCTTATAACACCCTGCTAGTATGTGATATTTGTGGATAAAAACTTTGAGATGGAGATTTGCGATTATGTGTCAAAACCCAAGACCCTCGAACTTGAGTAAGATAAAGAAAAATCAAGAAAAAAGAAATCTACAAGCTGACATGGGAAGAAAATCATTTGCCGCTCCTAGCTTTAGAACATATCAAAAGAAAACCAAGTGTGCTAGGAAAGTGAATTGAGATCACTCTACCTGAGGCACTTCCCAATCATCGATCCTCTGGAGACCCATTGTTGTGTACACCGGTGTCTGGTCAACCAGTTTCCTCCCTCTTTCCTCTCTTTCCTGCAGTCGTCCTGCATCACCCATCATCTTGAGACGGAGGTTTTCTTTGTGAGCACGGTTTAGGTGGAGAAATGCAAGAAAAATGTTGTAAGAAAGAAAGAGAGGGATAGGGAGGTTTTAGAGTCTAATTCAAAAATAAATAAATAAAAATTTAGAGTCTTACTCAGAGACTTGAGCATAAAAGCACTTGCCCAGAGCTTTCTTGCCCGAATGATGGTTCCTCTACACCGCCATCTCCTCTTGTACCAGCGGTCGCCCATCGCTGGTTTCTCCACTCCCGATGTGGGACTAAGGTGGTCTTTGGCACCGTACCAACGCAGGCTTCAAAAATTATTAGTAGAATTAATTTCCTACTTACATTGTACCTGGCTAAATTAAAGGCGCCTTAAAATGTTAGTGACCGGGTGGACCATTTTTGTGATGGTAATAATAGAGTACATCTGCTGAAGTTCACAAGCCATGCAAGGAGAAAAGGAATGACCGTCTGTGTCCGTTCCAGTTACGTGTTTTACAGGGAGAAAAGCATTAATTGCAAATTTCTTTATCCACCCTCTCCTACACCTTGTGATGCTTGGTGCGGTGCGAGAATGAGATCCTTGCAGCTTTTTAATTTTCCATCCAGCTTTCTCATCTCTATATCTAGAATTCTATCAAAACCAATTTTTAGATCCTCTTCTACCCTGCATTTGAGCTTCTAAGCAGCCAATAATGGAGGTCCTCGTCTTTCCATTCCATTTTTGCAACCATCCAAGCCTCATTGCTTCGCCCCCTCTCCATCACCAATCACTCTTATAACACCCTGCTAGTATGTGATATTTGTGGATAAAAACATTGAGATGGAGATTTGCGATTATGTGTCAAAACCCAAGACCCTCGAACATGAGTAAGATAAAGAAAAATCAAGAAAAAAGAAATCTACAAGATGACATGGGAAGAAAATCGGTTGCCGCTCCTAGCTTTAGAACATATCAAAAGAAAACCAAGTGTGCTAGGAAAGTGAATTGAGATCACTCTACCTGAGGCACTTCCCAATCATCGATCCTCTGGAGACCCATTGTTGTGTACACCGGTGTCAGGTCAACCAGTTTCCTCCCTCTTTCCTCTCTTTCCTGCAGTCGTCCTGCATCACCCATCATCTTGAGACGGAGGTTTTCTTTGTGAGCACGGTTTAGGTGGAGAAATGCAAGAAAAATGTTGTAAGAAAGAAAGAGAGGGATAGGGAGGTTTTAGAGTCTAATTCAAAAATAAATAAATAAAAATTTAGAGTCTTACTCAGAGACTTGAGCATAAAAGCTCTTGCCCAGAGCTTTCTTGCCCGAATGATGGTTCCTCTACACCGCCATCTCCTCTTGTACCAGCGGTCGCCCATCGCTGGTTTCTCCACTCCCGATGTGGGACTAAGGTGGTCTTTGGCACCGTACCAACGCAGGCTTCAAAAATTATTAGTAGAATTAATTTCCTACTTACATTGTACCAGGCTAAATTAAAGGCGCCTTAAAATGTTAGTGACCGGGTGGACCATTTTTGTGATGGTAATAATAGAGTACATCTGCTGAAGTTCACAAGCCCTGCAAGGAGAAAAGGAATGACCGTCTGTGTCCGTTCCAGTTACGTGTTTTACAGGGAGAAAAGCATTGATTGCAAATTTCTTTATCCACCCTCTCCTACACCTTGTGATGCTTGGTGCGGTGCGAGAATGAGATCCTTGCAGCTTTTTAATTTTCCATCCAGCTTTCTCATCTCTATATCTAGAATTCTATCAAAACCAATTTTTAGATCCTCTTCTACCCTGCATTTGAGCTTCTAAGCAGCCAATAATGGAGGTCCTCGTCTTTCCATTCCATTTTTGCAACCATCCAAGCCTCATTGCTTCGCCCCCTCTCCATCACCAATCACTCTTATAACACCCTGCTAGTATGTGATATTTGTGGATAAAAACTTTGAGATGGAGATTTGCGATTATGTGTCAAAACCCAAGACCCTCGAACTTGAGTAAGATAAAGAAAAATCAAGAAAAAAGAAATCTACAAGCTGACATGGGAAGAAAATCATTTGCCGCTCCTAGCTTTAGAACATATCAAAAGAAAACCAAGTGTGCTAGGAAAGTGAATTGAGATCACTCTACCTGAGGCACTTCCCAATCATCGATCCTCTGGAGACCCATTGTTGTGTACACCGGTGTCAGGTCAACCAGTTTCCTCCCTCTTTCCTCTCTTTCCTGCAGTCGTCCTGCATCACCCATCATCTTGAGACGGAGGTTTTCTTTGTGAGCACGGTTTAGGTGGAGAAATGCAAGAAAAATGTTGTAAGAAAGAAAGAGAGGGATAGGGAGGTTTTAGAGTCTAATTCAAAAATAAATAAATAAAAATTTAGAGTCTTACTCAGAGACTTGAGCATAAAAGCACTTGCCCAGAGCTTTCTTGCCCGAATGATGGTTCCTCTACACCGCCATCTCCTCTTGTACCAGCGGTCGCCCATCGCTGGTTTCTCCACTCCCGATGTGGGACTAAGGTGGTCTTTGGCACCGTACCAACGCAGGCTTCAAAAATTATTAGTAGAATTAATTTCCTACTTATATTGTACCAGGCTAAATTAAAGGCGCCTTAAAATGTTAGTGACCGGGTGGACCATTTTTGTGATGGTAATAATAGAGTACATCTGCTGAAGTTCACAAGCCATGCAAGGAGAAAAGGAATGACCGTCTGTGTCCGTTCCAGTTACGTGTTTTACAGGGAGAAAAGCATTGATTGCAAATTTCTTTATCCACCCTCTCCTACACCTTGTGATGCTTGGTGCGGTGCGAGAATGAGATCCTTGCAGCTTTTTAATTTTCCATCCAGCTTTCTCATCTCTATATCTAGAATTCTATCAAAACCAATTTTTAGATCCTCTTCTACCCTGCATTTGAGCTTCTAAGCGGCCAATAATGGAGGTCCTCGTCTTTCCATTCCATTTTTGCAACCATCCAAGCCTCATTGCTTCGCCCCCTCTCCATCACCAATCACTCTTATAACACCCTGCTAGTATGTGATATTTGTGGATAAAAACATTGAGATGGAGATTTGCGATTATGTGTCAAAACCCAAGACCCTCGAACTTGAGTAAGATAAAGAAAAATCAAGAAAAAAGAAATCTACAAGCTGACATGGGAAGAAAATCGTTTGCCGCTCCTAGCTTTAGAACATATCAAAAGAAAACCAAGTGTGCTAGGAAAGTGAATTGAGATCACTCTACCTGAGGCACTTCCCAATCATCGATCCTCTGGAGACCCATTGTTGTGTACACCGGTGTCAGGTCAACCAGTTTCCTCCCTCTTTCCTCTCTTTCCTGCAGTCGTCCTGCATCACCCATCATCTTGAGACGGAGGTTTTCTTTGTGAGCACGGTTTAGGTGGAGAAATGCAAGAAAAATGTTGTAAGAAAGAAAGGGAGGGATAGGGAGGTTTTAGAGTCTAATTCAAAAATAAATAAATAAAAATTTAGAGTCTTACTCAGAGACTTGAGCATAAAAGCACTTGCCCAGAGCTTTCTTGCCCGACTGATGGTTCCTCTACACCGCCATCTCCTCTTGTACCAGCGGTCGCCCATCGCTGGTTTCTCCACTCCCGATGTGGGACTAAGGTGGTCTTTGGCACCGTACCAACGCAGGCTTCAAAAATTATTAGTAGAATTAATTTCCTACTTACATTGTACCAGGCTAAATTAAAGGCGCCTTAAAATGTTAGTGATCGGGTGGACCATTTTTGTGATGGTAATAATAGAGTACATCTGCTGAAGTTCACAAGCCATGCAAGGAGAAAAGGAATGACCGTCTGTGTCCGTTCCAGTTACGTGTTTTACAGGGAGAAAAGCATTGATTGCAAATTTCTTTATCCACCCTCTCCTACACCTTGTGATGCTTGGTGCGGTGCGAGAATGAGATCCTTGCAGCTTTTTAATTTTCCATCCAGCTTTCTCATCTCTATATCTAGAATTCTATCAAAACCAATTTTTAGATCCTCTTCTACCCTGCATTTGAGCTTCTAAGCAGCCAATAATGGAGGTCCTCGTCTTTCCATTCCATTTTTGCAACCATCCAAGCCTCATTGCTTCGCCCCCTCTCCATCACCAATCACTCTTATAACACCCTGCTAGTATGTGATATTTGTGGATAAAAACTTTGAGATGGAGATTTGCGATTATGTGTCAAAACCCAAGACCCTCGAACTTGAGTAAGATAAAGAAAAATCAAGAAAAAAGAAATCTACAAGCTGACATGGGAAGAAAATCGTTTGCCGCTCCTAGCTTTAGAACATATCAAAAGAAAACCAAGTGTGCTAGGAAAGTGAATTAAAAAGCCTCAATCCTCTTTTTCCTCCTAAACCTTCAACCTTCCACATCCAATATTCACAAAACATTGATAGAATTACTTTGGCTTCTCGCCAAAATCTTTTTCTGAATCACAACCTTGCAATATGGTCTCCCAAGTAGCCTCATAACACTCGAGAGATTGATGAAAAGCTTAAAAATGATTTTATTAATGATTCAACATCAGACATCTCTATTCTTGATCCCTTTTGAAATCTACTGTCTTTTGTTCTAGGTTTTCTTTCAATGATGCCAACTAATATTTGGTATTGATGATGAGGTTTACATCGTCAGTGTCCTTTGACTACCGTTGGCTATAAATCTAAACCTAACATACAGTCCAAACCTTAACATACAACCCAAACCTAATGTAAAACTAGGTACTTAGACCTAATTATGGATTCGAAAGTAATTGATGACTTAGTCGAATTTTTATGTATTAGATAGTAATTCTTCTTAACCCCAGCAAAAATTAGGCCAAAGATAGCTAGCTGTTCCCACGTACCCTCTAAGAACCGTCTGTCAAACCCCAATTTAAGCGGTGGCCTTCTAGGGCTCGTTTGGTTCGCAGGAAAAGGAGGGGGAAAAGTGTAGTCAACGGGAAAGTAATGAAATACCTCTTGTTTGGTTGGAGTTTTCAAAGGAGAGAGATGGGAAAGTTACTTTCCCATGGAAATATGATTCCCACATTTCATGGGAAAGTCTTTCCCATGAGAAACATGGGAAAGTTACTTTCCCATGAGGTGGGAATTACTCCTTTTTTATTTTTTCCCAAAAAGACCCTTCAGCATTAAAGAAGCATTAAAGAGGCATTAAAGATCTAATTTTTATTAAGGGCATAATAGGAATTATACATAACTTTCCCAGGAAAGTGGATGGTCAACCAAACATAAGCACTTTGGAAATTTGTCACTTTTCCATGGTTAACCAAACATGCCAAAAGTACTTTCCTAGGTATCCTCTTCCTAGGAATCTAATTCCCAAGAATCATATTCCTAGAAGGGAAAATACTTCCCGCGAACCAAACGAGCCCCTAAAGAAACCATGGATTGAACGGCCAGGATCACAACTAGTATCATCATCTACTCCATCGGATTCGCCACAGCTCAACTTACCCAGGTGTTCCACCGCTGCAGTTCCGCTGTCACTTGATGGGAAGTGCACTCCATGGACGACGGAGACCTACCGTCCGCCGACGGCTTGTCGGAGCGTCTCGCGACGGGAGGAGATGCGGCGGCGGTAGCAGCCGGCGCGGAGGAGTCCGGGCACCCTAGGGAAGGATGCGAGGCCCTAGCTAGGGCGATCTCCTCGACGCTGGGGAGTGTGATGAGGGAGTTCGATGCCAGAGCGGAGGGCGCGGCTCGGAGCCAGGACGAGCTCATTCTCTCCCTCGATCGTTTCGCCGGAGGCAATTCTTCTCTTTTTTCTCTTTTGAGCCTTCCTCGAAATGAGATATAGCTTTGTTTTCTTCTTCAATCTCTATTTTTCCGAATCTAGGTTTTAACGGAATTTGGACGTTATGAGATGTTGATGCACTATTCTTTCTGGTTCTGGAATCAAAATTGCTTTTTTAGTCGAATTTTAAGGATTTTGGAGGTTTTGTTGTCAGATTTTGATGGGAGAATTCTAGATTTTGATTGACATTGTGTTTCATTTCGAGAATGGAAAAACGTTCTGCTGATGTGCTACATATGGATCTGTAGTTGCTGTTTATTTGTTTTTTTTTTTCGTAAAAGAATCAGTTTTCCTCTTTATTAATTTGTATGGAGTTTTTGAGGATCTGTTCTGAGATTGAATGGGAAAAGACCATGGATTTCGTTGGTGTTACGAGTTGAGTTCTCAGGAATTTGGTGTACAGAATGCTTCTCATTTGTTTGGAGCGTGCACTCTTTTTCCTGTTGCAAATAATTTTTCTCCAATTTAAGGGTTGAGATAGTTGAATTAGTTCTCGTTCTATCATTGATTTGGATATGTTCTATGCTTTGTCAAAGATTTAGCTTTTTGGTATTTTTTTTCTATTGCGTGGACACTGATACAAGAATTGGATTTGGACACGTGTTCGAGTATCTAACTTTGCAAGAAAAAAAGAAGACAAATATTTAGGTAAAAAAAAAACCTAAATCAAATATACTTAAACATTTGACATCATGGAACATTAAAATATTCTATTTATGAAGGTCTTTTAATATGTATGTTTCTTATCTAAACCTTCTAATTAGCTTGAGAACTTTGTAAAAATGACATTTCACAAAATTATTTAGTATGTGAACTATTGAACAATCTTCAAAAGGAAGAAAAGACCATTTTAAACATTAATCTTGTATGTCGAACTCGTTGTTGGAGTGTAGTCCTCTACTAATTTCTAGAAACTGCAATTAATAAAAAATTGATATGTATACAAGTAACTGATGCTTATCCAATTTGGATGTGTATCCAACATGGACTATAAGATTTCTAATATCCAGATAACATAATTAGCAAGAGAACGAAAGAGATAACGGGATACTTAGAAAAAAATAATTCTAACTAAATCATATTGCGAATGCCTATCCCCTAGTCACTTAGAACTAGAAGGTGTCCTTTGCAAATGCCTGTTTGACAAGAGTTCACACATATATATAAAGTTGTATAAAAGGAAGCATTAAAAAGTGTTTTTTTAAATTAAAGTCAGTATGCATATTTCTCATTTAAACTTTGTAATTAGCTTAAGGGTATTAGAAAATGACATTTTACAAAATTATTCCTGACCAATCTTTGAAAAAAACAAAAGCTCTTTTTAAACATTTCTAATTGAGGGTTGAACTCATTGTTGGAGTCCAGAGTCCAACTCTCTACTAAGTTTTAAGAACTACATTAAAAACCTTACATTTGTATTCAAATGTTTGACAAGTTTCCAATTTATTTTCATATCCAATATGATTCTAGGAACTAGATGCAAGTGTTTAAGTAACCTATCTAGCATAAGGTTAAAAAAAGGAGATAATGGATGGTGAGAAAAAATAATTTAATTATTTCATATATCTGCATATTGTATGAAAGGAGATATTGAAGGATATTATTTGTTAAAATGTTCCAATATGTGTATTTCTTATCTAAACTTTGTAATTAGACTAAGAATTTTAGAAAAATGAATTTTGCAAAGTTATTTAAAAAAATACACTCTTGACTGATCTTTAAAAGGAGCAAAAACGTGCATTATTATTTTGTTTAAAATGATAGAAAACTATTTCTCTTTAAGGTTCCAATGACCTTTGGGATTGTATAGTTGGAGTGGAAGACCTAGAGCCTGGACTTATTCCAGCCAAACACTTTTTACAAACTAGGATAGACTAGAATAGGTTGTTCCTGGCCAAGCCTCCTATGCCCATTTTACTTGGCATAAATATTCCATATGAACCCTAGTATGGGCTTATGCCATGTTTTATGCTTTTCTTTGCCTATTTTGGTCAGTGCCCTCGAAAATTTCCTCCATTGTCTTTGACCCTAACCCCTCCTCTTCCTCTCTTTCCCAAGCATCTTACACCCTTTTTGCCCACAACGATCTCAATGCTAGTGCCACCTTCTGATGTTGTCAGGCTCCTCCCTTTGGTATGCAGTACCAGAAATCGGTAGCAATTGTCATCGTTTAAAGTGGTGGGGTTCTTCCGCTGATCTTCATTATGCTACATCTCTTGATTAGCTTCCTTTATTGTACTCCGTTGTTGGCTATAGCTGCATCTTTCATGGTGTCTGCTTGATTCCCCACTGTGGCTTCAACCTCTATCTTCCCAAAATCCTAGCGAGGTACCCTACCTCTCTTTATTTTTTTTTGTGTGATTTGTTTGAGCTATGCTTGTAGAGAAAGGGAGTATGATGTCAATGCTAGAATGCTCGATGGAATGGGAGAAAGTGGTGTGTCGGTAATGGAATCATTCCACTATCTTCTCCCATATACTGAGCACCAGAAATTGAGCATGAAAGATGAGATGAGATAAATCCACACAATCTTCATATAAGTTTTATAAAATTTATTATTTTTTTACTTCCTTTGGAGGCATGGATTGAATTTCAAATTGTAATTTTATAAAGTTAACACACGGCTACAATCTTTCTACTGGTTACCTACAATCATTTAGATTCATTCCAAATTCACCATAACAATGACTTCATGATTATTTGTGCCTAATTCTATGTTAGGTTTATAGTATCATATTCAAATTGATCTATGTCATTGAAATTTTTTTTGATGTATTCATAAAACTAGTTAGAAATATTTTGACTAATTTTATCTGGTTTTCAATTAATGTTGGTATACATATTTTCTTGCATCAAAGATCTGATTCATTACCATTTAGGCATAAAGTTTTTATCTATTGTTTTCCCTAAGTTTCAAGAAGATTTTTTTATCCCAGAAAGTTATTGTTCTCACTCTATGTTCTTTTCGTTTGCAAATCTTTAAGCATGGCAACAAATTTTAATTGCCCTTAGGAAATGATCATCCTAGAGCAATATAGAGATTTGCTATCTAGTAGAAGTGCACCAATGATCCCTAAAAGTTGATTGGCTAATTGGATGGATCTACTAGAAGAACAGTCGATAAGAATATTGAAGGATCAGTTCCTTTTGGATAATTATGGAGGCAGACAATTTACAGAAGAGAGTTGGAAGGTGAAAGTCCCAGTCTTTATCCAGGAAACATGGAATATTTCTGATAAGAAAAAGTTAAAGAATCAGTTAAAAACTTTGAAGTTGAGGTTTCCACTACAGTGGCTCACAAGCAGAAGTGGAAGGGTTGAGATTTTGTTAAAAAACGTACCAACTATGAGATCACCAAAGCTTGGTTTATGGTATTTGCAGTAACTATATGTAGTCACTCATGTTAATTCGTAACTTTAATTAAACTATCCAACATCTCGAAGTTTTAAGCTTTTTTTTAATATATGGAAAATTCTAAGTATGCTTTTTTGTATGTACAAGGCATTTTCGGTTCAAGATTTTATGTGGAAAGAGCACAACAGTTGGGAAGCATGGAAATACCAACATGATGAATGATGATGGCTCTAAGTATGACAATTCTAATGCCAGATCAGATAACTTGAAATTAATCCATATGTTTGGTCTTAAATGAAAAGGCAACATCATCAAATCATGCCTTTGAGGGGTCCACCACTCCTTTATGATATGGTTTCCATTTGAGGGTTTCCATTTGAGTGAAGCTAATGCAAGTGTGTCGAACTTTTATCTTATAAATATCCCATCTAATAATAAAATAACATCCTTTAGCAAGAGGTGGGGTATTAGTTCATCTTCTTTAGCTTCATGCACTAGGAGAGCAACGGCAAAAGTGGAGGTACTAACAAATATTGCATGATTTGGGAGGAAGGGGTGGGGATTGCTCAAATAATTATTGGATAATAAGATAGCTGTTAGGGCAAATGTGTATGTAAGTAGGGATCGCACAACCTAGTTAAGAGAGTTCCAGGATTGACCATAGAACGGACATTGGCTGCATTCGGGGCACTAAATAATGAAATCAACTTGGATGTTTTCATGAACCTAAATGTAAATGAGCACTCTCATGAAATAATACAAGAAATAACCTATGATTCCTGTGAGTTATTAAAGTATTCTTTCTGAAATAGTCAAACATTCTTTGTTGAGGTTTTAGTATATTGCCTAACCTTCCAACTACATATTCTATATCTTGTTTAGTTCTCTATATAGTAACTGTCCTATTATTCAAAAGTACTTAGTTGCGAAACAAGTTTGTCTAACTTTTTTCTTTAGGTGGTCACTATGTTTAAGACACTAGATTAGTTGGCCTTGGTTTAGGCACATGAAGCCTGTGTTGCTGGCATTCAATTCCTTGGATGCAGCCAATGCTCCTTCAATAGCAATACAAAAGTATTTTTAACCATGCAATCCCGGATCGACAGTAGTCATATTCTTATTTAGTAGTTGCCAAGCAATTTTCAACCATTTCCTTTCAGACCATGCAATATCCCTTAGTACGTCTGAGTCTATCTCATTCTATGTAGAACAAAGATAGAGTAGATGGAATGTAGATTTAGTGAGAATAGACATGAAAATGTAATAACAATTAAGAGTGATGGACGAGAGATACCAAATAGTGATTGGTTTTGTTATTTAGGATCAATTATGCAAAATAGATGGGAGATAGTTGAAGATGTATATAATAGGATTGAAGGTGGTTGGATGAAGTGGAGATGTATCTGGAATATTATGCGATAAGTGCATACCTTGGAGACTTGAGAAAAAATTTAATAGAACTACGATAAAGACCGCAGGATAGCTTCGGGTGTTAGGCAATAAAAGAAGTACATGAAAACAAGTTGATTGTGGTAGAAATGCGATTGTTAAGATGAATATATGGTGAAAGATGGATATATGGTGAAAGTTGGAAGGAAGGATTAAGAAATGAATATATTGGAGGAGACATAGAAGTTGTACAAATTCGTAACAAAGTGATGGTAAAGCGATTGAGATGGTATGGCCGAAAATTCGAGGAGGCTTTAGCAAGGAGAGGTACTTTAGTATGTTGAAGGTTGTTAAAAAAAGGGTGGGGGGGGGGGGGGGTAAACTTGAGATAACATAGATAGAGATTGTGAAGAAGGATATAAAGATACTTCCAATAACATCAAACATGGCCCTAAATAGGAATACTTGATGAATTAGGATCCCTGAAGCTGGCTCTAAACAGTAGGGAAAAGGCTAGATGGTTATGGATATGCTTATGCTTTCAAAAACAAATTTAGTAGTTCTTGCTTGTATTATTTATGCGCATTCCTTCGTCAGAGCACATTTAAAGACCTCAGAGACTGCCTTCTCTCTAGTTTTGAATTATGAATAAATAGTGAAAAGTGAAATAGATATTGCAGGCTTCTGCACCAAAAAAAATTGACATCAATTATGTGCTATTCTAAGAATGTCAGATATAATTTCATCTTTGACTCTTCGTTGTGTTTTTGTTTCCTGTCACTTCTCTTCTTTTGTTAATATGTTTATGCTCATGTAAATCTTCTGTCTTCCCTCTAATCTAGGAGTTGCTTAGATGCTTCATTCCCATGTCTATGTGGTATGCCCAACCGGGTGGAAAAGGTTGAGGAAGAGTCAAGGAGAGGGAGAAACTTGTGGGATCTGGGCAGGCAATGGATCCTACCCACCCAAGAATTTATGGGTGCTGGATTTCAACCAAAAAGGTCTTTTCCTGCATCCCAAAAGTTTTGGTTTGCAGGACTTGTTCCCTCCCCTGATTTATATGCTTTGCCCTCTCCCTAACCTATCTTCTACTTCCTTCCCAATCATTGGCAGGACATCACATGCATGTGGAAGATGTGTCCAAACAGCCCAATATATCCTAAGTTATTTTTCTGTAAAAGTTATATCATTTATTTTACTATTATTTTGATACTTTTTTACACTTAAGTTCTCCTTTAGAACATATACACAAGTATTTTGCATATCCTATAGCACCAATATTCATGGAGAGTCCTGCCCAAGGCTTGTGCCTTAAACCCTCACTCAGGCATAGATCATACCTCATCTGTTGAAATCTACATAACACAATTTGACTTTAGTCCTTTTCCTTTAAATTAGCTACATATTGTCTGAATAAAATAATGCAATCTAAGCTATTTTGAGCAGCTGTACTCAAACATTATTCTTTTTCTTTCGCGTTGGTATCTAACATGCATTGGCCCGTGCACATTTGTTGGCTTTTTTATAGTCATCCTATATTATGTTGTTATTGCAGAACTAGATAAGCTATTAGAAGATGCACCCTTGCCATTTATTATGCAACATGCAACCAAGATCTCCTCCATCCGTAAGAGAGTTTCAGCATTGAACTTGCTCTTGAAGTCAATACAGAGGCGCATCGATAACATAGATCGCATGCTTTCTACAGGCATACCAAATGGTAGTAATGACCTTGTTAACAACTTCTGTATCATTTTCACTCTTTCTATTTCTATAATAGCATCAGTTAATGAGATCATTAAATTTTCTCTGCAGATAATGTGCCACCTGATATAGTGGAGACATCATCACCGACTTTGTAATTCTGGTATTTTCATTTTTTCTGTAAGCAATCTCAAGTTAATCATAAGCTTTAGTTAGTCATTCGATGATAAAATTTTAAATGTGCACTTACAGAATTGCATATGATAAACCAGTAGTAGAGGCTAGACTGTGCAGAATTATGTTTTTAACTTTTATATATATATATATATATTGTTGGGAATTGTATCCTAAATGTCAATCGTCAGCATATTGATGATTGAATATTGTAAATAAATTGACAAATTAATAAAGTATTATTTGGCATTATTCATCATTTCATCTTCAAATGAACTCTTATATGATGAAGTCCTTAGGACTTATGTCATGATAAAGGAGGATTTATCTTTGAGTCCTTAAACTTGTTCGCGACCAAATGATATGTTGTTACTAGGACGACAACATTATCGAGATTAGGTCGTTGTGTGACATATACGTTGGTTGTCCTGTTAACCAAGGAGTGTGGAGACACTGGTATGCCATACAGGTGAAGTGTAGGAGTACATTTCACTGAACGTGACCAATTCCGGAACGCTCTACTGTCGAGAGATGTTCCGAGTGGATATGGGTATAAGTTTGGCCCTCTGACCTGAGACCGCAATCTGTGACTAGCAAGCAACTCACTGTACTTTGGTACCGGACTACCTGAATTTCTAATTCAGTGACGGAAGGTCACTGGGTGCAGTCAAGTACTTGCGTAGTCAGTTGTGAGTCAAGATGGAATTGACCCCTCCTGCAAACAGGAGATAATGTCTTGTGACTAATTTAGCAAAATCTTGGCCAGGGTAATCTCAGTGAGGAGTCACGGGATATCTAAAGTTAATCACATAATGGATGTACTAATTATAGGGTTGACAGTGAGCTCTAAGTCATCCTGGCATTAGGAGTCAAAGGGATTGAATTATACAGTAACCATAGTTCAAGGTTCCAGAATATTTGCTTCGCATATATTCGGCCTATCCGGACGTCGGGTACCATTGCTAGATGGTCACATCGATTAGTGTAGGAAGTCGTTCCTATACTACCGGCTTAGGTTCGAACCTATGAGGTCACACGCATAGAAGATTCCTGATTGATCAAGAAGGCTGATGAATGATTAAGAATCATTCAGGGGTAATTTGGTCAATTCGATTGGCAAAATATCTTATAAAATAATTAAAGTAATTATCAGAGGATTGATTAGTAATTAGATTGCTAATGAACTCAATTGGATTGAGTAATTAGACTAAGGATGAGCCAAATTGAATTAGATTCAATTCTGGGCTCAATCAGGGTTTTTGACCTGATTGGATTAGGTCTGAATCAAGAGGACTTAGGTTGACCAAATTAAATTAGATTAAATTTGTGCTTAATTAGGGATTGACCTAATTGGATTAGGTTCAACCCATGGTAATTGGATCATTCTAATTGTTAGGATTTAATTAAATTAAATGGGTTTGATCTGAAACTATTCGGATCTTGAAATCCACTTGTCACATATCCATGCATGGCGCCATAAATTAATTTTTAATATGATTAAAAATTAATTTAATTTATTTAATGGTGCCATGGGACACTTGGCAACATCAGGGACCTCTTTCATCATTAGATGGGTCGAAATGGAGAGATAAATTCATGAAAAGAATTGGATAAGATCAAATTCTCTCTCTTCATGACATATGCCATCCTTATCTTTATCTCACTTCTAATTAAGGTTGAATTTCGAATTTAATCACCACAAAATCACCACGTGACCCTCTAATCTGATTAGGGGCATGGGAATTTCGAAATTGAAAGAGGGAAGTGGCAACATGATGAATGGTTTAGATTAGATCAAGCTTCATCATGTAATGGCACATGAACTTGAATTTTGAATTCAAAATTCAAAACCCCACAAAATCCTCCACAAATATGGGATGGTTGGCATGAAGTTAGGTAGGAGAGCAACATTAAAAGGACCTCCATCATCTGGTGGTCGAATTCAAGGAAAAAAGAGAGAAAAAGAAGAAGAAAAAAGGGAAAAGAAAAGAGAGGAACCCTAGTTCATGCATGAAAAAATTCTGCATTCAATCTAGCTGACTTCTTCCTCCTCTAAGTCCATCGCGCCATTAGTGTTAGGGGTCCCTGATAAGAGTCTTTAGATCAGATCTAAGTCCTCTTCAATCCCTTTAAACCTTTCCTCCAAGTTCCTCCAAGAAGGCGGATCAAAAGTTGATAGTGTTTGGAAGATCAAATTTCAGCCTCAAGAAATTCTGCGCAAGCTAGCACTTCCGCAGGATTGGATCTCTTCAGGAACTTCGCGTGGACTTCTCGTAGAGGCCATTCGTGTGCGTGGCTGCGAAGTCGAGGATCAGATCCACAAGTTTCATCCATCATAAAAGGTATTAATCCTACATTAATCTTTTATTATGGTGTCAAGATCTAGGTCTGATTCTCCGAGGTTTTACCCTCTTTTGGGGCTCCTCACGGAGATATCTCCAGAATCCATTCAATGGATATTCGGAGATTAATTGGAATAGAGTTCTTAAGTTTCAGATCTGATAGTTAATCATGCATGAAAGTTTTAGCATAATTGTTTAAACGATTCCGGCATAATCCTATGTGTTCTTAAGGTGCTGATTTCTAGATTTGATCTTGTAAGCATGCATGAATTAAATTGTTTGATTCGATTTTTCCGCTGCGTTTTAAAACTTAAAAAGAACTACGTATGGCTTGATCCCCCTTATGAAGGGGTACGTAGGCAACCCGATCAGGTTTAGCCATGGTTTTAAAAAAAAAAAAATCCGCATGCTTAACACCGAAGAACCTAGGATTCACTTTCAGTGGTATCAGAGCAAAGGTCAAAGAGTTGTGACCGATCTTCGGAAACTCTCACGCGTGATCGTGTGACGAAGCGTGGCTCTCCGTCCGGAGGCGTATAGAGATGCGTGCTCTGATAGGTATACATGGGTGTCACCCTATTTTTAATAGGACCGAACCCATGTAGGAGTGGAGACTCTTCACTTACAGTGGTATCAGAGCCAGGTTCATGTTTAAACTTTTATGTTTTAATTCTTGTAATTAAATCTGGAATCATGAGCATGCTTAGATTAGATCTAAAGTATTTTTTATGATTGATTTAATTGCTGATTATGCATGATTAACTAGATCTGAAATTTTGAATGCATATGATGCATGTTTGTATTAAGATTTGTAACATAAATAAATCTGAAATCATAATATTGTTTAGATTAGATCTAAATAAAATTTATGATTCATATGATCTCTGATTTTAATGAATAAATCAGATCTGAAAATAAAAGTGAAAAAACAAATACATAAGATGTATGTTGTTTGTATTAATTCATGTTGTTATGTATATGTGATGCATGAACATTAAATATAATGACTTAAACATGAATTTAATCTGATTACATGTGATTAATTACAAAAACTCAGATCTGAAAATATGTTTTAAGAACTGAAAGATTGTAATTAATATGTAATTAAAAAGAAATATGCAATGATCAAAACTTTCATAAGTCTAAACTTAATTGAGAATTAAGTGTTATGAAATAGAATTGTAACTCAATTAATTGACATTGCATAATTCTTTGGGCATATGGGTTAGCTTGAATCAAGTTCCTAGGATTGGGTTAGACCTAAGGTTAGAATCATACATGGACAAATAGAATTAATTGATCAAATCTAATTAAGTAGTAACTAGATTAGGTCAAGAAAATTCTAGATCAATTTACAATAGTTGTAGATGGATCAAGTCCATGTCTTTGATTAGACCAAGATGGAACTTGATTTAGGCTCAGAGGTGTAGCCCGAGTCATTTGAGTAATCAAATCGAAATTGATTAACCAGTCGGTGTCTAAGGTAAGTTTGGCAGTTTTGACCGGTGGTTTTTAATTGGGAGCTACTCACACTGATTCGTCTTTGCCGAGTTAATGGCATATCCCTTCCACCGATCTCACTTACCTGGCCGACATGGTCAATCACATTTTGATTGGATCACTTAATGATTCGAGTTAGCCCATGCCTATAAGGAAAATCAGTTTGACTGCTTTAGGTGTCTCCTTAACCGGTTTGAGTCTAATCTGATTTGGTGAAGTCAGTGGGAGAAATTAGACTAACCGGATCTTCTCATCTATCCTAATTATGAAATCCTCTAAAATTATTAGGTCCTTAAAATGAAATGGTTATGGGGATAACTAGGTCATAGCCTCCCATTAAGTTGGGTGATAATGGGTCCAATATTTTGATAATTATTGGAGGCGCGACACGCCTGGTACTTATCAAGCATTGGAATTGTCATTCAATATATGATGAGTTAAGTGTACCTTCAATAGGCGGTCAGGTGAGCCGAGCCACACTCGGGCTTGGTCGTCTATTAGTTGATTAGACTTAACCCTATCATTTAATGGTTGGACCTAACTAGGGTATTCGGTGGAGGCGCCACACGCCTGCCGAAGAACCTAGGGCAAAATTATCACTAGAAGTTGCTTGGTGAAGCAACTGGTTTAGAACCTACCAATAGGTGCATATGGGTTAGCCGAGCCACACTCGGGCCTATATGCGATCTATTGGGTTCTAGTGCCCACTAAAGAATTAGGAGTAATTTTTCGAATTGGAGGTAGAGGCTACCAATTTGTATAAAATAGTGGGAGTATCTTTAGACTAAAGTCCAAGTCTACTGTATTTAGTCAATTCATATACTAATAGCCAAATTTTCTTTTATGTAGAAATGGCCACAAGTTTGTCACTTCGCTCATTATTGGATAATGACAAGTTGACTAGTCCCAACTTCAATAATTGGTATAGAAAGCTGAAAACTCAGCATAGTCAGACCAAAAGGATTAAGGATGACCAAAGTCAGGCAGAATGCTTCTATTGTAAGAAGCAGGGGCATTGGAAGAGGAATTGTCCTCAGTACCTTACCTCACTTGACCCGAACAGGCTAAGCAAGAGAAAAGGGCAATCAGTTGCTGATCAAGGTATTTATATGATAACACCTTGTAATTTCTCTATATGTGATAATTCAACCTGGGTATTAGATACTGGAAGTCCGTTTAATATATGCAATTCATTGCAAGGACTTCAGGTCAATGAGAGATTTGAAAACAGCGAGAGATTCCTGAATGTTGGAGATGGAAGATCTGTTCCAGTTCTAGCTTTAGGAAATCTCAAACTTGTTTTCAATTCTCATGTAGTTGTCTTGAGTGATTGTCACTATTGTCCTGCATTCTTATTGAATGTAATTTCCGTAGGCCTTTTGGCCATGAACGGTTATGAAATTTCAATAAAGAAATATTCTTATGATATCATTATGAATGGTGTTACTGTAATGAATGGACAATTGAGCAATGGCATCTACTTGTTATCAGAACCTGTTAATGTAATGTACACGTCAAGTAAGCGTCCTAGAATAGATAATGTCACGGATGTCTACCTTTGGCATCATAGGCTAGGTCATATTAACAAGAACAGGATGAACAGGTTAAGTAAAGAGGGAATCCTCAATGTTAATGATTGTGAATCATTGACAACCTGTGAGTCATGTCTTCTTGGTAAGATGACCAAATCACCTTTTACCGGAAAAGGTGAACGAGCCAGTGATTTATTGACCCTTGTACATTCTGATGTATGTGGGCCAATAAGCACAGATGCTAGAGGTGGGTATTCATATTTCATTACGTTTACAGACGACCTTTCTAGGTATGGTTATGTCTATTTAATGAGACATAAATCTGAAGCATTTGAAATGTTCAAATTGTATCGTAATGAAGTAGAAAAACAAACTGGAAAGAGTATTAAAACTCTTCGATCAGATCGAGGAGGCGAATACCTTTCCAATGAGTTTTTGACATATTTAGGAGAGAATGGGATTCTCTCCCAATGGACTCCTCCTGGTACACCACAGTATAACGGTGTATCAGAAAGAAGAAATCGAACTCTGTTAGACATGGTTCGATCCATGATGGGGTTTGCAAGTCTGCCCATATCCTTTTGGGGATATGCACTTGAGTCAGCCTGCTACATTCTAAATAAGGTTCCAAGTAAGTCTGTAAATAAAACACCACATGAGATGTGGACTGGACGTAAGCCAATGCTGTCTCACCTTAGGGTTTGGGGGTGTCCAGCATATGTCAAACGTTTGAAGACAGACAAACTTGAATCCAAGTCTGACAAATGTTTCTTTGTTGGTTATCCTAAAGAAACTAAAGGATATTACTTCTACTTTGCTGAAGAACAAAAGTTATTCGTAAGCAATAGAGCTGTTTTCTTAGAGAAAGAATTCCTTAGTGAAGGAACTAAAAGCTCTAATGTTGAGCTTAGGGAAGTTCAACATGTAGAAGATCCGACACCATCTACTGAACTAGTTGAGTCAGATTTGATTAGATCAGATCCAGAACCCATCTTAGATGCACCATTAAGGCGATCAGGTAGAGTACCACGTCAGCCGGACAGATACTACGGTTTCTTGGTCCAGGACGGGGATCCTGTCGAACTTGATGAAAACAATGAGGATCCGATCACCTATATGGATGCTATGCAGAGGCATGACTCTGATGCATGGCTTGGAGCCATGCAATCCGAAATGGAATCCATGAAGGTCAATGATGTATGGACATTAGTTGACCCACCCGAAGGGATTAAACCCATAGGGTGTAAGTGGATTTTCAAAAGAAAACGGGGCGCAGACGGAAAAGTAGAGACCTATAAAGCCCGTCTGGTTGCCAAGGGATATCGTCAACGTTATGGTATTGACTATGACGAGACGTTTTCTCCTGTGGCAATGCTCAAATCCATTCGGATTATGCTTGCGATAGCAGCACACTTAGATTATGAAATCTGGCAGATGGATGTTAAAACCGCTTTTCTAAATGGAGATTTAGAAGAAGAGGTGTATATGATGCAACCTGAAGGTTTTATATCTACAGATGAGTCTAAGGTGTGCAAGCTTCAAAAATCCATTTATGGATTAAAGCAAGCTTCACGGAGTTGGAACATACGATTTGATAAGGTGATCAAATCATATGGCTTCATTAAGAATGAAGAGGAACCTTGCATTTATAAATGGGCAAATGGTTCAGTTATTATATTTCTTGTTTTGTATGTGGATGACATTCTTTTAATCGGGAATGACATTCCTGCATTACAAGGAATAAAGGTTTGGCTATCATCTCAATTTGCCATGAAGGATTTGGGAGAAGCATCTTACATCCTAGGGATGAAGATCTATAGAGATAGATCTAGAAGATTGCTTGGATTATCCCAATCCACATACATTGATACTATACTGAAAAGGTTCAGTATGATTAATTCCAAGAAAGGCTATCTTCCAATGGGCCATGGAATTAACCTCTCTAAAAGGGATTGTCCGACAACCTCTCAAGAAAGAGAGACTATGGATAGAATTCCATATGCTTCGGCAGTGGGATCTATAATGTATGCCATGACATGTACTAGACCAGACGTGGCATACTCACTAGGAGTAGTGAGTAGATACCAGTCTGATCCAGGTAGCAACCACTGGAAGGTTGTCAAAACCATCCTTAAGTATTTGAGAAATACTAAAGATCAGTGGCTTGTCTACGGTGATTCTGACTTAAAACTTGAGGGATATACCGATTCAAGTTTTCAGTCAGATCAAGATGATAGCAAGAGCGTGTCGGGATATATCTTCACTCTTAAGGGTGGGGCCATCTGCTGGAAGAGTTCCAAGCAGCATACAGTGGCAGATTCTACATGTGAAGCAGAATACATTGCAGCATCTGATGCAGCCAAGGAAGCCGTATGGTTGCGCAAGTTCATCACCGAGCTGGGAGTGGCACCTTCCATTGATGGTCCAGTTCCTATATTTTGTGATAACACTGGAGCCATAGCTCAGGCAAAGGAACCTAAAGCACATCAGCGGACCAAGCATATTCTGCGACGTTATCACCTGGTTCGAGAGATTATAGAACGAGGTGATATTGATCTTCAGAAGATTGACACAAAAGAAAATCTGGCTGACCCATTTACCAAAGTCCTCGGCATCAAAGAGTTCAACGAACACAAGTCGAAGATGGGTATTAGATACTGTGCCGATTGGCTTTAGGCTAAGTGGGAGTTGTTGGGAATTGTATCCTAAATGTCAATCGTCAGCATATTGATGATTGAATATTGTAAATAAATTGACAAATTAATAAAGTATTATTTGGCATTATTCATCATTTCATCTTCAAATGAACTCTTATATGATGAAGTCCTTAGGACTTATGTTATGATAAAGGAGGATTTATCTTTGAGTCCTTAAACTTGTTCGCGACCAAATGATATGTTGTTACTAGGACGACAACATTATCGAGATTAGGTCGTTGTGTGACATATACGTTGGTTGTCCTCTTAACCAAGGAGTGTGGAGACACTGGTATGCCATACAGGTGAAGTGTAGGAGTACATTTCACTGAACGTGACCAATTCCGGAACGCTCTACTGTCGAGAGATGTTCCGAGTGGATATGGGTATAAGTTTGGCCCTCTGACCTGAGACCGCAATCTGTGACTAGCAAGCAACTCACTGTACTTTGGTACCGGACTACCTGAATTTCTAATTCAGTGACGGAAGGTCACTGGGTGCAGTCAAGTACTTGCGTAGTCAGTTGTGAGTCAAGATGGAATTGACCCCTCCTGCAAACAGGAGATAATGTCTTGTGACTAATTTAGCAAAACCTTGGCCAGGGTAATCTCAGTGAGGAGTCACGGGATATCTAAAGTTAATCACATAATGGATGTACTAATTATAGGGTTGACAGTGAGCTCTAAGTCATCCTGGCATTAGGAGTCAAAGGGATTGAATTATACAGTAACCATAGTTCAAGGTTCCAGAATATTTGCTTCGCATATATTCGGCCTATCCGGACGTCGGGTACCATTGCTAGATGGTCACATCGATTAGTGTAGGAAGTCGTTCCTATACTACCGGCTTAGGTTCGAACCTATGAGGTCACACGCATAGAAGATTCCTGATTGATCAAGAAGGCTGATGAATGATTAAGAATCATTCAGGGGTAATTTGGTCAATTCGATTGGCAAAATATCTTATAAAATAATTAAAGTAATTATCAGAGGATTGATTAGTAATTAGATTGCTAATGAACTCAATTGGATTGAGTAATTAGACTAAGGATGAGCCAAATTGAATTAGATTCAATTCTGGGCTCAATCAGGGTTTTTGACCTGATTGGATTAGGTCTGAATCAAGAGGACTTAGATTGACCAAATTAAATTAGATTAAATTTGTGCTTAATTAGGGATTGACCTAATTGGATTAGGTTCAACCCATGGTAATTGGATCATTCTAATTGTTAGGATTTAATTAAATTAAATGGGTTTGATCTGAAACTATTCGGATCTTGAAATCCACTTGTCACATATCCATGCATGGCGCCATAAATTGATTTTTAATATGATTAAAAATTAATTTAATTTATTTAATGGTGCCATGGGACACTTGGCAACATCAGGGACCTCTTTCATCATTAGATGGGTCGAAATGGAGAGATAAATTCATGAAAAGAATTGGATAAGATCAAATTCTCTCTCTTCATGACATATGCCATCCTTATCTTTATCTCACTTCTAATTAAGGTTGAATTTCGAATTTAATCACCACAAAATCACCACGTGACCCTCTAATCTGATTAGGGGCATGGGAATTTCGAAATTGAAAGAGGGAAGTGGCAACATGATGAATGGTTTAGATTAGATCAAGCTTCATCATGTAATGGCACATGAACTTGAATTTTGAATTCAAAATTCAAAACCCCACAAAATCCTCCACAAATATGGGATGGTTGGCATGAAGTTAGGTAGGAGAGCAACATTAAAAGGACCTCCATCATCTGGTGGTCGAATTCAAGGAAAAAAGAGAGAAAAAGAAGAAGAAAAAAGGGAAAAGAAAAGAGAGGAACCCTAGTTCATGCATGAAAAAATTCTGCATTCAATCTAGCTGACTTCTTCCTCCTCTAAGTCCATCGCGCCATTAGTGTTAGGGGTCCCTGATAAGAGTCTTTAGATCAGATCTAAGTCCTCTTCAATTCCTTTAAACCTTTCCTCCAAGTTCTTTCAAGAAGGCGGATCAAAAGTTGATAGTGTTTGGAAGATCAAATTTCAGCCTCAAGAAATTCTGCGCAAGCTAGCACTTCCGCAGGATTGGATCTCTTCAGGAACTTCGCGTGGACTTCTCGTAGAGGCCATTCGTGTGCGTGGCTGCGAAGTCGAGGATCAGATCCACAAGTTTCATCCATCATAAAAGGTATTAATCCTACATTAATCTTTTATTATGGTGTCAAGATCTAGGTCTGATTCTCCGAGGTTTTACCCTCTTTTGGGGCTCCTCACGGAGATATCTCCAGAATCCATTCAATGGATATTCGGAGATTAATTGGAATAGAGTTCTTAAGTTTCAGATCTGATAGTTAATCATGCATGAAAGTTTTAGCATAATTGTTTAAACGATTCCGGCATAATCCTATGTGTTCTTAAGGTGCTGATTTCTAGATTTGATCTTGTAAGCATGCATGAATTAAATTGTTTGATTCGATTTTTCCGCTGCGTTTTAAAACTTAAAAAGAACTACGTATGGCTTGATCCCCCTTATGAAGGGGTACGTAGGCAACCCGATCAGGTTCAGCCATGGTTTTAAAAAAAAAAAAATCCGCATGCTTAACACCGAAGAACCTAGGATTCACTTTCAGTGGTATCAGAGCAAAGGTCAAAGAGTTGTGACCGATCTTCGGAAACTCTCACGCGTGATCGTGTGACGAAGCGTGGCTCTCCGTCCGGAGGCGTATAGAGATGCGTGCTCTGATAGGTATACATGGGTGTCACCCTATTTTTAATAGGACCGAACCCATGTAGGAGTGGAGACTCTTCACTTACAGTGGTATCAGAGCCAGGTTCATGTTTAAACTTTTATGTTTTAATTCTTGTAATTAAATCTGGAATCATGAGCATGCTTAGATTAGATCTAAAGTATTTTTTATGATTGATTTAATTGCTGATTATGCATGATTAACTAGATCTGAAATTTTGAATGCATATGATGCATGTTTGTATTAAGATTTGTAATATAAATAAATCTGAAATCATAATATTGTTTAGATTAGATCTAAATAAAATTTATGATTCATATGATCTCTGATTTTAATGAACAAATCAGATCTGAAAATAAAAGTGAAAAAACAAATACATAAGATGTATGTTGTTTGTATTAATTCATGTTGTTATGTATATGTGATGCATGAACATTAAATATAATGACTTAAACATGAATTTAATCTGATTACATGTGATTAATTACAAAAACTCAGATCTGAAAATATGTTTTAAGAACTGAAAGATTGTAATTAATATGTAATTAAAAAGAAATATGCAATGATCAAAACTTTCATAAGTCTAAACTTAATTGAGAATTAAGTGTTATGAAATAGAATTGTAACTCAATTAATTGACATTGCATAATTCTTTGGGCATATGGGTTAGCTTGAATCAAGTTCCTAGGATTGGGTTAGACCTAAGGTTAGAATCATACATGGACAAATAGAATTAATTGATCAAATCTAATTAAGTAGTAACTAGATTAGGTCAAGAAAATTCTAGATCAATTTACAATAGTTGTAGATGGATCAAGTCCATGTCTTTGATTAGACCAAGATGGAACTTGATTTAGGCTCAGAGGTGTAGCCCGAGTCATTTGAGTAATCAAATCGAAATTGATTAACCAGTCGGTGTCTAAGGTAAGTTTGGCAGTTTTGACCGGTGGTTTTTAATTGGGAGCTACTCGCACTGATTCGTCTTTGCCGAGTTAATGGCATATCCCTTCCACCGATCTCACTTACCTGGCCGACATGGTCAATCACATTTTGATTGGATCACTTAATGATTCGAATTAGCCCATGCCTATAAGGAAAATCAGTTTGACTGATTTAGGTGTCTCCTTAACCGGTTTGAGTCTAATCTGATTTGGTGAAGTCAGTGGGAGAAATTAGACTAACCGGATCTTCTCATCTATCCTAATTATGAAATCCTCTAAAATTATTAGGTCCTTAAAATGAAATGGTTATGGGGATAACTAGGTCATAGCCTCCCATTAAGTTGGGTGATAATGGGTCCAATATTTTGATAATTATTGGAGGCGCGACACGCCTGGTACTTATCAAGCATTGGAATTGTCATTCAATATATGATGAGTTAAGTGTACCTTCAATAGGCGGTCAGGTGAGCCGAGCCACACTCGGGCTTGGTCGTCTATTAGTTGATTAGACTTAACCCTATCATTTAATGGTTGGACCTAACTAGGGTATTCGGTGGAGGCGCCACACGCCTGCCGAAGAACCTAGGGCAAAATTATCACTAGAAGTTGCTTGGTGAAGCAACTGGTTTAGAACCTACCAATAGGTGCATATGGGTTAGCCGAGCCACACTCGGGCCTATATGCGATCTATTGGGTTCTAGTGCCCACTAAAGAATTAGGAGTAATTTTTCGAATTGGAGGTAGAGGCTACCAATTTGTATAAAATAGTGGGAGTATCTTTAGACTAAAGTCCAAGTCTACTGTATTTAGTCAATTCATATACTAATAGCCAAATTTTCTTTTATGTAGAAATGGCCACAAGTTTGTCACTTCGCTCATTATTGGATAATGACAAGTTGACTAGTCCCAACTTCAATAATTGGTATAGAAAGCTGAAAACTCAGCATAGTCAGACCAAAAGGATTAAGGATGACCAAAGTCAGGCAGAATGCTTCTATTGTAAGAAGCAGGGGCATTGGAAGAGGAATTGTCCTCAGTACCTTACCTCACTTGACCCGAACAGGCTAAGCAAGAGAAAAGGGCAATCAGTTGCTGATCAAGGTATTTATATGATAACACCTTGTAATTTCTCTATATGTGATAATTCAACCTGGGTATTAGATACTGGAAGTCCGTTTAATATATGCAATTCATTGCAAGGACTTCAGGTCAATGAGAGATTTGAAAACAGCGAGAGATTCCTGAATGTTGGAGATGGAAGATCTGTTCCAGTTCTAGCTTTAGGAAATCTCAAACTTGTTTTCAATTCTCATGTAGTTGTCTTGAGTGATTGTCACTATTGTCCTGCATTCTTATTGAATGTAATTTCCGTAGGCCTTTTGGCCATGAACGGTTATGAAATTTCAATAAAGAAATATTCTTATGATATCATTATGAATGGTGTTACTGTAATGAATGGACAATTGAGCAATGGCATCTACTTGTTATCACAACCTGTTAATGTAATGTACACGTCAAGTAAGCGTCCTAGAATAGATAATGTCACGGATGTCTACCTTTGGCATCATAGGCTAGGTCATATTAACAAGAACAGGATGAACAGGTTAAGTAAAGAGGGAATCCTCAATGTTAATGATTGTGAATCATTGACAACCTGTGAGTCATGTCTTCTTGGTAAGATGACCAAATCACCTTTTACCGGAAAAGGTGAACGAGCCAGTGATTTATTGACCCTTGTACATTCTGATGTATGTGGGCCAATAAGCACAGATGCTAGAGGTGGGTATTCATATTTCATTACGTTTACAGACGACCTTTCTAGGTATGGTTATGTCTATTTAATGAGACATAAATCTGAAGCATTTGAAATGTTCAAATTGTATCGTAATGAAGTAGAAAAACAAACTGGAAAGAGTATTAAAACTCTTCGATCAGATCGAGGAGGCGAATACCTTTCCAATGAGTTTTTGACATATTTAGGAGAGAATGGGATTCTCTCCCAATGGACTCCTCCTGGTACACCACAGTATAACGGTGTATCAGAAAGAAGAAATCGAACTCTGTTAGACATGGTTCGATCCATGATGGGGTTTGCAAGTCTGCCCATATCCTTTTGGGGATATGCACTTGAGTCAGCCTGCTACATTCTAAATAAGGTTCCAAGTAAGTCTGTAAATAAAACACCACATGAGATGTGGACTGGACGTAAGCCAATGCTGTCTCACCTTAGGGTTTGGGGGTGTCCAGCATATGTCAAACGTTTGAAGACAGACAAACTTGAACCCAAGTCTGACAAATGTTTCTTTGTTGGTTATCCTAAAGAAACTAAAGGATATTACTTCTACTTTGCTGAAGAACAAAAGTTATTCGTAAGCAATAGAGCTGTTTTCTTAGAGAAAGAATTCCTTAGTGAAGGAACTAAAAGCTCTAATGTTGAGCTTAGGGAAGTTCAACATGTAGAAGATCCGACACCATCTACTGAACTAGTTGAGTCAGATTTGATTAGATCAGATCCAGAACCCATCTTAGATGCACCATTAAGGCGATCAGGTAGAGTACCACGTCAGCCGGACAGATACTACGGTTTCTTGGTCCAGGACGGGGATCCTGTCGAACTTGATGAAAACAATGAGGATCCGATCACCTATATGGATGCTATGCAGAGGCATGACTCTGATGCATGGCTTGGAGCCATGCAATCCGAAATGGAATCCATGAAGGTCAATGATGTATGGACATTAGTTGACCCACCCGAAGGGATTAAACCCATAGGGTGTAAGTGGATTTTCAAAAGAAAACGGGGCGCAGACGGAAAAGTAGAGACCTATAAAGCCCGTCTGGTTGCCAAGGGATATCGTCAACGTTATGGTATTGACTATGACGAGACGTTTTCTCCTGTGGCAATGCTCAAATCCATTCGGATTATGCTTGCGATAGCAGCACACTTAGATTATGAAATCTGGCAGATGGATGTTAAAACCGCTTTTCTAAATGGAGATTTAGAAGAAGAGGTGTATATGATGCAACCTGAAGGTTTTATATCTACAGATGAGTCTAAGGTGTGCAAGCTTCAAAAATCCATTTATGGATTAAAGCAAGCTTCACGGAGTTGGAACATACGATTTGATAAGGTGATCAAATCATATGGCTTCATTAAGAATGAAGAGGAACCTTGCATTTATAAATGGGCAAATGGTTCAGTTATTATATTTCTTGTTTTGTATGTGGATGACATTCTTTTAATCGGGAATGACATTCCTGCATTACAAGGAATAAAGGTTTGGCTATCATCTCAATTTGCCATGAAGGATTTGGGAGAAGCATCTTACATCCTAGGGATGAAGATCTATAGAGATAGATCTAGAAGATTGCTTGGATTATCCCAATCCACATACATTGATACTATACTGAAAAGGTTCAGTATGATTAATTCCAAGAAAGGCTATCTTCCAATGGGCCATGGAATTAACCTCTCTAAAAGGGATTGTCCGACAACCTCTCAAGAAAGAGAGACTATGGATAGAATTCCATATGCTTCGGCAGTGGGATCTATAATGTATGCCATGACATGTACTAGACCAGACGTGGCATACTCACTAGGAGTAGTGAGTAGATACCAGTCTGATCCAGGTAGCAACCACTGGAAGGTTGTCAAAACCATCCTTAAGTATTTGAGAAATACTAAAGATCAGTGGCTTGTCTACGGTGATTCTGACTTAAAACTTGAGGGATATACCGATTCAAGTTTTCAGTCAGATCAAGATGATAGCAAGAGCGTGTCGGGATATATCTTCACTCTTAAGGGTGGGGCCATCTGCTGGAAGAGTTCCAAGCAGCATACAGTGGCAGATTCTACATGTGAAGCAGAATACATTGCAGCATCTGATGCAGCCAAGGAAGCCGTATGGTTGCGCAAGTTCATCACCGAGCTGGGAGTGGCACCTTCCATTGATGGTCCAGTTCCTATATTTTGTGATAACACTGGAGCCATAGCTCAGGCAAAGGAACCTAAAGCACATCAGCGGACCAAGCATATTCTGCGACGTTATCACCTGGTTCGAGAGATTATAGAACGAGGTGATATTGATCTTCAGAAGATTGACACAAAAGAAAATCTGGCTGACCCATTTACCAAAGTCCTCGGCATCAAAGAGTTCAACGAACACAAGTCGAAGATGGGTATTAGATACTGTGCCGATTGGCTTTAGGCTAAGTGGGAGTTGTTGGGAATTGTATCCTAAATGTCAATCGTCAGCATATTGATGATTGAATATTGTAAATAAATTGACAAATTAATAAAGTATTATTTGGCATTATTCATCATTTCATCTTCAAATGAACTCTTATATGATGAAGTCCTTAGGACTTATGTTATGATAAAGGAGGATTTATCTTTGAGTCCTTAAACTTGTTCGCGACCAAATGATATGTTGTTACTAGGACGACAACATTATCGAGATTAGGTCGTTGTGTGACATATACGTTGGTTGTCCTCTTAACCAAGGAGTGTGGAGACACTGGTATGCCATACAGGTGAAGTGTAGGAGTACATTTCACTGAACGTGACCAATTCCGGAACGCTCTACTGTCGAGAGATGTTCCGAGTGGATATGGGTATAAGTTTGGCCCTCTGACCTGAGACCGCAATCTGTGACTAGCAAGCAACTCACTGTACTTTGGTACCGGACTACCTGAATTTCTAATTCAGTGACGGAAGGTCACTGGGTGCAGTCAAGTACTTGCGTAGTCAGTTGTGAGTCAAGATGGAATTGACCCCTCCTGCAAACAGGAGATAATGTCTTGTGACTAATTTAGCAAAACCTTGGCCAGGGTAATCTCAGTGAGGAGTCACGGGATATCTAAAGTTAATCACATAATGGATGTACTAATTATAGGGTTGACAGTGAGCTCTAAGTCATCCTGGCATTAGGAGTCAAAGGGATTGAATTATACAGTAACCATAGTTCAAGGTTCCAGAATATTTGCTTCGCATATATTCGGCCTATCCGGACGTCGGGTACCATTGCTAGATGGTCACATCGATTAGTGTAGGAAGTCGTTCCTATACTACCGGCTTAGGTTCGAACCTATGAGGTCACACGCATAGAAGATTCCTGATTGATCAAGAAGGCTGATGAATGATTAAGAATCATTCAGGGGTAATTTGGTCAATTCGATTGGCAAAATATCTTATAAAATAATTAAAGTAATTATCAGAGGATTGATTAGTAATTAGATTGCTAATGAACTCAATTGGATTGAGTAATTAGACTAAGGATGAGCCAAATTGAATTAGATTCAATTCTGGGCTCAATCAGGGTTTTTGACCTGATTGGATTAGGTCTGAATCAAGAGGACTTAGGTTGACCAAATTAAATTAGATTAAATTTGTGCTTAATTAGGGATTGACCTAATTGGATTAGGTTCAACCCATGGTAATTGGATCATTCTAATTGTTAGGATTTAATTAAATTAAATGGGTTTGATCTGAAACTATTCGGATCTTGAAATCCACTTGTCACATATCCATGCATGGCGCCATAAATTGATTTTTAATATGATTAAAAATTAATTTAATTTATTTAATGGTGCCATGGGACACTTGGCAACATCAGGGACCTCTTTCATCATTAGATGGGTCGAAATGGAGAGATAAATTCATGAAAAGAATTGGATAAGATCAAATTCTCTCTCTTCATGACATATGCTATCCTTATCTTTATCTCACTTCTAATTAAGGTTGAATTTCGAATTTAATCACCACAAAATCACCACGTGACCCTCTAATCTGATTAGGGGCATGGGAATTTCGAAATTGAAAGAGGGAAGTGGCAACATGATGAATGGTTTAGATTAGATCAAGCTTCATCATGTAATGGCACATGAACTTGAATTTTGAATTCAAAATTCAAAACCCCACAAAATCCTCCACAAATATGGGATGGTTGGCATGAAGTTAGGTAGGAGAGCAACATTAAAAGGACCTCCATCATCTGGTGGTCGAATTCAAGGAAAAAAGAGAGAAAAAGAAGAAAAAAAAAGGGAAAAGAAAAGAGAGGAACCCTAGTTCATGCATGAAAAAATTCTGCATTCAATCTAGCTGACTTCTTCCTCCTCTAAGTCCATCGCGCCATTAGTGTTAGGGGTCCCTGATAAGAGTCTTTAGATCAGATCTAAGTCCTCTTCAATCCCTTTAAACCTTTCCTCCAATTTCTTCCAAGAAGGCGGATCAAAAGTTGATAGTGTTTGGAAGATCAAATTTCAGCCTCAAGAAATTCTGCGCAAGCTAGCACTTCCGCAGGATTGGATCTCTTCAGGAACTTCGCGTGGACTTCTCGTAGAGGCCATTCGTGTGCGTGGCTGCGAAGTCGAGGATCAGATCCACAAGTTTCATCCATCATAAAAGGTATTAATCCTACATTAATCTTTTATTATGGTGTCAAGATCTAGGTCTGATTCCCCGAGGTTTTACCCTCTTTTGGGGCTCCTCACGGAGATATCTCCAGAATCCATTCAATGGATATTCGGAGATTAATTGGAATAGAGTTCTTAAGTTTCAGATCTGATAGTTAATCATGCATGAAAGTTTTAGCATAATTGTTTAAACGATTCCGGCATAATCCTATGTGTTCTTAAGGTGCTGATTTCTAGATTTGATCTTGTAAGCATGCATGAATTAAATTGTTTGATTCGATTTTTCCGCTGCGTTTTAAAACTTAAAAAGAACTACGTATGGCTTGATCCCCCTTATGAAGGGGTACGTAGGCAACCCGATCAGGTTCAGTCATGGTTTTAAAAAAAAAAAAAATCCGCATGCTTAACACCGAAGAACCTAGGATTCACTTTCATATATATATATATATATATATATATATATATATATATGCCACACCACTGTCTTTTCTGAGTATATGCTCATGTTTTGATAAATTAAGCAGTGAAGGTGAACTGAATTTCTAGGGTCCTTAGCCATTTCCTTTCTAATGTGCATCTGATTAAGAAGATGTTCTTAACGCTTGGATTCAACTTAAGAAATTGATACAGTTTCTAGCAGCACATATTCTTCATGGTGTTGATGCTACATTTTAGGTAATGCTTATCTAGGATCTTTCTTATGCTTAAATATTGATGAGGTATTCAGAATATAACCAATTTTAGGCTGGTTTTTAAAACCCATTCTGAAAATAATTCTCACAAAATAAATCAATGGGCTATTAAATTGTGTGGTTATATGAGAAGAAAACTATGCTATTCACCAGCAGGAACAGTAAACCTTAAGGAGCTCAAGTCTATTTTCACTACTCAGTGGTTGCTGTACATGAAAGTGATGTGGACAAGTCTCTGAAACCATCGGCTATTTTATGATCAGATTGGGTTCATAACTTTATTAGTTTCATTTCATATAGGTAAGCTCCTGCCTACCACCAGTCCTCTTATTTGAGTGCTGATGCGAAGAACTTTTTGCATTCTGAAACCTTGGAACATGATATGACATTGTTGTAGCTTGCCGTGATATTTAATTAAACGCATGTGGGAAGAAGCAAATGACTATTACAAGCCGATTTTGTTTAACCAAAATTGCAATCGCTTTAGATATGTTGGTATCAATTTCATTTCAAGAATTATGGTTGCATTAGATAAGTATTTTTGGGGTTTAGCAGAAAGGATGTACTTCTGAGTTGCTTATATAATTTATTACTGATTTCCAGGTTTAGGGCCCATGGTATCTGAGCTCCATTTTTGAAACTTCAGACTGATCCAATTGATTTCCGCATATATGTAATTCTATATGGCAAAGAAAGTATATTTCTAGATGATGGAAAAATTGTCGAGGCACAGTGCACTTCTATGCAGAAAGCCATAAAAGTTCTGCTTTTATCCCCTTAATAATAAATTGCAGTCCATTATACCCCATGATTTGGAAGAGGAATTTGTCTCTCATGTTTAGATTGATGGTGACCTTGCTCATGCAGCAGTAGCAGAAATTTCATAAAGGAATGTTACTGTAACTGTGTCCAAGTTTTACCTGGAAAACTTTAAAAGACGAGATTTTAGTTTGGAGAATTCAGACAAGATCATTCTTGTTCACTTTATTTTATATTTTTGAAAGATGACTGTATAAGATCTTTGACATGCATAGTTTTTTCCCCAGGGTTTAATTATTGTTGGAATTTAGGGTATTCTTGTAAACTGCAGCTAGTTCTTGTATCTGGGAATTCCACTTTGAAAGACCCTAATAAGATTAACTGCAACTAATATGTACCAAAGTAATCTGCCGTATGGTCCCTTCCAGAGCACTAGTTATTTGTGGATGCATTTTGGGAGATGAAATGGAGCCAAGGGGAATTGGATGAATCTTGGCTACAAGTGCTTGTGTGTTTTTAAGTGCTTTTGTTTGTTCCTATGATAACTAAGGTTCATTAAAAGCTGCAGCCCATGGTTTTTCTCATGGTATGTACTTGGTTCTACAGCTTAGAGTACCAAAGGCTAATATGAGATTGTATAGCTTGGTGCTATGCAAAATATATACTTTGTAGTGGGCAACTTTTCTTAACATATATTCAGAATTTAGTAAAGAATGTTCTAGACGAAGGTTTGGTGACGCTCTGGTAATGTGTTTCCATGAAGAGCTGAAAAAGGCTGCTGATTGTATATGAAGTTACATTAGGACCAAGGAGGAACTAATGCTTGACTCTATTGCTATCTTAGTAGTGGAACTTAATCTATCCTCTCTGTGGAGACATGTAATCTTGTAGGTGGTTGATGAGATATCCTGTGGGCTTCATATTAGTAAATAAAGGAAGTGAGCCTGACAAGAAGATGTTCTCATGTCCTGACCTGGTTTTCATGGGAGTTCAAATAGGCCTATTGCAGGAATTTTAGCTACAAGTCATCTTGACATCTCTTGAATATTTAAGAGATATTGAAGTGTGGGCTTGGGTGATGCGTGCAGAGAAATGCATGGGTAGAGTTGGTCATATGAAAACCAAAGAAAAACCACTATACTTTAGAAATGACTTGAGTTGTTCTTAGGATGAAAAACAGGCATAAGAATCTCTCGGAAAAGAGTAAAAGGTCAAACAAATTTTGAAAGCTGAAAAAATAAAATCACAGATGGAGGTGCACCTCTAAGTGTTCACATTTTATACAGATAGGAGCTGAGGTGGAATGAGTAACGATTTCAGAGACTATTTTTAACAACTAGTGAAAACTAAAATTACTAATTGCCTCGATGAGACCCAATTTTTACCCTATCCAAGTCTTTTATAGAGGATATATTTACTTGGATGAATGTCATTTTGGAGTAGTGACTTTGGTCCACTTTCAGATGTTTATCTGCGAAAGTGAAAGATGAAATCACTTTAGCCCCTAAAGTATTTTTCACCCAAAATAATTGGAGGGGAGGGGGGGGGGGGAGGGGGCAGGTTCCTTTTCTTTGATCTGGACTACGATCACATTTTAATACTAAAAAATATTTAATATTATTTTATCAATCAACTCATGCTCCATAAGAAAGTATATATCAAGATTACATTCACATCTTCAATAATAACTAATAATAATATTACATATATATGAGTAAATAATTGACAATAAATTGATATTATTTTATTCAATCAATACATGCTGTGAAGGATGTAGATTAACTTATACTTTTTATTAATTCCTTCTTAAAGTGATCGGTCACTTTTTCTCTCTTGAAACCAAATGCCTAAAGGGATGAAAGTGCATTTTAGCAGCTCTGTCCTCCCAGCAACCTAATCAGAAAACATGCCACTTTTGCAAAGTGAACTTTATAAAAATGCCACTTTCTCAAAGTGTTCATTCTCCACTTTCATTCTACTTATGCAACCAAAGACACCTCGACAAAAAGACAAGGCTTTAAGTAGTTTCTGAAGGAGTGCTAGCATGACAAATTAATCTCCTGCAAGGAAGTTCCATTGCTGATGCTCAACTCCATGGCATCATCTTTAAGAAGTATTGTAGTTTATATTTAAGATTGTGAAGCCATATAATACATCTTAGCTCTGAAGAATCTGTTGTCATCGAAGCATTTTATTCCCGTAAGATTTATAAGAAAATAAGTAAAAGATAACTCTTGAGAATTTATTTCTTCTTAAGAATATCTACTCTCATATTGAGGGAAAAAAATCCTTTATTTGCAGCAATTTGCAAGCTAGAGCTTCAGCAAATATTTGGCTTTCCATTTATCAATTTACTGCAAGAGTAAAGCACTTAAAATGTATATGCCATGTTTTGAGAGTCATATAGGAGGAATTTTAAGTTCCTCATGTTATGAAAATATAGACTAGCTCGTAATAAGTGCAATGCATGTTGGATTGTAACAAGGCAGGTGGAATGATGAAGTAAGAAGTAATATATCTTGCATAAGGAATAATATTCCTTGAAAGCTGAAGTGTGTTTATAATGTGACTCATGTGAGCAGTTCAGCAAATCCAGGCTATATTAGCAGAGTTTTCTTAGATGGCCTTGTAAACGAATATGTTTGTCTCAAAGGAAAATCCTACTAAATTGTTTTATGGATCTGAACCACAGCTAGAATTTTGCTTACAAAATATAAGATGGCCAAAACATGATCTCTACACCAATGTTTCTCATAAGTTCTAGAATGTTGAATAAAGAAATTTATTGTTGTTCTCTTCCATTTATGCATCCATTTTGTTGTTACAATGCAATGAATGAATGCTACCCATTGACTAAGGTGTAAACAAAGCATCACTTTGGATTGATTGTTGACCACCATTGATGGAGGCGCTCCTTCCAATTTACACCACCTTCATCTTAGCCAATTGTGTCGACTGAGGTGGATTGGTAAGCACAAGTTTCAAGATCTCGTTTGCTACCAAATGTTAACTAACCATAGACCATCACAAATACTGTTAGACCAGCCCATTTATCTCTTAGTATAAGAGACATGAACTTCCTGCTACCTTGCACCAAGATTTCTCTCATGAGAAGCCTAGTTATGGCAAGATTTCTTTGTTTCTGTATGCTTGTCTTACTAGTTCTCAGCAGCTTGTTACTCTCTAGTGATGCTAGAAGACTAGAGGAAGCAAGGCAAGGTCATGAAGGATAGCGGAGGGAAGTGGTGTCAAAATAAGTAAGATGATGATGTTTAGCAAGGCAAGATTGAGGCTGCAGGATATGGCTTTTCCACCTCTGCCTCGAATCCCATTTGCATCCCCATTTCCCATGCCTGACATCCCTCTCCCTCCATTGCCTAGCATTCCACTTCTTCCTCCCTTTCCTCCTTTCCCTGGGATCTCTCTTCCACCTCGTTCTCCATGAAGTAGACAGATGTGTCATTGGCTGTGAATTTGTGGTGGTAGAGATCCTTGTGTTGTCATATGAGTTGGTTGTAGTGAGCTTCTTTGCTTCTCTTGTCAGTAGTCTTTTTTAAGGCAACCTTTATGGACTCATAATATCTTACGGTGCTTACATAATAGGGATTTACCTATATATAACCTCTCTCTCTCTCTCTGTGTGTGTGTGTGTGTGTGTGTGTGTGTGGACCATTTATGTAGAATAGTTTTATTTTTTGGTGGAATATAGCATAAATTATTGAGACTGCCATCATAAACTACATGTTTTTCGTGCTTGGAACGTAAAATTGGTTTATGAATAAGCTGGTAATATACCCACAATTTCATCTCTGATAGTTAAATAGTTATAGTGAAACCCTTAAATATATTCATGCTATTAGATCAATAGATATGTATGTATGCATGCATGTATGTATGATGAAGGTTTATATTTACTATTTACTGTCTTTTCTAATGATGAATGTTTCCTGACTCATCTTTGGATGCTAGAGATACTTATAGAAGCTGTTAAACATTGACAGAAGCATCAGATGATAAACGTTTCATATTATTATTTTTATTTTATCTTTTTAAAACTAGGAGGGGGAAATCCCCACCTTCTGCCTATTCCCACCCCATCTGATGGACATTCAAGTGATGCCACTTGGAATTGAATCTTGTTATCCAATAGGTGAGTTAATACCATCCAACCAAGTTCTTGGTGGTGCTTGTGATAGACCATCAAATCTCAACAGTTGGCATCAATTTCCATTTTGCTTGTTATCAAGCTGGGTTTTGGAGCTAATCTTTCGGTAGCAGGCTTCTTATGTGATTCTGATGGCACCAACAAATACAGAACATGGTGATTGCTCAGCCTTGAACTCATCAGAAAAAGGGTGCTATGACTTGACATTTAACATCCACTCTATCCTCAAGCAATCCCTTGCACCTTAATTTACAATACAGATAGACCAAAAAAGCTGCATCCTTGTTTCTAAGCTACGTTGAAAAGACTGGCTGTTCTCTCCACAAAGTTCCTGGCCTCCTTGAACCATATCTAGTCACCAGCTCGTGCCTCAAAGATGTAGAGCTTCCCATGTGATACTGCTGCTGTTATAAGCTTCTTCCCCATCAGCAGTTCTTGTTAATACTGAGATGTAGTAGTTCATTTCACCCATCTCTGGATGTGGAGGTTTCCAGTATGTCAGCCTTAGAAACACAGCATCAGGGTCAGAACGACCATTAGGTTCACTTGAACACAAATGGTGATTGCCAGTGTTTAGCATAACGAAATGAAAATTTCTTCCTTGGATTCTGTTTTTGAAGTATGCCTGTTTGCCGAGCAAGTAATCAACCTGCATAGAAATGAATTGTTACGTAGTCTGTTTGTATATCAAATTAATTCAATCTTGACAATTGTAATTGTCTACCAGCCATTAAATAGAAATGGTCGACCTCGTTTGTTCCTTTAAGTTGGGTGGGATTTGCCTCCCATTCTCCTAAAAGGAGAAGAAGAAAGGAAGTACTTCATCACCACATCTAGTTGCTTCATTTTTATCTGGAAGACTGCATTCTTAAAATCTTTATATATATATTTGCATTCTTTTTAATGTTACAAAATTTCAAGAGTTCAATGAATCTGATAGTGGCTTCAGCATAAGCATAAGTTTCTTTCTCATGAAATATGTGAGACAAATGGATGCCACCAAATCTCGTAGAGAATAAATGCGAACCATGTTGGCATTCTGATGGAAAATGGAAATTGCGCGACGCCGATCCTTCGAACTTGTGATACTTGCTGCATATGACCTCACAATTGAATTTAAGTCTGTGAAAAGGATTACCAGCTTTCCTATAGACAGTATCAGGAGGAGATCTTAATCCCAATAGCTGCGGTAGCATCAAGGCCTGTAAGGGCTAACCAGGATAGGATCACAGCATGCCTCTCTTCTTCGATGCTCGGAGACTCGCCGTCGTGGGGTTCTGGAGGTGGTGGTGGTGGTGGAGAGCACGACAGTGGAGGAATCATGCAGTTGATGCTGACACCATGAATGATCACAAATGATTGCTGAGATGCTTCATCCTATGCCAGTTCCTACTTGTGTTTTATAAACATGAACTTCTAACACGACTGAGCAAGCCATACATTAATGACAAGAATGCAACCACAGGATGCACCCATCTGATATAGCTCTCAGACTTGGATATATTACTGATATGACATGAAATAGATAAACAACTGATATGAAATGAAATATTTTATCATAATAGAGCTGATTGCAAATAGTTGAGATGAGGCTCAACAGTTGGCAGCGTTTAGCAAGTAATATACAGGAATGAAGAATCGCAATTAGTAGGTGTTTCTATGGCAGCATATGATGTCCATTGCTTGCAATAAACTTTGCCAAAAGATTTGGAATACGTAATCATATTAAAGTGAACTCAGATAACCTATAACAGTCATCAAACGTTAATGTACGAGTATAAACTTTGTCAAAAGAATTGATCATTAAGCTTAACTTAAAATTTTCAACTGACAGATGTTCTCATAGATGGATAAGAAGGTGAACTAACACAAATATAAACAAACTACCTCTTCAAATTTCCCAACCTATGGAACCAAGAGACCACAAGAAAGCCAACCACCAAACCTACCCCTTAGCCTAGTCATGCCAACACCAGCTAACTCCATCAGCTCCCGCAGCTATAAATATCAAAGCATTGGTCCATTCTCCTCATCACAAACTCGAGCCTCCTTTCACTCCTCTGATCTTTCAACAGCTTACCAAGGCCTTGGAGTTCATACCATGGCTTCAAACACTTCCCTCTCCTCCTTGTCCATCCTCATTGCACTCTTGTTCCTTAGCAACTGCCAAGCGGCTCGCCATTTGTTGGAAACTCCAGAGGAGGAGTCTCCGACCATCCCAACCCTCCCTAAGCCTGAGCTCCCACCGCTGTCCGTCGTTCCGACTCTACCCAAGCCTGAGCTGCCACCAGTGCCGGAGATGCCCACCATGCCGAAGGTCGAGCTGCCGCCTGTGCCGGAAATCCCGAAGGTCGAACTGCCTCCTAAGCCATCCATCCCAAGCATCCCAAAGGTAGAGCTGCCTCCCATGCCAAAGGTTGAATTGCCTCCTAAGCCCACCATCCCTGAATTCCCTTCCATTCCGAGCACTGTGTTCTCTCCACCACATCCATGATGGATACTTAAAAGTCATGGCAGTGGCTATAGATCATTAGCTCTTGTTTTCACTGGGTCTGTTGGTGGCTGGGACTTTGGAGTTCTCTCACGTTCATATGTATTCTCTATTTTCCTTTTATCTCCTTGTATAGGAGCACGTATGCTTTGTACTTATTTTTATGCATTTGCCTTCTGGAACATGTGTCCAGAGTACGTTATCTACTAATAAAATTTCTTTCGGTTTGCTCTTTAAATTGAAGTCTTTTGATTTTTTTTGTCTAATTATGAAAGGTAGTACTGTAGACACCCAAGTAAGACACTCTTTAGTTTATCAGGAACGTCTATATGTGTGTGTGTGTGTGTATATATATATATATATATATATATATATAAGATTTGATCATGCTAAGATCAAATCTATGAAACCAAGAGCCTTAGGTGACATAAGTTTGTGGCACGAACATAATCCATGCCCTCGTATTATTCTTTTCCCAGATGTACCCATAAAATATCGTATACACTGTCCTAGCCAAGGGTCAATTCATGAACCCAATTAACAACGAGCAAGTAATTGTGAGTAGAGCTATGAACAACCTTGGCAAGCATAATCCTACTAACGATTCCCTTTTCTAATATTAATATGATCAATTAACTGTTGTAGGACCATTGGATGTAATGTTTAGCCCTATCACTAGACGAAGGACCAGGACTTTGGGCTATAATGTTTCCAAGTATAGGATGAAACCATTCGTTAAAATTTATAGTTAACTTTAAAAAAATTAATATTGTTGATAACACGCTAGTCCTCTATAGTAGGCTGAGTATAAATAATTATATCATCTGCATAGACCAGATGGCAAATTTTCAAGATTAAGACCGGAGATAAGCTTCCCTAGCATATCATTTTTATCTGGATATCCAAAATTTCAGAAAATACATGGGCAAACCAATTCATCAAATAGCGAAGATTTAGGAAAGAAAAAAGAGGGGCACTCTTCATTCTTCATTCGAAACTCATGAATGTTGTATCAGAGGTTTCTGCCTTGTTATAACGGTTATTCTCCTATTTGTGACCTATTTTGATATAATTTAAACAGGCAACGCTACGATGCATTATTCAAGATAAAGAAACAGTTTGAGTTATGCATCGATCCTTATCCAATTTGTCCAACCTAAAAGAAAATTCATGCATTCCTCCTAACTAAAGTGGGTTGTAACCTTTTTTCCATGTCAATCTTGAATAGCATACAGTCATGATACTAAATACAGTCTATGTGACAGCATGTACAAATGTAGTCCCCAGCTGCACCGCCATGTTTCTTATATGTAGCGACTCTGTGCAGTTGGCCACATAGATTAATGGAAAGATGGTCCTCTTTTAATTAGCATGTTGCAGTGAGTAGTGTATAAGTAGAGACTTTCTTGTTTGTATGTATTACCCAGTTATATATACAGCAATCTATTCCAAAATCAGTTAGCACATGATAGATTAAACAACACAAGAAGCAATCTATTCCAAAATCAGTTATTTATTTATTATCACATTTTTTTCCTGTCGCGTTTTATTAGGTGGATATAATATGTTTCTCGATGAAGCCATGCATCCATGCATGCATGCATGGGGAGCGGGGTTTTTTTCCACTTTGATAGCATAGTGCGTACAGAACCCAAGATTCTCTCTATCTGAACTGGGAACCGGAATTGCTTGTTGGGATCTCTATTGGATCTTGTCTCGATCTGGGTGGCCAGGGTGGTCCGAAATTTAAGGTCAGCCAGGTACTGTAACATGTCATTACCCAAATGGTTGTCCATTTTTATCCACTGCAGCTAAGAGCAGAGGCTGGATGTTTTTTATATACAAAGAGGGATCGTTTTGTGATTCAAATGACGGAACAAGACCATCTTATCAAAATCTCATTGAAAAATTCTAGCCAATTATGTTTATCCCATCTCTAACTGCGCATAGGGCCTCAATTCTCCTACCATATTGCTCCATCGCTTTTATAGGAAGATTTGCTTTGCACCTATTGATACATGATATCAAGCACTCCAACTTGGGCTCAGGTGTCATGCATGGCACTGAATCATGGCTTTTCTTCTCTCTGCAAGGTGCAGCTAAGTTCATCAACTTTTATCTCTCTCTCTCTCTCTCTCTCTGTGTGTGTGTGTGTGTGTGTTGTAAAGAGTTTTGATTCTAGGGCAAAGACCGTGTTTGGTTAAGCTTATTATATTGTAATATGTACTTCTTTTATGGAGAATTTAAAGCATCTGCCGTTATAATATGAATTCTAGGGTTCTGTTTTTCTCCCCCCTAATAGACAATGCCCAATCACATCCGTTCTTCCTCATCACAGAGGTTCACCATTTTCTTTTCAACTTCCTGAGTACGTTACTCTCTCGCATGCAAGTCTCGATCAAATTAATTATTATGATATTTGAAAAGGTTTTTTTTTCTTATACAGTTTAATTAACTCTACAATGTAAGAGTGTGAACATGACAGCATAGAGTACAAAATACTTTGTGAATAATAATTAGAAAGGAAGGCCAATGCATTCTCATGGCTGGAGAGATGGTGAAGCCAAAGTTGGTGGGATATCATCAAAGAAGATGAAATCTCAATGCATTCTCATGTCTGGGATATGTACATATATATTGTGGTAAAACAATAGAATGAGAGTGATTCAAGGATAGTACAACTAATCACAGCCCTTGTAGATATACATAAGTAACTAACCATATGCATGAATACCGGATGAGAGTTTTAAAGTTTGAATGTTATCCGATATTCCTGTTAATCATTACGTACTATTCTCCCACATCCTCAACGGGCAAGGAACCTTATTCCCTTGTATTTTTTGGTAAAACTTTGTTCCCTTCCAGAGATCTACAATTGTTCTCTTTTTAAATATTCCCTCTTATCTAAGAGTTATGTTTTTAAACAGGCGCCAAAGAAAAGGAATTTCAATACCTCAGCTTCCCCCCTCCTTTTCTTTTTTCTCAGCATCCAAGCTCGAATTCATCTCGATAAAAAAAAAGCTTCGAGCTTGAGAGCCTTCGAGCCAAGTATTTTACTATTCAAACTCCGCTGAAAAATTGTTCTAGCTATTCAAGCGCGATAACAATCGAGTCTAGTTAAGCTTGGGTCTAAGTCAAGCTCGAGCTGCCCGGCTCATATGTATCCTCAGTGTCACCTCCGACTGAGTAGAATAAGATGGACTATTCATTACGTAACTCGAGATCCGAATTTAATTAATTTGGGGTACATAGATCCAGGAGAGGGGATGGATATGAGCCAAAACGCATTGATGCTCCACGGAAATGCTGGAGGGGATGGATATGAGCCAAAACGCATTGATGCTCCACGGAAATGCAGGAGCACCAATATGCCTTTTCACTTTTCTTCTCCAGCATTTCCGTTTTTGGCTCATAGCAGTGTCGGATTGTTCAAGTCCATACCAATCAGCATCGTTGAGGTAGACAACGGATTTGAGAACCATTTGAATCCGCTCCCATGAAGCCTATAAGTAGCCCTGATATCACCTTCGTCATCAGTGGAAGCAGGAGAGACCAGCAAGCACTCGAGACCATGAGGAGTAAGCAGGGCAAGAATTATATAAGAGATGGTATCGAGCGGAAGTTCGATACGATGCACACAGTAGCTGATGCACTCAACCCCTGTGCCGGTTTGGATGGAGTCGTCCATGGAGTTGCTCGAGGGGTCAGCAACTGGCTCTTGGACAAGCACCCTCAAGAGGAAGACAACGCGTGCAATCCCAACAATCCTGCACCTCGGCCAAAACAAACTCCCAAATACAAACCTGGGGGCAACAGAACTGGGAACATCAAAACTGGTGACAACAAAACTGGGAAAAACAACCGTGGAAATACTCAAAACAATGGAGGCATCGCTGTTGGCAACAACACTACCGCTCGTGCCGGTGCTCGTCGTGGTGGTGGTGATGATGATGATGATGATGATGATGATGATGAGTAATCATGAAACTATTCATCCGTGCAGGAGGCGGTGGTCTGTATCAGTGTATCCCAATAAGGCTATGTAGGTAAAAGCTCTGCTGCTTGCTGCTGTATTATGTAATAAAATTATGGAAATAAAAGCTGAGTTTAGCTGTCCAGTAGTCAGCACTCAGCAGTCCGAGATGGCTATGTAAAACCTACGTTGCCTGCTAGTACGTAATAAAATTATGATAATAAGACCTGTGTTTGTTGTGTACATAAATACCATAGTTTCAGGCTGCTTTGTGAAAGTATCAATCATAGCCCTGCTATGTTTGAAGCTATGTAGCTTGCAGTGGCTTTGGATTATCACATGAAATAGTCTTGCCACTGTGTTCCCTTGTGATTCTGGAATCGCGTTTGAACCTTCGATTTTTTCTCATCTGACAAGGAATTTTGAGTAGCCAGGCGTATCTGCATGCTTGCTTGATCGTATATGTCAATTTCTTGCAGACATCTCAAACTGATACCGCATCTCGAAGAGCTCTCAAGGGAGTCTTCTACTTGGAAAATGGTCTGCATTGAAGAGCCTTGGAGTTGGCATTAGTAACACCTAGCAAACACATTAAAGGAAGACATGCAACACTGAAGAGATGCAGGAGAATGACAATGGAGAAGATGATGAGTTAGTATATAAGGATGAACAGTGGCTGATACATTGCCACAGTAACTGGCACATAATTCCTACTCCCTATCACACAGCAGCTGAGTCTCTTACAACCCATTTTATACACAGTCAGATCTAGTGATCCGTTGTGGGAATAACCAAAAACAGTTACAGTGAATACTCTGGAACCTGGGAGAAGAACAGGCAGTTACAGTGAATACTCTGGAACCGAGTTCAAGTGACTGTGGAGCAGGATCAGTTTAGCTGATGAAGCAGCAGTGAAATGATCATCTTAAGATCCCCCCTCAAGCGGAGAGTGGGGTGCAACTCTCAGCTTAGAACAGATGAAGCGATGACGTGCCGTAGGAAGAGATTTGGTAAAGATATCTGCTGGTTGATCTTGAGTAGAGATATGAGATAGACTAATCTCTTTGGATTGAAGTTTCTCCCGAATGAAATGATAATCCACCTCAATGTGTTTAGTGCGAGCATGAAAGATAGGATTGGCCGCAAGAGCCATGGCTGAGATACTGTCAGAGTGAAGAACCGTAGAATCAGAGATGGAGACACCAAGTTCTTGAAGAAGTCGCCGAAGCCATATCAGTTCCTGAGTGGTAACGGCCATAGCTCTGTACTCAGCCTCCGTCGAGGATCGGGCAACAGTGGGCTGCTTCTTGGCACACCAAGAAAGAAGATTGCAGCCAAGGAAGATACAAAACCCAGAGGTGGAACGCGATCCTGTGCATCGCCAGCCCAATCGGAGTCACAGTAAGCTGTGAGATGCAGAGAGCTTCGTTGATAATGTAAACAGTAATCAATGGTCCCTTGAACATAACGGAGGATGCGTTTAAGGTATTGAAAATGCAATTGAAGTGGGTGATGCATAAACTGACAGACAAAGTTCACAGCAAAGGAAAGATCGGGCCGAGTGATTGTCAGATATTGTAAAGAACTAGCCAGACTTCGGTAAAGCTCAGCATCTGAAAAGGGAGCAGAGAGATCAATAGAAGAGGACTTCTTGACCGGAAGAGGAGAAGCCAGAGATTTGCAGGTCGCCATGCCAGCCCGCTGTAAGAGCTTCTGAGCATACTGGGATTGACTAAGTCGCACACCGTCGGCATCAAAGAAGAAGCGAATACCCAGAAAATAAGAAAGCTGACCCAAATCCTTCATTTTGAAGTGGGAATGAAGCTGATGAAGAAGAGTAGTGATGGCAGCAGAATCGTTCCCAGTAAGGAGAATGTCATCAACATATAGTAGTATGTAAATAGTTGTGGAGGCCTGCTGATAGAGGAAAAGAGAGGGATCTGCCGAGCTGGAACGAAAGTGATGTTTGAGGAGAAACCCAGAAAAGGTAGCAAACCACTGCCGTGGGGCTTGTTTCAGACCATAGATGGATTTTTTGAGCTGACAGACATGAGTGGGATGCTCTGGATCCGTGAAGCCCCTTGGTTGTTCCATAAAAACTAGTTCATCGAGATGCCCATGAAGAAAGGCATTGGACACATCGAGCTGTTTGATGGACCAGCCCGAGTGTAAGGCAAGAAGAACAAGCATCCGGATGGTGGGAAATTTCGCCACAGGACTGAAAGTTTCATGATAATCCAGTCCATACTCCTGTTTGAATCCCTGAGCAACTAAGCGAGCCTTGTACCTGGCTAGGGAGCCATCGGAGTGCCGCTTGATCTTATAAGTCCAGCGACAGCCGAGAATGTTTTGATCAGGAGAGCGAGGAACAAGAGTCCAAGTCTGCTGATCAACCAAAGCATTGAATTCTGAAGACATTGTCGCTCGCCAGTTAGGATCAGTGTTCGCCACGGAGAAGCAAGTTGGTTCCTGATCACCGGCATCCAGACTAAGAAGAGAGAAAATTTGCTTCGGGCGAAGTGACCCCGTCTTGGATCTTGTAACCATAGGATGCCTGACAGGAGGAGAAAATACAGAGGAACAGGAAGGGTGTGCAGATTGAGGAGAAGAGAAGGAAGATAGAGGTGCAGTGAAGGTTGAAGATGAAGTAGAAGTGGATGAATGAGTAGGGATAGTCTTGAACGGGGAGGATGGTGACAAAGTAGGAAGCTGAGAGGGAGGAACAAGTAAGGGCGTGGGAAGTAGAGGGGTGGATGAGATGGGAGATTGAACAGAATGAGCAAAAGGGAAGAAAGACTCATTGAAGCGAACATGGCGGGAGATGTAGACCCGGCCATTGGATGGATCGTAACAGCGATACCCTTTATGGTTAGGGGAGTAGCCAATGAAGACACAAGGGAGAGACCGAGGTGAAAACTTGGATGGATGCTGAGGACGTACCCAAGGAAAGCATTGGCAACCAAATACGCGAAGAAAGCCATAATCCGGAGGGCGGTGATACAGAATTTGAAAAGGAGACTGGTGTTGAAGACGTGGAGTTGGGAGACGATTGATTAAGTAAGTAGCCGTTAAGAGTGCCTCAACCCAGAATTGAGGAGGAAGAGAAGAGTGAAAAAGAAGACTCCGAATCATTTCTAGAAGCTGGCGATGTTTGCGTTCAGCACACCCGTTTTGTTCCGGAGTATAGGGAGAGGAGCGTTGATGAATGATGCCAGACGCAGCAAACAGACGATGAAAGCGAGAATTAACGAATTCCCCACCACCATCAGAACGAAATACTTTGATAGTGGAGGAAAATTGATTTTCAACTAAATTTTTGAACTCAACAAACTTAGAAAATACATCGGATTTCAATGCCAATGGATACACCCAGATGAATTTTGAAAAGTCATCCATGAACACAACATAGTAACGTAAACCAGTGGAGGAGTTCATAGGAGAAGGTCCCCAGACATCAGAGTGTATAAGATCAAGAGGACGCCGGGAGATGGAATTGCTGGTGGAGAAAGGAAGTTTGTGTCCCTTGGCCATGATGCAGAATTGACAGGAGGTAGTGCTGACCGAGGAGGAAGCAATGGAATTGTCCTTGAGAATTTGCAGCAAGGTGGATGAAGCTGGATGACCAAGACGGAGATGCCAAAGCGAAGGCGAGACCTTTGCAGATACTAAGGCAGTGGAGCAAGAAGAGGAAGTGGGAGGCGGAAGGAAGGAGAAAGGAATCCTGTAAAGCCCCTCAGTGCAGCGTCCCTGGAACAAGATCTTGCCGGTTGCTTTGTCCTTGATCACACAACCATCAGAATTAAAGTGAAGAGTGCAGTGATTATCAACAGCTAACTTGTAGACTGACAGCAGATTGTGAGAGATATTTGGAGCATGCAGCAGTTCAGAGAGTTTAAAATTGTGAGTTGGGGTGCAGAGAATACCAGTCCCGGAATGTATAACAGGAATTGAGGAGCCATTGCCCACGGTAATCCTATCTGAACCCTGATATGAAGATGCATCTGAGAGTGACAGTGGTTCGGAAGTAATATGTGATGTAGCACCACTGTCGATAACCCAGTCACGGGAGATAGAGGAAGAAGACGGTGTAGAGAGAAGCGCCTGCTGATTTAGCTGTCTAGGAGGAGAGGAATTGTAGGTTGGATCCATTCGGAACCAACAATGAATTGCAGTGTGTCCTCTTTTGCCACAGATTTGGCAGTCAATGAGAGCTCGGGAATCCTTCCGCGGTCCAGGAGAATTCCAGTTGCTGTCCCACTTGTTGTTGGAGTGGGTACTCCTTGCTCGACCACGTCCTCTGGGTGAGAAGAAGGATCTACCTCGACCTCGTCCCCTAATGGCTGAAAGTGCAAGGGAATCAGCAGAGAACTGTTGCTTTTCTCTGGATAAGATAATGAGTTCCTCGCTGCAAAGCAGAGCATAGAGCTCATCCAGTGTGAGAGAGGCAGATCGAGTGCGAATTGATGTAGCAAAGGCATCATATGAGGGTGGTAGGCCATTAAGAATGTGTAGAATGACATCTTCGGTGTCAATTGTGGAACCAGCAGCGGATAGAGCATCAACTTTTTGCCGAACTTCATGGAGAAACTGCTGCATTGGAAGATCTAGTTTCCTTATGTTGTGCAATTCATTTTTGAGCTGCATGACATGACTCCTTGTAGCCGAATTTAATCGACATTCTAAGGTAGTCCAGATCTGAAAACAGTGATCTAGATTGATCACATATGGTAAGATGGAACGAGAAATGGTGGAGTTAATGGCTGAAGCTAAGAACTGGTCTGTCAGCAACCAGAGCTCAAAGCTTCTGTTCTTATCGGCAACGGAAGATGGAACACAGGTGGAAGTGCCATCTAAAAAACCAAAGAAGCCACTCGCTCTGAAAATACGAGTGACTTGAGACCTCCAGGTGAGATAGTTATCGGATTGGAGCTGGGTGGAGACTAGATTTTGTATTTTTGAAATCAAAAATTTCAACCTGGGAGAAGTTAAGGGATCATCCAAAGATCCTGATGATTCGGCTGACCTGGTGACTTGTTCAGATCCAGGAGACTCCATTTGATCGTTGTCTAGTGGAGGAAGAACTACTTCTAAGGAGAAAGGCGTCAGAACCTCCCGCTCTGATACCATGAAGAGATGCAGGAGAATGACAATGGAGAAGATGATGAGTTAGTATATAAGGATGAACAGTGGCTGATACATTGCCACAGTAACTGGCACATAATTCCTACTCCCTATCACACAGCAGCTGAGTCTCTTACAACCCATTTTATACACAGTCAGATCTAGTGATCCGTTGTGGGAATAACCAAAAACAGTTACAGTGAATACTCTGGAACCTGGGAGAAGAACAGGCAGTTACAGTGAATACTCTGGAACCGAGTTCAAGTGACTGTGGAGCAGGATCAGTTTAGCTGATGAAGCAGCAGTGAAATGATCATCTTAAGAAACACAACCACTTCAAATTATGACCTTTGCAAGCTCATGCGATATTGATTTTAAAGTTACCACAGCAATATCCGGTAGCAGACTTAAGGAGTGTCAATTTTACATAACAGGCTGTTAGATTGGTAAGCAACTGCTTTTATATGTGTATCACCAGCTGGGCCTGAACAACAACTCCACAAAAACACTTTGTGCAGCGAAGGATTGAATTTTGCACTTCTCAAACCAATTAAGATCGGTCAAGTGAGGTCATTCTCATCGAGAGTTTCTTCTTCCTTGGCCTCTTCCCCCTTCAGCTCCTTCAATTCCGCTGTTGGCAATTTCCTCGCAAGCCTGATTATCTGCAAGCATTGAAACATAATTCCTTAAGCTAAAAATCAGAATTGAAAACACAGAAAATTATAAATCAACTCTAATGCAGATTTCATCGACTGTCGGGCAAAATAAAATCACACATATTTCAACACAGACATACACTGAACTCCACTACAAGCTCAGCGGGAGATGGAATAAAATTTAGGCAAACAAACAACCATTAACCAAAGTAACTTAAGGTATTAAACAAAGATCATGTAATCATCCAAGTTCAGACTTGCATACCGGGTTCTCCCTTCCTCCCTCTCTCCTTTCTTGCTTGGGTGACAGAAATATCTTGTCCCGACCCGGATCCGGATCCGGATCTATGACACGGCCACGCTATTGCCGACTACCGCTCACAATAGCACGAAGCCTCGTATATGAATAACAGGGTAGTAAAGTTTTACAAACATGTTTATATATGTCATTACTAGTATAACTTACTGGTTAGTTCAGAGTACATAGCCTCTTTTAACATTTTATGTACACAAAAGTATATATACCCAAAAAATAAAATCATGATCAAAGATGTCTTCTGCTGCTATCACTAGCGGTGATCTGAAAGAAAAATATAAATAACTAATATGAGCTATACGGCTCAATAAGTAATCATGCATAATCTCACCGGATCACTTATCATACCGAACATTTTTAAGCAGGATTTGAGAAGCTAACATAAGCGTCAAATAATAGCTTTTCATAAAAAAATATTCATACTGAGCCGGTAAATCGGTGTACATACCAACATATCTTTTCATGAATATGCATCGTAAAACTGTATACCGGCATGCCATGGTTTAAATCTACACTCTCAGATTTTTAGCTACGGTCGTACTTAACTCCCACGATAGGGATTGTATGCCTAGTTATTCTTTCCCATTGGCGGGGGGCCATATGCTCAAATTTATGCCTACTAGCAGAAGCCATCCATAGCATCTGAGAGGCCGTAAGTAGTACTTTTCACAAATAGTACATATAGATAGAATGAAAACTCTTAATAACTAATCACATGCTTATGCCACAAATGTCAGTTGTAAACATCATAACTTAGGTAATTCACAATTCAAAAATATGTGTGTGTGTGTATATATGTGTGCGTGTGTGTATACACATATACATGTGTGTGTATATATATATGTATATATATGTATATATGTATAAATATGTGTATATTTATACATGTATATGTATATATATGTATATGTATATATATAGATATATACGTATATATATGTAATACATATATATATATATGTATATATATGTAATATATACATATACATATACATATATATATATAGATATATATATATATATATGTAATATATATACACATATACATGCATACATACATACATACATATATATATGTAATACGCGCGCGCGCGCGCGCGCGCACACACACATATATATATATAATACACACACACACACACACACACACACACACACACACATATATATATATATGATGGGGGGCAAAATGGATCGTCCTGGTCAGGATCGTCCTATCTCGGCCGAGCAGACCGCAACGCCGACCAGAGAACCGCAGTCCAGCTCAGAACCACCACGACCTCGGACTTCACCAAAGGCTTAGTCAACCTCGGCCTAGTCTCTGCACAACCACGGCCTACAACAACTTCTTCTGATGCTTATAATGACGTCCTGGGCCTAAGTTCGAGACACTCTGCTGTGTCAACCGTGAGCCCAAAAGCTCTGTTGCCCAGAGATGGTCACCCAAGAGGGGGGTGAATTGGGTGTTTTAAAACTTTTTGCCTAATTAAGAGTAAAACACGCAAATGTATGAACTAAAGTAAAGATAGAGGGATGAGAAGAGTCAATCGCAAACACAAGGTTTTATAGTGGTTCGGAGCTTCCACTGCTCCTACATCCACTCCCCAAAGCACCTTTGGGAATTTCCACTATAATCCAAGATTACAGTCCGGTAGTTTTGCGAGTGCACTACCCAACTCGTTGTTTTACACCGGGCTAACAACGAACCCTAAAACCCCCAATTTAACCTAGGCTTGGGACGTCTTTCCCTTGTTCCAAGTCCCTTGACTGGAACAAGCACAATATTGAAAGAGTTTTACAAACAATTAGAAAGCTCTAAATAAGCAAATATGACAATGATAAACAATAAAACCCGGAAGAATCCTTTTGCCGTTGGAAGCGTGGAAAATGGTGATTCTTCCGATGTGGATTGCGTAGGTTTGAGTGTGAGCTTTGAATCCCGGGCGGAAGAGAGTAGTTGAGCTTGAAATCACTTGGGAAACTTGAAAGCACTTGATTTCTTCACTTGAATGCACTAACTCCCTTGAACCTCTTTTTCTTTCTTCTCTCTTGAATGATTTTGCTTTTTTTTGGTTGGTAAAAAGTTATTGAGAAGCACTTAAGAGCTCCCTTTTATAGCTCAAAAAGCAAATATAGCCGTTAGAGATAAAGTAAAAGAGATTTGAAATTCAAACCAAACCTGTAAAAGCTGTCAGTCGCGTCCCAGGCGCTCCGGGGACGTCTCTGCTTCAACGAGAGACGTCTCGGCTACAAGATTTTACTTTTTACGTTGTCTGGGGACGACTCGGCTCTTTACGGGGACGACTCTGGAATTGTACCGTTTGAATCCTTGCCTTTCTGATTTGCTGAGAGGGTCGTCTCTGCACTTTACGGGGACGTCTCGGCTTGTTTGCACTTTTTGAATGGGGATGACTCCGCTGCCTCAGGGACGACTCCGCTTCTTTATCTCAGAAAAACATGTCTTCTGGAATTCCCTGAGAGAGTCGACTCCGCTCTTTTAGGGGACGTCTCCGCTGCCTTATCACCGAAAAAGTCATTCTCTGGAAAACCCTGAGAGAGCCGTCTCCGCTATCTTGGGGACGACTCGGGAAGTCTGCTTTTTACTTACGGGGACGACTCCGCGTACGGTGGGGACGTCTCGCGCATATCTCTTGAAAACTGCCTTTCTGCCGCCACTGAGAGAATCGACTCCGCTACTGAGAGAGTCGACTCCGCTATCGTGGGGACGACTCGGCAGGTGCCAGGGACGTCTCCAGACGTGCCAGTTCTTCCTGTTTGTGCCAGAGACGTCTCTGAGACAACCCGGAGACGTCTCGGCTGTCCCTGAACTTTTTCTTTCATCTCAAAAATTCTTTAATAAGTCCTTAAAAATCATGGGAACTTGCCTAGACATTTCTTAACAATATTCCTAATAAAATACATGAAATCCTCAATTAAATTGTTAAGATAAATGGAATTATACTCTAGTATTTTGTATTCATCAAAATCCATTAGGGGGTCAACAATCTCCCCCTTTTTGATGATGACAAAACACTGAGTATATGCAAAATTCGAAATTTAAATATATACACAGTATTTGATCAGATGTATAAGCATAATGTTTTGATTAGAGCTAGATACAGTGTGCATAATTCAAAATAGTCAATTTTGAGTTCTATCATTATGCATAAGATTGATCTTCATAGCTCTTAAGCAATTTTAGCATATCAACTGAATTTGAATTAAGTTAAAATTTGAAAGCTTAGTTCTTTTTGACTCCCCCTTTCTTTTCAGAAGAGCAATTATCTAAAGGCCAATATTTTTCAATTTTATCTTCTCTTAATTCAACTTGGGAGTATGAATTTTGCATTCCAATGTATCCAATATCCATATATCCATATTGGTTCTACTCTTGGTTCTACTCTTGATTCTACTCCCCCTGCTATATCTACTCCCCCTTTTTGTCATCAACAATGAGGGGACAAATTATCCTTCCATGAACTACTCAAAGAGATTCAAGTTGTGCTCCCCCTGTCCAAGAATTTAGTCATTCATATCACTCCCCCTTTATTTTGGAATTCATTTCAGACTCCTCTTTTTGTTTAACATAGTTATCACAAGATGTGCTCCCCCCTGTGTCATATGTATTGATAAGTTGTGTTGAATTTGAATACTCAAGGTATGTTATGAGATTTTTATGGCACATCACAAGAAACACATACACAGTCACAGAATCACATACACAGAAGCACATACACAAGGTTTCAAAAGAAATTGTATTCATGTATCATTGTAAACCTTTGAAGTCAGTACATAGTTAAAAGAAGAAATCATTACAAGAAGTGTTCCAAAATAGCCTAGGGTTTACAAAAAGAAGATCTTACATAATGTCCCTCATCGGCGACGTTGCTCATAGACCCTACAAGCTGCATCTATAAATGCATTGATTGAATCCATTAGGGTCTTGAACTGATCTCCCTGTGACTTATGGAAGGTTGCCACGAGTGCTTCAAATTCTATGGTTGCCATTTCAATTCTTCCTCTGAGTTGGGCAACCAAGGTGCCCACATTTCCTCCTGGGCTTGTCAACTCTTTAAGATTCTTTGAAATGGCCTTCAAACTGTCCTTTAGCTCGATTGATCTGACTGTTTGGGTGGCACCCACACCAATTATTTCTTGCGTTGTGGCTTCAATTTGAGCTCTAATGTCCTTTAGCTCTTGTAGAAGCCCTTCATGTGAAGCTCTGATGGGGCCCAACTCAGTAGAGATCATGGATCTCATTTCCTCCCTCATTTGTTGGCAAATGACAGATGCTAAGGTACGCATCTGGTCTTCTGATAGGAAGGAGGGCCCACTGACTGGAGGAGGTGGTGGCATGGATGTGGAAGGTCCAGCTGAGCTGGAGGGTATATCAGGCAAATCCATGTGGCTAGGTGGAGGAGAGTGGTGGTCAGGCTCCTGAAGTGGGATCTCAGGCTCTAGGATTTGGGCTTTTCTCTTTGGTACCTTGACCCACGACCCATCTACTTTATGAAACTCCATTCTTCGCATTGTGCCCTCATTATAATAGTCGGTGTTTCTCAAGGGTTTTGCAGGCTCATTTGTTGGAATGGGAACTTTGAAGTGTTTGAATACTAGGATAAATATCATGCCATAGGGTATACTAAACCTAGAATACCTATGACATAGAGCAATGTAGTTCAACATAAGTCTAGGGAGGTTTAGGGGAATCCCTAGTAGGATATGATGCATAATAACTAAGTCTCGCTCCGAAACAAAATCGAAGCGACCGATTTTAGGAAACAAGACCCGGTTGACAATACTCAAAAGGAGTCTCATCTCAGCGTTTAGGTCTTGAGAGTTGACAACATCAAGAGGGCCGCAGTCCTCTCGTCCTAAAAGTAAATTTAGGGCTATTTCCCTTTGGGGATGTGAGGTTGGAGCCTCACCGTCCTTAGGGATTTGCAAAATAGTGGACAAGATGTCCTCATTAATTTCTACTAATGTCCTCCGGACATATGCAGTGTACCCTAAGTCCCCTAAGGCCATATTGCTAAAAAGTTCTCTAACTAGACCGGGGTAGGTCGAGGTATTGAGGGTACAAAGGTGCTCCCACCCTTGGGCTTGGAGTCTCTCTCCAATAGAGAACCCCTCACTGTCTAAAAATGCAAAATCTATGTACCTACCGGTTGTCACTGTGCGATTTGCACAGGAAATGGTCGTGGTTGGCGGAGCAACCGGAGGAGACGGCGCGGAAGGTTCTTCCCTCCGTTCCTCACCGTCGGCCGCTACCCTAGGTCGCCTTCCACCGGTTCGTCTAGCCCTCTTTGGTGCCATGGATGCTAGGGTTTGTGATGGAGAGCAAATGGAGGCTAGGGTTTGAGGTGGAGAGCAAATGGAGGCTAGGGTTTTTTGTTTTGGTCGGGGATGAGAGAAGATAGCTCGGGTCGGCTCGAGCGGTTTCACTTATTTAAAAAAATCTCGTTCGGTCCCCGAGACGTCTCCGCGACTAAGGCGAGACGTCTCGCCTGGGGGGACGTCTCTGCGATTTGCCAGAGACGTCTCCGGCACTGAAAAATTTCAGACTGAATTCTATCTTTTCCCAAATTTTTGTTTAATCACCCTAATCAACATGATTTCTTTTGATAAACACAGAGTGAATTTGTTTGTGATCCTCCCCCTTAATAATACATCCTATAATAAATTGATAAAGATTTTTGAATTATTAATGTTGAAATGAGGAATGTTTGACCAAATTTCGAATACCTATGAAATAGGCTCTGAAAATATCTCCATGAAGAGTCCAAGGGAGGGTAACCATCCTCCGGAAAGTCAAACAGTTCGTCATTTAGCTTAGATGAATTCATGCTTTCACTTATGTTTACCTTGAGGTGGATTACTAGTTTGAGTGGCAAAGCAATGCAATACAAGTTTAATTTATTTGCTAGGATCATACAAGCTCAAGGCATTCCTTAAGAAGTTGAATCTATCTTTACAAAGGGGCTTTGTAAAGATATCGGCCAATTGATTTTCAGTACATACATATTCAATCATCACATCATTTTTCAGCACATGATCCCTAATAAAATGATGCCTAATCTCTATATGCTTTGACTTAGAGTGTTGGACAGGATTTTTTGTTAGATTAATTGCACTTGTATTATCACATTTAATTGGTATATTATTCATTTTGATACCGAAGTCTTCAAGTTGTTGCTTAATCCAAAGGACTTGGGCACAACAGCTTCCAGCTGCAATGTACTCAGCCTCAGCTGTGGACAAGGCAACTGAATTTTGTTTCTTGCTAAACCAAGAAACCAAATTAGCACCCAAGAATTGACATGTGCCACTTGTGCTTTTTCTGTCGAGTTTGCACCCGGCAAAATCAGCATCGGAATAAGCAATTAAATTTATGTCAGATTGTTTAGAATACCATAAGCCAACATTAGATGTCCCTACTAGATATCTAAAAATTCTTTTAACAGCTTGCAGGTGTGATTCCTTAGGACATGCTTGGTATCTAGCACACATACAAACACTGAATAATATATCTGGTCTACTAGAGGTAAGGTAAAGTAAAGAGCCTATCATACCTCTGTACAATTTGCAGTCTATACTTTTACCTTTTTCATCTTTGTCAAGCTTGCAACTTGAGCCCATGGGTGTGCTGGTTTCCTTTGCATCCTTCATCTTGAATTTTTCCAACATTTCCTTGATGTATTTGGACTGATTGATGAAGATGCCTTCCTCTGATTGTTTTATTTGTAGCCCAAGGAAGAAGTTGAGCTCACCCATCATGCTCATTTCAAATTCTCCCTGCATAAGCTTGGCAAACTCTTGACAAAGACTATCATTAGTAGCACCAAAAATTATATCATCCACATAAATTTGCACAAGCAATAAGTCATTTCCTTTTCTTTTAATGAAGAGGGTTTTGTCTACATTTCCTCTCTTAAATTTATTTTCAATTAGAAAATTACTTAATCTTTCATACCATGCCCTAGGGGCTTGCTTAAGTCCATACAATGCTTTATGCAATTTATACACATAATCTGGATGTAAGTGATTTTCAAAACCTGGAGGTTGTCCTACATAAACTTCCTCCATTATATAACCATTTAAAAAGGCACTTTTTACATCCATTTGATAGAGTTTAAAATCCATGAAGCATGCATATGCCAAAAGTAATCTAATAGCCTCTAATCTAGCAACAGGAGCAAAAGTTTCATCAAAGTCTATTCCTTCCTCCTGATTATATCCTTTGGCCACTAGCCTAGCTTTGTTTCTTATTACTATCCCATCTTCATCTAGTTTATTTCTATATACCCATTTGGTGCCTATGATTGAAACATTAGGGGGTCTTTTCATTAGAGTCCAAACTTCATTTCTTTCAAATTGGTTTAATTCCTCTTGCATAGCATTCATCCAATTATCATCTTTTTCAGCTTCTTCTAGTGATTTAGGCTCTATTTGTGAAACGAAAGCAAGATAATTACTAGTATTTCTTAGAGAGGATCTAGTTCTTATACCTTGTGAAGGAACACCAAGGATTAGATCCTTTGGATGACCATGTGCATACCTCCATTCCTTAGAAAGATCTTGATTTCTTGATGGAGGTTGATCTTCTTCATCTTGCTGATTTGTATCTTCTTTGATCTCATCCTCATGTTGTTTGTCTTGTATGGAGAATTCTTTCATTCGGTCTTCAAGTATACCTGCATCACCATCTTCTTCTTTTCTAGAAGAATCTCCATTAGCTTCATCAAAAACAACATGAATGGATTCTTCAACAACGAGAGTTCTCTTGTTGAAGACCCTGTATGCTCTACTAGATGAGGAATAACCTAGAAAGATCCCCTCATCTGATTTAGCACTAAATTTACTTAGATTGTCCTTTCCATTGTTTAAAATAAAGCATCGACAACCGAAAACATGAAAATAACTTATATTTGGTTTCTTACTTTTTATCAACTCATAAGGTGTTTTCTTTAAGATGGATCTAACTAAAGCACGATTTAAAATATGACATGAAGTATTTATTGCTTCAGCCCAAAAATACTTTGGTAGATCCGATTCGCACAACATGGTACGAGCCATATCTGCTAGTGTGCGATTCTTCCTTTCTACCACCCCATTTTGTTGGGGTGTCCTAGGTGCCGAGAAATTGTGATTGATACCATTTTCTTCACAGAATTTTTCAAAATACTGATTTTCAAACTCGGTACCATGATCACTCCTAATTGCTTTTAGTTTAAGATTGAGTTCATTCGAAACCCTATTATGAAACTTGATAAAAGCGGGAAAGGACTCATCTTTGTGTGCAAGAAATGAAACCCATGTAAAACATGAAAAATCATCAACAATTACAAGACCAAATTTCTTACCCCCTAGACTAGCAGTTCTAGTGGGTCCAAACAAATCCATGTGAATTAGTTCTAAGGGTTTTGATGTTGAGACTATGTTCTTAGACTTGAAAGAACTTCTTGTTTGTTTCCCTAATTGACATGCAGCACAAATTTTATTCTTTTCAAAGTCTATTTTTGGTAGTCCTTTGACTAGATCCTTTGTAATTAATTTAGAGATAAATCCATGCTAGTATGCCCTAACCTACGATGCCATAACCAACTAGTCTCATTGACTTTGGGATTCATGGCTACAAGACATTGGCCATCCTTCATGGTGAGATCATCAAGATCTACCATGTAAACATTTCCATGCCTATGTCCTGTGAGTATGATCTCATTGTCAATTGGACTACTAATTATGCATAGTGATGATTCAAATGACACTTTAAAGCCCTTGTCACAAAATTGACTTATACTTAATAAATTATGTTTTAGTCCATTAACTAACAATACATTATCAATAAATGAGGAGGGTGATATGGAGATTTTACCAACACTAATGATTCGGCCTTTAGCATTGTCTCCAAATGTGACTACTCCTCCTTCTTTTGATTCCAAGGTGACGAAGAGACTCTTGTCACCGGTCATATGCCTTGAGCAACCACTATCAAGATACCACATTCTCTTTTTATTTCCGGCTGCAAGGCATACCTGCAAAATGATCATGTGAAGCTCTTAGGTACCCAAGTTTTCTTGGGTCCTTCGTGGTTAGTGTAGTTGGTTCCCTTAGGCACCCATACTTTAGTTATGTTTTTAGCTTTTACAAATATACTCTTGTTAGTTTGGATCTTTCTTTGAATACAAGAGTAGGCTTTATGTCCATTCTTTCCACAATGAAAGCATGTAGGTTTTTCAGTTTTTATATCTTTTGCTTTTACAAAGAAATTCTTTAGATACTTTTGTTGCTTGTTAGTTTTATATCCTAATCCGGCTTTATTAAAAACAGCTCTTTGATTTGAAAGAATAAGATTTAATTTTTCAGAGCTTTGTATGAATTTTTCAACAATTGGTTTGTACTTATGTACCTCATTCTTAAGGTTCAAATTTTCTTTAACTAGTTCTTCCTTATCTTTTTTAAGAGATTCAACATTTTGTGCAAGTGAGGTATTATTATCGAATAGGGATTTTACTTTTAGATTTAGTTCCTTAATTAGTGTTTTTGCCTTTTCATTTTCAATGCTAAGTTTTGAATTTTTGATTTCTAGGTTAGTAGTGTTAATATTTTTAACGCTCTCCTTTTCAATTAATAGGTTTTCAATATCTTCCTTCAGTTTTTGATTGGAGATTTTTAATTCTTTATTCTTTGCTCCTAACATACTACAATCACCCATAAGTTCTTGAAAAGCTTCATATAATTCTTCTAAAGTAAAATTTATAGTTGGGTTTTGACATACCTCGTCGTCTTCGAACGCCATGAAGCACAAATTGGCGGTCTCTTCCTTCTCTTCCTCGGAGGATGATGTGTCACTATCATCCCATGTTGCCTTCAATGCCTTCTTCTTCTTCTTTCCAAAATACTTCTTTTGTTGAGGGCATTCGGAACGAATGTGTCCCGGTCTCTTGCAATCATAGCATATGATTGGGTCTCTTTCTTTTTCTTTTTCTTTTTCCCAATCATTTCTCCCTCCAAACTTTTTCTTTGGAAAGGGTTTCTTTTTCCTCATGAATTTTTTAAACTTCCTAACTATCAAACCTAAGTCCTCATCTTCGCTTCCTTCTTCACTCTCACTACTTTCTTCTTCAACTACACTCGAAGTAGCCTTGAGTGCGATTGTCTTCTTCTTTGGCAACTCTTCTTCATGTTGCTTCATTGTGAGCTCATGCGTCATCAATGAGCCCAATAGTTGTTCTAGTCCCAAAGTGTTGAGGTCTTTGGCTTCTACGATCGCCGTGACCTTTGCTTCCCATGCTTTCGGCAAAGACCTGAGAATTTTACTTACAAGTTCCGGGTTAGTATAAGATTTACCCAAACTCTTTAGACCATTAATTATATCGGTAAAGCGTGTAAACATGCATGTGATGGTTTCATTGGGTTCCATCTTAAACAACTCATACTTGTGAACTAGAATGTTCACTTTAGACTCTTTGACTTGATTTGTACCCTCGTGGGTAACTTCAAGCCTATCCCATATTTCCTTAGCGGAACTACATGTGGAGACTCTATTGAACTCATTTACATCTAGAGAACAAAATAATGAGTTCATGGCTCTAGAGTTGAGTTGAGCCATCCTATCATCATTCTCATCCCACTCCTCCTCAGGTTTGGGAACTTGAATGCCATTAACCATGTGTGATGGTTCTTGTGGTCCCTTAAGTATAACCCTCCACAAGGCATAGTCTTGTGCTTGAATAAAAATCTTCATTCTAGTCTTCCAATAGGTATAATTTGTCCCATTGAAGAGTGGAGGTCTATTGGTTGCCGCCCCTCAGCAGGAACATTGTTAAAGGGTGTTCCCATCTAGATCTTTAGCTAAGACGGTTAGGTCTTCAAGAATTATACAGAGCACCCGCTCTGATACCACTTGTTGCCCAGAGATGGTCACCCAAGAGGGGGGTGAATTGGGTGTTTTAAAACTTTTTGCCTAATTAAGAGTAAAACACGCAAATGTATGAACTAAAGTAAAGATAGAGGGATGAGAAGAGTCAATCGCAAACACAAGGTTTTATAGTGGTTCGGAGCTTCCATTGCTCCTACATCCACTCCCCAAAGCACCTTTGGGAATTTTCACTATAATCCAAGATTACAGTCCGGTAGTTTTGCGAGTGCACTACCCAACTCGTTGTTTTACACCGGGCTAACAACGAACCCTAAAACCCCCAATTTAACCTAGGCTTGGGACGCCTTTCCCTTGTTCCAAGTCCCTTGACTGGAACAAGCACAATATTGAAAGAGTTTTACAAACAATTAGAAAGCTCTAAATAAGCAAATATGACAATGATAAACAATAGAACCCGGAAGAATCCTTTTGCCGTTGGAAGCGTGGGAAATGGTGATTCTTCCGATGTGGATTGCGTAGGTTTGAGTGTGAGCTTTGAATCCCGGGCGGAAGAGAGTAGTTGGGCTTGAAATCACTTGGAAAACTTGAAAGCACTTGATTTCTTCACTTGAATGCACTAACTCCCTTGAACCTCTTTTTCTTTCTTCTCTCTTGAATGATTTTGCTTTTTTTTTGTTGGTAAAAAGTTATTGAGAAGCACTTAAGAGCTCCCTTTTATAGCTCGAAAAGCAAATATAGCCGTTAGAGATAAAGTAAAAGAGATTTAAAATTTAAACCAAACCTGTAAAAGCTGTCAGTCGCGTCCCAGGCGCTCCGGGGACGTCTCTGCTTTAACGAGAGACGTCTCGGCTACAAGATTTTACTTTTTACGTTGTCTGGGGACGACTCGGCTCTTTACGGGGACGACTCTGGAATTGTACCGTTTGAATCCTTGCCTTTCTGATTTGCTGAGAGGGTCGTCTCTGCACTTTACGGGGACGTCTCGGCTTGTTTGCACTTTTTGAATGGGGACGACTCCGCTGCCTCGGGGACGACTCCGCTTCTTTATCTCAGAAAAACATGTCTTCTGGAATTCCCTGAGAGAGTCGACTCCGCTCTTTTAGGGGACGTCTCCGCTGCCTTATCACCGAAAAAGTCATTCTCTAAAAAACCCTGAGAGAGCCGTCTCCGCTATCTTGGGGACGACTCGGAAAGTCTGCTTTTTACTTGCGGGGACGACTCCGCGTACGGTGGGGACGTCTCGCGCATATCTCTTGAAAACTGCCTTTCTGCCGCCACTGAGAGAGTCGACTCCGCTACTGAGAGAGTCGACTCCGCTATCGCGGGGACGACTCGGCAGGTGCCAGGGACGTCTCCAGACGTGCCAGTTCTTCCTGTTTGTGCCAGAGACGTCTCTGAGACAACCCGGAGACGTCTCGGCTGTCCCTGAACTTTTTCTTTCATCTCAAAAATTCTTTAATAAGTCCTTAAAAATCAAGGGAACTTGCCTAGACATTTCTTAACAATATTCCTAATAAAATACATGAAATCCTCAATTAAATTGTTAAGATAAATGGAATTATACTCTAGTGTTTTGTATTCATCAAAATCCATTAGGGGGTCAACAAGCTCCTTCGACCTTAGGAAAATTCGCCGACCTACCAGACCAAGCTCGAGGCGCCGTATCCATCAACACGCCCCGACCCTCGAGCTCCGAGCGCTCTACCGAAGAAGCTAAGCCGATCTCAGCACCCGAAAAGCCGACTTCACCAAATATATGATGCGACCTCTCGCTGAGCTCGGCCCTGCCTATAGCCGCATCCACGAGCGTGCCCACGCCCGCCTACATGGACATACATTGCAATGCCTCCGCGCCATACTTCGCTTTCCGGCCAATGACAGTCAAAAACAACGCCATGTTGCTCCAGCCATACTCTGCTACAACTGTCAATGCCTTACTATTCACAAAAACAGACTGCATCGTGCGCCGCAAGCAAATTCTAGCTACGCGCCATCAGGCTTGAAGCCATCTCCTCTCATGATGAGAATGAGCCATACATCCACCATCCGGGCATCCTTACAGGGACTATAAATAGCCCCATCTGGTAATGCTTAAGGGACTTTTAATCCATCCGAGATCCACCCTAATTTGAGCGTCAGAGAGTCCTCACCGAAACCACCGGTGAGGCTTTGTATAGGTATGCTGTCGCACGGGAGGTGGCTCACCCTCTTTCTCAACATTCCGGCAACTCCCTCGACTCCTCCAGCATGGCCACCCTTGGGCCAAATTTGAACTATATATATATATATATATATATATATATATATATATATATATATATATATATATATATATATATATATATATGATGTAAAGAGTTTTGATTCTGGGGCAAAGACCGTGTTTGGTTAAGCTTATTATTTTGTAATATGTACTTTTTTTTATGGAGAATTTAGAGCATCTGCCATTACAATATGAATTCTAGGGTTCTGTTTTTCTCCCCCCTAATAGACAATGCCCAATCACATCCTCTCTTTCTCATGACGGAGGTTCACCATTTTCTTTTCAACTTCCTGAGTACGTTACTCTCTCAAATTAATTATTATGATATTTGAAAAGGTTTTTTTTTCTTATACAGCTTAATTAACTTTACAATGTAAGAGTGTGAACATGACAGCATAAAGTACAAAATACTTTGTGAATAATAAATAGAAAGGAAGGCCAATGCATTCTCATGGCTGGAATATGTACGTATATGTTGTAGGTGAAACAACGGAATGGGAGTGATTCAAGGATAGTACAACTAATCACAGCCCTTGTAGATATACATAAGTAACTAACCATATGCAGGAACCCTGGATGAGAGTTTTAAAGTTTGAATGTTATCCATATTCCTGTTAGTCATTACATACTATCTCCCACATCATCAACGGGCAAGGAACCTTATTCCCTTGTATTTTTTGGTAAAACTTTGTTCCCTTCTAGAGATCTACAATTGTTCTCTTTTTAAATATTCCCTCTTATCTAAGAGTTATGTTTTTAAACAAGCGCCAAAGGAAAGGAGTTTCAATACCTCAGCATCCATTCTCCTTTTCTCTTTTCTCAGCATTCAAGCTCTAATTTATCTCGATAAGAAAAAAAGCATTTTGCTACATTTATAATTTAAAAAGCCTTCGAACCGAGTATTTTACTATTCGAACTTGACTGAAAAATTGTTCTAGCTAGTCTAGTTAAGCTTGGGTCTAAATCAAGCTCGAGCTGCTCGGCTCTTGTGTACCCTCAGCGTCACCTCCGACTGAGTAGAATGAGGTAGACTATTCATTACGTAACTCCAGATCCAAATTTAATTTGGGGTCCATAGATCCAGGAGAGGGGATGGATATGAGCCAAAACGCATTGATGCTCCACGGAAATGCTGGAGCACCAATGCCTTTTCTCTTTTCTTCTCCAGCATTTCCGTTTTTGGCTCATAGCAGTGTCGGATTGTTCAAGTCCATACCAATCAGCATCGTTGAGGTAGACAACGGATTTGAGAACCATTTGAATCCGCTCCCATGAAGCCTATAAGTAGCCCTGATCACCTTGTCAGTGGAAGCAGGAGAGACCAGCAAGCACTCTTCATTCTTCATTCGAAACTCATGAATGTTGTATCGGAGGTTTCTGCCTTGTTATAACAGTTATTCTCCTATTTGTGACCTATTTTGATATAATTTAAACAGGCAACGCTACGATGCATTATTCAAGATAAAGAAACAGTTTGAGTTATGCATCGATCCTTATCCAATTTGTCCACCCTAAAAGGAAATTCATGCATTCCTCCTAACTAAAGTGGGTTGTAACCTTTTTTCCATGTCAATCTTGAGTAGCATACAGTCATGATACTAAATACAGTCTATGTGACAGCATGTACAAATGTAGTCCCCAGCTGCACCGCCATGTTTCTTATATGTAGCGACTCTGTGCAGTTGGCCACATAGATTAATGGAATGATGGTCCTCTTTTAATTAGCATGTTGCAGTGAGTAGTGTATAAGTAGAGACTTTCTTGTTTGTATGTATTACCCAGTTATATATACAGCAATCTATTCCAAAATCAGTTAGCACATGATAGATTAAACAACACAAGAAGCAATCTATTCCAAAATCAGTTATTTATTTGTTATCACATTTTTTTCCTGTCGCGTTTTATTAGGTGGATATAATATGTTTCTCGATGAAGCCATGCATCCATGCATGCATGCATGGGGAGCGGGGTTTTTTTCCACTTTGATAGCATAGTGCGTACAGAACCCAAGATTCTCTCTATCTGAACTGGGAACCGGAATTGCTTGTTGGGATCTCTATTGGATCTTGTCTCGATCTGGGTGGCCAGGGTGGTCCGAAATTTAAGGTCAGCCAGGTACTGTAACATGTCATTACCCAAATGGTTGTCCATTTTTATCCACTGCAGCTAAGAGCAGAGGCTGGATGTTTTTTATATACAAAGAGGGATCGTTTTGTGATTCAAATGACGGAACAAGACCATCTTGTCAAAATCTCATTGAAAAATTCTAGCCAATTATGTTTATCCCATCTCTAACTGCGCATAGGGCCTCAATTCTCCTACCATATTGCTCCATCGCTTTGATAGGAAGATTTGCTTTGCACCTATTGATACATGATATCAAGCACTCCAACTTGGGCTCAGGTGTCATGCATGGCACTGAATCATGGCTTTTCTTCTCTCTGCAAGGTGCAGCTAAGTTCATCAACTTTTATCTCTCTCTCTCTCTCTCTCTGTGTGTGTGTGTGTGTGTGTGTGTGTGTGTTGTAAAGAGTTTTGATTCTAGGGCAAAGACCGTGTTTGGTTAAGCTTATTATATTGTAATATGTACTTCTTTTATGGAGAATTTAAAGCATCTGCCGTTATAATATGAATTCTAGGGTTCTGTTTTTCTCCCCCCTAATAGACAATGCCCAATCACATCCGTTCTTCCTCATCACAGAGGTTCACCATTTTCTTTTCAACTTCCTGAGTACGTTACTCTCTCGCATGCAAGTCTCGATCAAATTAATTATTATGATATTTGAAAAGGTTTTTTTTTCTTATACAGTTTAATTAACTCTACAATGTAAGAGTGTGAACATGACAGCATAGAGTACAAAATACTTTGTGAATAATAATTAGAAAGGAAGGCCAATGCATTCTCATGGCTGGAGAGATGGTGAAGCCAAAGTTGGTGGGATATCATCAAAGAAGATGAAATCTCAATGCATTCTCATGTCTGGGATATGTACATATATATTGTGGTAAAACAACAGAATGAGAGTGATTCAAGGATAGTACAACTAATCACAGCCCTTGTAGATATACATAAGTAACTAACCATATGCATGAATACCGGATGAGAGTTTTAAAGTTTGAATGTTATCCGATATTCCTGTTAATCATTACGTACTATTCTCCCACATCCTCAACGGGCAAGGAACCTTATTCCCTTGTATTTTTTGGTAAAACTTTGTTCCCTTCCAGAGATCTACAATTGTTCTCTTTTTAAATATTCCCTCTTATCTAAGAGTTATGTTTTTAAACAAGCGCCAAAGAAAAGGAATTTCAATACCTCAGCTTCCCCCCTCCTTTTCTTTTTTCTCAGCATCCAAGCTCGAATTCATCTCGATAAAAAAAAAGCTTCGAGCTTGAGAGCCTTCGAGCCAAGTATTTTACTATTCAAACTCCGCTGAAAAATTGTTCTAGCTATTCAAGCGCGATAACAATCGAGTCTAGTTAAGCTTGGGTCTAAGTCAAGCTCGAGCTGCCCGGCTCATATGTATCCTCAGTGTCACCTCCGACTGAGTAGAATAAGATGGACTATTCATTACGTAACTCGAGATCCGAATTTAATTAATTTGGGGTACATAGATCCAGGAGAGGGGATGGATATGAGCCAAAACGCATTGATGCTCCACGGAAATGCTGGAGGGGATGGATATGAGCCAAAACGCATTGATGCTCCACGGAAATGCAGGAGCACCAATATGCCTTTTCACTTTTCTTCTCCAGCATTTCCGTTTTTGGCTCATAGCAGTGTCGGATTGTTCAAGTCCATACCAATCAGCATCGTTGAGGTAGACAACGGATTTGAGAACCATTTGAATCCGCTCCCATGAAGCCTATAAGTAGCCCTGATATCACCTTCGTCATCAGTGGAAGCAGGAGAGACCAGCAAGCACTCGAGACCATGAGGAGTAAGCAGGGCAAGAATTATATAAGAGATGGTATCGAGCGGAAGTTCGATACGATGCACACAGTAGCTGATGCACTCAACCCCTGTGCCGGTTTGGATGGAGTCGTCCATGGAGTTGCTCGAGGGGTCAGCAACTGGCTCTTGGACAAGCACCCTCAAGAGGAAGACAACGCGTGCAATCCCAACAATCCTGCACCTCGGCCAAAACAAACTCCCAAATACAAACCTGGGGGCAACAGAACTGGGAACATCAAAACTGGTGACAACAAAACTGGGAAAAACAACCGTGGAAATACTCAAAACAATGGAGGCATCGCTGTTGGCAACAACACTACCGCTCGTGCCGGTGCTCGTCGTGGTGGTGGTGATGATGATGATGATGATGATGATGATGATGAGTAATCATGAAACTATTCATCCGTGCAGGAGGCGGTGGTCTGTATCAGTGTATCCCAATAAGGCTATGTAGGTAAAAGCTCTGCTGCTTGCTGCTGTATTATGTAATAAAATTATGGAAATAAAAGCTGAGTTTAGCTGTCCAGTAGTCAGCACTCAGCAGTCCGAGATGGCTATGTAAAACCTACGTTGCCTGCTAGTACGTAATAAAATTATGATAATAAGACCTGTGTTTGTTGTGTACATAAATACCATAGTTTCAGGCTGCTTTGTGAAAGTATCAATCATAGCCCTGCTATGTTTGAAGCTATGTAGCTTGCAGTGGCTTTGGATTATCACATGAAATAGTCTTGCCACTGTGTTCCCTTGTGATTCTGGAATCGCGTTTGAACCTTCGATTTTTTCTCATCTGACAAGGAATTTTGAGTAGCCAGGCGTATCTGCATGCTTGCTTGATCGTATATGTCAATTTCTTGCAGACATCTCAAACTGATACCGCATCTCGAAGAGCTCTCAAGGGAGTCTTCTACTTGGAAAATGGTCTGCATTGAAGAGCCTTGGAGTTGGCATTAGTAACACCTAGCAAACACATTAAAGGAAGACATGCAACACAACCACTTCAAATTATGACCTTTGCAAGCTCATGCGATATTGATTTTAAAGTTACCACAGCAATATCCGGTAGCAGACTTAAGGAGTGTCAATTTTACATAACAGGCTGTTAGATTGGTAAGCAACTGCTTTTATATGTGTATCACCAGCTGGGCCTGAACAACAACTCCACAAAAACACTTTGTGCAGCGAAGGATTGAATTTTGCACTTCTCAAACCAATTAAGATCGGTCAAGTGAGGTCATTCTCATCGAGAGTTTCTTCTTCCTTGGCCTCTTCCCCCTTCAGCTCCTTCAATTCCGCTGTTGGCAATTTCCTCGCAAGCCTGATTATCTGCAAGCATTGAAACATAATTCCTTAAGCTAAAAATCAGAATTGAAAACACAGAAAATTATAAATCAACTCTAATGCAGATTTCATCGACTGTCGGGCAAAATAAAATCACACATATTTCAACACAGACATACACTGAACTCCACTACAAGCTCAGCGGGAGATGGAATAAAATTTAGGCAAACAAACAACCATTAACCAAAGTAACTTAAGGTATTAAACAAAGATCATGTAATCATCCAAGTTCAGACTTGCATACCGGGTTCTCCCTTCCTCCCTCTCTCCTTTCTTGCTTGGGTGACAGAAATATCTTGTCCCGACCCGGATCCGGATCCGGATCCATGACACGGCCACGCTATTGCCGACTACCGCTCACAATAGCACGAAGCCTCGTATATGAATAACAGGGTAGTAAAGTTTTACAAACATGTTTATATATGTCATTACTAGTATAACTTACTGGTTAGTTCAGAGTACAGAGCCTCTTTTAACATTTTATGTACACAAAAGTATATATACCCAAAAAATAAAATCATGATCAAAGATGTCTTCTGCTGCTATCACTAGCGGTGATCTGAAAGAAAAATATAAATAACTAATATGAGCTATACGGCTCAATAAGTAATCATGCATAATCTCACCGGATCACTTATCATACCGAACATTTTTAAGCAGGATTTGAGAAGCTAACATAAGCGTCAAATAATAGCTTTTCATAAAAAAATATTCATACTGAGCCGGTAAATCGGTGTACATACCAACATATCTTTTCATGAATATGCATCGTAAACCTGTATACCGGCATGCCATGGTTTAAATCTACACTCTCAGATTTTTAGCTGCGGTCGTACTTAACTCCCACGATAGGGATTGTATGCCTAGTTATTCTTTCCCATTGGCGGGGGGCCATATGCTCAAATTTATGCCTACTAGCAGAAGCCATCCATAGCATCTGAGAGCCCGTAAGTAGTACTTTTCACAAATAGTACATATAGATAGAATGAAAACTCTTAATAACTAATCACATGCTTATGCCACAAATGTCAGTTGTAAACATCATAACTTAGGTAATTCACAATTCAAAAATATGTGTGTGTGTGTATATATGTGTGCGTGTGTGTATACACATATACATGTGTGTGTATATATATATGTATATATATGTATATATGTATAAATATGTGTATATTTATACATGTATATGTATATATATGTATATGTATATATATAGATATATACGTATATATATGTATATATATGTAATATATACATATACATATATATATAGATATATATATATATATGTAATATATATACACATATACATACATACATACATACATACATACATACATATATACATACATACACATATATATAATACACACACACACACACACACACACACACACATATATATATATATATGATGGGGGGCAAAATGGATCGTCCTGGTCAGGATCGTCCTATCTCGGCCGAGCAGACCGCAACGCCGACCAGAGAACCGCAGTCCAGCTCAGAACCACCATGACCTCGGACTTCACCAAAGGCTTAGTCGACCTCGGCCTAGTCTCTGCACAACCACGGCCTACAACAACTTCTTCTGATGCTTATAATGACGTCCTGGGCCTAAGTTCGAGACACTCTGCTGTGTCAACCGTGAGCCCAAAAGCTCCTTCGACCTTAGGAAAATTCGCCGACCTACCAGACCAAGCTCGAGGCGCCTTATCCATCAACACGCCCCGACCCTCGAGCTCCGAGCGCTCTACCGAAGAAGCTAAGCCGATCTCAGCACCCGAAAAGCCGACTTCACCAAATATATGATGCGACCTCTCGCTGAGCTCGGCCCTGCCTATAGCCGCATCCACGAGCGTGCCCACGCCCGCCTACATGGACATACATTGCAATGCCTCCGCGCCATACTTCGCTTTCCGGCCAATGACAGTCAAAAACAACGCCATGTTGCTCCAGCCATACTCTGCTACAACTGTCAATGCCTTACTATTCACAAAAACAGACTGCATCGTGCGCCGCAAGCAAATTCTAGCTACGCGCCATCAGGCTTGAAGCCATCTCCTCTCATGATGAGAATGAGCCATACATCCACCATCCGGGCATCCTTACAGGGACTATAAATAGCCCCATCTGGTAACGCTTAAGGGACTTTTAATCCATCCGAGATCCACCCTAACTTGAGCGTCAGAGAGTCCTCACCGAAACCACCGGTGAGGCTTTGTATAGGTATGCTGTCGCACGGGAGGTGGCTCACCCTCTTTCTCAACATTCCGGCAACTCCCTCGACTCCTCCAGCATGGCCACCCTTGGGCCAAATTTGAACTATATATATATATATATATATATATATATATATATATATATATATATATATATATATATATATATATATATATATATATATATATATATATATATATATATATATATATATATATATATATATATATATGATGTAAAGAGTTTTGATTCTGGGGCAAAGACCGTGTTTGGTTAAGCTTATTATTTTGTAATATGTACTTTTTTTTATGGAGAATTTAGAGCATCTGCCATTACAATATGAATTCTAGGGTTCTGTTTTTCTCCCCCCTAATAGACAATGCCCAATCACATCCTCTCTTTCTCATGACGGAGGTTCACCATTTTCTTTTCAACTTCCTGAGTACGTTACTCTCTCAAATTAATTATTATGATATTTGAAAAGGTTTTTTTTTCTTATACAGCTTAATTAACTTTACAATGTAAGAGTGTGAACATGACAGCATAAAGTACAAAATACTTTGTGAATAATAAATAGAAAGGAAGGCCAATGCATTCTCATGGCTGGAATATGTACGTATATGTTGTAGGTGAAACAACGGAATGGGAGTGATTCAAGGATAGTACAACTAATCACAGCCCTTGTAGATATACATAAGTAACTAACCATATGCAGGAACCCTGGATGAGAGTTTTAAAGTTTGAATGTTATCCATATTCCTGTTAGTCATTACGTACTATCTCCCACATCATCAACGGGCAAGGAACCTTATTCCCTTGTATTTTTTGGTAAAACTTTGTTCCCTTCTAGAGATCTACAATTGTTCTCTTTTTAAATATTCCCTCTTATCTAAGAGTTATGTTTTTAAACAAGCGCCAAAGGAAAGGAGTTTCAATACCTCAGCATCCATTCTCCTTTTCTCTTTTCTCAGCATTCAAGCTCTAATTTATCTCGATAAGAAAAAAAGCATTTTGCTACATTTATAATTTAAAAAGCCTTCGAACCGAGTATTTTACTATTCGAACTTGACTGAAAAATTGTTCTAGCTAGTCTAGTTAAGCTTGGGTCTAAATCAAGCTCGAGCTGCTCGGCTCTTGTGTACCCTCAGCGTCACCTCCGACTGAGTAGAATGAGGTAGACTATTCATTACGTAACTCCAGATCCAAATTTAATTTGGGGTCCATAGATCCAGGAGAGGGGATGGATATGAGCCAAAACGCATTGATGCTCCACGGAAATGCTGGAGCACCAATGCCTTTTCTCTTTTCTTCTCCAGCATTTCCGTTTTTGGCTCATATCTGTGTCGGATTGCTCAAGTCCATACCAATCAGTATCGTTGAGGGAGCCAGCGGATTTGAGAACCATTTGAATCCGCTCCCATGAAGCCTATAAGTAGCCCTGATCACCTTCCTCGGTGGAAGCAGGAGAGACCAGCAAAGCACTCGAGACCATGAGGAGTAAGCAGGGCAAGGATTATATAAGAGATGGTATCGAGCGGAAGTTCGATACGATGCACACAGTGGCTGATGCGCTCAACCCCTGTGCCGGTTTGGATGGAGTCGTCCATGGAGTTGCTCGAGGGGTCAGCAACTGGCTGTTGGACAAGCACCCTCAAGAGGGAGACAACGCGTGCAATCCCAACAATCCTGCACCTCGGCCACAACGAACTCCCAAATACAAACCTGGGGGCAACAGAACTGGGAACATCAAAACTGGTGACAACAAAACTGGGAAAAACAACCGTGGAAATACTCAAAACAATGGAGGCATCGCTGTTGGCAACAACACTACCGCTCGTGCCGGTGCTCGTCGTGGTGGTGGTGATGATGATGATGATGATGATGATGAGTAATCATGAAACTATTCATCCGTGCAGGAGGCGGTGGTCTGTATCAGTGTATCCCAATAAGGCTATGTAGGTAAAAGCTCTGCTGCTTGCTGCTGTATTATGTAATAAAATTATGGAAATAAGAGCTGAGTTTAGCTGTCCAGTAGTCAGCACTCAGCAGTCCGAGATGGCTATGTAAAACCTACGTTGCTTGCTAGTACGTAATAAAATTATGATAATAAGACCTGTGTTTGTTGTGTGTATAAATACCACAGTTTCCGGCTGCTTTGAAAAAGTATCAATCATGGCCTTGCTATGTTTGAAGCTATGTAGCTTGCAGTGGCTTTGGATTATCACATGAAATAGTCTTGCCACTGTGTTCCCTTGTGATTCTGGAATCGCGTTTGAACCTTCGATTTTTTCTCATCTGACAAGGAATTTTGAGTAGCCAGGCGTATCTACATGCTTGCTTGATCGTATAGGTCAATTTCTTGCAGACATCTCAAACTGATGCCGCATCTCGAACAGCTCTCAAGGGATCGAGTCTTCTACTTGGAAAATGGTCTGCATTGAAGAGACCTGGTGTTGGTATTAGTAACACCTAGCAAACACATTAAAGGAAGACATGCAACACAACCACTTCAAATTATGACCTTTGCAAGCTCATGCGATATTGATTTTAAAGTTACAACAGCAATATCCAATAGCAGACTTAAGGAGTGTCAATTTTACATAACAGGCTGTTAGATTGGTAAGCAACTGCTTTTATATGTGTATCACCAGCTGGGCCTGAACAACAACACCATCTATTGGATCTTGTCTCGATCTGGGTGGGTGGTCCGAAATTTAAGGTCCATGCAGCCAGGTACTGTAACGTGTGATTATCCAAATGGTTGTCCATTTTTATCCACTGCAGCCAAGAGCAGGGGCTGGATGTTTTTTATATACAAAGAGGGATCGTTTTGTGATTCAAATGACAGAACAAGACCATCTTGTCAAAATCTCATTGAAAAATTCTAGCCAATTATGTTTATCCCATCTCTAACTGCGCATAGGGCCTCAATTCTCCTACAATATTCCTCCATCGCTTTGATAGGAAGATTTGCTTTCCACCTATTGATACATGATATCAAGCACTCCCAACTTGGGCTCTGGTGTCAGACATCTCAAACTGATACCGCATCTTGAAGAGCTCTCAAGGGAGTCTTCTACTTGGAAAATGGCCTGCATTGAAGAGCCTTGGTGTTGGCATTAGTAACACCTAGCAAACACATTAAGGGCTCGTTTGGTTCGCGGAAAGTATTTTCTCTCCTAAGAATATGATTTCTGAAAAGCAAATTCCTAAAAAAATGATGCCTAATAAAATACTTTTAGCATGTTTGGTTGATAATGAAAAAGTGACAGATTTTCAGAGTGCTTATGTTTAGTTGACCATTCATTTTTCTAAGAAAGTTATGTGCAATTTCTATCATACCCTTAATAAAAATTAGATTTTTAGTGCCTCTTTAATGCTGAAGGATCTTTTTGAGAAAAAATAAAAATAAAATGATTTCCGGCTCATGGGAAAGTAATTTTTCCATGTTTCTCATGAAAAAGACTTTTCCATGAAATATGGGAATCATAATCCCATGGGAATACAACTTTTTCGTCTCTCTCCTTTCAAAACTCCAACCAAACAAGAGGCATCTCATTACTTTTTGGTTGACCACACTTTTTTTCCTTCTTTTTCCGTGAACCAAACGAGCCCTAAAGGAAGACATGCAACACAACCACTTCAATTTATGACCTTTACCAGCTCATGTGATATTGATTTTAAAATTACAACAGCAATATCCAATAGCAGACTTAAGGAGTGTAAATTTTACATAACAGGCTGTTAGATTGGTAACCAACTGGTTTTATATGTGTATCCCCAGCTGGGCCTGAACAACAACTCCACCAAAACACTTGGTGCACCGAAGCATTGAATTTTGCACTTCTCAAACCAATTAAGATCGGTCAAGTGAGGTCATTCTCATCTAGAGGTTCTTCTTCCTTGGCCTCTTCTCCCTTCAGCTCCTTCAAATCCCCCGTTGGCAATTTCCTCGCAAGCCTGATTATCTGCAAGCATTGAAACAGAATTCCTTGAGCTAAAAATCAGAGTTGAAATCACAGAAAATGATAAATCAACTCTAATGTAGATATCATCGACTGTCGGGCAAAATAAAATCACACATATGTCAACACAGACATATCCACTGAACTCCACTACAAGCTCAGCGGGAGATGGAATAAACTTTAGGCATACAAACAACCGTTAACCAAAGTAACTTAAGAGGTATTAAACCAAGATCCTGTAATCATCCAAGTTCAGACTTGCATATTGGGTTCTCCCCTCCTCCCTCCCTCCTTTCATGCTTGGATGACAGAAATATCCAGCTCTTCTCCAAGGAAAGAAGCGCTACTTGCTGGTCTAAATGGACCAATGGGGCCACTCCTCATCATTCTAACCATGATATTCACTAATCAATTAGCTTGGAAGCTGGAAAGGATATGCCATGACAAAGTCATCCAATCAACCTCTTCCAGGAATCTTTCTATGAAGATTGATTTGACAAATCTTCAGCCAGGAAGATCTTAGAAAGAGCAGAATCTATGTGAAGGATTATCATGTTCACTCAATTGGCCAATCATTTTGGTTGAAATTTCACCCAAGTCAGGCTTCACTCTCACCCGCATAACTCACAGCGAGGTAGGTTTAGGGGCGAATACAGAAGCACCTGCACATGGCTCCTCTGCTAAATTCTCATTGCCAACTATTTGAAGCATCTAATCTACTTCTTCACTTATACAGTGGGGAGGTCATCACGCAGCTCTTCTACGCAATGTGTTGTACATATATGCTGGCAATGACTGCAATTGCACAAGTCAAAGAGCAGATGAGGGAGAAAAAAACAGATTTTTTGCATCATCAAATATATGAATAAGCTAATTAAAACCAAATTGAAATCAGAGACTGGCAGAAAAGTGTGGCAAGAATGTCTGAGTGCAGGCAAAGAAACTTCCTCTCAATATCCCTGTCATTTTAGCATCTCAAATGAACTTCCTGACATTAGTAGTCGGAGTTTTACCATGAAAATCCACACGGATCTTCTAAGCTTATCGATGTCATTTACATCAATGGGACCTAAGTATCTGTGCTTTATTAATCTGCATCTGGACGGCAAATTCACCAGAAAGGAGGCTCCAATACAAAGATGACTTTCAGTATAAATTATAATCGTGCCTCGGAAATAGATGCTGGGAACAAGCTAGTTGATCAAATTAATAGTCACCACAGTGATGAAAACCAAAAGTGACCTGTACAAGCAATTCTACAATTTCTTTGTCCCTCTTTCCTTTTATTTCTTTGCCATTGTACAAGAGGTAGGGAAGCAAAAGAAAATAATTGTATGGCTCAATGCACAAAGGGGCATAAGAACAAACCATCACTCTGCATGCCTTCTCTAGCAATGCTTGCACCTATTGCAGAATTTTCTCTTGTATAGTTGTAAAACACATACTATACCTAGTATGGACCTAGCCACATACTTTCCATGTCTTTCCGCCTCAGGAAGTCTTCTTGTAACATGGACATAATGCATGTGCACTATATTTTACGCTGTGGTTGCATCTCAACATGACATCATGGCCCTTGCTTCCGAAATGTTTCATCCACATTGAAGGCCACCTTTGTCATATGAGATCAGGTACCCCAAGGAGCAGCCACCAAGGGTGACCATAAATCTAGCTTTGTAGGTCACATAGCCCTCAATCTACCATTTCAGTGCAAACTGCAAAGGACATTTACATCATCCTCATGCCATAGCAAAATGAAGCTCTTTCATTATTAATCTTGCCAATAAGTCTCCGATAGGTAGGGTTCTATCATCAAATGCATCCTATTCTGCTCTACATATGCCTCAAGGTGGCTTTTGGAGCTAAATTAGTGTCTTACCAAAATAAGTACTGACACCACCACCATATCAAAATATTTATACATCAATTCACAAAGATTCAAGAAGGCAACCAAGATCCAAGAAAAGCCCCAAATGTTCAAAATATCAAGCTTCTCCTAATGTAAAAGAAGATTATCATCATTTGCCTACATTACACACTACAAATGCATGGTGGGATAAGGATTCCACCAAGATATCCGTTTTTGTGGAAAAAGAAAAAATAAATCCAGTGAGCACAAGAATTCCATTATCACAAGGAGGTTGAAAACCCTGGAGCATCCCTGACGTGGTCAGAAAAACGCAGCTAGGAAAAAGCTTCAGAGGAGGATGGGACTACACATGCATGTCTCATTCATATTTTTAAGTTGAAGATGCTTTGTTAGTAGCTCATAAACAAATAAACATACTTTCCAGATGATCCTATTCTATTACTACCACCTTCATGGTCCTCCATGGTTTTCATCCAAATGAGTGGAAGTTTCATGCTAAGCTACATGCCAAGCTAAAAACCATTGCAAAAAGTGATCATCTCTCATGCATAGGGTTAAAAGCATCCCTAAATTTTATTAGCATCTCCAGATCTTTCTTGGATTATCTAAAAATGGTTGTCCTTGCATTTTGTTTACATCTCCATATTCAAAGAGGTGCTTCTGTCTCTTGTCCAGAAAACACCTTTCTTTGAGATCTCCACTATTGAATGTGCATAAAGATATGGTCAAGTTTCTTGTGCACATTATCCAAACTAATGAGGTTGACTAAATTTCTTCACTCTCAAAATATGTTTTCTAAAATAAAGCATCAGTTACAGAAAGTGATTGAGTAGATCATTAAATGGGGATTTCCACCATTCTGTGACACTTTTAAACTAACAGAATTTTTCATCATGATGAGAAAAATTTGACAAAACAGATTCAGTAAAAAGGGCTTACCGTGCATATTTGGTGGTTGCTCATTGGCAGGCATGGAGCATTCAGAAGACATCAGAGAGATCTAACGAATAACAAATTAGAACCTAGAACTGAGGAAACAGAAAATGCTGCCAAAGCTAATGCTTATAATGGCCTGCTAAATATACCAACACCAAAAGAACGGCCTGAAGAAAGAATCCTACAAATGTACTTAATATGAACAAATCTAGGAGGCCAGCTATAGGAAGCTGGTAACTCACTTTTACTATGTCAAGAGAAATATTCAGTGTGAAACATATCATCCACTTCATAGGACATCTACCAATGATAAAGTCAATATCCACCATACAAGAGGTTGGGAGAAAAATTCTGTACACTAACCCTTCATAGACTGACTCATTGACATACAGAAATATTTTATTCTGTACATGGTTTCATTGAACAGATGTTCTTTTTTCTAAATTCCAACATGAACCAGAGCATCATAAAAGATGCATGCAAGAGGTTGAAAGTGGCTTGAATATGATTGGCATGCTATGTTCTTCATAATACAGATAACAACCATTTTGCTATGCCAATTTTTTTTGTTCTCTTAAAAATGAGGTCTATGGTAGGACCCAACAAACTTGATGAGACTAACTTTCAGATGTACATCACGAAATGTTTCTACCAGGAAATACTATCACTACAACAAAATCTTGTTTTAACGACTCTTTTTTGCCGACGCTTTATCCAAGCGTCGGCGATTTTCCGACTCCCGCCCAAATATGCCGACGCTTTTAAAAAGCGTCGGCCATAGAGAAGTAAAATTGGCATCAAAACCTAGCGGCCGTTCCCCTCCTCCTCATTCTGCATCCCGATCAAGGCTAGCCCCTCCTCCCTCCTCTCCGACGACGAGCGGCCGACCCTTGTCGTCTCCGGTGCCGAGCGGCGTCCGATGGCAAGCTCCTCTCCTCCTCCCTCCTCTCCGACGACGAGCAGCCGATCCTTGTCCACTCCGGCGTCGAGCAACGTCCGACGGCGAGATCCTCTCCTCCTCCCTCCTCTCCGACGACGAGCGGCCGATCCTTGTCCACTCCGGCGCCGAGCGACGTCCGACGGCGAGCTCCTCTCCTCCTCCCTCCTCTCCGGCATTTAATAGCAGGTGAGTTTTTTCCCCAACCCTCTCCGGCATTTCAAACCCTCTTCTTTTATTTGTTGATCTGGTTCTTGCTGTAAGGCAATCGACATCTCGTTTTATTGACTAATAAATAATAGGGTTCTTGGAGATTTTAGAAATGACTCAATGAGCAACAACGGATTTTCTTAGGAAGAGTATCTACAACCTTCTGTGGGTTTATAAAGCCAAACTTGTTAAGAAAAAAATTTGGGCATGTTGGTACCTCTGGCAAATATTTGTGATATGAAGATTGTATTGCAAGAAGTTAGGCGCATCATTTGATCTTTATTTTGTCGTTCTCATGTATCGATTAGATAAGGCAGTTAAGTCATGATGTATGTTTTTGCGCTGCTTGTTCATTAGATATATTCAACATAGTGATTTCAGGAACATAATTAAGCTGCTGGGTTAGGGGTTGGGGGGTTCGGGATGATTACTTCTTAATTGCATACATTCGTACTCTTCTGCCTTTTAGTATTCAAGGGTTTTGCATACAGCAAGTTCCCCCTAAGAATGACTGGCTAATAGCTCTACTTGGTAATAAAATCAGTAGTCTTCAGGATCAACAAGCAATATCAGCAACTAAAATTGCAAGCTCTTTGGAAGAAAATAATAGATACATAAGCATTTCGATCTGTTTACAGAGAAAGGGCAAAATCTAGAACAATCATCTGAAAGCATGGCTGTAGTCATGGAAATAGAAATTCTTGTAGATGAAGTGAGACAGCCACCTGGATGCGAGGAAGCACAGTACCGCTACTGAGACAACAGCAGTCCTGGTGTTGGTCGACATCAAACCCTGCTTGGAAGCTGCAACAATTCCAATGGAGGCTATTGAAATAACTTGCAGAAAAATATTAGGAGCTGACTCTGTCCGATACTGCAATGCGCAAATCGGACATATTAGGAGTGGAGGGTGCGTCTGTGAAAGAAGTTCTGTTTTCTGCAAAGAATAGTAGGTTTTTGAGAAGATACCATAATTCTGTGCTTATGGGTGAGGACTTGGTTTGGCCTGTGCATGGATTGAACGATTGTCTCTCAAATAGAGTTTGTTTTTGAAAAACAGTAGCTACTGATGGCTTTTTGGTGAATGTCTTTATTATGTTGGGGGTGGAACTTTTCAGAAACTAATTTTTGGTATTGAGAAGACTATAATGCTTTGAGAGATGGATCAATGAGCTGTTGGATCAGTTATATACTTCTTGAGACAACAAAACTCCTGCTCTTAAGTGATGTGGTAAAATCATGATATGTTGGTTAAAGACTAGGAGGATGATCAATCAGGTAATTAAAAGGAGGATATATTTATTCAAGTAATTTGTAGTTTTTTTAATAAAAATCAGCATTTCTTTTTGTGCCTCTGATTTTCTGCTTTATTTACATTCGCAATCTTTTCAAACAAACTTGTAAGTTTTGGCCATGAATCGCTTTCATATCTTGGCTTTCTGATTGGCATCGGAATTAAAATGTGGATCATCACTTATAGTCATGCTCTATCTCAAATGATACTCATCTGATCATTCAGTTACTTCATTTTATAAGACATGATAGCACAAACATTACTTTCCTAGTGCTTAGATAAAACCTCTATTGAAATAATTTCAATGCCATATTCCCCCATGTCTGAACATTGTCTTGTATCTCATGTGTAAGTTCAGCAAGTATTTCCCTACGTTCAAACAAAGGAGTTAACAGTCACTTCACTAGAGATCCTCAGCATGATGTGACAGGAAAGGAAAGCAACACAAAGCCATGAAGTATTAATAAGACATTTAAGGGGTTAACAGTCAGATGGTTGATGCGGGATATGCACCCAAAGAAGTTAATTTGCATTATGAATAAAAGAAGAGCTAATCAGTAGCATATATTAAGTTTCTGAATAGAACAGGATTTACCTCATTAAATTTGAGAATGTGACAGAGAGCAGATGAAACAGTTTATTCTGCAAGATACATCAATTATCAGGGATCCTCAATGCGGTCGCTACTATATGGTGCAAAAAGTATGATCTTTCAGTTGCTTCTCCATGCAAGGTGAACTGCCTTTTGGTCTCACTTACTGAGGTAAAAATGATTGAATTCTGCATTTTAAGCCAGGAGAAACTCCAGCATTTAACATGTGGCATAATCATCATGAGGTAATAACAGAGAATGACTGTCTTTCTCTGTACAGGTTGATATATTGCTTCTTTTTGTGCATACTAGGTAACAACATGCCGCAAAGAAAACGATTCAAAGATGTTGAGTTTCAATACACGTCTGTGGGATCTTCTTTCGATCAATCCCTGCAGTCTCAGCAGCCCCAGCAGCCCGACGAGCCGCAGCAGCACGAGTCCCATTTTCAGCATGAGTCTCACTCTCAGCACGAGTCTCAGTCTGAGCACGTGCCACCTGCTGATTGTCCAGACATGGATGACGTGAACATCCAGGGTAATTTGATTTACATTTTATATATTAATTTTTTTTACAATCTAATTATATTAAATCATTTGCCTTTAATGTTTTATTTAATGGATGGATATTTTATTTTATTTTTATAGATGGACTAGGAAGAGTGAGGAGGACACGAGGACCCACTCGAGCACGGGACGTGTGGAGCCTACGCGAGGATGAGAAGATTGTGGTGCATTGCAATGAACTGGGGCAGCCTATCAAGAGGGCTGCAAGCATTTTATCGACTTTTCTAGGATCGGTTGCACGGAAGGGTCAGTTGTGTCCGCTCAATTATACGAAATGGAATGAAATGCTTTCTTCGTATAAGGTTGAGCTTCTTAAAGTTATTGAGGTAAAGAATTGAATTTGCTTACTATCACAATTTTATTTTTTGATTTAACATTGTTATAACATTCTTTAATTACTTTGATGTAGAAAAAGTTTTTGCTCCCTAAAGAGAGTCATGATTGGGTGCTGAAGTCCGTCAACCGCAAGTGGAAAGAATATAGGGCCAAGTTAAAGGCGGACTGGAAGCACGATGGTATGACAGAAGAGGAGGTAGCCCGTGTTTGTCCTCCTGATGTAATCCATCATCAGTGGAGGGAGCTTGTCCACTATTGGTTTTCCGAGAAAGCTCAGGTTGTGTATATTTTTTTCAATACCTTATATTGTATCTACTAATAATTTAGATTACAAATTTATATTGTTTATTCCTTTTTTGGGAAGACATATTCCAATATTGGTAGAGCTGCACGAGCCTCTCAAACTGTTCCTCATACTTCAGGCTCGATGAGTTATGCTCGACGTAAAGCTGAATTCGTAAGTTTTTTTGAAACTCTCTGAAACTATTTTAAATTGTTCTATCATATAGCATGTATTATGATAACTAGCTTGCCAATATATCTTTTGTTGTAGATGGATGATAATGGGAGGGAGCCTGGTAAGGTGGAGTTTTATAAGATGACTCACACCCACCGAGATGGCAGTTTTGTTCGGAAGGAGTCAAGAGATATAGTCGTATGTATTTATCTTTGAATCTTTCAACGATATTTTTATTAGTTCTATTACTGGCATACATTAATATGACTTTTTCTTTTGAGAGATATAGGATAGGGCAACAACTCTTATTTCAGAGCGCGTCGGGGAGTCATCATCATCCGACGCGACCAGTCATGTCGAAGCTCAGGTGCTCGCTGAATTATTGGGCCCAGAGCGTTATGGTAGAGTGAGGGGTTATGGCGTTGGGGTTACCCCCACTCAGTTGTCTGCAGTAGGCATGTATACTAGAAATGCTGGAGAAGGCAGTAGCAATGCAGAAGTTAGTAGACTTCGGGCAACAATTGAAGATATGAAGGATCGCCATCAAGCAGAGTTGGCAGAGCTGAAGCAGAACCAACAAACTTTGCAATCTCAGCTTGAGCATATTTCATCTATGTTACAGCGATTTCTCCCTCCTCAGGTAAATAACTATATGTATTTGATGACTTTACATAATCATCACTTATTTTGCATGAGTTAATAATTTTCATATTTCTAACTTCTAAAGTTTCTCTTCTTTTTTTTTGTAGATTCCTGATACTTCAACAGCTCATAGAGATGATGATGGTGCTGAATCCGGTCCCTGATACTTTTTAGACTGTTATTTAAGGAGTTTTATATGTATCTTTCTTATATTTTTCAAAGAACATTGTAATTCTAAATTTATTAATCATATATGACAAGATGAATATTTTGAATGATTTGAATATTTGTGTTGATGTAAATGTAATGCAGGTTCATATTGGCGTAAATGTTGATTTATAATATGCATGTGTTTTATTAATAATTTTTTTAAAAAAAAATCCCACTCCCGACGCTTTAAAGCGTCGTTAAAAACCAAATTTGGCCCGTAAGAAAGACTTTCACCGACGCTTATAAGCGTCGGCAAAAAAACAACAACTATACCACCACGCAAGGTGGTAGTCTATGCCGACGCTAATTCGCGTCGGCAAAAGATCTACACCGACGCTTTCCTAAGCGTCGGTAAATACCCGGTTTTGCCGACGCTTTTCTTGCGCGTCGGCAAAAATCTTTCCCACTCAGGTATCATCGACGCGTCTACGACGCTTGCTTTTGCGTAGGCGGGGTTTTTGCCGACGCTAATAAGCGTCGGTAAAGGCCAATAAAAGCGCCGGTAAAAGTCACTATTCCTGTAGTGGTATAGTTCCTCCACATCTCAGTCATCAACATGGATCATCTACATCTGAAAGGATTTCTCCCTAACTTAAGAAAATAATTTGTTTAGAGGTCTGATAATGAGTAGAAATCATTCATGATTTACTCAAATTCTATACAAAATACTAAGAGTCATATTTAAGAATGACACTTCGGTTTTACTCATGAAGAGGAATTCTAAGTAAATTTCATAGGTAAGACAAAATGTCTCTTTGGAAACACAAATATCTCAAATAACATCTCTTGGTTCAATGCACAATTAAGTTTATTTATTTCCAACACCCCCCTTTAAACTTAATTGTCTTCTATCCTTCATACCGAGCAAACCTTTAAATTTGTTAAAAAGATCAACTCCAAGTGGTTTAGTAAAAATGTCCGCAACTTGATCATGAGTCTTCACATAAATAAGCTCCACATCTTTGTTCTTCACATGCTCCCAGATTGAATGAAAACGAACATCTATATGTTTGCTCCTTTGATGATAAATCGGATTCTTCCCTATAGCAATTGCCGACTTGCTATCAATATAAATTTGTATAGCATCATTTTGATCAAAATTAATCTCTTTTAGCAAGCTCCTTAGCCATATTGCATGACTAACACATGAAGATGACGCAACATATTCTGCTTCACACGTTGAAAGAGTAACAATCGTTTGCTTCTTAGACATCCATGAGAATGCCGTATTACCTATAAAAAATACAAATCCGGAAGTACTTTTTCGGTCATCCAAGTCTCCATCCCAATCACTATCAGAATAGCCTTCAAGTTGAAAATTATTAGAATAAAAATAGAATAAGCCAAGGCTTAGAGTACCTTGAACATAACGTAGAATCCTCTTTGCTGCCTTCTAATGAGATGATTTTGGTTCCTCCATGAACCGACTCACCAAACCAACGCCATATAATATGTCTGGTCTTGTACATGTCAAGTATCTCAAACACCCCACCAAGCTTTTGTAGAGTGTAGGATCAGTCTCCTTGCCTTCATCATTCTTTGACAATTTTACACCACAATCCACTGGTGTGTTAATTGGATTGCATTCTTCCATCTTGAACCTTTTAATCACTTCCTTTGCATAGTGCTCTTGGGAAAGAAAAATTCCATCTTCTAATTGATTCACTTCTAAACCAAGAAAATAGGACATAAGTCCCATGTCGGTCATTTCGAACTCCTTTGCCATTGCTTGTTTGAATTCTTTGATCAATTGTATAGAATTGCCGGTGAAGATAAGATTATCAACATACAATGAGATAAGTAATTTGTTTCCATCCTTCTCTTTGATATAGAGAGCTTGTTCATAGGGACATTGAACAAACCCATTTGCCTTGAAATAAGCATCAATTCTTGAATTCCAAGCTCTAGGTGCTTGCTTCAAATCGTAGAGCGCCTTTTTTAATTTCAATACTTTGTCTTCTTGTCCACTTCTGACATAACCTTTGGTTTCTCAATGTACACTTCTTCATTCAAATAGCCATTAAGAAAGGCTGATTTGACATTAAGTTAAAAAATCTTCCATTTGTTTTGAGCCGCCAAAGAAATCACCAAGCGAATGGTCTCTATTTGAGCAACGGGAGCAAAAACCTCCTCGTAGTCAATTCCGGCCTTTTGCTTGTAGCCTTTAGCCGCAAGTCATGCTTTGTATTTCTCCATTTCACCTTGCGGATTTCTTTTGACTTTGTAAACCAACTTTACTCCAATTGGTTCAAGCCCATTTGGTAGAGAAGTGAGCTCCCATGTCTCATTCTTTTCTATGGCTTCTATCTCTTCATTCATGGCTTTCCTCTACTTCTTATCTTTGATAGCATCTTCAAAAAAAATTATTTCTTCATTAGCAAAAAGATAAATAAGATTTAGGAGAGTTGTCACCTCATATAAATCTTGAATGCTTCTTGTCTTTAGTAGTATTGAAACATCTTCAATCGATGAAGTAGGAGATGAAGGTGGTGTTGGTTCTCTAGTTTGCTCCTTGATCTGCTCTTTATCTTGTATCATCACCATGTTAGTGCTCCAATTCCAAATGCCGTCTTCTCAAAACTCCACATCGCAGCTTACAATGACTTTCTTCTCCTTTGGTTCATAAAGTTTATAGGTTTCGGATCTTGCATTGTACCCAATGAAGATGCATGGTAAGCTTTTATCATCTAACTTGCTTCTCCTTTAATTTGAAATATGTGCATAAGCTATGCACCCAAACACCTTCAAATGAGAGATATTGGGCTTGTAACCACTCCATGATTCTTGTGGTGTTACTTCTTTCAAGTTCTTTGTGGGGCATCTATTAAGCAAGTAGACCGCACAATTGACGGTCTCGCCCCAAAACTCCTTCGACAACTTCTTTATTTTAAGCATGCTTCGGACCATGTCAAGTATAGTCCGATTTTTTCTTTCCGCAACACCATTTTGTTGAGGTGAGTATGGAGCGGTCAAGGGTCTTCAAATGCCATGAGTTTTGCAAAAAGCTTCAAACTCCTTGGATGTGAATTCTCCTCCACGATCTGATCGCAACGCCTTGATAGTATAGCCACTTTGATTCGCCACCAAAGTTTTAAAATCCTTGAAAGCTTGAAATGCTTCTGACTTCTCTTTCAAGAGATACACCCATGTTTTTCTGCTGAAATCATCAATAAAAGTTAGAAAAAAGCGACGACCTCCAAATGAACTTGGAGTGATTGGTCCGCAAATGTCGGTATGGATAAGTTGAAGTGGTGTTTTTGCTTTGTTATAAAACTTCTTTGGGAAGCTCCTCCTTGAGTGTTTGCCAAGAACACACCCCTCACATATATTATTAGGGACATCAATATAAGGCAGCTCCTTCACCATTCTCTTACTTGAAAGAAGCTTTAGAGCACCAAAGTTTACATGTCCGAACCGCAAATGCTAAAGCCAAGATACATCCTTCATACATGCACTTAGACATTTAGCAATAATATGATTTATGTTTAATACAAACATGCGGTTATTTGACATAGGAACATGAGCAATCAATTTATTTTGTTTCCTTAGATAGAAGCTTTCTTTCTTTAGTTGCATATCGAATCCTCTCTCCAAGAGTTGCCCAATACTAAGAATATTGGTTTTCATATCAGGCATATAATAGACATTGAAAATAAACTGTTGGCTTCCATCTTTGAGTTGAATAAGTATCTTACCAATGCCCTTCACATTTATCTTGGAAGCATCTCCAAATGAGACATGGCCATTCACCGATTCATCAAGCTCCATGAAAATTTATTTGTGCCCTGACATGTGGTTACTTGCACCGGAGTCCAAGTACCACATTTTTTGATTGATAGCATCTCCTCGTTTTCGTGCTAGTAGAAGCACATCATCTCCATCATCTTTCTTTTTGATATAATTGACTTTCTCATGAACTTGACTAGATTGATTAGAGTAGTACTCAAAAGAATAATGCCCAAATTTGTTGCAATTGTAACATTGAACTTGACCCTTGTCATACCTTCGGCCTCTACCTCTTTGTCTTCTTCCTCCACGATTTTGGTTGCCTTCCTCAATATTGTTGTGGACACTACGGCCTCTACCACGACCATAAGATCCACCTCAACCTCTACCATGACCACGTCCTCGGCCACGACCACGACCTCTTTGGCTACTTTCGCCTCTTGACGACTCCTTTTTATTATTAATGGAGAGCTTGCTTTGTAGAACTTGCTCCAATGGCTCTTGTCTTCTCTTTAGTATTCTTTGCTCATGGGCTTGAAGTGAACTCATAAGCTCATCCACCGTCATAGTGTCCAAGTCTTTGGACTCTTCAATGGCCGCCACAATATAATCAAATTTGTGGTCCAAGGATCGTATGATTTTTTCCAAGACCCGATTATCATCAAGTGTCTCACCGTTCCTCCTCAATTAGTTCACAACGGTCAACACCCTTGTGAAATAGTCCGACACAACTTCGGACTCCTTCATTTGCGAAGCTTCAAACTCGCCTCTCAAGCTTTGGAGGCGAACCTTCTTCACCTTTTTTACACCTTTGTAAGAATTTTGTAAAATCTTCCATGCTTGCTTGGATTTGGTAGCACTAGCAACCTTCTCAAAAGCAGCCTCATGTAGGCCTTAGTAGATGAAGTAGAGAGCCTTCTTGTCTTTCTTCAAAGTCTCTTATTGTTGCACAGTAAGATTATCTCGACTATGTCCCAAATATCTTGAGATCCAAGCAACGCTTTCATTTGGATACTCCAATTCTTATAGTTGGTATTGGTAAGACGAGGAATGGAAAGCACTCCGGTAGCCACGATCTTGCTCTGGTACCACTTTGAAGAGGTGGATGGAGGAGAAGAAGAATATCGTAGTATTTTTTACTAAGAAATTAAGAAGACTTTTCTCTATATTTGAATTTCTTCAACTCTCTTCATTACATTATGACTCAACAACCCCTTTAAAAAGAGGATTTTACAACCCTTTAAGTAAATTCTATACAAAATACTAAGAGTCATATTTAAGAATGACAATTCGGTTTTACTCATGAAGAGGAATTCTAAGTAAATTTCATAGGTAAGACAAAAGATCTTTTTAGAAACACAAATGTCTCAAATAACATCTCTTGATTCAATGCACAATTAAGTTTATTTATTTCCAGCACTGAGGAATCAGGGCATTACATAGAGGCTACTGGCTTGAAGTTCACTGATCTATGCTTATGCACATTAGATTGGTTTATGGAAATTATGATTATAGAAGCCCAGAAACCCAATACACCATAAGAGATTAAAACTACTTGAAGGAAAGGATCACAAATGTGCCTCAATATATTAGACCAATAAACTTTGATTTTCTATTGATCATTTATTTATTTGCTAATCTTATCTACATGTTTATTTATTTTTTATTTTTATGTAAATCATATAAATTCTAAATATCTGATTTATTTTTAAAAGCTATCTACTCTAATTCTATATTTTATTCGTCTTATATGTCTGTACATGTGTTTTGCGTGGATTCGAGAGTCGGTGTCATTTTCTTGAAGTAAATATTAGTCAATGTCATTGAGTGTGAATGCCGTGAACCCTAAATATATTTGCTGGTCTTTATTTATTTATATATATATAATCTAAATTCTTAAATGGAAAAGCAAGGAAAAAGCTCGGAGCAAAATAATTTCGGAGAAAAAAAACAGAGCAGCTCAAAACTAGCTGCTGAACTTCTTTTCCTTATTATATCTCTCTTCTTACAAACTGTAACTATATATACAAACAATCCCTAACGGAATAGATAACAAAATAATAGAAAAAATAGCTGATTAACAGATTAACTATCAATTGAATTTAGTTTAGCTTCAGTTAAGCTACAACTGTAATACAAGGTGATATGTCTAGAAGTTAATAAAATATTTTATTCATCTTATATGTCTGTATTCCGTACGTGTTTTGCGTGGATTGAAGAGTCAGGGTCATTTTCTTGGAGTAAATTTTAGTCTAATGTCATTGAATGCCAATGCCGTCAGGCCTAAATATATTTGCTGGTCTTTGTTTATTTTATATTCCTTTCATGTATCTGTACCTGTGGTTTGCATGGATATGACGATGACTTCCGTTCATTTCGAAGCAATAAATATTCAGTCAGTACCATTAAGTCCCAGCCTAACAAACCTGCAGGTCTTTATTTATATTTCATTCCTAAAATGGATGTCTGTACCTCTGTTTTGCTTTTAAAGGTGGGCGGCTTTAAGTCAGTGTCGGATTGCTCAAGTCAATACCAGTCAATATCGTTGAGGTAGACAACGGATTTGAGAACCATTTGAATCCGCTCCCATCGGGCCTAAAAATAGCCCTGTTCACCTTCTTCGGTGGAAGCGGGACAGAGACCAGCAAGCACTCGAGACCATTACGAGCAAGGTGGCAAAAATGAATACCGGTGGCAACATAGGTGGCGGCAATACCGGTGGCAACATCGGTGGCGGCAACATAGGTGGCGGCAATATCGGTGGCAACACAGTGAATACTGGTGGCAACACAGGTGGCGGCAACACAATCAATGCTGGGAACAACACAACTGGGAGCAACAACACCATAAGTGGGAGCAACAACAACACAGTTGGGAGCAACAACAGTAACAACAGTGGAAACTTCACTATTGGCAGCAAAGCTGGTGGTCGTGCCTAGATAACCGTGCACTTGGGTAAGTAATCATGAAACTATTCATCTGTCCAGAAGTCAGTGGACTGTATCCCTATTAGGCTATGTACGTGAAATCTCTGCTGCTTGCTGCTGTATTATGTAATAAAGTTATGGAAATAAAAGCTGAGTTTAGCTGTCCAGTAGTCAGCACTCAGCAGTCCGAGATGGCTATGTAAGACCTACGTTGCTTGCTAGTATGTAATAAAATTATGATAATAAGACCTGTGTTTATTGTGCGTATGAATACCATAGTTTCAGGCTGCTTTGTGAAAGTATCAATCATAGCCCTGCAATGTTTGAAGCTATGTGGCTTGCAGTGGCTTTGGAGGTGTTGAAAAAAAAAGTAGAATAGGAATTCTAGAGATATTATGGTAGCGCTCATGGCTAAATTGCGTTTGGAAGCGAGAAAGCAACATATGAAAAAAAAGGATGTTGCGAAAATGAGGATGTTGAGGTCGCTCGCGTTCATGGTGGAAGCAGTCTCTTATCCTGTTACGCGGGGGGGAAGAGAAAGGGGGCATATATATATATATATAGCGGTGTGCGAACCCCGCCAATAAGCTCTATTCCGATAAGACAGCGAACAAAAGGTATCCTCTCAGTTCTCGTGTTTCAATCAAATGTTTAATGTCAATCTGGACGCCAAAATTTGCATCCATAATTGAATCTTTTAATGGATAAAGTCATATTACTTACTGGAGAATCGTTTAATGGATAAAAACTTGAATTAAAAAGGAAAAAAAAATCTAAACCTACGGTTTTATCTGTAGGTAAAAGATATGAAGAATACGGTTAAAAGATTTTTACCTATGGAAATAAACCGTATGGAAAGCTTTGCCTGTGAGACACGGGGCTGAAGCCGGCAGCCCTCGCTGACTTCAGCCCCGATTCAATTTAGGGAGGACCGGAACAGAGGATCGCGATGGCGATCCTCTCCGGCTCCTCCGGGGGGCAAACGGGGCAAGGGCGCCGCGGGTATTCCGCGGCACCCCCCAGCCAATCCGCGGCCAATTCACGGCCGCGGATCTCGCCCGACTGCCGCGATTTTCGCGGCGGAGGGCCGTTACGGTGGGGACGATAAAACCCCACCCTTCCTTTCCCTACGGCACCTCCGAGCCCCCTCTTCTCCCTCTTCTCCCTCTCCTCCCTCTGCTCCCTCTTTCCAAGCTGCCGGTGAGCCGCCACGACCATCCATCAATCCCCTCATGGCCTTCCCCTGTTTCTGGATCTACCTCCCCTTCGGAAGGTGCCGTCGCCGCCGCCGCTTGACACCGGATCGAGCCTCCCTTGGCCGAGACCCACCACCTCCGTCGACCGCCGGTGAGCTTCCCTCCTCCTTGCCTTCGTTTTATTGCCAAAAGCATTTTTTTTCTCTCTGTTTCAGCCCTAGCAACCGAGATCATCTCGGTTGCTTCTCCTCCCCGTCGGCCACTGCAACGGCCGCCGACCACCATGGCGGCCAGCTGGCCATCGACCGAGGGGTGGCCTCCGGCCACCCCGCCGCCCCCTTCCTCTTCTGTTCTCCCTCTCAGTTTTCCCCTACCGTGGGGGGACGTTGGGGAAGAAGAAGGCCCATGTGGGCCGAGCTGGGCCAAAGCCCAGTTCACTGTGGGCCCAACTTGGGCCCAGTTGGAACCTGAAAACAAAAAAAAGAAAATAAAACCCAGTCCAGACCCGAAATCCGAAATCCAGTTCAGACCCGAAACCGGAACCCGAACCTGAAACCCGAACCCGTTTAGCCAATAAATGAAATTTTGCAGATAAGCCCTTGACAGTATATTATTTCACAAAAGGGTATTCTGTAATTTATGTTTGGTCCCTATAAGAAAGATTATTACATAAAGCTCCCCAAATTTATTTGATTGGTCCCTCCACTAAAGCTTTATAGAATAGTACCCTGGAATTAAGTATTAGTCCCTGCAATAAATTTTATGGTATAAATGAACCAATTAGAAGCCAACCTTGGGGCCCTATTTAGCCGGGTTTATGCGGGCCCATTGGGCCGTGTCCGATATGGGCCATATCGGGCCATGCCCATTATGGGCCAACTCTGGGCCCTGTTGGGCCGTGTCCAATAGAATTATTTTTGGATTTTGCTTAGTTCTGAAATTAACAAGGAATTAATTAAATTTAAATAGGTGAACCTGATCCGCCTATTTGAAGTAGGGATTAAGCGAGAAGAGGTAAGTAACTTAATATTTCAAGTGTGATTTTCAAATTATTTGATAAATAGATTAAATTTTGATATATGTTTTATATTCTGTAAAATGGGTCAGGCATTTTAAATTTTATTTGAAAATTATGTTGCATGCTCTGAAATCTGCAAAATATGACTGGATAATCTATGAAATCTATTTTTCTGTATATATGCATTCTCAGCATGGCTACGATCTGTTCTATTCTGTTCTGGCCCCGCCAATGGGGATTATACGTTGGACCTGTCGACTTGTAATCTGTGAGGAACCGGTTTCGACACTGCACCACCGGTGATTAGAATAGTGGTTTCTGGACACCGGCTACCATCGGTGGATAAATATAGTGAATTTGGCACCTTGTGCGACCCATGCCACTGGGTTACGTGGCCGTAGCCTATTATGTTGAGATTCTGATATCATGCTTTTGGAAAAATGATAATAAGTTTTGAAAACAGTAAAATGATGTTATTTATGATTTATTTCAGATATTATCCTGCATTTGATCTGATATGCTCTGACCCCATTTTGGGGTATTTTGTTGCTTACTGGGCTAGTGTAGCTCATTATTTTATTTTCTCTATTTTTTCAGATCCAGAAGCTTGATCGCACGGGATTGGAGAGTGCGTTAGATTTTCCGACGAATTATTCAGTTATTGGTCCATTAGTTAGATTAGCTTGGACATTTGAATTATATATGTTAGCAAATGTTATTTGGAACTCTGTAAGACTGCTTTTGAACAATTTAAATAATTATGTCATTTTTATACATTTGTGATTGCTTTAATATTATCTGCTGCCTTGCACGCCTGTGCGGTCCGCCGTGTGGGCGTGCGGCGTCTGCCGCGCCTCGGGCTCGGGGCGTGACATTGCCTACACCCAAAAAAAAAAGAATATAGCTAAAGTTTTTAGCTACGGAATTAGAGTTGTAGGTAAAACTTTTAGTTATAGAAAATAAACAGTAGAAAATGCTTTTATCTTCAGAAGAACAAACCGTAAGTAAATGACACAAACTTATACCAATGGACAGCAATCCATAGATAAAAACCTACAGCTACGGCATCTATACCTACGAGTACATCAACTGTCGGTACAACAATTTTGACTAGGGCCGATGGTTTTTCAGCATGTGCCGACGGATTTTTTCCATTCATAAATGTATCCATTTTTCTGTAGTGTGAATTGCAAAATAAGAGCAGATGAATTATAAAGATTGAAGTGCTCCAATACATGCATGCACATATAAGGTTCTTAGATATAACACACGTAGGGTATCAGTAGAGAATTTTATGCATGTATACTTGCATGTATACATTAATTACCCGTTGATGCATCAATCAATTCCAAAAGCACAAAACATGGTATTAAAACTACTGATTTAGAACAACTTCGCAAACATATTTTGTAATTTATAGACACTTTTAGACCATATAAATGATATCTAAATTTGCAATCCTCTTCGTCGAATTTGACCATGTTGATATGTAATTTCCTCAACCAAATTCCTGTAAATATATTGCTCATGTGACAGTCGAAGGTATTAGCTTTAGTATCCATCTCAGATGCGACTTGCCTGCCCCCTCCAGGTGGTTTATCTGCATTATGTATTCTGAAACTTCAAAAGTTCTGAAAGATACGGCGTTAGATTTGACACCTAACGTGAAAGGAATAACAGAGCAGTCATCCATTCTGACTTGGAGACTCTCCCTAAACTTCGAAATCCCAAGTTAATGATTAGTCCATTCTTATAGGACTCATGATGGCAGCTGGAACATAAAATGTAACATTTGTTTTCCCTTGATATGCTGAAAGATAATAGTATTAGATCTGTTACGGTATGAAAGGAACAACAGAGTAAGCTATTCTGACTTGGAAACTCTGCACCAGATGCTCTACAAGCACAGCTAATGCCAACAGCCACAACAACAATACCGTTGACAGAAAGGCAATGCCATGGTTATCAGTCAAAGTACCAAAACAAATCTAACAAAGGAATTTTGAGTAGCCAGGCATATCTGCATGATTACTTGATCATATATGTCGATTTCTTGCAGACATCTCAAACTGATACCGCATCTGGAACAACTCTCAAGGGAGTCTTCTACTTGGAAAATGGTCTGCATTAAAGAGCCTTGTTGTTGGCATTAGTAACACCTAGCAAACACATCAAAGGAAGAGACGCAACACAACCACTTCAAATCATGACCTTTACAAGCTCATGTGATATTGATTTTAAAGTTACAACAGCAATGTCCAATAGCAGACTTAAGGAGTGTAAATTTTACATGACAGGCTGTCAGATTGGTAAGCAACTGCTTTTACATGTGTATCACCACTGGGCCTCAACAACAACTCCACAAAAACACTTTGTGCACCGAAGGATTCGATTTTGATTTGCACTTCTCAAACCAATTAAGATCGGTCAAGTGAGGTCATTCTCATCTAGAGGTTCTTCTTCCTTGGCCTCTTCTCCCTTCAGCTCCTTCAAATCCCCCGTTGGCAATTTCCTCGCAAGCCTGATTATCTGCAAGCATTGAAACAGAATTCCTTGAGCTAAAAATCAGAGTTGAAATCACAGAAAATGATAAATCAACTCTAATGTAGATATCATGGACTGTCGGGCAAAATAAAATCACACATATGTCAACACAGACATATACACTGAACTCCACTACAAGCTCAGCGGGAGATGGAATAAAATTTAGGCATACAAACAACCGTTAACCAAAGTAACTTAAGAGGTATTAAACCAAGATCCTGTAATCATCCAAGTTCAGACTTGCTTTTTATATGCATGACGACATGTTATATGATGACTTTATTGCATGATGTTGCCTACTGAGTTGTTAGCTCACTCCTACTATTTACATTTTTGCAGGTGATGATATATGATTATAGGGATTACGGGATGGAGTGATCATGATGTATTTAGCTAGTAGATATGGACTTTCTTTTTGACTTATGTATATATATGGACATTGATATGAAAACTGGAATTTATTTTTAATTAGTTATTGACGGTTGATCTGATTTATCTGCCTTGCGTGCCTGCGGGGTCCGCCCTGCAGGTGCGCGGCGTCTGCTCGCGCCCCGGGCCCCGGGTTCGGGGCGTGACAGAAAGAAGCGCTACTTGCTGGTCTAAATGGACCAATGGGGCCACTCCTCATCATTCTAACCATGATATTCACTAATCAATTAGCTTGGAAGCTGGAAAGGATATGCCATGACAAAGTCATCCAATCAACCTCTTCCAGGAATCTTTCTATGAAGATTGATTTGACAAATCTTCAGCCAGGAACATCCTAGAAAGAGCAGAATCTATGTGAAGGATTATCATGTTCACTCAATTGGCCAATCATTTTGGTTGAAATTTCACCCAAGTCAGGCTTCACTCTCACCCACATAACTCACAGCGAGGTAGGTTTAGGGGCGAATACAGAAGCACCTGCGCATGGCTCTTCTGCTAAATTCTCATTGCCAACTATTTGAAGCATCTAATCTACTTCTTCACTTATACAGTGGGGAGGTCATCATGCAGCTCTTCTGATGGACGTAGGTCAAGTCATTCTAGGGAGACCTTAGTTATACGATAAGGACGTCACACTTCATGGACAGTCGAATTCGTGTAGCTTTATATTCCAGGGTCGGAAAATTATACTGAACTCATTGACTCCTAGAGAGCCTGTCCCTAAAAAGAAGAATGCTACACTACGGAAAGATGAATCACTTTACATCATTACTTCGAAAGAGGTAATGAAAGATATTGAAAGCTAATCACCTGTGTTCGCCCTTGTGCCTAGAGTTATCAATGTGGAGTCGAATCCTGAGCACCCACCTGCAGTAGTTCCCCTGTTGGAGGAGTTTCACTCTATTTTCCCTAAGGATCTTCCAGACACACTTCCTCCGATGCGTGATATCCAGCACGTAATTGACCTCATTTCTGGAGCATCCTTGCAAAATCTTCCCCATCATAGGCTCAACCCAAACGAGCACACTGAACTGAAACATCAAGTTGACGAACTCCTCACTCGAGGGTATATTCGTAAGAGTTTGAGTCCCTGTGCTATACTCGCACTTCTCACTCCCAAGAAAGATGGCTCTTGGAGGATGTTTGTCGATAGCCGTGCTATTAATAAAAGCACGGTTAAGTATCGTTTTTCCATTCTTAGGTTGGACGACCTTTTGGACTATATGTCTGGTGCTACAGTTTTTTCCAAGATCGACCTTTAGAGTGGATACCACCAGATTCAGATTTGTCCTGGGGATGAATGAAAAACTGCCTTTAAGACCAAAGATGGACTCTACGAATGATTAGTGATGCCGTTCGGGTTAACAAATGCTCCTAGTACTTTCATGAGGGTGATGACACAGATCTTTCAACCTTTCTTGAATAAATTTGTCGTTGTATATTTTGATGACATCCTCATCTATAGTCAAACTCAAGAGCTCTATCTCTCACACTTAAGGCAGGTTTGTGATGTTCTTCGGAGAGAAAGCTTCTTTGCAAATCTCAAGAAGTGTGCCTTCCTGACCGATCACGTCACTTTCTGGTGTAGAACCAGTTCCGGAAGGAGTTCCTCAGTGGGATTTGAAATCAGAAACAGAAGAAGAGGGAGAAGAGAAGGAGGAAGAGGAGGAGAAGAAGGAGAAGAGAAGAAGAAAGGAAGAGAATACGTGGGGGGGAAATTTCGTAAATTTTCATTAAACCCTAATCATGAAAATAGTTCCCTATATATAGGGTCAAATAAACACAATTTGCATAAAACCCCCTTACACAAAAATAATGCCTAATAAGCCCACAAATAACACAAATAAGCCCTAAAATGCAAATGAACCCAGAAATAAAATAAACCCTAAAAAAATGCAAATAAATCCAGAAATAAAATAAACAAATATGCAAATGAAATGGGGACCTAGCTGATGTCCCCATCAACTCCTCCCGGGTGGAAAAAACTCGACCCTGTCGAGTGTAGATCTGGTCGACTGACGTACTGCTCCAAAAGATCAGGGTCAAGGCGCTGCAACTCGGGTCGCGAAATCCACGACACATCTGATTCGGGTCGACCTTTCCACCGAACAAGGTAACGTTGGTAGCTTCCTCTCCTGGTAGATATAACCTGCTCATCTAATATATGTTCTATGTGTTCTCTGCGTGCATGAAACTGTGGAGGTGGAGGCTCAATAGCAGGTGCTGGATTAGGGTGATCAACAACAGTGGATGTATCAACAAAAGGGTCAGAAGGAATGAATGTTGATTTCTTGTATGGGACTAAATCTTCAATATTAAATGTCGCACTAATCCCATAGTCTTCAGGAAGATCTACAACATAAGCATTCGAACTGATTTTCTTTAGGACTTTGAATGGTCACGCACTACGAGATTGCAACTTTTTGAACGTCCCCAAAGGGAGTCGTTCAGGTCTAATTCTTACCATGATAGAATCGCCTACATTCAATTCTTTATAACGTCTGTGCAAATCAGCAAGAAATTTATATTTTAAGTTATTAGAATGAATATGTTTGCTGATCTCCTGATGTAATGAATACAGGTGTGACGCAAATGATTGTGCAGACTCAGAGACTCTATGTTGATGAGACATGAGAATCAAGTCTATGGGTTGCCTAGGTTTATATCCATTCACCACTTCAAAAGGACTCATGCCTAAGGTCCTATTGACCGAACTATTATATGCAAACTCGGCAGTTGGTAACACGAGATCCCAAGTCCTAGCATACTCACCCACCAGGCATCTTAAAAGATTTCCTTGACTTCGGTTGACAACTTCGGTCTGGCCATCAGTTTGGGGATGATAGGCAAAGGAAAATTTTAATTTGGTACCCATCATGTGCCAAAGAGTTTTCCAAAAATAGCTCATAAATTTAACATCCCTATCGGATACAATAGATTTTGGGAGGCCATGGAGTCTAACGACTTCGTCAAAATAAAGTTTGGCAATCTTAGAAGCATCGGAAGTCTTAGAGCATGGGAGAAAATGAACCATTTTAGAGAACCGGTCCACCACTATAAAAATAGAATCGTGTTTGGTCGAGGTACGTGGAAGCCCTAACACAAAATCCATGCTAACATCTTGCTACGGACAATCAGGAACAGGTAGTGGAGTGTAAAGCCCAGTATTCTGTTTACGTTGTTTGGCTAGTTGACATGTGCGACACTGAGCGACAATTTTGGCCACGTCTCTCTTGAGACTCGGCCAGAAGAAACGTCTTTCCACCATTTCAATAGTTTTGTCTCTCCCGAAATGCCCAGACAGTCCTCCAGCGTGTACTTCCCATACTAGAAAATCTCTCAATGAGGTTCGAGGAATACACAATCGGTCGGAGCGAAAGAAATAATCATCTTGTAAAAAGAAATCATCTTGCTCTCTCTCTACTCCATCTCGTAAGGTCAGGTATACATTACTAAAATCGGGACAGGTGGTATATTATTCCCTGATCCTTTCAAAACCAATTACTTCAGTGCTCATCACGGATAGAAGGAAAATCCGTCGACTGAGCGCATCAGCAGCCTTGTTCTCAACTCCAGCTTTATGTTTCAACACAAAAGTATAGGCTTGCAGAAACTCAATCCATCGGCCGTATCGAAGGTTTAGTTTCTTTTGAGAATTGAGATACTTTAAAGCCTCATGGTCTGAATACAGGACAAATTCTTGCGGTAGCAAATAGTCTCGCCAATGTCGCAAAGTTTGCACTACCGCATAGAATTTCTTATCATAAGTGGAATAACGCAACCTGCCGTCACTTAACTTTTTGCTAAAGAACGCGACGGGGTGACCTTCTTGGCTTAACACGCCACTTACGCCAACACCAGAGGCATCACATGCAACCTCAAATACCTTAGTAAAATCGGGGAGGCGCAAGACAGGTGCTTCGGTCATCCTATGCTTAATATCTTTAAATGCTTGGGATGCCGACTTAGTCCAAATAAAGTCTTCTTTCTTCATGCAATCTGTAATGGAAGACATTATCGAACTAAAATTTCTAATGAAGCGACGATAGAAAGTAGCCAGACCATGAAAACTACGTACTTCTGCTAGGGTCTTGGGCTCAGGCCAATCGACTATCACGCTTACTTTTTCTGGATCAGCGGATACACCCTTGGAAGACACTATGAATCCTAAGAAAGTGACGTGATCAGTCAGGAAGGTACACTTCTTAGGGTTTGCAAAGAAGCTCTCTTTCCGCTGGACATCACAAACCTGCCTTAAGTGTGAGAGATGGAGCTCTTGAGTTTGACTATAGATGAGGATGTCATCAAAATATACAACGATAAATTTATTCAAGAAAGGTCGAAAGATCTGTGTCATCACCCTCATAAAAGTACTTGGGGCATTTGTTAATCCGAAAGGCATTACTAACTATTCGTAGAGTCCATCTTTGGTTTTGAATGCAGTTTTCCATTCATCCCCAGGACGAATCCGAATCTGGTGGTACCCACTTTTTAGATCGATCTTGGAAAAAAACTGTAGCACCAGACATATAGTCTAAAAGGTCGTCCAGCCTAGGAATGGAAAAATGATATTTAACCGTGTTTCTATTGATAGCACGGCTATCGACGCACATCCTCCAAGAGCCATCTTTCTTGGGAGTGAGGAGTGCAGGTACAGCACAGGAACTCAGACTCTCACGAATATACCCTCGAGTGAAGAGTTCGTCAACTTGACGTTTCAGTTCAGTGTGCTCGTTTGGGTTGAGTCTATGATGGGGAAGATTTGGCAATGACGCTCCAGGAATGAGATCAATTACGTGCTGGATATCACGCATTGGAGGGAGTGCATCTGGAAGATCATTTGGAAAAACAGAGTGAAACTCCTCCAACAGGAGAACTACGGCGGCCGGATGCTCGGCATTTGACTCCACATTGATAACACTAGCCACAAGGGCGAACACAGGTGAGTGGCTTTCGATATCTTTCATTACCTCTTTCGAAGTAATGATGTGAAGTGACTCATCTTTTCGTGGTGTAGCACCCTTCTTCTCAGGGCCAGGCTCTCTAGGAGGCAATGAATTCAGTATAATTTTCCGATCCTGAAACATAAAGCTACACGAATTTGACCGACCATGAAGTGTGACGTCCCTATCGTATAACCAAGGTCTTTCTAGAATGACTTGACCTACGTCCATCGGAAGGCAGTCGCACCAAATCTCGTCTTTATAAGATAGGAATTGAATCGGGACAAAGCATCTTTCCGATACCAAAATGGACGTCTTATCTACCCAGGCTACTTTATATGGATTAGGATGAGGGGTAGATGTCAGGCCAAGGCGAAAAACAACTCCAGAGGCAATGGCGTTGATGCAACTCCCGCTATCAAATAAGATTTTGCATGTTTTACCATTGATCTTAATAAGCGTGTAAAATAGGGAGGTCCTACGCCAATCTTGTTCGGTCTTTGTTTGGGCTAGTGTACACCTAACCACATGAAGCCTAGGGTTTTGGTCATTCCGATCAGTGGGCTCATATTGGGATGTAGGCTGGGCATACTCTAACACGGTCTGTTCGTCTCCAAAGTCTTCTACAAAATTTTCGATGTTTGGTTCATAGACTTCTTCGACACATTCAGTCTCCGAGGTTCCTGCTTCTAGTTCAGTCATTAAATAAGTCTTGGCATTACATTGGGACGCGATATGGCCAAACTTTTGGCACCTGAAACACTGGGTTTGGCTTCTTGAGGGCGGGTTGGACCCTAATATGCCTTTTCCTTTATCAGTTGACATACTTTGAGCAGGCATCGGGAACGTCCTAGTTGGCGTTTGGCTAGAATCGGGCTGGGTAGGATGGTTGGAGAGTGGTCTGGGCTGCGGGAGATAGCTTTGATTAGGTCGGGCTCCTGGGGGTAAGAACCGAGAGTCGGTACGTCTCACTACAGGGACTCGTAAAAAACTATCCACATCTTGAGCCAACTGGTATGCCTGGCCAAGGGTGGTAATCTTTCGGAGGATCAATTCTTTCTGGATCTCCTCGCGGAGTCCTGCCCGAAACCTAGAAAGAGTAACAGTCTCCTCTTCGATTACACCGCACCTCATGTGAAACTCCTCAAATCGTGCAATGTAATCGGCAACAGTTGAAGTTCCTTGAGTTAGTTTTTGCCACCTATCCATAAGGCGTTATCGGTAAGAGAATGGCAGATACTTCTCATTCAGTTTTTCTTTCATATCCTCCCAGGTGGTGATACGTGGAAGCCTCTGGGTCTCACGCCGATGTTCAACGTTATGCCAGTACCAGTGAGCTTGCCCAATAAGCTTCATTTTGGCAAACCGTACTTTTCTATCATCGGGCATATCGTACCACTCAAAATAATTATCCATGGCTGCTCTCCAATCCAGGTACACGCTTGGCTCTAATTGACCAGCAAATGTGGGGGCATCTACTCGCACGGTACGAAGTAGTCGCTCATCAAGATCGCGCTGGGGATCAGGAGGAAGTTGGTTCCTAGGGGTATGGGGAAAAGCTACAGGTGGTGTGGCCAAACCAAGCTCAGGATAAGCTGCGATTGGGGTTGACGGTTCAGGATTCCTAGGATGTTGCACTAAAGCACGGATCTCTCTTTTGAATTCATCTTGATCAGCTCGTAATGCAGCTAATTGGTCCAGAATATCTTGTAAAACTCTGGGATCCATGGTGGGTAAAGGGGTCTGAGAGTCAGTGAGGAGGTACTCCCTACCACTACGGGTTGGCATACAGAGACTACTCTAATTGGTGATATAATATGCAATGTTACTCATGAACCCTAACTGACCAAATGCAATGCAGGACAACCTACTAATGCAAGCTACTATGAATTCGAAAATCAGCAAATTTTCACAAAAGTAACTTAAAAGTAAATATTACTAATTTGTACGTTGGTTACTTCAGAATTAAAGTAGAAAATTAGTCACTATAAGAAATTAGGTTGCAAACACGTTTTACGGTCATTTAAAGTCCGAAAGTAATCTGATCTATGGATGTTGAGAACTGTCTTGTCGCTAAGATGTGCTAATTTAATATTTAGATTTAAATGGTGGGTAGCATGAGTGTGGTGGTAAATATTCTAGGTTTTGTAGTTTGACAAGGAAATAAGTTTCAAAATAAGACTGTCATGCAAGAGAACTAGAACATAATTAGATAAATAAGTCCAGAATAAAGGAGAACCTGTTACCTATGGCAGATGCAGTCGACCGGAAGCGTCCGTTGTAGATTCTCGAACATGAAATTGGCGCCGGATGGAGCTAGCTGGATCGATGGACCTGGATCTGTAGCACAAGGGCTCTCGGACTTCTGTACTGGGCTGAAAAGAGGTGCTGGATCGGGTCTGAAATAGGACCTGCAGCCGATTGGGCTTGGGCTCAAAGGGCTGGCGACCTTGTGGGTTTGGGGTTCAGAAAGGGGCAGACTCCTGCTGTGTGGGCCTGGGATCAAGAGTGGAAAGAATAACAGGCATGCGGGCCGTGGGCTTGAAGAGGGGTTGTGGGCTGTTGGCGGTCCACGGGTGGAGTCAGCTTGAGAGAAAAGGGGAAATGAAACAAGGGGGGGATAAAGCGGAGGGGAAAGGAGAAGGTGGAGGCGGCGGTCTGGTGCAACGGCAAACAGAGGTGGGTGTAGCGGCGGTGGCGTGTGACGGAGTTAGCGTGGTGGCGCGGCTCGATGGGGAGGGAGAAGATGACGCTCGGAGGAGGCGGGCGGAGCTCGGATGGTCTGCCGGCTGCCCAACGGCGTCGCGGCTGGGTCGGGCGGCGCTGTGGTTGGCTGCAAGGAGGAAGCACCTCGATCGGTGGCGTCGCGGTTCGGCAATGGCAGACCTCGGTGGCGGCAGGAGGCGGCATGGTCAGAAGCAGCAAAGACGGAGCGGCACGGGGCGGGGCGGCGTGTAGATGGCGGAGGAAGAGGGCGGCGCAGCATAGGGCGGCGACGATGGAGGCGGGGCGGTCGCAGCACAGGGCGGCGACGTCGGTGGCGGAAACCCCTTAAGGTTTCCTCTTCGTCAAGACAGAGGTAAGTTTTTTTTTTTTTTTTTTTTTGCAGGACACGTGCAAGTCATGTGATCCGACGAATTTTTTTTTTTTTTGCGGGACACGTGCAAGTCACGTGATCCGACGAATTTTTTTTTTTTAAATGGATCGCTGAACCGGGTTACCGGGTTGTTGGTAACAGGTTTAAGACTTACCCGTTACCTGGCTTCTTCTTCAACCTCCCGATCGATTCGGGAGGGAGCTCTGGTCACTTCGGCGGCGGTTGCGGACTGGCCGAACGGCATGGCGACGGGGTTCGCGGCCGCAGCTCCATGGTCGGCGGTGACTGGATGCGGGGCGGAGGACGCGGCGGCGGTTGTAGCGGTGACTGCGTGCGGGACGGAGGGCGGACCGGCGGCTGCAGGCGGGGCGGCCGACGCAGTGGTGACTGCGGGTTCGAGGGACAAGGCCGCAAGGAGGGTGGTGACGCTCTTCTTCTTTCCGGCGGCGGGAACTGCTCGCGGCCCTTCGACACGCTCCGGTGTCCGTGGTCGAGGTACGGCGTAGTACTCGTGCGCCCACAGAAATTCGGGGATCCGGCGACGCTCGGCCATACACCGGCTGACGGTGGTTGCAGGTAGTGGGGCAGCGGCGGCTCGGGCAGGGTACGTCGGAGGAACCGCGATAATGGTAGCAGCGGACGGACGAACGGGGACGAAGACCCTGCTTCTCTTGTTTTTTTTTTTGAAACCGAGGGATTGTTCCCCTCGATTCCTTCTTGTGACAACTGAGAGAGCGAGGGACTCCTTTTCCTGGTGAGCAGAACTGATGGAAGAAGGACCCTGATCTTGTTGTTGATGGGAACCGGAGGAAAGGAAGATTGTTGTTGGATCGGGGCTTTGGCAATAGAAGCAAAACCAATCGCTCTGATACCAAGTTGGTGTAGAACCAGTTCCGGAAGGAGTACCTTAGTGGGATTTTAAATCAGAAACAGAAGAAGAGGGAGAAGAGAAGGAGGAAGAGGAGGAGAAGGAGAAGAGAAGAAGAAAGGAAGAGAATACGTAGGGGGGGAATTTCGTAAATTTTCATTAAACCCTAATCATGAAAATAGTTCCCAATATATAGGGTCAAATAAACACAATTTGCATAAAACCCCCTTACACAAAAATAATGACTAATAAGCCCACAAATAACACAAATAAGCCCTAAAATGCAAATAAATCCAGAAATAAAATAAACCCTAAAATGCAAATAAATCCAGAAATAAAATAAACAAATATGCAAATGAAATGGGGACCTAGCTGATGTCCCCATCACTTTCTTAGGGTTCATTGTGTCTTCCAAGGGTGTCTCCGCTGATCCGGAAAAAGTAAGCGCGATAGTCGATTGGACTGAGCCCAGGACCTTATCAGAAGCACGTAGTTTTCATAGCTTAGCTACTTTCTATCGTCGCTTCATTAGAAATTTTAGTTCGATAATCTCTCCTATTACAGATTGCATGAAGAAAGGAGACTTCATTTGGACTAAGTCGGCATTCCAAGCCTTTAATGAAATTAAGAAAAGGATGACCGAAGCGCCTGTCTTGCGCCTCCCTGATTTCACTAAAGTATTCGAGGTCGCATGTGATGCCTCTAGCATTGGCATAGGTGGCGTGTTAAGCCAAGAAGGTCATCCTATCGCATTCTTTAGCGAAAAATTAAGCGACGGCAGGTTGCGTTATTCCACCTATGATAAGGAATTCTATGCGGTAGTGCAAACTTTGCGACATTGGCGACACTATTTGCTACCACAAGAATTTATATTGTACTCTGACTATGAGGCTTTAAAGTATCTCAACTTCCAAAAGAAATTGAACCATCGACACGGCCGTTGGATTGAGTTTCTTTAAGCCTATACTTTTGTCCTGAAACACAAAGTCAGAGTTGAAAATAAAGCGGCTGATGCGCTCAACGGATCTTCCTCCTATCCGTGATGAGCACTGAAGTAATTAGTTTTGAAAGGATCAGGAAACAATATACTACCTGTTCCGATTTTAGTGATGTATACCTGATCCTACGAGATGGAGTAGAGAGAGAACAAGATGATTTCTTTTTATATGATGATTACCTCTTTCGCTCCGACTGATTGTGTATTTTCCAAACCTCATTAAGAGATTTTCTAGTATGGGAAATACATGCTGGAGGACTGTCTGGGCATTTTGGGAGAGACAAAACCATTGAAATAGTGGAAAAATATTTTTTTTGGCCGAGCCTCAAGCGAGACGTGGCCAAGATTGTCGGTCAGTGTCGCACATGTCAACTAGCCAAACAACGTAAGTAGAACACTGGTCTTTACACTCCACTACCCGTTCTCGATTGTCCCTGGCAAGATGTTAGTATGGACTTTGTGTTAGGACTTCCACCTACCTCCACCAAACACGATTCCATTTTTGTAGTTGTGGATCGATTTTCTAAGATGGCCCATTTTCTCCCCTGTTCTAAGACTTCTGATGCTTCTAGGATTGCGAAACTCTATTTTGATGAAGTCGTTAGACTCCATGGTCTTTCAAAATCTATTGTATCTGATAGGGATGTTAAATTCATGAGATACTTTTGGAAAACCCTTTGGCACATGATAGGCACCAAATTAAAATTTTTCTCTACCTATCATCCACAAACTGATGGCCAGACAGAAGTAGTCAACCGAAGTCTAGGGAACCTTTTAAAATGTCTGGTAGGTGAGCATGCTAGGACTTGGGACTTAGTGTTACCGACCGTCGAGTTTGCATATAATAGTTCGGTCAATAGAACCTTGGGTATGAGTTCCTTCGAAGTGGTCAATGGATATAAATCTAGGCAACCCATAGACTTGATTCCCATGTCTCATCAACATAGAGTCTCTAAGTCTGCACAATCATTTGTATTACACCTGCATTCATTGCATCAGAAAATCAGCAAACGTATTCACTCCAATAACTTAAAATATAAATTCCTTGCTGATTTGCACTGACGTTATAAAGAATTGAATGTAGGCGATTATGTCATGGTAAGAATTAGACCTGAACGACTTTCCTCGGGAACGTTCAAAAAGTTGCAATCTCGTAGTGCGGGACCGTTCAAAGTCCTAAAAAAAATTTGTTCGAATGCTTATGTTGTAGATCTTCCTGAAGATTATGGGATTAGTACGACATTTAATATTGAAGATTTAGTCCCATACAAGAAGTCAACATTCATTCCTTCTGGCCCTTTTATTGATACACCCGCCTTTGTTGATCAACTTGACCCATCACCTGCTATTGAGCCTGTTAGATGTATGCCCTAGAACCCAATCTGGCTGACACATTGTTAATTCTAGGGACATAATTTTATACTTGACTATTTATTATTGAATAAATAAAAGGCATCTTTTTATTCATATTATTTATGTGTCTATGAATCGTCCAAGAAATTAATAAGATGATGATACATATTCTCAAGAGTTGAGAATTTGAGCCATGTATCATTGGTGATTAATTTCTAAATGCTCCTGATCAATGGATCATCACGAGGACGGTGATCGATCCGATCAGTGCACAGATCACTTTCCTTCTGGATGGACGAGACTTAAGTCCACAGTGTAGGGACACTGAAGTGATAGTGCAGGTGCTTGTTAGAGAACAAGGGTACTGAGCGTGACCAAGACAAGAAGTCACTTGGATGTCTATCTACTCGTTAGTGACTTGCTTGATGTTGCAGTAGTATGACTGGTCCTTTGACCTGCGGTGCTTCGGCTACTCACAGTGAGGTTATTGTAGTTTGACTACACGTATACATGGTCTCTAGTCATATGGGCCCTCGTAGTGTAGATTGGCTGCAGTAAGTTCACTGTAGGAGTAGGGTATGCACTTACATGGAATCTATCGACCTTGATAGAAGAGGAGTGATCCTATATGATTTGTTAGACTGGGTTCTAAGACCTTGGCCAGGGCAATAATATAAAGTGGAGAAAGAGTTTTTCACTATCGAACTCGAGTCGAATAAATCTTGACATATGACAGACGAAGGAGTTTGACGAGTTATCCATGACCTCCGTCCTGTAGGGATCCATGATAGTAGGACTGTATCACACGATAACTGCACCTAGAGGTTCATCATTCTATTCTACTGGGTAGCCACTACATGCTGCTAGGTGTCACTGGTGGATGGTGGGACTCACAGGGATTATCTCGATGATCGATAAACCCTAATGAGTAGAGTTGGAATCGTTCCAATCCATTGAAAGGAGTTTTCAATGATATTGTGATAGAGATCATAATATATCTCACTACCAGTCAGAGTAGAACCTATGGGGTCACACACACTAGAAGTATTGACCGATCCGATGGTTGAATCGTGATTAGGAATCACAAGTAATCAATTCGATTAATATTCAGTTGAAGAAGGAACAATGGAATTAATTAATTGGACTTAAACACAAATCCTACTTCGAGTAGGATTTCTAGAGTCCTAATTGGATTAGGACTGAAAATCCTAGTTGGAGTAGGACTGAGATTCCTACTTGGAATAGGATTCCTACAATCCTAATTAGATTAGGAGTTTTGAATTAAAATTGGATTCCTACTTGGAGTAGGATTCCTAGAGTCCTAATCGGATTAGGACTTCGGATTCAAATTAGAGTCCTAATTGGATTAGGACTAAAATTAAATAAGTCCTAATTAGATTAGGATTTCTTAAGTTCTAATTAATTATTAATCTCATGAATCAACATGACTTCTAATTGGGTTAGGATTGAAGAGTTCAATTGAGTCATGGTTCATTCAAGTTCTAATTGGATTAGGACTAACAAAGATTGAACCCGATTGATTCATGATTTGGTTAAACCCTAATTAGATTAGGGCTAAACCATGAGAGGGAAACCTAATCCTCCTTGGAGGAGGATTAGGTTAACCAAGTAAGAGGGGCATGAGCCCCTCTCCTCTTGATTGGTGCGGCATGAAGAGAAGGGGCCGGCGCCCCCTCTTGGAAATAAGTCAAGGGCTCCTAACTTGTAGGAGCCCTTCATGACTTTAAAAAGGGAGGTGGGCGGCTGACCTAGGGATCAATTGAAGCCCTCTCCTCTCTTGTGCCGTGGCCCTCTCCCTCCCCTTTGCCTTCAGCCGCAAGCAAGGAGGAAAGCCAAAGGTGGTTGGCGGATCCTCCTTCCTCCTCCCTTCCTTCTTCCAACGCAGGAAAGGAAAAGGCTGAAATCAGGGTTTTGGTTCTTCATCAAGTCTTCATCCTTCTTCTTCCTCCTCTCAAGCACATTCAAGAGTTGAAAGAAAGAGAGGAGATCAGCCATCAAAGCATATCTCTGCAAGGGAGCTAGCACCCCGGGGAGATTAGAGCGATTGGATCAATTTCTACTTCGTGTGGATACCCGTAGAGGCCGGGCACTTGAACGGCTTCAAGCGAACCTTCATCCTAAACCACGAACTTCAGTTTGCGGTGATCATCTACCCGCACAAGGTGAAGATCTGATCTTCTAATATTTTTAAAAGTTTTTAATCCTTATCTATCTACGAACGGTTCTTGAAACACGTTCATGCGATGAACGTTGATCCCGCTTATGCCGATTCCGCTGCCATCTGAATTTTTTTGAAATATCAGCGGCATGGGCGGGCTTTCTAACAGTGGTATCAGAGCCTAGGCTTCGTAGATTAAGGTAAGGATTAATTATTAATATGCTTATTAGATTTGAAAATTGAAAGATTATGCATGCTGAAAATTTTCTGCATGCTGATTTTTGCATGCTGATTTTTATGTGATAAAAAGATGATTCTAATTGCATTGTTAATAGGATTACAAAGTTTAGAATCATGATTAGCATGATCAGCAACCTATGGCATGAGATAATCAGTTAGTTTTCAGATCTGAAAATTATAATTGCTGCATGTGGTGATGATCATAGGATTCAAACCCTTTTGGTATCAAATATAATGACCTGCGATGTGATCTGTGATGTCATGTAATTTTTCAGATGCTTGCATGCATCTTATTTGATGTTTTGAGAGGCCTGTGTGCCTCCTAAAAGGAGATGTAATTTATTATTATTTTTATTTTACATCTGGTTGTATTTCTGTGATGTGATGTACGTCAACGATCAAGTTGAAGACAAGGCATAAGATGAACAGGTGATCTAAGCGGTTGATGGCGATTGGATCAAGAGTTGATCAAGGATCGAATCAAGGAGGCTTGGAACCAATTCAAGAGTTGAAGACCAGTTGATCGATTGATGTGCATGTGCTTGTAATACGACCTAATTAGAATCCATGATCATCACCTATTTAAAGTTTATCTTTATTTTGATGCTGCGATTATAACTGCCTGTGATGTGCCGTTTGCATGTGATGTGAATGAGAGCGGGGTAGATAGGTTTACATGTGATGTAACAAACCCAATTGAGACCTAAATTAAAACCTCCTCAATCAAGTCGAGAGTGAACCAACATGAGCAAGTCATATTAGATTAATTGATCTAATTGGTGTCTAGGAAAGCATGAAAGGTGGTTACTTAATTAGGACCTTACTCTCTGAGTAAGGGGAGCCTCCCACCTGCTTACCTGGCCAATTGTTCGATTACCTCTTATGAAGAGCTCAAGTTGCAAACACTAAGACCTGATTAACCAATATTAAGTCAATAGGTCTTCCACTGTTGTAGAGCTGCTAAGGTCTTTCTGATGTTGATTTGTCTCGGCTGGACACAGTGGTCAAGTTGCATCGGGGGGCTGGACCTCTCTATAGACATGAGATGTTATAGGGTAAAGGTGGGGTTGGGTACCAATAACTGTTAGGTGAGGACCCAATGACGACTTTATTTCTACGGTTATACGGTGGGTCTGACTTAACTAAGAAATGGGACCAATAACTGTTAGGTGAGGTCTTCATGGCTTAGAGACCAAGTTGCACTGCAACATGCTTGAGAAGCATTGTACAAGAGTTGTACACTCATCCATCTATGTGTCACCAATAACTGTTAGGTGAGGTGCCATGTAGATTGGTGAGACCGCAGTACCTACTAGAAACTCTAGTCACGTAGGATTTCCGTTTACTTACCAGGGGAGTGTAAGGGATTCGAAAAAATAGTGAAAGGTACATTTGTTCTAAAAGATCTTAGAACAGATTAATGATCAAGTACAAAAGTCTAACTAGAATTTTTACTCTCTGCAGATACAATGTCAGCTTCAAATCCTTTGACCCGTATTCTTGAGACCAATAGGTTGACTGGAACCAATTACAAGGACTAGCTAAGAAACCTCAAAATTATTTTGAACTGTGAGAAATTAGGCTACATACTCGAATCAGATATCCCCACATTACCAGCACGTCCGACCACTGATCAGCGTGCAACGCATGAAAAGTGGACAGACGATAACATTAGGGTCAAGTGCTATATCATGGCATCCATGTCCAATGAACTCCAATGCCAGCATGAGAATATGAAGACTGCTAGGGACATACTGGCACACCTACAAGAGTTGTATGGTGAACAGAGTCGCACAGCTCATTTTGAAGTATTCAAGAGGCTCTTCAAGACAAAGATGCGCGAAGGGCAGTCTGTCCATGATCATGGTCTGACTATGATCAAGGACCTAGAGGAGCTTGAGAAGCTCGAAATGAACATGCACAAGGAATTGCAAGTGGATTTGATCCTACAGTCACTTTCTGATTCATTTGGACAGTTTAAAGTAAACTACCACATGAATAAGATTGAATGCACTAAGACTGAACTGATAAATATGTTGGTAACTGCTGAGGGAGCCTTGAAAGGTTCAAGGGGCAATGTCCTTGCTGCTGAGTTGACTTCTGGTTCCAAGAGAAAGTCTACTTGGAAGAAAAAGAAGCCTGCTAAGAAGCAGAAGAAAGACAAGAAGCCAAAGAAGGAAGTTCAAAAGAAAAAGGCTAATGACAAAGGAAAATGTTTCCACTGCAATGTCGACGGCCACTGGAAGAGAAACTGTCCTTCATACCTCGAGAGCCTGAAGAACAAGAAGGCAGACACACCTTCAGAAGGTATGCTAGACTTGCTCATAGTTGAAACTAATCTAACGGTTTCTTCTACTTCTAGTTGGGTTATAGATTTTGGTTCTAGTGCTCATTTGTGCACTACCATGCAGGGTCTAAAGGAAAGTAGAAGGCTGGCGGAAGGTGCGGTAACCCTTCGGGTTGGCAACGGGGCAAAAGTTGCTGCTGTGGCTGTGGGCACCTACCAACTGCGACTACCGTCTGGTTTTAGTTTATTACTTAGAGACTGCTATTATATACTTGCTGCTAGCAGAAATTTGATTTTTGTTTCATGTCTAGCACAGGAAGGTCATGTTTTTACATTTGACAAAGACTGTTGTTCTATTTATTTCAGAAATAAAATAGTCGCACGTGGTTTTATGATTGACAGTCTCTATCATTTGCATATGGATGTATCTGTAAATGTTACTGAGCAGGAAGTGAATGCCAAAGGATCCAAGAGATCCAGGGATGAGATAAACCAAAGATATTTGTGGCACCTCAGGCTTGGCCATATTGGAGAGGACAGAATGAACAAAATAGATAAAGATGGGCTTCTAGGCTCATTGACTTCCGAGTCATATCCAGTTTGCGAGTCCTTTCTTCAAGAAAAAATGGCTAGATTATCCTTTGTAGGACATGGGAAGAGGACCACTGAAATACTTACCCTAGTACATACAGATGTATGTGGCCCATTCGATGTGCTAGCCAGGGGACGTTATTCGTACTTCATTACCTTTACCGATGATTATTCACGGTATGGGTATGTGTATCTTATGAGACACAAGTCTGAGTCTTTTGAAAAGTTCAAAGAGTTCAAGAATGAAGTAGAAAAACAAACTGGAAAACCTCTTAAGGCTCTTCGATCAGATCGAGGAGGAGAATACCTTAGTGGGGAATTCCGGGACTATCTCAAGAAAAATGGCATAGTCTCACAGTGGACACCTCCGGGTACACCTCAACTCACGGGGTGTCAGAGAGGAGGAATCGGACCCTATTGGATATGGTCAGGTCCATGATGAGCTTCACTGATTTACCTATGTTTCTTTGGGGAGATGTCTTACTTACCGCGGTATACCTACTGAATAGAGTTTCCTCTAAATCCGTTCCTACCACACCGTATGAGATATGGCATGGTAAGAAACCAAGTCTTGGTCATATCAAGATTTGGGGATGCTCGGCCCACGTCAAGAGACTACAGGCAGACAAGTTAGAGGCTAGGACCATAAGTGCTCGTTTTATAGGATATCCTAAAGAGTCATTAGAATACAATTTTTACGTCTCAGAGGATCACAATGTGTTTGTGAGCCGTCACGCCATCTTCTTGGAAAATCAGTTTATCCTTGATAGAGGCAGTGGGAGGAAAATTGAGCTTGAAGAAAAAGTCTCTGAAAAGCAACGAGTCATGGATCCTATCGAACCCATTCATACAAAGCCAGTACACGATGTCCCTCAACCACCTCGCAGATCTAGTAGGGTCTCCCATCCTCCCGATAGATACTTAGGTATACTAGAAGAGGATACCGAGGAAATGTTCCTAGTGGGAGATAGGGATCAACCGCAGGATCCCAAAACCTACGACGAGGCGATATCTGATATCGATTCCGAGAAATGGTTGGAAGCTATGAAATCAGAGTTAGACTCCATGCATTCCAACCAAGTCTGGACCTTAGTAGACCCACCAGAAGGTATTGTACCTATTGGATGCAAATGGATCTACAAAAGAAAAATAGGTTCGGATGGAGAGGTAGAGACCTATAAGGCAAGGCTTGTGGCGAAAGGGTATAGTCAGCGCGAGGGCATTGACTATCAGGAGACCTTTTCACCTGTAGCCATGCTGAAATCCATCCGAACATTGCTTGCCATTGCAGCATTTTATGATTATGAAATCTGGCAGATGGATGTGAAAACAGCTTTCCTGAATGGATATCATGATGAAGACATCTATATGGAACAGCCTTTGGGTTTCACTTCCAGTGATGGAGATCACAAGGTCTGCAAGCTGCAAAGGTCCATCTATGGACTAAAGCAAGCATCTCGGAGTTGGAACACTCGTTTCGATGACGCAATCAAAACGTTTGATTTCATCAAAAACGAAGAGAAACCGTGTGTTTACAAAAAGGTTAGTGGGAGTGCTGTCGTTTTTCTCGTACTATACGTAGATGACATTCTCCTGATAGGGAATGATATTCCTATGCTAACCTCGGTCAAAGTCTGGTTGTCAAAAGAATTCTCCATGAAAGACCTTGGGGAAGCATCCTATATTTTGGGAATAAAGGTCTATAGAGATAGATCTAAAAGGATGCTTGGCCTATCACAGAAGATGTACATAGAGGAGGTGCTGAAGAGGTTCAGCATGGAAAACTCCAAAAGGGGTCTCTTACCCCTAAGGCATGAAATTCATCTCTCTAAGAAGATGTGCCCCAACACATCTGAAGAGATTCAACGCATGAGCAAGATACCCTATGCATCAGCAATAGGGAGCCTCATGTATGCCATGTTATGTACACGACCTGATATAGCCCTTGCTGTGAGTGTCACAAGCAGATATCAGTCAAATCCAGGTGAAGAACACTGAACAGCTGTGAAGAATATTCTTAAGTACTTGAGAAGAACTAAAGATTTATTCTTGGTCTTTGGGAGAAGATCAAAGTTGAAGGTAGAAGGATGCACACATATTGATGATAGTATAGTGGTGAGTATTCCCGCCTGTCACGCGGGTGACCCGGGTTCGATCCCCGGCAACGGCGCCAAAAACTTGCTCGATTTTAATCTTGTTCTTTTTAAAAGAGAAATTAAAAGTAGGATACCCCAAGTATAGGGTGTAGCAAAGTAATATTCTCGGTGAGTCCGAGATCGAATCCACAGGGATTTGACAGTGAACAAAAATTAAAGGCTAAATAATATTCAGATTAACAAAAAATATAACTAAGGCATTAGGATTTAGCCTAGCACTTAATCATGCATTTCTTAAAATCATCTATTAATCAGAATAAAATAGATTTAGTTTTATGGGCAGCATTACAGTAATTCTATTTTAAATTACATGGATTTCTAAGCATCTGTTATACCCGGGAGAAATAACAAATCAAAGAAAATATATAAGTTTGAAATAATTTCTATCAATCTACTGCACCATAAATCAAATCAAAAACATTAAAATCCAATTGATGATTAAAGGAAATACATGAAGAAAATGCTAGGCTTTTTCCTAGCCTTAGCTATATTAGATTTAGCTATCCATATAAGATGCAAGCATTTTTGTAAAAAGGGATTAGTATAGAACAAATAAAATAAAGCATAAATCCCCTTTTTTTTTTCTTTTCTTTGGTTCAGAAAACAGGGCACTCTGTTTTCTCTCCCAGCTCCCTTCTTGCCTTCACCCGATGATGCCTTCTCCCCTCCGTGGCCTGGCTGGATGGATCCGTGCGGCTGCTGGCTTCCGAATTCCTCCTCCTTCTTGTCTCCCCCGTCGCAGCTGCTGGCTTCCTCCTCTTCCGTCGGCTGTCTCCCCCGTCGCGGCTGCTGGCTTCCTCCTCTTCCGTCGGCTGTCTCCCCCGTCGCGGCTGCTGGCTTCCTCCTCTTCCGTCGGCTGTCTCCCCCCGAATCCCCTCCTTCTTCCCTCCTTTTATAGCATGTTAAGCCTGTTGAAGGTGTGGCTGGGAATACGGATCGGGTCGCAGCTGAAACGCATGGATTTGAATGCAGAACCCGTGGCCTCCCTCTGTTTGCTTGAAATGCGGGATGAATGAAGTTGAATCGACTTTGGGACTCTTCAGCTGGGAGCGTTGCAGAAGTTTGGGAGTTGCGCACATCGCCACAAATGCAGGGAAACTCCTCACAGATGCATGCTCTGTTTTTGGGAATGTGCTTCACGGGTAGATGAGAAGCTGGAAAGAGAAACTAGGAAGACATTTATGTTGGGAAGTTGAGAAGACTCCTCACAGCTGCTGGATTTGTGGATGAGCTGGGAAGAAATGGGGGAGACGGAAGGACTCTGAGGAGATGCCACGATCGGTTGGGATGCTCTTCATGGCTGGGACGGTTCTCTGTTGCTTGGAAGCCAAAAGAGCTTGGGGAGTTATTTCACGGATGAAAGAAAGAGCCGGTTTGGCTTTCAATTTCCCTCGCTGCCGTTGGGAATTTGAAGATGAAACGATTGGAGATGACGGACGCTGGGAAGCTCCTCACGGATGAATCCTGCTCGAACGGAAGGGGAGCTTTAAATGAGGCGGGTTGTAGACGTTTGATGCCACAACGCGGGCACTTATGCTAGCTGAAGCATCTGGATACAGTGAAATGGATTGCGTACGGATGATGGGCGGCGTGAGGCTCAGATGAGACGCTAAGGATTTGTTGAGCTCGGAACGCCAAGCATTGGGCTCAAACCCAGCATTATTGGATCTTTTGAATTACTTGCACTCAAACACAAATAAAGCATTAATTAATTAATTTTATTAATAAAGATTAGCTATAATACTAATTAAGATAATATGAAAATTTTACTTTTATACTCTCATCAAGTCTACATCAGAATATGTGCAATGGTGGTTCAGTAAATTGGAAGAGTTCCAAACAACTAATCATTATACATTCTACCTTAGAAGCTGAATATTAAGCCGTATCTAAGGGTGCAGTGGAAACCTTCTGGTTAAAAGTTCATTGCAGAGTTAGGTGTAATGTCATTAGATGCCATAACACTTTACTGCGATAACATTGGCACCATAGCACTAGCTAAGGAGCCAAGGTCTCATCAGAAGTCCAAGCACATAGAGCGGCGCTTCCACCTCATACGCGACTATGTTGAGAAGAAATATGTCGAAGTGCAAAGAGTAGACTCCACAGATAACGTGGTGGACCCGTTCACTAAGCAGCTAAGTCAGCAGAAGACTGAAGCCCACCTTGAGAAGATGGGGCTTAGATATATGACTGATTGGCTTTAGTGCAAGTGGGAGATTGTTAGATGTATGTCCTAGAAGCCAATCTGGCTGACACATTGTTAATTCTAGGGACATAATTTTGTACTTGACTATTTATTATTGAATAAATAAAAGGCATCTTTTCATTCATATTATTTATGTGTCTATGAATCGTCCAAGAAATTAATAAGATGATGATACATATTCTCAAGAGTTGAGAATTTGAGCCATGTATCATTGGTGATTAATTTCTAAATGCTCCTGATCAATGGATCATCACGAGGACGGTGATCGATCCGATCAGTGCACAGATCACTTTCCTTCTGGATGGACGAGACTTGAGTCCACAGTGTAGGGACACTGAAGTGATAGTGCAGGTGCTTGTTAGAGAACAAGGGTACTGAGCGTGACCAAGACAAGAAGTCACTTGGATGTCTATCCACTCGTCAGTGACTTGCTTGATGTTGCAGTAGTATGACTGGTCCTTTGACCTGCGGTGCTTCGACTACTCACAATGAGGTTATTGTAGTTTGACTACACGTATACATGGTCTCTAGTCATATGGGCCCTTGTAGTGTAGATTGGCTGCAGTAAGTTCACTGTAGGAGTAGGGTATGCACTTACATGGAATCTATCGACCTTGATAGAAGAGGAGTGATCCTATGTGATTTGTTAGACTGAGTTCTAAGACCTTGGCCAGGGCAGTAATATAAAGTGGAGAAAGAGTTTTCCACTATCGAACTCGAGTCGAATAAATCTTGACATATGACAGACGAAGGGGTTTGACGAGTTATCCATGACATCCATCCTGTAGGGATCCACGATAGTAGGACTGTATCACACGATAACTGCACCTAGAGGTTCATCATTCTATTCTACTAGGTAGCCACTACATGCTGCTAGGTGTCACTGGTGGATGGTGGGACTCACAGGGATTATCTCGATGATCGATAAATCCTAATGAGTAGAGTTGGAATCGTTCCAATCCATTGAAAGGAGTTTTCAATGATATTGTGATAGAGATCATAATATATCTCACTACCAGTCAGAGTAGAACCTATGGGGTCACACACACTAGAAGTATTGACCGATCCGATGGTTGAATCGTGATTAGGAATCACAAGTAATCAATTCGATTGATATTCAGTTGAAGAAGGAACAATGGAATTAATTAATTGGACTTAAACACAAATCCTACTTCGAGTAGGATTTCTAGAGTCCTAATTGGATTAGGACTGGGAATCCTAGTTGGAGTAGGACTGGGATTCCTACTTGGAATAGGATTCCTACAATCCTAATTAGATTAGAAGTTTTGAATTAAAATTGGATTCCTACTTGGAGTAGGATTCCTAGAGTCCTAATCGGATTAGGACTTCGGATTCAAATTAAAGTCCTAATTGGATTAGGACTAAAATTAAATAAGTCCTAATTAGATTAGGGTTTCTTAAGTCCAAATTAATTATTAATCTCATGAATCAACATGACTTCTAATTGGGTTAGGATTGAAGAGTTCAATTGAGTCATGGTTCATTCAAGTTCTAATTGGATTAGGACTAACAAAGATTGAACCCGATTGATTCATGATTTGGTTAAACCCTAATTAGATTAGGGCTAAACCATGAGAGGGACACCTAATCCTCCTTGGAGGAGGATTAGGTTAACCAAGTAAGAGGGGCATGAGCCCCTCTCCTCTTGATTGGTGCGGCATGAAGAGAAGGGGCCGGCGCCCCCTCTTGGAAATAAGTCAAGGGCTCCTAACTTGTAGGAGCCCTTCATGACTTTAAAAAGGGAGGTGGGCGGCTGACCTAGGGATCAATTGAAGCCCTCTCCTCTCTTGTGCCGTGGCCCTCTCCCTCCCCTTTGCCTTCAGCCGCAAGCAAGGAGGAAAGCCAAAGGTGGTTGGCGGATCCTCCTTCCTCCTCCCTTCCTTCTTCCAACGCAGGAAAGGAAAAGGCTGAAATCAGGGTTTTGGTTCTTCATCAAGTCTTCATCCTTCTTCTTCCTCCTCTCAAGCACATTTAAGAGTTGAAAGAAAGAGAGGAGATCAGCCATCAAAGCATATCTCTGCAAGGGAGCTAGCACCCCGGGGAGATTAGAGTGATTGGATCAATTTCTACTTCGTGTGGATACCCGTAGAGGCCGGGCACTTGAACGGCTTCAAGCGAACCTTCATCCTAAACCACGAACTTCAGTTTGCGGTGATCATCTACCCGCACAAGGTGAAGATCTGATCTTCTAATGTTTTTAAAAGTTTTTAATCCTTATCTATCTACGAACGGTTCTTGAAACACGTTCATGCGATGAACGTCGATCCCGCTTATGCCGATTCCGCTGCCATCTGAATTTTTTTGAAATATCAGCGGCATGGGCGGGCTTTCTAACAGAGCCGCCAACTCCAAAGTTTCATACACGCAGAGAACACGTAGAACATATATTAGATGAGCAGGTTATATCTATCAGGAGAGAAAGTTACCGACGTTACCTTGTTCGGTAGAAAGGTCGACCTGAATCGGATGTGACGTGGATTTCGAGAGCCGAGTTGCAGCGCCTTGATCCTGACCTTCTGGAGCAGTACGATAGTCGGCCAGACCTGCACTCGACAGGGTCAAGTTCTTTCCACCCGGGAGGAGTTGATGGGGACATCGGAGCTGATTATGTCCCCGCTTAGTCCACCATTTTATTTTTCATATTTGTTTTATGTTATTTCTGGGTTTGTTCACATTTTAGGGTTTATTTGTGTATTTTGGGTTCATTGGGAATTATTTTGTGTCAGGGGGTTATATTTTAATTGTTCTTATTTGGGCCCTATTTATTGGGAACTTTTATTTTGATTAGGGTTAATGAAAGATTAAGAAATCCTTTCCCCCCAGGTTTTCCTCTTCTCTTTCCTCTCTCTCCTTCTCCCTCCTCTCCTCTTTCTGCCGATCTCCCTCTCTTCTTCTCCTCCTGTTCTTCTTTCCTCCTCTTCTGTTTCCCATTGCAACACCACAGCAGATGCCGAGTTGGACCCTCGCCGCAGCCGATTTCCCTGTGCATGGTGCGGCATCACTCTTCCTACAGTACATACTACAAAATGTGATAATACCTGTAGGTATCCATGTCCTTCTCCTATAAGGCTCTAACTGCTTGTGTCAAAACACTAGGAAATAAACTAATGATGAATTCTAAGATAGGGAATCTTAGCCATATGACATTATGAAGTGATCTTTTACATGAATCAGGGGACAGTTTATGACTACCAGCATACTAAAGATTCTACTTGCATATCAGCATAAATATGTTCTAATGTTGATTAAAAGGCTAAAAGCATTTCATGATAAACAGCACATATCATACAATTACTATAAGATCTACTATGCTTTTGTCTGATGGCAAGCTAATGTTGGTAATCAAATAGTGTTAGTATTAGAAAATGATTAAGAAAAAGTACCACATGATCAAGATTAGAAATGGTGCTTGACTTAGCAACACGTTTGATTTCTTCAGTGTCACCTTCCTCATAAGCAGATAATAGTTTGCTGGCACAATGGTTCTGATCGCTATAAAGAAATGTTTCAATTCTGAGAAAAGATGTCTAGGTTAAGATTCAGTTTCGGTGTTGAAAAAACTTACAAATACAACAATGAACAATCAATGCGTGGTAACATAAAATAGAAAAAGAAACAAAAACTGATAAAAGACATTTAAATTAGAAACTCACTGGGAACAATCATTGTAACACTTCTGAGCTTGCTGGAAATCATGTGCATAAAGGTAAACTATGATAGCACTCAGATAAGCTTACATAAAGACAACCAATCGAAATTATCAAAAATTAAAAACATAAAATTGGACCAAGAAATCAAGATCAGTGTACAAACTGAGCAATGTTTACATAAACAATTCCAGTATTTAGATATTAATAAACATGAGTTATTGTAGAAATTTCTAAACCTTCCAGGACAACACAACATATATAGTTAATCATTATTCCAACCAACCACCTAAAAGTCTTTGTGATCAGTTATTATTCAACACACCTACTTGAAGATATCCAATTATACCTCATCTCTTATTATCAATAAAGATGTCATGTACTTGAAGGTACAACATATATTAGTGACAATATTGGGAGGAACCGTGGTTTGGATGGATTATTGATCCTCAAACAATTAAAAAAAAACGAACTTGAAGTTGAAATGGGGATTTATAAGAAAGAGAAATGAAGAGAGGGAGGGTAAGGATGCACATGATATAGTTGACTAATTGGAGGGTAGAAAAGGTTAAGGTAGTTGCATGCAGGATATTAGACCAATTGGCAGCAAATGTTTTCATTGATAGGGTGATGAATGGTTGCTTACCATGAGAAGAAGGCCAAGGTTCATGGATATAGGATAAAATATCCATATCATTTCAGCTAGAATACTAGATGCTGTATTTTGATAAAAACAATAGTAATAAAACATGTTCAACAATGGACACCAAGCCTTTTAGTTCTTCTTCCTCTTCCTCCTCTTCTTTCTCCCTCTTTCTCCTGGTTTCCCTGTTCTGTCGCCACAACAGCCTTCTCCCGTGATCGGTGCTCCTCTTCTTCCTCCCTCTTCTTTTTTTTTTAACTCAGACCCGTTAGAATTCGGGTTATCGGGTTTGACCCGACTCGAAACCCGTTACGGCCCGTCTTGTGCAGGTCACCTGACACTTTTTTTTTTTGATGCGGAGCCGGGCTAACGAGCTAAAGGTTAACGGGTTGGCTCTTACCCCTTAGGCTGATTGTCTTCAACCTCCCGACGGTTCGGGAGAGCGGGTCGTCCCTCGCGGTGGCGGCTGCGGGGATGGGTTGCGGCGGGGCTCTGCGGTGACGGACGGCGGCCAGAGAGGGACGGCGGGTCACGACGGCGGCCGAAGGCAGCTTCCGGCAATGAAGGCGGAGGCGGGGTGGCATTGCAGGCGATCTCCTCTGGTATGAACTGAGAGAGAGAGAGAGAGAGAGATTGCCCCTTCTTCTTCTGATGAATAGAATCGACAAAGAGAGGGGGCCTGCTCTGGTTGTTGGTGGGAACCGAAGAAAAAGAGAAGGAAAAAGGGAGGCGGAGGCAGAGGTGGTGGGGTGAGGCTGCGCAGTGGGGCCGAAGGTGGAATCAAGTGGCAGACGTGGAAAACAACTCGGGATGATCCGTCCAGAAACAGAATCTTGGGGCTTTGGCAACAGAGGCAAAACCGAGGCTTTGATACCAAGATGATTACGGACCACTGCAGGGAGGAAGAGGAGGAAGAGGAAGAAGAAGGGAAGGAGAAGGAAGAAGAGGTTATAGAGATGCAGGAAGAAGAGAAGAGGAGAAAGAAGAAGAAGAATAAGAAAAAGGCTAGGGTTTTTTCATTCAATCATCAATTGCCTCATACATGAGAGGGGTAGTCTTTATATAGACCTCACATCTTGACTAAGTCAAATAATCAATTGACAAAATCAATTAATTGACACTGACTAAATTTAGACCCTTATATCAATTAATCCCTTACCAAAATTAATCCACTAAATTGACCCAATTATATAAATCCAATTGACTAGTCTAATAATAAAACAACTGACCAACTTGACTTGATTAAGACAAAAGCAAATAATGCAACAAAAGAAAATGACTCGAACTCAAATGGACCCAATTCGGATTAGACTCAATCCGGAGGCTCAGGATCATCTGAATGAAGAGATCTGATATCTCCATCATTTGCATGCACACAAAAATGCATGCATAAATGGATAAATGTTTGCTTCTGTGCTTTGCATGGATTTAAGTGTCAGTGTCAAGGAAAATGCTAGCCTGTGCCATTGGGTTTTGACGCAATGAACCTCGAATATTTGTTGGTCTTTGTTTATATATATTTTATTTGCTTTAAATGTCTGTACTCTGTACATGTGTTTTGTGTGGATTGAAGAGTCAGTGTCATTTTTTTTAAATAGTGCCAATGCCGTGAACTCTAAATATATTTGCCAGTCTTCGTTTATATATATTTTATTCATTTTATATGTCTGTACATGTCTTTTGCGTGGATTCGAGAGTCAGGGTCATTTTTTTGGAGTAAATTTTAGTCTATATCATTGGGGGCGAATGCCGTGAACCCTAAATATATTTGCTGGTCTCTGTTTATTTGCCATTCCTTTCATGTATCTGTACCCGTGGTTTGCATGGATATGACGGTCAGTTCCATTCATTTCGAAGCAATAAATATTCAGTCAGTATCATTAGGTAAGTCCCAGCCTAACAAACCTGCAGGTCTTTCTTTATTTTTCATTCCTAAAATGGATGTCTGTACTTCTGCTTTGCTTTGAAACGTGGGCGGCTTTAAGTCAGTGTCGGATTGCTCAAGTCAATACCAGTCAATATCGTTGAGGTAGACAACGGATTTGAGAACCATTTGAATCCGCTCCCATCGAGCCTATAAATAGCCCTGATCACCTTCGTCAGTGGAAGCACTCGAGACCAGCAAGCACTCGAGACCATGGGGAGCAAGGAGGGCAAGGATTATATAAGAGATACTATCGAGCAGAAGTTCGATAAGGCGCACAAAGTAGTTGACGCGATCAACCCCTTGAGCGGTGTGGATGGAGTCATTCATGGAGTTGCTCGAGGGGTTTTCAACTGGGCGACGGACAACCACCCTCAGGGGCAAAACAACCCGTGCAATCCCAACAATCCTGCACCTCAGCCACAGCAAACTCCCACAAACAATACTGGGAACAACACAACTGGGAACATCACAACAGGGAACAACACAGCTGGGAGCAACAACAGCAATAACAGTGGAAGCGTCAATATTGGCAGCAACACTGGTGGTCGTGCCTAGATAACCTTGCACTTGGGTAAGTAATAATGATCATCTGTCCGGGAGTCAGCGGACTGTATCCCTATTAGGCTATGTACGTGAAAGCTCTGCTGCTTGCTGCTGTATTATGTAATAATGTTATGGAAATAAAAGCTGAGTTTAGCTGTCCAGTAGTCAGCACTCAGCAGTCCGAGATGGCTATGTAATACCTACGTTGCTTGCTAGTACGTTATAAAATTATGATAATAAGACCTGTGTTTATTGTGCGTATAAATACCATAGTTTCAGGCTGCTTTGTGAAAGTATCAATCATAGCCCTGCTATGTTTGAAGCTATGTAGCTTGCAGTGGCTTTGGAGGTGTTGAAAAAGAAAGTAGAATAGGAATTCTAGAGATATTATGGTAGCGCTCATGGCTAAATTGCGTTTGGAAGCGAGAAAGCAACATATGAAAAAAAAGGATGTTGCGAAAATGAGGATGTTGAGGTCGCTCGCGTTCATGGTGGAAGCATTCTCTTATCCTGTTACGCGGGGGGGAAGAGAAAGGAAGCATATATATATATATATATAGCGGTGTGCGAGCCCCGCGAATAAGCTCCATTCCGATAAGACAGCGAACAAAAGGTGTCCTCTCAGTTCTCGTGTTTCAATCAAATGTTTAATGTCAATCCGGACGCCAAAAATTTGTATCCATAATTGAATCTTTTAATGGATAAAATCATATTACTTACTGGAGAATCGTTTAATGGATAAAATCTTGAATTAAAAAAGAAAAAAAAAAATCTATACCTACGGTTTTATCTGTAGGTAAAAGATATGAAGAATACGGTTAAAAGATTTTTACCTATGGAAGGAAATAAACCGTGTGGAAAGCTTTGCCAACACCAAAAAAGAGAAAAAGGAACATAGCTAAAGTTTTTAGCTACGGAATTAGAGTTGTAGGTAAAACTTTTAGTTATAGAAAATAAACTGTAGAAAATGCTTTTATCTGCAGAAGAACAAACCGTAAGTAAATGACACAAACTTATACCAATGGACAGCAATCCATAGATAAAAACCTACAGCTACGGCATCTCTACCTACGAGTACATCAACTGTCGGTACAACAATTTTGACTAGGGCCGATGGTTTTTCAGCATGTGCCGACGGATTTTTTCCATTCATAAATGTATCCATTTTTCTGTAGTGTGAATTGCAAAATAAGAGCAGATGAATTATAAAGATTGAAGTGCTCCAATACATGCATGCACATATAAGGTTCTTAGATATAACACACGTAGGGTATCAGTAGAGAATTTTATGCATGTATACTTGCATGTATACATTAATTACCCGTTGATGCATCAATCAATTCCAAAAGCACAAAACATGGTATTAAAACTACTGATTTAGAACAACTTCGCAAACATATTTTGTAATTTATAGACACTTTTAGACCATATAAATGATATCTAAATTTGCAATCCTCTTCTTCGAATTTGACCATGTTGATATGTAATTTCCTCAACCAAATTCCTGTAAATATATTGCTCATGTGACAGTCGAAGGTATTAGCTTTAGTATCCATCTCAGATGCGACTTGCCTGCCCCCTCCAGGTGGTTTATCTGCATTATGTATTCTGAAACTTCAAAAGTTCTGAAAGATACGGCGTTAGATTTGACACCTAACGTGAAAGGAATAACAGAGCAGTCATCCATTCTGACTTGGAGACTCTCCCTAAACTTCGAAATCCCAAGTTAATGATTAGTCCATTCTTATAGGACTCATGATGGCAGCTGGAACATAAAATGTAACATTTGTTTTCCCTTGATATGCTGAAAGATAATAGTATTAGATCTGTTACGGTATGAAAGGAACAACAGAGTAAGCTATTCTGACTTGGAAACTCTGCACCAGATGCTCTACAAGCACAGCTAATGCCAACAGCCACAACAACAATACCGTTGACAGAAAGGCAATGCCATGGTTATCAGTCAAAGTACCAAAACAAATCTAACAAAGGAATTTTGAGTAGCCAGGCATATCTGCATGATTACTTGATCATATATGTCGATTTCTTGCAGACATCTCAAACTGATACCGCATCTGGAACAACTCTCAAGGGAGTCTTCTACTTGGAAAATGGTCTGCATTAAAGAGCCTTGTTGTTGGCATTAGTAACACCTAGCAAACACATCAAAGGAAGAGACGCAACACAACCACTTCAAATCATGACCTTTACAAGCTCATGTGATATTGATTTTAAAGTTACAACAGCAATGTCCAATAGCAGACTTAAGGAGTGTAAATTTTACATGACAGGCTGTCAGATTGGTAAGCAACTGCTTTTACATGTGTATCACCACTGGGCCTCAACAACAACTCCACAAAAACACTTTGTGCACCGAAGGATTCTTCCTTCGATTTTGATTTGCACTTCTCAAACCAATTAAGATCGGTCAAGTGAGGTCATTCTCATCTAGAGGTTCTTCTTCCTTGGCCTCTTCTCCCTTCAGCTCCTTCAAATCCCCTGTTGGCAATTTCCTCGCAAGCCTGATTATCTGCAAGCATTGAAACAGAATTCCTCGAGCTAAAAATCAGAGTTGAAATCACAGAAAATGATAAATCAACTCTAATGTAGATATCATCGACTGTCGGGCAAAATAAAATCACACATATGTCAACAAAGACATATACACTGAACTCCACTACAAGCTCAGCGGGAAATGGAATAAAATTTAGGCATACAAACAACCGTTAACAAAAGTAACTTAAGAGGTATTAAACCAAGATCCTGTAATCATCCAAGTTCAGACTTGCATATTGGGTTCTCCCCTCCTCCCTCCCTCCTTTCATGCTTGGATGACAGAAATATCCAGCTCTTGTCCAAGGAAAGAAGCGCTACTTGCTGGTCTAAATGGACCAATGGGGCCACTCCTCATCATTCTAACCATGATATTCACTAATCAATTAGCTTGGAAGCTGGAAAGGATATGCCATGACAAAGTCATCCAATCAACCTCTTCCAGGAATCTTTCTATGAAGATTGATTTGACAAATCTTCACCCAGGAACATCTTAGAAAGAGCAGAATCTATGTGAAGAATTATCATGTTCACTCAATTGGCCAATCATTTTGGTTGAAATTTCACCCAAGTCAGGCTTCACTCTCTGTCACGCCCCGAGCCCGAGGCGCGGCAGACGCCGCACGCCCGCACGGCGGGCCGCGCAGGCGTGCAAGGCATCGGAACATATCGGAGCGAATACAGATGCTCAAAACTGGCATAATTATTTAAATTGTTCAAAAGCGGTTTTACAAAATTTCAAATAACAAATGCTTACGTAAGTCAAATACTTTAATCAATCTAACTAAAGGACTAATAACTGAAGGAATCGTCGGAAAATCTAACGCACTCCCCAATCCCGTGCGATCAAGCCTCTGGATCTGAAAAATAGAGAAAATAAAATAATGAGCTACACTAGCCCAGTAAGCAACAAAATACCCCAGAGTGGGGTCAGAGCATATCAGATCAAAATACAGGATAATGTCTGGAATAAATCATAAATAACATCGTTTTGTTGTTTTCAAAACTTATTATCATTTTTCCAAAAACTCTTATACCAGAATCTCAACATAATAGGCTACGGCCACGTAACCCAGTGGCATGGGTTGCACAGAGTGCCAGAAACCACTATTTGTGGAAACGGTGTCCAGAAACCACTATTCTAATCACCGGTGGCGCGGTGTCGAAACCGGTTTCTCACAGATTACAAGTCGACAGGTCCAACGTATAATCCCCATTGGCGGGGCCAGAACAGAACAGAACAGATCATAGCCATGCTGAGAATATATATATATAAAAACAGATTTCATAAATTTTTCAGTCATAGTTTACGGATTTCAGAGCATAATTTTCAAATGAAATTTAACATGCCAGACCCATTTTACTAAATACAAAACATATTTCAGAATTTAATATATTTATTTGAAAATCACACTTGAAGTATTAAGTCACTTACCTCTTCTCGCTTAACCCCTGCTTCAGATAAACGGATCAGGTTCACCTGTTTAAATTTAATTAATTCCTTGTTAATTTCAAAATTAAGCAAAATCCAAAAATAATACTATTGGACACGGCCCAACAGGGCCCAGAGTTGGCCCATAATGGACACGGCCTGATGGGGCCCATATCGGACACGGCCCAATGGGCCCGCATAGACTCGGCTAAATAGGGCCCCCAAGGTTGGCTTCTAATTGGTTCATTTATGCAATAAAATAGGACTGGACTGGGCCCAAGTTGGGCATGCAAGGGACTGGGCCCAAGTTGGGCCTGCAGGGGACTGGGCCCAACGGCCCAACAGAGTGCCCACGGCCCACAATGGGTTCTCTTCCTTCCCCAAACCCCCCCCACGAACAGGGGAAGAAGGAGAGATGGAAGAGAGAGAGGATCGGCGGGGTGGCCGGCCTGGGTGGTCGGAGGCCGTCGTCCAGTCGACGGTCAGCCGGCCACGGTGGCAGCCGGTGGCTGCTGCGGCGGCCGGCGTTGAGGAAGAACCGAGAATGGTCTCGGTGTGGGCCGATGCAAAGGAGGAAAACATGTTATTTGGCATGGAATCAAGGCAAGAGAGGGCTTACCGACGGTGGCAGAGGCGGTGGGAGGAAGATCTCGGCTGCCGGTGGCTCGATCCGGCAGTCAAGCGGCGGCGGCGGCACTTGGAACCGAGAGGAAGCAAATCTCCAAAACAGGGGAAGGCTTGCGGAGGGGATTCGGACGGCGATCGGGCGGCACCGACCACTCGAGAGGCAAGAGCCGGGGGAGGAGAGGGAGGAGAGGAAGAAGGGAGAGGAAGCGGAGGAGACGGATGAGAGGGAGGAGGGCTCGGAGGTGCTCTTACGAAGAGGAAGATGGGGGTTTTATTGCCCCATTTCAACGGCTCCCCGCCGCGATTTTCACGGCGGTGGAGCGAGATCAACGGCCGCTCTTGCGGCCGCGGGGTGGACGCGGACCCTCCGCGGTGCCGCCACGGTGCAGCAACGTCCTCGTGCCCGAAGAAGTCGGAGGGGATCGCGTCTGCGATCCCCTGTTCCGCCCCTTCCAAAAGGGGTGTTGGGCTGAAGTCGGCTGGGGTTGCCGGCTTCAGCCCAGTATCTCACACTCTCACCCACATAACTCACAGCGAGGTAGGTTTAGGGGCGAATACAGAAGCACCTGCACATGGTTCTTCTGCTAAATTCTCATTGCCAACTATTTGAAGCATCTAATCTACTTCTTCACTTATACAGTGGGGAGGTCATCATGCAGCTCTTCTATGCAATGTGTTGTACATATATGCTGGCAATGACTGCAATTGCATTAGTCAAAGAGCAGATGAGGGAGAAAAAAACAGATCTTTTGCATCATCTCATATATAAATAAGCTAATTAAAACCTAATTGAAATCAGAGAAGAATCTGGCAGAAAAGTGTGGCAAGAATGTCTGAGTGCAGGCAAAGAAAATTCCACTCAATATCCCTGTCATTTTAGCATCTCGTTTCTGATGTCATTTTAGCATCTCAAATGAACTTCCTGACATTCGTAGTCGGAGTTTTACCATGAAAATCCACACGGATCTTCTAAGCTTATAGATGTCATTTACATCAATGGGACCTAAGTATCTGTGCTTTATTAATCTGCATCTGGACAGCAAATTCACCAGAAAGGAGGCCCCAATACAAAGATGATTTTCAGTATAAATTATAATCGTGCCTCGGAAATAGATGCTGGGAACAAGCTAGTTGATCAAATTAATAGTCACCACAGTGATGAAAACAAAAAGTGACCTGTACAAGCAATTCTACAATTTCTTTGTCCCTCTTTCCTTTTATCTCTTTTCCATTGTATGGCTCAATGCACAAAGGGGCATAAGAACAAACCATCACTCTGCATGCCTTCTCTAGCAATGCTTGCACCTATTGCAGAAGTTTCTCTCGTATAGTTGTAAAACGCATACTATACCCTATTACCTAGTATGGACCTAGCCACATACTTTCCATGGCTTTCTGCCTCAGGAAGTCTTCCTGTAACATGGACATAATGCATGTGCACTATATTTTACGCTGTGGTTGTATCTCAACATGACATCACGGCCCTTGCTTCCGAAATGTTTCATCCACATTGAAGGCCACCTTTGTCACATGAGATCAGGTACCCCAAGGAGCAACCACCAAGGGTGACCATAAATCTAGCTTTGTAGGTCACATGGTTGATAGTCCTCAATCTACCATTTCAGTGCAAACTGCAAAGGACATTTACATCATCCTCATGCCATAGCAAAATGAAGCTCTTTCATTATTAATCTTACCAATAAGTCTCTGATAGGTAGGGTTCTATCATCAAAAACATCCTATTCTGCTCTACATATGCCTCAAGGTGGCTTTTGGAGCTAAATTAGTGTCTTACCAAAATAAGTACTGACACCACCACCATATCAAAATATTTATACATCAATTCACAAAGATTCAAGAAGGTAACCAAGATCCAAGAAAAGCCCCAAATGTTCAAAATATCAAGCTTCTCCTAATGTAAAAGAAGATTATCATCATTTGCCTACATTACACATTACAAATGCATGGTGGGATAAGGATTCCACCAAGATATCCGTTTTTGTGGGAAAAGAAAAAATACATCCAGTGAGCACAAGAATTCCATTATCACAAGGAGGTTGAAAACCCTGGAGCATCCCTGACGTGGTCAGAAAAACGCAGCTAGGAAAAAGCTTCAGAGGAGGATGGGACTACACATGCATGTCTCATTCATATTTTTAAGTTGAAGATGCTTTGTTAGTAGCTCATAAACAAATAAACATACTTTCCAGATGATCCTATTCTATTACTACCACCTTCATGGTCCTCCATGGTTTTCATCCAAATGAGAGGATAACATCCAAATGCTTGGAAGTTTCATGCTAAGCTACATGCCAAGCTAAAAACCATTCCAAAAAGTGATCATCTCTCATGCATAGGGTTAAAAGTATCCCTCAATTTTATTAGCATCTCCAGATCTTTCTTGGATTATCTAAAAATGGTTGTCCTTGCATTTTGTTTACATCTCCATATTCAAAGAGGTGCTTCTGTCTCTTGTCCAGCAAACACCTTTCTTTGAGATCTCCACTATTGAATGTGCATAAAGATATGGTCAAGTTTCTTGTGCACATTATCCAAACTAATGAGGTTGACTAAATTTCTTCACTCTCAAAATATGTTTTCTAAAATAAAGCGTCAGTTACAGAAAGTGATTGAGTAGATCATTAAATGGGGATTTCCACCATTCTGTGACACTTTTAAACTAACAGAATTTTTCATCATGATGAGAAAAATTTGACAAAACAGATTCAGTAAAAAGGGCTTACTGTGCATATTTGGTGGTTGCTCATTGGCAGGCATGGAGCATTCAGAAGACATCAGAGAGATCTAACGAATAACAAATTAGAACCTAGAACTGAGGAAACAGAAAATGCTGCCAAAGCTAATGCTTATAATGGCCTGCTAAATATACCAACACCAAAAGAACCGCCCGAAGAAAGAATCCTACAAATGTACTTAATATGAACAAATCTAGGAGGCCAGCTATAGGAAGCTGGTAACTCACTTTTACTATGTCAAGAGAAATATTCAGTGTGAAACATATCATCCACTTCATAGGACATCTATCAATGATAAAGTCAATATCTACCATACAAGAGGTTGGGAGAAAAATTCTGTACACTAACCCTTCATAGACTGACTCATTGATATACAGAAAAATTTTATCCTGTACATGGTTTCATTGAACAGATGTTCTTTTTTCCAAATCCCAACATGAACCAGAGCATCATAAAAGATGCATGCAAGAGGTTGAAAGTAGCTTGAATATGATTGGCATGCTATGTTCTTCATAATACAGATAACAACCATTTTGCTATGCCAATTTTTTTTGTTCTCTTAAAAATGAGGTCTATGGTAGGACCCAACAAACTTGATGAGACTAACTTTCAGATGTACATCACCAAATGTTTCTACCAGGAAATACTATAGTTCCTCCACATCTCAGTCATCAACATGGATCATCTACATCTGAAAGGATTTCTCCCTAACTTAAGAAAATAGTTTGTTTAGAGGTCTGATAATGAGTAGAAATCTTTCATGATTTACTCAAATTCTCATACAGATAGCCAGTAACTTAGTTGTATTTTTTTTATTTTTTCAGAAAAGTGATAAAAAGAAGTATCCAAAGTTGTAGTTGTTTAAAGAAATTTATGCATCTGCACATGTCTTCTACAACTGATCACACCATTGCCATGTTAATAACGATAACCATAACAATCAAGCCTTGTCCCAATATTTGGTGTAAGTGTTATAAGTACTCATCCATCAAGAAATCCTATTTTGGATTTCCCTCGATGTTATTTCGAAGTTTTTCATATCCTTCTGCACAATTTCTCCATGTTACTTTAGGTCTTCCCCTACTCTTCCTACAGTACATACTACAAATTGGGATAATACCTGTAGGTATCCATGTCCTTCTCCTATAAGGCTCTAACTGCTTGTGTTAAAACACTAGGAAATAGACGAATGATGAATTCTAAGATAGGAAATCTTAGCCATATGACATTATGAAGTGATCTTTTACATGAATCAGGGGACAGTTTATGACTACCAGTATACTAAAGATTCTGCTTGCATATCAGCATAAATATGTCCTGATGTTGATTAAAAGGCTAAAAGCATTTCATGATAAACAGCACATATCATACAATTACCATAAGATCTACTATGCTTTTGTCTGATGACAAGCTAATGTTGGTAATCAAATAGTGTTAGTATTAGAAAATGACTAAGAAAAATTACCACATGATCAAGATTTGAAATGGTGCTTGACTTAGCAACACGTTTGATTTCTTCAGTGTCACCTTCCTCATAAGCAGATAACAGTTTGCTAGCACAACGGTTCTGATCGCTATTAAGAAATGTTTCAATTCTGAAAAGATGTCTCAGTTAAGATTCAGTTTCAGTGATGCAAAAACTTACAAATACAACAATGAACAATCAATGAGTGGTAACATAAAATAGAAAAAGAAACAAAAACTGATAAAAGGCATTTACATTAGAAACTCACTGGGAACAATCATTGTAACACTTCTGAGCTTGCTGGAAATCATGTGCATAAAGGTAAACTATGATAGCACTCAGATAAGCCTACATAAAGACAACCAATCGAAATTATCAAAAATTAAAAACATAAAATTCGAACAAGAAGTCAAGATCAGTGGACAAAGTGGGCAATGTTTACATAAAACAATTCCAGTATTCAGATATTAATAAACATGACTTATTGTAGAAATTTCTAAACCTTCCAGGACAACACAACATATATAGTTAATCATTATTCCAACCAACCACCTAAAAGACTTTGTGATCAGTTATTATTCAACACACCTACTTGAAGATATCCAATTATACCTCATCTCTTATTATCAATAAAGATGTCATGTACTTGAAGGTACAACATATATTAGTGACAATATTGGGACCGTGGTTTGGATGGATTATTGATCCTCAAACAACTAAAAAAAACGAACTTGAAGTTGAAATGCGGATTTACAAGAAAGAGAAATGAAGAGAGGGAGGGTAAGGATGCACATGATATAGTTGACTAATTGGAGGGTAGAAAAGGTTAAGGTAGTTGCATACAGGATATAAGACCAATTGGCAGCAAATGTTTTCATTGATCAGGTGATGAATGGTTGCTTACCATGAGAAGAAGGCCAAGGTTCATAGATATAGGATAAAATATTACTTTCCTCTCTTCTTAATTTAGATATTATTGCATTCAATCTATCAAGATACATCTTAGTTGCTTCCAAAGTTTCAAGCAGAAATAGATGAAAGCTAACCTAATATCCATATCATTTCAGCTAGAATACTAGATGCTGTATTTTGATAAAAACAATAGTAATAAAACATGTTCAGCAATGGACACCAAGCATTTTAGTTCATTCACTAGATTGTGATTTGAGCTTTTAAGCAGATAAGACGGCCACTTAAACTAAACGGACACTTAGCACTTAAGCAGGTATTGCTCAAGGGGCCAAGCAAAGTTGTCAAAGGCTCAAGGCGCACTAATTTGCTAAGGTCTCTTAGAGCCTAGGCCCAAGGCAAGAGCCCTGATAAAGTGAAGTAAAAATATAAATGTACACATAACTAATAATGGTAAATGATAATTAACATATTTAACTATGAAATATCAATTTATAAACATAAATACAAACAGTAGAAGAATTAGACTTCATACACATAAGAAGGTCATGGCACATAAGAAGGGACTGAATCCTCTGTTTGGAAGAAGAAAGGGACCAGCTCCCCTGTTTGCCATGACATCAATTTATAAACATAAATGCACATAGTAGAAGAATTAGACTTCAAATTCATACCCGTAAGAAGGTCATGGCATGTAAGAATGGACTGAATCCTCTGTTTGGAAGAAGAAAGGGATGGGGTCCCCTGTTTGCCATATCATATCAGCAACTGCCAAGAAGTAGACAGGGGAAAAGAGCATAAGAAGAGGACTAGCAGCAGAGAAGATGAAAAACAGAAGATAAAGAAGAAAGTGAAGAAAAGGAGGAGGAGGAGCACTAACAGCAGCACCAGCAGCATGGTTGCAGAGTAGGAAGAGGACGAGGAGGAGGAGGAGGAGAAAAGGAAGAGAGAAGAAAGGAAGAGAGAAAAGGCGCAGGAGGACTACCGGCAGCAGGGCAGCAGCAAAGGAGGAAGAGAGATGAAAAGAAGAGGAGCAGGAGAAGGAGCACCAACAGCAGCAGTATCATTGGCAGCGAGCAGCAAAGGAGGAGGAGGGGAGAGGACTTACTAGACAATGGAAAAACTAGTTGGAGCCGTAGATCCATTGATGGAGGACATAGAGTCCTCTCAATCAGGGCTTCAGATCCCTAATCCACCCTCCCCCTTCTTTAACTTTCCCCTTTTGGCTGATCAACATGATTAAGCGGCCGAGCAGTCAAGTGACTGAGATTCAAAAATGATGAGGCATGCTTTTTCTATGCCTGGACTTTTCTCAAAGCACAAAAAAGGCACACCATTTTGCACCTAAGCAAATGGGCTTCGCCTGGAGCTAGGCCAGGTGCTTGAGTTGGGTTTCTCCTGCTCCTTGCACCTAAGCATGTCATAGATGTGCCTTTGGCAAGACTGAAGCCAAGCGGTACACCGATCAAAGGGACCACTTAAGCAGCCATTTTTGATAACATCAATGCTGAATAAACAAAAAGATACCATTTTATTGAAACAACAAGAAAAATACCTATTTATAAGACTCTCTCTAATCCTATGAATCAAATACATCCATATCCTATTCCATGGCGGTAATAAATGCCCTCAAACTCTACTGTCAAGCTGATGGTCATAGCCAGAGCCGCCTCTTCTTCATGATGCTTGCTTATTATTGCAGTCCTTTGATTTTATTGATATTTCACGTGTAACATGATGCCAATTAGGCTCCTTATTGGTTCTTGAAACATGGACATTTTGATACTGTTTTCAGAGTTTAGAGTCCTAGCTTTCCTACTCCACTATGTGAGTTAGCAGCTCTGGTTATAGTTCGATTTTAGTGCTCAGAGAAGTTCAGGAAAACTACTTAGGGTTATGCCCTTTCTAGCCAAAAAAAGGGGGAGGGGGGAGAGATGGACTAATTTCATATCCCTAAACTAATATAAAAGTGCCAATATGTCTTCCAAGTGAAAACTACATTCCTTCATTGTATTCCTAAAATAGACCAAAGAATCCCTGCTCAGCCAATTCTCCTCTCTAATCTCCTTGCCCAAGTGGGATTCTCAAGGACAAAGCTAACCTAAGGATAACTATAATCTTTTATTGGATTCTGAAAGAAGTCCAAAATACACCAAAACTAGAGGGGTTCTCCACTCAGCCAATCCTACCCTCCAATCTTCTTGCCATGTGAGTTTCTCAAGGAACTCCCTAACTCCCAAATTCAGCTGACACACCTTCCACCTTCTCTTGCTAAAGTAAAACTTTAAAAAGATCACAAGTAACTTTCACAAAGTAATAAAAATGCACAAAAGGGAAGAAAAGACCATGCTTCTCACACCTAGTAGGAATTAAATTTTTAATTAACATGTGAATGTCCCGCTCCTGTGATGGGGAAACTGACAAAATATAAAAATGAAGGCTTCATCCATGCTCTGTACGTGCCTCAACATCTCATATGAACTGGGGAGGCTTCTTTCTCCTGATTTTCATCTTCTTCCACGATCATCTTACCATCATGAATCTCTTATTCTTGTTGTGATGTCATTCTCTATTCCCAAGAACTAAGAATAACAACACCTCTCAACAGTGCCACCCCTATCTCCCCTCTCACGATCTGTAACTGTACACTCCTTTTAAATTCAAATCCCAACCGTAAGTTAAACATAGTCCCTGAATTGAAATATTTTCCTGGCCACTTTCGGTCAAAGAGGTTGCTAGGACCACCTATTTTTGTTCAAGAGGATGATATTAAGAATAAGATCATTGTTGAGATGGTGAGAATGTGGTAGGAAAGAGATGGATGAAGTAAAGAGATGGATGAAATGATGGTTATGCACAATGGTTTTCATGATGTGTAGGAGAATCAAAGCGGGTTGCAATAGCAAGAAGGTTTGTAGGATCATGGTGAAGGCAGTGGAGGACTAGTATTACCACTCAATGGTGACAAGGAACAAATAGGTGACCACAAAATCTATGGCTGTTTTATTGACATTCAACAAGGAGAAACCTAGAATTTTCACCGATCACCATCAAAATTTTGTGATATGTTTACGGATGAGGCCTTTGTTAGTGGACCCAGGACCAGAGCCAAACTTCATGTAAAATATTTTTACTATATAGTGCACCGAAGGATTTGAGTCTTGGAATTTCAATAACCATAATGAGGGACAAATATGGCCTATGCAATCTATAGTTTCATTGATGCATAATCTTATGGAGCTATATTTTGCTTCCCAGCACAAGCTAGAATCATGTCCTAGATAACAAGAATTATCCAAGTCATTAGATACTCTTGGTTGTTATACTAGAGGCATCAACTAAAATCCTGCCTTCACAACGGTCTGTGGTTAAGGGTATTTGGGACACCACCTCCTGCCATGTAGCCTATTGCCTACTCTTCTACTCAAAAGAAAGAAAATGAATGATATAATTATCAAACCAAATATCACATGGAGCAATGCTATATTATCTTGAATTAGACCATGTGATTCTTTTGATCCAGCTTCACATATAATACATTAATACTCATGAATGAGATGGCACAATTTTAATGTGAGATGTGGGTCTTTTGAGTTTATGCAATTCGACAGCATGCATGATTAAATTATTCCTAATGCTTGTTTTTCCATGACTAGACATGCTAAAAGCATGCAAGAGGTTTTACAATTTGGCAATAGGTCTATAAGGTTTTTAAGTTTTTTTTTAAAGTGGATCGGATATATTATACATTTCTTGTATAAATATATCTACGAGAGTCTGAGGACAAAATTTCCAAAAGTTGAGGAGCAACAAAGTTGGAATCCCACAGAGTAACTCCAAGGTGGTCGGCCATACAAGTTGCCACCCAATCGGCTGCATTGTTTGCCTCCCTATAAATATGTGTCACATCAAAAGAATGTAGAGAGGCCACGATCCACCAACAGTCCTGGACAAGGGGATAAGCACCAAGAATTGCCGAACCGGTACCGGACCGATGGCCCGCCGCGCGCACGCTCGGCTTTGGCATTTAATGCCACAGCCACAGTGCGCGGCGCTGTGAAAACCAAACTCGGTGCCGTTTCGCACCGAGTCCAGTTCGGCCTTGTACCGGTCGGTTCCGGCCCCGTGAGGCCGCAACAATTTTCTGCGGCCGAACCTAACCGGTCGGCGCCGGTACCAGTTCGGTATGGGTTGGTCCGACCGGTACGGGCCGGTACAGCATATCTTGGTGAGCACCACCATTATTGAATGCCGTGTTTAACAGCCACTTGACCGCCCCCTCAAGCACAATGCAGGATACCCCTAGGGTCCTAGTGGCATAAGTCACCTTCCCATGCTCTATGCAGCTTAGCCATAGGAACAGTTGTTACAAGGTTTTAACTTTCAATTCTGGTTTTCAAACCCATACCTTACATGTCTAGAATGGTATGATACCTAGGAAAATACCAGTACCAATACCTTACTGGTACATCACAATACTTCAATCCATGGATTTAACATTTCAATAAATAAGTCCAAGTCAAGTCAAAAGTGAGGATGTCAACTTGTGGAGTTGATGAAGTCTTTGTGGGTTGGCACAAAAGATTTTTCACATCCTGCCTTCACCCGAATTTCGGCCAGAATTTCTCTCATCCTAGTTCTTAAAAAAAGAGTTATGACAAGTAACAAGGTTCAAAATAATTTGCCGGGGCAATAATTGCATGAGGCATCATTATCTAAGTGCAGTATAATTTGTTTTACTATATCGAGAATAGTCCTACTTTGAAAATAACTATCAAAACATGCTAACATATTTTATACATTTCACAATTTTGAAATTTGCGGCATATTATTTAGATTTCAGATGGAAAAAAAATGCTAAAAATTTAAAATATTTCCATCATGAGTTTTTGTTCAATATTTTTGCTGCATTTATGTTCAAAATTGGCAAATAATTATTTTCATTGCATTCGCGAACATAAGAACATACACTACCGATTTCAAGTATAATTATTTAGAAAAATCATAATAAGACAGAAATCTAGCATTGCAGAATTGACTATTAGAAAAAAGGCAATGGTCCCTAAGGCACAAGGACAAATACCCATCTAGGTATAGAAACATGCTCAATCCGCACAGTAAAATAGTTATGATACAGACGGTTAAATTCAGTGAATCTATAAGATTAGGTTGCTTTCTGAGCCATTGGCAATTTGCTCTGACATTTTTTACCAGCTAGCACTTTCCATTAGAAATTGGCAAATGCTATGTAATTACAAATAATCGCAAATAAAATGCAATTCCTTGCTAAAAATATAAGGAATTTCTTCAGCAGATATTTTTCATTTCTCAGAAGAACGAATAATAGTTTATCAAAATTCACTGTTTATAACTGCATTCATGCAAATGGAAGTTATATGATGCAAGAAGCACCTTGCACTGACTGTTGACAGCATTGCACTTATCAGCAGCTACACCCCATCTTAAAAGAACTGTTGCCGCATCTGTATACCTGCAAAGAATGACAGAGATCAAATGACATATAAAGTAACTTTTCAAGATTTGCAATATACTTTCTCAGACATTGGCCTTTATATATAAATATTTTCATTAATCAGACACCTGTGCAGCTTGGCCAGAGTGCAGCAGGCATCTTTTAACCTCTTTGTAGGAAGTTGTACTATCCATAGGGCCACTGCTAATCCGAAAAGGAACCCAATTTGATGGATATGGAAGATCACACAACAGTCCACCAAGCTCAGTCTTTAAAATCAAAGTCTTTGGCTGTTATTGCATCAGAAGACTACATTCATACATCAACAACCCTTCTTATTGTGCCTTTACTACATTAATAACCAGCATATCTTTTAAATTTGCCAGTGGTAAGAAAGAGGCTTTCTGTATGTTTTGAACTTTCGATTTTCTGGATTTAGGTGATGACCTCAATGATTTAAAAATTAAGCAATTTCTATATTCAAAAATAATACAAAAGTATAAAACATTTGTTTCAGTATATGGCTGCTAAGAATCCTTGATGCAATCTCCAACTGATAGGCAAAAGTACAATCAACGGGACAAGCTACTAAAGTGCATTATTCGGCCACAAGTGTTTTTGATGGTCCACTACCTTAAACTTGATGGAGGACCGATTTTAACATATCAAAAGATTAAGGAAATGGAGAGATTACAGGAGTTCTAGGATTTGAGGCATCCCATGTTACTATAAGGATTTAGGGAATAGAGAACATATATATAGCATAATAGATCAAATTAAAGCACAAGGAAAAAGTTGATTGAGGACAAGAAGAAGATATAAGCAAGGGATAGGAGATATAAGTAGGAAAAAAACAAACCTCAAATAATAACGTTATTCCAACTCAAAATGACATTTTCACAGTTACTAGTGTTTCCTTTTTATAGAATACAGGAACATAGGACTTAATAGAAAAGATCCCTAAAATACATATATAAAGTTTATGTTGAGTTTCTCAAGTCTCTCCCAATTCTCTTTAAAGAAGGGAAAGAAAAAGATCAAAATATATCTTTTCAAATCAACTAAACCAAAAGAATTTAGAATTCAATATATATATATATATATATATATATATATATATATATATATATATATATATATATATATATATATATATATATATGATCCCCAGATATTACCTAAAAATATTTAAGACTCTAATCAGTTTCAGTTGTGATGCTGATATGCAGCCTAAATGATTTCCCATTAAGTGGCTGCATCAATATAATTCAGTGCAATGGCACAGAAATCATACATTTAAATTGAGCATTATTATGCAAGAGTAATTTCTGCTTTTAAAGTTATACTAATAACTTTTCAGCTAAAAAGTAAAAAAGCAATAAAATGTACTTTAGAAGGTGCATACTGGAACTTGACATTTCAGCATAGGCAACACTAATAGGATGCCTGTATTTACCAAAAATGGCACAATCATGAACAACTTAAGCTTGGATTGGAACACCTTCGGCAAGCCTGTATACCGAAGGTGCATACTACTGGAACTTGATATTTAGCATGCAAAATTTTGATCAAAAGTGACAGGCCTGGTAACAAAACTTACTAAATATTTCCCAAGTATTCTCAAATTTATAATCAAAGAAAGTGCCAAGTTGATGACATTAAAATTAATAAACTCCCTTGCTGTATATTCTAATGACTTTTTCAAATAACAAATAGGTTTAAGCAAATAAAACACAAGTTATACTACTATTTTTGCATTAGATTATGCCAAATTCAAATTAATGGAACAGATGCTTGTTCTTAAGATTGAGAGGAAAATTTTCTTCCAAGAGTTATAGTGCCTTTAAATCAGTCTTGCTATGGATTTAATTATATGTTTTGTTTTCATATAATTTCACTTCTTTCTTTTATGTAATTGGTGAATTTTATTAAGAAGTGCAAGATCTTTTACATGTATTTCTCTTTTCAAGCTATTGAAGTTCTGTTTACAGGTGACATGATCTGCCTACAGATTATGCTTGCTTGTCAAATAATTTCAGGAAGCTCATTATATAACCGCAAAATGATCATAATATTTCTGGAAAAAAGACACGGATATCATGTGAAGTGAATACTCAGTGATAGAAATGAACAATGACCATATAAACAAAGCTTATGAATGATAGTCATTCTACTGTTGCATGAACTAGACTTTCGAAGATCATTTGAAGAGGGCATGCAGATTGACGTCAAAAGACAGCGGAAATTTTTCATGGTTCACTTTCTGAAATGTGGATTTTGATTACGGTTTAAAGTATCAGAACACATTCCCATGCCATTCAATTGCCGTGCTTATGGAAAACATAATGAGCCTATGCCAGTTCCTATCAGTCTGTGCCAGCACTCATGCTACAGGAATGTCTTACCCTGTCCCATGCTTGTATCTTTTCTAAGAACTAGGACAGCAAACACAGTTGAATCAGGTGAGGGAAGGACATGAAAACCGAGGTCATTGGTGCCGACCCCAATGAATTTATCAACTGCACTTGATGGCACCCTCATCCCTTGTTGTACCTTACTGGCACATTGCGTACCCTACAGCGCAGACAGGCAGTACCCTAGTTAATGATTGCAACAGAGGGTACGATAATTAACAAAATGGTCCATACCTAAAAAAAGACTGGCTGTTATATAGATAATGACCTAATGTAAAAATCTTAGCAAGTAACTGCACAGAATCCTTCACAACTCAAATATATGTAACACAGTCTACAAAAATGATCTAATGCTATGTCTTCTACATGGATGGGAAGAAAAAGGCACAAACTCCCACTCAAAATAACAGCAAAATGCAGAAATAAATGGAGAGAACCACAACTGGGATAAGTTTTCTGTGTATGTGCTATGATTTACCATTCGATACCAATGACAGGTTACATGCTGACACACTAGGACAAACTTGTGAAGGAAATATTTGTTCAAGCACACAATGTTCAAGAAAAACATGTATCAAGAAAGCTTCCAGATTCACATAATTCAGCATGATGTCAATATGTGAATATTCTTACCTTTCAAGTTTAACATGAATACTCGTCACAGCACGATATAAATCAAAAGCCATATGCTCCTTTCCATCCTCTTCTAAAATTACACAAGCATCAGTATACAACCGAACAGCTTCATCAGGGACCACTTCTTCCAAAGCACTGAGCATACAATGACATAAACAAAACTTTAGCCCCTTAAATACATTCCAGCTACTTGATTAATTTGGCAACACAGAAATGCCAGAATGCTTCTCTCTACCTAGCAGCCTTTGCAAGGGCATCTGAAGCAGGCTGTGATCTTCCACATTCAATATATAATTCAGATGCCCTTCTGTAGTGATCAGAAACTTCATTCCAGTGGCCAAGTTCCTTCGCCAGAGCTGCAGCGGACTCCATATGCTTGGCAGCATCCCAAGGCCTATCAAGATTGTCAAGGGTACAGTTGCCATCTCTTGCAGAACATACAAATGGCAAGTATGAATAATGAAAAGTTAAGGAGAATATGATGTAATCATAGCAAGGGAGGATACGATGAAATAATTTCTTGTCCTTTGGAAGCCTTCTCAAATGCTGCTTTTGCTTTCTCATTGTCTTTCCTGAACCCGTAGGCAATAGCTTTAACACAGATAAAAGAATTAATATGTAAGAGACAGGAGCGTAGATTGTGTATGGAAGAAAGAAACAAATATTAGTAGCTGACCAGCTTGCTCGTACAACGAGGTAGCAGTCTTCCAGTCTGCACTCCATCTGGTAAAACTGAGTTTTGTTCTACAAAAGGAAAAAAATAATGATATAATGAGAAAAACTACTAACATTTCTCGCCATCTTCTGTAACAGGAATTTCTCTTTTTTATTCAGCTGAGAAAACATCGATAAACAAACATCTATTATTTTATATGAAAAAATATTAACATCTGGTTATTTTAGCTCTCCCTCCATCATATTGTAATCAATCCACACAAGCATTATAACATTTCAATCCTTGGGTATACATGAAGATAAAAGAATAATAATAGCAGCAAGATACTGAACCCTTCTGCAAAAGGATGTTGCTATGTCCTCTTGTCTTCCAAAAAGGCTGTTTCAATTTCTGATTAACAACCTTCTGTAACAACTATAAGAACCTTACCCAATCTGCTGGTAATTTCAGAACCCAAATGCACATTCAGGCCTCAACCAGCCTCTGGGCTCTTCTTGGAGTATCAACACAACCCATTTGAAAGCACTTGCAAAAGATTTCAATTGCCAATATGGATACAAATGTTGCAGGATCACATAGGTTTCTACTTCCATCATGACAAACCCCTAAATTACCGATACTTTGATACGAATGGGTGAACAGGGTGGATTATCTAGAATTTTAAGCAATCTCCCATATCATATTTGAGAAAAAACTGAAAGCAATACACTTTTCCATGACCAAATAAACTGGTTATCAAACAAATTCAATTGTTCAAGCATCAATTGGTCGGAAAACATAGATAAAGATCAATATGATTACCTCAAGACATCAACTATTGGTGGTTCAGGGCACTAAAACAAAAGGATGAATGCTCATTCAGTTAGGAACTTCAAAAATATATCCTTAAATATCTGGTCAACTGGTTTTTGTATTTATACTAATTCAAGATAACAAACTAAGACTTCTGACATGAATACTTAATAAAAAGTCTAAAAACATGGAATTGTATCAGCTAGACAACAAATCTTGATTTCTTGAGGGAATGCAGATAAGGGGAAGTGTTATATTAGTAACAAAGAAAAGCATATCAAGGACAATATCTTATGCAACATGAAAAGGGCAACTGCCCAGCCGTGGGGTAGAAGCAAGCAGGGGCCTCAGAGACTAACAAACAAAAGGGTGGCATAAAAGGAGCAAAAAAGTACAAACTTTACCCGTACAAATTGCTAAGAACATAAAGTCTGGTATTCAACACAAAATGACAAAATAGCTTTACACCTCTCATCTAAGACACTCTCCTCAGCTGAGAAGTTAAATATGTCATCACTTAATAATGATAGGACCACGCAAACAAATATGTGTCTTTACATATTTTTGCTTCTTCCAAAGGACCCACGTTTTCAGATGTAGGATAAACCACCAGATTCTGAACCATGTTTATTTGAACTGCGGTGTATCACATTCTCTCAGTTGGAGTTTCCAATAATTGCGCAAAAGTTCATCAGTTTCCAAAATTTTCTCAAGATATTATATAAAAAATAAATGGATACATCATTCTTGTCCCATTTCCAATAGCAAGAACATGTCTTAATCTTCTGCTTCTACAAACCCTATACCAATCAACAAAATAGTATCTGCAGATCACTTTTTTCCTCAAAAGAGTCCCCAGTGGATGGAATCGATGCATAAAAATAATATAAAACTGCATTGGAGGATTAGCACTTGTGTCCTTAAAAATCCCAAACCCCAAAAGATACCAATTCTCCATCCTCAACCTGACAAGAGAATATTAACTAGTTGAATTTTTCCCATGGCATCAGAGCACTTGTGTCCTCAAAAATTCCAAACCCCCAAAGATACCAATTTTCCATCCTCAATCTGACAAGAGAATATTAACTAGTTGAATTTTTCCCATGGCATCAGACATCAAATATATAGTAATGCAAATGATGCAATGTTCTAGTCAGTAGCTCTCCACCTCAAAGAAGCATCATCATCCATCAACATAGCAAGAGCTAAAATCCCTATAGATCTCTGATTAAATTTAGTACATCACTGATTACATTTCAAACTGAGAAAGGTTATTTTGAGATTTTCCAAAGGCTACTTTACAACTAGACATTAACATATTAGGGACATTTCAAATGAGAGCATACAGGACCATTCCCTGAACAACTTAGAATGCTTTAAATAATTTTCAATAAATGCTTATTATAAATGCAACTAAAAAGCATCCTAATAGTAATAAACAAATTTAAGAATTGTTTCTTCAAATATTAAACCTGGAAGATGTATAAGTATCCATCAGATTTTTTTAAAAATCTTAAACCTGGTGCATCTTCAGATTCTTTTTTTTTAACTCATGGTCCAAATTTCAAAGGTATATTACACCCACAACATACTATTTAACAGATACAAGAAAAACCTAACCCAGCAGTAAAATGGTAGCGAGACATCATAAGATTTCAAATCAAATTGGAGGTTGATGTGCTATCATAACACAGTAGACTGTCAATTTCTATTGCATCCATGAGATGATTACAATGCCAACCATCCAAGCCATAGTCCATACTATTTAACAGACTCAAAGAAAACCCAACCTGGCACTAAAATAGTAGTAAGATATCATAAAATTTCAAATATTACACACAACTCTGTATTAATTGGACGATAGATGTGCTATCAAAGCACAGTAACTGCTAATTTATATCACATCCATGACATGATTACAATGCCGACCATCCAGTCATCCATCAATGGCTGCTTTTAGAAGAATATATTTGTGTACCTTGATTGCAAGGAATAAATTGGATCTGACCTCCATCTGTATCAAACCAACGGTCAACTTATCAAAGAGATTCAAAGAAAACTAAGTATTTCTTTTTTTAATTTAAATATTTAGTATGGTTATTATGACTTTTCTTTGAACAAATATCCTATAATCATCCAAAGATCAGTTATAACAATAAACCAATGTAAAACTTAAACAAAAGATCTTTTTGTTGCATCACTCGATTCCCATGATTCTTTTATCTCTTGGTAATTATTGTCCATACATCCAAACAGGCCTTTAACAGATTCAAAGAAAACCCAATCTGGCACTGCAATAGTAGCTAAAAATCACAAAATTTGAAAACGTAAACACGCCCATGCATTAATTGGACGACTGATATGCTAACATAGCAAAGCAGACTGCCAATTTCTGTTGCATGCATGCCATGATTACAAATGCCAACCATCCGAGCAATCCATTAATGGCTCACCTACAGAAGGAAGTATTTGAGCACCTCTATTGCAAAGAACAAATTGGGTCTGACCTCAATCTTTATCGATCCAGGGGGTCAATCGATCAAAGAGAGCTCGAAACGCAAGCTCCCAGGGACCGAATTCACCGTTTCCCCATTCGATACATATCTCATTAAAATCTCAAAAGGTTCCAAGAAACGATCTATATAAGGCATAGGAACAACTAGGGTTTTGTTCAGATTATAAGTCCACCTCCACGCTTTAAGTTCGAACCCACGGGTAAGTTTTGGATTTAGTATTGCAGCAATCAACTCAGCCAAGAAAAACTTTTGGGTATCAGACATTCTTCAATCTCATCCAATCAACGGAAATTGCTCGAATCGTATAGAAATATATGAAATTCTTCGATAATAACATATTGAAAAAAGAACGACATAAGATCTACAACTTGATCGACAACATATTCAAACGAATCTTTTTAAGCGAAAAAAATCCAAAATAAACTGGAATATAAATCGTGAAGAGAATCCAAAAGAAGAATGGAGGAGTTTGAAAGAGATGATAGAGAAGAAAACAGTTGAAAAAAATTACAGTTTATCGCCTTTGATCATAAGCTTATCGGGGTCCGAATTCGCCATGGCCAGGCCGGGAGCCCCTCTTCCGCACTACTTCCCTGGAGTTCGATTAATATGGGAGTTGGGTCAAGCTGGGCCCATTGAGTTCATAACTTGATGACCCAACTTAGAGATTAGCGTGTATTTGAAGCCTAAGCTCATGATGATTAGGCCCTAAATAGAGATTGGCAATGGATTCAAGTAGGCTATTACCCATACCTGCTCCTTGCTATCTCAGGACACGACGGACCGGGCAGAGTTAGACTAAACGGGTTGGACACATTGGATCGAGTAAAGCTATTATTTTTTTATTTTTTTTGCACATAAATCAATTTTTTAAACCTTGAAAAGAGGATTTGTGAAGAGTTATATATATCTAATTGGGTTTGGAGCTGGATTTATCATTATCGTACTTGCCCCAAATATATTGCAAGTTGTGTAAACCCCACCCTGTTAGGGCCAATTTGAGTATTCCTACAAGATTTGGCTAAAAATCCTATAACATTCGTAAATTGTGTCGTCCATTTAAGCATGGCTCTAGATCAAAAATATTTCTACAGAGATATGGACAGGCTCCAGGACCTGAAATGGATTTGGACAGGCTCTTAAGAAATACAAGATAAATTGGCTGCCAGGTCTGATTCCTACAGAATTTTTAGCTCAATCCTAAGAATATCCAAGAGGCCCTTGGGGACAGATGAATCAGACACTTGCTTAGATAGTTTATTAGTATTTTCAGCTTCTAATTATGTAGAATTTTGATAGTGTATTAGTTTTTTTTTTATATCAAAAATAGAAGGAAAAAAGATTTGGTGCTTGATTCCTAATTCTATATATATTAACTTATAAAAACTATATTTATACTTGCATTTTTGGTTTGAGAATTTTAGCCTTTTTTCATCAACTAAATTTCTCCCTCTTAATCTTCTTTTGCTATGTTTTTTATGCATTGTTTTTTATCACCATCATGACTTTCATTTCCATGTTTGCAATTCTGAGAATCTTCAGAAACTCCTCCAATCTATGTTATGGTACGTGATATTCTTTAAAACCGCAATCCAAACATGGAAGTTTGATTCCAGAAAAAAAAAGCAGGCAAACAAACCGTCTTAAGGCTTAAAATTGAGAGGGGCCGCGCGAACGCGTACCCCCGCTGCCACAAATTATGACGCCCACTCTCCCACTTGGGGAGATGGTAGACCAGCGCTTCCACCAAGTGCAATGTGGGCCGCGGGCCTAGGACATGGGCCTCATTGATCGCCCATTGACCCCGTCCAGGTAAGTATGCCTCAACGTTCCACCGCCACCTCCTCTTGTACCAGCGGTCGCCCGTTGCTGGTTTCTCCACTCCCGATGTGGGACTAAGGTGGTTTTTGGCGCTGGAACAACGCAGGCGTCAAAAGTATTAGTAGAATTAATTTCCTACTTTTAGCAAAAAAAAAAAAAATTAATTTCCTACATATCTACCTCGGAGGGACCACCCTTGATTCAAGACATCTTGGCGATGGGTAGGAACGGAAAGGCCTTTTAGGCCAAGTATGCATTCAAAGAGGCCAACAGAGCCACGAATTTGGTGGCTTACATGGCCTACCATTCTGATGGTACCATATGGAGTTATGGACCTGGAAGGAGAAGCTGCCTAGAGCACTCCGTGACACTTTGTTTGCTGATTTTATTGGATGTGTCCGTACCTGTGTAGTATGACTCGTCTGCTTTAGCAAAAAAAAAATAATAATAAGTTGATTAAGAAAATGGTATCGTTTGCCTTAGAAGCTAAACCAGGAATTTAATTTATTGGGTTTAAAGTAGACACTAGTGAATTATACCAACATATTTTTTCGCCTCCAAAGTTGTCCAAACTCCAAACCATCACTTCAAAGCATGTGTTGTGGGTTTTTTTTTTCCTTCTTCCACATAAAATGCAAGAGGAAGAAATCTCTGTATGTGCTAGGTTTTGCTTGCTTGCATGCAGCGGGATTACATGATCTTACCTCCCTCTTTTTTTTTTACAAATCCGCAACATATATATATAAGCATGCTGTACTTAAGACTAAAGGAGAACATGGTTCATGACACTTGTAGATGAGCACTTGTACATTGAATTAGTACCAAGAAAGCATAACAAATGGTGGCAAAACATCAAACACAAGTAACAACAGAATTCATGTAAAAACTTTTTGCTCTCGAACATATAACAATGTCTCCCATCATTAGGGTTACAAGCACTAGTGTGATGCATAAAAGGAAGGTGATGACATGAGGATAAGTAATGGCATGATCGACATGTATGACAATTTAAACACAAGTTGAAAGTTTTCTTTGAAATTACCCAATCAGAGCCCAGCCTTATTGGTTCAAGCTGATGTGATGGAATGTAACTATGCTTGAAAAAAATATTTTTGGGATCTTACCTCTTATTCCAATAAAAAGAAAAAAAAACATTATAGGCCTGCTTTCGTCACATGATTACATGCGAGATTAGTGGAACTTTCAATTGAAGTTGATTGTTCAAGAATTTCAATTAGAAGATAAGCACAATATGTATCTGTTTATTTTGGTTGTATTTTTCTTAGATGAATTTTTGGTTGTAGAATAAAGGTATGTTGAGAAAATGGTCAATGAGGATATGTTAGGGATAAAAACAGAAGAATGTTTTCTTCTCAAAGCCATAAATAAAGGTAGGGTCGGCAAATGAGCAACTTGCTTGCAAGCTGGTTTAAGTTTGTCTTGCTTGATTAAAAAATTAGCTAAGTTAGACTAGCTTACTCGAGCTTGGCTTGAATTAGCTCAAAATATTACAAATTATTTTTTATAGATTAACTAAGATGTATAAATATTATTTATTTGAGCTATCAAACTAAACTAGATGCATATAGTGGTTGCCCAAATCTCAGATGTGTAGAATTTTGTTATTGCATTTTTTCTATTTATTGTATATTTAAGATTAAATGTTAATATGATTTAAAGCTAATTCTTTTGAGTTAGATATCATCTACATGCACCAAAATTTATTATTAAATATGTTTTTTTATTTTCTTGAGGTGTTTGGTTGTTGTTTGATAGCTAATTTTTCAATCAACTGAAATTGCAGAGATGAAAGTGGTGGAAATTTGAGCAATGTAAATCTTGATAACAAGCATCAAGGTTACTGTACCCTCTAGATGACTCTTTGGAGGAAGAGTTGTGCTTCGACTTCTATGATATGGTCAAAACAGATGCAGTTGATACCAATAAGTTGAGTTTGCTTGCAAAAGACACCAATAAGATGATCAAGTGTTTCGGATAGAAAGTTCAGAACACATGAAATCTGGACCCATCAGTGAAAGCAATATGGTGACAGAGTCTAATTCTGAGCTGACTAATCTTCACTAGCAAGCAGATGTGACACCTCCTCCTAAAGCACATTCTATTAGTTATACCAAGAAGACTTCATGTTTGGAAAATGGAGTCACAGACTTTTCACACTTCTTGAGGCCAGTGAAGTCTGATTTGGGTTCACTGAAAGACCAAATGAGGGAGAAAGGATCCGGAAATGGCATTGAATTAGAGATAGGTGAATCTTCCTCGGTGTTACACATAAAATAATAATAGTTCTTTGATTATGTTGATATTGCAACACATCAGAAGGCTGTCTTTTGAATCAGTTCAGGCGAACAAGCCAGTTCAGCAGCCCACATCTGTCCACAGGAGCGGAGCTGCTGAAGTCCCTAATCTTGCAGAGAGAGAAGGATTTGGTCTTTTGTTTTTTGATGGAAAAGGAAGGTAAATACACCATGACCCCCCAGCTTTTATCAGAGAACCAAAAATTATTTACAGCAGATATGTACAAAGAGGGCCATGAAGGCTGCTCTAAAAGGATCAGGGAACTTCAATCAAGAAAGGATTCAAGAGGCTGAATCAGAAATGTAGCTGGATTAAGATGAAACAAAGATGTGAACTTCAAAGGTGCATTTGGTGAGTTGCAAGGCTTAATAGTTCTTCCCGTAGTATGCCATACCAGCCCGAACCAGGTAGAACTGGTACCTGGTACGGGTGGCGTACCGACACTCAGTATGCCAAAAGAAATCCGTAACATACCATGCCAACACTGTGCTAGTGTGGCACCGGTACGGGATCCGGTACTGAGACGGCAAATTTTGGTTCTTCCCTACTCGATCAAAACTGCCACGGATTGAATTATAAGAAGCAAAACCAGTAGAAGATCCATGCATTTCTGTTGTCATTCTCAGAATTAAAGCAGCAACAATCCAGAAGAAAACCATATAGATCTGAATAGGCAAAATTTATGCTAAGATTAGAAAAAGAAAAACAGCTACGTATGCCGATTGAACTGTCTCTCATTCTGAAAAAAATTAGGGAACATGGGCACCATCAAACATCTGAGAGCTTTGTTCTGACATCCTTGAATTTAATCCACGCTTTTCCAAATTCTGCCAGAAGAGTATAAGTACACAAATTTGACCATTCATTGACTAAAGTGATACCTTCTGAAGCAACTGAGGCAATAGAAGCATGCTTATGAAAAAGATCCTAGAGTTTCTTTCTCTCCAACAAACCCAAGTGATGGTAGAGAGCAACATCAAGATGATGAGTTGTGCAGATTTTAAAAAATTCTTCATTCTCCAATTTAAGCAGAGATACTCAAAACTCAAATGGGGATGAAGAACTCCAAGGAAGGAACACACCGCCTTCCAAATAGTACAGAAGAAGTCACCAGTAGAGAAAAGGTGATCAACAGACTCATTGCAGAGCACACAACCCCCAAGAGTATTTGAACAAGTAGGATCTGATCAATTGCCTATTTTCTGAATGCTAAATTTTCCCTCATTCTTCTTACTATTGTTCCACTTTTATAGAGAAGATGGGATAGAATAATGAGAGAATGAGGACATTGCAAGAGCTAATACCTTATTGTGACAAAGTAGACCATTTAACTCTTATTCATTTTGCATGCTTCTGCATGTCCTATCGCACTGTGATTACAGCTTATATTCAACCTTTTTGCTTTCTTCACTTTGATATTTATTATAACATAATTGTTCAAACAAAGAAAGCATCTAGGTCTATAGTACCAGAACCGGCGCCCATGCTAGTAGACTGGCAGTATGGTGCAGTTGGGTACTGTGCCTAACTGTTTCAACATGAACTGACGGAAAAAAAACCGACAAAGGAGGGAGAGAGAAAGGGGAGAGAGAGAAAAAGAGAGAGATCGGGAGGGAGACTTTTCTTTCGAAATATGTTTAGAAAGTTCACTTAATTTTATATTTTGGAAACTTTCCTTTCGAAGTAGGCTCGGGGTTGCAATATCGATGGCTTGCATCATAAGTGCTAAAAAATATCCTTTCAGTTTTCAAATCAATGTTGTGTTATTTCCATATTAAATTGCTAAAGCCATTTAGCCATGCTTAACAATAGGAAGAAGAAACCTTTCTAGACTTGACACCCACAAAACTAAAGAAAAGTAATACATAACAACATAATATAACTGATCTGCAGATTTTTCGAATTTCTAGAAAAAATATTACATTATTTTGGAACACAATTTTTCAAGCAATTTTCAGATTTGTGTCCAATTTCCACCAACAAATACAAGGAGAGGAGCCAAGCCTAAATAATAACATCATCGAAGTCTTTTAAATAGTTCTATCGACGTAAGTCAAACCCCAAAGTGTCCATCAAACCATCATGATCTATGGAAACAACAAACAAATTCTGCAGCAGCAAAAGATTCTCCCTCCAACTAAAATTTCCCATTTGACCTTAAGCACCTTAGAAAATGTTCAATCTTGCCGGCATCCCCTTTCAACTTCTTTTGACTATAAGCAAATAAAAAATGTACCTTAAAATGCAACGAGTTCAACAAATTAAAGCATTCATTTTTCATTTCCTTTCAGTAAAGTCAACGAATACAAGTATTAGACATATCTGAATTACCTTCATAAAACGGCAGCATAGCCCGCATTCATGTTTACCATTCATGAATCCAATAAACCAAATCTGCATAATCATATTAAGAAATTCAACAACTTCGTTTCTAAAATCACAAAAAATAAATCCAGTTTCACTAATGGCCTCAAATCTTCTTTCAGTAATTTATCAAACAAATATCCTGATCAAATAAATCAAAAATGCAGTAAAATAAAGCTTATACATCGCAACACAATCAAGTCTTTGGGCATTTACCAAGTTGCATGCACTTACATGCAATGGAGACTACTTAGAAAACTGCAAATTTCTCATAAAAATTATACCTTGTGGTTTAGATAGTTTTGATGTCTTTCCCGATGTGAACTTGTTAGGAAAATATAATTAAGAAATAATGATGCTGCAAACTTTTTTTTTTCTCTTTATGTAATTCAATAGAATATTACTCACCAAGCAACAATAATCTCTACTATCTACTCAAGCAATTAACAAGCAAAATAATCAAGCAATTCCTAAACAAGAGGCAACACAATTTTTTAATGTAGAAAATCTTTCAATGTGAAGAAAAAAATTATAGGACCTAATCCAGCCAAAAACTTTCACTATTTAGAATAATAGAATTACATGAGATCCTCTCTAGTTCAACTAGAGGCTGCACAAACATTAACAAAATTTAATCTTAGCTTCCACAACAAAAACATGCATCACCAATAAGACGAATTTTAACAATAAATAGAAAAATAGAGAATGAATTTTACTAAGTATTGGTGCTTGAAATAATCAATGGAAAAGGTTTTACATCCAAACCGTTCAATCTGTAGCTCTCGATACCGAAAACAACATACTAAAATTTCAGTCAAATCTGAATAAAATCAACTATCTGATTATCTGACAAAATAGCATCTTTTTTTTTCTGTTTTCTACCATTCATATTACTCTGTTTTCCACTGTTACTATATTAATAGGCCCAGCTATTTTGAAAAACAAAAACTTTCTTTTTTTTAAAAAAAAATAAATGATGCGGGTCCCGAACGAGGAGGACCACACCAACAAAACGAAGACCGGAAATAAGCACGGATATAAGGGTAGAAGAAGCGCTTTCCCCGATAGCCACAGAAAGAGCCGGGGGACCATGAGATTAGGAGGGAAGACTGAAGAAAACAGCCAAAAAAAGGTGACATCTTCGGCCGCCAACTCTTACGTGAAGATAAGATTCAGTACTGCGGCGGTCTATAAGCTGGTGGACTTTGACTCTTTGTAGTCTGTGGTAGATTGGTGGTTACCACTCGGTTTGGACCAAAGTCTGACGGGACCCAGATAAGATGATGAAATTGATGATGGTCCGGGCCCACACGGCTTGATGACTACTTTTAACAAGTTAAAGGAGTCAAAGTATCCTTGTCCCACAAGTCAACCATTTCCACTGGTGTTCTTTTAATGGTTTCAGTTATTGACAGTATCTTGTTTTTTAGAGAATATCAATAAATTTTAAAATCTATTTCATCATCCATAGGTCTTCTAGCCCCATTCTTCGGAAGAAAGTAGTTCACCTAACTACAGAACTACTGATAAAATAATATATTTTTTGGGTTAAGATTGATCATCAAAGTTCAGTCCTTACAACATAGATATCTATTGTATTAAAAGCTAAAAAAAAATTAGATTTCTCAAGTATATGCATCTTTTCCAATGCCAACCAAGCTTAGCTCAATTTTTCGCATCCTTCTGCACTTAGAAGAGCTTCAGGTTTGAACCTCAATGGGGGAATCTATATTATATTTTTGTTTAAAAAAAATATCTGTCTTACAACACATACTTCCTAACATGATTTACATTAATGATAGTACTATGCTAAGTTTATCTTAAAATTATAATAAACTATGCTTGCGCTTGTAATATCCACCATATGTATTGCAAGTGCGAAACACCAGTTATCATGGAACATAAATTGTCTCCACCAAGTTCATTGAGATCTCTTTTTCTCCAAAAAAAAGGAAAAAAAAAAGGATTTTACTGAGATCACAATTTGACAAAAAGAACTTGGCAATCGCCGCATACCACTCATGAGAAGCATTGCATTACATCATATGCCTATTAGAAATGCTCCTGAATTTTTTGTGTTAATAATTCTAAATGCTGAAAGTAATACAATCATATAAATGATTTTCTTTTTTAATCCTTTTCCTTGTTTTCTATATAATTATTCTTTTTTATTTCTTTGTATTATTTCCATGTTAACTTGCTTAAGCCATTTCACCATTCTTAACAGCAGGAAGAACAGTTTCTAGACTTGACACCCACAAATCTAAACAAACATTATACATACCAGATCTCCAGGTTTACCCTATTATTTTTCTCATGAACCTTTAAAATTTAGAACTCATATGGACAGAGCATACATTTTAACATTTCTTTCATGTCAAGAGTCTTCCAGGGTTTTCCAGCACTAGTAATAAAACAATGTATTGAATGATTATGTGAGATGGCTAGTAAACAGTATGTAATTAACAAGAGACTTTCCTGAATAACAAAATCTTTCTATGTCTTTGATTATATCCCTTCTTTTCTGGCAACAAGTATGCAGTTAACTCCAGCAAGTATGAGACTGCAGCATCTGCAAGCTTAATAATTTTTCAGGACCCCAAATAATACATAAGAAGCTCAAACCTGACCTCACCTTAGCAAAAGAAAAAAAAGAGCATAAGCTATCATAGTGCACATTGAAAAAAAAAACAATACAGATAAACAAAACAAGGATATAGCTATTCATTTCCTTTAGAAAAGCTTGGACTTTGCCCCATTTATCCAAAAAGAAAAAAGCTAATATACCACGCCACATAATAAAAGAAATATATATACATGATAAGGAAAAAGATTTCCGGCTTAGAACTGTGCTGATATGATTTGCTTGAAGAAGACTGATTGGTGGCCACCATGATCATTGAACATATGGAGATGCAAGACTCTAGCTAATTTTTCGACAACTTCAACAGTGAAGACAGCACCTCATTCATGTCTGGCCGGTCTTCCGCTGCAAAGCGGGTGCATGATAAGGCCAGTTCGAGGACACCGGCGACCTTTTCTTCCTCAATTTCTGTCACAAGCTCCATGTCATGGTCTACTATCTCTAGAACACTGTCAAGTCCACTTGAAAGTGCATTTTCCACAAACTGCTGCAGTGTTAGGGAGACATCCTTCTCTTCGATCATCCCGGTTGGCCTTCTCTTGGTGAAAAACTCCATCATAACTATTCCAAAGCTAAACACGTCCACCTTCGTCGTCATTCTCTTCATGTATGCAAACTCTTCAAAAAAATATGAACACATGGTTCAGTAGAAGAAGCAAATAATGATGTATGCTCTTAATTTTGATTGTAAATGTCCAGTGATGTTGGCAACATGAGAACATAATTTTATTGATATTTTTCTAAGTAAGAATATACAACTGCTAGTTGTGATCTAAAAAATTGCTGTACTCAAAATATGTACTAAAGCAGTCAAAAGTTAACTTTGTAATTAAGAAGAGTAAAAATGGGTCAGAGATGCATCACCTGGTGCCATGTATCCAATGGTGCCTTGGAACACTGAAGATGTGGATTGCTTGCTTTCATCCAGCAAATGAACACCCAACATGCGGGCTGTACCAAAATCACTCACATGAGCCTCCCAATCTTGATCCAAAAGAATATTCGATGGTTTGAGATCGCAGTGAACAATGGGGAAGTCATAGCCTGAGTGCAAGTAAAGAAGACCATTAGCAACAGAAATACAAACTCGCAGCCTCTCATACAGCGTCCACCTTGATCGATCATGCGCTGAATTGTGTATGATGCTTTCCAAGTTCCCATTCTCCATGAACTCCAGGACTAGTGCTTTTACCTTCCCTGTTTCCCAAGCATAACCCACAACTTTAACCAAATTCTTGTGCCTCAGATGGCTCAAGGTCACTAGCTCCCTGAAGAAACATTTTTCAGACTCAGCAGGAAACTGCTCCAAATTCAGTTTTTTCACTGCTACAACCTGCCCATCAGTTTCCAGCCTGCCTTTATAGACAGTGCTCAAATTGCTACCGCCAATCACATTGTCTTCTCTGAAGAAATCAGTAACGATCTCTAATTCACTTTTGGTGAATCTTTTCAGGCTCGGGATGACCAATGGTTCACACGTATATCCGATGTCTTCTGGGTTTTGCTTTCTATTGCGTCGTTGGCGTCTGATCAGAAACGCAAACACCAACAGCAATAACAGAAAAAGAGATGACAGTATGACAGTAAGTACAAGTGCCTTACGAGAAAATCCATGGTTTTTCTTACTGCATGGAGAAAAGAATTTTGAGCCACAAAGAGCAGGGTTTCCTTCCAAACTAGATAGCTTCAGATTCCTAAATACACCATTTTCTGGAACAGGACCTTCGAACTGATCGAAGGAAAGATTAAGTTGTCTCAAATTTGTAAGGTGAGCTAAGCTCTCTGGAATCCTTCCACTGAACTCGTTGTGAGAAACATCGAGAGAAACAAGGTGCTTCAGATGTCCTATGTTGCTAGGGAGATCTCCTTCCAACTCATTGTTTGAGAGATTTAAGCTTGTAAGCAAGTCAAATTCAGGGAAAATGGTGGCAGGCAGTTGACCTGACAGCATATTAACAGATAGATCGAGCAAGTATAGGTTCTTGCATCCTTTGAGCGCCAACGGAATGCTACCAGATAAGTGGTTGTTTGATATGTCGATAGCTTGGACCATGTTCAGACCCCCAAGCTCATCTGGTATAGAACCCACCAACATATTGTTCGACAGATTGAGATAAATCTGCATGCCTGTCATGCTTGCTATCGCATCCCCTGGAATAGATCCACTTAGGTGATTGTGGGAGAGATCCAATGTCAGCAGCCGCTTAAGACTCTTCATGGCTCTTGGAATGGAACCATTGAGCTTGTTGCCATGTAGATCTAAGTATGAGAGCAATTGAAGATTTGAGATAGCATCTGAAATTGGACCGACAAATCTATTGAGCTGCAACTCTAGATATGTGAGTTGTTTCAGATTGAAAACCTGCTGAGGAATTACACCTTCAAAAGAATTCTCTCCAAGAGAAAGTCCTTGCAAAAGTGATAGCTTTGATAGCTCCAAAGGGATTGGACCAACAAAATTATTCCTGCTAAGCTCTAACATATATAACATGCTAAGATTGCCAATCTCTGATGGAATTGTTCCAGACAGAGAGTTGCCCTGCAACTGTAACCTCGTCAAGCTGGTGAGTCGGCCGATGCCCGAACTCAGCGATCCTGTGAAATTGTTGTGTGCCAAACTGAGAGTAGTGAGACTACTGCAGTTGAAAAGGTCTTCAGGAATAGTTCCAGAGAGTAAGTTGTCTCCAACTGAAAAGAACGTGAGGTTCTGCAACTTTCCCAAGCCCAGAGGTATCCCCCCTGTGAGTCTGTTGGCAGAAATACTAACATTTACCAGATGGGAACAGTTAATGATGCTTGAGGGAATCGGACCACTCAAATAATTGCCAAGAATGATCAACTTCTCCAACTTATAAAGCGATCCAAAGTTCGAAGGAATTGGCCCAGAAAGTGAATTCAAACTCAAAGCCAGATAAGAGAGGTTTGTCAAGTTCATCAGTGATGAAGGAATTTTCCCTGTCAACCTATTCGCATGAAGAGTCAGTGACTGAAGTGAGCTCAAAGCCCCAAGTTCAGAAGGGATCGAACCATTTAAATCATTCTCAGAAAGACCCAAAGAAATTAACGACTTGCAACGAGATAGCGAGGGAGGAATGGTCGAAGATAGCTTATTATCATATAGTCGTAATGCCTGTAACTTAACAAGCTCTCCAAGCTCAGGAGGAATGCTACCAGTAAATCTATTGCTGTAGATATTTAACAGGGTGAGGTTTGTGCAACGGCCTAATTCTGGTGGGATGTGCCCAAGAAACTGATTGTGGAAAAGCTGAAGAATCATCAAGTGAGAAAAGTTTCCAATCTCAGGAGGTATAGTGCCTGACAACTGATTGACACTCAAGTCCAGAGTTTTCATACCTGTCAACTGACCAAATGAAGGAGGCAAAGGACCAACCAAATTATTGATGTAAGCTTGGAATACCTCGAGATGAACTAGATCGCCGATGCACGAAGGAATTGCACCGGTCAAATTATTCGTATCGAGGGCCAAAGCAGACAGTTCTGTGCAGTTGCAGATGCTTTCAGGGATGCTTCCATTGAAGAAGTTGGAGCCCAAGTCCAGCAGCTGAAGATTTTTCAAGCTGCCAAGTTCTGGAGGAATCGAACCAGAGAGATGGTTGTCGTAGAGTGTCAGCCCACCGAGCTGCGACAGCAATCCTAGCTGAGGAGGTACTGGACCATAGAAAGAATTTGAGGAGAAGTCCAGGAGCTGAAGGGTGGAGATGTTTCCAAGGTATGGTGATATGGTGCCTTTAAGTTGCTTCTCAGTGAGAGTGATGGAGATGACGGCATCCGTCGAGGGGTCACAGGCGATCCCAGACCAATTGCAGCGATTTGTGGCGGCACTCCAATCCGCCAGTACCCCGAGTGGGTCATCGGAGATGGAAGCCTTGAAGGCCATCAAGGCCTCAGCTTCGGGATCAGAAGTTGATGCCATGGAACCAACCGGTGTGAAAGAAAGGATACAGAGCAGAACTAGCAAGAGAGCGATTACATTCTGACCGACCGTCATTTTTCCGAAACACAGATGAAGATCGCTTGACGTGATTTGTGTATGGGGAGGATGAAACCTTAAAAAGCTTTCAGCTTTGATTTTTTTTTTTTTTTTTTTTGAAACAAAGATAAAGAGGTCGATATGGCTGGTGTGAAGGGAAGATGAAACCTTATAAAGCTTTCAGCTTTGAAGCATTTTTCTGAAACTAAGATATAGAGGTCAATGAGATCAGTGTGAGGGAAGGGTGAAACCTTAAAAAGCTTTCAGCTTGGAATCCGATGAGACTGGTGTGAGGGGAGGCTGAAGCCTTATAAAGCTTCCAGCTTTGAAGCATTTGACGCCATTCAGTCAAAACAATCTTTTCAAATGCTTCAATACAGTGGCATTAAAGCGTTGACTGCAACAAATATCAACAAATCAAAGAAGAAAAGGATAGCTCATGGCAGCCGAGATTCCCTCGCCCACCGGAAAACCAAGAAGGTACTCTGCCGACATCAAATTAAAAATAAAACCAGTCCCACATTAAAAAAAAAAATGCAGCAGCTTTTACAGCGAAAGACCTCCAAAGGTCCAAACTTTCCAAACTAAATAGCATGTTTCTGCGGGTGCCATTGAAAATTTTTTATAAGCAATAGGATTTGAATTACTTGTTCTATTCACGACACTAGTATATTTTATATATAAATTGAGCCTCTAGATATAGTATAATATAATAATAAAATTTTATTATTATAGAAAAAATACTTGGGATCAAATATAATATGGTACAATGGCAAATTTTTATGATTTGATATAAATATTAAATTTAAATATAACAATCAGATTCCATAATTTTGGAGATTGATCTAAGATTGTACATACAATATGTGGCAACTATAATATCTAATATTGTACATACTATAATAGGTAAGATTGTACATGATTCAAAATCATTCTAGTTTACATTAAAGAACAAAATTTTTGCCAATCTTATCGAAAAGGAAGATCAAATCGGCTTAGAAAAGCGATAGACACTGATCTACTAGTTTTTTTTTTTTTTTTTTGCTACAATGGATGACTCACACACTTCTAGTGTGAATACATTCAAAAAATTTAAAAGATAACAAGTCACAGAGTGCTATAGGCAACTCCCCCTCACTAACCCATAAGGGCCCCCAAAGTGGTCAGCCACATATGAGGCCACCCAATTCGCAGCTCCATTAGCCTCTCTATATATATGCTTGGTATGGAAAGTGATGTCTTCACCAATCATGGCCCAAATATCCAGGAGCAAGGGGTGGCACCCAACCACGCCGCTAGTGCTCCTTAGATTCAGCCAATCACCGCCATCGAGTCACCATCGAGCAGGACTGCGCTGGCCCATAGAACATGCCAGGCTTGACACAGACCGACCTAAACTGCCCTCAACTCCACCTCTGGAGCAGAAATATCAAAGATTTGGCACCACTAGCAACAACCACCCTAAAGTCCGAGCCTATGATGACGAAGCCTGCACCACCCCTCCTTCCACCATCTAGCACGCATCCGTCAAAATTGACCTTGAGGAAGCTCGAAAGTGAGGGCTCCCAGGTGAAGAATACTGTCGTGGCGCTACAAGAGCAGATGTAGAGCTCCAGATGCCCCGAGTTATCAAATATCTGTCTAATGGACCTACATGGGTGATCTCTATGGCATGTGCCCGAGCCCACTCCATGACGAACATACACCTGCTCTGTCCAAAAATCTAAACATTCCTGGCTAGCCAGATATTGTAAGTCGTATAAGTTGCCACAATGGTCACATGTCGGGTCTGAGAGGTAGTGGCACATAGTATGAGCGCTTGAGTGAAGGAGCCCGAATGGCACCGAACATCCGACGAGATATCGACGAGCCTCCAAATCCTCATAGCTCACTCACACTGAAACAGAGCGTGATCCACAGTCTCATCCACCTGGCAACCAGGGCACTGAGGTTGCATGCCCAGTCTTCGTCCGCTCAGAGCATCGATCTCGTCGGCAACCAGCCCCAAGCCATCTTCCAAAAAAACAACCTGTGGGTCATCTAATCCACAAAAGTACGACTTCTGGTTTGTTTTTAGAGAACAAAATCTCGTTCACACACGATGGAGACAAAGGCGGCTAGGGTCTATCACCAACTAGTGGGCATGGGAGGGACCGCCCACCGCATCCCGCCGGGAATTGCTCCAAGAAACGGCCGAATGGTGACAGCTTGGTCTTCCAGATCCCCACGCCCCCATATGGGAATGGGAATGCAGTGGATGAGGAGGGATTATGGAAGGAAGTAATGGGCTCAACCAAAAGGACCAAAAGGACAAGAACAGCCGAGAGATGGATAAATGGTGGAGTTATCACTTCTTGGAACGTAATCACCATTCCACAGCTCATCGTTTGGTGGAGCAGGCAGGTATGTCGGCACTTTGGAGCATTTTTACTTATTTAGATCTCATACTATTGACTCCTACTGGAGGTTGCACTGAAAAATGTATCCAAAACAATGTCATAATTCTTAACCTTTGAATTGCCTTATCATGTAGTTGCGTCTGGAAAGACCAATAAATGAGCTTTCAAGAATTCATTATTGCAAGGATGTCATAGCAAGTGGGAATTAGTGTTGATTGAGGAGAATGGCTGGATCAGTAGGTTTGCCAAATGGCAAGGTTTGGCTTGACTCAATAATGGAGTCATTCACCAAGGAGGTAACCGATCTAGATTGAGTAGAATTTAGATTTGGGTTGTAGCTTGGTCAACTTATATAGAAAGTTTTGCTGAGCAAGCATGTTTTTGAATTTTGAAAACTGATCTAATTGGCTTGATTGTTATTATGTTGACCCAACTTGATTCTAACCCAGCTTCGATGCATCATGAAATACCAAATGGCATTTACAATTATTTGACTGTATCAAATGACTTAATTACGACAACCTCTATATTTTTATAAATGTGAAGATATGTTTTTTTTTTTGTGTGTAGAAGTTTGATATGTATATTTTATAGCTTAAAAACTCATCAAGTCGACTCGTAACTCCACCGAGTTAACTCAACTCGACAAGTCTTTGAGATATTTTTTAAGGCTAGGCTAGTTTGCTCTCGAGCAATGCCACGATTCCAAATTTTATTGTGATTGTCATAAAAGTAAAACACCATGTCCTCAACTATTCCTTCTCATACTAGCAACTAAGAGGAATCATGACACTCGGACTAACCATAAAATACCATGAGAAATCATTTTCAAAACTTATTTTATTTCTCTAAAAATCCGTAAAATAGTGCATGAAGATTGACAATGAAGATAGTATTTTGACAAAACTTTGTGCTACTCTCTATTTTCATGTTTACTATTTCTTGAAAGCAATATGTATCCGCATTTAAAAGCTATAAAGATTTGAATGACAATTTCGGAAAACTAAAAGCTTTTGTTCCTCATGCTGCTTTGTCGGATTCATTTTTCTTCTTGAATTTTAAGAATAAAAACAAAAAATAAAAGCAATGCCGAGAGAACCCTAAAATTTCTAATCTAAGCTTATTCCCAACTTTTTGGTTAAGTGCAAGATTTCTCATGTACCTTCTATTACAAGTCTCATTGCAGCTTTAACTGGATTCCACATGCTCAGAGTTAGTCGTGCCGATCACGCAAATGTTAATGTGACAATTAACTACCTTGTAGTTATTTTTGCAAGCCTAATCTAGGCTGGTTCAAAGTGTGCCTTCTATTTTGTTTGGCTTAGTTGGAGATATATCACCCATTTTCAAAATGTGCAGTGACACCACCCTGCCCACTTTTGAAAACAAGGTCGTTCGGCGTTCATGACATGCAGGGAGGTGGCAATTTGTTGAACGTGACGTTGCCAAGCTTTAACTCCCCAGTTTTCAGACAATATGTCTTCTCGAAGAACAAGAAAGCAAAAAGAAGCATCAAGGGATGGATAACAATACCAACCAAAAATTTCTAAGATCTATTTGGATGGTTGGACTGAAAATTTCATTAGATTCATGAGTTAGACCGATACAATCAGCAAAATTAGAGAATTACAGGCCATACTAGATCTATATTCATAAATGCTCAAAAATGTCACGCCCCAAATCCGGATCATGACACGGCCGTGCTATTGCTATCTTATGCACACAATAACACGAAGCCACATAAAATAAAAATAAATAGTTTCATTTACTAATGTCATAACATTAGTGAAGAAGTTGGAACAGTACAGAGCTTCTAAAATCTGATTATTACATAACATTTTCAATTACCCCAACCCTGAATAACATCAAGCTCCCTGCTCCTAGTGGTCTTAATCATCTGTAGGAAAAAAGTAGATAAAAAGGTATGAGCTACACAGCTCAGTAAGTAACCAGGTACTATCTTATTGGATCAAGTACAATTATGCCAATGTAGTGATTAAAATAAAACATTTTATAGATGATATACACAAATCAGGTCATAAAGCAATGCATGTTCTATCCATAAAAGTTCATAATCATGATAATGCAAGTCATATAAAAATATTGCCATTTATCCATACTTTATAAAACATACTCTCAGACGGATGTGCTGCTATGGTCACTATAATCCCGTGACAGGGCGTGTTAATCTTAGTCGACTAATTCTGTTATTCGTTACTGTTACGGGGGAAATAAGCCGCCATGCCCCACGTGACCGGCACGCGCGCCCAGGAAGACTACAGCTGCCCTTTGATCCAGCAATCCGACCCCGAGTCGGACATCCTCGGCTCCGCAGCCCGACCCCGAGTCGGCTGCCCCTTGATCCAGCAATCCGACCCCGAGTCGGATATCCTCGGCTCCGCAGCCCGACCCCGAGTCGGCTGCCCCTTGATCCAGCGCTCCGACCCCGAGTCGGAGATCTCTTGATAACGACAGGCTATTCCCCAGAGGCACGCCGCGGCCTCCTGCTCCACTACTCCCTGCAACGGCTGTATCCGATGCTGCTCCACGATCTCCTGCATCAGCCGTACAAAGCGGAGCCCCACTATGCCCTGACGTGGCCGTACCCGGTGCTGCTCCACGACGCCCTGTAACGGCCATGTCAGTGGCCACACCATCGTGCCCCACGATAACGAACCCCCCTGAGAGACCCCCCAGCCAGGTATATATGCGGCTGGGGGGAGAAAGGGGGGAAGTGAGCAATATCTCCCAGAGCACTCTCTTACTTGTGATTATCACCTCTCCTCCTCCTCCAATCTCCTCTGACTTGACCGTCGGAGGGCCATCACCACCCTGGTGGTGGTGCAAGGCTTGTTTGCAGGTTTCTTGGCGGAAGGTGGAGCGCAACCAACACCAACCAAGACAACTCAGACGGAACCCCGTTCACACCGCAGTGCCAATCGTTCTCGGTTTGGACCACCAGCAACAGTTGGCGCTAGAGGAAGGGCCCGAATCTTAGAACGATCGTAATGGCACGGCGAGGTGGTCGTGGAGCTTCCAATGCTTCCGGTCGCGGAGCCTCTCGCGCCTTCGGCCGAGAGGCTGCTGCGTCCCCAACGCACTCTCAGCAGCACTCCACCGCCCCTTCTCCCATTCAGACGGTCGAAGCTGCTCAGTTCGACCAGCTAGCCCAGCAGGTTCGCACCCTCGCGGAGGCAGTGCAGAATCTGCAGGGTGTGATCTCTCGGGTGCCGCAACGGGCTCAGGAGCCGCTGCCCCCCGAGCACTCGCCTCTTCCTCACAACCCGCGCTCCTTCCTCTCCCATGGAGAGGAGCGCCGGCGCGAGGAGGATTCTCGAGTGCGGTCCATTCTGCCAGGACCTTCTCATCGGAGCTGTGCGGGGTACGAGAGGCGGACCCGGGCGCGTTCTCAGACACCCCAGTCCTCGAGGGGCCCGCACTCCAGTCGGTCCCCCTCGCGCCGCTCCTTGTCCCCCACCCACCGGTCGCGCTCCCTGGACCGGCGGGTGGACGATCTCCACAGACAACTCCAGGTCCTGAAGGGCCACTCCAAAGATCCCTTCGCTGACTTGGAGATCTCCTCCCAGCCGGCGCTTGCCTCGAGGATCCTGCGGACCCCGAACCCGCCGGGGTTCAAAATGCCGGCGATCGAACCCTACGACGGGGCGGCGGACCCGCGGGACCACGTGGAGAGTTTCAGGACTCTTATGCTCCTCCATGGAGCATCGGATCCGCTCCTCTGCAAGGCCTTCCCGGCGACCCTCCGTGGCCCGGCAAGGGCATGGTTCGCCGGCCTGGAGGCTAACTCCATCCAGTCCTTCGACCAGTTCACCCGCTTCTTCATCAGCCATTTCGCCGTCAGTAGCAGGCGGCGACTGGTCTCCGACTCCCTCTTTGATGTCCGGCAAAACGAGGGAGAAAGCCTGCGGGATTATCTCACTCGCTTCAACAAGGCTACACTGGAGGTCCGGAACCTGAGCCAGGAAGTGGCTCTCTCAGCCCTGAAGCGTGGCTTCCGGAAGGGCAGACTCACCTTCTCCCTGGACAAACGCCTGCCGCGGAGCTTCCCGGAGCTGTTATCTCGGGCAAACCAGTATGCAGACGCCGAGGAGGCAGCCTCCCACCGGAACAAGGAGGCCGCCGAGGCCCCTCTAAAGCCCGGGAAGAAAAGGCGAAAAGAGGCACCCCAGAGGAGGAGCCCGACGCCTCAACGCCGGCGCAGAAGCCCGTCACCAGCAAGGAACCACGGCGCCACACGCCCTCGTTCTCCGCACCGACGCTTCAACCGGTACACCCCACTCCTGGCCCCCCGGGCCCAGATCCTCATGGAGGTCAAGGGGCGGGAGGACCTCCCGGTCCCGAGGCAGATGAAGAAGATCCCTGGGAGGAGGCCTTCTCGGGCGTACTGTGAGTACCACCGAGACCACGGCCACGATACCGAAGACTGCTTCTAGCTTCGGGACGAGATCGAGGCTCTCATTCGCCGAGGGCGTCTCGGTCGATATGTAAACGACCGACGTCCCCCGGCAGACCCGCGTCCGGCCGACCCGGCCCCTCAGGAGCCTCGGGAGCAGAATCGACCCGTTGCGGGAGTGATCCACACCATCACTGGGGGCTGCTCTCGGCCCGTGAGGAACGCAGGGGGCTCGGCGGAAGCATCAGGAGTGGCCGTCGCGAAGAGGCAGCGGGTCGGAAATGTAATCACTTTTTGTGATGAAGATGTAAAGGGGGTTCAGACTCCCCACGATGACGCCATGGTGATCTCTCTCACTATGGCGAACTATGATGTAAGGCGTGTTCTTGTGGATAGTGGAAGCTCAGCTGATATTTTGTATTATGAGGCCTTCCAAAAGATGAGCTTGTCCCGACAATTGTTGCACAAAACATCCACCCCCCTCATAGGATTCACTGGAGACGCTATCTCGGCCGAAGGTGTCATTGAGCTGCCTGTGACTGCGGACGTTGCACCCGCAGAAGCCACGGTGCGACTCGGGTTCTTGGTCGTCCGTGTCCCCTCGGCCTACAACGCTATCCTCGGACGACCCGGACTGAACGCCCTTCGCGCGGTGGTTTCTACCTACCATTTGCTCATGCGGTTCCCCACGGCGGCCGGGATTGGAGAGGTCCGAGGTGACCAACCAACCGCACGGCAGTGTTTCCTAGCAACTCTCAAAGGGAAGAAGCCCATGGAGGCCCTAAGCGTCGAGTCCCTTGACGCCAGAGACGAAGTGGCCTTGCGGCACGGGGAGCCGGCCGAGGGCGTAATCGAAGTTCCCCTCGAAGAAGGCCGCCCGGACCGCACGGTCCGGGTCGGAGCCAACCTCGACTTGGAAGCTCGGCTCCGGTTAGTGGAATTCCTCCGAGCCAATGCTGATGTGTTTGCCTGGTCGGCGGCCGATGTACCTGGGATCGACCCGGAGGTCATTTCTCACGCCCTCAACGTCGACCCGACCCACCGACCAGTAAAGCAAAAGAAGAGACACTGTGCCCCGGATCGGATCCGGGTGGTCGACCAGGAGGTAGACAAACTCTTGGAGGCAGGTTTTATAAGGGAAGTGAGCTACCCCGAGTGGCTGGCAAACGTCGTACTTGTCCGGAAGGCGAGCGGGAAGTGGAGGATGTGCGTCGACTACACCGACCTGAACAAGGCGTGCCCCAAGGATAGCTTTCCGCTCCCGCGAATAGACCAACTGGTCGACGCGACTTCCGGATATCAGCTGCTGTCTTTCATGGACGCCTTCTCCGGCTACAACCAAATAATGATGGCTCCACAGGACGAGGAGAAAACGGCCTTCATAACAGACAGGGGGCTGTACTGTTACAAGGTAATGCCCTTCGGTCTGAAGAACGCTGGCGCTACTTACCAGCGCCTCGTCAATAAAATCTTCAAGGAGCAGATCGGCCGAAACATGGAGGTGTACGTGGACGATATGCTGGTAAAGAGCCGCCATGCGGATCAGCACATTGCGGATCTGGAGGAGACCTTCGCCACCTTGCGGAAGTTTCGTATGAAGCTAAACCCAGCGAAGTGCGCCTTTGGTGCTTCGGCCGGGAGGTTCCTCGGCTTCATTGTCAACCAGCGGGGGATCGAGGCCAACCCGGACAAAATCAAGGCCATCCAAGATATGTCCCCTCCGACCAAAGTGAAGGAGGTTCAGGAGCTCGCTGGGAGGGTCGCCGCGCTCGGACGATTTGTGGCAAAATCGGCCGAACGCTGCCAACCGTTCTTCAAGGTGTTGAAGCGCCCGAAAGACTTCCTCTGGACGGCTGAATGTCAAGTGGCGTTCGACCAGCTCAAGGAGTACATGGCGTCTCCTCCCCTGCTGTCCAAGCCGCAAGAGGGGGAGATGCTCTACCTTTACCTGGCGGTCTCCCCAACCGCAGTCAGCGCAGTACTGGTTCGGGAAGAGGCAAAACTTCAGAAGCCCGTGTACTACACCAGCCGAGTCCTCCGGGATGCCGAGACGCGGTACACGAAGGCTGAAAAGATCGCCTTCGCGCTGCTGACTGCGACCAGGAGGCTTCGCCCCTATTTCCAGGCTCATTCTGTCACCCTTTTGACCGATCAACCACTGCGGCAGATCCTCAGCAATCCTGAGAATGCGGGACGGCTGGTGAAGTGGGCAGTAGAACTTGGTGAGTTCGACATCCGCTACCAGCCCCGGCCCGCCATCAAGGCCCAGGTGCTCGCGGACTTTCTCGCTGAGTGCACTGTGCAGGAGGCGGAACCTAGGCCGCCGGAAACACCCAGCCTCGATCTCCCGATCTGGACGCTCCACATTGACGGGTCGTCGAACCCTGAAGGTGGAGGGGCTGGGCTGGTCCTTACCAATCCCGATGGAGTGATAGCCGAGTATGCCTTGAGGTTCGGATTTTCAGTGACCAACAATGAGGCGGAGTACGAGGCCCTAGTCACGGGACTCAAACTCGCCAAGGAGCTCGGCATCCGGCGTCTGAAGGTCTTCACCGACTCCCAGCTGGTGGTCGGGCAGGTTCGAGGGGAGTTCGAGGCACGGAGCCCGACCATGCAGAGCTACGTCCGGAAGGTGCAAGCACTCATTCCCGACCTCGGCAGTATTGACATTCAGCAGGTCCCAAGGAGCGAAAATGCTAGGGCCGACAGGTTGTCCCGCTTGGTGGGCGCTGAGGCACACAACTTGTCAAGGGCGATATACCTGGAGACCCTAGATGCCCCGAGCATCGGCGAGGCTGAAGCGGTAATGGCAATTGATCCGGAACCATCTTGGATGGACCCGCTTGTAGCTTACCTCGCCGAAGGGATCCTCCCCGAAGATGAAGATCAAGCTCGGCGACTTGTTATGAAGTCCGCCCACTACGTACTCTACGAAGGGAGGCTGTATCGGACCTCGTTCACCGCCCCCCTCTTAAGGTGCCTCCGCCCTTCGGAAGCGGCTTACGCCCTCAGCGAAGTCCACGAAGGCATCTGCGGATCGCACCTGGGGGCTAGGTCCCTGGCACATAAGATCATGAGGCAAGGCTACTATTGGCCGACCTTATTGGAAGACTCAAAGGATCACGTACGGAAATGTGACGCCTGCCAGCGCCACGCCAACATCCAGAGAGTCCCCTCTGTTCCCTTGGCGCCAATCACCGCCCCCTGGCCCTTTGCACAGTGGGGAATGGATATCCTCGGACCATTCCCCATCGCTTCGGCCCAGCGGAAATTTTTGATTGTCGCCATCGACTACTTCACCAAGTGGGTGGAGGCAGAGCCACTGGCCACCATCACGGAGGCGCAAGTCCGGAAGTTCGTAAAGAAGAACATCATTGTCCGATTTGGGGTACCTCGGGTCCTCATCTCGGATAACGGTCGACAGTTTGATAACAAGCATTTCCGAGACTTTTGCGAGGAGTTCGGGATCGAACATCGGTTCACGTCCGTGTCGCATCCCCAAACCAACGGCGAGGCCGAGGTCACAAATCGGACAATCCTCCAAGGTATCAAAGCGCGGATCGGACGGACGGGGCAAGCTTGGGTCGAGGAACTCGAGAATGTCCTTTGGGCGTATCGGACCACGCATCGGACTCCTACCGGGGAGACGCCTTTCAGCCTAACCTATGGCACGGAAGCCGTTGTCCCCGTAGAGCTCGGACTTCCCTCACCTCGGGTAGCCGCACACCGACCCGAGGCCAACTCGGAGCAACTCCGAGGGAACCTGGATCTCTTGGAAGAAGCAAGGGAAATGGCGCAGGTTCGGATGGCAATGTATCAGCGGAGGGTGGCCCGATATTACAACTCCAAAGTCCGACCGAAGCTTTTCAGAATTGGAGATCTGGTGCTGAGGCGAGCTAAGGCATCTCAACCTACGGAAGGTGGGAAGCTAGCGCCGAATTGGGAAGGCCCGTATAAAGTTCGTTGGGTAAACCGACCTGGCTCCTACCAGTTGGAAGCCCTAGATGGCCAAGAAATTCCAAGGGGCTGGAATTCCGCTAACCTGCGGATGTATTACCAGTAGAACAACAAGGCCAGAAAGACAATTTGAAAAGGTGCAACACTTTTCATTTCAATAATTTCTGGTTACAATGGCGTGCTCGTGTGATTACAAGGAATTCCCAGAGGGAAATTAGGGAGTAAAGAAAGCAAAGAAGAGGTGGAGAATCCGTGGAGCTGAGGACCGAGGATCCCAAACCCTCAACCCAAAGCAGCTGCAATCCCACCGGAAGTGGGTGCTTCTAACCGGAGGCGCCATCCAGCACCTCACCAAAAAAACGAGGAGCCGCCGCAGAAGAAGCTCCCGCTGCCCCCAGGGGAACGCCGCCTCCAAAGGATATTCCCATCCTCCCCAGTGGTAGGAAAGAGAAGGAATACGAGGGGGAAGAGCATATGGAGGCGCGGTCCCGGACTGAGCGTCTGGTGCAGAGCTCGATCGGGAGGCTGAACTTCAAGGAGGGGAGATGTGATCCCGGATGAAACGCCTAGAGCGGAGTTCCGCCGGGAAGACCCTCCTTGTTGATCCCAGATGAAACGGCTAGTTGGCTGAAGTCGCAAGGGGAGCGTCTCCCCTTTCCTTCAACAGGAGTCTCTCAGTCATATGCCAAGGAGGAGGTCCGCGATCCATGGCAACCTGAACAGCTCCGGCTTGGCAAACTCCATCGTACCTGCACCTGTATTTATAGCCAAACTGCGGCCCCCTGGTCGTTCCGATGCGGGTGGCTCCAATAAATGCAGGCGCATTGAAACCGGAGCCGTTCCGGCTCCCGAGGCGTATCTCCCCGCGATTTCCTAAGCGTCATTCTCCTTAAACCGCATTCTTTGCGCAGGACAATCCGGGTGTCATGTACCCCTAGGTCCACATATCTCCGCTCGCGCCCAGGCCGTATCCTCCTCGAAGAACCCGCGTATCGCGGCCGCTCAACTAACACTCCTCGCAAGCAGCAGCTGGCGATCCGATTTCCCAGGTAACGCATTAATTAGCGTTTAATGCCCTTCTCGTGTTCCCCCAGGCAACGCTTAGAGAAAAGGAGAAACATGACCGCGGCTGGCCACGGAGAAACCCCGTCGGGCAGCGAGCGACAAGCGCACGACCAGCGAGCGGAATTTCCCGAGGCTCGGCCCTCGGATGCCTGGCTAGCCCGATGATCATCCCGGGAGCAGACTAGCCGGAAGCCCCGACCGGTCGCCTCGGCTTGCGCCAGCCTTGGCCGACCAACGAGTGGAATGTCCCGAGGCTCGGCCCTCGGATGCCAGGCTAACCCGATGATCATCCCGGGAGCAGACTAGCCTGAAGCCCCGACCGGTCGCCTCGGCTTGCGCCAGCCTTGGCCGACCAACGAGTGGAATGTCCCGAGGCTCGGCCCTCGGATGCCAGGCTAACCCGATGATCATCCCGGGAGCAGACTAGCCTGAAGCCCCGACCGGTCGCCTCGGCTCGCGCCAGCCTTGGCCGACCAACGAGCGGAATGTCCCGAGGCTCGGCCCTCGGATGCCAGGCTAACCCGATGATCATCCCGGGAGCAGACTAGCCTGAAGCCCCGACCGGTCGCCTCGGCTCGCGCCAGCCTTGGCCGACCAACGAGCGGAATTTCCTGAGGCTTGACAACCCTCGGATGCCAGGCTAACCCGACGATCATCCCGGGAGCAGACTAGCCTGAAGCCCCGACCGGTCGCCTCGGCTTGCGCCAGCCTTGGCCGACCAACGAGCGGAATTTCCTGAGGCTTGACGGCCCTCGGATGCCTGGCTAGCCCGATGATCATCCCGGGAGCAGACTAGCCGGAAGCCCCGACCGGTCGCCTCGGCTTGCGCCAGCCTTGGCCGACCAACGAGTGGAAGGTTCCGAGGCTCGGCCCTCGGATGCCAGGCTAACCCGATGACCATCCCGGGAGCAGACTAGCCTGAAGCCCCGACCAGTTGCCTCGGCATGCGCCAGCCTTGGTCGACCAACGAGTGGAATTTCCTGAGGCCTAACCCTCGGATGCCTGGCTTGGCGCCGGAAGAATTTCCTGAGGCCTAACCCTCGGATGCCTGGCTTAGCGCCGGAAGAATTTCCCGAGGCCTAACCCTCGGATGCCTGGCTTAGCGCCGGAAGAATTTCCTGAGGCCCAACCCTCGGATGCCTGGCTTAGCGCCGGAAGAGTTTCCTGAGGCCTAACCCTCGGATGCCTGGCTTAGCGCCGGAAGAATTTCCTGAGGCCTAACCCTCGGATGCCTGGCTTAGCGCCGGAAGAGTTTCCTGAGGCCTAACCCTCGGATGCCTGGCTTAGCGCCGGAAGAATTTCCTGAGGCCTAACCCTCGGATGCCTGGCTTAGCGCCGGAAGAATTTCCCGAGGCCTAACCCTCGGATGCCTGGCTTAGCGCCGGAAGAATTTCCTGAGGCCCAACCCTCGGATGCCTGGCTTAGCGCCGGAAGAGTTTCCTGAGGCCTAACCCTCGGATGCCTGGCTTAGCGCCGGAATAATTTTCTGAGGCCTAACCCTCGGATGCCTGGCTTGGCGCCGGAAGAATTTCCTGAGGCCTAACCCTCGGATGCCTGGCTTAGCGCCGGAAGAATTTCCCGAGGCCTAACCCTCGGATGCCTGGCTTAGCGCCGGAAGAATTTCCTGAGGCCCAACCCTCGGATGCCTGGCTTAGCGCCGGAAGAGTTTCCTGAGGCCTAACCCTCGGATGCCTGGCTTAGCGCCGGAAGAATTTCCTGAGGCCTAACCCTCGGATGCCTGGCTTAGCGCCGGAAGAGTTTCCTGAGGCCTAACCCTCGGATGCCTGGCTTAGCGCCGGAAGAATTTTCCGAGGCCTAACCCTCGGATGCCTGGCTTAGCGCCGGAAGAATTTCCCGAGGCCCAACCCTCGGATGCCTGGCTTAGCGCCGGAAGAGTTTTCTGAGGCCTAACCCTCGGATGCCTGGCCTAGCGCCGGAAGAATTTCGGGAGCCAGGAGTCAGCAAGACGCTACCGAGAGTTAAAAGAAAAAGAAGGACGAAGGCGAGATGAAGAAACATTCAACTTGCATTAATTTTCATTGTTTCAGGGCCGAGGCCCATACAATTTGGCAAAACCCCGATATACAAAAAAAAAAGAGAAGACAACGAAAGGTACAAGAGGTCAGCTTGGAGGAACTCCCGGGTCGGGAACGTCGGGCTCGTCCGCAGGAGGTAGGGAAGCAGCAGGAGAACCAGCAGGCAATGGCGCCGGAGAGGAGTCGAGAAGGGAAATCTCGCTCAGGTCAACTTCGGGGTACTTAGCCGACACCCTTGCCAGGCCCTCCTCGAAGCCTAAGATAAAGGCTTCAGCCCCCGCGTCCGACGCGTCACGGACAAACTCGTCGGACTGACGATAGGTCTGTACTGCCTCCGACATATCATGAGCGAACTCGGCGGACTGGCGATAAGCCTCTACCGCCTGACGCCCGATTTCCGCACTCCTCTCGGCCAGCGCCGCCTCTGCCCGCTCCATAATCTGGGCTTTCGCCTCCAAGACCTTCGCCACAATCCGGCCTTCCGCCTCGGTGGAGACCCTCAGCAGCTCAGCCCGAGCCTCCTTGTGCTTCGCTTCGGCAGCAATGCGAGCAGCCTCAGCCTCCGTCAGGCGCGAATGAAGCTCCTGATCGCTCGCACGGGACTTCTCCAAGGCCGACTCCAATTCGCCCAGCTTAGCTTCAAGAGACCGGGTTCGGTTGCGGGCGTTGTCGGCTGACCGCTGGGCCTTCTCCCACCTCTCCCGGTAGTCGGCAGCCTTCCGGGACTGCTTCTCGGCCCGCTCATCCGCCTTCTTGACCTCGCCCTCGAGACCCGAGACAACCTTGAGCTGCTCCTGAGCCTCCAACAGTTGCTTCTCGAGGGCAGCAAAGCCGAGTGCCCGCTCTTCGGCCTCCCGGAGCCTCGCCTCGAAGTCCCCGGTCGTCCTGCCTGCCACAGCCTGGCCTCCCTTTTCCACTGCTTTCAGCCGGTCCTCGGCCTTCGCCAGAAGCCCCGCCTGTTCCTTGTAGCACTCCTCCAGACGGATCATGTACTGGGCGAGCTAAGAAATAGGAAAAATAAGGGAGTCAGGCGGAGAACAACAGAGCCAATAAATGGTGAAAAGCGGCCAGAAGAACACTCACCGACATGAGACAGACACAGCTGGCAGCCCCAACGTCAGAGACCTCCAACTCCCGGACCCGCCGACGGTCCTTCTCCAGCAGCACTGTTTCGATGAGATTTCGGGCGCCATCGGTAGTGAAGGCAGACCCCGATTTCTCCCCAGAGCCGGACGGTGGTTCTGCAGCCTTACCCCTATCCATCGCCTGGGGAAGAGTCCGGCCGATCGCGCTCGGGGCGGGGGTCACCCCAGGAATTGATAGGGTCCCGCTCGGTCGGGGCCTCGGCGCGTCCCTCCTCGAGTCATCAGGAGCCGACCGAGTCGAAGGCCGGGTCGGGGACCGATCGCGCCCGACCCGTCCGTCTCGGGCAGGCTCGGATGATACCTCCGGAGTAGCGGCAATCTTACCACCGGAGGGCTGATACAGCGTCAGCTGCCGGTCCGTGCCCACGACGTCTCCCTGATCGGTGGGCCCGGACTCGTCGGTCGGCGTCGGAGGCACCTCCTTACGGGACTTCTTCGCCGGTGGGGCCCCGCTCGGAAGAGCTCGTTTCCTCCTCTGGGCTGCTTCCAGCAGGGACGCCCTACCAACAGCCTTTGTCTTCACCGACCGCATGACGTCGTCGATCTCTGCAAAAAGGACGGGATAGTCGGAGACGGAGAAACCAAAGGAAAGAACGGGACGAAAGAAGGGAAAAAGTCAAGAAAGAATCGGTGGCGGACTCACGGTCGGTGGGGACCGAGCTCAGACCGACATTCACCAAAGTATCCTCGGAAATAAGGCGGGCCACCGGGGGGAGCTGGCCCTCGGCAACCAACCCCTTCAAGGCGGCCAAGCCATCGGACTCCTCCCTTGACAGTCTCGATAGGCCGATCGGAGACTTCATCGGGGTCTCCCAGGTCGCCCTGATTTCCCAAGAGGGATCTGCATCAACAAAAAAGAAGCGCTCCTTCCATTTGTGAATGGAGGTAGGAGCCTCCTTGACAAGGCCGCATCCTCGCCGCGCTGCGAAGCACCACCACCCTTTGTCCTGGGGGTGGCCGCTCAGGCTGTAGAACTCCCAAAAAAACATTCAGGGTGGCGGGGATCTCGTGCATACGGCAGAGAACCTGGAAGACCGTCAGGGCCCGCCACGAGTTCGGCACCAGTTGCGTCGGTGCCACTCTTAAACCCCGTAGCACCTGCATGACCAAGTCCGAAGGGGGAAAGCGGAACCCGGCCTGGAGAATGCCCTCATTGATGGCGATCTTCCCTGGAGGAGGATGGGACATCCTCTCCTCAGGCCCCGGGAGCGTGGCGTTGCAGGCCTCGGGAAGGTGGTACCGAGCCACGAGTCTGTCTAAGTCTGTGGCGACCAGCTCCGACTTAATTTGGTCTGCTCTCACTTCGCCCATTCCTAATGGCCAATAAACCTACGGTCAGGACGGGGACAGGAAGGGGGGAAAGACCGGAGCGACTGGAGTACACTAGTATAAGAGGGGAAAGTATGGAGAGCCCTAAGTAGAAGAATGGGGAAAACTCACCGGAAAAGATGTAAGAACGGCTCCGAGAGCGCCAAAGGAGAAACAAGTGAACAGTCCGACGGCAGCAACAGCAGCGCAAAGGGGAAACTTGAAAATATCTGTAAAGAAGAAGACGGACGGGGAAAGGCCCCCGATTAAATAGGCGGAAAGGCAAGTGACGCCTCGATGACGCCAGAGGACGCCTGGCTGCCGAAGGGTCGCTCGCGCCCCAAAGGCGAATCGACACCATTAAGGAAGGATGTCCGCCGAAATCCTCAGACTGCCAGGTCAGCAATAACCGCCATACGCCATAAAAAGGGCGGGGAGCTCGAAGCGCGCGCGCCTCTCCGAGGAACGGCGGCAATCCCGAAACATCACTCCCTTCACCTGTTCCCCTTCTGGTTCCAGGCTCGGAAGTGGGGGGCTACTGTTACGGGGGAAATAAGCCGCCATGCCCCACGTGACCGGCACGCGCGCCCAGGAAGACTACGGCTGCCCTTTGATCCAGCAATCCGACCCCGAGTCGGACATCCTCGGCCCCGCAGCCCGACCCCGAGTCGGCTGCCCCTTGATCCAGCAATCCGACCCCGAGTCGGATATCCTCGGCTCCGCAGCCCGACCCCGAGTCGGCTGCCCCTTGATCCAGCGCTCCGACCCCGAGTCGGAGATCTCTTGATAACGACAGGCTATTCCCCAGAGGCACGCCGCGGCCTCCTGCTCCACTACTCCCTGCAACGGCTGTATCCGATGCTGCTCCACGATCTCCTGCATCAGCCGTACAAAGCGGAGCCCCACTATGCCCTGACGTGGCCGTACCCGGTGCTGCTCCACGACGCCCTGTAACGGCCATGTCAGTGGCCACACCATCGTGCCCCACGATAACGAACCCCCCTGAGAGACCCCCCAGCCAGGTATATATGCGGCTGGGGGGAGAAAGGGGGGAAGTGAGCAATATCTCCCAGAGCACTCTCTTACTTGCGATTATCACCTCTCCTCCTCCTCCAATCTCCTCTGACTTGACCGTCGGAGGGCCATCACCACCCTGGTGGTGGTGCAAGGCTTGTTTGCAGGTTTCTTGGCGGAAGGTGGAGCGCAACCAACACCAACCAAGACAACTCAGACGGAACCCCGTTCACACCGCAGTGCCAATCGTTCTCGGTTTGGACCACCAGCAACAGTTACCAACTTTAACCCGTTGGCAGAGGGCCTGTTATTCTTTGGATGCTAGCTCCAGGGTGTCGACTGGCCTCTATTTCTAGAGGTGGTCATAGCTATCTGAGAGTTCATAAATCATATTCTTTTTCTTTCATAAATCATAATCATCATAAATAGGTTTGAAAATGATAAATGGCATTATATAATTTAAAATGCATAAACATGCCTCAAATATCATTTTTCATACAGTTTAACATAATCATAATTTCATAACTCATACATCATCAAATATTCATGAAGGATGCTCTTTAATCAAATTCATGTATCACATGCAATCATATACTTGATCCTAATTTTGAGGAAAATATATCATAAGCAATACATTTTCATAATGATGAATAAACAGTAATTTAAAAACTTTAAGATCAGTGCCAAGGTTACTTACTGCAATATGCTTTCCAATTTCTTACGTCCGAGTGACAAATCCTTGATCACCTAAATAAATCACATAGGGATCACATTATTCTTTATTTATTTCATAATTTTCTAATTTATCATAACATGAATTTACTTGCTTAGATCTCAAGTCCAATTTATTTAATTTAGAGCCCTTGACCTCGATTTAGAACCAGATTGGGTTCACGTAGGTCAATTGGGTCTTTAATTAAAGAATTGGGCTCGGTTCCTGATTGGGTCTAGCCCTATCGGGTCAATTTGGTCTTCTGATTATGTTATTGGGCTCAATTTCAAGTCCAATTAAGTTTAATTTTGGTCCAGGGTCAATGTGGCTCATCTAGGCTTGAGTCAGGGTCAGCCCAAAGTCAATTCGGTCTCAATTTAGTTAAACTGGTTTTGAATTGGGCTTGATTCATATTCAATTTGGGTATGCTGAGACTAACTCAGCTTAATTAGGTTCAGATCCAACTCAATTGGGTTTAATTTGGTTCGGATTTAACCCAATTTATAGTTTGGGTTCGTCCGGACTTAGCCTAATCTGACTGGGCTCGGTTTTAATCAAATTTGGCTAAACCCATTTTTTTTTTATTTATTTGGGCCTAACAGGTTCGGATCCGTACCCGGATCAGACCCGTTAGGTCGGACCCGTTAAGGGTCTCTCACTTCTTTTTTTTCTTTTCTTTTCTTTTCTTTTCTTTTTCTTTTCTTTTTCTTCTTTTCTTCTTTTTCTTTTCTTCCTTCTTCCTTCCCGAACCTTCTTCTCCCTTTTTTTTTTCTTTCTTTTTCTTCTCCTCCTCTTCTCTTCTCCCGATTTCTCCTTCCCCCTTTCTTCCCATTTCTTCTCCCGTGGAGGGAGGAGGGCGAGCTCGGGAGGCTTGGGAGGAACGGCCTGCGGCCGATGGCGCCCGGCAGCCACACCCGCGGCGCCCACGGCCACACCCGCGGCCGTGCCCGTGGTCGCGCTCGGGGGTGCATCGGCGGCCTGCGGCCGCGTCTGCATCCTGCTGCCGGCGACCCGCGTCCCACGGCCGACGACCCGCGGCCCACGGCCGAGGCCGGCGCCCGCGGTTGCGGATCAACCACCGGTAAGTTTTTTTTTTTTCCTTCTTCTTCTCCCGCGGACGGGAGATCTGGCTCGGGGAGGGCCCGAGCCGCAGCCGGCGGCGCTCCCCGGCACCGGCCGCCCTTGCGGCCGCCGCGGCTTACGGCCGACGCAGCTTGCGGCCATCGCAGCCGGCGCCCGCCGCCATCTTCCTTCCCCCTTCTTTTTTTTTATTTGATTTAATTTCTAAACTAGATATACAAAGAATAACTATGAGTAAGGGCGTTACCTGCTTGAAGAAGAACGTCCGCCTCCTACTCCGGCAACGCGGCCCTTTACTCCGGCGGCGTGGGTCTAACACCGGGTCCTGCCAATCGGAGAGGATTGTGAGAGAGGGAGACAAACAGTGGAGGAGGAGGATGAACGGGTGGTGAAATGGTAGCCGATCGGGGCTTCTTGTAGCCTCGATCACTGGGAAGGCGGACGGTTGTAACCGCCCACCATCAGGCGTTACGAACGCCTGCACGATGGTGTAATTGCCCTCCCCCCCCTCCGTTTCTCTTGGAAGTGGGGCGGTTATCACAAAAAATAGCTTTGGAGTGGGTTGATCCGAAAATTCTGAATATTTCAAAAATCATCATATTAGGTGGACCATGAAATTTTAAAAAGAGACCAAGTTCTCTCCCCTTCTTCTTCCTTGCCTTCTCTTTGAGTAATCAAATTGCACCTAGATAAAAGATGGTGTGGAGCTAGCTATGGCCTAAGCTAACCAAGGCAGCATGGTGATCCGATGGCCCAAATAAACCAACCTGGGCTTACCTTTCAGAAAAGAAGAAATAGGGCTCGTAGTCCAGTCCGTGCCTCTGGAATCGAGGTTTAATCACTAGACCAGCCTGATCTGGGTTTGGGTTATCTTTCGCACGAAAGAATAATTTGTCTTCTTTTGTGATGCCAACCATTGGATCGCACCTTGCACAGCTTTCCAAAGCACTCCAACCTCTTGCTTTCTTCAGCTATTGTGCGATCTAATTATTGATGTCTGAAAGAAGGTGGATCATTCTTTTGCATAAAATATATAACCTGGACACAACAACCCCCCCCCCCCCCCCCCCCCCCCCCAAAATCCATCTTCATCCCCAGAGATCGAAGAGATGCGCTGATTAGAAGAATATTATCAACAATTTTAGCTTCGCTGTCACCAACTTTAGTTGAAGGGGGAAAAAGGATAATACTATGCAGCTTCCTTTATGGGTACATGATGAACAATTCTCCTGCCATGTGCCAAAAAAGGTGTAGTGCTACTCATCTTGTTGCCAAACACAACTAGTTATTTGATTATGGAGTTGAAGTCAGCAACCATGGACCCCAAAATATATTAAAGATGTGAATATCAGGCACTGATGAAGAAGAAGAACGCACATACACTACCTGCAACTATTCCATCAATCTAGCTGAATTCACATGGATAACTCAATCATAAGGAGCTGGATGAGAGATTTTGGATAAAAGCAGCGGTTTAAGATTGGAAGGTTGTGAGAGAGGAAAATTATTGGTGCTAATTTCCATTCAAAATTATTATAGTCATGAACAATATGATAACCTTTTCTCCATGTTGTTGTGACCCCAAAGCAAAGTACACGAACCCCCTGTGTATTGTAATCGAGCGCTTCCTTAATCATGGCCGTCAGAGTCTGGCCCTTCTCCTTTCCGGATCTTGATTTGTCGCGTCGTTTCCGTCGTAGTGGTCGATGGGGAAGAAAGAAATGAATGAATGTCCTTTTGGGAAAATGTAGAATAATACACCTACCAAGACGAAAGCCAAAGGATGATAACTTATAGAAAATGCTTTACATGTGAGATGAAAAAGGAATTGGGCTGTCACAAGCCGCTACGATGAATTTCGTGCACCCTTGACAGGATTTAGCTGTTCTGAACAGCCAAATGGTTGGGATCTATGCAGGGAAATTAACTTTCAGTGATGAGATTTTGCTGCTTCAACCTCCAAAGTAAAGGCCCACATCCTTGTACCTACAAGAGACATGTAAATAACTCAAATGAGGCACCTTTACATGACCAACTGTGTCATTGAAGGCAATCCGAAGGTTGTCCTTAATCCCTTGTTCATCCTCTTGGCCATCGTCTGGCCATCCATAATCCTGGTCTGCGAGGCATCTACACCTTAAGTGCTTGAATTGTATAAGACTTAAGTCTACTGGATTGGAACAGAATAACTCTCGAACTCTTCTATCCCTCTTAAAAATGGAATGCTTATACGGTCGTAACCACAATATCGAGACATTCCTCACCCTTAGGAACGGAATGCTTCTACAGTTATAACCATATGATCTTCTACACTCCATGTATGCCGGTTATCGGACATACAAATGCAATGAATTCTAAAATTTACGCATCCGATACAAGAACTCATAGCACTATACCTTCATTATGGACCTGTCCGGTAAGTCATACACACAAACCACTGCACAATTTGCCATAAGTTCCAATCAAAATTGTGCTCGATCATAATGGTCTATAGTTCATAGGATCAACAGTGAATTCATATAGAATGGGTCCAAATCCTATCAACTAGCAAGTAAAGGGAATGCAATAATTTGACCTAAGGGGCCAAATCTAACCAGATTGAAACCAAACCACATATAAAGCCGGAAATGATAAAAATGAGCTGAATTCACCATGGTCAGAGGGAATCACCATGGCATGAAGAATTCAGAGGACTAGACAAGCCAGCATCTGCACTGCACCCTCACCACCAAAAGTTCAACACTCTTCTGGCTCCATTTCACAGTGGCACCAGACTTGGAGACCCTTCCAGTGGCAAGAATGCCCTCTGCAAGATTTGGATCCTTGGACCAAGAAGACAAGGCCCTATTTGAGATCAGAAGAAGACAAAGCCAGTGCCTGCTTGTCACCCCCCCCCCCCCCCCCCCCCCCCCCCCCCTCCCTATTCCCTTGCCTTTCCTCTCAGCCCAAAAACCGCAGAGTTCTGCTTAAGGCCTTCTACAGAAGCTGTCTCTTTGTTACAGAGCGAGCAGCCCTGCTTTGCGACTTGTCAGAATATCATTGGGTGGTGAATGGCTCCTGGGCATCATACGTCCGCCACAGCTGGCCCATTGGCCACTATAGATAAGAGAGGCTTAACATTGCAGATCACATGGTAAAAGGCAGCCCAAGGCCCATCATAGCAAATGAAATAGGTGGACACCTCATTTAGCTCATGGATCAGTTATATTCAGTTGGATATACTGAACTACTTGTGAACAACAATACTGGATATTCGGGTCTTTTGAGGTGCACCGAATAGAGCTGCAAATTGGATGGCCTCGTATATGACTAACCACTCTAAAAGAACCCTTTGGGTTGGTAAGAGGGAGCTGCCTAAAGCGCTCCGAAACTTATTATTTTTTTGGTTTTTTTGGATATATTCGCACTAAAAATGTATGAGTCATCCGTTGTAGCCAAAAAAAAAACTACTTGCAAACAACAACAACAATATTGGACAAAAGCCCGGAAATGAGAAAGGGGTAGGATAAAAGTAGGGATCAAATTCATTGCAAGCAAACAAATTATTGGTAGGGTGATTGGGAGCCGAATCAAATTTGACATTAGTTTCCTATCATATTAAGCCATCTCTCAACCTAATTGGGATTAATTCAAGCATGACTCATTGATTGACCAACAAAAACAGCAGGTCTTTGGGATTAATTGGTCTCAATCATCTTAATTGGCCTCAGTGGTTGAATTCTTAGATTTAGTTTTGATTGGCCAGTTGATGCATTCCCAAAATTTCATTAGAAAGTTAAAAATGTCTGCCATGCGTTAGGACATAGCAACCCTGATTGCTAAACATTTAAGAATCAAACCAAGGAATAATCTTTAATTGATGACTCAAAATCATAACCATAACCATGATTGTCCAGCCCTGCAACAAATTCTTGAGGTCTACTCAAGAAAAAATTGATTCATCAAAAATTTTGATGTGGATCTACCTCTGATGATAAAACAAGGGAGTTCTTAACATTCACAAATATGCAATATGTGGATATATTTTGTAGTAGATATGCCTTTTGCAATTAGAAAATTGGGGATGAATCCACCAATTAGCAAAAACCTCCTCACATGATCTTCACTTTCTCTCTCTCTCATGCCGTACCAACTGCCAAGGGTACAGAAAACTGGAACAGCTACGGGATTGGCGGTTTCCTGCTCCAACTGGCCCGAAAGCATCCAAAAAAAAAAAAAAAAATTAGAATACACAACTACGGAGCAAGTATAATATATATTAATATGTATATATTAATATCGGCGACAACGGTGTCTTGCCTCCTGCTGCTGAGACAGCGGGATCTGAAGGTATTGGATAAGGATGGACCAGGAGAATCCGGGCCGTCAGATCAGATCACATCAAGAAAGGACCGGGTGCTAGACGCCGCCCTTGATTTGATGTGACGGGAGGGCAGGAAACACGGAGGACCGGGAGGGCCACCCGCCACCCAAGTCGCACAAGGATCAGAGGTTGCAATTTGTATCAGAGACCGGTCCAAATGGAGCTGAGCCACAGTTGCCGCCGCCGCCGCCGCCGCCGCCGCCGCCGCCGCCGACGCCGCTGCAGCAGAACTCGTCAGGCTTGGCCTCTTGCTTCTCAGAAACAGCCTCCGATTCGTTTCTACCCTCATCATTTCCCACATAGCACCAGCACAGTACTAACATTAATGCTAATTATATCTATACCAATTCAAAAAAACAAAATAATATTAATAATATTATTATTATATATAATAATTATAAAGAATCGTCACACTAAATATTTATACAAAATTTAAAAATTTAAATAATATCTTTCCATTTTAAATTAAATCTTATAACAATATTATAAAAATATTAAATATTAAAAAATAGTAGTAAAATATTAATTAATAGTAGTAGTAAAGATTAATGTCTTGTATCCATCTTTCATTGCCACGACACAATGCTAATACTAATAATAATTATAATGATGGTGATAAAAGCAATGATAATAATAAAAGTAAAATAATAGTTTGTTTTTATTTTTTTACTTGAGAAACGTGCGAGAGGAAGACGGCAAACCGATTGTAAGGGCTCGTTTGGTTCGCGAAAAGTATTTTTTCTCTTAAAAATATGATTTCTTAGAAGCAGATTTCTGAAAAGAGAATATCTGGAAAACTACTTTTGGCATATTTGGTTGACAATAGAAAAGTGATAAATTTCCAAAGTGCTTATATTTGATTTACCATCCACTTTTCTGAAAAAGTTATCTGTAATTACTATTATACTCTTAATAAAAATTGGATCTTTAATGCTTCTTTAATACTGAAGGACTTTTTTGAAAAAAAATAAAAATGAAGTAATTTTCGACTCATGAAAAAGTAATTTTTCCATGTTTCTAATGAAAAAGACTTTTAGATAAAACGTGGCAATCATATTTTTATTAAAATATAATTTTTTTGTCTTTCTTTTTTTAAAACTCCAATCAAATAAGAAATATTTTATTATTTTTTTGTTGACTTTTTTTTTTTCTTGGAACCAAATAACTCCTAAATGCTCGCTCTTTTTTCTTTTTTTTTTTTTTTCCGCGAACCAAATGCTCAAGTCTATAAAGACAGGTTTCCTGCGGGATTATTTGGTCCAACTGCCAGCTGGCTTGACAAATCCAGAAAGAAAAGTAGGTGGATATCAACTAATAAAAATTAAAACAATCAGAAAATTAATCTCGAACAAAAGACAAGAGTACATATAAAAAGAAGCGTGTATTTATCAAATGGCTGAGAACCGAGACACGCACCACATGGGGACAACTGTACGGAGAATGAGAACAAAGGCTAGCAGCCGCTCCTAACCCTTTTTCACGTTATAGCTAGTATATGCGCACTATGGAGAAAGGTTAATATTTTAAAAAATTTAAATATGATATGACCAGACCTGAAATACTAGCATGAGATCCAATTTCAACCTGAAGATCCATGCGGACATATGCTTAGTGCTACATCAATTATTCATTATCAAAAAAATCTTAAATATCTATTCAAAACTAAGAATCCAAAAAATATTTTCCAACTAGCCATTTTAAGTAAAGTTCTATGTTGTTATAAATATTATCAAAGCAAACCAAGCTCATAACTTAGAACTCAAAAAATATCTTCCATCTAGCTATTTTAAGTGAAGCTAAGTGTTGTTATAAATGGTATCAAAGCAAAGCTAACCCATAACTCATGTGGACTAAAAAACACTACAGTATGAGCTCTTGAGACAGGCCATAGGCAGATTGCGGTGTTTATGATTAAATTTGAATAAATTTAAATTCATAATTTGACAAAAGTATGACATATATTTAGTCATACATCGATTATTTATTAAAAAAAATTTGACTACAACATGCCATAAAAAAGTATTAGCAGAACAAGTTTCCCTCGTTACAGCAGAAAAACAAAAACCGGGCGGCGTTTTGTAGCAAAGTGCCACGCCCAACAATACAATGCCGCAATTAAACAGTGGACGAAAGAGATATTACCACATAAAGCTAACATACGCGGTGGCAAAGTGTTTTTTTAATAAAAAAAAACAGTTGGCCTCTTTCTTCGGTTCCACCCAACAATTTACCACCGAAAAAAATAAAACGAAAGCCACATCCAAAGCAATAGATCAAAAATAAAAGCCAGAAAAGCAATACTTACAGGCGGATCTAAAAAAAAAAAACCCTCAAAAGATTTGAGAAAAAAAGTAAAAAAAAAAAATAAAGGACTGCTTGTTAAAGAAAGATCAGTTGTAAATGTTTTTCCCTATTTTCTAGTGATTTTTGTGATTTATTTCGATGCGGATTACGTAATCTCTAGAAGACTTCTCGCCGTTGATCTTGGCGCCAGCGCCGCTCCGGATCCGTCCCGACGAGCGCGAGCCGGCCGGTCCCGTTCCTTCTTCTGGGCCGAGAAGAGCCGGCCGAACCTGAAAACCGACACCGACTTGGCCGAGCCGCGGAGCGAGCAGACCGGGACGTTGAGAACCGGAGTAACCCGGACGTTGGCCGAGTAGGATCGCTCCATCCCCCTGGGCCGGACCCTCGGACCGCCGTGGAAGCTCCCAGGGCTGCTCGAGCTCCGCTCCAACCCCTGGAACACGACCCTCCCCGCCGGGTTCATGCGCGGGCTGTCCACCGACAGTCCCCGCGGAGGCGGAGGTGGCGCCGCCGGGTCGGACGCCCGCTGGACCGGGCTCCGGCCGACCCTCGCCGGCGGGTGGGTTTCCCCTACCGTCGTGGCGGTGGACGATGTAGGCCGGGCCACTCGGAGCCGCGGCGGGTTCCGGCTAAGCGAGATCGGGATCTGGGCCGCAGGCTTCTCGGAATCAAGGGAGAGCCGGGGAAGATCATCGTGCTCGGGGCCGGAGGAGGAGGAGGAGGAGAGGGAAAGCCGGGAGGAGATGGACACCGACTCGGAGTCCGAGTCGCGGAGTAGCGGGAGGCTCAGGATCGAGTCCGCCGGCGGCGATCTAGTGTTCCGGTGGAGGAAATGCTTCAGAGATTTGGCGTTCGGGTTCTTGGAGGCGGCGGCGGCGGGCTTCTGGGCGTCGGGCTTCGGGTTCTGCGCCTTCTTGAGGCCCAGCAGCTCCCTCCACCGGCTGGAACACCGCGGCGCCTTGGGGGAGAAGACGTAAGGGTCCGATCCGGCGGCGATCTCCGCCCTCCGCTGCGACTTCAGAAGCTCCGCCGACCGGACCTCGGCCGCGGAGGACTTCAGCTGCAGCGGGACCAACTTGCCATCGGAGAAGAGCTCGTCAGCCGGGAGCATGGCGACGGGATCGTGAAGCCGGAACTCGAAGTCGACCAGGTCCTTGGCGGGGGCCTCGGGATCGGGGTTCTCCGGCGGGTTACCGGAAGGCGCCACCAGGGTGGTGGCGGGGGCGGGCGAGGGCTGGTCGCCGTCGGCGAGGTCGCGGCTGAAGGAGATCCGAGGGTTGAGCCAGCCGTAGGAGGAGTAGGCCGTCGAGGGGCAGCGTAGGAAGCCCTCCGGCGAGACTCCGACGTTGTTCACGAGGGCCGAGGCCATCATCGACCATGAATCGGTGAAGGATCGCCGGGAACGCGCCAAAAACTCGCCGATGTTTTGATGGAGCGGAGAGAGGGGGATCAGTTGAGGGGGAACGGACCCCGACGGTTCATTTATAGAAGCGGGTATTTTTTTTGGTCTAGTCAGGAAGCGACACGTAGAACCCGACGTGGCAGAGGAATCCTGGAGGCTTCGTGGTGTCGCTTTCGGAATGTATAACCCCCAAGTTGAGGTGAAATTACGGAGTTAGAATCGTTTGTGAATCGGTGATCTTTTCCATTCAAACGATAGCGAAGTCTAAGCTAATGGAGATTAATTAAGAAACATATTTACTGGTCTATTTTCTTGATTCAGTAAAAACATAACAATTGTGTTTGTTGGCTTCAGCAGTCCCTCATGCAGTGAAATTGTATGAAAATTTCCCCTGAGCATGTGGTCAATGATACCAATTCATGATAACTGAATGAGAGTCCCGATTTCGTCGTAAGAAAAAGGAGAAAAAAAACTACTTGAGAAGGAATTAGAGTTTAGTTCATGAAATCAAAAACAACTAAAAAAATTTTACCAAAAAAAGAGATGGGGAAAAATTTCAATCAAAAATCTAATATTTTGGTTTTTAGTAAATTAATAAAAATACAGTCTCGGAAATGTCTATAATCAAAAATAAATGTGAAACCAGATTACATCTAATGATCAAAAATTCAGTTGTATCTAAATAAGCATCACAGATACCTACATGCTAATCTATCTAAAGATATTTTTATCTTCTAATGATTTGACTATGTTGACTAAGTTGTCTTATAATAATAAAGAAAGAAGTGGTGACTTGTAAGGCTTGAGGAAATATTTGAATTGTTTGCTTACCATAAAAGGGTGGGCCTTTTCCAGGGTTTAGATAGAAGTTTCACAGCCCTCCTCATACTATTCAAAACAGATTCAAAACCTTCTTAAAATTTGGGAAGATATTTAAGAGAATTGTAGTCAAAGATTTGATTATTGACTAGAAAAAAGTCAAAACTTATGCAAAACCACTATTCAAATAATAAGATAGGAAAGAATTTATATTTCCTCGTGTAGCACATGCAATTTAGGATTCAAGTGAAATAAGCGATAATGATAATCAAATCAATGCCACCTAGTTTATTGCTAACATTCCTAAAGCAAGTAAAGCTATTTTTACAATAATTTAGCATATTTTACATAAAACAAGAGACTAAATATTTAGAAGGGGAACAAAAAGATCGAAAAATATGAGTAGAATGTCCTAGCAACAAAGATGAGAATATAGAATGATTGTGTCAACCCAACCCTAACATTAATTGGAGGAACACCAATCATAATATGATTAGGGATTATCAAACATGTGTAATATGGTCACCTTAATGGCCCATGAAAATTTTCACCTCGAGTTTGAAAATTTTATAGTTTGTATTCAAAATTGTTTCAAAACCTAGCCTTGATTTTCATGAATATTGACAGATCTTGATTTGTATTTCAAAACTTGACCGTTATGTTGATGTACCATTAGGAGATATATGGCTGCCAACAAAGAAAGATGTTGTACACCACAAAATATACTAAAAAGAAACATTGAAAGTAAAGTAACAAGTGCACGATAGTATGCTAATAAATGCATAAGCATTTGGCAACCGATAAATGAGAATAGAGGATAGTGTTGGTCCTAATTTTAAAAAGCAGAGTATTAATATTTTTTCCTGCTATAAGCAAAAGTTTTTATGGTGGGTTGGAAATACTTAAAAAAAATAATAGTGAAACTAAAAGATTATGCCAAAAAAGGATCAGGCATACTTCTAACTTAACTAGCTAGCCCGGACAATTTATTGACTAACCATTTAGCAAGCTGCATTGGGTTGATTCACGAAACAAGCTCCAAAATAATTTAAACTAAATTATTTTAGAATTAAGTTGAGCCTAATCCGACCTCCGTTAAATTGATCCTGAGCTTAGCTAGAGGAGCATCTTGGATCATTTACAGCCGTAGCCCTCGACGGTAATGGTAGCCTTCCATAGTCCATAATTACAAATGATCTAAAATTGTTGATCACAACTTGGTGGCACTTAGGGCTGTCAAACGGGCCGAGCTGCTCGGGCTCGGCTCGGGCCTGGCTCGGTAAAAGCCCGGCTCGAGCTCGGCTCGTTAGTCAAACGAGCCCGAGCCCGAGCCCAAAATGAAGCCCGTTTAAATCTGAGCCCGAGCCCGAGCTCGAGCCCGAGCAGCTCGCGAGCCCAAACGAGCCCAAAAGAGAGCTCCAAAATTAAATTGGATTGGTTTGGGTTGGGACTTAGCCCGTTAACCCAAACCCATATTTTATTCCTTCCCTCCCACCTGACTGGCTGTCGACCACCTCCTCTTTTTTTTTTTCTTTTTTTCTTCTCCTTTCTTCTGGGTTTCTCCAGAAGCTTCCGGTGCCCTCCCCTCCCCTCTTCCGGGTGTCCCTCCCCTCCTCCCCTCTGGGTGTCCCTCCCCTCCCCTCTCGCCTTTCTCCTCCGCCGCCGATGACTCGCTGCCTCCCTCCGCCGCCGATGCCGAGCTCGGTTCCGTTTCTCCCCTCTCTCTTTTCCCCTCTTTGCCGACTCCTCCACCGGCGATCGTCGCTTTCGCGAGCTCTCCAGATCCGAGCTCCCTCCGCCGCCCTTCGTTCGTCTCAGAAGAAGGCACCGGCCGTCGGCCGACGAGGTGAGTCTTCTCCTTTTTTTTAATTTCTTTCTTCTGAGTCGCCTTCGTTCGTCTCTCCCTCTCCCTCTCTCCAGATCCAAGCTCCCTCGGTCCCTCCGCCGCCCTTCGTTCGTCTCAGAAGAAGGCACCGGCCGTCGGCCGACGAGGTGAGTCTTCTCCTTTTTTTTAATTTCTTTCTATCCTTCTTTCTTCTCTTCTTCTTCTCTTTCCTTCCTTCATTCTTCTCCGACGAACCGCCGGACGGGGATGGGGCTGGGGATGGTTCGTCTCTCCCTCTCCCTCTCTCCAGATCCGAGCTCCCTCGGTCCCTCCGCCGCCCTTCGTTCGTCTCAGAAGAAGGCACCGGCCGTCGGCCGACGAGGTGAGTCTTCTCCTTTTTTTTAATTTCTTTCTATCCTTCTTTCTTCTCTTCTTCTTCTTCTCTTTCCTTCCTTCATTCTTCTCCGACGAACCGCCGGAACTGAGCTCGGCTGGCGGCTGCTCGTTCTTCTCTCCGACGGTCGACGGAGACAGGGACGGGGATGGGGCTGGGGATGGGGCGGGCTCGGGCAAACGAGCTTCACGAGCCCGAGCCCGAGCTATGCCGCCCGAGCCCGAGCCCGAGCCCGAGCCCAATACTGGGCTCGGTACCGAGCCCGAGCCCGAGCCCGAGCCGGGAAGTTGGTGAAACGAGCCGAGCCGAGCCTGCGGAGGCTCGGGCTCGGCTCGGCTCGTTAACAGCCCTAGTGGCACTCCCATAATTATAATAGCATTCAGGGGCAAGCTTGCAAGTTGAAACTATCCACAGCGGCTTGAAACCCTTTCCGGCTGTAACGGTACTTTAGCTTGTCACTTCAAATCCGGCTGCTCAAAATTTCAATACATCCTAATCCTCGTCTCCCGCGCAGTCTCAGTTTTCCACGCGCCCCCACGTTGACCGCCCCCCCGCACCCTACCCGTCACGTGACCCCTACCCCAACCTTATCCCCTTTTCCTCCATCCCATCCGTCCATCTCCCCAATCTCCTCATCCAACGGATACTGACGCTCCGAACTGCGAAGGGCCTCCCATGGCCGACACGTGGCCGTGGCGCCGCGGCCCGATAGCCCGCCGTACGGGCCACGGCGCCGGGTTGAGCCGGTCATCCCGTACGGGGAGGTGCTCTCGAAGGGGGCGCGCCGGAATGCCCCTGCAGTACGGATGTAATTACGAAAAGGGTACTGACAGGGGCAGAGGCTTTTATTGTCGTGCGGCCGGATCAGCGCCTCTTCCGCCGTCGTTTTCGTGTGGCCCGCTGCACCAATGGGCCCCCGTTTTCGCATCGCATCTTGTAGGGGGATCTGGGGCCCACAGATCGGACGGCTGGAAGGCGTCACCATTCCTCACGGTCCCTGTGCTCGCGTAAGGGAGCTGATCATTCGAAGTGAAGTAGAATGACTATGTTACCCCTGTTTTTATTTTGTCGTTGAGGTTAAATTAACTGAGTACGAGGGTATTTTAGGTATTGAAGTGTATTCGGGCTCACACTAGACGCACCATATTGATGACAAACAGGTGATTCGGTCTCTCCGGCAGACCAACACAGTAAAATGCAGTACATATGGCCGCTATCCTATTTAATCCTCATATTTTATTAAATTTGATTATTATACTTAGGTTTTTTTAAAGGCTCGAGCCTTATTATTTTTTTTTTTCAAAGCAGATATTTTATATAGTACATATACGAATATATCCAATAAAATTAGAAAATAAAAAATCACATAGTACTCGAGGCAACTTTTTCTGTCTAGCTCACATGGTACTTTTAGAATAATTGGCCACGTAGGCAGCCACCCATAGCCTCATTAGCCTCTTTAAATAGATGCTTGGCTTGAAATATCTTATTGAACCTTTTGGTATATTGATAGAGATGATCGGCATCATTAATCTATTATCGAAATAAATTACAACAATAACATTGCCCTTATCAAATGAGAAGCAGCAAAGTTTTGCGACCCAAACAGCGCTTAGTATCAAAGTAACGGTGGCCACACCAAATATCAAATTTTGTGAAAAATATCAATTCACAACATCAAATATCCTCTGATGATGAAAGATCAATGCGATTCATAAAAGCTTCCCATGATTCATGAAGTCTTGGGACATAATTTTGTGTAACATTTCTTTTGGTAAACATAAAACAAGCCTTGCTGCTTATTTTTTAATCCCAAAGATATTATTTTGTTATAAAATGCATATTATTTTATCTTAGACTTAACAACTAACATGATATCATGTGCCAAAAAATAATAATGATAACAATATTCTCATTAACCCTTGACACCCCTTTCGCTACCATAAGGCTATGAAGGCACGCCCGATCAAGTGAATAATTGTGATTCAGCTATTAATCCTTCGAGTTATATCCTCGTAGGGCTCCACACATGTTTCCGTCTCTCGCCAGAGGCGATGAGAAGCTACTTGAGCTTGAAGAGGTCAAACCTTTTTCGTCGCTGCATCTCTGTGGTGAACGGCTCGAGACTTTTCGAGGCTAAGAAAAATTCGTTCATTTTGTCTGTCTTATAAATATTTGTTCTAAAATTGTATCAATCATTTGCTTTAGTAAAAAAAAAAAAAAACAACGCTCTATAATTTTTACTATTTTATTATTAATCTGAGGTAATTATTCCTCTTTCTGGATTCCGGGCTCCATGGGATTCTGTTACAGGGGACCACAGATCAGGCGGTCGCGGCGGTCGACGCGTGTCGTCAAATAAAAGCTGGCATGAGATCGACTCCGATTCGGATATTACTGAAACGCCACGTATCCGGCAGGTTCCTGCCAGGTTCGTACTTCGTATTCTTGCGGCTGATATCGAGCCATCAATATCATCGAATACAGACCGTTGATTTGGTGGGTCCAGTTTCATTGAACGGTCCAGATTGGTCAATCTGTTGTTCGAGGGGTGATCCATGATGCCGGGCTTGTGATATGCACGACAAAGGAATCTCTGTCTGGTTCCGTTTGCATAATATTTATATACCTGGGAATATTTCTTAACAAAGGGAGAATGTGGGACCCATGTTTTGTGGTAACATTAGTTGACTCCTTAATTACCTATTTCGGATTGGATTAGATTACCATCTATGGTAACTTTATGAACAATGAATAGTTGATCTCTACAAAGATTCGTGTGGGGGTATGTTTAGTCCAACATCGATTATTCACTAAGTAAATTTTGGATACTTATACAGGATCTATGAATCCAAATAATACCTTCCGACTAGCCGTTTTGGATGATTCACTAAGTAGATCATGAGTACTTATACACAATCAAGAAATCTAATGAAATAACTATTATTTGGCTATTTCTGCTGGTACACTGGAGTGCTGGACTCCAAATTCTTAATCCCCCCCCCCCCCCCCTCTCTCTCTCTCTCTCTCTCTCTCTCTCTCTCTCAAATAACCATCAATAAGACTATAGATTATAGATCGTCAAGGCTATACCAAGGAGGGAAAATCTTATAGATGGTTTTGAATGGAACAATCTAATGCAAAGTGTTTCTTCAATTCAACTCCTAATTTTAAGTGGTTAGTAAATCAAGTTCTTGCTAAGAAGAGCTAAGGGGGTGAGAAATTAAAAGTAGGCTGAGAAAATTTAGAAAGAAGAAAAAAAAATGCAACTCTCTTATGCGCACATAGAAAGTTATATCTACTACATAACATGAGGGGGTTAATACAACTCTAAATAATGGTAGTTGCATATTACGTTGTAAAACCAGCTTTAGTGTACCTCGAGAACCTTCTGTTTGCCCTAAGAAAGTGCCTCAAAGCATTTTTTTTTATATGAAAGGGAAGACCAAAAGGAAATTAAAAAAAGGGAAGACTGATCTAAATTTGACTTATAGTTGAACTAGTAAATTACAACCACACCACCGAGAAGTGGTATTTAAAATAGAGCTACAAATAATTGAGACCAATTTATATCGGGAAAAGATTTTGCACTAACTTTTAATATCATACTAAACCCTATAACATATAATATTACAATAAAAATATTGATTATTTAGTGAATATGTTAATGCACATGAAAATCTCTTGGTAGAGAAAAAAAAAATCTAACAAATATGTGAAAACATTAGGATAGGAATAATAAATCAACAAAAGATAATTCATAGCTTCCAACAAGGTGGAAAAAAGAAGTTATGTTTAAAACCCAACTCAAAATTAATTTTGCATTGGTAAGGTATTGCGTGCTGCTGCTTTAAATGTTCACCTCTAATGAACCCATCCTTAAATTCATTTATAGTTAAATATGAATCGATCTTAGACATTTAGAAAAAAATGATAAAAAAACTTTGAAAACATGGAAAGGAAGAAAAGATTTCTTTGTGATTTGATTTCAATCAATGAATGATGGCATCTTTGTTTAAATCAGATGTTATACTCTCCAAGCCAAATATTTTGTCCCATATTTGCGTAAATTGAATGATATGAACCTTTTTTTTTTGTTTGGATAAGAATGCGTTACAAGTAATATCTAAAGAATATAGAAAACCTGATAACATAAAATAATATTATTAATATGTATTAATATTATTATCAATACATATTAATATTACTAAATCTAGTAATAGTTAAATTATTGTTTATATAACTGTATTATTAGTATTCTAATATTAATAACATATAATATAGAAATATTATAAAATTATTAATATATTACTATGATAAATATTATTATATTAATTAAGTATTATATAATATAAATATGTTCATAATATATTAATTTTATGTTAATAGTATAATAATAACATCAATTTTACCAATTTTAATAATTATGCAATTAATTTTAATATAATAATATTAACATAATTCCTATAATATTGTATGGAAATAATATAATATCATATATTACAAGTAATATATTTTATATAACATTTTTGAAGAATATCAATGTTTTAATATCATTTTATTAATATTATTCATATAATACGTTGATCTTTTGTTATAATATTTGACATTAGTAATGTTATTATAATATTATATAAATGCTAGATACTATTATTATAACTATTATAAAAATAATAGTTATAATTGTCATTTCCTTTTAAAAAAATAGTAGTGTTGAGATTAGTAGGCCTCCATAGTTAATTATGTGAAAAAGATAAAAAAAATATTCGAGCTCTTTGTGGAGCTACATGGCAAACAAAACAAGAGTAAGAGTCATGTTCATTGGAGCATCCTTTGAGAGCACAAAACCCTTAGCTTTGGGGACTTGAGGGGTGAGCACCCATGCAGGGTGCTTTTGTCTTTCTAGTTGTTGGTTTAATTTGGTCCTTATAGTTTATCTTTTTGTTGATTAGAATACTAAACTAAATCAACAAAACCAAGAGTATATTGTGGGCCCATAGATCTCATCAACTCTTGGTCAAAGATCCAACTGTCTATGATGTGCTAGCCCACCATATCCTAGGGTGGGTCAACATGCTCAAGGATTGCTAGGGTGGTCCCAACTACCTAAACAGATCATGGTTGGCAAGATGGGAAAGCTGACCAGCTAGGGGTACAAGTAGATCAAACTATTAGGGGCCAAACAGAGAACCTTTTTTTTTTTTCATGTCACTAGTTTGTTTTTGAAGAATATCATATGACTGCATCATGTAGGATTAAAACTCAAATGGAGTGGGGAGGGTCTTGACCCACTCTCATAAGAAAGTTCATATTAAAATTTAGTTTTACAAGACATAATAAGAAGGCTAAAATTGTAGAGTTATTTGTCGCTAACTAACGCCCTAGGGAAATAAATCCGATTCAATCAAAATAGAGTGAAAGGTAGAAAATTTGAAGAAAATTGTTCAAAACAACTAGTTAGATTTGTAGTCGAATGGTTTAAAACTTAGAAAATATTTATAGTTTTTTCTACATTTGTGTTTCATAATTTGTTGATTTCTGAAAAGCAAAATGCTTACATATTGCTTTGTGCACCTATTTCCCAAAGTGTCAGCTTCAGAAAAGTCCAATGATGTTTCCAACTCTTTTTCCCATCCTGAAATCTTAGGTCACTGACCAAACCACTCCAGTTGATAGACATGGACTAGATCTTGGATACAACAGCTAATCCCTCAGAATTTTTAATCTGATATCACTCTCTAGTATCTAACAGACCTTTTTGGCATTAACTAAATCAATTTCCCTTCAAATTGATGGCTATCAAACAAGAATGCCAACTGCATCAAAACTTTCAAATTGGGGCAGTTGGGCAGCATCCAAAGGAATCCAGTGGACCATGATGGCCACCACAAGAAGCAATGGAAAAGTTAAGGCATCAATCTGCCAGTATAGCCTTTTTGGACACCTATCTTCTAAACAAATGCCAAGTTGCATCAGATGAGAAAAGGTGGTGAATCCTTCTGCCCTTGTGGATGAGGATCACCATACTTATGTGATGGTAAGGTGAAGGATATGATTTGGATTTTGACCCTCCTTCCTACAGGGGGGGAGCAATCCTAAGCTTTTAGGCCATGGAACATGGAATCCTGATCCCCTTTCCCATGTCCTGCTCCAGAATCAAAAGGACAACCATTAAAATATATCTTGTGGTGGGAGCTTTATGGTAGCTCATTCATTCCCAAAAGAGGTATGGGGAGAAAAAGCATTGATGTGCTTGTGTTGATGCAATGATTATTTTCCTTTTTCATGGCTTTTTGGAAGGACTGTCATAGCAGCCACTGTGAACCATGTGATGGTTTGCAGAGGGGGTTGCACTTTGGGTTGTCATGTGGTAGGGCCATTTGGAATTATTGATATCATGATTTTCTCATAAGTTTTGTCCAATTGTGCTTTCTTGTTACATTTGAAGTGTTTTGAATTAGCCATTAAAAGTCCTACTCTTCGTCGTCGTCGTCGTCGTTCTTGCTTGTTTGAGAGATTCTTTGAAGGATCTAATGCATACCTTGCTACTTCCGTAATACTCACATGGCATAATCTCCTATAAAGCCAAAGAATCTTTCTCATTTTTGATGGTAAGCTAAAGAATCTTCAAACGATTGGGACAAATTAACACCTCATCCAATTCGACAACAATATGATTTTAAAATTCTAACTTTCGCTTTAACTATCGTTACATACATCGATCTTAATAGTTAGTGACTTTTTAATTTTGCAATATCCTTAAAGGAACAACAAGAATGATCCATATTATTTTTTGCAATATACCTCATAAAGACATCTAAAGTTACTACTAAACACAAAATGCTATAAGGCAACAGGGAGGTATACATAAATTTGACACATAACATCAAATGCCAAGCATACATGACTATGTTTAAGTATCAAATGCGTGCAATGCAATGCTTTCATGGGAAGGGCCGACCAAGTTCACCCTTTTGCTCCTCGCGCTGTCGGTTCCCATTCAAAAAGGCATAAAGCATCAAGGTATCGTGCTGAGGTTGTGACACCCCCACACTCCACTATCATGTCTATAGCCACGAGATATTATCTCATACAAATGCCATATGAAAACTTTAGAGAGTGGTCCTAAAAAATGTTATCAAAACAAATCATGAAGTCTTGCCTACTGATTTTTTGAGTTTCTAATTTTCTTGGGTCAAGGAAGGGTGGCGAAGAAGGAGGAGGTTGATTTTGGACGACGTTTGTAGGCCATGATTTCTAGCTTGGCTTCAAAGCATGCATTGCATAAATTTTAAGGGAATCAACTAGCTGATTGGTTAGCTCGTAAAAATAAGAAGCATCGAGTCAACTCGGTTGTGAGCGGAGGATTTTCACATAGAGTCGATGATTTTTATTTTATTTTAAAATTAGAAAGAATCAATCCTTATCTTTTTCTCTGCAGCCACTCCGTTCCTTGAGGAGAACCAACTCTAAATAGAATAAAACTTCTGCCCTTTGCCCAAGAAGAAAGTAGTGATACTATTCGAGCAAGTGCTTGATGGCAAGTTGGTGATTTTAGCGTAGTGCCATAATTCACCTCTTCTATATATGCAGCGATTGTTTTTATTTTCTTGTTCAAGCTCCTCAAACTTGTATAATAATAAAAAAATACTGAATAACTAAATATTAACTCATAATGTCATGTCATACAAGATGTTTGATTCTTATGAAATTTTGAATCTAGGTTCCATTCATTTCGATAAGCGGATATCCCCGAAACAAAGATCCCCTTATGATACCGTCCTCCTCTTTTTAACCGAAATAAAGGCCATTATTGACCTAGTTTGGCCTTGGATTGGTTTCTTTCAAAAATAAAACAATAGCTGCCATTAATAATAGAAATAATGAACAATATCAATAATGAATGTTGTTATTTGATTATTTCACTATTTCTCCAGTCAAGTATATAATTTTCAGGCAAATATGAAGATTCATAATGTAAAAGTTATCATTTCTATAGGAAAAGTAAAAATGTCTAATAATATCCATTTATCCATTAATCAGCAGACATTATAATGGAATGGTGGCTAAACAACAAATATTGTTTGAATGCCAATCATGTATATACATAACTTATACTATTATACTGGCATTGTAACACCATTCTTTTTAATATTTGTTGGGTGGGTCACCATGGCATTTAGAAACTTAAAAGTGAACCAAGCAAGCCTTTGCTTGCATGCCTACATACCACCTTGTCAAAGAGCACAAAGCAAGTGAACATGTCTACAAGGTAACTATAAGAGACAAAATTATAATTTGTGTGTGCATGTATGTATTTGTGGGTGGCTGAGTTGCTTCCACTATATTCATTTTGGAAATTAGTGGTCATTAAATTTTGTCCAAGGCTCCATTCAAATGGAACCATGCATGGAATCACTCAAGGCATGATCTCTACATGATCATACTATTCCACCATTTTTCTGTAATTCACTCACTATGAAATAGTTTGACAGGGTAAAGTAAACAAATTAGATCCCCAACCACAATATAACTCTCAAATGTTTAGAGAATAATCAACCCACAGTTTGTGACTCCTTATTTTATCTCCATAACCTCTTGGCTGGTTGGCCGATGATATGCCTTTCTATAAATATGGGGAAAATCTTGCAGTAGTTGAGTCTTTCCATCAATCTTCCAATATCATAGAGTAGAGGTTGGTGGGACTTGGAACCTAAACCCCAATAGTTTGACCTAACCTTACCCTGTGAACATAGCACTAAATGTTTAAGTTAATAGTCTAATCAAGGAGCCTTTTTTTTCATGAAAAAAATAGAATTGGGTTATTTTCTAATATAGCAAAAAAAAAAATCACACTTGGAAAGGTATAGATGCTCAGAGTGCAAAGTATTTTGCCAAGATAGCACTAGAGTTACTTGGGCATCAACTTGAGACCAACACAACCAATGACCCAAAAGTTGGTGACACAAACATGAACATTAACAAGCAGTTCAATAACCAAACAAGCCCTGGTTCTTTAAGATGAGCATGTCTTCTTGTCTGTGGTATAGTTGAAAGAACTTTGAAAACAATCCTGAAGTCCTATACTGAAAGCAAGACAGGGAAGCCAAGAGGGTAATGAAAACATGCTTGGAGCATAAAATGCCTCTCTCAAAGTCCTATGTCCCTAAGAGCAAAGATGCACCACCAACTATTTGCCTCTTACAATTGTAGCCAACCTACTGGATACCCCGACCCAACCTGACCCAAATGGGGCAGGTTTTACCTGACCTGTTTAAACCCTTGGCTAAGTATGGGTTATAGATAAAATACCCGAAATAGGCTCGGGTCGGGTGCGGGTAATGATATGCCCCGAACCCAAACCAGAACCCGAACCCCATCTGACCCAACTCGACCTGACCCGTATCATCTACTTTACCCGACCCGAGGTGGGTACGAGGTGGATATGGGTACATGGGGTTTTTAATTGCGGGGTGGTATGAGTATTGGCCAACCCAACCCATTGCCATCCGTAATAACAAGCCTGATCTTGTTTATGCCGAGCCAGAGAGGCCGAATAAGCCTAACATGGGCTGAAATGCCTGGAGTTGGGCCTGGTTTGGGCCATGGTGGGCTCATTTCTAACCTTGGAATCCTGGCTGAAAGAAGGCCCTAGGCCCAATCCAATACACGATCTATCCTTTCCAGTGACACCCCTAGGAACAGCTAAGTTTGGACTTTCTGAGGAATTTTTTCTTTTTTCCTGAGAAAAACGGTGATCCAGTCATCACCATTTCATTGCCAAGGACATAATTCAGTTTTATTTTATTTTACTTTATTTATTTATTGTCATTCTTATTGTCGTGGAGCAAAAGAGAACATACTTCAATATGAAACTTAGCACATGATGTTAAAGAAAACCTAATGTAATTTCACATGCAAGAAGATTGTTGCCTACATAGTGAGGCTGAGAGGCAAGCTAAGTATGCATTCAAATAGGGAGTTCGCTTTTGAACGTTAAAATAACAGGCTTTTTGTCAAAAGTTCCTTCACATAATCAAATGGAATATCATGTTTTGATATGTGTTTACCTCAACAGTCAATGAATTCCACATGTTTGCCAAATGAATCCACTTCTATATTTTCCCTAAGAGCAAGCAGAGAAGTGAACTTTCTTACAAAAAAGGCTGTTGAGAGCATGAGAAGAAGCTTCTTTTGGAGGTGAACAAAGAGAAACAATGGCAGCACAGGATCCGTTCGACAGAACAAGATAGGTTTTTTTTTCCTGGCAGAAGGTTCTACAGGCTCTTCTTAGATCAATGGTGGGATTATCTGTTCCATTGCTAAGCTTCTGGGGAAAGGCATTCCCTCGCCGGCGATCAAGGTATTTCTATGGCTCTTGGTAAACATTAAATCATGACAATGAAAAAACTGAGAAAAAAGAAACTAGAGTGGCAATCAGGTATGTGTGCAGAGATGGTGGAGCACTTAATTTTGAGATGCAGGTTTTTAAGGAACTTGTGGATTATTATAAAGCATAAGGTCCAAGTTTGTTAAACCTGATATATATTGATGACCCTTCCCATATCAATTAAATCAGATTACTTAACATTGTATTAAAGCTCAGATTCTTGACAGAGGTTGCAGTGGATGAATTCCCTCTAATGCTAATTATTAGTTTAATTAATTCAGGTATTATCTTGATTCATTTCAGTCATTGTACCTGTTATGATAAGTCAATTCTTCTGATACACCTCAGTCACCTACTGTAATTCTTTCAATAAGGATCATTTATTCAGATAAAGCTAATTCACATTTCTCTTTGACAACAACGCAAAATTAACAAAATTGTACTCTGACTGTCGTTAACATTGGCAGTTTAGAGACCTCTTATTTATAAGTTGGGCAAATGGCTAATTCAGTTCCTCACTACTAAATAGTTGTTCCACAAGATCCTCTCCCATCTCTCTTTTTCACTATATTATGCATCATTTTATCAGTTACATTTCACAGAATGTTATCCACATCTCCCAGTATTTCTAATTTTTGGCCCGTCTAAAGTTTCATCAACAACACACACACACAGCTATAGTTTATTTGCAATAAAGTGGCCTTGCATATGCTCCAGGCATTCAGCAACACCTGAATTCACACACTAGAACTTGAACAGAGATGCCAATTAATCAAGGAAAGAAGATATTATTGTATTCTAAAGGTTCAAAAGTTTATCTTGAATCTATAATCTCTATACAATGGTTCGCATATTGAGGGTAGTGCATGGAGACAAATCATTCTATGAAAACATGATCTAGGACTATGGGATTAGAAATGTGCAATAATCCAACAAGCTATACATGGAACTTGAAAAGAATAACCTAATGGCACTGCAAATAAATGAAATTTAATGGTGTCACCTTTGGAAGAAAGAACAGCAGCTCCAATATCGATGTGTCATCTGGTTTCCAGATGTTCTCCATAGCAGCTCATCCCTCAGGAATCGAAGCAATTGCTTGAGTTTCTTTCCTATTTTTATTTATCTACATTCTTCTGGATCTCATCTAGCAGAGAACTGAATGCTGCTCTCCAGATGCTGCTCTCTGGCCCACCGCAGAATATTCTGTGCATCATTGTTAATTCTTCAAGGTTTGCCTTTTTCAGCAATCCACCAAGTACGCGTTCTGCCTCTCCTTCTGATGTATGGTTGTCAATTTTTGATTCATCCTGCTTCTTCCTAGTTAAATCCACACCAAACAACTTCTGTGCATTAGCCAAGCAACCACTTGCAGCAATATGAATGCTTGAGGTCTTAGCAAGTTCTAAAGGCCCATCTTTCACATCGATCCCCTCAGATAGAGACAACACATTTGATCTTGATGCCCAATACTCCAGGCAATTATGATAAGGATCAAGAGCCTCAATAACCTGTTTTCATTCAAGTTAGTCTTATAAATCTTATTTATATGGAAGCTTTGCTAAAGTTTCTAATTGCTATGAAGAAATCAACAATGAATTGCATTTATTTATGCAAACCAGACTTGGGTCCACTGGTTGATACCCCTCTCCTCAGCCGTGCTCCAGAAGTAGTTGTAGGTTTAAACTTAGAAGGTGGGATTCATCTTCTAAAATAGATTTAGGCATTTGTATATTCCAAAAAAATAGAATTATATGGAAGAATTACAATCTCTATAGGAATGTAGAAAGTGTTTCTTACAAGCTGTCACAAACTACTGAAAGCTAACACCGAGAAGATATATTGAAGGCAAAAAAACAAAAAACAAAAACTCTTCTCGTCTGCATGTGGGCTTTTTTTTTCAAAAAAGAAACCGCACATGTTGGGATCCATCTCACTAACAAATGTAATTGGATTCAATTGCAAATTTCTATGTTGGCATATCAATGATGATTTCCTAATGTAAAGTATTGCGATTGAATTGTTAATGGATCCAAATTGGTTAATAAGTTGAAGATGGTAGATGTTGTACAAATACTAATAATAACAAAAGTGGACTCCAAAGATAGATCCCTTAGAAGTTAACTAGTAGTAGTTTGGAGGCAGGCAAACCTGAACGATTGATGGAGATAAGAAACCAAACATTTCAAGTCCATCCACAGATTCTGGAGTTTGCAATGGGGGAAGACCTTGCTTCCTAAGACCATTTTGTCTAATGATCTCTCGATTCAATTTCTCTTGCACCATTTCCCAACACCTTGTAGCAGAAGCATGCATAAAGGATACTCCTGGGTTCTCTTCTACCATCACCTAATTAGAAGTAAGCAGAGTATAACAGCAAGCTATATCAGTTGAAACTTGTAGTAAAGGGGATTTAATTGTTTCAAAAATTAGAAGACCTGCAAAAAAGAAGTGCTTTGATAGAATTGCATCATGCAAGAGGATTAAACAAAAGAAAAAAAATGAATGCAATTTGATGGCATTAAAGCTCACTGGTTACAGTGGAGGAATAATCAAGTCATTCTATTGCTTACTGTTGTTATGCTAGGTATGGTATACCATGGCTGTTATGGTATTATCATAGTTAACATTGTATAGTAAGTTCTCCATTATATTGTTCAATTATAGGAGTTTTTGGTAAATCATTGTTGCTAATGGCATCCACTTATTACAAATTCATACAAAATGTATTTTGCAATTTGACAGCAATTATAAATTAGAAGTACAGCAAAAGCTCCAGTTATTTATGATTGTTATAGAAATATTTCTTTTTGTTTTTGGATAAAAGATGCATTATGCAAGGAAAGCAGAAATTAGTGATATACAGGTAAGCAAGGTTCACCATTGCTAGAGTATAAATGTCAACGATGCAAGCCTATAATTATTACCCTGAAATGCCTACCTTAAATAAAGGCCCCAGGAGTCCAGCATCCAGAACTTCTGAGATGTAGCTACATGTCGTCGCTGGATCAACTACACTGATAAATTTGACACGACTTCTGTATCCTGCAAATTCATTACATTGAAGTTTTCAGCATACTGTTTAGTCAACTGAAAAGGCTGTTTAATTGATTCTATGGAAGCATACCTTTGGGGAATATTGCTTGCCTACTGCACCACTTTTTTGCAGGCACCACAGTTCCAAAATTAATAGGTTCGACACAATACTTCAACCTCTTGTGAACCTTTTGATCACGTTGATCGAATGCACAAGATTGGACTGAGATATCCCCAATGGGCTGACTGCATTGGCCATCTAAAGGTATGGTTAAACAAGGCAGATGATGTTGAAGGTCAATACCAAACAGCTTTGGACTTGATCTATGAGAATATTCAGCATTTCTTGAACACGACGCTTCATTAAAATTTCTGATAGCAATGTCACAGGAAGAAGCCAACTCAGCAGGATTATTAATGGACATTGAAGACCCACATTCAGAACTAGTTCCAATGAGATTATTGGTTATCCGCAAAGGAACATACTCCTCGGTTTTATCCATATTATCCTTAACAACCACCAACACAGAATTTGAGGAAAGTTCCTGTCTAAATATATCAGGACTCCTGCGACACACTTCCTTGACAACACGGTGATCAAGATATTCTGGTGACTTGACTTTAGGATCTGCAGATTGTTGTTCCTTGTTGAGACCAGGACAACATCTGTCTCCCCCTTCACATTTATTACTTCTGAGTGAGACGTTGGTTTTGACTGGTGATGATCCCTGGCATCCAACTTCATGATGCTCCAAATCAATCGCTTCTGATTTCGTAAATAAGGGTACTCTGTCAAAGTTCCCACTTTCAGATTCTCTTTTTACACTAGTTTCTGAATATTTTCTTAAGTCAGATTTGCATGGTGCCTTCATATTAAGGGATCCTTCTGTTTCATTAAAAGTAGGATACTTTGTGTTTGGCTCAAGAAGAACATTATCCTTTACCTGATTCTCGCAGTCTTTATTGTTGACCTCAGCATCTGTGATGTTAACATAAATTAATGTCCTCTTTGGTTCGAGTAAGCTTTTCTCAAAGGATTCTTTCGATTTCTCCAACAATGTCATATGTGGAGTTAAAGCCAACCTGAAGTCCTGTAATCCCCAGTGTTGTACTTCCCTTGAATCCCCCTCTAGGGCTGTCACTAGAGTGTTTAATTCATCCAAGTCATAGTGGAAGAGTAAATATTTTCTGCAAGGCTCACAAGAGCATGTCAAATTTGCATGGTTTAGACATGCAAAACGATTTGGAGAGCACTCGCAACCAGCGGCAGACAGGTGCAGATCATAAAAGCATAAGAAGCATTCTCTCTCACTTGATGAGGCAAAATCCTTGTCCATATTTCTAGCTTTTGATATACTAGAAATAGACTCCCTTCTTTTCTGTTCTATCCTGACTCTCACCTGTAAGGAGAAAAGTACATCTAAGGAACAAAAAGTTCACAAAACTCTACACACACACACACACACACACACACACAGACACACACACAGAGAGCACATTCAGTTATGCGCTTCACCTTAATGGCTTCAGTAAGTACTCCATCCTTTCCGCAAGCATTTTGCCATCTCAAAATTCCCAGGTCATTCCTCTGCGATACAGGCTGCTGCCAAAGTTCTCTACCAGCTTCCCGTGCAGCAGCAAGTAGTAACTTGTCATGGGACAAGGATGTTTTACGACGTTGCTTGCTGTAGAGCTCAACAGCACATTGCCCATGTGGCAGCCAGTCCATGGGAGCAACATTTACTGCCTCTGCACAATTGAAGCCACAATTGAAACCAGAATGGTATGCTCTTGGAAATGTCAGAACAAACTCCCCAGAATTCTGAATGGCACGGTAAACAGGTGCTCCTTCTTCTTTAAGGACTGAAGGAGAAAATTGTGTAACCTGCTCCAATATGATCAAAAAGATAAGATACAATCATTACATGACATTAAAGGATTTGAATAGTAACCTTGTGATTTTCATATTTCTGACATGTTACAAATTAAATTTATGAAAGGAAGTTATTCAACAATGAAGCATTATACCACTAAGACACACAAACCCTTTTGGTAAGGGTTCCATTAGAGCATCAGTATTCAAGAATCTTGTGGTTTCATATTTCCGATATGTTACGAATTAAAATTCTGCAAGGAAGTTATTCAAGAATGAAGCATTATACCACTTAGACACATTAACACTTTTGGTAAAGTTCCATTAGAGCATCAGTATGGTGTTGGCACCAGTATGATGTTAAAAATTGACTCAAATTGTTACATCATACGAATAAAATTTAGTATGATAGAGGAGAAATGCCTTAAGAAAGGCAAAGTATTTCAAAAAGCCAATCTCATTTGGTCAGGGTATGCTTGTAGGTAGTGGTTTTGGCTAAGGGAAAGTTTTAAGCTGTAAGCACATTCTCTTAGATAAACTGGCTACTACTATCTGGAGGCAGAGACAGAAAATGTTAAAATTCAGATGAAAAAAGGAGCATCATTGATGCAGCATAAAGAGTAAAGAGCAATTACACTGCCTGGTTTAAACTTTGGATATCAACACACAATTGAAGGCAAATTGGATTGAAGAACCCTTTGTTTGGTGAAGTTCTCTCAGAAAATTTTTATTTATGACAAAAACCAACCCCTTCATAAAATCTATTAAAAGCATATATATAGAACATGATCCCTAAGTCGGGCATTAATCCCGATATAAAATTATGCGAGATATAGGACCCATTAATAAGAAAACATGTTAGAATTTCAACTACACATATAGAAACATGGCTAAAAGTTGATACTGTCTCCAATGAAAACTATTTGCTTGTCGAAGTCTTTGCCTCCAAATTCCTAGATCCAGCAAAGCTTGGCATGGTCCAGCTGGTCATAATACTTGCTTGCTGCACCTTGTAATACATCAATTATGGTGTGACATAAACTGGTGAAACTAAATGAGTAAATACTAAAACTGAAATTGTAGAGTGGTGCTTTCGAGTTCATGTTCCAAAATTCATTAAACTAGATGAAAATACAGGAAAAATATTATATTGGGGACTGGATGTTGTATGGGGTTTTGAGTTTTGTCCGAGTTGACCAATGCGACATGTACCAAATCTAATTTACATGCTATCCACAATCAATTCTTCACTAACAACAAATCTTATTTTTGAACCTTGGTAAGGCTTTATAACAGCCCAATCTTTTGGGGCCTAGTGGTAAGTTAACATGGTATCGGAGTTCATTTCAAGGTCATGGGTCCAAATCCCTTTTCAATCAGTCTTTCTTTAATTAACTTATTGGCCATCATGAGTCTTTTACTTTTCGTCACTCATTCTCGGTTATTGTCCTAAGTCATTCTTGACTTGTTCATGCCTTCCCATGCATGGTCTAGGCTGCACATGAGGATAGATCATGATAAACGTCACTGACCCTTCCCTAACAGCTTTAGAAGCTGGGGTCTAGTGGTCAGTTGACATGAATCATGGACCATTCTGCAACCTACAGGTTCTACAAAAGGTTGGTTTCAATTACTTCGAGCCATATACGTTCTCGCTCAAAATGACTCTATTCTCCTGGTTTGAGCATTAACATGCCATTCTCAATATTTGTTTCATTGTTAGCTATTGTGGTTAATTCTCTTAACAAGCTATTTTCATAGGGCATCACAGTTCTTTTGCAATGCCATAGTCATCTTTATGGATGACGTCTCCACAATTTTTAATTAGAAGCAACACCGCTAGCATCAATTTGAGATGGACCTTGGTCCCAGCACTACATTTAAAATGTCCTAGTCAACTTCTCTGCTACATATCATGATTGTCATGGCAAAAGTACAACTCTGACTTATAGGTCATTTAAAATCTACTATCTTAGATGTAAATGTTTTCATATAAAGCATCTACCTTTTTAGTTTACAAGTGGACATAAGACCTCCATATCAAATTCAACATTTTTGCTTGACATTTAATCATCAATCTCTTGCTTTCCAAATATAGTTTACTGAGCAACATGTGGATCTCTTCTGGAAGGGTCATACCACCATCACTATGCACTTTCACTATTTACTGGCGAACTTCCAGTCCAATGTCCTTTGACATTGGGAGTATTGTATGGTTATCTCTTGGTCTATCATATAAAAACCACACATTCATGTATTCTATGTTACTACCTTTCAATGAAAATGTATCATAAGTCACATTCAAGGGATTGTTGCCTACTGTAAGTGAAAATATATCACTTATCATCCCCAAAACATGCTTGTTGCAGAAGTTCATCATTCTGTCACAGGCTCAAGTTTAAGACTCGGGATGCTGAGTGGGACCTAGAAGAATATCAGGTTCCACTTAGATGAGAAACCATAGAAATAATGTGACAGACAATAATGTAAGAATATGGATAAATTATTTATCTTGTGTGATAGAACTTTTATTCGACCAATTAATACCGCTATAGCAGCTACTTCTTGGTCCATTTAGGTTGTACTGAAGATTTCATTAGCAGAACTCATGATATGTCACTATGCACTGACATGATGAATGACATGCATTACTCTATCATCATCTTATGTCTACCCTCCTAAAAATTTTCAGATAATATCACTGATACATGGTACAGCTGCTGTGCTGATTCCAGCAGCATACCATGTGTTGGTACAGGGGGCATATCATACCAAGCCAACCTATATCATATAGTACTGGCATGGGATCCAGCATCGAGAATTAACACACTGATATGGGATGATCAAATAAGAAGTCAATATAGAAACAATAGAATTTTAAGATTCAGAAATAAACTTCGATAAGTGTAAATAATTCATAATACTCTACAACCATGATATTGCATTAAAAGAGGTTCCTTTGCCTTAGCACGGAGCTATAGTAGGACCTGGGTGAACAAAAGATTTCAAGCTCTACCATAGAGGTTGGTCCCACTAGTTAGTAGCAGTTTTCATCAACTTAGATGAGTTGGAATTCCCATCTTTTTCAAGTAGGTTAAACGAGCACATAGGAACCTCTGCTAGCAGGATCATATCGATAAAGTGCCAACCATTTCTTCGAAATTAATGTCCTCTTCCTCCGCATGTAGAAAAGGAATAAATAAATCAATCAAATTACGAGAAGCTTCATAAAGTGCTTCCTTAGGAGTGAAACTTCCATTCGTCCATATTTCTAGAAAAAGTCTCTCTTGTTTTTCATTCCCATTCCCATAAGAATGAATACTATGATTCGCATTTCGAACAGGCATGGATACAGCATCTATAGGATAACTTCCATCCGGATTCATCAGACGTGGAGATGGATTAGGTAGGGCTCAGTCATCATCACTCGCGCTCGATCTACCTTGTACGGTTCTATAATTTTCTGAGCAATATTTGCTATGGATTTTTCCTTATTCGATATTCCTATTAATTTTAAAAAGGTTCTTGATGAATTTGACTATCACCACTCATGGGTATGAACCTCATTTAAGATTTCAAGTAGCTAATAACTGAACAGATGAGGTACAACAATCGGTAAGTAGTTACTGAAACAAAAATCTAAATCAATATCAAATAAGATAACTATAACATTAAAATATCAGAATGTTAAGGATCTAGAAAAGCAATTATAAACAGACACTTCTAAATGTGTTAAATGGAATTGTATCACAGTATTGCCATCCATCAGTCAGCAAAAGATATACAAGACAAGTAAATGCTAATTAAGACATTTACATATACGTTCGGATCTAATCATTTTCAAGATGTATAAGAAATGGGGAAATGTGAGACTGATTGAGACTTGCCAATTCATGCAGCAGATCAGGTTGTTCTTCAAACAACTCAGGTAAATGCTTTCTCATTGCATCCTCCAATTTCACAGCCCCACTTCCAGGAACTCCGTACCATACCTTTGGATCGCCAAAATGCATATAATTCAGAGAGTAAAGGTGGTGGTCTTCCACATGCTATTGCCACACACAAGATCAAAGGATAGTAAGGCATTGATTTCAAGGATGTAAAAAATATTGGCATGAATAACAGGATAGAAATTATGGCAAGAATTTATATCAAACCTATAAAGAAAATAATATAGATCAACTCAAAAAAAATGAAACAAAGACAAACTTTATGTTCTTTTATTTTATTCTTTGAGCATATTTGTGAGTTATTTACCATTAGTTTATGTCAATTGCCATGTCCATTGTTAATGGAAGTTCTCTAAACCCTATACAATACAAACTTAATAACATAGACAAAACTTGCTTGATTGATGTTTATGACAAAATCAAGCAAGAACTTGAGCGATGTCCATAAGCTGGATGGAGATAGCAAATGGAATGGAGAACAAAAAAAATTCAAACATTTAAATGACATACTTACCCAATAAAATGAAGAAAAACACAATTTAAATTGCATACTTACCCAACAAAATGAAGAAAAGCACATCCCTACATAAATCCAAGGGACTAATACCCCAGAGATATCTTCTCTTTCAAATGAAAGAACAGAACCAGGAAGTCGTGGCAAGTTATTTAAGTTCCAACCTGACAGCACACACGCATCTGAGTCATTTTTAGCTGAATATGGTGCTTTAGGAAATCCACTGCCAAACGTTCCAGTATCCAAATCAGCACCATAATGCACCTGCATTTGAATGAGAAGAGAAAGTAAAATTTATATAGTTCCAAGAGTTCAAAAAAGAGGACCAGCAACAGTAACCAAACTTTATACCTCAACTTCTTCAGTTGCTTCCTCAACTATGTGCCAATATTCTCCTTCAATTTCCTCCACTGAGGGTTGCTGTCACGACCCCCGCCCCGTTCCCGGCGGGCCGCCGCGACGGTCCTAGGGTGCGGGTAGGCATAAGGCCACCAGCCACCGCGTAGAACCCTACTACCTATCAATCATCAATAGATCTTGAAAAATTTGGCATGATACATGCACAAAATGATCACTTTTCCTATAGTGACCTGTCAGGATTATCTCAATACATACAACACACTACCTGTCAGAGCAGCAATCACATAATCCGTCACATAATGAACCTGGACAATATATATTAATACATTATCTCAGGCATATAACTCATCTGTATAAAAATCTGGTTCCCATTCCATCCATGGTCAAACCCATATCCACAACAGGATCTATGACTGTAACTATGCACTATATACAATAGAAGGTTTATAATACACCAAAAGGTATAAACCTCTATTTACATTATACTATACTATACTATACTATGGAGCGGCACAGCTAGCAGGCAACCACTAATCCTGCTCCTCTCTATACAATACCTGCCCTGCAATCAAAAACACCAAACTGGGGAGTGAGTATATAAATACTCAGTGAGTGGAGTAGAGAGTACTATGCACATGAGACAAGATATAATCATGGCTCGAGGTAAAATCTCAAGATCAATAACAAGATGAACATGAACTCAACATAAAGAATATGGAGTAAATCATCAATATCACCACAATCAATATCAACTCATCTGAAGCGTATATGGAATAATCAAGCAAACATATATGCTACTCATGAATATGCTCAACAGATCATAATGCTGGAACATACAAATCAGGTGTCAATATGCTGAAATCATCACTAGACAGCTGTCGGGAGGTGGGTTTTATGCCCCAGGCGAACCAGCAACAACTCCTTACTGTCACATGCATATGTAGGATAAGACACCACACTAATCATGTAAATGCCGGCCAGTATCCAGAACAGAAATCCATCTCACATCTACATACTAAACGGCACCTCGCGGGAATTCTACATCCGCGGAAAGCCATACTGCACCTCGCGGGGTCTTACTATGCCCGGCGGCAAGCAGAATATAAGTCGTAGGACCGGCCGATCCTACGCCTAGGGCCGTGTCCCCCCCAGGAAGGGACTGGGCTCTGCCCACCCAGAAGGCTACTATATGCACAAAGGCCGATGTTCAACCCCATCGACTATAGGTGTCCTGCAGATACTGACAAGCCATGCATAAATGCCATAATGCACCCTCCCAATACTCTACTAAAAAGGAGCATAATCAAGACTACCACTCACTCGGCCACGACCCAATTATAACTAACATCAGGGTTGGGAGTGAGGAATCACGGGAGTACAATGCAACTCAATATACCATGAGAAGGGCTCTACAAGTCTTTGAAATAGAGGAAATGAAATCAATTTACAAAAGAAGTCATTTCACAATTCAGATCCAATTTCATTACTCATAAAGGAGTATAATCAAGCTACGACTCACAAGTCTTTAAAATAGAGGAAATGAAATCAATTTACAAAAGAAATCATTTCACAATTCGGAATCAATTTGATTACTCATCAACCCCTCGTAATTTCTCTCAATGTTCCCTCAAATGCATGTACAGAATAATCAAGCATGGAGAATCAAGATTATAGAGGAATCTACTACAATATCAATCAATATGCTCAAGTGGAATCAATTCACACTTGGCGACATTCATGAAAATGAATTAAGGATGCTCATGGTGCAAAGTACATGACTCCCACTCACCTGTCAATCCGGCACAGCCCTGATACGCCTCCAAAAATCTACAGCAGGCAGTGGGGAACTTCTTCCTCTTGTTCCCTAGCTTCTTGCCCAACTGTGACATGCATTTACAATACATTTAGTCTTGTATCAAGGGCTATAATCTACGTGCCAATTATAATATAGGGAACTTTAATTGATTCAACTCCCCCGTTCCCTAAATCTTTTCTTTTCTTTCTCTTTTTCTTTTTCTATTAATTAACTCATCATTTATGTGTATTAGGGACTCCCTTGCACGAGTACAAGGTCTCCCTTAGCCTAATCTAGGCTTAATACCCTATTATGGCATGAAATCCCTTATTTTCCACCCGGATGAACAGTAACCCAAACTGACAGTGGGTTACTTCATCCCGGTTTTGATCCACTTTCCAAATTTGATGAAATTTTTACCTAACATTCTACCTAACATTGCTATCGGAGGTCGTTTGACCCCCTAAATAATTCGCCGAAGTTGGGACTTCGACACAGTTTTTCCGTAGTGCCGGAAAAATTTGTCAAAATCCGATTCTTCCTCTTTTAACCGCCTCTACAACCCTTATCCTACCCCTCTAGACTATATCCACCCTTTGTATAGCCTAATGTCATCAAAAGACTAGATAGGAATGGATATTTACCTTTTTCTTTTTGGAAATCGAGGTCCTTGCGTAGAGGGGAAGGAGATCTACACTTTTTCCTTCAGCTGGCAGCGCAACCGGGATCTCCTTCCTTTTCTTTTTCTTCTTCTTCTTCCTCTTCCTTTCTTCCTTTCCTTCCCTCTTCTTCTTTTTTTTTTCCTCTCTGTCGCCTGAGAACCCCTCCCTTTCTTCTCTCGGTTTCATTCCAAAAGCCACAGTAAACCCCCCTTTAAATCACATCAAAGCACTATTTACCCTTTTTTAATATTATTAAATTCCTATTTTGCCCCTAACACTTCAACATATCTACTGTTATGCCATTAACTTTTGATTCCTTCCCATTTTACCCCTTATATCAATTTTAAAGGACTATTCTATCCCTTTTTATATAAAAAAAAATTTTGGGGTTATTACAGTTGCCACCTCTTCTCATGGTCATCACTTCCAGAAATTACATTTTCATTAGCATCTTTCATCCCAAAATACTGCCTTTTGAATTCATCAGCATATATCTGGAATGTTTCTAGAGTGAAGTCTGAACCAGATTGAAAACCAAACTTTTCATCTGTATCTGAGCCAATACAGTCGCTAGCTTCAGAATCATTAGAGCTATTGCGCCTACGAGTCATTCCAAATCTCAACCGCTTTTTTCTCTTTCTTCTCTTGTGACAATGGTTCCGAGATCTTTTTTTTATTGTTGGCTCTCTATTTTGAAGCTTATCAACTTGTTGTATTCGAGTAGTAAACTTAGCATGTTCCCAGAAACTCTTCTCTTTTAGAGGGCAAGGCATTGTCCAAGAAGGGGGTGGTATAATGCGGCATATACCATATTGTTCTGCTTTTGGTCGTATGCTTGCAATGTACCCGAGCGTATCTTTGAATTCCTGAGGAAAACAATATTTTCTGTAGTAAAGGATCTTTATGATGCCTAACAAAAAGGATATATAAATCGAGAGACTAATGTACCCCCTCACTTGGATAGAATGCAGGAGCTTCATCAATGATAGGTCTACATGCTTCTTTTGGATGCCATCTGGAAGTTGCCTGTTCCAAAAAGTTCGCCATTATGAGAGGCTGGCTAGCTCATCTAAGTATTAAAAAGTCGAACTTTCTAAAACAAACCTTTTCATATTTAGAGCTGCTTGGGCTTCTGCATGCATTTTCATTTTGGTGGGGAAGTTTTGAAGAGTGATCCTGCAACAAAGCTATGATTAGAAAATTTGATGACTGAATTACTCGAATCAGTTATTTTGTGCAGAATATGACAGCATTAACTGATAAAAAGGAGATAGAGGCGCTTATGTCCACAGAATTGAGATATCCTCCATTCACTTGACGTAGAAGCAATGGATAAACCATTTTAGATCAACCCTTTTTCGAGTAGCCGTTATCTTAACCTAAGTCAAAGTCTTGTCAAATAGTAATTGATAACTAAATGATAGCGATTGGTGATTAATCTTTCAATATTTGTTTATCTATGTGGAACGTGTCTTTACAGTTTCTAAAAGTTTCTAAGTTTCATTAATTATCATTCATGCATATGCTGCTTGAAATTTACAAAAATAGTTATTCTTTGTCTGTTAGGAAGTTGTAAGGTGTTAATTTAAGGCATATGAAAAGATCTACAATCTATATAAAGGAATGTAGCAAGGAAAGAAAGGCAATGAAGAGTTGGTATAAAGTTTGACTTAATGTTTATTATACAATTATCATCCTTCTCCTACTTTCATATCTCTTATCCCAGTTTCTCTTCCTTTTGTTCTTAAAAGACCTACAGTTCTGGTGTCATCAGTATCACTGTTAATGGATGTAAGATGCAGGTTAAATAATATATGGTGGATTTCTCGTTCTGTATGATTCAAATATCAAATGGGCATGTTTTGGTTTTTACTGCAATCAAACACTGATCCTTAATGTCATTACTTACGTTATATATCATTTAATCCATTTCTAGAAGGAAAAAAACACTGCATTGCAGAGACTGCAATGCAAATAACCAAGGAATGCCGTACCGGTCCGTACCGGCCGGTACGTACCGGCCGGTACGGGCCGGTACGTACCGGTCCGGTCCCTGACCGGTACCGGACACAGATGAAAACCGGTATTTCCGGTTTTCTTCTGTGAACCGGCCGGTACCGCTTGGTACCGGCCTCGTACCGGTGCGAACCGGCCGGTTCGCACCGGTACGGTGTTTTTTTTTTTTGGGGGGGGGGGGGGGGGGGAACCACAGCGCCTCGCTGTGGTTTTTTTTTTTTTTTGATGGGAAAGAAAGTGGTCCGGACCGGTACGGTACCGGTCCGGACCGGTACCGTACCGGTCCGGCCGGCCACCGGTACGCCGATCCGGACCGGTACGGCGGACCTTGCAAATAACAGTTTCCGTCATGCTATATGGGAGCAAAGAGAGCAATCAGAAAGTGACATGGGAAAATGAAATTTCTTTTTTCTCCTATCAGAGGCATCCATGAAAGCATTCATCACTGCATCACCACAAAAACCAACAAAGAAAAAAAGTTGTGGATGATAAGTACACGTACCTCAACAGTCCCTTCACACTCTGAATCTTCTTCTGAGCTCAAATCAAATATACCATAATATATACCAGTCCTGTGCCTGAGGGATCGCTTCACCTTCACTTCATCAGAACCACCAGAACCACCATTCAATTGCATGGATGGAGTCACAGTGGCCTCCATAGAGTAACCAGAATTTACTGCATCATGCTCTAGATCCTCACTGAAGTTGATGGACACATCTTGTGAAATGGTTTTTTGTCTCGGTAGTTCCAATCATTTTGGAATGCATTATGTCCCCACTAAAATTTATCTAAAAATTAAATATTGTCACATGTAAAGATCAGTGGACTTTGACTAGAAACTGTCTGTGCTCTAATACATTAAAAACATTGAAAATTAGATGGAAAACAAAGTATGAACATATCCGAAAAATGACCAGCCAAATCACAGAAAAAGAAAGATCATGTAGATGATGACGTTTTTCAGATTTGAGGTGCAATGATATTAAAAGATGTTCATAGAATAAATAATATCAAATCTCAGCATGATTTATGTTGTTAGTAGCATATATAGCAGATCGCTTAATGCTTTAAATCATACATATTCAGCTCCCATTACCTTGACAGCTGCTATTTCTCATGTTATACTGAAGCAACATATTATACTACAATAAACTACTTAATAGATTGCTATTTCACAAAAGCTCTACTTCAAAACTTGCGGATCAGTGATTCCAAATTAGGTTTACACCAGAGTCAGTTAGACACAGGTAGGACTAAAGTAATTCAACTACTTCATTACTTTCTTATAAAATTCAGATGCTCAGGTTGTGACCACTAACTACTCGTTGGGCTTGGCAAATAGTTACTATTGAAGGAAATTTGGCATCTATTGATCACTCAACCAGTGAGACCAAGTAAAGAGAATTCTCCTGTTTTGGGTGATTCAGAGAAGACCAGGGGATATGAAAACTGTTTCTTCGATTAAAAGCTTCAGAGGGAAAAACTATAGAATAACCAGTGATAATGCTTTATTTCTGCAGCAGCAGACTTGCTAAACTTGGTTCCCTGCGTATTTTGTTTAAGATGAAGGGTCATCAGTGATTTTCCAGAACCTTCTTTCATAAAAGTTTGATATCCTAAAACATGCATGGGGAATTAGGAATCCCATTAATAAATTTCATGTAAGGACCAAATACTGCATTCTTGTTGCCGGAACTTATCATAAGCTAAAACAACTAACAGAGCCACATACAAACTACTTTATACTTCATCTCTCATTTGGTGGGGACACAAACCACCGTTTCCAGCATGTATACAGGCGTCGCCGGCGTGCATAGCACTTTGGCCACCCTAGTTTTATTTTCTTGCGTATTTTCATTTATTTCTTATGTATTTTCGTATTTTATTAGTTGTTTGCTTGTTTGATTGTATTTAGCTAGTGTAGTGACCCATGATGTTGTTGGGTCATGGGTAGTTACATGATCTCATTTGTGGGGATCATGGGTAGTTGTATTGGGGCTATATATGGCACCCCCTTATCTATTGTTCAGCAGAATATTTTGGGGATTAAAAACGAGACTTCGCTTTAGTATCTGGTGGACTCCAGACTCCTCCCTCCTCCTTCCCCTACTTAATTTCTTCTCTAAATCAACTGTCCCGCATCAGTTTGGTATCAGAGCACTGTTGGGCTTTGCCTCTGTGCCAACGCCCCGATCCGTGATCCTTTCCCTTCCTTTTCTTCACTGCCATTTTCTGGGCCGCAGTGGGACAGTCTGCAAAAAAAAAAAAAAAAAAAACTTTTGTTGTCTCCTCTGTCCCGAAAATCCCACAGAAATCTACCAAGTGTATGGCAGAGCATCGCCGGATCCCAGGATTCCGGTGGGCACACGAAATCTACGCGGTAACCCGACCCCGGACGCCGGAGCGAGCTGACGGACCACGGGTGACTCCTTCTGTCAAAAAAGAAGAGGAGCATCGCTGCCCTTCTTTCAGACCTGTCCCTCGGACCCGCCGAAGCGTCTGCTGGCCACCGCGCACACGAAGAGAGACAGGAGACATTCCTGCGAGGGAACCCAGTGCCGGAGCAGGTGACCGGTCGCCGGCCACCACCACAGACCACTGAGATCTCCCTCCTCTGCACTGCTAGCGTGGACTTCGCCACGATCGACCGCCGGGAACTGCCAGCAACTGTAGCCGCAGAGCCCGGTACCACCTCCCGAAACCGTCGGGAGGTTGCAGAAACACCAGTTAACGGGTAAGTCCCTCACCCGTTACCAGTTCATTAGCCGGATCCGCCCCCCCCAAAAAAAAAAAAAAAAAAAAAAAAAAAAAAAAGGTCACATGACCCTCACGTGAGCCTCGCACGTGACTTCACACGTGACCACCCCAGACGCAGCACGTGACTTGCACGTGCTGTTCAAAAAAAAAAAAAAAAAAAAAAAAAAAAAAGGAAGACCGTACCTGTCGTTCGACGGAGAAGAACCCAGATCTAGGGTTCCGCCACCACCGCCGCCGTCGACGCCTCACTGTCACGCCTCCACCGCCACTGTCGCCGCTCTTTGCTGCCACCGAGCCGTCTCTCCTCCTTGTTGTCGGACCATCGCTCGCCGCCGCAGCTCACCTCAGCGACCGCACGCACCGCTGATTCAATCACACCGCCACCCTCCCCTTTCCCCCTCTTTCATCTTTTCCGTTTCCTCCACCCTCCACCGACCTTGAGTCTTCCCATTTTCTTCTTCCCTCAGTCGACTCTTCCTCTCCCTCTCGGCTCACTAAACCCTAAACCCCTTTCTTTTTCTCCCTTTCATCTCACCAAGACCCCTTCTTCTTCTGTGCCGCCACCTCCGACTTCCGCTGCCGACTCCATCCTCCGCCTTCGCCGACCCCCTCGCTCCCCAGAACGAGGGATCCACCTCCGATATCGCTCCTTCCCCTTCTTCTTCTATTCTTTCCCACTCTTTCTCCAACCCTCGAGTTCTCCCATCCCTTCTCCCTCCCATCTCACCGAAACCTCCATCCCATCTCTTTCCCCGCGCCACCACCTCCACCTCCGTTGCCGACTCCATCGTCCGCCCTCGTCGCTTCCTTCGCTCCCCAAAACGGAGATCTCCCCTCTCTTCTTCCACCGGTGTCACCCTCAGCTCCTTGGTATCAGAAGCTCCTCACCCAACGACGCACAGCGGGATCCGAAGCCATCCAGAAGCTTCGGGTCCCCTCTAGTCTTTGCTTTTCGGGCGAGTGGGCCGGCCTGTGTTCGGCCTGTTGTCACGCGGGCCGAGCTGATCTTCTGGCCCAGTGTTTTGCGGGCTTCGCTTTCAGGCCCTGCATCTGGATCCAGACCCAGCCGTGAGTTGGACTTTTACAACGACGCTGCAGTCAGCCATCTTCCAGCAGCATTTTCTACAAATCGTCGGGTTCCGGTTCTGCATCCTACACTTTGCCATCCAAACTCATCCACTGATTCAGATCTGCAAGAAGAGGTCGTATCTTTCCTTTAAATAATTATTTTTCAGCCTTTCCCTATAAACTAGCTTATCTTTAGATTATTATTGTTTCACTTCATGTTGTCGGTTTGAGATAGGACCTTACTTTTATAAAAGCCTATGCCCCTTGAAAACACATATTGAGCCTTACAAATTATTTTCAAATCCTCGAAAGGCAACTAGGAAATTTTACTTGAATCTGGTGAAACCCAAATCAATTTGAAGGACCCCACTTTCATTAGATTAACCTGCAAAGATTTTGCATGATCCAAACCAAGGTTAGCAGTACCTAAGGTCCTGATATTTTGTTATCACCTGTGCTAATTCGAAGGTAACCGAGACTACGTCAAAAGTCGTCTTTTATTCAACATCGTTGATTTTATTCTGAATGTTAATTATATATCTAGGAATTTTGAATTCTAGAGTATGACAACTCGCAGCGGTACATCTTACTCACATGAGATGTCGACCAACCCAAACCAACAGGTATTAGATGCCATAGCAGCATTAGAAACCAGATTAGGAGCAAGAATCACTGACCTTGAAACTAGGCTGAATACTCGCTTGACTATAGCTGAAAATTCAATCACCAACCTCCAAGTTACTCACAACGATGGAGAATCTGAACTTGGTGAGATTGAACCGTCCCGCCCCAGAGGCTTTGGGCCACAACACCAAAGGGACTATCTAAGAGCACGTGAGACACCAGATGAGCATGTAATGCGCAGTATTAAGATCGATGCACCAAGTTATGATGGTCGTCTTGACCCAAAAGTCTTCATCGATTGGCTCGCTGATATGGACCATTACTTTGAATGGTATAGCTTGTCTGACGATCGCAGAGTTCGTTTTGCAAAAATGAAGCTCATTGGTCCTACAAAATTACATTGGAACACAATAGAAAATATGCTTGCTAGAGCTAGACAACCCCCTGTGGTACATTGGGATGAAATGAAGGAGAAGTTAAAAGAAAAATATCTCCCAACATCCTATAAGAGTCGCCTGTTAGATCAGTGGCAACGCTTGATTCAAGGAAACAAACCTGTGTCTGAGTACATCGCTCGCTTTGATGAGTTCTTCATGCGATGTGATGCACGCGAGAGTGTGGAATTGACCCTTTCTAGGTTTAGGTCCGGATTACGAGATGATCTACAAAAAGAGCTTATTTTACGCGAGGTCAATTCATTAGAACATGCCTATCAACTCGTCCAAGACATTGAGCGTTATACTAATAAGACAACCTTTAGGCGATTCGATCTTAAGGAGACCAATTATAAGAACACCCACGGTAGTCAGATTAATACTTGGAGTAAGCCCAATGTCAGAAATCAAGCGACCGAGTCCCCAAAAATTAATGATCAAAAGAGTAAGAGAATTTTAAGTGAACCACCCAAAATTTCTCGAGATCAGTGTTACAGATGTTTTGGTTTTGGGCATAGAGCTAGTCAATGTCCCACTAAGAAAACATTGGTCATCGAAGAAGATAGAAATGATGAAGAGAATGAGTTGGTCCATGAACCAGAGATAGACCCTGAAGAGTCAGATGAAGGTGAGGAACCGGACTCACTTGAGGGTTCCACTCCTTTAGGTGTAGTCAGGTGTGTCCTTACACAACCAAAGCGAGAAGATGATGACTGGAGGCGTCGATCCATATTTCACACCTATATCAAATGTGGCGAACATAGCTGTAAGGTTATCATCGACAGTGGGAGTTGTGTCAATGTTGTATCCACAAGAACTGTCAAGAAGCTACAGTTAAAGACAGTGCCTCACCCTAACCCCTATAATGTGTCTTGGGTGGATAAAACCGCTATACCAGTCACTGAGCGTTGCCTCGTCCAAATCAACTTTTCTGAATATAATGATAAGGTCTGGTGTGATGTTATTCCCATGGACGTCGGACACATCATCCTTGGTAGACCGTGGCTTTATGATTTGGATGTGACTATTTATGGCAAATCCAATTCCTGTTCTTTTGTTCACCAAGGAAAGAAAATTCGACTAAACCCTCTACCGCCTAGACCTTCTATTGCTGGAAAGAAGGATGTGAAGGTTGAAAAGCGCCTTCAAATCATTAGTCCTAAGGAATTCGAGAAAGCAGCAACCCAAGGATCCATAGTCATTGTGTTAGTGTCCAAAGAAGTTGTTCCTGATGTTCAAATAGATTTTCCGAAGGAAGTTCATCATGTTCTGGAAGAATTTAAGGATCTCTTTCCTGAGGACCTTCCTGATGAGCTTCCCCCTATGCGTGACATTCAGCACGCCATAGACTTGGTTCCAGGGGCGACTCTCCCGAACTTGCCTCATTATAGACTAAATCCGATTGAACACGCTGAATTGAAACGGCAAGTTGATGAACTACTCCAAAAAGGGTTCATCCGAGAAAGTCTTAGTCCGTGTGCGGTGCCGGCGCTTCTAACGCCCAAAAAAGACGGCACTTGGAGAATGTGTGTGGATAGCAGGGCAATTAATAAGATAACGGTTAAATATCGGTTTCCAATACCACGATTGGATGACATGCTTGATATGATGGCAGGTGCCACTATCTTTTCCAAAATTGACCTTAAGAGTGGTTACCACCAAATCCGTATCCGCCCAGGTGATGAATGGAAAACAGCTTTCAAAACCAAGGATGGGTTATATGAGTGGCTAGTCATGCCCTTTGGATTAACAAATGCACCTAGTACATTTATGCGAATTATGACACAAGTACTAAGACCTTTCATGGGTAAATTCCTTGTAGTCTACTTTGACGATATCTTAATTTACAGCAAAAACAAGGAACAACACCTTGAGCACCTACGTTTGGTTTGCGATTCACTGAGAAAAGAAAGCCTATATGCGAATCTTAAGAAGTGTTCATTTATGACTGATCGTGTAATCTTCTTAGGATTCGTTGTTTCTTCTGAGGGTGTTTCAGCAGACCCACAGAAGGTCCAAGCTATTCTTGAATGGCCCGAACCCACTACATTATTTGAGGTGCGAAGCTTCCACGGCCTAGCCACCTTTTATAGAAGGTTCATCAAGAATTTTAGTACGATCACTGCACCGATTACGGATTGTATCCGGAAAGGTGAATTTCATTGGACCGTTGCGGCCTCAAGGGCATTCCAAGAGATCAAGACTAGAATGACTGAAGCCCCGGTGATGCGCCTCCCAGATTTTACTAAAGTTTTCGAAGTTTCTTGTGATGCATCTGGTATAGGTATAGGTGGTGTCTTAAGCCAAGAAAAGCATCCTGTCGCATACTTCAGTGAAAAGCTGAATGATGCCAAACGAAAATATTCCACCTATGACAAAGAATTTTATGCAGTTGTACAAGCGCTGCGTCACTGGCGTCACTATTTGCTACCTCAGGAATTCGTATTATATTCCGACCATGAAGCTTTGAGGTACTTAAATTCCCCAAAGCGATTGAATTCACGACACGGAAAGTGGGCTGAATTTCTTCAAGAATATACCTTCGTGTTGTGTCACAAAGCAGGTATTGACAACAAAGCAGCTGATGCCTTAAGCCGTCGTGTAGCATTACTTTTGTCGGTAAGCATAAATGTTACTGGATTTGAACGAATAATTGACGATTATGCAACTTGTCCAGACTTCGCTGAGATCTATGCAAGCGTCTTAGATGGTCGCACCAGGGACTATAGTGATTACCTTGTGGTTGATTCCTTTCTGTTCCGAGGAAACAAGCTATGTATCCCTCAAACATCCCTTAGAGATTTTCTTGTTTGGGAACTTCATGCGGGAGGAATAGCTGGCCATTTTGGTAGAAATAAGACCATTGATATGGTCGAACAAAGATTTTATTGGCCTAGTTTAAAACGGAATGTTGCAAAAATTGTTAGTCAGTGTCGTACTTGTCAACTATCCAAACAGCGCAAACAAAACACTGGTTTATATACGCCCCTTCCTGTCCCAGATCGTCCTTGGCAGGACATTAGTATGGATTTCGTGCTAGGATTGCCAAAGACTAGAAGTAAGCATGATTCCATTCTCGTGGTAGTGGATCGGTTCTCTAAGATGGCACATTTTCTACCCACTTCCAAGACTTCTGATGCCTCCAAAGTTGCGAGGATTATCTTTGATGAGGTCGTTAGGCTCCACGGGCTTCCAACCTCGATAGTGACTGATAGAAATGTCAAATTTGTTAGTTATTTTTGGAAGACCCTCTGGAACTTTATGGGTACTAAGCTTAAATATTCCACAGCCTATCACCCTCAGACAGACGGGCAAACTGAGGTGGTCAACCGCAGTCTAGGAAACCTTCTACGATGTTTGGTAAGTGACCACCCAGGTAATTGGGATCTTCTTTTATCCATAGCTGAATTCGCCTACAATAGCTCTGTAAACAGGACCACTGGCTTGAGCCCTTTTGAAATTGTCTTAGGCTATGTACCGCGAAAACCTGTTGATCTTATCCCAGTAGCCCCTAACAATAGAATCTCTGAGACCGCTGAATCCTTTGCGCAACACATGCAAAATTTACATAAAGAGATTAAGAAAAAAATTGAAATCAACAATGTGAGATATAAAACGGCCGTTGACTTACGTCGACGTTATCAAGAATTTCGAGCGGGTGATGATGTAATGATCAGAATCAGACCTGAACGGTTTCCACCAGGAGCCGTTAGGAAATTGCACGCCCGAAGTATGGGTCCATACAAAATTCTGAAACGGGTTGGATCTAATGCATATGTGGTGGATATTCCAAGTGATTTTGGGATTAATCCAGTTTTTAACGTAGAAGACTTAGTTGCCTACCGAGGTCCGACAACTATTCCTACAGACCCGCTCAATGAGCCTGACACTGACTGCACATCCAATTTTGAGAACATATCTCCTGCTCCTGCCTTGCCTCCTGTACCTTTTTCTCCGCAGATCACAGACACAGTGGAACAGATTTTGGATGATCAGATTGTTAGTACGCAGAACGGTGGTTATCAGCGATACCTGGTCAGATGGCATGGTCGACCTCCGTCAGATGATACTTGGATTAGCAGAGATGAGCTCCAGCGACTTGCTTCAGACCTGTTGGAGCATTACCAGACATCCGTTTCGCCAGAGGCGAACTCTTCTCCGCTGAGGGGAGTTGGTGGGGACACAAACCACCGTTTCCAGCATGTATACAGGCGTCGCCGGCGTGCATAGCACTTTGGCCACCCTAGTTTTATTTTCTTGCGTATTTTCATTTATTTCTTATGTATTTTCGTATTTTATTAGTTGTTTGCTTGTTTGATTGTATTTAGCTAGTGTAGTGACCCATGATGTTGTTGGGTCATGGGTAGTTACATGATCTCATTTGTGGGGATCATGGGTAGTTGTATTGGGGCTATATATGGCACCCCCTTATCTATTGTTCAGCAGAATATTTTGGGGATTAAAAACGAGACTTCGCTTTAGTATCTGGTGGACTCCAGACTCCTCCCTCCTCCTTCCCCTACTTAATTTCTTCTCTAAATCAACTGTCCCGCATCATCATTCTTTGTGAATTGTATTTCATCTAGTGTTCCAAAAGTTTCCAGGCACCCACCCTCCTCTTTGCAAACTCTCCTGCATAAACTCAAGGCCCTATCATTACCGAGCCATCTTAACCTTTCACACAACCTTTTCATCTCATCTGAGTTTTATTCACATTAATATCTGAAGCTGAATCCATAAGCAATTTTTCTTTTCTTTTCTTTTCTTTTGGGTGGGGGAAGGTGGGGTTGGGGAGGGGAGGCTTCATAGGCTTTGTTTATTGCCTCCCTTGTAACTGTAACCTTCATGGTTTCACAAAAATTGCACCTCTATCTGCACATTCACATGGTTTCATCATGTTTTGACCCAATATTGAAATCCTGAAGTATTTAATCTGATTATATGTATGGTATGTTTACCCTTTTCTCATGACATGCAACAATCATGCTATTCTCCAAGAGACAACTCCATTCATCCTCCCAAACCTGGCTAACTCAAAAATACTCTTATTAAACTTCTGGTGTAACATCTGGTCTTTGCTCTTCTTAACTAAATGAAAACTACAAGGGAACCAGCATATATCAAGTGTCATCAACCTAAGCTAAGCTTTCAACTCATCAGCAACACTAGACAGATAATGGAGTTAATCCTTCGGAAGAGGTTTAGTCCGCATAATGATGCCATCTCATAATGCAGATGGGTGCCATGGGAGATGCAACAGTCCCCGTGAATCTCACCCCTCCATGCAAATTAGGGGGGCCATTGGATCTCAATCAACAACCATATAACACCATGTAATCTTGCTGCACTATCTCAATTTTTGAAAATTTGTCTTCAAGAAGAAACTGGTCTACAATTATAGATCAACAATCAATTTTTATACAAAATAGAAAAAAAAACAACTTGTCTCCCAGAGAACATGTCAGAGAATTTGCAAGAAAGCACAATATGCTTGCAGCTAAAAAACCAATTTCCATTAGGCTCAAGTGACAGTAACCACTCAACTCCATATCTTATTAAGGTGCAATACTGTTTGTATCAATCATGCAATGATCTGAAATCATATGAAACATGAATTCCATCAATAATTTCACATTTTTTTGTTAAGATGTTTATCTCTCTACGAGACGATAAGGTTAACATCAATTCTATAGGATAAGTTTTTCCCCTTGGTTTTCTCCACCAAGTTTAGAGATTCAAATATATTCTCTATAGGGCCATCATATTATACATACCGTAGTCGAGTTATTTCAATCTTTCCAAAGATAACTGCGAAAGTTGTTGGTTGCCTTGAGAGGAAGCACATATGCATTCATTCGCATATTTGTTGCTTGCCTTGATGATGAGGATAACAGACATGTACACGTTCCATTTTCTATACATTTCAATTATGTTTCAGCACTTCAATTTGAGACCTGGATTATTAGAACTTTTTTAACTGCCCCTTAGAAAATGATCTTAACCCAACTTTAGCAGATATGAGAGCTTTCAAAAATATTACATTGGCTTCTTATATTCAAGCTAACATAAGCATTTTTCTTGACACTTAAGGTGTTTTGTCATTTCACTTTATCCATGTAGCAGCTGATGGCAATGGGATTAATTCATATTATTCTTCTACAAAATTATATGGGCAAAGAACAGAAAAAGTAAAACCTTCTCTGGTTTATGTGGTATTCGCCCTGATTGGCTTCTGAGAAAATGGCAGTTCAGGTAAACTCTGGAGCGTCTGGGACTTGCAATACCAGGCATAAAGTAAACATTTGGAAAACCGTAAGGATGTGGTACACAGCAACCGCATAGATCAAATAACTCAGAAAGTAACAGCGCATCAGCAGTGAGAAGAACTTTTAGCAGTTTCAGGGGCTATTCTCAACTGTTGATGAATTCCAGAAGAAAAAAAATGCAAGCACCAGGCCTGTTAGAATTTGAGAGGAAATCTATTCCACAAAGTTTCTTCTTTTTATTTTCTTTTTCATTGAAAGGTAAATATAAGTGTCAGAACCCAATTTCTTATGCACACATGCAACTTTTCGTATTAAGATCAAACAAAAGGAAAAAAAAAATCAAATATATAAGATTCAACATTTGGATCTGATAGATCAAACTGAGTATGAAATGTTTGATATTATTTTCACATTACCATAAAGATGGAAACCCAAATACCACAAAAATCTCACTAGAAATAAAAGAGAAGAGAAACAGTATCTAATTACTCCATTGCTATTAAGATTAATTAATAAAGTAAAAAGATAGAGAGGATACCTAGACTCCATTAAAACTGCTCCATAGACTCCAAAAAGTTCAATTCAGCAAGCCAAACACATCCCCTCGCCTCTTGTGCAGAACAAACCACAGGAATCCTCCGGCCGATCTACAAAAGTGAGAACAATGCCAATCCATGTCAGAACAGATCCACAACCCAACCCTAGTACAGACAACATCAAACCATAGGCCAAGGTTTATAAATCAAGATCTCACATGGGGATCATCAGAACACCAAATCAACCAACCACTAACAAAACATGCCGAATCTCATGAAGGTAGGTGATCGACCCATACATCAACTTAATTCTAATATCACCGACCAAATTCCACAAACAAAATCAATCTCCAATACCAAAAATCTAGTGAGAGAGAAGGTTAAAATCAGGAGGTCTATCAAGGCCTTCTCTGGTTATGGAGAAAAGCCAGGGAGAAATATCCTCAAAATTGTAAAGGTTTTAATGGCAACCTTAATGAAACCAAAGACAATAAATGAAAAATACGATAAAAAGCAGAATTATGATTAATGAGATTATAGAAAATGGAGGAGAAGCTATAAAAGCCTTCTCATGATCATACGGTGGACCGAGACCTTAAAAACTGCTGAAAACAAATCCAGGTAGAAGCTAAAGAAACTTTCTTCTTGTTTCTCTTTCTGGAAACTAGGATGATTGCAGGCTAGGTCTGTCAAAAGAGACTCGGTCACTGTCATTAGATGGATTCGGAATGAAACCAGCAGTAGAGGAGGTCACCTTAAATATTCAGGCTATGTTAAGTGGTGGTGCGGCTTTTTAGGCCAAGCATATTTTTAGAGAGGCAAATGAGACCGCGAATTAGATGGCTTCGACTCATCATTTCGAGGGCACTCTAGGTTGAAAAAAAGAAGCTACCTATGGCACTCCAAAATTTGTTGTTTTGTTATCATTGGATGTATTCATATTAGAGTTATAAATATAATCTGCCGGCCAAAAAAAAATAAAATAATTTTTTAATATAAACTTTCTACTTCTATTTTTAATTTATTTATTTTTTCTAATAAATATAGCGATTGAGGGGGAGGGAACAACAACAATCCCTGCACCCTCCAACCGAAATCCGAATCCAACCAGCTGAAGGAAGGAGTCAGATGCTTGTGTCCACGCCTATGCACATTGGATCATGGATATTTTAGCCCTTTGTTATGCAACGTATTCTCATCAGTACCATTCGTTAGGGTTTTTTTTTTTTCATGGGTTTTAGGTGTCATCACCATTGGTGATCTGACCCAGCTCGGGCACATGAGCATAACTTTATTCCAATCAAATTCGTTGATCTTTGGGTGGATTACCATGCCCTCAGATTATATTTGGATTGAAAATGTTGGAGTACTTTTATTTGTTGGATGGGTCAAATTTGGTCCTTAACTTATCCAAATCACTACTCTAGTCGAATTAATTATTTTATGTTAATCAAAGAGGAAATTGTCCTATAAGTATAAATATGACTGATGCGACAAAATGTCAAAATGGGTAGAACCAACCTGCATTTGAGTGCTTATTTTTATTTGGTATGATTAAATCTAATAAAATAGAATCTTTTCTCAAATAAAGCTTTCCTTTGTCTTCATCTTTTAAATTATATTTTAGAGGATTACTCAACTAAAAGAGTTTTCCAAGAAAAAAAAGAAACACATTGATGGGAGCTGTTGATAATAATTGCTCTTGATGCGGGAAAACTCATTTTCTACTTATCATTGCTGAGATAACTCCATGGAATATCACTCATAAATTTTTTAGATTCTTTTTGCTTATATTTCTTCTTGCAACTTAAATAGATTATATATATACATCACATGTTTATCACTAGCCTATTACTTACCAAAACTCTATCCTAACATGGCTTTTGCATCAAACACAATTTAGTCCATCCATCCATGTTCACATAATACAAAGTGACAAGGACCTTAGGTGAGGTCCATATGTCCATGCTAAAAAACAAGATGAAATATCCAAATCTTTGCAACGTACTCATACAATGACTAAATTATAGACCCAAACCCCTTTCACTTTAACATTCACCCATAACTAATTTCCACAGGAGGAGCTCCTGTTCAATTCAAATAATAGAGCTTTGTAGATGTAATGCAAAATTTAACCTTTAATGATTTAATTTATATTTTGTAACAATCCAAAATCTAAATGATTAGTTAGAAAATATTATTTTAGTTTTTTAATTCTATATAAGTATCCAATATCTTTCGAGCGAATAATCGATATGAAAATAAATACATGTCTGCACGAGTCCTCACATGCTCTCTTTATTTAAATTTTGACAATCTCTTTATTTAAGTCCTGACATTTTTATCAGACTAAAATTTTAAATTCATTCAAGTCTAATCACACATACTGCGATCGGTCGATGATAAATCGTAAAAAATCCGTTATTTAGTACCGAAGGTTCGGCCATAACCCAACTTTTATTTTTGAAATGCCTTCGGTTGGCCTTTGGGCGTGCCCCCACCTGTGGTGACGGGATCCAAGCCCGTCGTAAAATAAATAAATCCTCGTTGCGTGGGGACTCAGGAAACCGATGCCTCGATCGCCGAGCAACTGACAGCGCATACCTTGTGATTACGTGTGCTGGCCGTACACCGAAAGAGGAAGCTTCTCTCCGGGGGACAACCGCTTTAGCCACAAACTAGGGATGGTCTTCTAAAACTGTGGACCGTAGGAGCCCACATGGACCGGGTCTGCATTTGAACCGGACCAGCATGGACCGGACAATCAGACCGTATTAGATTTGGTCCATCATCTTGGCTCAGTTTTTAGGTGGATAATGCAAATTGAATTTCTAGATTGCTTTTACAAAAGTATCCTTCCTACTTATAAATATGAATTTGTACAAATATCATTTAATATTTATATTTATTTTTATAAAATTATTGTCATATTTATTTGGTATATAATTAGATTTTATTATTTTATTATTATATTTATTCATGAGGCACTGATCCACTTAGAAATCAAAGTGAATCAAGTATCCATGCTTTTAAACATTAATGAGGTTTTAAAGCTTCTGCTGATTCTTGATTGTTTTTCTCTCTCTCTTTTTTCACAAAAATAAAAAAGATTCCACCTTTGTGGAGGATGAGGCCTAGAGAATGTCTTGGACTGCGGTTGATGCAGGACACAAGATAAGCCTCCTAACACTGACAAGGGCAGGAAAGAAAAGAAGATCTATGTGGTAGGTCAGTTGGCACATTTTTTAAAGCAAATTGCTTCTAGTGATGGGCCAAGATGGTTTTTATATTAGAATTTGGCATGAGGTACATGGGACTGGTTGAAACAAATAAAAAATTTGATGGATCATTGTGATGATCCCTTTACTAGATGGAAACATTTGAGCTTTTTCTATTTGTGTGATCTGATATATGCACTATTCTATTAATTTTGTAGATTAACTTTTCTTGAGCCAATCTTTATACAAACATTTGAGATTTTTCATGTTGTTTTGATGATATTTGATATCTGCATTTGTATATGTTGTGAATCACACCCATTGCGCACAGATGGACAAAATTGTGTTGATGGTTAATTATGTATAAAACTCATCCTTGATGGTTGTATTGGTAAATGTTGCATGTCCTCTTTCAAGGTTCCATATGCTATTTCATGATGTGCATCTTGTGATTCATGCCCATTGTGCACAGATGATAACCTTGTGTCAATGGTTATTCAGTGTTGATAGATACATGGCTGTTATAGTACAACCACAAAAGGGCAGCCATGGAGCTTTGCTTCTATTTTTTGAATATCAACTATTGCTTTTTTCTATGAAATGGTTTTCTAGTTAAATCGTGTAGTCTCTCACATGTAAATTAAATTTTAGAGTTTTTTTTTTGTTTGTATACCCTCCAAAATATACAAAAGTGTATGAATATCATCGTATAATTGCTATTTGCATGTATACTCTCATAAAATACTTATTTTGCATGTATATCCTTCTTTTTTTTTCTTTTTCATATATGTACCCATACCATCTAATGCCATTAAAAAATAAATATTTAAATTTGAAATGACTGAGATACCCTTGCAGTTAGATGCGCAAAATGAAAATTTTATAAGGATACATATGCAAATAGCAACTTTGCAAGGGTATTCATGCAATTACGCATATTTAGGAGGGTATACACTTAAAAGAAATCTAATAAAAAATGATTAAAATTCAGTAAAGATAATTCGATTGTTCTTAATAAAAAGGGTGGCAAAAAAAGATTAATATTATCATATAGCATGATCTTATGTTAATATTAACTCTTATAGAATGAATTGTGTTGCTTCTACGAAATTCTTGCCTAAAAAACAAACAACAACTCAATTTTTACAAATCACTAAAAAATATTTTATTAATCTAAGCATCTATATTTAATTTAAATTTGCTATACTTTAATCTTTTAAAATAACGAAGAATATATAGATGTCATATATTCAATAATGATAATTATATCAAAAACAAATAGAAAATAGCATTACCAAAATGATCACCTAATATTCCAACTTGACCGAGTCACAATCTTAAAAAAAAAAAAAATTGACAATTTGTCTCAATCTTTTTTTGACTTGTTGTTCCAATTGAATTATAAAAGACTTGGCAAGTTCCAGCCGAGTTTTGATCTTTTTTAATGGATTTTTAGAATGTATATCCTTCTAAATATGAGAATTGCATGAATACTCTTGTAAAGTTACTACTTGCATATATACCCTTATAACTTAGTTTTGCATATCTACTCATAAGAATATTTCAGTCATTTGAGTTTTAAGTTGTTTTTTAATGACGTTAAATGGTACGGATATATATGAAAAAAACAAAGAAGGATATACATGCAAATAGTAATTTATGAGGATATTTATGCAATTTCATATATTTAGAGGGTATATATGCAAAAAAATCTAAAATTTTAACTAGATTGCTAATGCCATGGCAGCTTTTTTTTTTTTAATTTCTTTTTATGTTGAGTGAGAAGAGAGACAAAGAGTTTTCACTGTATGATTTTTGTACTTAATTTTATTTTGATGAGTAGGATATCACATATGACAGCAAGGTACCTTAAGGCATTTCGAGCCACAAATACTTAAGCGTGGAAAATGAAATCTCAGTCATTTCCTTTTTTTTTTCTCCTTATTTTGTGCTCTTAAAGCATTGTGATGAGACTGCATTCCATCGGATTTTCCTAAATTAAGAGAAATTGGTTTCTAGCGTAAACTAAGATCTTTGAGCTAGGCTGAAATCTTGTCACAGAGTGGACTCAATTTGTCAGGAAGTGAATCGTTCTTGGGGGAATCTATTAATCAGTCAATATAGAAATTAGAAGAGTGCTACTAGCATTACTCCTCATACGAAAAGCTTTAACTCAACTAGAACTTTAAAATTTGCCCTCTGTGTCTCTTTCTCTAAGCCTGCTAGCTAAAAAGCCCTGTGCAAAGATCAAAAAAAAAAAAAAAACTTTCAGAATGATGTTTAATTTTGTTGGAGTGAGATGTTCATATTACTACCCAGTACCCACCAAGCACAGACCAAATGCAATGGTGATGCCTTTTTGGTTTTATTGTTCAAACTGTCAATTATTTACTAATTTTGATTCTTGAAACTTAAGATAATGATCAATGGACATCAGTAGCTTTCCTGCACATCTTCAGCTACTGCTGACCGCATCTGTTCACACGTTCATTTGGCTATTTTATGCCACACAGAACCTCATATCAGTAAAGACAATATCTGAATCATCAGAAAAGTCTCTAAATTGTCTTAATCAGCCAGAATAATAAGTAAAATCTTTGCGACAGATTTGACATAAATATAGAAGCTTATGCCATGACCATCGACTAGTTGTAATTATTATATGACCTATGTAATAAAATAAGGATCGCAGCTAATGGTATTGGCATCTTCATGCAGAATCTTTCCTTTCTTAAGAACTCAATTATTCACAGAGTGCGATGGCTTATATAGAAAATAGTTCATCAAAATCAATCTTAGCCTCTATCCTTTTCAAGTGTTCTGAAACTGTCATTTTTCTTGGCGGTGGCAGTAATCAGATCCCTAGTACCACAGAAGCTTGTTTTCAAAAGGGTTTTTTTTTCTGCATGAATACTCTTCTAAAAAATTAAATGTGCGTAAATGCCCTTTTAAAATTTATATTTATTTCTATACCCTCATAAAACATTGTTTTTCACCAAATGCCCCTAATATAACGGTTCTTCTAACATCGTTAACAAAAACCGTATTTTTTTAATTAAAAATAAAATAAAATTTTGAAATTACTTTTTTTTATCCCCCATCGTGATATGTTTTTTTTTGCACATCTGCCCATTAAGAATATTTTAGTCATTTCAATTTAAAACTATTAATTTTCTAACGACGTTAGATGACGTAGGTACATATGCAAATAACAAGAATTAAAAAAAAAAGGACAAAAAGCAAAACAAGTATTTTACGAGGGTATGCATATAAATATTAATTTGGGAAGGGTTTTCATGCAAATATCGATATTTAGGAAGGTATTTATGTAAAAAAACCCTTTTCAAAATTTAGGGGAGCAAAGGGGGAAAAGAAATCCACTGGCAAAGCAAGTTTCTCTGAGTGGTGTCTTTGACTTTGTTGTGCTGTAATATGGTAAGAGGTCCGAGCTCATTTACTGCATAAACTCGTCGAATAAGCAACTAGTGAGAATCAAGAATTAAGACTAACCAAATAATTTCTGCTAGCTTATGAATGATACAAAAGAAGTCATCTATCTCAGAGACAGGAATATTTAACTAGTTTTACGTAAGTTTCACTTGCCAAATTGGTTGTGAAGGAGTATAGACTCGAGCTCATATAACAAATATTATTCCTTTTAGACCTGATAATTACCATGATGGTTTTCAGAACAAGTGCTTGAAGGAGTTACATAAAAACACATGAAGAGTGATTTCAATTGTATCTATCACATATTGTCATACCTCAACCAACTCAACTTGTTTAAATTTGTTCTATTAGGAAATGCGCCCACGAGCAGCTAGAAATCATTAAATAAGCAATCTAGTATACATCAAGGAGCACCTCGAGTTGACAATTTGAAATTTTAGAATGAGATCTTACGTGGCTTCGGCAGGTACTTGGATGATCTTTTATTGATTCATTCTCCTCCACAATTTAGAAAGGAAGGAGATGTGATGATCACTTGCATAAAGGAAATGTTAGGCGACTTAGGCAACTAGTCATCAGCTTAATACCTGTCATGTTTGACTTCTAGCAGTGCACACATTACCTGATCAGTTCTTTATTCAACTCCGCTCGTGCAAACTCTGAAATCCTGCTGCATTTGATGCAGGTAAACCGCAAAACCAACAGCCTTTCTTCGAGGTCATTTTCATGAATGTCCAACTTGATTCAAAAAAAAATTTTCTATGCTGTCATTTAAGCTGATATTTCGGACTTTTTGTCAACTTCTCACTAGAGCTGATCTCATTGGATGCGTATATAACGATTTATAAATCTTCTAATCATGCGAGAAAATTAAATGGAACATTGTGACCAAACTGCTAATCTGGTGCATTTGTAGATTCACTAGTTACAGGCCTAGTTTTGTTTGAACCGATAGAGTACAACTGGTTTAGCTTCCGCACACTAGACCAGGTGATTCACTGTTACCCATCAATGAGTAGGTTATGTTAAATAACATGGTCCATGAGTTGACCTGCCTCTTTTATTTTTGAATGGTCGAATGTGCCTAGAATGAGTAGCATGAAGTTGTCTCAAGCTATTAGCACTTGTTAATCTATATAATAAGTGATGGTGATTGTTATTTTCTGGATTGGTTATATTTTGATCTTTTCCAAAGACGATTTTTGTAAGAAAAATATAAAATTTATAAATAAATCTATCTCATCCTATCAGCCTAAGCTTTTGGGACAATTGGTAATTTTAACATTGCATCAGAGCACAGGTCCTAAGCGGGCTCACCCATTAACGGGAAGTCCCGTCCACATATGGGGGGAAGAGTGAGAAAAATATAAAATATATAAATAAATCTACATCATCCTATCAGCTTAACCTTTTGGGATAATTGGCGATTTTAACAATTTCCATGCTGCAAGAACAACTTTTTAGACAAAAGTTCCATAGAAATTTCTGAAAATTTTCATGAGGAGTGATATTTAAAAACTTCTCATTCCCCACATCAGACATATCACCTCTGAAACCACATATCACTTGCACCACATGATTCCTTTGCACACTTTCAGCTCTTTCATATGTGATCCTTTGTAGGCTAACAGTTTGATATATATGTCACACTTTTCCTGAAGGACTGTCAAACTTTTGCACAGATTATTTGGTATGGTGGTGTTTTCAGCTGATGAGATCTCAATTTTGTTGAAGTCTAGTGCTGTTTTTAATAACATACTGAGCTGGATTCACATCTCCAAATGTTTCATAGGGTGTATTTGTCTTATCCGATAGAACCTGGTTAATTTCCTTCTCTGCGACTTGTGTTCATCTCCCTCATCAGATGGGAACATGGGCCTTCCCCAAGGGTTATTTAATCTAAGTATTTAAAGTCTCAATTCAGTAGGTTGAGATGAGGTGGGCAGTTGTGTTTGTATCCACCAATGGTTACCTAACTACATTGACTCTTCTCTGAAGGTCTTAATTCCTATGGTTCCATGAAGGCAGCAACCACTCCCTTGGCCATGGCCGTTATATATCAAACTATTGGTGGATGAAGGATATATATAGGTGTGACATAATCACTTTTTAAATCTTGCGAGAATATATGATGACATGTTAATTTCTAATATATTAATGGTAATGAAGTCTTGGACTAAATGGTCGTCATGCACGTATGCTCGCTGCAGGTCTTAATTCCTATGCTCCTACCGATGGATCGCCCTGAGCTCGATCACCCTTACTTTTGGACCATCGGAGGCAGAGGAAATCAAAGTTCGATTTGTATATCCTGTTTTTTCCAGGTGTCTTGTTGAAAAATTTATGGATGATCGACGAGCATCTTATATTGAATTCTATAAGTAGTATCTAGATCAAGATTAGTGATATGGATTTGCAAATTATATAGTCCATGATAAAGTTTTGCTTGCTCACTATAGCATGGTCAATGCTTGCTTGATTCATCGGTAAGAGATCTTTGAACTAAATAAGTTTTAGATTTTAGGCAATTTATGCATGGTAGAACATAATCAACATATTGAGAAGTCCATCATAATGTTATTCATTGAGAGATTTCGCTATATCATGTAAATTTCGCTCATTATGGCTATAAATGCATTATTGGAGTCCTACTCTCCACAGAAGTAGGTTTGTTTTGTTTAACTTTGTCCAAGGCTACTTAAATATTTTCTTTATAAACAAGAATTAACTAGTGACTAAATGGGTGCTTATGCTGCCTAATGGATTATGTCAGCCTAGCTGAAAAATAAATATGAAAGTACACGTGAGGTTGCGATAGGCCACAGATCACCTAATGACATGTCATGAGCCTAAAATAATTGGTTGAAGCAGCCAATGAGGTGGCTTAATTATTGCCATGTGGCGTTCTCGACGCTTTGTCAGCTGGCCTGCAATTGGCCTAACCCTATGGTATGCTATGAGTTGATCCCTACCATCCCCATTGACAACTCATGCATCATGGAGCCTTTGAATTGGCCTCTCTTGGCTTCTCCAAAAGATGACAAGAATGTAGCTATCACAAGGAAAGGGAGGGTGACTTGCATTAGTCTGTGGCTGTGGCTGAGGAGATTTTTTCAGGCCAGAGCATAGCATAGTTCACATACCTTTCTACTTCAAAGGGCCTTATCATTGCTTTTATAGATCAGGAAACATCCTGAAGGCCACAATTGACAGTTGCAGATCAGAAGTGATCTCTGTAGAAGATGATATCGGCGTCGTACTAGTCGATCGATAAGGTGGTTCGATGCCAACCTTTTGATTGGTCTTTCAGTATGACAACTTTGGCGATTGTTGGTTCGCGAAGGCCCCTCCATCACCAATTGCCGACCTTCAATCTCAATCGGACGGTGACCGCCGGGGATAGATGGCGGCCGGCACGTGGAGGCCATGTGGAGGTATGGAAGAGGTTGATGGATTGGCATAGCAACTATGCCTATGCCGGATGTCTATTTCAAAGGTATTTCTGGCAGTGGATGAGAACACCGAATCTAAAACTAAGAAAGTAAGAGAAGGTTGAAGAACATTGGGTCATGAAAAGTGATATGCTTGAATGCTTTATTTGTCAAAATTGTCCTTGGCTATTTAGGTTGTGAGTTATATTTTACACTCTGTAATTCTTAGTCAATCAGGAGGGAATTGAGGCATCCAATAGGGTGCTGCCACATCACTATGAAAGTAGGGCTTGGCAGACCTTCACATTATCCCTGCTTGATGGTATAGTATTTCACCATAATAAAAGAATAGGATACACTATTCCCTCCTAAAACCTAAGATCAAAGTTTCTCTCTTAAGCAATCTGAAATAACAAAGTTAGTTCGCCCTATTGATACACATACCACTAGTGATGACGTTCATCGTACGGTATGATAGAATATCTCTTGTTTTGATATGATATTTTAGTGTCAATATTTTATGATAAACTAAAGATTGAAATTTATTAATATAGGTTTTAATATGTGAAGATAATGGATAACAAAGTAAATATGAATTTAGAGATAGTATTACGAATTTTAGAACAATTTATACTATCCATTGTTGCATCTATGTGATATATAGTAGGAGTTCCCCGAAGATATGACATTTTTTTATTTCTAAACAGTTTTAGGTATTTAGATTAAATCAGCGTTGTTGATCTTTGATTTGGATGGCTTATTATTGATTTTGGTTTAGCAATTAATGTAGACCCATTTCACCATGGGCTTGCAGATCGGATGGATTGTATACTCTAAGCTTTTTGAAAAATCAGTAAATCAATCAACTCTAAGAAATAATTACATCACAACCAATTCAATACTATGAGTATTTACAATACATTGAGGAACTGATTGGTAATGCCGATCAAATGGACTTGAAATATTTGAACCAAACTTTCTTAGGAAGAATATGAGCTTTCTTAGCAAAAGCAATGCATTTAGATAGATGCAACAAGGTGGATAAGATCCATTCACTAACAAAAGCTTGCTAAATTATTTGCATCACCCTACAATTAAGCATTTGAGGTGCATGTTTCCTCTAAAACTAATAGCTTTTCAATAGTTGCAATTCTACATTCAAATCTCTTCTTCATCGTGTTCCAGTATAAGCTTCCAAATGGATATGCATTATATACTAGCGATAGATGACCTATTGGCTTATTTCACACAATAATTGACAATTAGCCTTAATGATAATAAATTATCCTTTAGCTTTTAGTCAACAATACATCAACATGATTGATACATTTATTGGATTGACCACAAAGGAACCTTGACTTATTTTACACATGAAGTAATAATTGACTCAAAATTTCATAGGAAAACATGGATTAATAGATTAATTCTCGCATAGAAAATCTTGTAGCTCCATTTTAAAAATAATATCGCATATTTAACATGCCACGTGCACGCATTAAGACTATATCTATTTAATTTCATGTCCAAAATTGGCCTGATATGAGATAACAATATATAATTTTTTTTATTCCATATGCGTACGTGGATGCAAATATTTTATGGCAATTTGCTTTTAGATATAGGTACGGATATAAATATTGACATAACATGAAGATGGCACCTTTTCATTCCAATAATGTATTTCACTTAAAATACTATATCGACCGACTAAATGCTGCTTGTTTTAAAGGCTAACTTATTAATATTTGTTGATCTACCTCATTATATATATAATTTTTGACATATCTAGAACAAATATAGATATTATAAAAAAAGTGATGGTTTCCATCTATTTGCACATAAAAGGAATACAACTGTATAAATTTCATTTACATTTGTCTTCAAAAAGGATGAATACTACTTACCTCCGCATACCAACCCCCCTCTCCATTTGCTTTGTTGACTTAGGCTGAGCCCCTATTAATACTCCATCTAAGCACCTCCTCTTTTCGGATCTCATCACCTTCCTTTCGGTCCCATCACAACCCTTCCCCTTCCCTTCACCATCTCTCTCTCTCTCTCTCTCACCATGAGCTTCTTAAGTATGATGGAGGCAAGGCTGCCTCCGGGGTTCAGATTCCACCCTCGGGACGAGGAGCTTGTGTGCGACTACCTCGCCAAGAAGGTCTCGGTGGACGGCGGAAATGACAGCTTCTACGGTTGCCTGATGCTTATGGACGTTGACCTCAACAAGTGCGAGCCATGGGATCTTCCTGGTGAGACCATCAAAATAGCTTTCTTTGTTTGCTTAAAGAAAACAGCTTACTTCCTTGTTGCACCATAGGTTGCTGGATTCATGTCATCTTGGACGCATTTTGTTCGTTAAATAAGATAATATTGAAGTTCTCCTGCTCTTAGGTTGTGTTTTCATTCTTGCTGATCTTAGACTTCTACCACCATCATGTTAACTTGATGAAAGTTTAAAATTTTGATGGGGGTACTTCTCGGAATGTCTTAATTATGTTCTTCTTTTTCCTTCATTATATGCGCCTCCATAGCTTTTAATTGTGGAAGGACCTTTGAATGAGATCTTTTTTTCTTTGGTGGGGCAAGAGAAACCTGTTGAATGATGTTATGATGAGCGTTTGATTGATTGATATGATGTGATATGAAGGAGATCTCTCTTTATGCAAGCACCTGTCCTGAACTATAATCTTCTCTAACTCTAATTAATTAATTGCTGATATATGAGATGGAAAAGTCATGGATCTCTTCCTCGGCAGTATGACATGCAAACTTTTGTTGTGAATGAAATCCAAACCATTAAAATTCCATGAACTAGCATTTCGAAGGAACCAATATCAAAAGTTTTGTAATCATCATTCTTTTTTCTTAGATATCAATAAAACATATAATACTTATCATGCACCACTCTTAATATTTGCTTTTCTTTGTGATTCCTTGTCTTAACCTATCACTCTTTAGCACCTAGGGCTCGTTTGGTTCACGAGAAAAAAAAGAGGGAAAGTAATGAGATGTCTCTTATTTGGTTGAAGTTTTCAAAGGAGAGAGATGGAAAAGTTATATTTCTATGAGAATATGATTTTCACGTTTCATGAAAAAGTCTTTTCCATAAAAAACATGGAAAAGTTACTTTCCCGTAAGGCAGAAATCACTCAATATTTATTTTTTTTCCAAAAAAGCCTTTCAGTATTAAAGAAGCATTAAAGACCTAATTTTTATTAAGGGTATAATATGAATTACAAATAACTTTTTCAAGAAAATGGATGGTCAACCAAACATAAGCACTATGAAAATCTGTCACTTTTCCATTATCAACTAAACATGCTAAAAGCATTTTTTCAGGCATCCTCTTTTTAGGAATCTGTTTTCCAAAAATCATATTCCTAAAAGAAAAAATGCTTCTCGCGAACCAAACGAGCCCCTAGTGAAATATGAGAGCAAGAATCTCCCACTAATTCTAATTGCCATTATAACCTTTGTATCCTTTTCCATCATGAAATCTTACTACTCTAGGGTAAGAGAAAGAATGTTTTTCTTTTCCAAGTCTATAATGAGAACAAGCTTGACACGTCTTCTCCTCCTTTTGGCCTTATCCTCCCCTCTGCTAACAGAAAAATATACCCTGGCCAAGAGTTTGGTCCTTTCTCAACCTCTTTACTTGTCTCGTTCCTGGCTTATGATAGCCAGCCAAATTCAGAGATATATATTTCTGGCTGTCCCAATCCTTAAGAAAGATCACCCTTAAGGCAATAAAAGATGTAAAGGAATGCATCCTTTTGGCCATTATAGGGTCACCAGAAACCTTAATAAAAAAATAAAAAAAAGAGGGGGGTGGAAACAGAAGATTGAACTAAAAGGAAATTAATATAAAAAAAAATTTAATGGCGTCGCCCGGACTCGAACCGGAGACCTTCAGTGTGTTAGACTGACGTGATAACCAACTACACCACGACACCATCCATGTGGTAGGCTTGAATACGGCAAAAAGTAGTCTAAGTAGAAGTTTATGATTTCTCTTCCTTTTGGCCGATGTTGATGGGTTTTAATATCAAGCCCCTCCACACACTGCACACACACAGAGATAAAGAGACAGAGAGAGACAGGGGGTTAAGGGCTAATAATGAAGCAATACAGGATCCACCAAACACCTGTCCATAAGCCAATAGGACCACTGCAACCCAGATCTTGGTAGCCAACCAAGAGAACTAATTACATTCCAATGAAGTTTCCACTACAAGGTTGATGCTGACACCATGGTTATGTCAACATCCTAATTCATCATGCATGGACACCATAAATGATCTCCACCATGGATGGATGAGGACACTGCTTCCAATAAAGTCATGAATTCTCATCCCATGCCGCCAAATTTGTAATAACCTCTCATTTTGTAGGTCAAGTCTTGGGGGGGTCTGACAAATAAGGTTTGGTCTTTGATCTTTAAAAATAAAACAAAAAACAATCATGTTGTGATCTTTTCAGATGATAGATGCATCTTAGTTGATGCGTATTTATTTATTTTTATGTCTATACTTTTGATTCATTTTAAGTTGGCTAAGAATCTCAGAGTTTGCTATTAAGAGTGATTGAACTTGCTCTAAAATGTTGATTAGCTTCATGCTGAATGAGAATTGCAATAAAGTCCTGCCTTTTTTTTTTTCTTCTCTTGGTCAGAGATGGCATGTGTGGGTGCTAAGGAGTGGTACTTCTTCAGCCACCGGGACCGAAAGTATGCGACCGGGCAGCGGACTAACCGGGCAACACAGTCGGGTTATTGGAAGGCCACCGGAAAAGATCGGCAAGTAAGCCGGAGAGGAGTTCTTGTCGGAATGAGGAAGACTCTGGTCTTCTATCAAGGAAGAGCCCCAAAGGGGAGGAAGACTGGCTGGATCATGCATGAATTTCGCATGGAAGGACCCTGCAATCCACCAAGGTTTTCTTTCAAGGTAAAGTATGCCTTTGTAAATATTTTCCTTAATCACAAGGCAAGACTGTCAATCCTTGCATTGCCATGGTTGTCCTGAAATGTCTAATTTACTCTTAGGTCATTGATGTGGTTTTTATGTTCCAAACAAGAAGACTTGGCTCTCTTTCTACAGTATGAAAAATGTACACTAGTGAGGAATTCTAGTTGCACAAGGAAGATATATACATATATATGGATATGTATGTATGTATGCATGTATGTATATGTGTGTGTGTGTATATATATCTATATATTACAAACATAGCAATTAGTTCAATAAATTTAATCTTTGAAGGACAATGTTTTGTTGTTTTGCATGGATAACTTTTTTAGTAGCTAAAAAATGTGAAAGGAAGGTTCAAAGGGGGTATCAGCAGTGTATGGTTGACAATTCAACAAGCTGGATTTTACATTTAGTTGTCTTTATATATTATCTAACTGTAATCTATGGATTAGTTCATGATTAGGAGATTAAACATGCGTGCAAAACCAGCTGATTAGGAGATTAAACAAGAGTTAAGAATAGGTGTTTTGTGGAAAGATGGGAAGTTTATTTGACTCTTTCCTTGAATTCAAGCTATTTTTATTTTAGATTTCGTTGTCCTTGCCGGCTACTGATTTCCTAATCAAATGCAGTATTTGTCTGTCATTCAGCATAATACAAAAGTTATTTGTCGTTACCAAGTTATAGTTTGAATGGTTTTGCCATCATTCAGTTTACATGATGTAGTTATTTTCTATTAATCTTTGTACTCTCATCCATATCCTGCCAAAGATTGCTTGTTTCTCCTACTGCTTCAGATTCTAAAATTAATTGTTCTATTTATAAGAAAGTTACATCTCATGATAACTTAGACCCTTATCACCTCATACCATCAACACTAATGTATGTAATACAGTGCTTGAAATTATTGAAAAAATATATGTATATGTATATGCTTGACTGATATTGCATATCATGCATTACCTCATCCGAATAATCATTGCTTTTCGCATGCACTTGTGATATATTTACACATTTTAATCATTTGACTTCAATTATTTTTCGATGAACAAATTAGCACCGAAGTTTTTGTTCCTATGATTTGGATAAACTTCCAAACTTCCTATGCCTTTGCAGTCTTCTTGCATGATTAGTGACTAAGTGAGTTTCTATATCTTCTCTTTAAACAGAAAGAGTGGGTCTTGTGTAGAGTATTCTGTAAGAGTAGAGGAATTGCCTCCAAGCCAATTGCAGAGACTTGCCATGAGGACACAGGCTCTTCCTCCCTTCCTCCCCTCATGGACAGCTACCTCGCTTTCGACCAAGCCCCGCCGAGCTTAGAAGGGTATGGGCAAGTGCCCTGCTTCTCCAACCTTCCTCCAGGCCCGGCGTCCTGCCGCCCAAATGCCATAGTTCCTGCCATTCCTCTGCTTGAAAGAAGCCTGCCTACCAAGATCTCAGCCCCTATGGGGGGCTTACCAGACATGGCTTCTTGTGATAAGGAGGCTATTAGGGCTGTCTTGAACCACCTCACCAAGTTTGAGAGCAACCCAAAGAGAGAGGTCCATCCAAATTTGAATCAAGGAAGCTTACAGAGCTTATACTCAGCTGAAAATGGCCTGTCCCATGTTTGGAACACTGTATGATTAGCATACCCAGACATCCATCAGACTAATTGTACATATATATATAATCATGTACCTATATTAAGACAAGTGTTTTCTTAGTTGTGTATTTTTCTACCTATAAGAAAAGATCTTTTTCGAGGTGCGTGCAATAAACTTCTTGGTGGTCATTAATTTTATTGACTTTAAAATTCTATTCCTGATTTTATTCTAAAACCTTATCTTTTAGTGGATATTGGTTTTTAAATTTGAGTAGGAATTAAATATTCCATTTATATGAACGGACCTTCGGTGTCTTCTTTAGTGTGGCCTGAGAAAAGAGAGAGGAAAGAGTGAGAGTTGTTCTTCTTGGTAAAAAATGAGAGAGAGAGCTTTTTGTGTGGTACTTTTTTAATTAAATATTTTTCTAATTAGTTTTCTTTCAACTTTTTTTTTCTATTTTTTACATGATGTTTGTTGTAGATTTCGGGCCGGCACAGTCGATCTACTTTTCATAATGCGCCGTTCTACACTTGTTACCTACCATGCACTTGTACCTTTTGATCTTCATAAATGGACTGGCATGGGCTTTGCCAAAGCACACCATTCCTATGAAATGGTTTCCTTTGGAGGGCGAAAAATGGAGTGTAACCATGAATGATATCTTTACTTATTGAAAATCTTAAAATGATCCAGAGTTTATTAAAATATAGTCCACGAAGTTTTTTTATTAGTGTCCATTACATTTTTGTATTCTCAAAGTCTGCCGGGATGTTATTCTTGGTTATACTTGTACCAAGCACCGTACTAATTTTCCGACGGGATGACTCGGTACGGGCCGTGCCGAGTTTGTACCGATAGAGAGACCATAGGAGAGAGGAAAAGAGAAAGAAAGAGCGAGCGGGGAAAGGAGGGCCGACAGAGGGTGAAAGGTGCTGGCCATCAACCTCGACCGTAGAAAGCAAGGCCGGCCTCTGTTGGCCTCCGTCGGTACTTCACCTCCATCCTGCCCTCTCTCTTTCCGTTCCTTCCTTGCTAGCTCTCTCTTTCCTTCTCTTTCTCAGCTCCGAAAAAAGATTCCGTTTCTATTGCCGGAATTGTACCGGTGAGCCACTGGTACAGCTTGGGATAGCCAAAACCGTCCGGTTTGGACGATTCCATTGACCTTAGTTGCGTTAACCACTTCCTCCACTCCCAATGCTTCTAAGCGTCGTAATATACCTACACTAGTAAAAAGCGTCGGTAAATTTTGGCGCAGTAGCCAAATTACCAACGCTTCTTTCTAGCGTCGTTAGATCACAGTTGAGAATTCCTATTTTTCTAGTAGTGCTGTCTTTTTCCCTATTTACTTTAGTTCTTATATATTATTATATGATAAAAGATTGGCTTTCCAGACAAAAAACCTAGTTGCACAGAACATATGCCATTGTGCTTGAGCTACATCATCCTTAATCACCCATGACCCCATTGCTTTTATCGTTGCATGGGTTGTATGAATGTATATATGTATATGCATATGTATATCTCTCTCTATATTATATATATATGTATGTATGTATGTATCTATATACACATACGCACACACTTGCCCTGGCTCATTATTAGGTCACTTTCTTTTGCCCTATTGACTTTAGTTGTTATATATTATTATATGATATAGCAATGTATTTGCTGACCTGAAAGCTAGTCACATAGGACACATGACATATCCCGATGCTTCAGCTGCATCACCCTTAATCACCCATGACCACATTGCTTTGTTGTTGTTACGTGGTTTGATGCGGAAGGGTCTGTGCCGGGGTCAAGGGCTCTCAACGAAAGCATCATTGATGAGGTCGGAGAGTATCCTCCTGAATCCCATAGCTCAGTCTCCACCAAGCTTAGACAGCGGAAGCGACTGCTTCTCCTCAGAGGTATTGTCTGCTTTGAAGGAGGTTTCATAGTCTCTTCCCAACGCACGATTTTGCCCACAAAAGGCACCTCTGAAGAGAAAGGAGTAGCCCCCCTCCATTTAAGAAACAGACCTCTCCACTATCTAGCCGATGTGGGACTAAGTTCAGACCCTTTATTCCCACAATAACTATGATCCATGGCATAGAAATAGAGCCCAACGATATATTATTATAACTATTCCTTCATAACTTGAGGTCTATATAGATGCCCATTATGGATGGAAAATTGGAAGACAATACTTTCTACTACCAGATAAGTGGAACCCCTTCGCAAATAACAGATTGATTCCATAATCACCAAAAGAATTGAGGTCAACAACTTATGCAAAAGTGAAAATTATCGATTAGACCGTTCGTTCGTATTTAAAACATGAGAAATTACTGGAAGATCTTCACAAACTTATGGAGCTGAAAAGAAGAGTCGTGCAGTATGCATATTTCAACGATACTCTGTACTGGAGATCTCCTTACCTTTTAAAGAATTCATTTTTTTTTATTCTCCCCTTTCGAGGAAAGCCTTTGTCTATTTTCGCTTTCTATTCATAATAGGAGAAAGAACAACTCGCTCTGCGACTTGTGATATAGAAAGTCTTACCTTCACTTTTCAACTACTCCACGACAGCTCTATGGAAAGCTAGTGCAGGCTTGGGGGATCCTCCACTGTGAAGCCTCATGTGGACACTAAAACGTAAGAAGAAAGGAAGCATATAGAGGACCACATGTCTTTCTCTAACCTAATCACTTGGCTTGAAATCCTTGTGTCATTTTGATAGGATATTGGATTGTTTTCAGTCCAACAGGGCAGGTATTTAAAGCTTAATTAACCAAATGGACCTTTTCTTAGTACATTATGAGTTGCATCTTAATACAAGCTTGGGCCAATAGGATATTTTATGATGTCTCTGTACTTGGCTGGCACATGAATCAACATGACCTTGCAAGCAATGAAAAATTCCAGCAAACACGACAATTTCATGATACTCTCGTATTTGAGCTTTTGATCATTACATCTCCCACAAGAAATTTCTGAAAGCTTTAGGCCAAGTCGAGATGAATAACTAAGGCTTAATTCGGTGCTTTGTAGGAAAGGCTTTATAATGACTTAACTCCTAACTATCATAAAATTAAGTTTGAAATTGCTAGAGATCACTCACCATCTCATCATCGAGTTTCACCAGTCTTACGTGGAAATCAGTGATTGGCTAAGCGGTCGTCGAAGACCACCTAGCCTCCATGTACCAGAGTAACCACACCAATTCCTAACTACCATAGCAGACTGGTGAATTGAGCGGTGAATGGATGGTGATCGGTCGAAAAGTTTTACAAAATAGGGCAAAATTAGGGCTGTTTTTATCTCAACCAAGTGTTCTTAGACACCTTCACAAAGGCGCCAATCAAACAAACAGTGGACTGAAACAAACAAATGCATACACCTCTAACATCTTTTATCAGGCCTAAATGCACAGAAAACACAAATAATTACAATATGATATGAAACGCTGCACCTTGACAATTAACAAATATCTGGCTAGCTATATTCTCATAGATGGTGATGGTCGAGTGCGACTTATGAACCATGAGGAAGGCATCCAAATTATGAAAGTCACAGGAAGGACTACACCAGGATGCCATCACAGCACTGGATGGCATCAAAGGGCTCCACCATTCTGCTTGCCATCTTACTCTTGAACAGCAACCAACAGTAAAGAATCAAAGCCACTTGAACCACAGCATCCTGAAACTTAAGAATTCCAATCTCTGACAGATTCAGCACAGTTCCCACACAGATCCATGCATGCCTATTTCATATTGCAAGTGTTGTTTCATGGAAATATGCATCCATAAAAATATGTCATCAAACATAGAACCCATTTTAGAAAATATATAAGATATTATCATACAGTGATTTTATAATGTTAACCTTCCAAATTTTCGATCAACTATTATTTTTTTTGATTTAGACTATTAATGGTTATGCTTCATCCCGTGATTGATCAAACATAATTTCATGCTTTGGCCCATGGTTGCAAACTAAAATATCTGCGCTTTGGCCCGCGGTGGTAAATCAATATAATTGCGCTGCGCTTCGACCTGTGGTGGCAAATCAAGATAACTAGGTTTTGGCCCATAGTGACAAACCAAAATATCTGCGCTTCGGCTCGCGGTGGCAAACCAAGATAATTGCACTTCAGCCCACTGTATCAATCTAAGATATATCACGATTCGGCCCGTGACAAGCAATACATAACATGTCTAATCTAAATCCTTTTGTTCATCGATCAAATTATTAAAATTTATCCATTCCAAAAATATATAATTTTATATTATATTTTATGCTCAAATTCCAAAATAATCAACACCGTTTCCCAACAACCAAAATCATAATTCAAGCAGCCATAATCACTGATTTTCGATATGTCTATATATTAACAAAATATATATGTCAAAAATCATTAAACAATCATACAAAAAAAACGATGCAAACTCCAAAATTATCGGCACATGTTACAAAATATATATTATCCATAAAGGTGATTGTGTTTAGGACATTTTACCTCGACTGATCTCAGACTCAAGTACAATGCATACTGATCCACTCCTCGATCTACAACTCGAGGGCAAAGTAGGATGCTCAACACCTTCCTGCCTAAACAGTCGCCCCCCTACATAGTTAAGTCTCATCCTCAGACTAATCGCATTAACTATGGTTAATATTGAAGTATTACTAATAGATGATCACATGTTGGCTTGGGACCCAAGATTTGTAATATCAACTTGGGGCCACTGGTCCTGCAATGCTAGCCTAGGGCCCCTCTAAGGGTTAGCTCCAATCTACTAGACAATTCTGGACCCACCACTGGTCCACTAAAAAATGTAGAGAGAGAAAGAGTGATAAAGAGGGAGAAATAGAGAGAGAGCAAGAGAGAGAACCTATGGTTCTCTTCCCTTCCCCCCCCCCCCCCTTTCTCTTCTCTCGGCGACGACCCCTAGTGGCGGCGACAACAATGACAGTCCTTGGCGGCGGCAGCCGGCCGAATGGGAAGAAAAAAAAGGAAGAAAATTGGGGAACCAATGTTAATCCATGATTCTCGTACAGGCGTGTGTTTAATCCTACATCAGTTTTTCGCTGAAGAGAACTTAGGTACTTATACAAAACTAAATAACCCATCAAAATACTTTTCGGCTAGCTATTTTAGATGAAGTCCTGGTTTGTTACAAATAGTATCAGAGCGAACCCGATCCATGATCTATGTGGACTAAATAACATTGCAGCATGAGTATATTTGAGCTGACCATAAGTTGATCGTGGTGTTTGTGATTAGATTTGAATGGATCGGGATCTTTAGCCTGGCGAAGACGCCAGGACTTAAACAGAAAGAGTATGCGATAACCCGTGCAGCCGTGTGTTTAGTCTTATATCGGTTATTCACTTGGTAGATCTTGAGTGCTTATATAGGATCAAAGAACCTAAATAATACCTTATGGCTAACTTTTTTAGGTGAGATTGTGAGTTGTTACAATTAGTTTTCACTTTACAACAATAAAAGTCACAGCCAAAATATCTCGCCGCCGGTAATAACATCTCTCCCTTGTAGAAACTCCAACTACAACATTTGCTCACCAGCATCATGGAAGATGACACAGACTGGTTTCAGCAATCCATATCTATTCAATGAATCATAGAAAAAGTTCAAGTAGAACTACCAAACGGCATCAAAATTTTGCCAGTTTAACGCTTGCATCCATTGACATAGTGTGCTCGACAGCAACAGTATGGGGGGCTTCTGGCAGTGGCTAAACCAAACAAAACAAAAGCATTTAACTCTCAAATATTATTTTTAACACTTTCATCAAGTCTTAATGATTATAAGAGAAGATACAAATACAGCTCTGCCAACTCGGTTTAAGGCTTCAATAGCTGTCTTTTTGGTTTCTTCAGTAGAAGCTAGCTCTAGCATTGCCTTGGCCTTTGCCTGTTTTGTTCTTCGCAATTTTGATGGTAGTCTGGATCAAGCCTTGAGGAATAAGAGCTAATAATTTATTCAAATAAGTTTCTGTTAACTGTGATCATATCTGCTACCTTAAGATCATCAACATAAGCAGTCATGCTAAGATGCATAGGAATTGAATTCATAGCTCCGCATGTAAGCCAAGGTTGATTATAGAAGCTGACATTATTGTGACAACTAATGTCCCAAATAAAATCATCTTTGGATTTCTCATTATTTAACTACTAGCATTTTGCAAGCACAACGTGCATGTCCTCGCACGATGCATGTAAAGAATATTTGTGCATTTTGCGAGGATATTCATAACATTTGGGGAGGTGATTAGAGTCACAAAAATTCAAGACTTGCTACAATGTTTGAAAAGCAAAAGGTATTAGATATGTGAAGCCGAAATCGTGAGTTTCCATGATAATTTTCATTTTTATCTATTATCCAAAAGAACACTAATTTGTATTATGCTATTAAGATTGCTTTAAATTAGGGGTGGCAATCGGGTCGGGTCAGGCATAAACAGGTCGGGTCAAATACAGGTCGGGTCAGAAAACTATAAATCTGAACCCGACCTGTTTATTAAACGGGTCAGGAATTGCAAACCTGAACCTGACCTGTTTATTAAACAGGTAACCCGACCCGACCCGTTTAACCTGTTTAATAAACAGGTAACCTGTTTACCCAACCCGACCCGACCTGTTTAACCTGTTTGCCCAACCTGACCCGTTTAACCTGTTTAGACCTGTTTAATCTGTCCAACCCAACCTGTTTAACCTGCCCAACCCGACCTGTTTGGACCTGTTTAGACCCGTTTAACCTGTTTAGACCTGTTTAGACCCGTTTAACCTGTTTAGACCTGTTTAACCTGTCCAACAGTTAAACGGGTTAAACGGATCAGACATCTAAAATCCGTATCCGACCCAATTAATAAACAGGTTAAACGAGTCAACCTGTTTACGACCCGAACCTGTTTAGGCCAAACCCAAACCTGTTTATGGCGGGTCGAACACGGGTCGGGTTGGCGGGTCGGGTCATATTTTGCCACCCCTACTTTAAATGTATGCCAACTAGTAACAATCCCCCCCCCCCCCCCCCCCCCCTCCCTCTCTTTTCTTATAATACTCTTCCTGATGCAACACATGTGCAAATCATGTGACGAAATGAGAATTGATTTATTAGTTAGATGATAGATATGTAATAAATTATTAGATATATTAATTTTTCATTTTTAATTTTTTTCAAACATTTTTATATACTTTTTAAAAAGTTAAAAATAGTTATTAAACTTGAGGCCCGGCTCGAAAGCCTGAAGCTTGGACCCAGAAAGTAGGCTTGAAGGCCGGGCCGGGCTGGGTGAAAGCCCGGCCTGATCCCGGCCCATGTTTAGTCCCACACTAAAAAAAGGCGGAATGGGCCGCATCTACTTGTTCGGACTCATCTCTCTGGTTTTTCACCAGGTGAGCGCTCTCTCTTCTTCTCTCCCCGGCGAACGAGGACTCGATCTCTCCGGTCTTTCACCAGGTGAGCTCTCTCTCTCTCTCTCGCTCCCTCTTCCCGTCCCCCCGATCTCCACCGTCCTTTGTTCTCCTTCCTCTCATCTCCCTCTCTCTCTCCCCCCGCTCCCCATATCCCAAACAGACGGCGTGAGCGGCGTCGCCGCCGCCTCAGGATGGAGAGACTCCGGTCTCAAAGGTAGTCGTCCGCCGTATTCTCTGCGCTATCTCCCCTCCTACCAGTGGCCGTAGTGCGATTAGAATTTCGTGCGCTCTGGTCTAGGGTTTCTTTTCGGGCAGGGTCGGGCCAGCCGGCCCCGATCCAAGCTCCGTCCCGTCGCCAGCTTGCCTTTTTATTATCGCGTCCATCGCCGCTTCTTTTTCTTTTTTTTTTTTTGGTTCTCGCCCTTCTCCTTGCTGCCCTAACCCTAGGCGGTGCTCCCGGCCGCACTTTTGCGGTTTGGCAATCTCTTCGTTCTCGAATTTTTCAAATTTTCTTTGCCCAATTCGGTTACCATGAGATCATGTTTGTAGCTTTTGTAATACTCCTTGGTTTATTTGTTCTTTCTCGTTCTTGCTTCTTTCTCTTTTCTTTGCAGAAAAGAATTTGAGATCCATTCAATTTACTTTTTTTTCTTTTCTTTTTGCGTCAAGTTGCTTTTAGTTCTGCTGTTTTTGACCACTTTTTCCATCTCCAGATATCTGACTTTCAGACATGTTTGCTCTTGATGTTCTTCTTTGGAAAACTTGTTTATGATGAGAATTAAACCTTTTTTTTCTGTTTTTTCAGCATCTGTGTAATCAAGATTTTGGGAGGGTTCGCCCTTTCTGGCTGTTTGGCGACAATTATGGACATGGAACTGGGTGAAATAAGGATGGAGCAAGATGAAGCACGGTTTGGGAATGGTTCTTTGGAAAGAGCAGCAAGGGATGAAGAGACGGATGAACTGGAAGATTATGGTGGTGATATGGAGACTGATGGCATTGGAAAAGAAGATAATGATAGTGGCAGTAAGGATAAGGGGAAGTCCAGGGAGTCAGGAAAGCATAAGAGCAAAGAAGGAAAGAAACGAAGGCGAGAAGAGAAGGTGCATGGAAGCCGTGATGGAGAAAGATCGAAGGAGAGGGAGAAAGAGAATAGAGATTTAGATAGATATGATACAAGGGATAAGGATAGGTTTGAGAGTAGTAGGGAGAGAAGGAAGGAGGAGAGGTTGGAGTTTAATAAAGATCGAGAGTATGAGAAGGAACGGGATCGGGATAAAGAGAGGAGCAGAGACAAGGTACGGGAGAAGGATTATGACCGGGATAAGTATAGAGAAAAGGAGAGAGACCTGGAGCGTGGGAAAGATAGAGGGAAGGAGCTTGACAAGGAAAGGGAGAGAAGTATTGATCGGGAGCGTGATCGAGGTCGGGACCGTGGGAAAGAAAGAGGAAAGGAGCGTGAGAAGGATAGAGAGGGTGAGAGGGAAAGAGATTTGATGCGAGAATATGATCGAGGGAAAGAGCGGGAGAAGGTACATGACCATGCGAGAGATAGAGATAAGGATCATGAGAGGAGTAAATTTCGTGAGAGGGATCGTGAGAAGGATGTGGAGAAGGAGTTGGATAGGGAAAGAGGGAAGGAGAAAGATCGTGAGAGGGGAAAGGACAGAGATAGGGAAAGAGAGAAGGACCGGGATAGGCTGAAGGAGAAGGAAAGGGAAAAGGAGAAAATTAAAGGTAGGGAAAAGGAGAAAGAGAAAGAAAAGGGCAAGTTGGAGAAGGACAGAGCTAAAGAGAAATCCAGGGAGAAGGAAATAGATATAAGGGGTAAAGAAAGAGAGATAGGCAGAGCTAGGGAAGGTGAAAAGGATGAGAAGGTAAAAGGTGATGGTGGGGATAGTAGAATTGCAAGGAAGGGACAGGAAGTTCAAGATGATGAAGGTGATTTAACACATAATGAAAAGCCACTTTCTTCGATATCTACTTCAAAACTTGAAGAGCGCGTAGTAAAGTAAGCAATCCTTTTTCCCTGTAGCTATATTCATTTCACCTCATTTATTGTCATACTTCTCATTTTACTCATTTTGTGGTGGCAATGATAACTACATTGATGATTCTTTATATATGATCTAGATTGTAATATATAATTTCTTATTGTTTTGTGATATTCTCATGTTTAGGAGTCCATTTTGTTGGTTTTTAGTTGTGGACTTGGCCTACTTGAAAATTTGGAGTGCTTCATGCTTCAACATAATCGTCATCTATTTGTTTCAGCTTCTTTATAGGCACATGCGTAATCCTAAATATTGCTCATTTCATTTAGCATTTTTAACTGGATATTCATTTAAAATTGTTCCATTATTTTTATGTTGGTGCAATGGAAACAAGAATATGGGGCATGATTATTGTAGGCAATGTTGGTTTTAATCATGTCCTTTCGAGTTCTCTTCTTGAGGTGTTATGTTACTTTCTCCTTTTGCTTATGTAACCACCCTTAGGGGAAGAAAGGAAATTGGTGCCTCTAAATCACATTAATTGCTATCTGATTTTCTCTTTTTGTTAGTTTTCTGTCCATTAGTTTGATATGTATCCTATTGGTGTGTGTTTCTCATGTTAGTCCCATTCCTACTTCATGTATAGAGAAAATGATTTTGATAGACAATTAAGTCTTTTCTCTAAAGTTGTTTCTGCTCTTATGCCCCCATGAACCTAGCAAGAGTAATTTTTAAATAATTTTTTTTGACATCTTAGTTTGAAAATGTAATGGAGGAGGCCTTGCTGTTGGCCAAATTCCTAAGCATATGAGATAGGCTAACTGGCTAACTTCATTGTATAAGTTATGCACCCTTAAGTTCTTGAAATTTTGGTTTTGCTCCTTAAAACTTAGGATGTTTGCATGTTCTTGCGACCAATAGGATATAATGAACTCATTAAAATGCCAAAGAAGATGGTTATCAGCAGTTAGAGCAAATTTACTTGTCAAGGGCAACCTTCTTAGAATTGTAGTGTGTGAGGACCCATTATCTATCAGCTTCTAATTAATTGGGAGGGGCAAAAACATGTTTTTATGACAAAACCCCGAATATGAGAGGTACAAAGTAACTTTAGAATCATTTCTTCATTTTTCTTGCCCCGCATGTCTGTCTCAAAACATCTATGACATCCAATGAAAAATAATCTTCTTTTGGGATTGTTATCTACAAAGGCATATAATTTGTTATTTTGCCAATATAGGAACTCCATTTATCATTCGTCCTTTGCACTGATATTATGATACAAAATGTGATGTAACACATAGTATTAAATGGTGAGCTTATGGAGTTCTATCTACTAGGACTAATGAGCAAAGAAGTATGCTTGGGGATCAAGAATTCGTGCATTCCCAGTTTGTTGAATTTTTTCTTTACATTATAGACAATTCTCTTTTGAGGAAGGTCAGACAACAACTCTGATCTAAACCATATTTTTTTAAAGCATTCTTTATAGTTTAGTGAGCATCAAAACTCGTGATCTTTCAACCCTTTTTTTTATACTTATATGTCCCTAAGAATCTGTTTGGAGCGTCCTTTCGAGGATGAAGCTCTATAGGATCTTAGATGTGATCATAGACCTTTTTTCGAAGCACTTACTCTTTTGTTTCATACCCTATTTTCTACCTTTTTTTGTGTGATAATGGTGATGCTGGTTGCCTCATCATAGATGACAATATTTATCCTATCCTAACACTAGACAAAAGCGGTTATATTCCCCAACTTCTCCCATGATAACCCTAGTTAGAATTCTCCCATAGAGGGTTAAACCATTGCTGGACTTTAAGAAGGAGGGCTCCAGGGGGAAATCTCTCATTAAGTTGGAATTTTAAAGGAGGAAACTCTCTATAAGTTTGAATTTTTATGATTCTATGTATAATAAGAGTTCCACAAACTACAACGTCTAAATTAATAGTGATTCATTGGTCATAACAAAATTTATGGCCCTGTTTGGCATGGTTGCTAGTTCTCAGTTTTTTTTCTCCAAAAATGCAGAAATCGTGGAGGAACAGGTGTTTGGCAATCCTGTTTCATTTTTAGTTTTTTGAAACTGGCAACCAAATTCTGAAATGAAACTAGAAAATGTGATTTTTGACCTTTTTTTTTTTTGGGAAGTTGGCGACCATCTACCACCATCCCCATTGCCCACCACCAGCCACCTTTGCTCGCTGTTGGCCATCACTGGCTGCCATTTGTTACCAGTTGTCGCCACTAGCCATCGCTCACCGCTTATTACTGCTATCGGCCATCACTGGCCATCATTTGCTGCCCTCCACCACCCACTAATGTCACCACAGATCATCGCTGGCCACTGCCCACTGCCGGCCATCTTCCAGCCACCCCTTGATGGTCATCATTGCCAGAAACCCATTGTTATTTCCAGCCACCCCCTGCTGCCTGCCGTCATCACCAGCCGCCTTTTTCTGCTTGTTGTCGTCGTTGTCCGCCATGCGCTACCACCCACTACCACTGCCGCATGTTGCCAGCCACCATTACCACCGTCTCCGCCATTGTCACCATATTTGCTGCCAAAGAAATTTTATGTTTTTGTTTTTCGGGGAAAAAAAGAGAAATTGATTTTGGTTTTTAAAAATCCAGAAACTGAAAACCAGCAATCATGCCAAATGCTATCTAAGCTTATCTTGATTAAAAAAATGTGCAGATAATAGTTAAACAATTTCACTAGGAAGTCATATTAGCACTAAAACCATTTTTAAATCTTTTTAAAATTTAACATTAAAAATCTTTAGTTGTAATCATATGCATTTGCATTATAACTAGTCTTTAGAAAGCTCTGTATTATATTATGCTGATAAAATGTAGAGGCTTATATTTGGACCTAAACCTAGCTGATTTGCTAATTAGGTTTTGCTGGGTTGGGCCCTTGAAGAAGCTCTAGGCTTGCTGGGTCAATCAGGTTAGGAGAAAATAAACAAGTTAAACATATGCCTAGACCTAGTTCAATATCTTTACACCAAGATTGCAATGAGTTAATGAGTTGGGTTGTGTTTGCCATTCAGGGATGGCTTGATCATGGAGGTGATTTTGAGTAGAGCTATAAGTGGAGGGTGGAGGTTGGTAGGCTTGTAGGAGCAGCCTTTGAAGAGAATAAAATGAAGGTTATAGGGAGGGTAGAGGAGCATGAAGATTGGTGAAAAGAGAATAATCGAGGTGATGCCAAGTGATGAAGAAGGGGCAGGTTTTTTTTTTTTTTCCTTCTTTGTTCCTTAGCAGGAGATAGGTGCGGGTTGGGTTAACGATGCGCTAAGTCACTCTCGACTCATTCATAATTTAAGGGTTGACAAGACCTAACTAACCCATGGCTCTAATATTTTAACTGGAATATGTAAGAAAGCTGTTCACAAGTCTACCACCCAATTGCTGATCTAAAAACACTGCCTTATTTTTTTTGCTGCTTTATTAGACTCTTTAGATCCACATGCTTTCACCTTCTAAATCTTGTACGGCCTCTAACATGCTTCACCAAAAATAGGCAAACCTATAATTGGAAGCCTCATCTGAAACTTTAGTTCTTTCCAATGCTAACTGATAGTCTTGACACCCCACACCCCCCCCCCCCCCCCCCCCCCCGCGTCTTGAAGCCAAATGGCTTCAACCTCTATTGGTGAGTGCTGTTTACTTTTGACATCAATCAGATGAGACTATCAGTATCTCTTTCTTTCTCCAAGTGATGAAATTATACTTTTTAATTAACATCTGATTTCTCTATTTCCTATAGTTTTTTTTTTGCACATGCTCGATTTCCTTTAGCAATTTATGATAGACTTTGTTTTAACTTAAACTATGTTTGTTTTGAGATCTTCAGGTGGGTTTGAACTGGCTCCTGTGTAAAATGTTTGATGCAACTCCTATTGAGAATTGGAGTTTTGGAATCAAAGGAGGCTGTCGAGGGCATTTCAGTCCTTGATTTTAGTCTTCCCTCCGACCACCCCCTCTCCCCTCCCCACCCCAGAAAAAAAAGTTTTTTTTTTCTTAATCTTATGCGACTAAGTTGAAGGCCTAGGGTTTTTTACACAAACTTTTTGTTTTTTGGGGTTATTTTCTGAAATTTGTGTTAGTTGCTGTACTGCTAACCATGGTCATTTATATGCTTATTTTCTCCATGACTTATCCTAGCTAGCAATTAACTTAAACCCCACTGATAAGAGAGCGGCCAAGTGGCCCCTCAATCTTAAATTAAGAGTATCATAATAAGGCTGTGAACTTCATCTACAGTTTGTCCGATGGATGGGTCCTCCTTCTTCTTATAGGTGCACAAAAGGCTGAGGAAACAAGCTGAAACAAAAGATAGGGAAAAAGCAAGCAGCTATACCAAAGAGTTGGCGGGCTCTTTTTATTCATCCTAGTTTCCTAAGCCCTTTCCTTTTTCTTCTTTCGGTAGCTGTTGATTGAAGGTGAACCTTATAAGATTGATTTTAAGGTCTTCTAGGGTTTAAAATTGTGTAAGATATTAGCTAATAGCATCAACTTGTGGGGAAGCATAATGAGATTTCTGCCTTTCCTTCTTCACTCTTCTACCTTCACTTTTCCTTCTTGTTTAGGTCAATCTCCATCAACTTAGGGCTTATTTAATTACCTTGAGAAATCTTTTTGTTCCCTTGTCATAATTTGCTGGTAAAAACTCCAAACCTTATGTTTGAAATAAAAAATTAAAGTTCCCATGGAGAATCCAACTTTAGGTCTACCACATCAATGTTGATGCCATTTATTGTTGCAAAATTTTTTGACTAATAACAGTATCAGCAATATTCAACTTGGGTTGCCACTCCTATTTTTGGAGTCTTGCTTCACAGTCACATCCATATTGTGCTTCCATGACTCTTCAACTATAGAACTCTTCTAGGTTTGCTTTTATATCTTCATATAGGTTTGTGTTAGTTTTCCTGTCAGGTCCAATCCTTTATTTGCTTCCTACTTTCCTCTAGTTATCATGGACTTTGTAAGGCATTGATATAATATGACATTTTTAACATCTCTAGTTGCAAAATCTTCCAGTTAGCATAATTTTAGTAGCTGGTTGCTACACAGACTCTAGAACTTTGCTTCTAGCTGGACCCACTTCTTGGTGCTTCCAATTGAAGAGTCAATCAAGCCTTTTTTTTTTTCTTCTTCTTATTCTCTTCCTCATCTTCCTCTTCTTTTTTCTTGCTTCTTACATACCATGATTAACTTTGAAGCTTCACCATTCATTGTTTCGTCATTTATACTATAAGTGCTATGGATACCATATCAGCGAGTCACTTAAACCTCATGATTGCTTCTTAGATGTTTTCATGTCAGTTATATTCGGAGGCACACTTGTTTCCTTACCCTCTTATTTTTATTCTATTTAAACCATGGTCACCTATCTAAATATGTTAACACTACAGTTTAAGTGTTTTATCTATTTATTTTTCTCCATCTTTAATTCTTAATGATCAATAATTGTATGACATAGAAGTTTTTGATGCCTAACAAATGCCAAGATCGTTCACCTTTTTGGATTCTTCTGATTCACAACTTATAAACATCAGATTGTTATTTATTATAGGAATTGCTTAATGGATGAATAGAAAGATTATAGGAATTGCTTAAGGTTAAATGCAAATTTGGTTTAAAAGAAAGTACTTTTAATATTTTGATATTAAATTGTCCAAGAAACTGATTATTGCATGGCCATTATAACTTTGGTTGGGCATATTGCTATCACTAGTAACACATCAAGAACATTGATCTGCGTTGCCCATGTCCATGGATCACTTATAGTGTGGCCCCGTAGTGATGGAATGGTGGTTCATATAATGCTTGTGTGAAAGTTTACTGGAGCATTTTGTCTGTGTATAATATTTGCTTTTCTGAAAAAATAGATCTGCAACATATGCATGATGTGAGGACATGAAGCATGATGAACATTGTTGGGCATACACTGTAAATCTCCTAAATTGTTGATGCAAGTTGTTATATCCTACTGCATTTGATTCACCTCTCCTAGTTTATTTATGTATGTGGGATTACTGTACTTATTGCATGTAATATATATTCTTGCTGATACTTTGAATTTTTAGAAGCAATAGATACCCTAACTTTGGTTCAGTTAAGCCATGAAGTTCAGAATCCTATCTTTGATCTTCCAAGGCCAGCAAAAATATGGTTAGTTCAGAATCCTTTTTAAGCTGTAAATAAAGAGCCGAAATTTGGAGGAGGCCATCTTTGACCGGATGACCAAATGGGCTCATCGCTCTTAGTTCAGCTGGTCAAATCTTTCCCTAACTCTGTGATCCCTTAGGGCTTTGCTCATGGTATGTGTCGTTCATAAAATTTATAAATATTTAAGTTAAATCTCCCTATGTGCTATCATGCATAACCATACGGATTAGCACATTACTCCCAGTCATGAGCGATTGTGAAGCCTAAACAGGCGTAAGGCACATAACCCAACTTGGGTGCCAGACCATATCTTCCCTCCATTCTGTAATATATGGGCGCATAATTTAAGCTCCGCATACACTTTTTTCCCCTCCATCTATATCTAATTGATGTTTGGTGTCTTATTCCACAACGTCTACTATACCTAGGAGTCACTATCATATAGAGGTGTTTTTTGTTAATTGATGGTAGTGGCCTATATTGCACTGATTGTTGTGATACAATATTGTATGATGCTATATGTGAAAACTTGGCTGCACTTTGTTGTCAATTTGTTTTTATCAATATGCTCATAACTTGTTATTTTTGGACTTCCCCTTGTATCTCAGAGAAACCACACAGCTTATTCCAAAATCCGATGCTTACTATTTGTTCTATTTAATTTTAAAGCTAATTTTGGTTAATTCTTTGTCGAACCGTTTTTACGTTGTGGTGCACATGCTTAGACCCTGTACATATGCATTGTATGTATTTTCTTTCAGTTGTCTAGATGATTTTTGTATAGGTCTGAAGTGTTAATGCGTGAGTGTTCAAGAAATTTCTCCTTTCCATCTGAAATTCATGAATTGCAAGCCTTTGTTAGCATGAACAATAATATCTGAATAAAAGTAGTTATTAAAATATGTATATAAATACATACCTACTTGATGCATTAGATGACTCAAGAATCCTAAGTCAGTTGCTAGTGGCTGCATGATTTCTTTTTCTTTACTCTGTTTTTTGTTTTTTCTTTAAATTTCTGGCGATATTTCGGGTTTCAGCATCTTCATCATTTTGGCCTTCTGTTTGGTTGATAGTAGATTTGTATCACTTTGATGATGTAGACCTGGCCCAAACCCGTTCATACATTGTCTTATCCAACTGAGCTCATGCGCTGGGCCAGCCATTTTGGACCCATTGACACCTCTACCTCTAGCTACTATATATGATGCTACCTCATCTCCTATTAACCAAATTGAATTTATGTTTTCTTTGTGATTATAGCTTCATCGTAAGAGCTTTTTATCTAGTTTTGTATTGTTTCAAGAATCTATTGTTTTTTTTTCGGGTGCAAAGCTTCTATGTTACTGTAATTGGTAACTTATTGGACGTAAAATTTACTCTGTTCCATCTTGTCAGGATACTTTATAAGATAATGCTATTTCCTGAAAATCCTCTCCATATTAGTATACTATTAAAAGTGTATTTCTCATGTACCAAAAAAAGAAGTGCATCTCTCAAGCTTGCTGTGTGCTCTTATGGCTAAGACCAAATTTATCTTTTCAGAATGAAGGAAGAAAGGCTAAAGAGAAAATCTGATGGTGCTTCTGAGATCTCATCATGGGTTAATAAGAGTCGGAAGCTAGAGGAGAAGTGGACTGCTGAAAAGGAGAAAGCCTTGCGTCTTTCAAAAGCTTTGGAGGAGCAGGTTAATATTTGCTAGTTTTGTTTCCTAAATTCTTTTTATTAGGTTGGCTTTTGTTACAAATTGGACACATCTACTTTCTCAGGATAATATTTTAGCAGAAAGTGAGGATGAGGAGGCAACTGGGCACAGCGGAAGTAATATTTCTGAACTCCTAATATATTCTTGTTGTCTACTGTGTTATTCATGTTATTTAAGTTGTATCTGAGATGCTACTTCTGTTTGTACACTAAATGATCAATTTGACTCCTGTATGTGAGTTGAATTTGCTGAAGAGGTTTTATCTTTATGAGGATCTTATATTGTTGTTATTCCTGTAATCAGATGATTTAGCGGGAGCTAAAATTCTTCATGGCCTTGATAAAGTAATGGAGGGTGGAGCAGTTGTTTTGACTCTCAAAGATCAAAGTATCCTTGCAGATGGTGACATCAATGAAGGTGGTGGAATATTTACCTTTACTGGAAATTTGTAGTAGTAGTTACTTTCTACATACTATCCCTGAGGTAATTATGTATTATCTGAAACAGAGGCTGACATGCTGGAAAACGTGGAGATTGGGGAGCAGAAGCAGAGAGATGAGGCTTATAGAGCTGCAAAGAAAAGAACTGGATTATATGATGACAAGTGAGTCTGCTATGATAGATTGCGTTTATTGTGATACTTCTCAATCCTCTGACTTCCAACTTCATTCTTTCTGACTGTAGGTTTAGCGATGACATAGGGTCACAGAAAACAATACTTCCACAATATGATAACCAGAATGAGGATGAGGTAGTTATCATGTTGATTTGGCAGATATGTTGCATATGATATCTTCATGTTCTTTTCTTTTTTCTTTCCTTTTATTGTCTTTTCTTTTTCAGGGAGTGACATTGGATGAAAGTGGGCGCTTCACTGGTGAAGCAGAGAAGAAACTAGAAGAGGTATTGCCACTAATATTCTTCCATATTTATTGTGCTTATTTACCCTATGTGTTTCTCAGTACTTTTCTAGTTTGCTTAATGGATGGCTGCAATTGACTCTGGTAACATAATAAACTTGTTTTCTTTCTCTCTTTTCCTCATGATTCTGCATGTTACTTTCAGAGCAATTGATGATTGATGTAGCAGTTGTTTTACCTTCTTACGCATACTCTTATTTAGGCAAGTGTTATACTTGGACTCCTGATGAATCACAATTGCTATAATTGGATTCCTGACCAGTGACCAGCAATAAAATCTAGTATTGACTCCAATTTTATGGCATAATTACGGGAGCCTCAAGCTGAGCACCAGTAATTTTCGTGCAAGCAGAAAAATAGTTAATTACTAAAAGGAGTTTTACGTGCTTAAGAGCTATGCTAACTTTCGAAGTGCATTGAGCTTCTTTCTTATATAAGCTACTTTACTTTTTCAGCTCCGCAAAAGAATTGAAGGTGGTGCTATTAAAAAAAGCAACGAAGATCTTACTTCATCAGGGAAAATCTCATCAGATTACTATACTCCTGATGAAATGCTTCAGTTTAAGAAGCCAAAGAAAAAGAAGTCCTTGAGAAAGAAGGAGAAGTTGGATTTGGATGCCCTTGAAGCAGAAGCTATCTCTGCCGGATTGGGAGCTGGGGATCTGGGTTCCAGGAATGATTTGAGGAGGCAGACTGCCAAAGAGGAACAGGAGAAAGCTGAGGCTGAAAAGAGAAGTCATGCGTACCAGTCAGCAATCGCTAAAGCAGAAGAGGCATCAAAAGCTCTGCGACAGGAGCAAACTTCAACTGTTAAATCAGTGGAGGATGATAATCTTGTATTTGGTGAAGATTATGAAGATGTGCATAGATCTATTGGACAAGCAAGAAAACTTGCTCTCAAAAAGCAGGATGAGACAGCTGTTTCTGGTCCTGAGGCAGTTGCACTTGTAGCTACAACAAAGAAGGAACAAGAAGATGCTAGCCCTACTGAAGGAGGAGAGCCTCAAGAAAATAAAGTTATCATAACAGAGATGGAGGAATTTGTACTGGGTCTACAGATTACTGAAGGTAGTATTATCTGTCCTATTCTCTTCCCTTTTTGCTGTCTTCATCTTATTAATTTGGTTGTGTTGAAGATGGGGAACTTGTAGCTATTAATAAAAAAGAAAAAAAGAATTGCAATTTGATGCTAGTATCCCATGTTTTGTTTCATATGTTCAGTCATGAGTCTTCTGATTAACTTGTCCCTTCATTTCATTTTTTTGTTTGTTAACTTTGCGTATTGCAGATACCCATAAACCTGAATCAGAAGATGTTTTTAAGGATGAGGAAGACATTCCTAAACCCCTTGAACTGGAAACAGAAGCTGAGGTTGGTGGCTGGACAGAAGTGATGGAAACTGATGACACTGAAGCAGCAGTTAATGAAGAAAAGGAGGATATTAATCCAGATGAGATTATTCATGAAACTTCTATGGGAAAAGGTCTATCAGGTGCTCTCAAGTTGCTTAAAGAACGTGGAACACTAAATGAGAGCATTGATTGGGGAGGCAGAAACATGGACAAAAAGAAAAGCAAGCTTGTTGGCATCAATGACAATGAAGGGCCAAAGGAAATACGAATTGAAAGGACTGATGAATTTGGTCGTATTGTGAGTCCCTTCGTCCTTTCAATATTGTACATGCAAATTAAATAAGCATGTTATTTGCAAGTGTGCAACCCATTATGAATTTTCAATTGTTTCCAGCCAATGGATGCTTCTTGTTGCTAGTTTTTGTTGATTAAAGATATCAATTTCTTTGTCAACCATAGAAATTTTGTTTGCATTCTCTTCATTTCATTTGCGTAAATTCTTTTAGCTCTGTTTGATAAAATTATATCATTCATTTTGTGATCACTCTTTTTTTTCCTTGTTGAAACCAAAGTACTTGTGTGACTCTTTCTTTATTTTTGTGCAATTGCTACCTCTGCAAACAACGGCAAGTTTTTCTGTTTATTCCTTTCATGCATCAAAAAAGGAAAATATTGTTTTTACTCTTGCTTGTTTTGTTGAAAGTTATTTATCAAGGAACTTTTCAAGTCTTTAAACTTTATATATTTGGGATGTGTGGTTTTTATATTATGTATGTGCTTTAACCTGGTGAATGTCTTTTGGTTACTTGGTTAATATAGCTTTGTTTTTGCTCCATCACCATCATGGCGAATGCCTTTTGTTTTATATTTTCATATTGAAACGAGGGCATGTTGTCCTGATTTTCTTTGGTTGTTTTATGCAGATGACACCTAAAGAGGCTTTTCGGATGCTTTCACATAAATTCCATGGCAAGGGACCAGGAAAAATGAAGCAGGAAAAGCGTATGAAGCAATACCAAGAAGATTTGAAGACTAAGCAGATGAAAGCTTCTGATACACCACTATTGGCAATGGAAAAGATGAGGGAAGCTCAAGCTCGACTAAAGACACCTTACCTTGTTTTAAGTGGACATGTAAAACCAGGGTGCGCTCATCAATCTTTTCTAGTGCTTTTATCCTGTTTCTTTTTCTTCTTTACTTTATTTATTACTTTGGAAAGCTAGTGAAGATTTTGATTAACATGAGATAGCAAGATGACATCGTTATGCAATGTATGTTGGTGGATCTTTGCACATAGAGTTTTATATTCATGGACTTCACTTTATTTCTTTGTTGGTTAACATTTGATTGATTTGCAGTTTGTTTTGACTTCTTGTTCATAATGAATCTGCTGCAACCAGCCAAGTTCTGGAAGTGCTCTAAGAATCCGTGTCATCCTAAGATATTCTAGAAACCTTGGTTCACTCAAATTGTCGGGATTGTCTTATACATTTAGCTGAATATCTTAAGAAATTTAATCCTCTCCACTTTGTTGTTATTACCTGCAATTCTGGTCTATGATCTGAATGGCTGCTCTGGAATTATTTTTTGTGCCAACAATACAAATGGTTGATGCCATCTTTTATAATTTGTCAGTTTCTTCCATCTCTGCTGGTACAAATTTATATACATCTGTGCTATTGCCACAAAATATATGCTCAAGGATGGGTGTGTATTTCAATTGTGCATTCACTGTGTCCCTCCTATCTTGTGTTTCTAATTGAATTCTGTAGCCTTAATGGTCAAAAGGTTATGTTGTAGTGGATGCTTAGGAACCATAAAATAATTTGAAAAAACTCCATAGGTTTTTTATTCCTGGAGGTCATGATTCAGAGATTGCTTATTCTTCATCCCCTCCACCCAGAAAAAAGCCTTATTAGTAGCATCAGCTCAAAGAAACCATGGTTTTCCTACAGAAAAAAAAAAAAGATCCTGTAGCGTCTCTTGTGAAGATATCTAACTCTAAATTATATCGTGGTGTCTGATGCTTGGCCTCAATTGTATTTGTAAATGCTGATTATCTTGTATTATCATATTATTATTATCCATCTTACTGGTAAGCATAAAGGGGAGATGGCACGACTGCCTTCTGGAGCTTCTGAAAATCTTTTAATGTTTTAAATGTTACCTTTTTTTCTTTTTCAAAGTGTCATGGTTCTTCAGTTCTCATATAAATTGTCAATCATCCACCCATTTTTATGGGTGTGGAAACATTGTCTGAATGTTTCCACAATTGCTGCTACTACCCAGTAATTGATTGTTTACATGAAGTCTTTTTACCATCTTCTGGGAAGTGTTGAAATTATTTATGTTTCTCTACTGTTACTCATATCCTCTCTGTTCTCAGCGAGTTGTTTCTATGTATGTTTCCTCCTCACTGATAGGGTTCTTTTGGAATTTTAGGCAAACCAGCGACCCAAGAAGCGGATTTGCTACAGTTGAGAAAGATCATTTGGGGAGTTTGACACCCATGCTCGGGGACAAAAAGGTTAGTTTTCCACAAGTAGCCTGTAGTATGCAGACATTTAATTTGGCCTAGACAGTGGAAGAAAGATCTGTTTCATCTTAATATCTGTTTAATTGGTGCATAATTACAACTACTATATTACCAGTTTTTTCCTTGGAGAGTGATATTCCCATGTTGGGTTTGAACTTATTCTCAAATCCTGAACAATATTAAATGATCTTCCTGCACCCAGATGCATGGAGTCGCAGGTCTTTTCCTGGATCACCCTTGCTCAAGTAGTCTGCAAACTTGACTCTGATACATGAAAAAAGGGCTTGTTTGTTCTATTAAATACCCTCACCTTTTCTCTTTGTTCTCTGTGGGATTTCTGCTTGGTGTGATAGTAAAAAGGCTTAGGCTGACAAGCACAATAGCGCGGGTTCTAGTCTTGGGGCAGCCCCCTTGTGGAAAAAAAAAGCCCAAGGTTAGGTATGTCCTGTTTGTCCCTCCTGGGACCCCAGGTTGTCGGGATGTAATGGTCTTTTTTTCCTCTTGGACCTGTCAGATGGTAATGCAGAAAATAACATCACCAATATTTGCATTTGAAGTTGAGCATAGATTTGTGAACAAATTATTTTGATTAATGAGGCATTTGGAGTCTAATTATGAATTACTGGCAGGTTGAGCATTTTCTGGGAATAAACCGCAAGCCCGACGCACGTAGCATGGGTCCACCTCCGCCAAAAAAATTGAAAAGCTGAATTGTTCATTGGAGTGAACTTTTAAAATTAAGCAGGGAGATAAAGGAGACATGCCTGTCATCTTCATTTACGCTAGGAGCTGACTGGTTTAACAAGAAAGCCAAACATTGCCTTTCTGATAGAGGATGTTTTGTCTGATAAGGCGCATGAGATGTAGGCTGTCTTATGTCAGGTACACCTTTTGTTCATGCAGTGATGGCCCACAAGGTTTTACTTCACGCCTTTATTCTTTAGCATTTATCTTAACAAGGAAAAAGAATATTCCTGTAAAAATTAAACAGCAGTTCATGAGAATGGATTAAGATGTTGGTAAACCCTTTCATTTTATGTGCATGATCTGCTGTCACTAGTTCTATATCTTGGTTGATAAATATTTCACTTTTTTTTTTTTGAGGGGGTGTGGTGGGAAGAGAGAGAGGGGGAGAGAGAGAGAGAGAGAGGACGTGCAGCCAACTATGTCATATAACAAAATATTAACACATGGAAGAAGACCACCGAAGGTTTGAATGTCTCTAAATGCGAAAGCTTTGCAACCACCAGGTATGAGTGGTTCTGACCTGTCGATCTCTTTGTTCCCTACTTTAGACTGGCTCCAAGTTCTACTTTGAGTTTTTATTTGACCACCAAAATGGTGCTTCTTTAGGTTGATTTACCTTATCGACGACCGGACATTCTCAATACTGGGCTAAATCCTTTTTACCAGACGTGTTGTCGCATGAGACCATTGTATTGGCGGCCAATCGAGATGCCCCACAGACATTCTTTACATATGGTATGAGATTAGACTTGCTAGAGTTTAATGATTTTGTTGTTTACAAGCCAATCCCAATACAAACTACAATGTTTTGATGCTTGCTTGGATTAAGTTAGGGTCTGTTTGGTACTGTTTTTGTTTCCCTACAAAGCAGTGAAAGATTGCATTAAGTTTGATGCGGGAGACAGCATTTCCATGTGACTTGCCATTTTATGCTTTTTATCTTGTTCTTTTTCGAAAGTGAACTTTTTTTTTTTTGTGGTAGACAAAAGTGATAAAAAATTTTCTGTCAAAAGCCCTAGAAATTTGATAAATGATTTGGAGAATTTTGAGTTTCATGATATTTGTTCAGTCTAGTTCAGAAAAGCATGTGCAGTGGATCCAAAATGGTGATTTGTGTTGAATGTCTGTAATTTACCAATAAATTTTTGTCAAGCAGTTATGAAGTCAATTCAGGATGTGTTAGGACTTAAAGACACTCGGTGTGATAATAAAAACGAAAAAACCTTCCAATTCCACTAGACGCGCAAATACTTTGCTTATTTTTTTAGAACTCCTTAAATACTGCAGCTCTAATCTCTTTGCAGGCCTAGGGAAATTTCACTTCCTCCGCTCCTTTACTTGATGCGGGTCCAAATGAAAAAATCTTCTTACCCCGTCAGATGAGGGTCATCTGAGAGTTATCCAACTAATATCCTTCCATATGAGTTATCATAACTCAGAAGATCTTCTCGAGTACTGACTCAGCTAATCCCATTTTGAATTTTGAATTATCGGCTACCTTGGGTTGTCCCTCCTTTGTTAGAAAATAAACAGAATTCATATGTTCAAGAATCATCAAGAGTTTTTGATTGGACTTTCAGAAATTAGCGATAGAATCGGATAAGCCATATAGTTATATTTTGTTTTTTTTTTTTTCCTTTGAATTTAAAAGTTACATCAGGGACAATGTTTAGAGCTTTGAAGAGTAATCAGATGAAGAGTTTGCAAGGGTAATTTGATCATGAGTTTGCATTGGCATTTCATCTTTTTAAGAGGAATGATCATTCAGGGTTTCATAACAAGGAAAGTTTAAGTTACAATTGGATGGAGCCCATCATACAAGATAGTGGTCACGCCTGAACCCAACAGGAGCAACTGACGGGATTAACCAGATAAAAAATATGAGAAGATTCTCAAACCTTAGTTGATGTGAAAATGATGAATTAGGAACCAATATATTTTAATAAATATTCGTTTTTTTAATAATAAGTAGTATTTGCCGGGTCCATGTGCATGTACTTGTAACTTCATTAGTGACACTAAACAGGGGAAACAGAGCCGTGTATCTAGAAGTTATTTCTCATCCAATAAAGTGGGTGGATGATGGGTGTGATATTTTGTATTGTTTATGCAGTTTGAACTATCGTACTATCATTTATGATGGGTGCTCTTTTCTTTTCTTTTTCTTTTGTTTCGAGTAAGAACTAAAGTAAACTGGGTGTATTGAGAAATGTACATGGTTGTAATTCTATGGAAGGCTGTGCAGGTTCCATCCCTTTGAGGTCTTTTTAATAAAAATTTTTCTCTCTCTCTCTCTCTCTCTCTCTCTCTCTCTCTCTCTACCTCCCTCTTTTTCTCTTAAAGAGTGTGGGCTATACAAATATATGTTATTAAAACTTAGTCTGCTTTAAGGCGTTGAAAGTTTCATCATATAAAAATACGAGTTTTGAAAATTGAGAATATTTTTCCCAGATTTCATGTCGTATTTTGATCTTAAAAATATCCTTCCATTTTTTTTAGTTACCTATTAAATCCTGGTTAAGAAAACAAAATTTCAAATCTCGTTTTGGATAGATAAAAAATTTCATCTAATTGGAATCGTAGCAATAAGTAAAAAAAATAAAAATCTTGTTTTTCAACAAAACAAGGAACAACCCAAAAAGTCCGTTACAAACATGTAAGAAAATAACGGCGATAAATATATAAGAAAAATATAATAAATACTTTCTGTTTAATGAGATCATACCTAGTAATCCTTTCTTTTTTTCTCTCACTACTAGAATAAATAAATACAGAAATAAAAAAAATTAAGATCATGCTGTAAGCCTGGGAACAAGTAGGGAAAACATGATAATAAAAAAATTATAAGAGTAAACAATCAAGAAAAATTAGAAATACCAATTGTAGATGGATAAAAAATATTTAATTACAATATTCATGAGATTAGATGAACATAGAAAAGTACAAAAATGCCTGAAAAAGAAAAAAACAATTATTTTCAATATTATTTTTCAATTTATACATTCTATTTAGAATTTTATGTTATTCTTTCAAATATGCATTGCAACCGACATATTTAAGTATATAGTATATGAAATAAAGAATAATATGGTGGCCCATGTTTCATTGAACTTATGCCTGTAAGTCATCTTTACCATTAATCTTTATACATCAATTCTTCGTGCAAAGCACCCGGGCAACACTTCTTCCTCCTCACAAGTAGCATCTTTGAAGAAGAAGGGAGGAAAAAGAAGAAGATGACCTACAAGTTTAAATCTTTAGACAAGTCCATAGCTGATAGATGGAAACAAATAGATAGCTGTTGTGCTTTGGTGGCAAAAATGGCTGATTGCTCTCCCACTATTTGTCTTCTATATGACCTCTCCTTAGCTCTCCTCTGCAAGGGAAAATTATTGCAACTGTTATTATAAGGACTTCAAGCAGGACTCCTCATCTCTCTCCCTTTAAAAAAAAAAGAAATGCATGGCCTTAACTGACTTGATTCGGCAGGCAGGTCCCACCAAAACTTGGACTTGTATGACTGCATGTGGAGGGTTCTTTTTCTGGTGTCAGAAGTATTCCTTAAATCAAATAAAAAAATAATAATATGGATGTCTAGGGGACCAATTTCAGCCTGAAATAATATAGTTTGGGAGAGCCTCATATGCACCCTCATCCCCACCTACATATGAGAGCACCGACCTATGTTTTTGTCCCAATAGCTAGATGACATTGTTGGCTGTCATGTACTGAGTCCATGGACCATTTAATCAGGACCATGTGATCAGCAGGCCCATGCATAGTTTTGAAGCCTGTTGTCGAAAATCACATGGTTTTTGGACTCTAATAATATTTTCTTGATGTCAAAATATTTTTATGGCAATCTCCTGCAGTTGGATTTGGCACCCTTGGTAACATTCGCCATGGCATTTTGGTGGCTTGACACCAATTTTCTACCATTAGGGTGTTCTGATGTCAAATTCTTGTGCGTCCGAACGACCGGACGATAGGATTCTATCATCAGAACACCCTTTATTCATGTGTTTTTGATGCTCCAGAATTTTAAATTTGGACCATGCATAAGCTGAGCTTATCTACTCTTCCTGGGGCCTTTACAATTAGTGCACCACTTATCCTCTAGCATTCCACATTGAAGCTTGAGTGATGAGAGGCTGTGGGAGAATCCTTTTAGGCTTCCTCTCGTGGAATTCCTCTCATCTACTAGGGAGGATACCTTTATGTGGAGGGTGCCCCAAGGATAGCACTGGCTTCCTCTTTTGGGCAACACTCTCTTCCTCTCTCTACTCTTTTTTTCTCATTATGATTTTGTTTACATAGATTCCTTATCTACCCTCCCATGCATCCATTAGGATTAGGCATTTAATGATGCAGGTCAAGCCTGACCCAATTATATAAAAAAAGGAATGGTCCAAATTGGGTCGAATTAATCTGATGACAAACAACTTACAATCAAAAGAAAACAAATGGTCCCAAGATCTCCACTGAAAGGTACCTTCTAGAAAAGTTGCTGATGAAGCAATCAAGTCCACGATGGACTCCATCGGATTCAATGACATGCCATCCAACTATCTCAAGACCTTGGAGTTGAGACTGACTCAAAGATGTAGACTAGGGTATCTAATGGTAGACTTGTCACCATCAGAAGGCATTGATGGCAAAATAACTGCAGTCCGAACCCTTTCGATGTCGTCTAGGTTACTATCGGAATGGAATATCTTCTAGAATACCTTGTCGATAAAAATTTCTTGTCATATTTGAGGATGCCAACTTGTTCTCATCGCCTACTTGACCCTTTGTTTTGATTGGTCAATGAAGTTTATACTTGTGGTTGTCATTCTGCTCCTCTTTTCTTTGCATGGTAGATTCTTTACCAACTCCAGTGGATTTTGGGATGACAACGACGCTAGATGGTGGAGTTCTTGATTGTGTTGTGCTTCGTGGCAACAATTGATAGTCTTTGGTAAGCAAGATGAACAACTTATTAAGTATCCCTAGCTTAGGTAATCCTCTAGATTAGTCCTTAATGCCCTTAGCCTATTAGATCTTAAGATCATAATTGTTTTCTCATATCTAGGTTTAGATTAATTTTTCTAAGTTAGATCTTTAGTCTTCCGTTGGGTTTCTTTAAAGCAAGTGTCAAGCCTTCTCCATCTTTCCTAATAGTTTTGTGCTGACGGGAATATTCTGAGGTGATTTTTGGATTTGTACGGTTGGAGGTGTTGATCTCAAGAATATGACTTCAAAATGTTGGATGGAGGAAGATGAGATGGAAATCCATCTAAAATTTTGATGACGATCACTGTTTTGCATAGATATGTTGGACCTCTAGGCGACAATATATTTTTTTTTGGAACTTTTTGTTTTATTTTGTGTTTGCTGAGAGATATACTATTTTATTGCATGTGTTTTGAATCTTTTTGAGCAATGATTATGAACCTTTTCATTTTTCATTAAGTTATGGCATTAGGTATGATCCCCATTTTATGCTATATTTTTTCAGCAAAATTTTATGGCACATCGTTGGTTGATATTTACTAGTAATTATATTGTTATGTGTCTATATTATGCTATCATAATTTTATTATCAATGTGGATCATGTTATCAATGCGTTTCATTAATATATTTTACTAGCACTTTATTATTTGATGATATTTGGAGTATTTTGAATGTACAAAAAGGGATTTATTTGACTCCTTGGGTCTAATCACCTAGGTGCATGTTTAGACTTTTTCATAATCTTGTTACTAGATTTTTATACATTTCCTCTTGTTAGGGCTTTTACTCAACGAATACCAGCCCTGTTCTAGTGTCTACTTCCAAATCACAATCTCCCACTATTATTATATGTCGTACTACCATATTAAAGATTGTGAAATATCATTGATTGATATGCCAGAGCTTAATTATGTATATCTAATAAAAAAAAATTTGTAGGGTAATCAAATGCATTAGATGATGTTAGTGTTTTCACCATTAGAAGGTTTTGATGGTTGAATTATTATTGTTAGATAGCTTGAGTTCTACTAATGGTTGAATTGTTATTGTTAGATAGCTCGAGTTCAACCTACATTCAATTGTCGATATCATGTCGACTTCTCACCAGAATAAATGATAGTTTGGTGTTTCTTGGGCTCTAAAAATGGATTTTTTGTGGCATTAGATTCCTTAAACAGTGTCAATTTTAACATCAAATAGCCTGAGCAAATAGCATCTCACTTTTATAGAGATGATTTCCATATGTTCTGAATATTTCGACTATCTCTTCCTTAGCAGGCTTCTTCTAACCATGATTAAGGCACTTCACACAACCAGCTTGGGGGTGCTGGATAAAATAAGAGTGAATTGAGGATCAAATTATTCATACTTCGATTCTATTAGAGATTTTCATTTTTTGTTTTTTGGTTGTTTCGCACCAAAGGAGTCGACAGAAGCATGCGTTAATTTTTTTTTCTTTTTTTTCGTTACTCTAAGATCTCCAGTAAAATCTCTGTCTATTTCATGGCACTGGATTTGCTCCCTCCTGTCCATTACACATTCATCTATTTACAAGCATGGCTCATGACCATTGACTTGCGTTTTAAGCTACTCCAAGCAACTCATTAGCTCCACTCATGCCGGCCATCAATCTACCATTACATTGTCTTGCTAAGGACTTGTCGCCCTTCAATAACTTCGACATCATCAAGGCAAACATATGGAAGGTCACCTTATTAGCCATCTTCAAATGAAGGCTAAGCGGAGGTCAATAGTAATGCATCAAAGGGTCTATGGGTAAACATGATTAACATTAGTTTTGAAGCTTTTTGGCCAACCTCATAGTTATCAATGCATGTCGAGTGCTCTTTCGAAATCCGTACTAAGATCTAGAGATACACGAGAAGATTGTCCGGAATTTGGGTGATATATGATTTGGAGCACAATGTATAACTACTCAAAATTTTCATAGTGCACGATCAATATGGTACCAAACACACACCCGAGTGAGTCCTTATGTACCCCTGCTATGGGGATCTTGCATATCCGGAGATTGATATTAGATTTGCTAGAAAATTTCGGGCATCAATATTTAACAAGATCAATCGAGAAAGTTAAATTATTTACTACATAATTTTTTTTAAAAGAGTCATGTTCCGAACTGGACCACCTAGGTGGGGGGACCGGCCGACCGAGTCCAAACCCTGGACCCATCTCCTGACCAGATCTACCATCAGTGTCTCCCAACCCCGGGGTCCATCAATTGGATGGTTCGCATTGCCGCGCCCACCCCGTTAAATCCTTAGAGTAACCCCGCCGTCCAAACCGTTAGCTCCGTCTCCCCCATTCGCCCTTTGCTGGCGTCACCCCCCCCCCCCCCCCCCCCGGTACTTCTCAGGTAAACGGTCGCCGGGCAGATCCGTCAGAAGACTTCTCCAAAAGGCAAGGACGGACGGAAACGAGGTGGCTCTCTCGTAATTTAGTACCAAGTGAAGGCCCATTTATGCCCTCTTCTTTGCCGTTTCCGGTGAAAATCCGTTTGGGTAAGCCCTCCATTATCCAGAACGACAGCCTTGCGGAAATATTAGTTAAAAAGCTGGTCCTTGATAAACGCACCCAAACGTTTCTAATAATTGCATCCTCTCTCTCTCTCTCTCTCTCACTCTCTCTCACTCTTTTTCCGATAAAAATTCCATTCCCAATTACACGCACGGAAACCTGGGGAGTACTTAAGAGCAGAACTAAATGTCCTTAAACTTGTGGGCCCCGCAGTTAAGAAATTTGACGTGATTTATGGGTATGTTTCAGGGAGTTCCATTTGTGGTGCCTGTTTGGAAAGCAGCAGCTAAAGTTACCTCGTCTCCCGGGCATTACTTAACGGTCGGCCGTATAGTATTTCTATGCTTTGAAAACATCCTGTTCGTTCATCAGCCGTTGAGATGCCTTCTAATGGACGACACCGGCGAGAGGAGTTGCAAGGCATAAGAAATTGTTATGCGTTCGTGCGCACTGTGGGTTTTAAGGGAGAGTTTCCTTCTTCTTTTTTTTTAATTATTATTATGGCAGGGATTATTTAAGTAGGTTAATTTTTGGGAATTTACTGTTTTACCCCGAGGTAAAAGGATGGGATCGAAATCGGATCGAATGGGCGGAGAGAAGCTTTTCTCTATAAAACCCGAAGAAAATCCCACAGGGAGAGAGAGGGGAGTGGAGAAAGAAGCTGAAGGCTGAAGGCGAAAGCAAGGTGGCTTGTTATTATATTTTATCTTCGTCGTCTTTCGACTTTCGTCGTTCTCTCGCTCGGTCGCGGCGATCGCGCGCTCTCCGATGGTGGTCTCCACCACCTGAGGTGGCTCCTGGCAGCCGGATCAGCGTCTCCGGCGAGGTGCTCCGGCGGCGTCCGCCGGGGAATGCTGGGATCCGGGGGATCGGGCTACGATCTCCGGTGATCGCCGCGGCCTGATCTTGATCCCTCGCCCGACGCTGGCATCGGTACCTGGCGGCCATATCCGCGCCTCCGGCGAGGCCGATCTCCTATCGGGTGGTGTTTTCGCCGTCGCTCGTGGGGCGTGATCTCTGATCGGTAGAAGGTGCGATTTCATTCCCCGGTTTTTTTGAATCTTCGATACAAAAGAAAAGGTCTCCTTGTTATTTTTTTTTCGCTTGGGTTTCAGATCGGTTTGAGCTGAGGATAGACTATAGAGAAAGGTGAGTGTTTCTGTGGGATATGGTGGGCATTTTGGTGAAATGTTATGTCTGATGGACAGTGTTGTTTTGATGCTGGGGTTCTTGTTCAGATCTGGAGATCTGCCGGTTCTCTGCTGGTTTAGATGATGGGTACTGGTGAATGGATGGTATGGTGAAATGGAGGTGACATTTTTGGGTACATTTGCTTTCATCCAGTGATCATTATTAAGAATTGCTGAAATCGTGACTCCAGATGTTCTTCTGAGGTGAAGTCACTGCTCTGAGTGTTCATGTGTTGATGACTTAAGTTCTTTTTTGATTGCTGGAGTTTATTTGCCTTTAATATCAATTTGTTCTAGTAGTTGTCCATGTTGTTTGTGTTCTATTTAGCAATTAAGAGAAAATGTTAGTTTAGAATATATAATGTCATGCTTTTAAAAAATACTGACTTTGATGCAATTCTATCATCCTGTAAACGTGTAAGTTGTTACAATATTTTATATTTTCATGATATGATTACGGAGTAGCTTTGTGAATTTTAATACATAGACTTATGGAGATGTAATGATTTTACAGATATTTTCACATTTTGATGTCTCGAGTTCTTATTGGTAATTTTAGAATTTTTATTCAATATTATTTTTTATCTCTATCTGCGCGATATGAAAAGAATATGGGATTTCAGAATAATTAAGTGAGGGTGAGAGTCTAACATCCCAAAAAGTGCAGAATTTTTGCCAAAAATTCAAGAAGAATTCTTAAGTTACAAAAGGTAAAAAAACATTCAAAATAGCTGATGCATACTTGTACAAGTGCGTGCAAAGATAGAAAGCTTAGAAAAAATGGGAAATGTCCCTGGATGACGGGGGGCATTGGTTGATGTGATTGTTCTCAATACCATGTAATGATGCATTTTTATTTTCTTTGGGGGTTTCACTTGGTTATCAACTATCCTTCTATGTTTGTTCCACAAATCTCTCTCTATATATAAAGGAAATGACCCAGTGTGGATGGACAGTTGTGCGTGCTTGAGGCTACAAGTCTCTTACTTCTTTATGTAAACCATCTATTATACTACGAAAGCAAACTCACGAGTGGTGCACGGGGCTTCATACAGTTTGACATATGTAGTCAAACTACGTACACAGCATGCGGCATGTTCTAATCCTCTTTGAGTCACGTTTCAGTTAGAAGGAGCAAAAGTAACAGTGTCTCTGTCATCTTTTGTACAAATCAAATGCATTGATTATGTACTACTTTTTGAATCTGTTTTGTGCATCACAGCGATGTGGCTGGAATCCATGAGGTTGTCTATATCTTACTTGTAAATGCAAGTCCTCTAAAGAAGGACACCCCGCTTGAGAATAGTTATCTTATTGTTTGAGAGGTTAACAAGGGAAATACATTAACCAAATGTGACTATATTTATCAAATTAAAAGTATTTTATATTATTAGATTTTGATTGAATAATGATGTTCATCAAGCAGTTGTGAATTTTATATTTTTCCATATCTTGCATACATGGGGTAATAGACTAACTGTGAATTGCATTGTTTTTTTTGTTTTTCCACACGTGAGGAGTTCACATCTGGTTTAGTGAAGCATGAAAATAGGCTTGAACATAGGTAGTATGATGAGACACTGTGAGTGGCACATATAAAGAAATGTAGGATGCCACAAGCCTGTAAAATGAAGGAAAATGTTTTCAAGCACCTATTAGTGTACACAAAAAGTTATAGCCCTCTTGAAGACACCCCTTTGGGGGCACCTTTTCAGTTTGAAAGAGCAAAATACATGTACACTGACCAAAAGTAAGCATGTATCTGTCATCTTTTGTAGGAATCAAATGCATGATTATATACCACTTCTCGTATCTGTTTTGTGCATCATACCAATGTGGTTGGAATGTATGAGGTTGTCTAATCTTACTGGTCAATGCAAGTCCTCCAGAGAAGGACACCCTACTTGAGTATCATGTTCTTATTGTTTGAGAGGTTAACAAGGGAAATACATTAACCCGCGTGACTATATTTTTCAACTGAAAAGTATGTTATATTATTACATTTTGATTGAATAATGACATCCATCAGGCACTCCTGATTTTTATATTTATTCCATAACTTGCACATATGGGGTAATAGACTAACTCTAAATTGCATTATTATTTTTTTCTGTTTTTCCACATGTGAAGGGTTCACATCTGGTTTTGTGAAGCATGAAAATAGACTTAAAAATAGGTAGTATTACGAGACAGTGTGATTGACTCATATAAAGAATTGTAGGATGCTGCAATCATGCAAGGATAAATTATCAATGAAGGAAAATGCTTTCAAGCACCCGCTAGTGCACTCAGAAAATTCATTTGGTCCACCTTTTGGTGACTTGGCAGATTATCATTCAACCACCCCCATATATTGCACCAATTCTGGAGCTACATGAGCCCCTTTTCATGTGGCAAAGGAAACTTTCTGTGTGCACAAAATAGGAGCCCCATAACATTACTCATTAATGAATGCGTTAGGGGCATTATTGGGGTGACAACTTTTAATTTGGACCCACCAATCCAAGCAGACCTGCCTGAAATAAATCTGGGTGAAAGCTTTTAATAATTGGGTTAGGTTTGTGTTACTGAAGACCTTGATTTTTAATGTGATGGCTTTAGTTTGGGGCCACAGACTTGACGAGTCACCATGGGTTGGAGAAACCCTTATACCATAGTCTTGAGGCCCCTTGGATAACTGTAATAGTGCAATAGACAATGGGCTAGTCAAGGCTCTGTTTGGTTAATTAGGATGGCTGTGCAATTAGTAGTTAGACGTACAAACTATACATAGAAAAATGTGGAGTATATTGCATGTTCAGGATTTCTTACATTTTCTTCTCCGCTTTAATTTGTTCTCCTCTCTCCCTCTCAGTATATTTTGATGCGCAGCCCTACATCCTCTCTTGTTGGCTAGTGAAATTCATAATTTTATTGGTGGGTTGGGTATGTGTAAATGTAAATAAATGGGTCAAATATGGGTGTTACTCTTCCCAACGTGATTATAAATGAGCTGGCTATGGGTTAAGGGTTATTAAAGTGACCTGAATTTGACCCATCTTGAATCACTGCCACCTAGCCTGACCATTGAAAGATCTATAGGAACAAGATCTAGACGTATGTAGTGCATGTTTGGCTGATTTGAAGGGAAGCTTGACTAAAGACCAAGGCTGTTGGTTATCAAGATAAGGAAAATGGCTAGCTGTGATATTGTATGTAAGATTAATTAGTATACATGTTTATTAGAAGGGGCATTTGATGAAAAACTATAATTCTATTAATGTCATTTAGAGAAGATTTGCTAAACATACTCTGTTCTTTGATTTATATATGTTTCTTCATTCTCTTTTTTTATAGGAAAACAGTATACATGTTTTTCTTTGTACTCCTGCTCTCCAAATAGCATGGGTTTCTTGAAGTAAAATTGAGGAGTTCAGAAGGAAACAATCCACTTCCCTATCTTCCTATGCCATTGGACTCCAGCACTGCTGGCTGATATTGGAAGGGGAAAAAAAGCTAGCCATGGAGTTGGACCCCTGAGCATTTCCATTATATGTAAACAATAATTAGCATAAATTATTTATGGTATACATGTTTTTCTTTATACTCCTGGTATCGAAATAGCATGCATTTTTAAGGGGAAGTCAGAGGAGTTTAGAGGGAAACGGTTCCACTTCCCTATCTTCCTGTGCCATTGGACTACAGAACTGCTGGCTGATATTGGAAGGGGAAACAAGCCCATGGTGGATTCACTTGTGAGGATGGATTTATACCCCTGAGCATTTCCATTATATGTAAACAATAATTAGCATAAATTATTTGTTTATTCATGAACTTATAATTATAAGTCGTGAATATCAATAGATGAACAAAAGGAATTAGCTAGTGAAAAAATAAATGAATAATATGAGGAATTTCTCACCCCTCTTTTATGCTGTGCAATGAGATACTTTAAGAATTTATTTCAACTGTTCTCTCTGCTCATATTGCATCATATAATTTCTTATGAGCTTATCCGATCCTATTTTCTGAGATGCTATAAATCTATTTGGTAGATGTAACTTTTCAATAGCGCTTTTAATAGAGTCAGTGCAGAAGTTCTGTGACTAATTCATCCATGTTATATGGATTTTACTGTCAATATGTTTGTATTTCGTGTTCACTATATATTTAAAACTCATAAAATCCTTAATCCTATATGCATGATAGGGGATTCTTGTGGGTGTGTACATGAAGTATTGTTTTGAGCATCAACAGGTTATGACTTGTTTGCCTCTTCATATCTCTCTTCAGTGTGCGGGGGATTGCAAAATCTGTGATGGTTTTAAGCTGTTTAAGTGAAAAGTCACAGAGAGAAAAGGAAATGCAAGATTGCAAGTCAGCAACCATGGTTGATGCTCCAGGATATGCTCTTTCACGACTTTTCAGATCATTTGATCGGGACTGTGGTTCTTTTCAGAAGTATATTTTGACTTACCTGCTGGTGGCTAAAAATGGAAACTTATTGAGAGAGGTTGGAAGAAATTTATATGAGAAAGAGTTGTATATGCCTAGCCTGGAACATGCAGGACCGAAGAACAAAAGACCTGCTGCGAAGTCACAGCCTGGAGGTGATTACGGTGATCAAAGGTCGAATGACTGTTTCCTTCCAGGGCTTCATGATGATATTTCATTAGATTGTCTGGCCTGGACAAGTAGGTCTGACTACCCATCACTTGCCTGTGTGAATAAAAGATTTAATTTGTTGATCAGTAGTGGATATATTTACAAATTAAGAAGACAACTTGGTATTGTCGAGCACTGGGTGTACTTAGCATGTAGTTTGATGCCTTGGGAAGCATTTGACCCATTTAGGCAGAGATGGATGAGGTTACCAACGATGCCATGTGATGAGTGCTTTTGGTATGCCGACAAGGAGTCTCTTGCTGTAGGGACACGGCTTCTTGTTTTTGGTCGGGAATTAACTGGTTTCGCTATTTGGATGTATAGCTTAGTGAGACGTGATTGGTCTAGATGCCCACTGATGAACCTACCTCGTTGTCTGTTTGGATCTGGCAGCTCTGGAGAAATTGCTATTGTTGCTGGTGGAAGTGACAGGAATGGCCATGTATTAAAATGTGCCGAGTTGTACAATTCAGAGTTGGGCAGTTGGGAAACTTTACCAGATATGCATTTGCCGAGGAGATTATGTTCTGGATTTTTTATGGATGGTAAGTTCTATGTTATAGGAGGCATGTCAAGCCATATAGATTCTTTAACCTGTGGTGAGGAGTATAACCTTCAAACACGGACGTGGAGGAGAATCAGAAATATGTACCCTGGAGGTAACAGGGCCACTCAATCTCCCCCTCTGGTTGCAGTTGTAAATAATCAGCTCTATGCTGTTGATCAATCAACAAATGAAGTTAAGAAGTATGATAAGGCAAATAACACATGGAATGTTGTAAGGCCACTGCCTGTTAGAGCTGACTCTTCTAATGGTTGGGGCCTTGCATTCAAAGCCTGTGGTGACAAGTTATTGGTGATCGGTGGTCATAGAGGGCCTCAAGGTGAAGTCATAGTGCTGCACGCTTGGTGTCCTGAGGATGGAAATACTGGTGGAGCAGAGTGGGACATTCTTTCTGTCAGGGAACGGGCTGGTGCTTTTGTTTACAATTGTGCAATAATGGGTTGTTGAGGCATGTATGGACATGCTGGTTATGAATCGGGGTAGATGGGAGGGCAATCGCCTCATTTAGTTGGTGAAGAGGCTTATGTTTACTGGATATTTTCCATTTCAAGTGTTTACATTAACATGTATTTATCAGTGACGTCTCATTTTTTGCTCTTTAAATTAAGGTCTCTATGAGGCCAACTAGATCATTGATTTAATGAGAAGGCTTCTTATTTACCTTTTCTAATTTGTCTGCAGTAGCATGAAATTTTGTCATATATTGTAATACGGGTAGGTAGCCTAGCATAGCATGCTCAATTATATTTCTTATGTTTGCAAGGCTTAATTTGCTTACCAAGTGCTCTTTTCTTGCATAATCCTTGATTATGCTGAACTTGAACTTAAAAGGACTTTATGTATTGAAGGTACTTTCTTCATGCTCAAGAATATTTTTTCCTGCTGGTTAGCAGTGCTTCTGTAACTCCTGTCTGAGATTTTGTCCTTTAGAGGGAGACAGCTAAAGGAAGAACATCAATGGAAGGAAAACTTTAAACGTATCATATTTTTATCACTTTCGAAGATAGTATTGCAATTTTGACATATGCAACAATTAGTTTTTATTTTAGTTTTGTCCATCAGTTGCAATTTTGTAAAACAAGGAAAGAGAAGAAGAAAGAAAAGGAATAAGTGGATAAGTTAATCCCAAGCTAAAAATCCAAGCATGGAATCTTTTGATTTATCAACAATATTTCTTGTTGACTTAAGAAAGCATAGACTTTTCATGTATTGATTCAGGAAAAAGATTGTTATGTTGCAATTCCTTCCTTTTATAGATGCAATTTCATACATGTTCATTCATTGGTCTCTCTAATCAAAAATTAGTCAATATTATCCGAATGAGTTTAAAATTATCTTTTAGTAGATACTGTTGCTATCAGGATTTATCTGCAATGGAGATTGTGGGGCAGAAATTTCCTAAAGCTTTTTTTTTTTCTATGTATGCCTGTTAGCTGGTATATAAGAGTGCCAACTATAATTGTCTTCTCTATCATCTTTATACAAACATTGATCAAATTTGGAATTCTGCTTACCTGCTTATCTGAAATAGGAAAGCAGTGCTTTTGCTTGATTATCGTTGGTCTATCACTTATCCCTCACATAGTCAGCTTTATGTATGAAAAATAGCTGGTTAAATTGATCTGTTTAACTATATAGCTTTTTCATAAATAAGTGTATCTAGTGCCGAGTGGCTCTCAACTGGAAACTGTTGCAGGGATGGTTCAGGTGGCACTTGTTTCAATTGCAATCCCTTGTGATCGCTTTTTGTAAGAATAATGTGTTGATTACCAAAACCATATGTGAAAAGTCTTGAACCAGACTTTAAGGTCCACTTTATGGATCTGCCTATATTTTTAGTCATAAGGGAAACAATATTACTCAATGCAAGCCATCTAGAGTGCTCCATAAGGTAGTCTCTCCATGCAAAGGACAGGTTTTCTTGTAATCATTACTGATCCTTTGACGGAAATCTGAGCTTCTGCCTTGAATTAATGTGCCGTTGCTCTTCTTGGTTTCCTAGAATTAGGGCCTTTTCTTTTTCCCCTGAAGAGGTTTGGCCCTGCTGAGAACTAATGCAATCTATCCATAATAATTCAGAATACTGATAATTGTTTGAGGGAAAACAATTATTAATATTCTGAATTTCACGATGTTGTTCAGAATTGAAAGAAGTATCTTACATCCATTGTTTCTTTGTAAGTTTTTTGGAGTATGGAGAAAGCTTTTGTAAATAAACTGCTTCAGGGATGAAGTAGGGGAGGGGTGATGGGGCTTCTGCTCTAGATGATTAGACTGTTGACAATAAGAGTTTCTTTCAGTGGATGCCCTTTTTTTTTTTTTTTGATACAATGGTGACTCACGCCCTGCGGGTGTGGGTGCAGGCCATGAAATCAGAAGAAAGTATATAATGCAAGGGAGAAGAAACCGATACGTGGTTCTTCCAAATAAAATTTATGGAGTGATGAGTCATATAGGACGCTACCCAGTCCACAGCACCGTTCGCCTCCCTGTAGACGTGAGTAGCCTGAAAAGAGGCGCACTCACCCAAAAGACTGCATATGTCGTGGAGAAGCCGCATCCCACTGGCGTCATGCCTCCGACTTTGAATCCACTCGATCACCATGGCTGAGTCCCCCTAAAGGAAAATGCGGTCCGCTCCCAAAACCCATCTCACATAGGTGAAACCGCGGCTCTGAGCTCAGCACTGGCAATAGACTGATCAAAGATCCGCTAACCTCCGGCCGCCACCAATCTGGCCTCGTGGTCTCTGATGACGAACCCCACACCACCATTCCTTCCTCACCGACGCTGTCGTCGAAGTTCACCTTAAGAAATTCAAGAATTGGTATGCTACTGTGTTTGTCCAATACTTTTAAGTAGAAAATCAGGAATCTTGTATTTAGTTTTTTCTGCTTTTTCATGTTTTATAAACCTACTATGGAAGGTGATTGGATCACAATTCCGGTAGCGGAAGATTTTGCTGCATCCTATTTACGGTATTTCATGCCTTTGAACCTTCCTGTGAATTTCTCCAAATATTGGGAATATATTATTCTCACCAAGACAGTTATTGCCATCGCTCTCTTAAAGTTGTTCTCATTTGTAGTTTTTAGTTGATATGTAACTTTTCAAGCTAACTTTTGAAGGATTTTATAATCATTTGAAAAGTACTTATGTTTGAAGAAAGGACTTATTGATCTTGATGATTTTATGCCCCATCTTGTGCCCGGCATTGACATTAGTTACGTAAAAGTTGTTCCAGAGGAATGAAACTGATCTCAGAAAATACATTAAAGTCTTTGGACAACTTTAGGGACAACAGGACTATTTAGAAGCTGATCGGACAGAGCTCTTTAAGATTATATGATTCTTGTTCTTTGTTTTCATGTTTAGCTCCTATGTTGATATGCTGTCCCAGCCAAATAGAGGCTGATTTCACTATTATTCCCTAGTATTTTGTACAGTTTACTTGGCTAGAACACCAGCTTATTCTGTGATTTGTATCTTTGGCATGTCTGAAGTTATTAAACTTCTCGAATTTTTTTAACAGTTCGGAATTTCCCAACATTAGTCTCCACTTCTATCTGCGTATGCTGCATCTGCTGCTTCGACTAAGGAGTCTTGTCATCACAAATGATTTGCTCTGCAAGGATTGCTTTGGTGACCTTCTCAGGATGGTGCAAATGTCTGCATTATCTGGTAAAGCCCATCAGGACTGGATTTTATGCTATAAAAAAAAAAATTCTGATAAGCTAATTATCTAGCATAGTGTTTGATGTTTATACAAAAGTGAAGTACAAGATGGGCGTGAGATTAGGTAAGAAATCAGGAATCGCCGGCTCAGATGCACCAATTAGTAGGTATGAGAGAATTAGTGTCACATCCCAATTATCATCAGCAAGAAAGATTCTATTCTCTTGTGCTTTCATTAAAGCAACATAATACTCCGAACGTTTGGTTACTCCGGTCTCTTTTCTTATTTCAAATATTTTCAATCTTTAGGATAATGGGAAATTCATAGTCTGTTAGGCTCATATAACTAGAGTCTTTACATAGTTTCAGCAAACATGGAAATATTACTTGTATTGAAAATAGGTGCTCCTTTAATTCCTCTCCAGTGAGCTGTGACAAGCCTTTAATTCTGCTACTCCAAACCTCCCATTCATTTGGTACCTAACTACTAGTTGCTTCTATTCCATTCACAAAAATAGTAGCCACTTCAGGTGTTTCTTTCAACTCCAACCCCAGGAACACCACCTTCTCTCATAACAGTTGATTTAGCAACTGCTGAACCTCACTGAACTCCATTGACTCCTCCCCTGCCATCTCCACCACCTCTGCATCATCCAAACAGACCTCCCCATCTGCATATATCGCTATCCTCATCGATCACCATTGGAAGCTTGAATCCACTCTGCTGCGCCAATTGCGACGTCGTAGCCTCTTCCTGCATTACCAAGATGTTCCCTATCTCACATGCACGTTTGTAGTATCCTCCGGTGCATCGAGTTGAAGAGGTTGAACCATTTTCCTCATGGAAAATAAGCATCAGACCACCCCTTGCTTCGGTACTGCGGAGGCCATCACACCTTTTTCTGATCTTTGTTTCATCACACCCTTTATTCATCCATGACAACCTTGGCTGTCTATTTTGAAAGTATAGCACCAAAACTTACTGAGCTAGCATGTATGAACCAATGGAGAATATTAAGATAGCGGCAGGTGTGTTACTCACTCTTGTTTTGGATGTGATTTTCTTACACTTTATAGTTTTTGGTGCTAAGATCTTACATTTTGATATCTTCGCAATTACAATCATATTTGCAATATAGACTTCTTGATTGGTAAGACAAAATTATTTGCTTAAAAGTTGGCATTTGCATCTCAAGTGCCCATGACTAGTTGTACGTAAAGCTTCCCTCCCCAAATAATTCTAGTTTATTTCTGCCAGTGTCCTATGCCTCCTCAACGTATTTATGCTCATTTACTTACTAATAGCTTGACTTTGGGTAAAAGTAATAGTACGACTCCAAGGACCTTCCTTCTCTTGATACTCATTTCAGTAGTTTCCGGACCAAGAAGAAGCATAGAGTATTTCTAGAATCTTGCCAGGCTTATGGTTCATTAAGATGGCAGACAACATTAAGTACATATTATGATCGTGAACTGGCACATAATATGAAAAAAATGTATTAACATTCGGCACACTGAACTGATCCTGTATCGGATATACCCATATTGCAATAAAATAGTATCAATATAGAATCCGGTATCAAGACAATGAATCTTACCATCATAGGTAGAAATATTAATTTTTGATAGAGGCTAATTCAATACTCTTTCTATCTATAGAGAGAGAGAGAGAGAGCACCATTTTGTCCACGTCAACAACTTAAAAAGTTCATGTTAGCATGCTTTACCGGATATGTTGGGATATGCAAAAAGCCCCATGGCTCTGAGCTCTCTCACCCACTTCGTTTACAGCCTCTTTTGAGACAATCTACTGGTGAGGGGGATAACGTGTAGGGTACGTTATTTTGTTTGAAGGAAACTAATGGAAAAGTCAATGGAAAACTAGGCCTTCTCCATAGAAATGGAGTTATTCTCCTGAATACTAGTTACAGGCTTTCTAAATTTGTTAGTTTTCTAATAGAGCAAACAAATACAAAACTATTTTTTTTATGAAAACAATCTTTACAAGCAGTTTTGCTTGCATCCAAACATACCTGAAGATTAACCTGCCCGCCACCAAGGTAGTAACCTGGTGGTAAGGGGGCGATAATTCCGCCCAAGTTGCCCGGGTTCGAAACGCGCGGGCGTCGATTAAATTAGGGGATCGGATGCCCCACGCCCGGCTGGCTTGTTGGCGGTTATGCTTTCCTTCCACTTGTATCAAGGTGGCGCTGGAGTGACGTACCCACACGTGAGGCGGTGAACCCAGTGGGGTGAGCCCACGGGTCGGGAAAGGCACGCGAAACCTGCGACCTGTATCGAACATTCCCTAGTGGAAGGGAGGCCCAGTAATGGGGCTGCTACGCGGGTGGGCTGGTCCCTCCTCCTCCCCTCCTATTTTTAACCAAAAAAAAAAAAAAAGATTAACCTGCCCCGCATCCAAAGCGACCCATGGCCATAATAGAGCATATCAAAAAGAGCTCATAAAACATGCAGCCATGGGGATAAAAGGATAAAAATGATCCATATTTCCACCAAGTGCAGTATTTTGTGAATCATATGATTGAAAGCATAGATATATATAGGGCTATGAAAAGTGAAGAACAGAGAACCATATGTAGTCGCAGCCAAAATGCATTCATACCACCTTCTAACATACTGTAAATATGCATCTGATATCAAAAATCAGCATTAGGCATGTACAAACTGTAACCGGAAAATCAGTACATAGTCTAAACATCAAACCAACGGGGGTACAATACAATCTCCTGCCACAGCTCTCTTGCTTGAGGAATGTAACAAGGTGAGGCCTAAAGAGATCAGGAAGGCTGATTAGTACTTGGTTCTAGGTCTTGAGCCACTTTGTTATCATGATCCTCCCAAGGTTAAACTTGGAGGATGCATCTTGAATAGCATGAATTGGCTTTTCTGGCTCCTTGATGGTATCATAACCTGCAGATGCTGATGACAGCTGCTTGTTAGTCGGAATTTTGAACCCACTAGATTTTTATTCCTGCCTTCTCAATATTTGACCCCATACCAGTACCATCCTAATGTAGCGTCGGAACGTGTGGAACAGGGATCCGTTCAGTATACCGATACTTGGTACGCTCTCTATACTGCATATTGGCTCGATACCTGTATGGTACAGTATGTCTGGTATGCTCCGATACCGATCGAGATGGTGTTCCATCAACCTTATTATAAGGAACCTTTATCTTGCTGTCTTTCACTCTACTAGCACCCTGCAGGATTTTCCCTTTTTCTCTATCTCCAGCCTTCATGGTATAATGTCTATCACGATGAGTACGATTGCTGCCCGTAGTATTGCTACCCCTTGACCTATATGCATGCCCCAAATCCTGTCAAAAAATTGAACTGTGTTATTTCTAGGACGCAAAGTTTGTTCCATAGTATTATAATGCTAAGATTCCTTCGATCTTGATTGAAAACCAAAATATCTGAACAGTACAAAAACATGTGGATGATCAGTAAACAATTTCAGTCTGATGGAGCATTTAATGTATTCTTGTAGCAACATTTGTCACTCTTCATGCTTCTCAAACTCACATGATTTATGTTTTTTTTTTAATGTCATGTTTACTCAATGTTATATTGCAACATAAAACTCCAACATAAAGCACTTAAGGAAACCAGATCAAAATTGTTGTTTCAGTGGAATTCAGAAGAAAGGAAAAAAGATAGGCACTACATGAAAGTAAATCAATGAAGAAAATATTGATACTAAGACTTGGTAGACTGCCAAAATAAGTAATAGAAGCCCAGCGATAGCTGACAGAAAATGCTACATAGATTTAATTCAAAAGAAAGATTAGCATCCATATCAAGAAAAGAGATCTAAGAACAAAAAGAGATAAAACAAGGATTTATTCATTAAAGATCAACAGTAAACTTCAAAAGTAAATAGTTATGAATTCTGGTAAATCTTATTCTCCCTTTAGATTATAATTTTATTTTTTCAAAAATAAAAAACCTGATGATCCATTGTTGATCTGGTCGCCTTGCACACGAGGGATGTCATGCTACCAGCCACCCTAGATGAGCTACCTTCATTCCCTGGAGAATGCCTTGGAAAACCAGGTGGTGATTCTGATGAAATTGGCCTCTTCACATCCTTTGGTGGAGAAGGCCTCTTTCCATGCACTTCAGATCTCAGCTTCTGAAATCCACAAGGAGGATCAAATAAAGGTACAGGACTCAATTTATTTTTCCCAGTACTATGAATTTCTGTAGAATTGCCTTTCTGATGGTTATTTGATTGATTGCCAGTCCCTACGGAAGTAACAGGAGTCTTGGAAGAAAGTTGTTTTTGCATATCACAGCTGAGTTTCTTATGTTTCACACAGCAGAAGATTCCCCACAAATAGATCTGCGAAACTGGTCCTGATAACATAGCACAATGTTCCAAGATTACTGTTAAAACCCAAGGTAGTGGCAGATTTAGACTCCTACAATCACTACAAAAGAATATATTAAAGTGCATAAGAGTTTAACATACCAATGGAAATTTAGTTTGGATTGTAAGTGCAAGATGACATGATTTGGACGTGCACCAGTATCAGCTCATATAGAAAATCATGAAACATTATTATACAGCAATCTGCCCTCGTGTTACATTATAATGCGTTGAAACAAGCATAATTTTCATGGAAGAGAATTGATAATGAGAAGTAACAAATTTATGTAACAACAATAACCTACAAATTAGGTTATACAAGAAAGATGCAGCATCTTGCATTCACAGTTTGGAGGATGAGCAAGTACGAATTGCTTATAAATTACAAAGAACATGCTATCCATCTTTCACTACATGTTTTCAAAGGAATGGCTCCAGCATATAGCATCGAGGCATGGACTCAAGGAAAAAGCCAAAAAACTAAAGCAAATAAAATGAAAACTTACCTTCAGAGTCTGCAGGCAATTGCTTAGATGTATATATCTGTAATTTGACATCACCAATTTGACTTTGCAATGCACAATCGCGAGAGTTCATATGCTCTAAAAGACAGATATAGTTCTCTTTAGACCTACAAAAAAGGAGATTGTTTTAAGAAAAACAATATTTTCCCCACAATCGATTAAAAAATGAAAAAAATCAAATGAATTGTGACACTTGTCAGCAAATAGATCAATATGGGGAGATGATTTGGTGATCACAACTAGAGCCATAAGGCCACTACAGAAGTCCCATCTTGCATCAATCACTCCACTTCAACAGATTGTGGATCTAAATATGTTTAGTTAGAACAGAGTAGCAGACAAACCTCAGAATCTCAGAAGGGAGAAAGTATAGTCCAATGTCCTCACATGTGGGTGGATCCAATTGAAAGATTTTTGGCCAAACACGGGCACGAGGTATGACCTTGAACTTCAACTCATTGGGAATTTGTTTTGTGACTTCATACGCTTTATATGACACTTGGCGAGAGAAATGAGCTTGAATTCCACAACATACATGGAAATCTTCATTAAAAACGTCAAACCCCCCCCTATGATAAGATAGAGTCAATTATTAGTAAATCATCTACTATATCAACAATGAACAGAAGAGAAGATAAAGCTGCATGCATATGCTTTTGCTCTGTAGTGTTATATGGTCTATCAAGATGCTTAATTCATGGTTAAATAAAGGAAACACGTTCAGTATGGGCATAGGTTTTTACTTGTAATATCACCTTCTTTGCACAATATCAAAATGATAGGAATAACATATTTCATCTCTGATTACCATTGCAACATTGGTATAAGTTTATGGCAACTAGTGCAAAAATGAAAAATACAACACAGAAACAGAGTCATCGAAGAAAACAGGGGGGAAAGAAAGACCCAAATGTTCTAATTAACCTAACAACAGAAGCATCGTGAATTAGGGACAAAAACAATTGGCAGTTTGCATACTACACCCAAGAAACAGTTGGATTATTTCTGATTCATCACCTGACAAAAGATCAAAGGAAACAAGCAGTCAATGAAAACCTCCACTCCAGATCACAGACAGAAAAACTTGTGCTTGTATGATGGGTTTCTTACACTAGTGAGATGGTTGTGGATGCTAAAATCAGAGCTTTCTTTTAGTAACTGAGAGTTCTTAAGCAATAAAATGAAGAAAGATTTGAATCATGATACTAGTGAAGTTATGGACGCATCATTCTTGCAAAATTCTTCAAAAAGTAAGTACTGAAATACCAGGCAATACCAATAATTGTTAGTTCAGTTGGGTCGTCCTAACTCTCTATGAAAGAGGTCTCAGGTTCAAAACTGAGTAATTGTGAAAAATTGCCAAAACTACCGGTCCATACCAAACATATCATATCAAATCAACAACAAACCTACGCTTGCAACCAAGGTTCACTGCCTCAGTACCGGACCTCGTACCGGTGCCACACCAATATAGTGTCGCTATAGTACTATACGAAAATTTTTTGGCGTACCGAGTATCGGTAAGCCACCCATATTGGATACCGATACCAAACTGGTACGGTATGCCTCATACCGCCCGTTTCAAGCTGGTACAGCATACCTTGCTTGCGACAGTTCAGTAACTAATATTGGTACTAGGCATAGCTTACCAAAATGCTAGCGAGAACTACTTGGGATCTGGTTCCTAGACAATATACCATTCAGCACCAACTAATACCAAGTGACACAAACCAGAACATGGCAATTCCATTAAGTACTGATTAGTACCAAGCCAAAAACCAGCCCAGCTGCTTTTCTCTGCTTGGTTTTGCTTGTTCGAAGGCAAAAAATGAGAGTGAAGGGAGAAAAGAGGTGAGTCCACCTCCATTTACTTAGATCTGATTTATTTGATGCAAATCAAAGTTGTCCCAATCCTAGAAACACCTCTAGGGAAGGTAGTTCAGCTCTGCCTTTTTTTTTAATTAGTTATTTTTCCATTAAAATAGCCTAAGTAAACAAATTCAAGAAAAAAAAACTCCTTTTGACATGAGTTAATTATTTTGTAGTTGGACATCAACATAAAATGCTTGTAACTTTCCGATAATTTTCTATATAATTATTCTATTTTTTGGTAAACTAATTATTAAAACAAAATAAAAATAATTTTGGAGAAAGGTAAGACATTTGCAATGTACATGTGCACATCAACCATGTTTGGGCTTAAGTTACATTAATTTTGTGCTCGTTCAAGAGCACTCAAATCTAGCCCAAGATTAGCATAATTTTCAATTTAAACTGATAAAAACACTTTTCTTCGGATCAAGAAAAATACATGGTGCACCAGCTCATGCATCTACAAAATCCCTTATGAAATTTTAGTTCTCAGAATTTTGAGACTTCAAAATTAATTCCCAAATAAAAACTATTCAAAAATAGTGATAAAAACACTTTTGTTCAGTTCAAGAAAAATACATGGCATACCTGCTGGTTCATCTACAAAATCCCTCAAGAAATTTTACTTCTCAGAATTTTTGTGGATTTAAAATTAATTTCCAAATAAATAACTATTCAAAAGCAGATAAAACTGAATGTAATAGAAAAGGAGAACTTATCAACAATAGAGAACAGTAGGAGATAGTATCATAGGCTGTACTAGATCGAAAATTCAAATTAAAACCTGACCCGGATGTCTGTGGGCCTAAAAGTTGAAGATATGTTGATTACTTGGATGTTGACATCTGAGATGTGCAGTTTTTATTTATTTTTTTTTTAATTTTAAAAATATTCAGTTTGTTTAATATACTGCACTTTAGGGCCCTAAACTAACCAAAACCCTAATAGCACCTATAAAACAACACAAGAAAAAATGAAATCAAAATGGTGTGAGCACATGTTAACAATACCAGATGCGTCCCTAACCAGTACAGGCACCAGAACCAGTAATTTTCTTGCAAAAAAGCTTTTTAAAAAAAAATAATGACACTATTTGAAAGGCTAAGCCTGCATTTATTTCACAACACTCCAGTAGAATTATATTAGGATTTCATTGATGAGGGTAACCCTCAAGAACCAAGTCAGAGATTTTGCAGAAGAAAGGTTGCTGAATCCTACCTTCATATGATGTGTGCATTAAATTGCTATCTTGTCGACTTTTTTTATAAAGGAATAAAAAACTTCCATACAATATTTATATGAAGAAGTAAAAATAACGACGATCTTCTTTTTGATTATAGATGATGTTGCAAGTCATAAAGACAACCACAGACAATGAAATTGACAAAGTATAGAAATATATCAGAAGGAGACAAAGCAAGGACTTGATTGACCACCAGAAGACAAAATAATTATTAGAATATTGGAAATATGGCATTGCTTTTGGATTGACCAGGATGTGGACTCATGGGTTCAAGAGAAACAATGCACCAATTCCAGAAACAAGATACGAAATTAAATGAAAGAAGTCAAATGGGAGAAATGTTATGAGGAATAAGCATGCAATGCTTACTCATGCATTAATAAAACTTCAACGATCCTGACCGTTATAGCAGTGGTGGTGTAATCATGACTGTAAATAAACCACAAAACAAAAATGCAAAAGAACGACGGATACATCTGAGACAAAATGCATCCAAAAATAAAAGCAGAAAATATAACCAACATACTCTGCTTTTTTTGAGGATTTCTAACATTGGAGGAGAAATGGACTCAAACCCGTAACCAGAGATATGATTAAAAACAATTAACCACCAATACACCAGTTGAGACACCATACTCTGTAAAATAACACTACAATTGCTTATTTTAGAATGTAAAATATCTGAATTAATTCATTGTTGTCGTTCTTACTGCAATCAAATCGCTTATACTTTCACCTTGTAGCTCTTTCACAAAGTTATTTTCCACCATCATGAGACTATATACAAGAGTGCTTCCGATCCAACTCCCAAGTGTATTTCACTAAGTTATTTAACATAGTCCACAGAATAGTCTTTTTTTAATGCATACTTTTTTTCTATCCCATGTTCAAGCTTTTTCTCATGCAGATCACCACATTGCAATTGAAAAAATGGTGGTGGTTACTCTAAAGGTGCATTTACTTGCAGGATAGAAAACCCAGGGATAGCTGACCCCGACCTTAGCTATCACTCCAAGATTCCTTTATCCCTAAGTTAAGAAAAAAATGTTGTTTACTTGGGAATTGGTAGAATAACTGAAAAGCAGCAAAAGGTGGAGTAAAAGTGAGAGAAATAAGGAATAACACAAAACCTGCATCTCCCCTCCAACAATAACCTTCAGGTTAAGAGGATCCACAGCATTGACTAGCCTAATCTTACACCACAGTAAAACAGTTTGGTAGGATTGCAAGATAAACCATCCCTACTTGAGGGATACCAGCAACAAAACAGGCCTTTAAATGTTGCACTTAGCTTAGTAATAAATCAGGAGTATGCCTTTCATAATACTTATGCATGCCAAACAGGTTTAAGAAGAAGAAATAGGGAAGAGATATTGTAAGCAAACATGCTTATTCCTGGGATAATTACTTCAAGGAAGGTCAGGAATTGGAATAACTTATGCTAGAGTAATGCCATTTTATTCATTTCCCTTTTTGGATAAACTGCCCTCATACTGCGAGTCCAGCTAGGAACTAAAAAAACTTAGCTAAGAGGAATAACGATGACAAATCCATTCTCCTATTCTCAAACCAAATGTAGCTAGAGCTAACAATAAGAAACAACTCTCAACCACAAGACTCAAAGGTTTGGGGAATAAAGAAACAAATCAGGAGAAAACCTATTGCTGGAAACTATTTACCTGCAGGGACAAAGTGCTACATGTTCATACCAAAAACCATATATACACTAGATTGAATTTATTTGAAGAGAGGTGAACATAGTATTCATCTGGTTGGTTTGTTCTGGTTCCTACATATATTACAGCCAAAAGTTACTGAAGATCTGCAAATCAGTAAAGTGAGCATATGAGTGCAAAGACAGCTGAAGCAGAAATTAATCATCAAGAAAAATTTTTTGGTGATGAGACCAAGTCTAACAATGCATCTCAAAGACCATCAGTCAAAGCACAGAACCCTCGAAAGAATCAAACAATAAAACTAGAGTCACAAGTGTTGGAGTGAATGTGAATGTGAAATCATCCACTAAGGGAGATAACTTAAAATTCAGTTAATACACACCACCTTTTATATAAATTGTGCATGCAGTAGATAAATAAACATTATAAAAACGCATTTACATAAATTTGATATCAGCATAAATATATGTTTACAAGAACATAACTGGTACCCAAATTCTTTTCATGATAAAGAACTGATTACAGTTTTTAAGACAGAGCCATGAATCTTGGGCTACAAGTTAAGAGTTTGTTTTCTTTTTTTCATTTAATACACTGATAGGTAAAGATGGGTTACTTACTTCCAACAGATATCTGTAACAGGACAGTTCGAAAACTTCATATCTGGACTAATAAGCAAAACCAGTGGCTGATCCGCATCTTGACAACAATGTTTATTTACTTGTGCATCAGAACAGACAACATTACCTGCCAAAATCACCATTAATTGTTTTTTAGAAATAAATTACCAGAAAAACAAACTTTGATTATAGACATTGAAGTGTGATATCAGTACTGCTAGTTCAAAATATATGAAAATCAAGAACATATTCTTTCCTGAACCACCAGCAGGAAGAAGGTTAATCTCATCACGCGAGCCTCCTAGTACAGTATCAGGCACAGATGTTTTCACAGGCTCAACATCCGAAGCACCTAATTGTAATGAAAGACAACATGAAAGAAGACAGGAAAAAATAAGAGCTCACTACTAATGTATCAGACAACGCAGAAATGTGAACACATCTAAAATTTTCTTTATAATTCATGTAATATCATGTACCATCAATGCCACGATCAAACTGGTTGAGTCTGATGCGCTTTGAGGAAGATCCAGATACTCCAGCATTAGAACAGACTTCCATGGGCCTTTCTACAGTAGCAGCTGCAGTAGCCTCTTTATCTATGGATGGAAAAACAAAGGGAAATAAATAGCAAAGACATGGGATACAAGAGATCAGCCATCTCCGAGATGCACCAGATACCATATGAATCCATTAACACTTAGATATGTTCGTAAATACACACCTAGAACACTATATGTCATCTTTTCATCCTTGGTAAATGAGGACAGAGCATCAGATTTACAATTTGTTTCTTCAGCAGATCCCTCCATGGTATCTTTGATGCAAAATGCTTCAGAAGCCTCATCTCCTGGTGTAAATTTTAAGAAAAAGCAAAAACCATGTAAATAAGACAAAATATCTGTGAATATGTGCACCAAAATAGTCAAACCTAAGCTGCCTTCAAAGATGTGGCAAATCCACCTGAAGGTTTGTTCTTTTGTATCTTTCCTTTCTTATCATCCATAACATGTTTCCTTGGCATTACACACTCTGAGGAAGAAAGGTGTACTCTGGCATCAACAGCTCCCTTGTTTGTCTGAGTGACAGTCTTTAGAGTGTCTGAACCTACGATTGTAGACATTCTGGGAGTTCGACATATAGATGTAGAAGGCGGTGTAATATTTCCCTCAGCAGCTTGATGTGACAACACATGCCAGTTTTTCCATCCATTGTCTGTCATCATTTTTGTTCCAGGTTTCACCACAGCAGGCAGATTTCTTTTTGAATCATATGCTTTTGCTTTGGTATTAGACATCAGCGAGGGATGCAAACTTTCTTTTGTACTGCATGCCCTTGATTTTGATTCAGTGCCAAGCAAGGCAGCTTCCTTATCAGAAATAAACTTTACTTTTGCCATCTCTGTTGTCTTAAAAGTACCTTGAAAAAATTGCTTTTCTTTCCTAGATGATCTGTGTTTATCATTATTAATTTTAGAATTTCTGGTCTCAACCAATTGCAACCGTTTTCCCTGCAGAGTATTAGCTTCTTCAGCATCAGAACAGCCAGTTTGCATGATCTTCTGATTAGTAAATTTTTCCTTCATCTTTGCATCTGCATGATGACTTGCTAAACATTCATCACAATGCAAACTTTCAACAGGTTCAAGTGGTGGTTGCATACAATAGCTGGACATAGAAAACAAATCTCTTAGGGAAAATTAAAAGCTGAAATGATGATTATTGATACAGATTTGGTCACGAGAGGAAATGGGTGTGGATGGCTTTCTTGAGAGTATGATCAAGACGTGCCTGAATTGAGCATTTGTTTGCCAGACCAACTAGTCCAATGGACCAACCCACATAGCCCATAAACAGAAACAAGTTGTAGCTGGGTTGACCAAGTAAACTAAACTCGTGGGGATAGCAACTTCCATGTACTGCAATCGAGCAACTTAGATACTCCTAAATGGCAGTATTAATTTGAACAATTCAAGTGAAAGGACTGGTGTTAATTAAAGATATAGAAACCACACATTCACTTCTCTAAATAGAACACCTCTTTTGTTTAGAAAGTCTGATTAGGATTGATGTTCCAAACGACTGGTTATATTCATAAATTCTATTAGTAACCAAAAATGATAATGGGACTGCCAGTGCATGAAATACATCAATTATTACATAACAGATCTAGGAAAGAACAGAAGCCCATGCAAGTTTTTGCTATAGCAGCAGTCTTCCAACAGGAATCCCCTAACTTTATTGGTAATCCATATGAACTAGCTAGTGATGGAGACAGAAAAATTTGCAGGACACTGAAAGGAATTAAACAGGAATAAATCATATCAAACAGAATGCCTTCTACACAGTAACAAGTAAATATTTGGAGGATTATAAAGACAGCGTACCTATGCCCTGAAGCTTTCTTGCAAATGCAACAAGTAATAATAGCTTCAGCATAGCCAGTGTCACCACAAATATCACAAACTTTATCCTGCAGGACAAAACAATGTCAGTGCTAGTCTGCTAGATTAGTAACCAGTACCTCGAATAAAACATCAGATGTCGCAAAAAAAAAAATAAAGAAAATGCATATATAAAACAACATTCAATTGGAAACAAATGATGTCCCTAAATAATGCAAAACAAAAGGCTTAATTGCAGTTTCTATGAAAAAATAAAGATCCATCCTTTTTTCTTAAGGAGATTGTGGTAGAATATTTCAATGAAAATCATTCATTTTCAGAAAGAAGAAATTCCAAAGTTAGACTAATAGCTAGTGTTCTTCAATCATACCAAATGCAGAACCAACATCTTATTACATCTATTTGGAAAAATCACATTTAGGGAAAAGTATCTGAATGCACAAGGTTCATGTTACACTAGATATAGATTCAGCATAGAGTGCAAAGTGAGGTTGCAAATCCCAGCTTGGACCCAATATCAATCCGGAACAGGTCGGTACAGTATTGTTCCGATACTTGGAACAGACTGGCTTGTTTAGACAACCATGTCGTTGAATTTGGGGCCATTTCAGCAAACATCTCCAATAACATACAAGAAGAAAATGTTGGGACGGAATAAGAAGAGGAAATGAAACCTCACATTCTCCAAACAGGGTGGAATTTAAGCACACAGGGACGGTCACATCTAACAATCAACAATCTATGGATATGTGGAGTGATGCATGGAATTAGATGGGATAAAATTAAGGACCTAGAAGCTGAAACACAAACACTCAAAAGTGTAATGATAAACTCCAGTGAATTGAAAAAGAGAAAGGAAAGACCCTGCTGCTCTACAATGCTGCAACTGAAAGCTAATGTTACAAATAATAGCAGATATATTCTGGCATACGATACAGTTAAAAAACAACTACATATTGCCAGCCGTAAGTTTAAACAAGGAAACCAGTCAAAGCAGTCTAAAGCCTGCTATATTGTAATCAGACCATCGACCATTAAAATGGAAAGCATCTAGAACTCACTCAACATTCTCATTATCCAATCAAGGATAAGGAAATAAATCCAAATTGGAGAAAAACAAGCAAAATGAGTGACGACCAATTCGTGTTAGTGATATAATAAAATACATCATGACAGAAAAGATAAAATAAAGAAAACCAACAGATCAAGAAAATGTAGATAAGCCAGAATAACTTCGCTTCACTGACCAAAGAGCAATTACATTGCCGGCACAAACTACCTATTCACTTCAGTTATTATCAAGAATATATAACTACACAAAAAAAAAATAATTAAGAACGTTACCGCATCAAAAATGAGTGTGAAGCAAAACCCATTTAATCTCAGCAACCAATATCCACAACTTCACAAAGAAAATATAACCACAAGAAAGAACAAAAATTAAGAACAATACTGCATCAAAAACAAGTGTGAAGCAAAAAACCCATTTAATCTAGCAACCAAGATCGACAACTTCGTCTATAATTGCAATATAAGGCAGGCTCATCACTTGGAGAAAATAGACTCATCAGTAACCAAAAGGAAAACATAAATAAGACTATGCATCATTAACTATTTAAAAAAAAAAAAAAGATTTGTAAGCAAAACCCACTCAACTTGAGCAAACAAAAGCACAAAAAATGGGGCAAAACAAATGAAATGTAAGGAAGAAAATAAGTAGAAAAGAATGAACTATAAGCAAAAGCCATTTCAATTCAGCAACCCAAAGTAATCGCATTGCCACCAAATAGAAATAACATAGCAAAATGATGCTTAAGGGGGAGAAAAAAAAAACATAAGAACGCTATTTTTTGTTAAACAAAAAAAACTAAGAAAGAAAACTAAGAAGGGATCCAAGGTGGCATCTTTACCATCCAGGACCTCTCTAAACACCAAACCTCGACACAGAAGAAGAACAACTGAAAGGTCACTAGGGTTTTTAAGAGGTTTCCCTAGGGTTTTGTTGTGATTTGCAGGCAACAGAGATCGGCATTAAGGTGGAAGCTTAACAGCCGAGAGGAAGAAGGCCGATGGCACTGCGGCTCACTTTCCTTTATCCGGTGACTGGAGTTCCCCAGTATGGCTGCTGGAACATTGGTGTGGGCCATTTCGCGAGACAGATGGCATAAAGCTAGAGAAGATGACAGGAGAAATGGATTGATGTGACACCCATGGTCATAGCTATAGCATGAGCTAAACTCACAAGGCTCGAACCTGTGCAACCTTTGGAAACCTGTTGCTGTGTTTCTACCAGTTCTAAATGCGGATGTTGATTTTTGATTTATTGACTTATATTTCCTCATCAACTTTCTGTGAACAGTTGGTTGTTTCCATTGCTAATAAAGTTAAAAATAATATCTAGAAATAGTTTTTGAAATTTCAATATCTTTATTTATAATATTTGTTGAGATTACAAGATAAAAAAATCATTTCCTTCCAAATCTTTCCACCTTAATCTTGTTTGTTCGCTAGGGTGATCCATAAATGTCTCAAACTTTTAAAAACACGTAGTGGATTAATGCATGAAAATGATATCTTGTGGTGCTCACCATAGGCAACATGAAACCTTTCTTTTACGTGATGTAGCAAAGCCGATGCATGCCACATTGAAATCTTAAAAGTTAAAGAAACTGATGTAAATTAGGCTGCTTGGTTGCATAGATACAAGTGTAAATGAACAAAGTTTATAAAAATATGTACTGTACTTAAAAGAGAGTTTTAAATTTTGATATATTCCAACGTAGATTTTGTTTGTCATATTTAATTTCAAAAAAATATTTTTTTCAATTTATTTTCTATTTTATTTTAACTATTTTAATTTTTTTTATAACTTTACCATAATCATCATTGTCTAGCTTTTTTTTTCTCCCAACTATTTAGGATCAACTTAGTAGATTCTTATTTACTAATAATTTCTACGTAGGTCCACCACTTATGTTTCTCCAAGTTTCTTCGTCTCCTTCCTTTCTCGACTCCCATTTATGTTATCTAGATTTTTCCTTTATCACTCTTCCTTCGTTGACAAGTTTCAACATAAATCAAAATACCTCTCTTTATTAGAGTCTAGAACTCTTGCAACTCCTCTAATATATTCATTTATTATGATATCCTTTCTAGTTTCACCATACATCCATTTAATTGACTTTCTCATTTATGCTATATTCAACTTATTTTCATGTACTTTTTCATGGTAGATTTAACATCTCTTTTTTTTTTTAACTTTCCAAAGTATGCGCCTATCATGTAATATTTCATATGCATACTTTTACTTCATCCAACTAGAAGTAATTCTATTATATATATATATATATATATATATATATATATATATATATATATATATATATATATATATATATATATATATATATATATATATATATATATATATATATATATATATATCTTCAAAATAAAAGCTCTAATATACATATTATATATCACAAAATTAGCAGATACATTCAACAATAATTTTAATTAAATTATTTATCTGATTAACATAGGTTAGATTTTACAATATTAACTTTCCAACATCGGACTAGCCATGACCATGCTTTAGCTTGTGATAGGCAAAAGACACCATGTTTTTGCTCGTGGCTAGCAACCATAATACTGCATCTCAACCCAAGGTTGATGCACCGTATGCACCACATTTCACCATGGCCTGGCTAGACTAGATGCACCATTTCTCTAATCTAATGATTATGAAATCCAAATTATAAGTTATTGTACATGCAACATGTTAATTTAATTGGATTCTAGTATGGTAAAGTGTGACTCTTGCAAACATACAGTGAGGAAGTATGGTTCTTGGAGAGTCTGCTCTTCCGCTGGAATAACAAGTGACATGGTGCTGTCAAAAAACTAACTTGATGCTGAGCTTGATTAGATAGAGTGGATTGGACTCAAGAAGTTAAATTGGCCCAATAGTGAAAGGAGTAAATGTTGAGGATTACGTACGAGGTTTAGTCACATAGAATAATTAGTGGGAGGTAGAAAAATTAATACGAATGGTTAGACCTAAAGCTTCGATTTTAATTTTCGAGCTCGGATGAACTAACGGCAAGAGGGATTGGGTTAGATGACAATAGATAAAATGTCTATAGTGTTCCTCACTCGGAGTGAAAACTTATTTGGAATCACCTAAATACCTCAGCTTCTAAGCTAATGCATCACTGGTTCATCAACTTAGAAGGCTGCATCTTGCTTAAGAGGACAGAATTGGATTTTCTGGTGGATTTTAGTTGCAGCCCCACTCCATAATCTTCTAACCTTCTATCACTCTCCACTCTCCAACCTCATCAACCAAACACTCCATATGATTTACAGAAGATTATGCTCATTTCACAAATTTACTCTTCCTTTTTGAGTTAGATAAACACGCTTTTCTTTGATATATTTAAACATCTTTATCAGCATCACCCTGAGTGTTTTTTTCTTTTAATCAATCCACATTATATTGATGGAAGCAAAGATGTCTCACATGGATATTCTCATCCAATTCCCATTGTTTCTTGACTGAGAGCCATTGAAATTCTGAACCTAAGAGACCAACAGCTCAGGATGGTGCTCAAGAGTGACTTTTTTTCAGTGAGATTTCTGTGTCAGCCAGCACTTCAACATGGACAATCCTTAGCAAGATCCACTATCATACATGTCATGCAGAAGGCAATGAGGAAGCCAATGAGATGGAAATTGGCATCTAACAACATATGAAAAGTCCATTTCTATTAATTGTAATCCGAAGCTGACTCCATGCCCACATTACATTGGATTCCTAAGCTGCATTAGTTCAAGTACAAGTGATAACTTATAATGTCTTCAAACATCTTTCCAAAGATTGACTAGAGAGCAGCTCTCTCCTGGCACCAGCAAAGGAAACTGATAGGCTCTTCACAAATACAGCAGCAAGAATGAGCCACCATGGCCATGCACCATGGCATCAATCTCGTCCCCATCCTTCATCTCCAGCTGCCGATCAGACAATAACAGCAGCAGCAGCAGTAAAAATCTTATTCATTGGAATAAAACGGACTCCATGAATGCAGGTAAAAACATGGGCACATACTTCATCAGGAGTCTGTTCACCTTGAATTCGATGACCATCTAGGAGAAACTCGAATGTGTTGGAGTCAACAGATCTCCGGTCATTGTAAGCCTTCATCAGGTCCTTCATCTTGACGCTTCTCTTCACCCTCACAGTCACCGAATCATAACCATCCTGAAAGAAATTGCAGGAAGGTATTACTTCCAGCTTCCTGCAATGGGCTTACATAAACAAGGCATTATATATAGTTTGAGCTATAAGGATCATCAAACGAGATACTCATTTCTTTTATTTTTCTTTGGAGGTTTAGTCCATCACATGGCATTTCCTTTTCCTTGTTTTTTTCTATTCTCAGAACAGAATGGATTTCTCCATTGTGTCACTTCACTAAGGTGCTGAAATGAAGAGAACACGATTCAACCATTTACAACACATATAGATATGTTGCTGAAAAACAAAAGATTGCATCTAATATTATTAAACAGCAGACACAGGTATGAATCGACACCACACCATCAAGTGTAGGAAAATAATACCACTTCCTTGCAAGGACAGTACAACCAAAGGAGAAATCAAAGCAAGAAGGCATCACAATCTACAACCAGCAGTTAAGTATCCTTAGAAGAGTACTCTAAACCAGTGAGAAGAAATCATCCCAGAAACTAGAAAGGGAGTCAACGATCCAAGAGAAATTTCATGTGAGAGTGAAAGGAGAGCAGACATTGCTAACAATCTTGATGTTAATACGAGAAGATCTCTCTGAAAACCTCCTGTTGTCCTCTTTGGCCATCACCACAGACATATTTCTTCTTCTTCTGTCTTATAATTTCAGCAGCAACGAGCAACCCGACAATGAGCCACCTTTCTTTACTCTCTTGTGGGTCTTCCAAGTAACCCAGGTTTCCTTTATGATTGACAAACCCATGGGTTTCTCCTGTTTCAAGAGGCGAAACCCATGGTGTGCTTCAGAGGACACGCATGACGCTCTTGTTTGCAGATGTCTCATCGACATCTGAGCTGATTTGACCCTGTCCATCTTTGGTAACCAACCAGTCCCTTTTTTTTTTGGGTCAGTCACTGAACAATTTTCTTGAATCCTGTATTAAAAGATCTCTTTCTTGAATCCTGTGTCAAAAGATCTCTTTCTTTTTCAAGTTGCCATCTGTCTGACATTCTTCAGTGACGTCCAGTTTAATCTTTCTGGTTCTTTGTTCATATTTTTGTCGATGGCCGTTAATTTTTTGATGTCCGTTAAGTTAGCCGGTCTAATACTCCGTACAAAAATATATGGCACCAGTATCCCAGAAATAAAAAGGGAGCAGGTTTCCTGTTTCTTCTAATATCTATTCAAAGAAACCCAAAAATAAGGCACTGTTTAGTAATAGAGCGGTCAGTTTCATAATTAAAAATAATATAAAAAAATGGTATGTACTGTTTCGTCAAGTAATATACTGAAAAGAAATTAGTTATTTAGTAAACTAATACATACATATAGCTAAATCGGTATACTGTATATGATATCTGGTTAGATGATACATAATTAAAAAATTAGTCATTTGGCAATTTAATACACACCTCAAAACAAATTAATACATAATTTCTAGGACATCATATTCACCATTACTACTATGTGACCGATGATACATACTCATCAACTTTTGATACATATTGCAAGCTTATTTTATGCACACTTAGTAGTGATCCAATACACACTTTCAGTAAATCGTTATACAATTTCTGAAATATACTTTTTACTGGTACACATTACGTAGTTGGTGATATATTCAGTTAGATGATACACAATTAAAAAATTAGTCATTTGGCAATTTAATACATACCTCAAAACAAATTAATACATAATTTCTAGGACATCATATTCACCATTACTACTATGTGACCGATGATACATACTCGTCAACTTTTGATACATATTGTAAGCTTATTTTATGCACACTTAGTAGTGATCCAATACACACTTTCAGTAAATTGTTATACAATTTCTGAAATATACTTTTTACTGGTACACATTACGTAGTCGGTGATATACACCTAACAAATTAATCATCTCGCAAGCTAATACACACCTTTAAGTAAATCAATATATATAATTTTCAGAATATAGTATTCATTATATGCACGATTTCTTAGCTTTGTCTAACATAAGAAATTATATACATATCATTTTTTAGATTTCGTAAACTCTTAGATGCAAAGATATTAGAAAAAAAATGGTTGGAAAAGGAGAAAGAAACTATAACGGAGAAGAAAGATCTCACATATGAGATAAATAGCTTGATAAGAAAAATGATAGATGGAGAGGCTGGATAAGGAAGAAAAAAAATACAGACAGTCTCTCTTCATAGATAATCTCTTTTGGCGCGTGTAGTATTCTTTTTTTTAATTTTTTTCTAAGGTTATGGGATTAATAGACTCTTTCTCTTTAAGATGGGCGCCGGACGAAACGTGGCAAAATAAAAATTCCCCTCTATATGACATTCTATAGAACCTACACTCTATGATTTTTGTTCCAAAATTGGCTCATGACAGGATCCAGGCTCATTGACACAATGCGAAGATAACATTGATTTGATGCATAGTATTAGTAGATAGTAACAAATACAATGCTTGGATAATTTGATGGACTCTGCATGGCTCAGTCTGAAAGCAGGATGGATAAACTGAAGAGTGGTATTATGGATGACCTATAATAATTCTTGAACTTAATTATAAGTTCTATGTAACATGATAATTCTTATGGACAATCTCATTGTCATCTTTCATCGTATGTATTTGTTTGATGTCATCCAGAATATCTTTTTTCGAACAAGACATCCAAAATATACAATTCCACTTGGTTCTACTCTTCTGCCGTTCTCATTAGGCACCATATGCCTGCAATGTGGCATCAATTTTTCATGCATTAAGAGAAACAAACTCCATGAATACAGGTAAAAGCATACATATAAATAGTTCATAAGGGGCTTGTTCTCTTGGGATTAGCTTCTCCACACAAAAGACAACAAAAGCATTCCTTATAGTATTTTCAAACATGAACCGAAAAAAGTTAAGAGGAGAGGGATGATACGCCTTCTTTCACAAACAAATAAAATAATAATTTACGGATATAAAAAAATATATATTCTTCTTTTTACTCAAAAATAATTTTAATTTTTAATATAAAATAAATTATTTTTTTCATGCCCTAAGTTTAACTGGATGTAAGTATAAATTTTTTAAACTATTAAATCTAAATATTAGGAATATAAATTTTAAAAAAATATAATTTATTTTAAAATATAATATGAAGATTTTGAAAGATCCGTTGATCTTTAGTGGTGTTACCTTAGCTTATTTTGATCGGAAGGAACGCATGGAATTAAATAAGAAAGAGCCAATTAATATTATTCAATATTTTCTGACATTTTAGATTCCAGTATAGCAACTAATAAGATAAATATGTAACTAATTAAAATTTATTAGCATGTTTTGTAATTCAAAATTGATTTAAATTTATAACTACTTATTAAGAAACTTAGTCAATACATCGATGGAGATATTAGGATATATTAATATATGTATATCAACTGAGATAATAAGTTCTGAACATCAATTATAAATTTTAGATAATTAATAAATTCAATACTAATCTTAATAAAGTGATGGATGATGTTGGAGCTCGGAATAGACGCAAGGCCAGAGACGGCACAAAGATGAGGGCAACAAAGAAGCCGTGAGATACGAGGATTCATGCATGTGCTCAGTGCCACATTGATTATATATTGGATAGATTATGAGTAGATATATAGGACCAAGAAAATAAATAATTTTTTTGACTAATTTTTTAAAATGAGGCTATAGGCTGCTATAAAAAGTATTAGAGTGAATCAAGCTCATGACCTATGTGGATTAGAAGATATTGTACAGGGCCTCTTAGATTGACCAGAAGCTAATCGTGATATCTGTGGTAGATTTGAATCCTCAACTTGGCAGGAACAAGTAGGGCTTAAATAGGAGTATGTGAAAATCTGCATAGACGTATCTAGTCTCATTACAACACGAACCATTTTTAGATCCTTAGCCTTATAAAGATGCCAAAGAAGGAGGTGGGAGGACCCATGTAGATATATAATAGTCCCACATATACTTAAATTTTCGATACATATGCAAGGTCAAAAAAATCCAAATAGTACTATTTATTTTTATTTATTTTTTTGTTGGGGGGGGGGGGGGGGGGGGGGGTGGTAAGATCTTGAGTTGTTGCATATAGTATCAAAACAAGCTCAATCATGACCGACGTGGACTAGAAAACCGTACAACATTGTACTCTTCTATAACTGACCATAAGCCAATTGTGGCATTTGCCATCGAATTTGATTGGATTTTTGATTAGATTTAGATTTGATTTGGCCTGACTAGATTTGATTGGATCACATTGGCAATACATTTGAGAAATCTTGCATGCTTATGCATTCAGTTTTGTTTATTAGATGGGAGGAAGCTATGTGAGTTGCTTGTAAGAAGCGCAAAGAAGATAGAGTGGATTATTGGTTGGATTAGTCAGAGAGGACGATGGGAGTATGTAGGGAAAGCCAACTGGTTGAAGTGGTCGGGAATTGGACTGAATATAGAATAGCACGGATAAGAATAAGATAGCGCGAGTGAAGGTGCTTGCATGAGGAAAAAAACTCACAGGAATAGGCAGCTCTCTGGTCCCTGCCGACGTTGGGGTGTGAAAGCATGGGGAGCGAGTAGAATTAGATATCCTAGTAGTCTATGTTGTAAACAATGAGTGTTCGCCCTTGATCTACGCAGATCAAGGGCCCAGCTAATGCATAAAACACTCTGCTTGGAGAGTAGGGTCGCCCGACTGAAACTCAAAGAAATTGACAGGGGCCTGCACAAGCGGTAGAGCATGCGGTTTAATTTGATGCAACACATAGAATCTTATCAGCCCTTGACATATGAACAATTAAAACTATTTGATTTGATTTGTTCTCAATAGTCATGAGATGATCATCTTAGGTGATCCTTTTGTCTATGACGTTTCTATTATAATCGAAGTCTTTGAAGGAGGAGAATCAACTACGTAGCATCTACATCGATAATTCAAGCATTACATACATCATTTGTCCGATCCTTTATAGAAACTACTTGGAATAATGAACTTACAAAATAGATCTGTTTATCATAAAGAAATTTATTGTTTTTGACTCTGCTTCATCTTAATTATTATTTGAACAAAATGATCACAATAAACTTTTTTGTAGTAAAAGTTTGCGGTTTGCATGTCTATGGAGTTTTACAAAATTCAACCGAAGCCCTGGTGAACAATGACCGTAACTATAATGGTCCTAAGGTGGCAAATTTTCTCATCGGATAAGTTTCGAGTTGTACGAAAGACGTAACAATTTGGGCGCTATCTTTGAGAGAGGCGCGGTGAAATAGATATATCTGTAAAGATGCGGAGTACCTGCATCTGAAAGAAAAACCTACTTGGACTACTTGCATTTGGACAAAAAGACCCTATAAAACTTTACTATTCCTGGGATTGGCTGTGGGCCTTTCCTGCACACCCGAGGAGGAAAGCAAAGAAGGCCTCAGCCATCAATGAAATGCGGCAATTCTTAAATAGCGGTTTGGCAGGTAATTTTTAGCTTTTTCTATTTTTTATTTTTTGCTTTTAGAGGGATAGTGGTAAGGGTATTTGAAAAATGAGGATAAGTTGTCCCAAAACTTCCAATTCATATGCTAGAAAGCCATCTGAGAATATTCCTTCTTGATTTCATCTGTCATTTTTCAATCTAGAATTTATCCCCTCTCTCTCATACTAAAATACACAAAATATCCAACTGGTAAGTAAAATTATAGAAATAGGTAAATTAGAATAAAAATCTTAAATTATTACTAAATAGATTGTCAGAATAAGAAATTTCAAATAAAATACTATACTATCGATAACCAGCAACTTGAAAATTCCCAAATAAAGAAATTTGAAATTATTTATAATTCAAGTTAATCATAATTTTTTGGTAGGAAAGTTAAATGTAATTGAGCATTTATAATTATTGGTGAGTATATTTTCAGAATAAGGAGCTCCAAATAAGTAAATATACTACTAAAATTTCTAAATAAAGAAAATATAAAATAATTTAAAAATATCAACATGCAACCAAAGAAGTCAATGAGAAAAATATTGGGTTAAAATTCTAGAAATCGATAATATATATAAATTAATCCGAATCATAATCAAAATTTGAAATTATTGGTGGATAGATATTTAGAATAAGGAATTTTGAATAAGAAAATAAACTATCAATCGATGAATTGAAAATTTCCAAATAAAGAAAATTTAAAATTATTTGAAATTCAACTTAACCATAATTTTTTAAAGGAATGTTAGTTGAAATGGAGTAATTGAAATTATTTGCGAGCATATTTCGACAATAGGGAACTTCAAATAAGGAATTATACTACTAAAAATTTCTAAATAAAAAAATAAAATTATTTGAAAAATATCCCACCTGCAGTGAAATAAGTCAAATAAGAAAATTATTGGGTTAATATTTTAGAAATTGGTTATACATATAGAAATTAATTTGAACCATAATCAAAATTCAAAATTATTGGTGAGTAGATATTCACAAAAAGGAAGTTCAAATAAAAATATTGAAGCAATTTTAGTGACTTGATTCTACATAAATTGGAAATATAATTACTTTAATATTATTTTATCATTTATATCAAAATTATGGAGTCCACTTCATGTATATTTTCAAGCTCTCACATGGGAAAATTAGCAAAATGATGAAACATACTATTATAACCTGAAGCCTGAAAGAATACAATGGAGGACTCCTTGAGCCCAAGCAAATAAAATATGAAATTTGTTGTGATATCTTTATAACTTGTTCATTGATCATGTATATTTTACCTTTTGGAAGGGAAAAATAGCGAAATGATGAATGAAACATGAAGCCAGAAAGAATACAATAGACTCATTGACCCAAATAAACAATATACCACATTTTTCGTAATATCATTATTACTTGTTCTGTTTTAGTAAGATTATTTGGGAAACTACACTGCCTCAGAGAGAGAGAGAGAGAGAGAGAGAGAGATTACTTAGTCAATATCTAATGCCGATCTTGTTTGGGGGAGTTGCATGCTTGTAATGTCCTCTCGAGGTAAAGCATACGTTGAATTGTTAATTTCAGTGCCAGAATTGTTGCAACTTTGTCCGAGTTCAGCATCACCAAGCCACAATGGTTGGGTAGACTTCCTATTTTTCCGAAAGACCAAATAAAGAATTGCAACCGTATACACCAGTATGCCTGAAAAACCAACCATACCAGCAAACACAATGGATACAGTTTTCAACCCACTGTGTAAAAGCAACTTGATAAAAGCGGTCACAAGATAGTAGGTATTGATGGCCATGATCGATGAGCTTATTATCCAAGTGATTGATGAGATCTGCAGTAATAAGAAAAACCAGTGCAAGAACCCCTTCAATAACACATTGTGGATTAATGAAAGTTTGTTACAATCAGTAGTTGTTTTGCATCCAGTAAATTCAAAGTTAAGACCTCGGAGGCCTGAATACATCTTAAACACTGATAACTGAAATGACAAGCAAAAAAAGTTGGCAATTTCTCCACAAGGTTTCTTTTGTTTTTTGCATTATTAATAGAAATGTATATTGTAGAATTGTGTTATAAAGAACTTACTATAATTGAATTGGCATATGAGCCCATCTTGGTCTTGCTGCTCGTAAACTTTAGGAGTGGAACAAGAGCAAAAGGAAGTTCAAACGATAAAATCATCTGCATATATACAGTTATCAATGTCAACAAGATAATCAAAACAGGAAGCCACTGCAAGATGAATCCAATCTGTATTTCAGGTATTTCATCTTTAACCAGATTGGTCTCCTTAGTCACTCCCATTATATAGTTTTTAACCCCAAATAAGAAATGCCTGCATAAAATCCACTCAGAAATTTTTCCACCAAAATGAAAGGCAGGATGTGATGATTATAGACGATGAACCTGGTTAACCAGTTAAATGTAAAACAGAATATCTGAGTCTGATATAGTAAGAAGCAGAGTATTTCCAAAAGAAAAGAAATAATGACATTAAGCAAAATAATGATCAGCAATAATAGTCACCATCCTAGTTCCCCAGTTAACCTAAGCCTGGTCCAATTTTGCATATGCCACAAATCTGAATACCCATGTGGATTTTGCATAAACAACAAAATATGAGAAGATCATTGTGCTAACCATATTTGATCTCACATAATTAGGCTAGAATGGGAGTGATGAGGCAGATTCAAAAGGGAGTAGGGATTGAGTTCATGAACTTAAAATAGGCAGTAGACAAACTAACACTTAATGAAGGAACACGTATTAAGAGAAAATCTGTTAGAAATTTAAAATATTTTTAGATATCACTACTCGAGAACTTGCCAATACTAAAATTTGCCAATACTAAAATAAGGTCTTTACATATATCATACTCATTAAAAATACTAGATCATGCCTATTCTTGGTAAAAGAGAGCAGGCCTTGGTATAATGGTAAGGTTGTTCTATTGTGATCTGGATGTCACGGGTTCGGAACATGAAAACAGCCTTTTAGCATGTGGGTTAAGGTTGCATATATCTAATCATCCCCAAACCCTGCAGTTGTGGGAACTTTGTGCACCGGGATGCCTTTTTTAATACCTATTCTTAGTAAAATCAAAATAAATGATTTACCAGGTTGACAACTAAAGTTACAGAATGCTTGAATGCAAGACCAATAAATATGAAAACCGATGATTGAATATATTTTAGAAGTTTGAAAACATTAAAAGCTTTCTTTATCAAAACATAATGACTTATTAGGTAGAAGCATATCTTGAAAAATGTTGGGGGTCTACATACCGAAGCAATAATTATCAGCTGTCCAGCTGCAGAAGAACCACCAATTAGTGCAACAATTAGACTTGGGACAATTGCTAATGATCGAGTTAACATATTCCGTATCCATGGTGTGATCCGTAGATCAAGAAAGCCCTGCAAAGGAAGATTAACTCTAGCAATCAAACAAGAAAGAAGATGAAATGCGGAAAAGACATAAAAATCAATAACAAATAGCAGGTTCTAGGAAAAAAATGAAGAGAAACCAATCAAATCGACTATAATGCTCATAGAGTTAGAACTTAAAAGCATTGTTGCTTTAGTTGAAGCAATAATTCACTCTTTATGTTGATGAATATAAAGCCAACCCTTGAGATAAACATGAAAATACTTAAAAATTTTAGTTCAAACTAAAAAAAAAAATCTGCCTCTACTAAGCTTCCCCTCATATTGAATGTATAACCATGAGACTGCTCCAGTCACTCTATGAAAATTCAAGGAGTTTCGGGAGGATAAGTTTGCAAGTGATCTTTGAAAAGGACTTCATTAACTAGTTAGTGCATGGAACATGGGTTTTCTAGCCAGATATGAGAAAAGATCATCATTGTTGAGTATGTTTTGTTACAATTTGTTATCAAAGTGCTTCATTATGAAATATCTTTTTACTGCACCCATCCGTTTCATTGTCAAGAGTATATATCAGGAATTGTAATTTTGCTGTTTTATTAATTTTTAATCTTCAAAACAAATAAGTTCTATATCCTCTTCTTTATGTACTATTGCAGAACTTCAGAAATTGAAAAAGAAGTGATGAAACATGTAGCTTTTAAGAGTTCAAACTTCAAAATAAATGAAGCATCATAAGGCCTACTTGTTGCTTGGAGAAAGAGCTAAGATATCATGAAGATATCATGGATACATGGAAAATAATCTGTTATGATAGTAAATGGTTCAATCCACATAATCCTTCTTGAGGTTTCTAAAGAATTCATACTGTGGTGAACTGGCTGAGCAGGCTTCAGAAATCAGAGATTTGAGAATATGATACAGAACAAATAAATCAATGACTCCAGATTTTAATTCATATATCATTTTGATATAGGATGACTAAAAAGAAAGCAAACTCTATGAATAGACTTTATAAACCTATGGCAATTCTAGAACATCAAATTATAGCTGGTTAAAAGCTGAAGCTAGAATTTTGTCTGGTATCATCTACAAAGGATGAAGGAGGGAAAAAAGTAGATGGATGGCTAAAGGCAAGTAACCTTTCTGCTTGAGCGAGGATCCAGATTCACCAAAATACCAAATAACTCTTGAGCGAGACTTGGTCAGATATTACCACCGATAAATAATGACTGGAGTCATCACAAGCAAAGAATTCTCAGAAAGAACAGTGAATTTCATTACATCTCGATTACTCTTTTCATGGGATAGTCTGATCCCTATAAATAAAATTCCCATTATCATAATCATCGGAAAAACTAATACTATTATATATCTTTGATCCTGGAAGAAACTTATCTTAAACAACATAAATTCATCCTAAACTATCATAAAACCAAACTAAATGGTAAAATTTTACACCAGCTACTCAATTATTCAGGAAAATCATGGAGTATAGATACTTTAAGATTTAACATGTCTTCGATTCTCTCGTTGAAAAAAAAAAACTTCTCTGCATAGGGACCCCCACCCCTCCCCCCAAGCCACCGGTCTGATCCCTAATTCATTTGTTGGGAATCTCTATCTTTCAAGTCGTTGAATTGGTCGGTAGAAAAGTAGAATTATGTATATGATGTACCATAATGTGATAACTCCATCAATATTTAGATGCTCCTATTTATCATATCTTGGTTTTCATTCATCCTCCCCACATCTCATATCAATAATATGCTTTTTTCTATTAGTTTGCTTACATTCAGACACTGTAATCACTCCATCCCACCTCTCCGTCCCCATAACCCCCACAGGAAAAGAAAAAGAAAAATTGATATACTAGATATCAGCATCCCCCCCCCTAAAAAAAAAGAAAAAAAAAAAAGGAAAAACATGCAGAACTTAGGTTTCAAATATAGACAGATTATTGATCAAAATTATGATAAGACATGGACTCGAACTAATGCCATGTGACAATAGACTCTTAGTTGCTTTTGAACTCTAATGTACCAAAAACAATTTAAAACCATACTCTGCTGGGGATTATGAGATTTTGGATGCTCAGGTCTAGTGGACCAAAATGGACTCTTTAAACTTTAAGGTTCCAGAAAGACCAAATCTGTCAAGCAGTAGATAAATCTCAAAGTCATCTTGGCTGTAAAGTAAGTAATCATTAAAAAAAGGTTGCCTTGGTCCATGATGTAAAGTTCCCTTCTTGCCAACCAATGGGTCCTAGTTCTGCCAAAGAATGCTTTTTTGGTAAATCTGCCAATGAATGCTTTGGCTACACCTGTTTACAGAAAGTTGCATCAAGTTAATTGATAACTGCTAGGCCATGTTTCGTTGTCAAGAACAGAAATCAGATATGGTTTTCCCATTCCCTAGAATCCATTACTGTAAATCATCGGGAATGATTGGTTTTGGTTCCTATGTTTGGATTAGCAAAAGGGAAAATCTCTACGGAATGAAGCAAACCTAGTAGCAAATAACGTAATAAATCATAATTAATATATTATATTATATTGCGACAATGACTATCTGAAAATATATATTGTCATACAAAATGTTCGCCGTCTCGGTACCAAACCTTATACCAGTGCTACGCTAGCACAGTGTTGGTACTGTACAGAATTTTTTGGCGTACCAAGTACCGGTATGATACACCTCGTACTACTCGGTTCGGGCCAATACGACATACTGTGATCATATATATTATGTATAGCATTATATAATTTATAATTATATGAACTATATAATTATAATAATATAACATACTATATTATTTAACAATTTTAAAGTATAAAATATAATTATGAATTTATGATAATGTTAATTTTTAAAGAGTACTTTAATCTTATATCATAATTGTATAGTTACTATTAATATAACCTTATACTACAATATTAGCTAATTCTAATATTCATATTATTACAAGGATGACAAAAATAATGAACATATATAACGTATCATATAGTAATATTTCACACAATATTATCACAATATTTCAGATAATATTATAATAACTAAAATAACATTGTTATCATATAAAATAATTGAATAATATAAAAACTTTTTCTTAAAAAATATCATATCATATCATATATTGTTAAATTAATATATAATATAAATATTGAAAATATTAATATTACTAACAGATTAGTATTAGTATTACCTATACCAACCTATTAACCTTCCATTATAATATTATACAATGAATGTTATTAATATAATATTATATAATTATTAATAATATTAATATTAGTATTAGTCTATTATTTTAAAATGCAAATGGAAATAATATAATAATAACCGCATATTATATATATCATTTTGTAATATTATAAGGATTTTGATATGGTCCTTTTATATAATTTTTTATTAAATAAGGGAATAGATCTTGGCCCTTCATGGAAAGGGGTATTTTAGTACATTACTAAATTATCTAGTTATCAACTGGTTCAACATAATAAATTTAAGCCGATCCCCACCGGAATGATGCAAGTCGCCCTCCTCGATCTTAGTTTCCAAGGCTTTGCCACCATTGCGGCCAAAGATGACAACCTTTTTCACCCTCATGCCACCCTCTCCTTGGGTTCCTAGATTCGAGGTGGAGTCTACCATGATCCCTCCCTCTTGGGCGAAGACAAGAGGGGACAGTACTAAATTCGTTGCCACCCATAACTCTTCCAAGTCGTGCTCGCCTTCGATTTGGTAATCTCGCTATTGGTTCTAGTGGGAAGCTTCATGCAACGGAAGAGCTATTGGTTCCCCCCAATTGAGAAGAGGGATGAAGCTAGGGGAACTAGAGTTAATTGGATGGACTATGGCAACCCCATTAACCTACACCTTCCTTCTCCATGCATCATCTCCCCCCTCCCGCTCCTTTACTTTGTACTCTGATCTCAGTGCGCTCTCCACCATAAATGGAGGAGCTTTGTTGATGCTTCAAACTGAGAACAAGAAGTTGGTTCTAAATCATGGATTAACCTACAAGCAATAGCCATCCCTTCTATGACCTAGTTCTTATAACTAGAAGCTCTAAAAATATACCATATTTGTTTAGCCAGCTACCAAGAATACTAAGGTTCAATTATGAAAAGAACCAACAATCCTCTATAGCTTGTGCTCTTTAAAGATGATTATGACAATTTTCTAAAGCCTAGATAAATTTTTCTAATGCAAGTCTTTGAATGATCTGGATTGAGAAAGGCAGAGAGAGTAGGAAGGATCATAATTCAGAAAGGCTGTTAGCGACACAATATGAAGCTCTGTTTGAGGATAATTGAGAGCATGCTACTAGTCATTTCAAAGAATTATGCAACAATGGGTGCATTCTCAATGTTATAACCCAGTATGCACCAATCCCCAACCTTTTCGATGCCAAAAGTCATCTTTACATGGATTCTGGTATTCTAAAGATCTTTGAAACTGAAGAATCAGTGCTTCTCCAACCCCTCCAAGGACTCATTTGGTTCGCAGAAAGAATTTTACCTCATTGGAGTGTTTTTCCTAAGAAGATGATGCTTGGGTAAATGATACATGGGAAAATATTTTTTGCATGTTTGTTTGACCATAGGAAAATAACATAGGAAACACACTTTCTAGAATGATTATGTTTGGTTGAGTATCTACTTTCCTAGAAAAGTTGTGTAAAATACCTGTTATGACCTTAATAAAGAGACTGCAAGAAAAAAACATCACATGCATAATTTTTAGAAACAGATACTGAGAACTAAGGTTCGCCGTATCGGTACCAGTAGCCTTACTGGTCGCCCACCGGACCGGTTTAAACCGGAACACTCTTCCCCGCCGGAGCCGGAAAAGAAGAAGAGAACGAGAGAGCGAGCGGGGGGGAGAGGAAGGGAGGAGAGGAGAGGCCGCCCGTGGAGGGCCGCGGGGGGGGGGGGGGGGGGGGCGGGGGAGCCCGCAGGGGAGCGGCGAAGGCCGACCTCCGCCACCGGCGGAGGCCTCTCCTCCCTCCCTCTCTTTCCCGCTCTCTCTCTCTCCTTCTCTTCGTCTTCCTCGGCTCCGATTGGGCTCGGCTCGTATTGGTTTTCACTGCTCCAACGTACCGGTTACAGGCTGGACCGGTCCAAACCGGCCGGTACGGGCCGCTTCGTCAGACCATGCTTGGAGCACCAAGGTTTGGAGGTTTTGAAGGTTCAACACCAAAAAAGCTAGCATTTGTCCACAGTTAACGGTAGACACATCAATAGTATTAACGGAAGGAGAATGTTGAGACACAGATGTCTCTACTGGAGTTTCACTGCCTAGGATTTCTAATATATTTACAATTTAAATCTATATAAAGAAGTTGTCTAACTATTAGAATTATTATAGCTCATAATATATCTTTAATAGTTATTTTTAAAATTTTTTAAATCTAAAAATATTTAAAAATAGATATTAAAAAGAATTATTGGTTTGAGTTTTTAGAGTTCTAACAATTTTTAATAGTTAGACGACTTCTTTATATTGTGAAATTTTTAATAGTTATTAATATATTTTTATATTAAAATTACCATAACTTCTTTAAATTGTGATAATTTTTAATAGTATATTTTTAATAGTTTAAGATTAACTATTAAAAATAGCTATTAAGAATATCATGATGACTTAAGGACATTTTTGGTAAAATACCACAATTCTCAGCTCGTGAAAAGTAGTTTTTCCATGTCCTACATAAGTTTTTCTTTAAAATGTAGAAAATTTATTCTCATAGGAAAGCAACTTTTTCATCTTTTTTCTTTGAAATCTGCAACTAAACATGAGGCATTCTTTCATTTTCTCATTGACCACGCTTTCCCCCTCTTCCCACAAACCAAATGAGTCCCTAGTTCTCGCTTCTTCCATCCCTTTTTCTCGCTCAAATTGAAAGCTTCATGTTATAGTCCACTATGTGATAAACAAGATTTATCGTACCAGTAGCCACCGGTACATGGTCCTAAACCGGTACGCGGTACAGAAGGTGTACTGACACTCAGTATGCCGAACTGGCCTCCATACTGAGCGTATCGACATTGTAATAGGATGGTATCTGTACGAGGTCTGGTACCGAAATGACGAACATTGGTAATAAATATCTTACCATTGTCGATGCATCTGTACATATTTCTCCTTCTCAATTAACTCTTTCATAGACCGCACGTTAGCCTCAGGCCAATATTGGAGCTGGCTCTATTTTCAGATGTTAAGAACTGATCCTCAATAGATCATATATAGAAGCAGTATGCCGTTAGTTAGCTTTGCACTCCATGCTAATGGTTCCTCGAGAAAGATATGGAACAATATCTATCTTAAGAGACGGTGGCAATTGCAAGCCAAGAAACTTTGTTGTCGCACCCATAAGTGATGGGATACATATCATGACCATATGAAAAGAGCCAGACATCGTGTCATTAGCAAGAGGCTCATCCTCCTTTCTCTCGATCACAGCAGCAATGCCTGCTTCATCATTGTGCTCAAAGTTTGGATACTTGGAGATGCCTAGATGGCAATCCTCCTCAGGGAGACGAAAACTCCAGCTTTGCCGCCACAGACTTATCAAGCCTCCGATGGATCTTTGGCACTACTGCCTCTGAGTCTTTCTTGGCTTCATCACAGAGAAAAACGAAGAAGAGAAGTAGGGGAAGAAAGGAAGGAGGGAGGGAAAGAGAAGAGACATCGAATTTGATTTAACTACAAAAAATCCGATTATCCAGTTCTAGTGACCTGTACTACCAGTAATCCAGTTATCCATTTAAGATCCTTCATTCTTGAATCTATGGTCAAGATTATGTATCTGTAAGGAAAACTTAAAAGCACCATAGCAAAACCCTAATTACAAAATATACTTAATCAACCATGATGATAATAATAGTATAATATAAGAATAAAAATAAATAATATTATAATATTATCATATGATAAAAATATTATTAATAACATAATCTAATATATATGTGATATACAATATAAAATATTGATACTAATAATATATATTAATATATTATAGTATAATATAACATAACATATATGATATTCTATTATCCAGTAGACAATAAATTACTGTAATATGTTTTCAATAAATAATTAGTAATGATTATATCCTAATTTTTCAATTACAAAAATAAGCCTAATCAGATTACTTCATCAAAGATTTAAAATAAAGATTTAAAGTGTTATATAATAATGCTAATTAGATTTTTCTCATTTAAAACATACTAGACTTCTTTATAGATGTTGCTAGACATTTAAAAAAAAAAGTAGAGACAATATGTGGAAACATGCCTACTCATGCTATCTTCCAAATCAATAGTGAGAAAATCTGATTTAGCAAGAAAAGGAACTCAAGAACTTCTAAAACTGATATCTTAATATATCTTGATTCTAAGAACATTCAAAGGAAGATTAATGGAGGTACTTTTGAACGAGAGGCAAATATGAGATATATGATGTATTTAAAAAAATCACACATTAATTATTTTTAGGTTGTTTTTAGAATTTCAGTCTTTAGTTAAATTATTTAATATCTTTAACAGCAACATGCATCTGCAAGTGCAATAATACCACAGTTTAAATCCTAGCACGATGGGAGAGCATCATGGCCATCCCGTCCCATTTCTTTGAGAAAATGTGATTGGAACAGAGATGAAACTCAGAAACCCATCCACACATAGCAAGAAGAAGAAAGAGGAAATAAAGAAAGGAAAGAAGACGAAAAGAAAAAAAGGAAGAAAAAGGACATAACCAGAGGAGGAAAAAAAGAAAGGAAGGAGAAAAGGAAACCAAGAAAGAAAGAATAAAGAAAGAGAGACGGAGGATACCAACGAGGATGCTCGACTAAGACAGCCACAGGGGTAGGGCGAGACAATTGGGCATCTTGTTCCATGGAGAAACTTGGATGCCCCCCTCCTATGGGATTTAAAACCTTGATTATAACTAGTAATATATAAATTATCTTTTTATTGTTGCTCAAGTACATAACTAAGACTATGAAGAACAATACCAAGCTGCTCCTTAGTATGGTGTTACCCCTTTTTATGGGAATCCAATAAATGTGACATCGGCACTGCCATGTCCGAATGAGCTACCAAACATGGAAACAGACCAGATGGGAAATCAATAGCGATTCCCACCTCCCAATTCCTGTCAACCAAACATGGCATTAAATTTATGGCACGATCTACAAAGCCTGCCTCATGTAAACGGATATGTGACAGGATTTACAAGTTCATGAAACAGATACAAATTGTAACAAGTAACAATATATTAATCAAACAATCAAATGTCTGTCCTGATCACGCTTTGTATCAAGCCTTAACATTAGAATACATGATTACGATTTCTTTGTTTAGATCTTCTCATATTTGTGTTTTTCCCTTGCACTCCATTACAACCACCAACCAGAGTAACCTCATGATCATAGAATTCAAATCTAATGACTGCAGCACATGTTATTATCTTAATCTAAAAGACATCTATAACTCAGAAATTCTAATAGATTGAGGGGCATCTGCTCCATTTTCCCCTAGATGGCAGGGTCCCTGTTCCATAAAGAAGTTCAGCTTCATATCTAGAACAAATTACAGGGATGTCATATGTTAGAGCATAAATTTATAATGGAAGACAGAATTAACAGAATCAAGAAGAAAGCTAAATCATTTGTTTTTTTTTTTTAGGTAGAGAAAGCTAGATCATTTGAAATTTATCATTCCAGCTGAACATTTGCACATACCTATATCATAATTTCCACATTGTATTACTTTGTGGATAGCTACCTTTCCGATAAACAAAGTTTCCACATACAACCCGTGAACTTTCAGTCACACAAGAATAATTCCTGACTAAGAAGGAAAAGGCAATTCGCTATCTACCTACCATCATCAGAAAGTTCACACCGTTTGGATGTCTCCAAACAATATTCTGGAAAACGCTGTTGAGATAATAAAATTCCAGAAGGAAGAAAATCATAATAATAATTTTTAAAAACTGACTTCACAATGTGTCATATTGCCCATATGCATAAAAAAAGAAAAACTCATGCCATAAACGACTGAATATTCATCTGATACTCTTCGAAATATGAAATCTTCAGTCAGTGAAATTTGAGAATATCTTATGGTTTAACTAAGATCAAAGTAGTCAAAAGGAAAATATTACATGCTGTGACTAGAAAATTTATAAGAAAGTACAAAACCTGCATGACATACTGTCCAGCATAGGTTCCTGTAATTGTAGAACTTTGACCAGATGCCAATAAAGCAATCGCAAATAGCTTTGAACTCCACTTCCCAAGGACATGCTGAAAGAAAAATATAAAATCAGCTTAAAAAGCTAGGTATTGATGTTAATAAATGAAAGTTACAGTAATATGCACTGAACAACACTTTATTGCCATAGATATGCTTGTAGGTAACACAAGAAATTCTATTAGATATGTTGTCCATGTGAGTTAACAAATATTTGCAAATTTTACATACAGGAAATCTTGACCTGTTTATCAAACAAGCTCTTGTTTTTGTGAAGGAACAAAAATAGACTTGTCAAGGCTAAGATTCGCATCTCGATACCAGACCCTATACCAGAACCATCCTATTACAGTATCGATATGCGGTATGATATGAGACGGTAGGGTATACCAAGTGTCAGTATAGTATGATACATCCAATACTGTATGGTACGTCCGGTATGGTACGGTATGGTACGGACTGGTACAGCAAATCTTAATCCAGGAACTCCTTGATCTGTCTCTAAGTACCATAGAAATTTCGGGTTTCATATGTATCATATAGCATAATCTAGCAAAAAAACCATGATTGTCTTCTCTTTCCAAGAAACATAATCTTGAAAATGTCAAAACAAGGAAGCCATAAATTCTGTTACTGTAGCCAAGCATGCATATTTAAGTTAATCAATGTCAGATACAATAGATTCTGCCATAGTAAAGATTGAAGTGTATAACAGATAAGTGATTTATTAAAGACAAACAACTGAGACTCAGGAATCTAACAATGTCAGTTCACAATTTAGTGATAGTCTATAACGTACTCTTAGTAAAAATGAAGCTTTGTTAAGATCTAGATCCTCGCAGTTCCTTTGATCTTCAGGACTCAGATTCTCTGAGCTACAGACAGCACCACTTACAGAAATAACAGATATATTGATAAGAAAAGCCACAGCAAGAGCAAATGCACTTTCAACAGTATAAAACCAGTATGCCTCCTACAAAAAAAGGGCAAATAGCATGGTTTAGAACTCCATAAGTAGACACACAGATAAAAACGCTCATATTCGTGCTCATGTTTATGTTCAACACATCAATGCTACATTCTCCCACAGGGAAAAATGCCTTGAAAGCACCACATAAATTATATTATAAAAAAAAATTGAGGTAAGAGGAACCAAGTTGATTAAAAGTTTTGAGGTCCAGAACACCAATTTTGGAACCATGCAAGACAATGGTTTCTCTTGCTCAAATGTGAAATAATATAAGGAGACTAGGAAATTTTACTTTGAGTCCATGAATGGAGCGTGGTATTTTCCTAGACAGCACCAATGCTGAATGGAGAAAAAGGTTGTGCCTGCACCAGATCATATAATTATCATTAAAAGAGCTACTAACAGATCAAATAAGCAACAGTTGATCATAAGAAGCTTACGGCATGACCATTGCACCAAGCAGTGAGATAGCAAGACCTGTGGCACCATTTCCTTTAAGTTGCGGGATAAAAAGTCCTTTTAAAACCTCTGATGAGCTTGGCTTTGCATAACCAAGTTCCACAAAGAAACAGGAAGCCATTGTAAATACCAGAAATGCTATTAGAAGCTCAAGTTTCCGAATCTGCATGAAGTTGAAGATGTTTCATGAGAAATAACTAGAATGCTTTAAACATTTTAATTTGCAAATTCTATTCTGATCAAAGTAACAGCTAACATAAGCATAATATAATAAGCAGTCATGACTCTATTCCATCCATTTGAGGTTGGGTTATGAATCCCCCTTTGCAATTTATCAATGTATTCTATTTGAGCACAAGCTTTTTCAAATCTTTTCTCATAACTTCCATTCAGACAATTTTATATTATTCCTTTTCTCTACTCCTTCGAGACAAATCCAAGCTCCTCTCAGTATCATGTTATTGGACTTTAGTTAAGATACATGAAACCTATAGACTGCACAAATGAAACTAGTTACTCAAGAAACAGGTGCGATAGGATTAATGCATATATACTCTTACCCCATATTGCTGTAATAATAGAAGCATCAGAGTACTAAGACCTGTGATAAGAACACCACACCATATTGGAATTCTGAAGAGCATGTTCAATGCAAAGGCCGTTCCAATTACTGGGGACAATAAGGAGAAAGAAAACTTAGGGATTAAAAATAGAAATGGCAGGCATGTGCAGCTGTGCACGTTAAACTTGAAATTGTGAGACCTTCAGGAATGTCACATGCAACCACAGCAAGTTCAGCAAGGATCCACAAGATAAAGTTTGGGACCTTCGGATATTCAGCCCTACAATGCTCAGCTAAATGCTTCCCTGCACAGTAAAGACAACTTTTGAGAGCACATAAAAATGCCAAAGTATTTATTCAATACTAGTTTCTCATAATAAACACCTATGTAGATGGATCTGCAGACCTGTGACAACCCCTAGCTTGGCTGCAAGGGATTGGATAATAAGAGCAGCACAGGAAGCCACAAGTATGATCCAGAGTAGCTTAGCAGAAATGAAAAATGACAATAGAGTTATTGCTCCAGTTAAATATGCAAATAAAATTTAGAATTCAGCATATATATTAAGAAATGCTCCTCAAACATATAAAATAGGACATCATACAAAATGTTACTTGTTAAAAAAATAACAGAATGGTTGATATATCAGCATGATAAATTAGGTGATGTACCTCATACTTATATTGTGCCCCTGACTGTAAATCCGTCTCAACTGTAAATGAAATGTATAATCGATGTCATTACATACCAAACGCAGCATTGCTAACTCATTATTTCGGAAAGAGAAAAAGGAAAAGGAAAATAGTGAGGTATCTTACAGTTGCCAGGATCTATATATGCAATGGAAACAAGAAATCCTGGGCCGATATATGCAAACAAGTTCTTCCAACTCTTTCTCTGCAATATCATCACAAATTATCCAGTTACTAATCAAAACAGCACATTCTAAGCACAGTGGATGAATCTTTAAATATAGTTATTTAACATTAATCCTGAAAATCTAATGCCAAACCCAAAGGTAAAGACAAGTGCAGGTAATAGAGGTACAAGAAAGTAACTTTTACATACTATTCATACATGATATAGATCGATAAAAAAATGTAATAATTTTCTTGCATTGTACCTCACTTTAAAAATACTGTATGTCGCATCTCCTTGTAAAGGAAGATCAAATAATTTTCCTCATCAATTTTCGTAATTTGTACTTAGTGGTTTTTGTAATATCAAAATCAAAAGTTAACCCTTTTTCTATATGCAAATTTTAAAATTTTGAGATGGGATTTTTTCAATATATCTATTATAAGTTCCACTAAAACACTCATTAGGTTGATGCAGGTATTTGAGAAAAAACAAATTTCAATACACCTTACTCCCCAAATGCCTTGTTGATATTTTCACATTGTATAAAAATCCTACCTGGATACTTAACTTACAATAGGTGCATGCCAGGACTGCTGTGCCGATACCGAGCCCCGGACCGGTTGCCCGGCGGCACGGATCGGTATGGCCCCATGATGTGTCGTGTCGAGCCTATACTGACACAGTAGAAAAGGTGGAGAGAGGAAGAACAGGAGAGAGGAAAAGAGAGAGAAGGGGGGCAAAGAAAGGCCGGTGGAGAGCCAGCGGAGGGCTGGGGAGCTGCCGCATGGAGGAGGCGGAGGCTGGAGAGCCGCTGCGCGGAGGAGGTGGAGGCCAGGGAGCCGGCGCGGAGGAGGCGGAGGCCAGGGAGCCGGTGCAGAGGAGGCAAAGGAGGGGCTCTGCCTCCAGGCCCCTGTTTCGTTCAAAATAGGGGCCCGGAGGGGCCTCTTTTATTTTGAAATTTTTAAGTGAAAGTCGGCAAACCCATTGCCGACTTCACTTAATTGTTTTTAATAAAAAGGGGCCCCCTCTGAGCCCTTATTTTAAACAAAATAGGGGATCGGAGGCGGAGCCTCTCTTCCGCCACCTAGGTGCGGCGGCTCTCCGGCCTCCACTTTTCTCTCTCGTCCTTCATCTCCCTCCCTCCCCCGCTCTCTCTCTCTTTTCCTCCTTTTTCTTCTCCTTCTCCCCCTCCATCGTCAGTTCTCATTTTCGTTGCCACAACCGTCTCGGTCCGCCGCCGGTACAGCTCGAAACATCCCAAATCAGGCGGTTCGTTACAGTGAAGAATTTGTTGATCTTTACAAATATCAAAAGAGATATCAATCTTATCTTCACTGCTCAAATATTTTGGGCACTCTCGTAAAGGATGAAAACAACCTGACCTAGTATTTGTTGCTTTGTTTGCGAATCATCAATAGCCTATTCTTGTTAAGCGTCAAACATGAGATGATCATATAGTAGTCCAAGATATTTAATAACCAATATCACAATCATCTTACTAAGGCGAACAAAATTGAGATGTACCAAGATATCATTTTATCTCCAACATGATGAAAAGCTTTGATATTGGGGGGAAAAAACAACTAGATATCTTGTTCACTTAATTAATACCAATATATGTAAATAGTGGTTGTGGTTGTTTTTGAAAAACATGATCAGTTGAAATATTCAGCATTACAAAAATCCTTCACTTTCTTTCCCCTCTGACTTCTCTTCCAGTCCCCCTCCTTCTTGAGTACTCCCACTTAACCAAGGAAAACCTGTTGGCCATCATCAAGATTGCCTATGTTGCTTCCTCTCTCCTTCAAGATCCCCTCCCTACCAGCTATAACTTACCAGCCACTTCACATCACCTCCATTGTTGTTATGGACATCATCCCCCTCTATTCTCCTTGCCTCCAAGTTCTCCCTTCCTACCAACAGTGACCTACTGACCGTCCTCCACCACTAGTCAACAATATCTACCAAATCTAGGCTGTGGCCAAGATTTTCAAGAATCATTGCCTTCTATTGCCATTGTCAAGTACATCCATCAGCTCTAGCCACTTGATTATGCCGATAGCTCTCTCCTGTCCTTGTTGTTCATATCTCCCTTGGGCCTCAGGATCAATGTATCAACTAAAATAGGAAACCTTAATACGATAAAGACCCTTAATATTTTCAAGTTACTTTAGATACTTTGAATATCACATTTGCTAATACCTCGAAGCAGGGTTTGCGGGTTTGCCAAACCATCCCAAACCAAGCAATTTAGGGTGTACTGAACCAAATCGGAGTGAAAACTACGATGGTTCAACCATCCAAAGTAAAATAAATTTGTAACCGGTTAAAACCGATCCAAACTAGGTTGAACCGACTGGTTCCACCTTAGGTTGAACCAAGATCCGCAGTACCGGAACCGGCACTCATGCTGGTAGGCCGATGGTACAGTAAGGTCCGTGCCATGCCATTCTAGTATGAACCAACAAAAAAAGGCAAGGGGGAGAGAGAAGAGGAGAGAGGAAAAGAGAGAGAGGGAGGGACGGAGGGAGAGGGTGAAGGAGAGGAAGGAAGGGGGCAGAAAGTGGGAGAGGGTGGTAGAAAGAGACAGAGAGAGAGAGGAAGGGAGGTTGAAGCCCTCTCTACCCTCCCCCTAATTCACCACCACACTCTCCCTCCCTTCCTCCCTATCCCTCTCGCTCCCTCTCTCCTCTCTCTTTTCCTCTCTTTCCTTCTCCCTCTCCCCTCTCCCTCCTTTGTCGGTTTCTCGATTTAAAAGGAAGAATTGTCCCAATCCGCCGACACTACGGCTCGGTATGCCCTAAACCGAGCAGTTCAAGACGGTTCCACCATCCTAGGGTTGAACCCTAAGACTAATTGTCATCTCTCAATGGCTAGAAATCAGTAAAATTAGTAAGAAACGAATCTATTGAAAATTCACATGCCTCAAGATTAACAAAATGCGGTGATAGCTATTAATCCAAAAGCAGACAGGGATGAAAAACATGATTAGAAAGAAACACTCATGATTACCCAAATTGTCAATAGGGGAGCAATATGACCCCTAAAACTATAAATGACAAATCTCTACAGCTAGAAATTAATAAAATTAGTAGAAAATGAATCTATTGAAAATTCACATACCTCAATATTAACAAAATGCGATGATAACTATTAATCCAAAAGCACAGAGGGACCAAAAACATGATTACAAAGAAACATTCATGATTACCTAAATTTTCAATAGGGGAGAAATATGACCCCTAAAACTATAAATGACAACTCTCTAGGGCTAGAAATCAATAAAATTAGTAAAAATGAATCTACTGAAAATTCATATACCTCAATCTTAATGACACGCAATGATAGTTATTAATCCAAAAACACATGGGGAACAAAAAAACATGATTAGTGAGAAAAGTTCATGATTAGGCGAATGGTTGATGGTTGATACTCCTGGTCATTTAGGTTCATAATTCATAAAGTTTATTCCAAGGAATTAGACCTGCTTGGCTAGGACAACTATTAATACAAAAGCAAAAAGGGACCAAAAACATGATTAGAAAGACACATTCATGATTACCTATATTTTCAATAGGGGAGCAATATGACCCCTAAAACTATAAATGACATCTCTCTATGTCTAGAAATCAATAAAATTAGTAGAAAATGAATCTATTGAAAATTCATATACCTCAATCTTAATGACATGCAATGATAGTTATTAATCCAAAAACACATGGGGAGCAAAAAAACATGATTAGTGAGAAAAGTTCATGATTAGGCGAATGGTTGATAGTTGATACTCCTGGTCCATATTTAGGTTCATAATTCATAAAGTTTATTCCAAGGAATTAGACCTGCTTGGCTAGGACGACTAAAATACTTTTTCTTAATAGAGAACATAACGAGTTTGTCAAAGACATGCTCGTGCTTTAGATTTACCAAGATATACATGATTAATAGTATTGGAGTATTTCAAAGGAGTTCAGAAATGAGAAAGAAACTTGTGATGCTAATGCATGTTTGGTTAACCAAAAGTATGCATTTAAAATAATTAGATTAATCTAGATATTTCAAGGTAATAATTTCAAAAAAAAAATCTTTTCATTGAAGCTATAGTTCTATATCTGATTTTTTAAAAACATTTTATAGAAACAAAATGAATAGTAGAAATTCCTGGTATAAAAAATTATACCTCAGGAACAATGATCTGTTCAGCATCAATGTTGTCAATCAGAGGCACATTTGGGCCGTTGGAGACAGTTCGATTCCCATGGCTTGTAATGAACTGCGGCTGTGATGCAGTCTGTCCCAAGCTACTCATCTTCCTACCACTCTCTACCACAAAATCCTTCACGAAGATAACTGTGCCAATAGATCAGTTAGCTTCCTCTATTTAAAGGAACCGCAGAGAACCAATTCTACTATATCAGCAATACGAATATGCTGATAGAAACAAGCTTTAAAATGATTGGATCAAACCCTACATAAAGAAAAAAAGAAAAAGTCAGACTTTGTTATCAATGAGAAAAATATTAATATATTATAGGAGACATATTCCTCCCAACAACTCAAGTAGTCTCCAACAAGATAGAACTCGTAACGGGGCAAAAGAATAGATTCTAACGAACAGACCATCGAATTGGAAGAGACTGTGATGAAAAGGATTCAATCTGTTCCACACATTCAAGTGATTAAACCTTTAAAATAACAACCAATTCCAATGGATCGTTTCATAAATTACATAAAAAAACCGCAAGGAAATCGAATAAAGGCGGAAAAATATCAAATCTTTATTCTCGGGCGAGAATCATGGTACCGGGAATAAGTTTAAAAAGTAAAAAAAATAAAGCATTTGAGGGCAAGAAACTTAGAAAGAACCGCGGAAAGATGAAGGGGACCCCAGTTGGGATTAGAGAAACCTAGTATTCCCGACGGCGTGGGATGGACAAAAGGTGAACGAAAGAAGGGAATCCCACCTTAATAGAGAGAGGGGGGGAGCGAGCGAAATCCAATTGTAGGAAAAGATTTTCCTCTATCTGTGATCAAATTCTAGGGTTAGGGTTCGGGTTAGGTTTTGTGGGGGGTTTTCCTCTTCGACGAAGAAGCCACGACTGCTCTGCTTCCACTCTGCTCTCTCCCCTGCCTTTTCCTTCCCGAATTCCTTCAATATTTAAAGGAAGTTACGGGGAAGGTTGGCATCCAAAAGGATGCAGTCGAAGCGAACGGGTTTTAAGTTGCTCGACCGGAACCGGTCTGGACCGGGTTTTTTTGAAGATTGAACCAGATTTTTTGGGAATGGAGAAACGGCACGGATCCGGTCGGACCTGATTGGACCGGTCCATGCGATCTGGTTAGGGGGAATGCTACAATTTTTTTCAACCAACTTGAGCATTACGTGATTTCCTCTGCTTGTTTTCAAATGATCGACTGAAAATGGATGATTGGGATTTTTTTTAAATAAATCAAAAACTTTCTTCATTTTTTAATCTTTTATTTTGTGGTGGTTCGAATTATCCTCTATTTTTTAATAAATACAAAGAAGTACTGCAGGACTAGCTGCATCTTGTCATCATACTATATTGACTTTGAGATTTATGCATCAATAAGATACAACAGCTGACATCAGATCAATCATTCTTTCGCACGAAAGTTACAACCCGACCACTTCCAGCAATCCTCACCATATATTAGCTTTGCAAAATATCTTGAGTTCGGCATACTTGTTGAATATTTATTCCTCGGGATAAAAGTCAACTTTGTGTGCTAGTCATGACTGCCTCAGCAACTGTTTTATGGACAATTTTCAAAATCCAGACAAGTGAATGCATGCTCTGGATGGAACCTGAAAGCAATTATACTCAAAGTTTTCAAATAATAAAAATAACTACTTACAGTGCTGCTAGATTTTTAAAAAGTAGTGCTCCTAGATGGGTGTTAATCTGATTTTGAGTACTAATTTGGGCCAAAATGCCATTTTTGCTTATTAGTGATTCTCCTTTAAAACTCATGGATTGCAAGAGGCCTCTAAGGCAGCTTTTGGGGGGAGGCATAGTAATGTTCTTATTCAGACTAATTTTAGTCTATCCATAGTGTGGGTCTTCTGCAAAATTATATGATTTCACTCTGAACTTGCATGCCACATGCAGTAGACTCTGAGATTTGTATAGATAAACTGTATGTTGAACGAGCACGAAAATTATATGATTGGCTATTCATGAATGCATAACCGAAATAATAAGATTTGGCAACTTTCAGGTACATCACTTGCAACATTATATAGTTCTCAAAATCTATCATGTATGATAGGCTCACTTTGCAGCAGACCTAAAACTTGCATCCTACCCATAACCACTTCTTATGATGTGAAATTTATGCTCAAAACTTTTGTCATCAGGTTTGCTTAACCTAAGAATATTGTAGCATTGATGACTTCTGCTCAAACTCCAATTTGGGTTTGTTGATTCCTCTCAAGGAAACATGCAACATAAACTTAGAAAATAACTTACCAAAGTTTCGAATCAGTAATTGAATTTATTCGCTTATTCTTCTTTGAAAGATTGGATATGAAAAAAAATATACCATCGGCAATTTATGATTGAAATTTGATAGGTGATGCAAATAGTGTGTCCGAGCTTCTTGTAGTAGTAGTAATCTGATTTCATTTAACCTTGTACATTCCTTGCATCATTTCATATTATGGATGTTCCTCCACAATTTTGGCAAGTTAAGGTGAATCCGGAATCTAAATACGATAGTTAATGTGCTCAATTCTTGTTAAGAGAATTTCGCATGTCTTAAGTTTGTTCTACTAAAAGTAAACATGTGTAATGCACCTGTTTGATCCAAATAATAATAATAATAATAATAATAATAATAATAAAAGGATGAATGTGATCCCTCCTCACATTCAAAATTATGAGATGATATTTGAAGCATTTGATGCATGTGATGTGAAGCATAAATAACCATCATCACAGTGGAAGAATTGTTGATTAGCCCTACCATTAATTGGAGCAAGCCTATGTGAGAATTATGACCTGATTGTATTTGAGTTTGAGATAACTTGAGTCTGCTTATTATGTGTAATAAATAGTACATAGCATACAATATATTACTTTTTATGTAAAGTTGAAAATCCCTAATTTGGCATCCCCTTTATTAACAATCTTTGCATCATCAGACCATATCATCTCGTACTTCAACTGTATATACTCCACTTGCAACCTCCTCCATCCACCATTCTCTCCCTTTATCAATTGCTATAGCTAGGCTTTGATCTCTAGTTCTTTGTTCCTCCAACCTCATCCATCCAATATGATTCTCCCTTGGTTGTTAATGTGACTGTAATCGATTTCCTTTTGCTTGACATGACTGCAAATGCTGCATTCTCTATAAACTGATCACAAGTCCTGACTTTTTGGAACCCTAGAAGTTGGATGTCTCTGTTCAAAGAATCTCCACTGTCAGTAGCGGTGGGAATAGTTGTAATGATGATGAAACAAGTCAAGACGAGCTAAATTTTGAGTGGTATAGACCATGGGTTGTGCTAGTTTTGACCTTTGGTGAGGTTCCTGCTTGTTGCATCCCCATAACTGGTGGCTGCTATCCAAGATAAATGCTGAAGGTCATTTGCCCAATCATTGCTTATGCCACAAGTTCTATATGTCAATTGATGATTGGTAGAGGAGTACTCGCAGGATTTGTTTGGATATTCTTATCGATTTTGGCTGAAAATTTTGTAGGAATCATACTGTAAAAATCGGGTCTGTTAGCTCATCTAACTTATATTTTCTAAGAGTCTATTCAAACTCAATCCAGAGCTTAAGTCTTTTTTTCTTCTTTTTTTTTTTTTTTGGTAGGACGGATACATCATACAGTACGGGTACGAATACATCCAATAAAAGTCAAAAAATAACAAGTCTCGAAGCTCACCGGATAACCCTCTCTTCCCCATCCAAATAGTATCTTCAGAGTGGTTGGCCACGTAAGAGGCTACCCAATCCGCTGCTTTGTTGGCATTTCTATAGACATGCTTGGCCTACAAGACCATCCCATCACCAACCATTGCCCGAAGCTAAGCAGCGGATGATAGTCGTCCACCCCTCCTGCGCTCTACTGGATCCAGCCAATGACTGTCGCCGAATCGCCCTCAAGCAGTATAGTACTAACCTGCAGGACTTGCCGAGCATAACTCAAGCCACCCTTAACTCAGTCCCTAGACCGAGGTGTCGAAGATCTGGCAACTACGCGCTGCAATCACCCTGGAGTCTGGGGCTCTGATGATGAAGTCGACCCCTCCTCTACTTTCACCATCCAGTACACATCCGTCGAAGTTTATCTTGAGGAAGCTTGAGGGTGGGGGCTCTCAAGTGAAAAACACCATGCGAGATGCTCCATGAGCAGAAGAAGAACTCCAAGTGTTCCAAGCTATCAAGGGTCCATTTGATAGATGCGACTAAGTAATCTTTGCTGCCTGGCTCCGGAGCCGCTCGACAACGAACCTCGGTGGCGGGCAGCGCTCACCAAACGTTCAGGCATTCTTAGATAACCAGATGTAATAAGCTATAGAGGTCACCACTGTAGCCATCTGCCTAGAATGTGGAGTGACCGCCCACTGTCTAATCACCTACAGAAATGATGCCGAGTCGCTCTAAACCTCCAGTGGGATCATGGCAAGCTCCCAAACCCTCCTCGCACACAGGCACTGGAATAAGGTATGGTCCATGGACTCAACCACTTGGCACAGGGGCACTAGAGGTAAATATCCATACCCCTTTCACTCAAGATGAGTCTCGTTGAGAGCTGACACAAGACAACCTTAGATCTTAGTCTTTAAGTCTATAGATCTTTTTCCTTCTTCTCACGGGATTTAGGCCGAATGGAGTCCAGTTGTTACGAGCCTATATTTAAATGGATGGTCCAATCCATAAATTTTATAGATTTTTCGGTCCATAAATTTACCCACCTTTAACTCGCCAATCCTCAAATGCTGTGTAGTACTCTGGGATCTAAGTTGGTATCTGGAGCTATAATTTGTAGCATACTCTTATCACTAACATACTCTACCTTTAGTTGGTGTTATGCTCTTATTTCTTTTGCCTAAACAAGAGGTGAACTAAGCAATGTGTATTTTTGTTATAGAAGGCATGTACATAGCACCACCCAAGGCTAATTAAATGGTGGCCAACAAAAGAACTCAAAATAATGATCCGTATAACTACCAATCAATTCTTTAATGTACTGCAATCATATAGGACACAAATTGATATTTATAATCATTTTAGAAAGTTGAATCAAAATTTGCCATTGAAATTTATGGCCAGACTTTTCTCTCGAGCAACTTCTTCTGTTTCTTATTCTTTTAATATATTTTTATATTGTTTTAGTTTAGTCATCCAGATTGTGGACTTAATCAAAAGGCATATAGCACGCACAACGGCATATGCTATTGCAAATGTTTCTACTGCCAATGATGTCACAGTCAAAATACCGTAATGATCATCCAATGGATTTGGACTTGCAATCCAAGGGAGAGAAGAAAGAAAAAAATTATATATAAAAAAAAAAAAAAAGGTGTGACCAGGTGAAAGCGATGCGTAGAATACCATTCTAATTTTATTTAAGACATCTAAATTGTACGAATTACTTTATAGACTTTGTATTTCTTCTTGATGGAGACCCTCTAATTTCTATGTAGCCCACCCTAACTTATCAAAATTTCTCTCTCTAACACTGGGCTACATGACCGGAACCAAGGCCATGACCTGCTAAGGTCATGTCCTGGCTATCTTTACCCAATCCAAGAAGAAATTATACCCTACAGCAGATGCATCATATTAGCAGTACACAATAGAAATAATTCAAGGCGAGGTGAGGGAGGCACCGCTAAGGCGGTGCATCTGATATAAGATGTAATTTGTCTAGATTTTTTTGTATGAATACCATTCTAAAAATTCAAATTTGCATGAATACGCTTTTAAAATTTATATTTATTTCTACACCCTCGTGAAACACTGTTTTTGCAGAAATGCCCCTAATATAACGGTTATTCTAACACCATTAATAAAACCATATTTATTTTAATTATAATAAAATAAAATTTTTAAATTATTTTTTTTTCATCGCGATCATTTTATAAATATTTTTTTGGCACATCTGTCCATTAAGAATATTTTAGTCATTTTAATTTGAAACTGTTCATTTTTTAACGGCATTGACATAGATACATATACAAAAATAAGGATTAAAATGGATAGAATGGTAAAACAAGTGTTTTATGAAGATATATATGCAAATATTAATTTTAGGAAGGTATTCATGCAAAATTCAATATTTAAGAGATATTCACGCAAAAAAAATCTAGTTTGCCTAAGATAAGAAGGTGACAATCTGAGATACGAGCTGCATGATGAATAGAGCTAGCACATAGGAATGAAATATTATATCCTACCCTATGTGTACCATGTCAACTCACACATCTTGGTTCTTGTGGCCCTCATCGATCATACACTCAGTAGAAATAAGAAATCTAATTGGCGCGGTGCACCTATGTGTAATTTTTTAAATCCAAAATACGGATGGTGTCATGTTTGATAGGGATGATAGAGACATCAATATCAAGAAGATATATCCGTGTTTGGCGGATCCGGTCAGCGAATCTACTGTTGACCCTAAAACGCGTGATGTTCGGCCTTGCCATGTTGGTCAAAAAGATTACTACAACACATGTTTTTTTTTTTCAATTTTTATTTATTTATTTATTTATTTTGCTTAAGCAAGCAATTCATATCACTCAGATACAAATATCTTTAATAAAATTAAAAACTAAAATATCATGAAGTGTTTTAGATAAAAAAAATTTTTAGTTTCCAGTGTATTTTTAGAATGGCTAGCAGCCGTGGAAGAGTTGGCCACCCAAGGCAAAATTTATATTTTTCAGACTTGGTTGTTCCAGGCTTTTGTAGTTCCGTGGAGGCTCAAACAAGCACCGATGATTGATGTGAACTATAATGTGACGTCGAAACAAATGAGCTCCGTAGACGACGAATGTAAGTAGAATAAAACCTGACACTGCTACTGCGGATAGAAAGAAATATTCGACCAAAGCTATAGCATGAGTGCAAGACCGTATTGTTTTATCAATTGCTTTTATAGCTGCAAAATAATATTTTTCTGTTAAAATATTTTATATATTTATAGCAGTACAAATAATTGTGTTTGAAAAATAGGTAGGCTTATAGCAAAAAATATGTAAGCTAAACATTTTTAATTTTAGACAGGTTTTTTTTTGCTCCAATAACTTTTTTTGCGTCAAAGTACAAACATTGCTGCTAAATCTTTAACTCACCCAACTCAAATCTAATAAAAATAAAATAAAAAACTAACAAAAATAGAGTTTAGGTCTTTTTTTTTTCATTAACCATAAAAAAAGTTATATAATCTTTATTTGTATTAGTGAGGCATATCCCTATATAATCCAGACGTATTTCTTTTTTAGTTAGATCTGAAGGATGCGGGTTCACCCACGAGTGGCACTGTTCATCTGAAAGGTGGTCTGAAACTGCTTACCAATGAGGAGTATGTTGGCCAGGAGAGAGGTTAGGATTCCTCCGTTTTGTGTGGACTGTCCCGATTTGGTGGAGACCGTTTGTCATGTTTTGTTCGAGTGCCCACGGGCAGCTCGAGTTTGGAGGAGGGCATCATTCCCCCTTATGGGATCCGGTTTTGCGATAGGGGACTTTCTGTGACAGGTGAGGTCTGCGGTACAGGCACTGAGCACTGTGGGTTGGGGCATTGCTGCTATTTATTTAGCTTATCATATTTGGTTAGACAGGAAAACGAGAGTTTTTGAGGACAGGAGGGCCCCACTGAGGTCTGTTGTTGAGCGGGCTCTTCATCAGGCAGTGGAGGTCATTGAGTTGTTGGAGTAGAATTCACCGGTGATGGCTAGGAACATCTGGGACCCCCCCCCCCACTCTGCTTCTATAACGCCCAGGTTTGTTCTTGTCTCTTGGGAGCCCCCAGCCCCTGGCCATCTTAAGGTAAATTTTGATGGGAGCTTGCCCGCCAGTGGTGATTGGGCAGGTGTGGCATTTGTGATCAGAGACCATAGCGCCAGGCTAATTGCTGCGGAGGGTTGTCGTTCCGTTGAGGTCTCGGCATTTGGAGCGGAGCTCAGGGTTGTATGGAAAGGGCTATCCTATGCGAGACATGTATTAGAGGCTGACAAGATCATTCTAGAGGGGGATTCATCCATCTTGATTGATCGTCTTCAGGTGGAGAGACGAGAGGAGGTGGAGCATCCGCTTCTGTGCGACATGCAACGGTGCTACGAAAGTACCGAGCCACTCAGGTTAGGCACGTTCTTCGGAAGGCGAACCAAGCTGTTGATTGGGTCGCCTCCTTCGCTACTCCGCATTCCGGAGAGTTTCTGTAGACCCAACAGTCCTTAGTTTCTATTGCTTTTTATAGTCTTCTTAATAGTGATGCAACTGGCTGTGCTCAAATGAAAGCAATTCCAGCAGCCAACCCACCAAAAAAAAAAAAAGAAAGAAAAAGAGTTGTAGCTTTTTTGAAATAGATATGAGTAATAAAAAATTATTAAAAAGCTAAAATCTCGCACGAAGTAGATCTCAAAAGTAAAATAATATTTACCTCTAATTTTTTTAGATATATATATATATAGTGATAAAAATAATTGTTTGTAAAAAATATGGTAGCTAAAATATTGTTTCTTTTTACCATGATAGTTTTTCTGCCTCAAAGTACAAATATTATTGCTAGACTTTTTGCAACAATGTCTATAAAGAGTTTTGTAGGGCTTTTGTTTGGGAACTAGAGGATCTTATGTGGACTAGGTGTAGAGGCCAGTTGAGAGGCTAAACTAGATGAGAGTTTAGGATAAGTTAATTCAATGGTTGAGATTAATTTTGAAGTGGCGAGCCAATATCTCACTTGGCTTTGTCATCGCCTAAAGAATGAGCCACTGGACTTTTTTCAGTTTGATGGCACCTTGGCCATCACAAGAAGCTATTTAGGGAGTATTTTTTGATTAATGGGTTCCTTATACACAAGCTTTCAAGGTTTAGTCCTCATATTTTTAAGTATTTAATTAATATCTTTCAAAAGTATTGCACTAGATTTTTGAAATTTTAAATTTGAATGTAATAAATGCAGTAATTTGAAAAGTATACGATGGCAACAATATTAAATAATTGTGCAATACATAACGAGAGCAATTATTCTAAAAGGAGCAACGATTAACTGTTGAAATGTTTACTTTAATATATAGGTTTTAAAAATTTGAATCTAGTAATTAAAAACAATAAAGTGTGTTTGTAGGTTTTTCAAATTTTGAATTTAAATTTGAAAACTAAAAAGATTTTTGAATTTGTTTGAAACATTGAAGAAAATATTTTTTACTTTTACACAATTTTTAAGTAGCTGCAAAATTGTTTTTTGTTTGAAAATTATTTTAGAATATTTTACTATTTTCATAGTAGTAGAAATCAATTTTTATTTTTCAATATGATTAAATACCTTTTACATAATTTTGTCGTGCCATATTTTTAATATAAAATTGAAATTAAAGCTTTCCACGTATGTTTCAAAGTGGCAAGTAATCGGATTTTGTGTTGAAATTTAAATTAGTTTTCTACACAAAATTTAGAGTAGCGAGTTATTTTTCTTGATTTAAATAGCTGATTTTGCAAAAGATTTAAATCTTCTAAGAAGACAATATTTATCAAAATTACACAATATAATCAAGATTGCACTATGTTGTTCAAGTATATAAATATTAGCAATTTCTAAGCTAACAAAGAAATTTGTTCTTAGATTGTTGTCGACTAATTCATATAAATTGCTAATAATTGTATAAAACAAGATTTATAAATAACTTCAAAATTTAATAACTAGATAGATTGCAAAAAAAAATAATTTGAAAGGAATGCATGCCTGGAAGAAGACTTGTGAAGAAACAACCCTAAGAACAAATTTCACCCTCTTGTGCTGATCTATAGTGAAATCGTCTCTAAAGTAGAACAAATCTGACTCGGCTTGAATCCTCCTATTGCGTGGAGGTCTGATCCAATAGACTCCTTCAGTTGTCTATGAAAAAGAGCAATAGAGATCAGGCCTCCAGGTTAGTTGCTGCCGGAGGACGCTATTCTTACAAGATTTCAGTGTTGGGGGTGGAGCTCCAGGCAGCATAGCAAGGCATTTCCTACGCAAGGCAGATACTTTGGGTCATGCACATCACCCTTGAGGGGGACTCAGCAGCGGTGGTGGAGTGGATTCTACAGGAAGGCCGAGGAGAAGCGAAGCATCCACTTCTTCACGACTTTTGATGGTTGGTGAGGGAGTGTAACACATTTCAGATCGTGCACGTTTATACCGAAAGGCGAACAAGGCGCTGACTGGGTTGCTTCCTACGCCGCACATCACTCTGGGATGGTTCTCTGGACTAAGGAGTCGGTTGTTCCTTCACCATTGAGCAGTCTCCTTTCTCTTAACAGCTCTGGCTATGCTCACGCGAGGTTAGTGTGAGTTGCTGATGTACTTAAAAAAAAAAAAGCAATAGAGGCTTAAGAAAATTAAAAGGGAGGAAGAAATTAAGTGGCAAAAAGAGCAAGAGAATTTATTCACGTGCATGAAATTGCTAGCCAAGCAAGGGGGAGTGTGTGTGGTCATCAACACATCATCTATAAAGCTTAGCTAGACCAAGAACAACTAGACTTCAATAAATGCTTATGTATTTATATTTAAATATCTAATATGGGACCATTAAATATGTGTTTTGAAAATTTGAAACTTTTCCAAAAAAGGAAACATTTAAAATTTTAAACCTTTTTTAAAAGGAAATTAAAATTTTTCAACAAAATTTGACCCTACTTTTATTTGTTTATTTTCTTTTAAATTTTCAATAATTTTTTCTCTACTTTTATTTGTTTATTTTCTTTTACTTTTCTCTTTTCTAGTACATCTAGCAAGTAAGCATCTTTTATTTGCAAAATCTACTCATCCTTATCATTGTAAATAAATATTTCAAGCACATTACTTGATACTCTCAGAAGACTCTGGCATGCATGAAGCTGGAAATAAAGGTAGCAATTTATGACTCGACCTATCAACCCACTAGTAAATGACCCAGTTTAAGCAAGTTCGGATTTGACATAAATAGATTTGGCTCATAAATGGGTTAACCTATCTAGACCCATATATTAAACGGGTCAAGCTCAGGTTTAAACCTTTGACCCATTTAATATGCTTAAGATCTAGTTAGTTTGTTTAAAAGCTACTTAACCTATTTCTTTTTTATTTAATTGGACTTACTTAACCTGTTAACTCATTTAAATCTATTTAATATGTTAAAAATCTCCTAACTTGTTTTGCTTAATAAATGTGTTATGTGGGTCAGATCAAGTTACTTGTTTTTTAAATAGTGTAGGTTCATATTTGAATTTTTGACCTATTTAATAAACAAATCATATTCAGGTTGGCAAATTTTTGATCTGGCCCATTTTCAATCAGACCTGATTCGATTGCCACTGCTAGCTTGAAACATGAAAAAATGGGTCAAGTTGGGCTCCACTAAAGGTATGTGGTCCTATGTGATCCCATGAGAAGAAATGAAAAGTTTTATATAGAAAGTGAGTCTCTAAGGAGATGCAAGGCACCAACCAAACTCATTCTCCATCCGACGTGGCACAAAGAGACTAGCATAGTCTGCATGGTCTAATGAGGATCAAGCACCATGTAAGATAGTCGACAGCTTTGGTACCTTCTAAGGGTTGCATTAACTTTTCCCGATTCCCATTATCATTAAGCGAGAGACACGGATGCCCTAACCAATTCTGTTTTTCTGGGTAGCACCTATCAGGTCATCAATCTTTTTCCTAGTTACTAACTCCCTAGGTCTAGTTGGGTCTGTTTGGAGATAAAACTGAAGTTGAACCAATTTAAACCAATTTCTTAAAACTGAATCTGAAACCGAACTGACCATCAACAAAAATCGATTGAAACCGACTTGAGAAATTCGGATCGATTTGGTTCAATTTATCAGTTTGATGTTTAATGAGTTGGGCTAAATGGGATAGACTAAATCAAAATATAGAATCTCCATATTATATAAGCTTGATGTTCAATGGGCTAATGTATAAAAATAGAAGGAAAAAATTAAGAGAAAGTATAAAATTTCATTTAATATATAAGAGAAAATATAAGGTAAAAAATTAAAAAATTGAAATATATGTACACACAGCTTTTCTAAGGTCTGCAATGACGGAATCAACATTCGTGTTGGTAGGCTGGTGGTATAGTATGATGCTGTGCCATGTCGTTTTCGACATGAACTGACAAGGGAGGGGAAGAGAAAGGAGAGAGAGAAAAAATGAGAGATCTGCAATGACGGAATCAACATTCGTGTCGGTAGGCTGGTGGTATAGTATGATGCTGTGCCATGTCGTTTTCAACATGAACTGACAAGGGAGGGGAAGAGAAAGGAGAGAGAGAAAAAGTGAGAGAGAGGGAGAGGAGGGAAGGAGGGAGAGGAAGTGGGAGGAAGGGAGGGAGAGAGGGAGCCTCCCCCTCCCTTCGCCTCTCTCACTCATCGTCGCCCTCTCACCTTTCGCTCCTTTCCTCCCTCACCCCCTCTCCCTCCCTCCACCTCTCTCTCTTTTTTCCTTCTCCCTCTCCCTCTCCATCGCCGATTTCTCAATCTGAGGGCTGGAATCATCTTGGTTAACTTTCGATATGGCTCAGTATGTCTCATTTCGGATGGTTCGAAACAGTATCGTTGACCTTGTTACACACACATATTGGTTGGATTCGGTCAGATTGGTTTGAATATATATTTATATATATTCATATGGGTGGGGCAGGTTGGGTCGATTTGAATCAATTTTCTGAAAACTCAAACATAAATCAAAACGAATTTTTTCGGTTCAAGCCTTTCTCAAATCGATGCCAAATCAAATTAAAAAAATCTGATATAAACCAAATTGAAAAAACTAGCTCGGGTCAAGTTCACGGTTTGGGCAATTTTTTTGCACACTTTTACCCAAGTGATTGGAGTTCGCAATGGTCAGAACGGATGCAACGTGGTCCGGTTTGATGGACTTTGGTTCGAATCAACTCACACCAGGTGTATCCGCTGGATTGGACCTGATTCAAAAAGGGTAACTTTAGAAATAGAAGGGAAAGCAGAATAAAGCAGTGCATAGCCAAAGGAGGCTTGTTTGTTACCAAAAAGAAGTTTCTCTGGTCCCACCTGCTTTTCCTCTCTTTTTTCTGAATTAATGCTTTAATGTAGTTGAATGTGCTTGTATTTACTTTTTTTAATCATGTAGCCAGGAAAAACAGCTCTGTTCCACTTTGAATTTTAATTGGTTATTTTTTCTTAAGTTATTCTTTTTGCTCATTTTCATTTCCATGGTGGTTGAGACAACTTAATTTGCTGAGCAATTCTTCTTTGTTCATCTTCAGGTCCCATCATTGTTGACTGTAGCTGCCTTTCCTTTTTCTTGAAATCTTATTTGTTGGGTGTGATCTAATTTGCTGAACCATGTAGTTATTCTGTCTTCATTTTCTGCAAGATTTCTTTTCTGCATTTAACCATATCGAAGATATCTTCCACAATTCTTTCAGAAGCAGTAGCTTGTTAGGCATGTATGGTACTACTTACAAGGCAAAATGGTTTTTGCTCTAATCATTTTTAAGCTAAGCAACTCCTCTCTTCATTTTTGTTTTTATGAGAAATCATGAGGAACTCCTTATTTTTAAGGGTCATCCTTTTGGCCTACTAAAATGAATTGACCTTTTAAGTTTGTTTCTGTTTCATCTTGTTAGAGTTATTTCTTGTTGTTAAAATCACCACTTATCCTAAGAGCTTAAGCTGATAGGATGAGGTAGATTGACCTCTACTATGATACTATGTTAAAATCACTACTTTTCCCCAAAACTTAAGTTGATAGGATGAGGTAAATTTATTTATACTTATTTCTGGTCCTATTTCTACCAACAACTTCCATGTTAAACCTCGGAGAGATCCTAGATGGCAAAAGTGCCGGCGCTGATTTTTTTTTTTGATATTTGGTTCTATTACATACTGTAGAATTTAGAGTTCTTCCCTTATTTCTTAAGCACTTGATGTGCATTCAGGTCGACCACAGCTCACCAGAAGGACCAATCAATCAGAATTCGCCACGACACCAGTGTGTGGCTGGTCAGGAGCTGTCACCCGGTAGGCCCCATGTCGTGCGAACAGGATCGTATCTCGAGAGCTTCCCACTATTGGCTGTATCCTAGCCGGAGGCTTGGTGGTCACTGAAATCCTGCTGATGTGACAAGTAGGACACAGGGGCGGCTCAATATATTTGGAGGCCTAAGGCGAATTCATTAAAAGAGGCCTTTTTTAAAAAAAATAATAATTTTTTTAATAAATGCAAAATATTTTAAAAATTCATTTAAAAATAATAGCTATTAGATGTTCCGAAATTAGTGCTTACAAGTAGTGAAAAGCTATGAGAATAGGGCCCATTTATGCTCAGCTATTAGTGTTTAGAAATCTAAACCTTTCAGCACCCTTTAACAACCTAGCTATGTGCATTCATCTACACCACAAATGCTTTCCTATGTATGTAAAGAGGCCCTACCCCCAAAGAATTTACAACATACCTGATCACATTAGAAGATAGCCCAAGCCAAGGCCTTGTTGAAGAGGACATTTTCTTTTATCATGCTCACCACAGACCTCACCCCCTGGCCCCTCGAAAAGCTAATCAATCACAAAAAAAAAAAAAGAGGTTGAGCTCATTAAACCACACAATATCACTCCCAATTCTCAGGAAAACCCACCCCTCTACTTTAATGGCCAGATGCAGCCCAAACCCCCCACCACGGCACCACACCACCATACTAAACCCCTCAGCCTCCATCCTGAGTCCCTGACCCAATTCCTCCCTGGCTGGCTCCCTCCATCCCTCTCCAGAAGACACCCCACAGTCCCCACCCCCTCCTCCCTCTGTCCCTCACCAGTCACCACCTCACCCCCATGCTCACCCGCCCCAAAACCCCCCTCCCTCAAGTCCTCAACTTCGAGTGGTGCATCGCTCTCCTCCAGACATGCAAATCCCTCCTCACAAAAAAAAAAATAGAACAAGATTAGAGATCAAAAAAGAAAAAAAAGGGAGGTTGACGAGATCGAGAGGGATGAAGCCAGGAGGGACTAGGGAGCCCGGGTTCTTGCCTTCTTGTAGCCGGAGCCGGGCTGCCGGAGGACGGTGGACGTGGACCGTGGTCTGTGAACCGCTGGCGCTGACAAGATCGAGAGGGATCAATGGAGCCCAGAGGCCGCGGAGGCCGGAGGCTGGAGTGGCGGAGGCCGGAAGTTGGAGGAGCCGAGCTGCCGAGGAGAGCTGGTCGCTGGAGTCTGGAGAGGAGAGGAGGTCCGGACAAGACTCCGGAGCAGGGGCGGCCCAAAAACTGAAGCTTTGAGAAATGGGAAGCCTCAAGGGGGGAGGTTCAGCAAAGAAAAGGTTCAGGAACGAAAAAAAAAAAGCTCTGGGAGAGAAGGGGGGAAGCACTGACACTGTAGCCCGTTGTTTGTCAATTCTGCCCGCAATACCTATAGCCCGTAGCCTGCTGCTTGCTGCCGCCGGAAAGCACTGACACTGTAGCGGTGCCTCCTATCCTAGGCAAAAAAAAAAAATCGGGGCCTTCCTCAGGCCGGGGGCCTTAGGCGACCGCCTCAGTCGCCTAAGGCTCGAGCCGGCCTTGGTAAGACATCATTCTCATGCGACATGCTTGTGCCTGATTTCTGGGCCATGCTGAGATGGGTCATTCCTAGCCAACCCATTGGCCTAATTCTTCGATGGTAGGTAAGCATCTCTACCCATACAAGCATCAAAAGAGGGGAAACTCGAGGAGATAATTACTTAGATGCCCTAATAGACTACAAAAAAATCTTCTTTTATTTCTTGATCAACATTCAAACTTAGGCATCCGAGTTAGAGCTGATCACGGGCCCGCCCAGCCCAGCCTGAAATTTTTCGGGCTTGGGCATTACAAAAAAGGCCCATGGGTCGGGCCTGGGCAGAAAAAGTTGGGAACTTTTAAAAATGATCCGGCACGGCCCGACTCACAAGTCATGTATTGAACCCAATTAACTATTGGAGAAACAAAATAAAAATAGAAAAATACATCTAATTTTAGAGAGCCCATTAAACTGTTGGGTCATTCTGGCCCACTTCTAGATTCAAAAAAAAAAAAAAATCGGACCTGTCAGGTCGGGCCTAGGACCAGATTTATAAAGTTCGGTCAGGCCTGGACAAAAATTTAAGTCCGACAGTTGGGCCAGATCGGGCCAGGTCGGGCCTGGGTATAGCCATCGAGCCTAATTTTTGCTGTAGAGCCCCCGCTCTAATCCGGCACGGGATATACTTGGATTTTTTTTTTTCAAAATCGGAGCACGGCGACCCAGGAGTTCTCCAGCGTCACCGCGTTTGTCGTGCCTACGGTGGGCTGGTTGTCAGCGGCAACGGCACTAATAGTTCTTCTTCTTCTACATATCCCCCCACCCACCTCGCTCTATCCTCTGCATTGCTTAACCGAAATACTTTCTCCTCCTCCTCTTCTTTTTCTTCTTCTTCTACTACCATCAATGTGATTGCTTTTGATGACCGAAGTGAAATGAGTTTTGTTTATTACTCCCCCTCCCCCTTTTTTTGATTAGTGGAGCATAAATCTTATTTATTGTCCTCTACCATGGCGATATGGACTCTGTTTGAAATGCTATGGGCTTCCATTTTGACCTTCGAGTCTTCCTTGGTTTTTCTATTGTAGGTAAAGTTCTTACTGGTTGATGGCCCATGCTGACCACTCTTTTGTGATGCATAATATTTCTTCATTTTATCATCTTTTTTTGTAGTTATATTGGAATATATTATTTGAGTTTTTTTTATTTATAACAATTTATAACCTCACCCAAAAAGACCAAAGAAAAGTTATTATTTGCCCCATGTCAATTTCTAAGATCTCTTTCGTGCATAATCCAACACATAATAAATATAGGATTAAACATACTTCCGTAGATAATGGTAGATCCACGATTAATTCCAAATAGATCAATGCTGCAGTGTCCTCGAATCAGCATGATTCATGGATCGAAAGGTATTATTTGAATTACATGAAGCTGAGCCATCGGAGAAACCTGGTATTTAGCCCAAATAAACGACGGAAAAGTTAGCCATGTGGAGCCAAACACGTTTCTCATTGCATTTCCACTTAAGATCATTGAATCTTCTTGATTATTTCACCAAGAATAAGCATTTCTCCCTAAAATCTCACCATTCTAGGTAGGTAGCTTTAATGCTAGACATCCGTTTTTAGAATTTTTAGCATCTCTATTTGTAGCACGCCATCCTGGTTATGATCATCACCATACAGACTTGGGTAATTTATCTTGCTTGAACTGTACTGGTCCCGCGGCCGCCGCCATCGCTGCCTCTCGTTGGGCCGGCGGCAAGCGGGTGGCGGTGGTGGAGACCGGCACCTCACAAAACGTCCTCTGCCTCCAAATCTTCTTCTACTGCATGCCGATCCCCGAAAGGTGGCGCCTTTGGACCTCCGCAGTCCCATTCCACATTTGATCTAAATGTCTGTTGCAGCTGCCATGATGGATTGGTTGTGGAGGATTTTAACGTAATGCATCGCTTTTTATCACGATGGCGCTCGGTTGAATCGATTTGACCTAGTTTGATTCGAAGAAATTTCTTAGGTGAGTCCATATCAACTTTGATTTCTCGAGCAGATCTTATCACAAATAAAATAATCTGGCATCCAAACAGGCCCTTAAGGTTCTCAAGGATGATAGTATAATCACTTTGGATTACATGAAGTTTATCGAAAACCTTGCAAATCCTTTAACTGAAGGATTCGCAAGAAGGCTGACCCACATATTGTCAGTGGGGCCAAGATTAAAGCCATATTTAATCACTAACAGCGGCAATAAAACCTGATTGTTCCAAGATCATAAGAAATAGGTTCCATAAAAAAAATAAGCTCTCAGACTGATTTGCAGGGGCATTGAATTGAAGTTATCTCCTTGTGCCCATCACTTTTATATATTTATTTATTCTTCTTGGCAGATGGCCCATCCTTATAATTTTCACACTTAACTTCGACATCTAGAATAAGAACTTAAATCTAGAAAAAAATTTGAGTCCTACAGTGCAAAGGCAAGATGTGTGCTGTTGAACATACTTAGGGAGCTCATTGTGAGGATCCGTGTGACCATGTATTTAGTCTTACATCGGTTATGCATTGGGCATATTTTAGGTACTTTTATAAGGCCAAGGAACCCAAATGATATTTTCCAAAAGCTAGCCTTTTTGAGTGAGGTACTGGGTTGTGATAGATGGTATTAAAGTAGACCCAACCTATAACCTATATAGGCTAAAGGATACTACAATATGGATCCATTGGAGTTGACCACAAGTTGATAATTGTGTTGTGATTGGATTTGATTGGATATGAATTCTTAGCTTGGTGAGGATGCTAGGGCTTAAACAAAGGAATTATGTGAGGATCTGTGCAAGTTTGCGTTTAGAGTCCTACATTGGCTATGCATTGAATAGATCTTGGGTACTTGTAGAGGGCTAAAGAACCCAAAATAAACATTTTGATTAGCCTTTTTAGGTGAGGTCTCTAGTTGTGACACCTTTAATAGTCTGGCTATTAGGTTCCAGCCTACGAGGATCAGAACGCATTTACTAGAAAGCTCATGCAAACCAAGATACCGATGCATAACTGTTAAAGCAAAAAATCTATGCTGATTTGGACCTAATAGAACTGTACCAGGAACTTGATAAAACTTGCATACTAGATGTTCCATGTTCAAGTAAAAGAAGTCACTTAGGATGTGTGGGTGGAAAATTGTCAATGCTTGATGCAAGTTCACTCCAAAATACATCATTGAAAGCACGACACATACCTTTTAGCAATTTTAAAACACAGAGATATTTAAAACTTGTTTTATTTATTTTTACAATCAAAGAAAAGGCTTTTCTTCTATTCTTTAAACAAGTTGTAGTTGTTTTAAAATTTCTCTTATTTTATGATTTGGTATTTTTTGATGTGGTCTCATTTTCTTGCTAGGTTTCTTCCCTTGCACCAAGTTACATACCTACCTCTGTACCTATGGGTGCATGGGTGTTGGGGCGTTAGGATGGTGTCACTTTATTTCCCACATCTTTGTTGTTGAGCACATTATGATAAAGGTATCCTCTAAGAACTTTTTATAGAAAGATAAAGGAACCTTGATTTTCTTCTTTCTTCTCCTCCTATGAGCTATTATTTCCTTTCTTCGGGAATGGTTGCTGCATGCAATCTTGATGTCTTCCTCAAGTATGTGCACTGGCGAAGGGAGAAAAGATCATTGTATCTTTAGGAAGAGTGCCAACAGTTCGTGCACCTTTGAGGGTGTATATTGCCTAATGACAGCATGTTGTGATGTAAAAGGATCCAACAAGTTTCTTAACCATCTCCTTCTCTCTCTCTCTCACACACACACACACAGTTCGTGCACCTTTGAGGGTGTATATTCCCCTTTTCCTTCTCATTTTGATATCATTCTTAACCTAACACTATAGAATATCTGACTAATATATTAAAGTTTGCTGAGGTAGAGTCAAACAACTCTATCTATTTGTTGATTTACTAAATGTCATTTTAGTGAAGAGATAATACTTCTAGATCAGAATACTTATGTGAGGACCGCGTGGACATGTTTTTAGTCCCACATCGGCTATGCGTTGAGTAGATCTTGGGCCAAGGGACCCAAATAATACCTTTTGATTAGCCTTTTTGTAGGAGATCCTGAATTGTTATTAATGGTACCAGAGCAGATCCAGCCATGGCCCATGTGTATGTAAAGGACACTGCAGCATGGGCCCATCTGAATTTCCATGGGTCAATTGTGGTGTTTATAACTGAATTTGTGGTACCTGTGATTGGATTTGAATGAATTTGGATCCCTAGCTTGGTGAAAATATTAAGGCTTAAACAAAGAGAGTATGTGAGGACCCATGCAGTGTGTGTTTAGTCTCACACCGGCTATGCACTAGGTAGATTTTGGGCCGAGAAACCCAAATTCCACCTTTTCCTTAGCTTTTTTGAGCGAGTTTCTAGGTTATTACAACTTGTTTTTGCTGAATTTGCTGAATGTAAGATTTAAACAAAAATAACTATTATGAAAGCATAAAAGTTGTTGTGGACATAGTGCCAAAAGGTTGTCAATAGACACCCTCAAGTACATGAGCATTCCTCCTGTAGTTAGGTGCATCTATCAGATGTTATTCTATGGGTAGCTTATATGTGCGACTTTTGTTGGTTCAAACTATGTGAGAGGACTTTTCAAATGCTGGATTGTGTACTTTTTTTTGGGAGAAGGCACTTGGGCTTGATAGATCACATTCTATTCTATCAAGGCACCTGGCTATATTTTGATTTATTAAATGTCATTTTAGTGAAAAGCTAGTACTGCTAGAGCAGAGTAGTGATTTACTGAATATAACATTTAAATAAAAATAACTATTATGAGAGCATAAAATATGTTGAGGACATAGTGCCAAAAGGTTGTCAATGGAGACCCTCAAGTACATGGCATTCCTCTTCTAGTTAGGTGCTTCTATCAGCTTCTATGGGTTGCTTACATGTGTGGGTTTTTCTGGTTCTAACTATATGGGAAGACTTTTGTAAAGGTTGGACTGTGTACGTTTAGGGAAAAAGGCACCTGGGCTTGATTGATATCACATTCTCTTCTATCAAGTGTATTACTGTATGAGGAATTTAGGATATAATTAGAAGGACCCTGTGGAGAGCTATACGTAGGTCAGTGAAGGAGGGGATCAATTTAAGTACCAATATGGTATTTACTGTTCCTACGTTGGGAAGGTCCATGTATTCAACAGTAAATGCATTTGCAACATCATGCTTTTGCTGCATCAGCTTATTGAAAGATCTGGGAATAATCAGAAAGTATTCTGGATGGTAGAATGGAGAACTGAAACATGCATATGTTTATTTTGAGGGAAGTTTTTGTAACGTCATTTCTTAGGGGTTTTGCTTCATCTAGATATACCATTGCCGCATACAAAACCCGGTTTCATATGTTAGGTTGATGAAGATTATAACTTTGCTACTTAGATTTTGGAGATGTTGCAAAAATGCTGTATTGCTATAGCTTGTCTCTCGTTAGACCTCATTCTTTGATTGATTACAGTCCTTAACTTTATCAGAGCAATGGTGATGGAGCAAGACAAGCATGCGATGCAGATGCTGAAACTCTCATACTTAAAGGCTGATCTTGATTATGAAGAATCTTTTTTGAGAAAGACAATGAGAAAGTTTTCTTGCATTCTCTAATAAGACAAGGATTCAAGTAAATTGGAATTCTAAACTCCAAATTTGTCCTTACCTTAAGCGAGAAGTTTAGGAGAGGAAATCGGTATTTATATATTATATATAAATGTACACATGCATGTATTTTTTTTAACGCTTGAGTAAAAATGTTCCAATCAATAAAATTTTGTGTAAGCTACAATGAAGAATGTGATCTCTTCACATTAGTAAAATAGCACAAATGCATGGGAACTAGTTCTAGATATTATCCTGTCATTTAATCTGCTATTGCTTCCCTAATACCCTGTTAAACTCTTCCAAAAGTCGTTCAATGGTTCTCCTTGATGTCAACTTGTTATCAATCTCAAATGCTCTTAACTCGTCTTTCAGCTCTGCAAAAAGTAGAAAAGAAATCTTTACATTGGACCATGAAAATAAGCAATCCTAAAACACCTCCAATATATTATCTCATATATGTTTCACGGTACCATACCGATTCGGTACCGGTATCTAGTATGGAAGGCGTACCGATACTTGGTATACCGAAAAGATCCCGTACCATACCGTACTGATATAGTGCTAGTGTGGCACCGGCACGGGGTCCAGTGTCTAGACAGTGAACTTTGATCTCATATATCTTGTGATTCCTACGATTTCATATGCATAAGCATCTAGTCCATATAGACAATGTTCACAATGTTTGAATTGTCTTCCTTATTTTCTTCTTTCATTTGCATATACTATAACTACTTGAGAGAAAAATGAATTTTTATTTTCTATTGCTATATCTAAGAGAAGCATTCTTAGAGGGTAAGCCTTGGCATAATCATAATGTTGCACCACTATGACCTGGAGGTCACAGATTCGAAACACAGAAATAATTTGCTTGTGTGTGGAGGTAAGGTTGCATACATTTGACCCTTTCAAGACTCCGCAATGGCAGGAGCCTTGTGCACCAAGCTGCCTTTTTTTTTATTTGATAGAAGCATTTTTGACTTAATCCTAATATACTGAAATTTACACAAGGCTAGGACAAACATAACTGACCTAGTTGATCCAGAGATTTAAGTGGCAAATGTGTGCCGTTCGTATCACAAAAGTGGAGAAAATTTCTCATAAGCTCTGCAGTATTGGTAGAGACCAAGATCTCTCTCTACAATAAAATAATCAGTTAGTCACCAAAAGAAAAGCTTATCAAACAGAATAATGAAACATTCTGAGAATACCAGATAATACCTTAAAATTTTTCTGGTTATCATAATACCCTGCAACAACCATGAGCAGCCGAAGTCTTTCTAATTCTGAAAGTTTAATGAGAGACCATAAACCAAAGAAGTTTAAAACATGTTGTGATGAAATTATGTCTTTACAAAGTTCCTTTTTGGGAATTCTTTGTTATGTGGAGCATGCAAGAAGTGTAAGTGTTATTAAATGTACTTAGTAACATTTAATGAAGTAGAGAACAATGTGATGTTGAAAGTCATTCTATCTTTTGAAAGATAATTTGACTCACATTTACTTTAGTTGAATATTTTTAAGAAGAAATAATGATGCGACAAACTAATTGTTGAGGCAGTACTTGGTAGAGAACAATTTAGAATAACTAGCTTTTAAAATTTAGAGGCAACATGTTTTACAATCAAATATGAATCATGCCAGGTGACATCAATTCACCACTCCAAAGGATTGAGATTCACAATTATTGCAACTGTCAACTTATATGCAAAGAACACTCTTACAATTACAGTACAAAAGTTTATGCTGAATAGTAACTTTTATGGCTACCTGAAAACGAGAATTTGTTTACCTCGAAATTGAATCACCTCCTGAGAAGCCAAATCTTCATGAGCAAGAAGTTGTTCAACTGAGATTCCAATAGAACTCATCCCGACATGGGATACTGTTAATCGAGAACCAGTGCTATTAGGCTTTCCTGGTTGCAGATGTTATAGAAAATGACCATTTCAATTAGGACGACATTTGGAAGAGTTATAGATCATATTAATCTCAAAGCAACTAAAATAACATCAATATCTGATATAAGATTTGATATTGCAAAAAGCAGAGGATTCCTGATGAACAGGCATTGACTTATAAAATGTAGTTCATTAAAAATTTAGTTATAGAATATTCAGAGATTATTTTCATATTAGTTGATGGAAGTTGAAAAGTGTGTCAATGAAGATTGTACCTCTAACTCTGGTCCACTTCTTGAAATCCCTACGTAGTATGTCCCTCACCTTAAGATCGGATATATCAAACATTTTGTATTTCACTGCAAAAAGTTGATTTTCTTTAACTTGCATATGTAATAAATGAGGAGTAAACTTAAGGATAGGCAAGAAGCCTTTTAAAGAAATACAAGTTTCTAGATTTTTCTATATAACACAATTTAAGAATTATTACACTTTGAGTTTGGTATAAAAATCATTTTTCTTTTTTAAGTTACAGTGTGTTTCTTTGATGATTAATAGCTTCTATTTTCTTCTTATAAGAAACATCATTAAAATTGGAATCTGAGTTATAAAATGATTTAAAATTTTATTGGACAAAAGCTAACCAATTTGTTATTGCAATTATACAGATGCTAGTATAAAAATTAAATGCAAGAGCTTACAAAGTTGGTAAAGTCCATTGCATCCAAATCGGCCAGCTCCTTTAATCAACAATGTTGCCATATATTTATCTTTGGACGTGCAATTAGCACTTGTGAGGTTTGCGGTATCCATGAGGATGCCTGAGAGCTGCACCCATTTAGGATATACAACAGTCAATGAGATAATAAAATAAGATCAAATGAGCTTCTTGACAGAATAAATTTGTATGAGGTATGGTTCTCATATGTTGAGTTTTTTAGAGGCAAGTATATATTAGCATTGACTTTTAAGTTCTCTTCTGGGAAGAGTGATTACATGGAAGTGTTAAATGTCATTATATCAGTTTAATTAACCAGAGTTTATTCTGTGAGCTTGAATTTCACAGAATCTGTGATGGGTTCTATTCGAAGTTGCACAGGTATGATTTAGTGAACAGAAAAAAATAAAGAATATATAAACAATACAACCCAAAATATGGGATTTCTGTCAGAAATGGATGGCCAAGACAACTAATATTTACCAGAAGTCTGCTAAATCCCTGCCCAGCTAGAATTTCAGGTGATGTATCTGCAAACTTTTCAGCAACAAGTGTACAACATGAGCAATCCTGTTTCAGCAAGGTGCATACACTGTTTTAGATCACTAGTGATGCATGGACATGGATATGAGAATCAGAATTAAATGTGTATCCTAGTTTCTGACACAGCAAGAGAGGAAAAAGGGAGATATGAGATACATAGGATCCAATATAATTTTAATTATATTATATTTTTTGCCTATATATTATTTTTTAAATATTTAAAAAAAATTAAAAGGTATTTTTTTGTTAATGTTTTTCAGTATATATGTTCTTATTCAAACTTCCCAATTAACTTAAGGATATAAAATAAAAAAGATATCTTGTGCAGTTATTTAGATACCTACATCCTTGAAGAATCTCTTAAAAAGAATAAGTATTCTCTCCTAACCTAAAAATGGAGGGTCGAACTCATTGTTCGAAGAGTTTAACTCTCAGCCAATCTAGAAGTGGGAACTAAAAAACTTCAAAAATATCCAAGTGACAGATACGTATCTGACTTGGGTTCGTTTCTGATACAAATTTTTGGAGCTGGACACGAGTGTCTAGGTAACATGCGAGCTCACCCAGAGACTAGAACAAGGATGAGGGTAACATGGAAAATCTGTTGAAAGTGTTATGAGCTTTTCATATGTTGTTATAAGCAAAACAGTATTCGGCTGACCGACCATCTGTCAAGGAGGTCAGTACAGCCACTTTCAGATTTGAAACATAAATGGTTAATTGTGAATTATATTAGAGTCTAATTGTGTAAACAAGTCAAAATGTGGACAAATAAATAGAAACCTTTTGTGAGGTTCAGATTTTCTTTCCGTGATCATTCTTTCATGTGGTCTTAGTACTTAATGGGTCTGCTAATAATACCTCAGAACTTGCCTTCACTACCATATGCTAACTAGTTATTGTTATTGGTATTGTTATTTTTTTATCATTTTTCTTATTTATTTGTTGTTCTAATATATACTCTCATTCTTATTGTTGTCATTGCTACTACTAGTACTGCTGCTGCTGTTATCATTGTTGTTGTTGTGACATGAATCATATATAGTGAAACTAGGCAACAAAGGATCATTTCGAGGGTGTATTTGTTCATGTTCAACTGCTTAGCAAACTGGTATTGTTTTTCAAATGACAATTTTCAACTTTTGAGGGAATTTATTCACTGAATCTGTTCCCTGTGATTTCTCTAATATCTTCTTTTATGTGACTATGAAACTGACAAAGTCACAATCTCTCTTGCTTATCAGAATCTTTAGCAGAAGGATCATTTGGAAACTTATCTTGAATCCTCAATGAACGTTCTATAGTGTTGCAAGTGAAGTAGAACGTCCATCTCAGTCCACCACCAAACTGATATGGAGCAGGAAAAATAACAAATTTATAGCAGACTCCTATGTTACAAAAGAAGTGGTACCTGCCCCATGGTAACATCTTTGACCCAAGGATATTGAGAATCAACCTAGAAACCAAGCCATCAGATAATTGACAAATTAGTGACTATCCACGTCTACATCTAATTACTACTACTATTTACGTACTTGTTTGCAGTTAAAGATCTCAACCAATGCTTCTTTCAGTCCCTGTCCAAAAAAAATAACTCATTCAGAAAAGCGCAAATATTTGAGTATGCAAATATCAATTCTTTGAATTTGTCATCACCTCTTGCTTTGCTGGGAGCTTGTTGCCATTTAGTAGTACAAGCTTTAGACTTCCGAATAGATCATAATAGGAAAGGTTGATCTGCCATACAATTTCCAGTTAATATCAGTTCTCATATATTTTATGTCATATCACTTCATAATTGTAAATTGATTTCCTAAGAATAAAGTCAATCATCTTCTTGTTTAGAGACAAGGGAGGGCCTAGGCACAATGGTAAAGTTGCTCCATTATGACCTTGGTGTCATAGCTTCGAAATGCAAAAGGAGCCTCTCTGCACGTGGGGGTAAGGCTGCGTGATTCTGCAGTGATGGGAGTCTCGTGCGCTAAGATGCCTCTCTTTATTTTCTTGTTTAAAGAGACAACCAATTTAGACTAATAAAAGTCAAGGTTTTCATCAAGGATGAGGAGAATTAAGGCTTAGGGTTCAGATTGGGCACCAATGGTCAATGGAAGGCGACAAGATAATCGAACAAACTAGGTATAGGTTAGAAACTAATAAGTCAGACCTGAAGGCGAAAGTTCTGGGTAAATGGCAAAAAGGTTCACCTCTATTTATCAACAAAAGAAATCGCAAAGCCTTCTAGATATGGTGGATTCCAATGCTAAGCAGTGAGAAGGGCCCCATGACCCAAATACTGCAGGGATGTGGATGTTGATGATGCTTGGTAAACAAGAAGGGACAGAGTCTAAAACTTGAAATTAATCATCCTAAAGAAGAGTTAAAAGGGGATTTGAGATAATTTGGAGTCTTTGGACATGCACATAATAGGCCAAACGTTTAGACCGCTACAACAAAAAGTTGCCAAGGCAAATCTAAGCACTCATAGTCAAAAGAAACTTTGGAAGTTCTCAGAATTGAATGCTTTCCTTTTTTTGCAGGAGTCGATAGAAATAAATGTTGAAGAAGGATCCATTTAGTTGTCCCTTTTCTCTTATGCTATTAGATAAATATCCCTCTTTAAAAAGAAAGATCCTTTAAGGTCTGGATCAAAATTTCAATGTGCAAGATAGGAAATTTTCTACATGCCTCATCTATAAAGACCAGATATTCTTCTTCAACACGACATGAGCTAAGTAACCATTTTAGCTCGGCATGTGTACAGAAATCTGCTCGCTTCATGTTGATGACAGGGAGCGTGCAGAGCTGGCTACTTGTTTGAGCTTCATTCAGGAAGAAGGCATACATGATGGTTGAAACAACTGATCCTATATCTGCAAAATCCCATCGTCAAACACTAGGGAAGAAGGGGAAACAGGATGTCAGATTTTCAAATGTTTCATTTATTATACTACCATATGGACATTACCAGCAACTTCCTGTCCCATCACTGCATGCAAGAACCTTCCTGGAATACCAGCTTTGAGATAAGCCTTTATAATTTTCAGATATTGATTCAACTTATCAACACTTTCACACATTTCCAAAACAGATACGTCAGTTCGTAGCAAATTCTTGTCATAGAATGATGCGGCCGACGGAGGTAAAGAAATTCTAGAATGACCTATATTTTGTTTGCTCCCACTGTCCGTTCTTTCGAGTTTTCTTTCAAGGTTCTTGTCATCAACTGACCTGTCTTTGTTGAAGCTATATCGACCAAACTTTGACTGTATTCCTGGTGATAGCGGAGGGAGATTTTCAAGCTCAAGTTTTTGGGCTGGGTTTTCTGACCCCGTATCATTGTTAGTGATATCTGGAGCACTCAGCTTGGACTCTGACTCCCATATATCATACAAGGAATACGATATGCTTGAGTTGGTGATATCTTGTTCCGAGTCAGGTGCCTTTTCATCAGCTGACAAGGTGGAACCATGTCTTTTCATTCCTTGGAATTGAGGATGATCTCTTTTCCATGTGTGCAGTACCTGGGGAAGCCAACATGGCTGGTTAGATACCACCAAGAAAATAGAACTTAATTTCTTTGCTTGCATAGAATTTTCCAATTTGTCAAGTTTTATTAGAATGTATTTCTACCTAAGCTTGGAGGCAAGGTTCGCTGTACCGGTCGATACCGATCGGTATCGAGCGTACCGTACCCGTACCGATGGGTACCGGTATCGGTACACCAATGTCGGTACGGTCGGTACCGAGCGTACCGTACCGTACCGACACTCGGTACGCCTATACTAGTGCGGCACCGGTACGGGGTTCGGTACCGGTACGGTGAACCTTGCTTGGAGGTAAGGACTTTTATTTCATTCTTTTCTTTATCATGACCAACTGCTTGTTGCTGCAAATTTAATTTGGATATATTGTATAACCTGATTAAGCAAATGTGGACTAGATGTTTGAAATTACTGATAGTAATCTTCCCTCATTTTCACCAAAGCCAAATGTTTGATTTCCAAGTTTGTCATGTTATTTCAACCTTTCTTTTGTATGATGTTATCTTTGTATGATATTACTCTTCCTGTACTCTGTATTAGTGAGGGTCAAATAGAACATGTATTATGAACCCTCTTAAGAATAGTTGGCTTCTTAGACCTTGTGGTATGCATTATAATTTCTTTTAGTTAATTAGCTTCTCCTTCACTACTGTTGAAGTGCAAGAAAGTTCCAAAAGACAAGGTGAAATTACAGAAACTTAAGCAAGCGGCTTGAAATCTCGTCCGTAATTGAAAATTTCATCCTAACGCAAAGCTTTCTTCCTTTTCCATACTAACTCAGGTCGGGTCCTCATAATGCAAAGCTTAAAAACTTACAGTGTGGAGTACATGATGATCTCTTTCCAAGGTTCTTTGCGATTCATTTTCTTCCTGCTTTATGTGGGAAATATTTTACTCTTAGCATTTATAAAGTCTTTATATCAAAATTTTTATGTTTAATAGAAAATTTAAATCACTTTTAAGAGCTTGTTTGAGTGATTACCTTAACCAAAAAGGTCTCGAAACTTAGGGCTTTTAAATTCTTAGAATTTGCATGGCTTCTTATAGATTATAAGATGTGGTGTTCAAGGAATGTTATAACTCTCCTTAATAATACCGAGAGTTAGTTTTAAACAAAATGTTTATACACGATTTATTTGGAAAGCTCAAGATCTCATGGATTTTGTGATATAGCCACTTAATACTTTTGGTACCCACCTATTCCTCAAGCCTGATCAAGAAGCAGAATAACAGATCGACAACATTCTTTTGATTGTCAAATTTGAGTTGTAGCAGAATAACTTCTAATAGAAGGTATTTCATCTTTTGAATTAGCATCTTGACATTTTACAAAGTTGATTTATCATGCAAATGATCAGCATCAAAGGCAAACCTTGCAAAGTTAAGTCTATGTGGACCATATGGATGACAAAGATGACATTGGTGGCAAGTGACAACACTGTTCTGTTTTTCAAATTTTAGTTGTAGAAACATAGATGTTAGAAGTAGTGGTGGTTCATCTTCTAAATTAGCTTTCAGTTGAAAATTTTGGGCAACAGCATTTCATGGATACGTCGGATAGAATAGACAAGCCTGGTAGTGTCAAGTCTTTGTGGACCAACTAAAACAGTACATGCGGACAAGATCGACGGCTAGAATGACAAAGATGACCTACATGATGACAAAGAATGTTAACCCCATAGTTGAAAGCTTGATATTTTTCAATGATGATGTTCCATAAACAAATAGGGTATCAGATGCAGACTTGGAAATCGCTGTGTTAGGTCTGTGGACCAAATGGAGAGAACCAAGGTGCTTAAGAATAAGGTAAACAGCCTTGTACCAATACATGGTAGATTTCTGGCTTACTTGGAAGAGTACATTTCTTCCCTTTAGGTTCTGCTTACAGTTAGCGTCTGATATGATGACTGAATATTTTCTGCTCCAGAGAAGCTGCCTGCTGCCTTTGGAGGAGACCACAGAAGAGAAGGGATATAGTTAAGTGAAGGATTAGTTAGGGTGGTGATGTTCTTAAAATTGTTATACAATTACTTCACTGTTGATCTATGATACTGCTAAATTCTGAGGTCTTGACTCTTGTGTCCTTTTCCATTTTAATGCTTGAAGTGTTAGCTTTTAAAGCTTAATTGCATCATGATTAATTGTTGGATTAATATTTTTTCCATATGATAATTATACTGCAGTTCTTGAATCATATAAGAAACCTACATACACTGTCACAACCAAATCATATACAGATAGATAATGTTTCCGAAAAAAATCCAAGTAACTCCTTTTATTCAAATGTATGTTGACAATACATACACTTAGGTGCGCTCATATGCCTCTTGTGTTAGACAAATAGGTTACTGATATTCTTTTAAATGATTGAAGAAGTGTTAGTCACTATCTCTATATTCATAATTTGGCACTTCTACATGGTTATGAAGCTTTGATGCCTCAAGAAATTTCTTCTTAATTCTGGCAATTTAGCTTTTGATTACATGAAGCACGCAATCAGATGGCATCTGCTGCATTTAGGAACTCTTTGTAGCATTGCATTAAAGATTACACTTGGATGTTTCCTAACAACCACTCATTCAATTACTTTTGAGTCATGTGCCTAATATAGCAAATATTTTTCCAATACTTCCTGAAGCTACTAGGCAAAAACTGACCTGGTTTTTTTCTTTAGCCCCTGGTTTGGAGGTCCGCATACTCTTTCTGAATCAATGGCGAGTCCAATAGCTATTTTTTCCTCCTCCTAATTGGATAGAGAGATGTGGAGGGAGTGCTTAATAGAGGATGGAGCAATTCAGTAATGCATTCATCGTAGTGTCCGCTAATGAGCTTTGGGTTAGTCTCCCTTCCTTGTTGTTAGTTATTGTTTTTATATGTTACTAGCTGTTGCTTGGACAAGGCTTTTGTCTTTAATTGCACCCTGAAACTCCTCTTGGAAGGGATCATCTTGCACTTCCAGCCTGATCAGGATTTGGCATATAATGAATTGAACTGCAAATTAAATTGCGGACCGGACTCCTCTCCGAGCACATGTTGTTTCACTGATAAATAAATGTAAGATGATCACTTCCAACAGGAATTGCAGGCAATCCTTTCACAGATAAACTTAAGTTTTGAAGAAGCCATTAATGAATGTCGTAATATTTAAGAGAGAGCCAGTGGACAATATAATGGCTTTGAGATGTCATTGATACCACCAAGATGATCTTTTCTTTTTCTTTTTTCTTTTTTTTATTTTGAACAGGATGCTACCAAGGTGTTCATAGCTATAGTTTGTAACAAGCTTTCATTGATCCTGTCGCTTTAATACTAGGCACATTGCCTTTTTTTTCAGAACTTCAGAAGCTTAAGCATATCCTTATTTATGCAGCCCATGTTTGTAACTCTTCTCCAAGCACAGGCGTAGGATAATCAGCTCTCTTAGTTCATGAGCAAATGTTCCTACCATGATGAATCCTGAAGTATATTTTTGATGACTATATAATGAAGCTTGAATTACAGACTTTTCTAATTATTTTTCTTAAGGAAAATGATGATTTAAATGATACAACAGAAGAAAAAATAAAAGAAATGTAGCTTTAATTGATCCTCTCTGGGGATGGGGATGGATTGGGCTAGGTTGAGTCTGAGTTAGGTTAAATTTGGATCATACCCAACCTATTTATAATCAAGTTAGAGAATATAAATCCATACCCAGTGTACTTATTTTATATGGATCTATACTCAACCCACCAACACAAATTAATATTTCAGTTGTCGATATTATATTCTAGTAAATAAAAATAAAATATGACTAAAAAAAGACATTTAAGGTTAGCATCCAAATGAAGTAAGAAATGAGAAAAATATTAAAGTGTAGAAAAAGTATGGCAGATCAACAAAATGTTGATCCCCTCTTTTACCTAGGTGTTTTTAATTCTCTTAACTAGCATTTGGTTGGTCGTTCAAGTTGAGTCGACCGGCCCGGTGTGCCGCTCACTATCTATTGCAATTCTGGTTGGGTTCGGACCTAGAATATTTACATCCTTGTCCAAACCTCTAACCCTAGAGCAGGTCACTATTCTGATAAGGCTGATACAATCTCTAGCCTTAAGCGTTGCAGGAGGTTGAAGCTGAGAAGAACCACTCCATGTGCATAGATCGAATCATACACGAGGAAGTCCTTTTCTTTATCAACTTAAGCTTTTGAGATCAATGGTTAGTTAACAATGCTAGGGACATAGAGATGGACCTGAAAATTTTATTCAACCAATGATTACCGCATTGATTTGAACGGGTCGAACCCATTCCTCAAACATTTATAATCAAGTTGATTTCGACTAATTGATCGTATCCAATGCGACCGTAGAAAGTTTGCAATATAAAATCTATCCATATGACTAGCAATATTAAAATACTTTGCCCTATAATTGTAAGCCGAAATTCGAGGTTTTAAGCTATTAGTCCCCAATCCAGCACAATTCGAATGAAAGAAACATGTGTAACTTAGCTTAACTATAACATCTTCCCAACTTTCATTCATTATTTTTCCTTCAAAAATCCACTTTTTTCTTTGTAGAAGTCTATTTTTCCCTTCAATAATCTTGAAATTGAAGACCAGCCCAAGTCCACAAGTTATTTGGTCCTGTAGAAAGTCAAGCCTGAATAAACTTTTCAGATTTTTAGGCTATTATCTGGAGCACTAAAAAATCGGTTCAACTAAAGCTGCTTTGAGAGCATTCCTTCTCCTGCTTATGCTTTAAGAACATTCCTTCTCCTGCTTATGCTTTAAGAACATTCTTACTTGACTGAAGGGCACCATGTAACGGTCAAATCCAAAGATTTTTGGCAAAAGTGGAGAGCACTGAATTACACAAAAACTGACTAAACTTTGAAAAATACGAATCTTTTGTTGACGACGATCTTATCATGCAAGAGATTTGATATCCTTCTTTCCTGACTTTTTAAGGCTTCCAAATGGATATCCAACTTCAAATCATCTCTATATTTTAAGTCTATCGAGAAGCACTCAAAGATTTCTGAGCTGTCATCTATATCACCAAATAGTCTAAAACTTGTTATCTGTCGCATATGATCAGAATCTAACTTCTGAACATTCTTTGATGGACCAAAAAGTTAAGCCTAAGATGCTTTTCAAAGTGGAACTTCATAAAAAAGTTATGGTTTACATAACTTTGCAGCTCTTGAAGATTTTCTCACATAAGATATATGACGTGTTTTGTCCTTTATCTCTTTCTAAAGGAGCACTTTAGTCTATAACATGGACTACAAGGCATATCTAGTGGCATCCACCTTCAACAAAATATTTTTCTTCCATCTTCCAAAAACTATGAGGAGAGGAATGTGTCAATTGGTTACTCTGCATAGGCCATGCAAAAGAGATCCATATATAAAATCCCATGGTTGAGGGAAATCACAAGGTGGATAGATTTGCGTAGTTGATCGTGAAGAGAAAACTAAGCCAACTTGTTTGCACCTTTTGGAAAAGCTTTTGATTCCAAAGTCGAGAAAATGGGAAAGCAGTGGAAAGGTGGTTTTTTTTGTTTTTTGTTTTTTGAGTGATGGAGGTGGGTTTGTCCTAATGGACATCATTAAGGTGTCAACGTTGGCTAAACAAGCTACTGAAGGCATTTCAAAGAGTACCTATAGCCTGTGTCTCATCTTTGTCCGGCAAAGATTGGACATATTTGATTTGACATCTGATAACTGATGTTGATGCAAGATTTTCTTTATCCATACCAAAAAGAAAAAAGAAAAAAAAGGGAAAGGAATGGGGCTTACAAGTGAGGCCAGCTGGTCAACAAAGCAAATACATGGATGAACTTATTCATAGTTCTCTTGTATATAAAGGATATTTAAAACAAAAAAGAGTTGGAAGTATATGCGAGTTATCTATATATTAGAATTTCTCATAAAAATAGATTTTTATTGATTATGAACCGATTTTAATTTAATTTATTTCGTAAAATAGGCTAAGTTGTTGTTTGAATGAATAATTAAGGAGTCTATAATTAATTTATGATCATATAGTTATTTTGGGCTCTATTGTCTTAATCATGTGATATGATGAGTATTGGTGTAGAAACTGATTTAGTTAATGGATTCTATAATGGGTGGACCCACTAGCATTGCTAACTAGACTGAGTCTTCACTCCATATATATATATATATATATATATATATATATATATATATATATGCATGTAGAGAATCTCTAGAGCATCAAGGTCTCTGCGTTCCTAGAGGGCACCTAACCTATTGAGGAGACAAACCTCAAAAAGGAGAAAGAAAGGAATATATACTCCATCTTACTTCATTTTGTACTTTCTTCTTCTGCAGAATATTACTGCAGTGACCACCAATGACTTCTTAAAGCTCTAAAGGTTTGCTTCGATCTTTTCTGATTTCATTTATGGTTTTTTGTATTTTAATTTTCTGCATGATGTCCATAAAAATCCTACATCTACGAACATTATTTGTAACATAGTCACAAAAATAGATGTATTTAAGAGAAAGAATTGGAATCTAAGTAGAAAATATGTCAAACTTCTTTAATAAATTATGGATACATAAAAAGCAAGGAAAGTCATAAGTATGATTATGCATACAAATGTTTAGAAATAAGTAAGTTTTTGTTTCATTAAAAATTTGAATAAGTTTAGAATTGAGCTTGCAGAGATATAAAATTGATTAGAGATAAATGTTTAAGAGTTACTTAAGCTATAAATTTTCAACACTAGTTTACAGCATGCCATTAAATTATGTTTGTTAAATAAATTTTAATTTAAAAACCATGAGAAATTTTAAATTTACAAACAATTTGAAAGACTAAAATAGCAAATTTTAATAGCTATTGTCTATTTTAGTTCATTATAAATGGATATCCATTGGAGTAATAATGGAGCACATGTTGATTAAACTTTATAAAATACTGATAATCTTAAATACTCTTCCACACTTACCAAGTAAGCTAGAAACAATCTTATGAAGTAATGCATAATTGTAAGTTGGCAAAGTTAGTAGGTCTTTGATATCATGAACTATGTTCGGTCCGGTGCTCATTCCGATTTTGTCCAAGCTTCCTCTCACCTAGGTTTTTTGGAAAAAAAAGAGAAATAGAAAAGATGAATGGAATTGCCCCCAAATCACTTACTCAAAGTTTAGTCAGCGACTTCAAGCAATTTTGGTAAGCTTTACATAAATGGTTGGTTCAATTATACATGATCTTGAATGAAAGAACAAAAGGAAAGAAAATGAAATCCAAAGCAAGTTTGAAAGGAATATTGATTATTTATTCTCCTTTTGTACCTAACCATTGATAGAGCAATATTTATAGCTATTATTTCATTGTTATGAATTTTACTGCTAATATTTTATTGTCTCTTTTAAATTATTATTGATACCTTTGTTTAATATGGTTTCACTAATATGATTAGCTGTATATACTGTATACAGTAGAAGTGGCCATGAACTCTCATGGAGTGTCACCATTGAACAATCTACAACAATATTTATATTTTTAAAAGAGATAAATATCTATCCCTTTTAATGGAATACCATAACTTATAAGAATTATATAGTGTTGCTAAAAATGTCTAAATTTAATGCTATTATTATGATTGAGGCAACTATGAAATCTATAACAAAACAGAGTATAAAAATTTTAAAATAGAAAAAATATAGATGATCAAATTCTTTTTTCGCTAGAGTTTGGAGGATTAAAAGTATTTTGGGAAGGCCCCACTGCAACCTCCTCTCCAATTTTTTTTTTAATTAAAAAAATGTCCATTTTATTAAAGGAAACAAGAAGTTTGTAAAAAGTAGAGCTGGTGGTGTGAACTTTAAAGTGTTGGTATGAATAATTAACATGTATCAATGAAAACAATCACAAATTACTTTAATTCACAAGGTTTAGGTTCATCCATCAAAGAACACAAAGTCCATGCAGGTGCTAGCTACCTAAGCCACTCATTCCTCATGGGATTCACTTGGGTCCCAAAAATCCCATCCATCAATTCCTGTGGGACCCAGCCAATATCAAGGGTTTGCATGTGGTGGGACCTACGTCAAGTCAACTGTTGTTGATTGAACTGGACAGGACCGAAGTGATGGTCGGAACTCAATCTCTAAATCCTATTTGCTCTCAAAAAAAAAAAAAAAATCTCCATCATGTATCATTTTATGAGCAACTCTGGGAGGTATCCTTTGGGGTTTAATTTGGGTGTAAATAGCCTTAATCTAAATTATACTCCCCAGGCGTCATGTCCTTGGAACAAAAATGATTATATTCGCTGGTCAAAGTCAAACCTAGAGTCTCGAACACATTATTTTAAAATAAAATATTTTTATTAAATAATAAAAATTCCAATTATTCTTTGGAAAAGTTGAGAATAGTTTAATATTATAATAATTTAATGGATCTCCTTTTGTTGTTCTGCGTGCACATCTTAGACCAAGACATGGGATTAAAGTGATGTAGTATTCCAATACATCAAAGAAGGAATGTCTTCATTATCTTTCTTCTTCTTCTTCTTCTTCTTTTAATTTTTTAGTCATTTTTTATTGTTTTGTTTATAGCTTTTGTGAATTTTGAGCCATCATCATAATTACATTCCCTAGGTTTAAGGATTCAGAAATCATAATTTAGCTGCCTCCCTCGGAAATTATAAAAGCTACCCAGGTAAAATGATGATGAGCAGGTCGACCAAATCATTGCCCTTTGGGAATCCAAATCTCAAATCCAATTCCTACATCTGGATATGAAGCTAAAATAGCTTGCCATCACAAACAAAGGATCGATCCTTACAAAAGAGCAGAGACTGGCTTTAGCAGAAAAGTTGCACTTCTCTTTAAATCCTTGAGACTAGAATTTGAGGACCACAGTGCATCAATATTTGTCAAAGATAAGTAAAATAGTAGGGTATTGAGCTCAAGGCTTCAGACACCCTCCATTATGTTATACAAATAATAGCAGGGAAAAGAATAATGTTTGTTATAAATCATTATTTAGTGAACACAATTCATTTGTATCATATTTCTAAATAATTATTTCTCAAAGTAATTTTTTTTAACAAAATTTCCTTCAAAAGAGATTCCACATGCTGTCCAAAAAAATTACATTATTATCAAATAAACATTAGTTATGAAAATAATATTATTATTTTCTTTTTTGGTTTAATGTTATTAATTTTCATGTTTATCAAGTAGCCATGGGTACTATCAGCCAAATTTACCACAATATACATTGGGGCATGCTTTGATACATTATATTGGATTTCGATTAAAAAAAAAGAAGCAAGCCTCTTGATTTGTTATATCACCAAATTCAAAGTTGTTCTATATCTTTCCATAAGTGGCTTTAAATATTGTAGCCATTTGGCTTGTGTCTGCTTCCAATAGGCTGTACTGGCTTTCCTCTAGATAAAACTCAAGCTATATGGCCACATATTGTATAAGACCGGCTGATGAAAAGGTCATTGTGATCTGGAGATCATCCATTCTCTTTCTCAGCGATGGCATGATGGAAGCTACATGATAATATCCATCGGATGTGCTAGAAAGTTTGTTTGTTGCCTTTCTCTCACCAAGGTGATCAGGGGAGGGTGTCAAGTCTTGTAGTTGGGTTTGGTGATTGCATGGGCATGCCACTAGTATCAGATAGCTAGAAAGAAAATATATCGTAGGTTCAGGTACCTTGACCTTCAAAAACTTTTACGACTATCACACTACCTATTGAAAGAGGAAGAGGTACAGTGTACCCAGGGTTATAGATTACTCTACTTCTATAGGGAAACTAGAATTCTACTTGAAAACTAAGGCATGAATTTTAAAGAGTAAAGGTAGTGATAACTTAACCATAACAATAAAGGTAATATCTAGTTGATTGATTGATCGAAAGATTTTCTTCTTTAGATCACATTCTACTATTTATACAACATCACTCTAAAACTGTCGAATAACTAGTGATGGCTATTGTTGCAACCACCCATGTTAGTCCATCATCATCCTCAGTAGTTTTTGGCCATTTAATAGCTATCGACTGGTATGGAGTTCAGGCGAGTTTAGGTCTAGGGTGTCATCATTGAGAGAGTGGTATTGAGCTTGAGGGTGTGCAAGAATAGGGCTAGAACTATGTCAAGGATGGTTTGTGCATCTAGAGATCGACTTTGGCCTTTGAAAATGAGCCACTAGCAATAGACAAGAAGTAGCATTCTGCTTACGCTTGTAATCATAGTAGCTAAGGGATATTATTAGTGTCGTGGTAGGTCAAGTGTGAATCACTATCAGAGATGGTAGTAGTGGCTAGAAGAAAGAAGAACAGGGAGGATAAAGAGCACAATACAAGCCCTAAACTATACTAAATCCCGAAAGATGTAGTATTTCAACTATAAAATGAAGTCTAAATTATCACATGATGGTCAAATAATATACCCTCACTGCCTAATTGAAATTTTTGAAGATGGAGGGTCATTAAGTAATTTTTTTTTAAAATATTTTTTTCTCTTGATTAATTCTTGTCCGAATTTTCCTTTCTAAGACACGTGCTACGATGGTCTCCCTCCACAAAGGCATGTCACATTCTATCATGTGTACCATCCCATCTACCAGATTCTGTGGCCACAAATGATGCCACGTGTGCATATGATCTCCCCCATGCTATTATTATTGTTTTTGGACCTGCTGCTTTTCCGTTTCTTTCCGCTCCTTTGTCGGGAAAAGGACGCAGGGCACCGAATCTTTCAGGGGCTGCCAAGGCGACCAGACCAAAACGGTGCGGTGAGATGCATATGGTTCTCTATACGAACAACTGTATCGGCCGTCCATCCTCGCTTGAAATCTAGATCATGGAATGTTTGACGGAAGATTGCAGAGGTCGCATAGAGATATTGATACATGAAATCGCATAGAAGAAGTGATTTCTGAGCATTTGGTGGGTGTGGGGCCCGTAGATCTCATCATGGACAAGCCATCAGCTCCCGACCAAATGGAAAGGAGGATGGAACGCATGATGAGCGCTTTTGACAACGGGTCATTGTCACCTCCCGGTGACAAGAACCTTGAAATTTCACCCCTAGTTTTGCTTTGATTCCCTTGAAGGTTCCCATGGGGAAACCAAGCTTGTAAATCCAACACTAAAAAAAAAGTATCAAAATTGTATGAGAAACGGAAGGAGAATACACGAAAAATCTCATACATGTTGATATGTTTAAGATAGTTTTAGACTAGAAATTTTCATAATTATAAGTAATTTTTTAAATCTCAATAACAAAATCATTACTCAACATATTGCAGGATGTCGAAATCAAAATAAGAACGATGTACATAATATGCATTTTTAGGTGCCTCATGCTCTCAAATCAGTTTTTCAAATATATTTGTTGAAAAGATAAGTGCTATATGGTGGAATTCTAGAAATGATAAAATGTGTAGGAAAAAAGTTTTTTTTTTTTTTTTTGTTTTGGAAAGTAGGTGAAATGGGTGTGCTTATGTGGCCCCTATGTTGCTATCCTGGTTGGATGTGAGATAAACATGTCATATAAGCCATGATGCAAGTCAACTGCCCACTTAACCCAATATGTTTGTAAAGTTAGTTCAAATAATTCTCTAGTCATTGTCTATTAGCCATGTATTTGGTGCTTTAATTTTCTTAACTACCCATGTTTTGACGGTATCATCATACTTCTCATATGTGGAGTGGTTTCAAGACCTAATCCACTTTATAATTTTCCTTTTTTAGGATAATATGTTGCCATTCTCCATTCTTTGTCATCTGCATAGAAAGGTAAAAGAGTTTTATTCTAGATTGGTTGGATGCAAGCCATGGGAAAAACCATCTCTTTCACAACTAATTTAGAGGAGTGGAGAACATATCTCTTGTCCAAGCTTTTGAAAAGATCCTAAGTACTGACCCTGTGTTTTGTTGGATTCGCGAGAGGAAAAATGAATGGGGTTGGAAGAATGAATGGTCTCCATCCACTATTTAGTTTAAAAAATCTTAGAAATGATGGTAGAAAAGAAGGGATTGCTCATCCATCCTAGCCCACCGATTTGCATCATCACAAATTAGGAGGATGGATGGATGGAGTATATGAGAGAAGAATTTCTACGTTGATAAAATTATCCCTCATCAATTTTTTTTTGACAAAATTCTAACAGTTCTTCACTTTCTCATTCATTTTATTTTTATATATTTTTTATTTTATCTATATTATTAACCCTATGCTATCAAATTTTATTACTAATTATTTTAATTATAGCACATAATTTTCATAATTATAAGTAAATAATTAAAATTGTCTTCTATTTTTCTATCTATATTCACTATTTTTTAGTTAACTATATATATAATTAAATATTTTTATTAAATTATTTATTAATTAGTTATTTATATAATTAATATATTTAATTAAATTAATTTGTGCATAATTAATTTATAATTAATTTATTTAATTAATAAAATTAATATTAAATATTTACATAATTTTTATATAATCATAAATTATAAAGATTATAATTCTATATATTGCCCTACTTCTTTAGTATAAATTAGTGTTATAAATTAATAAAAAATATCATACAAATATCATCTATCTTTTCTTTTATTTTTCTCCTATAGCTAATAGAGAAGAGCATCATTTCCATTCATCCTTTCATGTTTAATCAAATATACAAGAGGATGAATAGAAAAACCATCCATCCTCTTCCTCATCCATTCTTCCTCCGCTATCCATCATTTCTCCAATCTATTATTCGTACCAAACAGAGGGTAAAGCCATTAGGAGTTCCAAGCCATGATTTGGTCATAGCCACCACCTCCAAAATGTAACATTAGATGTTACACATTACTATTTGTTTATGCATATTGTCAAAACTCTCGTACAACTTTTGATGCTATGTTTGGTACATGGTACTAAAAAAATATTCACTTTATGTATACTCTCTCTCTCTCTCTCTCTCTCTCTAGAGGAAGAAATATGATGTGTATTTATAAGTAAAAAAAGGAGTAAATTTATCAAGTCTTTCACTTGGACAATTATCAATCCTCAGCTTTTGTCTTGAATGTGGAAAGTTGGGCACATGAAACAAATAAAGTGGAATAAATTTAACTATCTAAGCATAACAAATAAAGTGGAATGAATTGAACTATCTAACTATTTCTTTTAGTAATATTATAGACAAAGTATGAGAAAGAGAAGGAATTTAGTGGAGAAGTCCATGTTCTAATTATTCTTCTTGGAGGAGATTGAACATACCCATCTATTGGATAAATAATATTTGTTCTATTTATTCTTAGGTAACATCGTCAAGAATTTAAACTTAATTAATGTAAAACATCAGATAGAGCTGTCTAATTCTTGTAAATATCAATAGAGATTTTGATTAGCATTACATTTCATACCATTGTTTGTCAAAACATTAATAGAAGATCAAATGGCTTTCTCGATAAAAAAAAACTACATTTCGAGTGAATCTTCTTAGATATAGTCATTAAAAGAATGCTATGGGAACAATCCGTGTAGATGAATATATGTGGTCACAAGTCATTGAAAGGAAATCCAAATAAAGGGAACAAACAACTTTCAAAAGCTTGCTTGCTAGAAGTAATGAAAAATCCATTAATTTTGTTTATCGCAATAGTACAAGAACTTACTTAATGTTGCGTCAAGTAGATCATTGTACTTTACAACCATTTTAACCTTTTTTTGTGACTAATGTTTCAAAATAAACCATATATTGAAAGAGTGAGATAAACAAACAAATGCAAATATAAAGATTTGAAGTTTTTAACCTTTTTTTTATTTTTTGACATTCTAATTATGTCAGGTGAGGTGTCATATATATATTATGATACAAGATTTAATATTCTTCTACAAAAACCCTTATGCCAATGATAGATTTTTCTTTGTACGAACAAGTTCTTCATGGTTCATGATGATGACACTACCTTTCTAATTTTCTCATTATTACATATTTTAAGTTTTGTTAAGTTTAATAAGTAATTCTCTCCCTCTTCCTCCTTCTTTCCCCCTCCCTCTATCTATCTCACCTTTCTTTCTTTTTTCTTTAAGTTAGATTAGCCAGGGGACAAAAATATTATTGCTAAATTGACTCTTATCTAATAAATGATTTTTTGCTTAGCCAAGAGATAAGAAAAAATTCATAAACAGTTGATAATTTTTTAAAATTTTTGAGAACAAACAAGAGAAAAAAAATGAGAACATTATTCCTAATTCTACTAAAGCAAAATGCCACATCATGCTTTGTTATATTAACAAAGAAAGGAGAAGGGAAATTTTTGTTAGATTTAGATTGATGGATCAATCAAAAGGAGGACAATTCAAGATTAAACAAGTTAATTGGGAGCTTTCAGAAATTTACACTAATCCCATTCAACCTCTATTATTTTAATTTAAACATAAAGGTGGCAAAGACATTTCGGTATAAGTAAATCTAATGTAGAGGCTCAAGGATGTTGATGAGCGTATAATCTTGGATAACATTTGTTTGCATATAGAACTATTAAAATTTGTGTTTTGCATTTATTTCCCTAACATTTTGATTTATTACATATGTACCGTTACAATTAAAATTTACCTTCTTGCATCATGACCTATATATTTACAATATAAAGGGACATGAATATCATTTTATAATAGATTATTTTGCATATATACCCTTACACATATCATTTTACAGTTATCCTTCAAAAATTATTTGCATTTACACCCCACATTTCATCCTTCTTTTTTTGCAATTCTACCTCTCTAGTTAGACTCTTAGTTGTAGGCATTAATAAGATACCATTTTAAGTGTAAAGGTTAAGAATATTTATAATTTTTTAAATCAAACAACAAACACCTTAGAGAGTTTTTTCTGTAGAAAGATCCTTCTAATTATAAAAAAAAATGTAAAAACATTATATTTTGTTGTATCTAATATAAAAAAATATTCTAGAATTATATATTTGGACTTTGTTTGCATAAATGCATTATATACTTATAGTAACATGTTCAACATAGTATGTTATTATGTTATATAATATATTATAATATATTACATATTGTTGTAATATTTTTTTGAAGAACAAGGTAATAATAATATATTTATAATATGTTCATACAAAATTGTAAACATGATTATAGTATGTTAAATATCTGAACATAATATGTTATGGTTCATATACATGCAAAGTATTAGTATAAGTATGGTCCAACTAAGAATGCTAACTTTTAGTAATCCAAGCCAATTCTTTTTGTTTAAAAGATATTTATAATAAACTATTGAACTCGTGACTTGAATCACCAACTAGTTGAACATAGGTTTAGCTTGTTAACTAGTAAGACAAATCATGAAAATGTTGATATTGTAATAAAATATATTTACTCTAAGAATACCTTAATAACTTAGTTGATATTTATTTTAATGAGTCTAAAGTTCAGATTCTCTATCCTCTGAATCCTGAAAAGCTATTCTCTTACACTATAAAAATATTTGCTTAAATTTATAAATAAATATTGGAATTGAATTTATTCTATATTTTTAATTTTTTGAAAGAATAATTAATTTTTCTAAATCCAATTCTTTTTTAACAATATGGGAGTTTATATATCATATAAATAATCTCTTTATCAACAGCTAAGTTTCTAGTATTTAAATTAGTTAATTTATCATTAATTACACATATTTCCTATATTATGTTTATTTTAAATACTTTTTAATTTTTTAAAGATATTTTAGTAGAAACTTAGTGCAACCAATTGCCCCAACCTTTGTCTATATTTCTCTCTAGTTAGGGTTTAACAACTATTAGTAATGTATGCATTTTAACATAATCAATATTTACTTTATATAATTGAAAACCTACTACAACATGAAAAATAATTATAATAATATAGTATATCTCTCCATATGTAAGCTACAATTAATAATTCAAACTCTTTAATTTTAGATAGTTTCTAATGATACTCGAAATTAAAATTAGTAATTAAGAATATATGCAAATATAAATTTATAATCCCTTCCATTGTCTATGATCGAGGAGAGTTTTCTAATTAGTAGACTGGGTTGACTTAATAAACTAGCTTGGATCTAAACTTCAATTATTTTATGGATATATATTTATGTGGCAACAAAAAATCTATCATAAAAGAATCATCTACACTGATAAGAAAGTTGCTTATCACAAGAAAGACTATAGCTTTTGTGTTGACTTTTCTCATCACAAAAAATCTTTAAAAACAATACATAAGTGTTCATCACCAAAGGATTTATTTGAAATATATATATATATAAATAATTTCATGATAAATAATTGTCATAGAATATAAAATAGTAATAAAAAAATCTTAAAGACTTGATGACTATAAAAAAATAATTTCACAAAATTAATTATAAATGACAACTAAGCTATTGTCACAAGAACCTCATAGGCTTTTATGCTTATCACTGAAAACGGTTAGTGACACTAATTAATTTATTGCCCTCAAAAAATGAATTATTTCCTCAATTTGTTTGGTTCTAGAAACTATTGAGATAACTTTTTTCATAATTGTTAAAATATCATTGCTAAAAGTAATCATTTCATGACAAGATCTTTTGTTGTCACAAAAGATAATCTAAAATTTGCAATTTATACTAACAATCATTTTTCTTCACAAATTGGATGTTTTTGTGATAAGAATATATGTTGTCACAAATAAGTCATCCTTGTAGTAATGGTTTGAAATGGATTTACATGAAATTCCTGTATTTTCATTTTCAACCACTATATGATCATGCCACGGGAGCTTGGCTTCAATGGTTGACATAAAAGTATTTCTTTCCATATCTTTGGATAAAATCAACTAAGAGGTTAACATTTCTTTGTACATAAATCTTTATGAGAATTTTGCGAAGTTTCAATAGTTCATCTACTTGTAGAATAAATTTTGCTGCTTTGCTTTATAACAAGGACTAGCAAATTGGTGAACCATAACCATCATGATATGAAAAATGCTCAAGTAACTCAAAAGTAGCTGGTGTGGTGTATTTTCATTGCTCTTTTAGAATCAGTAATGTGAAGTGTGACCATTAGCTAACGTAAAGTAATTGATTCAAGATACCTAGATGACTTTTCTTAGTAATTTTTTTGAGTTAACATAGCATTGCACTAATGATAGTAATATAATGTCATAAATAGTTCTCCTATCCTGCATGATTAGGCTAAAGTCAAAGATAATAAAAGGATAGAATTGCAAAACTATACATGTATTTTCTTTTTCTGCACATAATGCTATAATCGGATTTACTTTATTTTTTCTCTTCTATTCTGTTGAGAAAAGAAAAAGCCTCCATCCAATCTAAATTACTAAAGTAAGAAAAATAATGCGATAGTTCCTTTTCTATATATATTTATTTTTTTTGTGATTTAGCAATCCTAAAATTTATTTGTACTATTACAAGAAATATTATATTATATTGATTAGAGAAGTACTACTATAAAATAACTTATAAGAATTTGCTTATTAGGGAAAGTTGGAGGCCTAATTTTGCAAAGAAAATCTCCCTATGGTACTTGTTACATTATTTGGAAACTTCAGGGACGTAGCATTGCAATAAGGTGTTTAAATTAGTTTAAAGTTAAAGGATTAGATTTAGTTTGGTTAAGCTGGATTCTAAATGGAAGATTATATATCAAATAATTCAAATATCAAGGGTGTTCGTGCAAATATCAATGTTCAAAGGATAAATATGAAAAAAGCTAATTTTCAAAGGTATATTTATGAATAAATATTTTTTATTTTTCAAAGTTGTAAAAAAATCCAGGACAACATCAAAGCATGTTAGTTTGATTAGGTTATGAATTAACTAATTTTTCAAGAAATTGATTTAGGATGTTTATATTCTAGGCACTTAACCAACTTGCAGTTACTTTGGGCTAGCAATTGAAATTAAATATTATTTTATTATTTACAAGAAGTATTTTTAGGTCAAGTCCCAATGTGCTTAGCTATGTAAAACTCAATTCAACCTTTTAAGTTTGGATTGAATCTATCATTATTTTTACATAATTTCTAAGTATTTTGGTTCGATGTGTATATATTAATTCACTAAATTATCTCCTAACAAATTTTATTTAATTTTTCAATTCATAATTATGGTACAAAATTCATGTATCTTTTTGTTTGTAAAGCCATATTTTTATGGCAAGATCGTATTATAAATGATTGCAATAATTGCCTTCCCTTTCTTTCATGAAAGAAAAAGGAATATGAAGAGAGTAGATATGCCAGAAAAAGAGAGTGCATTTATGAATATCCAAAATAAGTACTAAAAATTAATTATCTTGGAAAAACTTCCTTGCGTGAAATCTAATGCTTAAAGACTTTGTTGCAATATCTTTTTTATTTTATTTTTATTTTTTTAAAGTTGCCCCTTGGGCTACATCATGAAAGACATAATAGCACATCAATCTTATGGTCAAAAATGCCTCTATATATAAATCATTTATCAAATTGATAAAAAAACTTAATCAATGATATAAAAAAAATTAGTTTTTAGCTTCATAAATATAGTGTCTTTTGTTCCCAACATTAAATACTTTAAGTGGATTATCAATCAAATATTGCTTTTAAAATGTTAGCATATTCTAGCGAGTAACAAGATCTTTACCTTTATATTTGTTAATTCTGTATCAAAATTTTAAAAATATATACTATTTGGCCCTCTACCTTAACATAAAATCTTTGATGGGAAAGACAAGAAAGAAATTATGTCTCTTTACAAAATTATGAAAAGAAAAGGTAAATTGGGGTAGAATAATAAGGCGTTAACCCCTCTGGCAATCATAATATCTACTAATAGTCCTCCCTCTTTTTCTCTCTCTCAATCCATTTTTGTATTTAATATAGACTCTCAAGTGGTGCATCAGGCTTCACTTGGGGATCATCCATCTCCAAACCACATAAAACATAAATGACATATAAGTAATTAGTTTTATATAATTAATGCGGTGACATAATATTGTTTGTAAAAAAGTCATTTTATTATATGGAACAAATCATTGGCTATATAAGACCATATTGCAGTACTGATAAATGCAATCCTTATCTGTATCTATCTCTAAAATATTTCTAAAGAAAGGGAGAGAATCTATCATTGACCACAAAGTAGATTTATGAGATTCTGAAAGATATATGGAATATTTGCCATCTTGACAAAATCTGCATGAGATATAAAGTAAATTAAAAAGTATAGTAATGAAATTTCAAAAGATATCTAGGTGATTCCGTATCCTAGTTCTTTTGGAGAAAAAAAATGAGACACAAGGCAGCGAATCTATTATGACTTAGGGTATATATCTATGAAAATTCATAAAATATCTAGGAGATTTACTATCCTTAAGAAATCTATTTGAGATTGCATTAGAATCTATATCATCCACTAACAGCTTTTGAAGAAGTTATCCTTAGTCACATAGCACTTTGATATCCAAAATGTAAGAATAACATAATAGCTCGGTATAAATTTGTGGAAAGGGATAATACAAGGTCACCATGTTTACCAATTTTGTATAGAACTTAACACTCATATGTACTAAGGACCTTTATTGATTCATCATTAGGAGATGTTCGCTATAGGTAACTTGTCTAAAGTAATTCTCGTATTTTACTTTTGCTACTTAGTCCTTTTGCGACAAACTAAATTTTGCAACAATGTTAATTTTAAATTGATTACTAGTCTATATGTATGTGTTCAGTTGTTTACATCTTGATGAATTGAGTGTACATGTGAATTGTCTTGCTTCCCTCTAAAATTGCATGATTTCATAAAAATACTCTACTATTGAAGAAATATCATTGTTGTTTATTGGTTAACTTATTTTGTATAAGCATACTTGTGTAGGGATTGTTGTATAACAAGTAGATCATTTGAGCCATGTTAAATATCAATTATTAAGCAATTATATTTTGATTTTTGAGAAATAAAAGTTTCCTTGGATTCGTGCTATGGTTGTATGTTGGCCAAAGTATTATCATCTAGAAATCATGTGCAAAATCAAATAACATTTTGAATTACATTATGGATTCATTAATAAAAATTCATAATTTATAAAATTTAGTGCGTGCAATCCTATCAATTCTCTTTCCCTTCATGATTTACCACGAGAAGAAAGGATAGATTTGTTATCATTTAGAACAAAAAAAGATAATTATAAAGTTCAAAGAAGTTGTTATGATTCTTTAAATCTCCAAATCTAAGATAATCATATTGGACTAATCCTATTATAATCAATTAGTTTGAATAAATTCATGCTATATGTATATATGTTCAAAGCGTGCATCTTGCTAGTCCAATACAATTTAAATCAATCGTTTTCCTAGACTATTTGGAAATCCTTATAATAAAGGAATGGAGATGTTATGGAACTGAAGATCAAGAATTTCGGATGTATTTTTTTGTTTAATACTTAATAACTCCATATCATACTTTTCTTAAAAAGAATTAACCAATAATACTACAAAATTTAATAATCTTGAATGTTTCCACATGCACATTGTGCTTATTGGATGTCTATGCTTTACTTAAGGAGCAACATATACCTACTTCCTCACATAACCAATAATCTTACCCTGATTCTCTTCACGCTAAATTCGAGAAATGATTGATAATTTTTTTTATTATAATTGTAAATTGCCCGAGCATAACGGGTGTAGAAGTAGGCCAGCATTTACATCAGGAAATAAATGCTTACGAATTTGACCATTAGAAGAGAGGCAATCCCAAAGATTATGGGCTAGAATGAAAAATAATTGTTAAATTGTTAGATCAAGATATGATTATTTCATCATTAATAAGTCTGAGGATCATGTTGAAGATGCGTAATTGCATCAAAGCTACTTGGCGATGACGTCTTTGGGTGGGTGTTTCCCCTCAAACTCAAAAGCTTAATGTAGGGCCAGGATCGCTATTAGTTTCAAAGCTCTTTAATATACTGAATATGAATCACACTATTAAGTGATCCTTATATTCATTATAAACTACAATAACAAATTTATATGGTACAAATTATGATAAAAATCTATATAGTGAATTCTACATATGGCTATATGCTGGTTACGATTGCTCAAAAATTACTTGAGCATTCAAGGGCTTGCAGTTAAGTGCCACTAAATCCAATATATTAGTCTATACATTGCCCAACTACTCATTCTTTATAAAATGTAAATAATTTAAAATTCATAAGGATCGCGAGGAGGAGTTATATAAAATACAAAAGAGTTTGGGAGCTCATAGTAAATAAAAATATTATCTTACTTCCGATTGGTGGGAAAGGTTGGCGAAAAGAATCTGAGTTCATCCAAGTGCTCCAGACAAACCCCAGTTCAGAAGAAATAAGAGAAAAGAAATATCACTGAGAGGGGAGTGAGGAAAGCAAGCAGGCTTTTCTGTTCTCCGAGGGAGAGGCCCTGCAAGCTCCCACACTCTCTCTCTCATCCATCTCTATCCAAAGTCCAAACCCAAGCTTACAGCCAGGTCCAGAGAGAACCAGCTAAACCCTAGCTAGGCTTGCCATGTTTAGAGGGATGCGGGTGAGATTTTCCTGAGCGTGGGTGGTGAACATAACACGCTAAAAAAGGGGGTCTTTTAGAAATATTTTAATAGTTGTCCACTTTATAGTAAGAAAATCCTCCTCTCTCCGGCCTATAAATCCTCCATCACCTCACCCCTTATCATCCCCACCCCTCACCTCTCCCTCCCTCTCTCTCTCTCTAGATTAGGTGGTATAGGGTTTTACAGGAAGTGGGTGAAGTGGGTCTTCTTCCCATGGAAGGAGGAGGAGGTGATGGGGAGGAGACATGGGCTTTCTCTCTCTGTAGGAGGTGATGGTGGCAAGAGGCGAAAGTGGCTTCCTCTCTCTCTCTCTCTCTCTCTCCCTTCCTTCCCCTCTAAGCAGAGGTGAAGTGGTGATGATGGGGAGAAGGAAGAGTGGGTTCTTTGTGTCCTATTCTCTATAGAAATAGTGGGTTTTCTTGTCTCCGTGGAGTGAAGAAGAGATTATTGTGAGAAGGAACAGGTGAAATGGGTTATGCCTGGCTCCCTGTATGCCACACGTATAGACCAATCTATTGTGAGATTGGCTACTTTGGGTGGCGTGCAAGGAGCCAAGCATGCCCTTCCTCTCTCTCCCTCCCTCCATATTCCTTTCTTCACTTGTAATTCCTTTAATGAATGATGTATGGAAAAGAAGAGGGGAGGATGAATTGGTAGGTTATTCTATATTTGGCTCTAATGGTGTTTCCATTTGGCTTGCAGGGCTACGAGGGCTTTATTTCACCACAATCCTTGTCAGGATTCGAAATTCAAGGTGCAAGATTACGGTGATCTCTCCCCTTGTCTTTGTCCTTTCCATTTTTGTGGATTGAAGATCCTTGAGATTTCAGGAATAAGATTTCCTTGTAGCGACATTTTTGGTGTTCCTATCTGGGCATATCAAATATTTGGTTGCTGTAAATAATGGATGATATGCAAATGGAAGTGTTTATGAGCATTACATAGTAAAAATTTCTATACAAATTTTTCATGCAGATTTTATATCATTTTACAGATGCATTATCAAATGATTGTTTTATGGATGCTTCCCCATGTAGAGTAGAAGGAAACGTTTGAGATCTTTTTCTTCTCATGATGGTGGATCACAACTCTAAATTGATGGTTTTATGAAAGTCTTTTCGTATTTTTCTTCCGTTAATATGGAAACACTTTGGATCAGCAGTAAGTTTTTTTACAAATCGAAAACTTTCCAAAATTTCTTTTGGTGGGATCACAGATCCGAATTTTTCTTGTTTTATAAATAGATATTGTTTTGGTTTTCCCTCTCTTTTTTTTTGGGTGGCGTTTCAACAAGGAATATAAAAGAGTGTCCATTACCCCTTAATTGTTTTATTCCTTAACCGATAGATGATTCATTCATTCTTGGTACTGGTTTGTAACAAGATATATATCTGAGGTGAAGGTTTGGAGGCTCCTGAGTTCATTGACACCTTTGAGTCATTATCTCTGAACCATTCTTTCTGCTGAGATTCTCACCGAGTTCAGATGTGTCACTTCTTCTATATGAATTGGACTTGAGGGATCTCTCTCTCTCTCTCCCGCACATACAAACGCACACAAAATAATAGGTAATAGCCTTTATTTCTGTAGATTTATCACCACCAACTCCATCTCTATGGAGCTATCACCACCACCACCATCTCTCTATGGGACACACAAATGCTCACACATTTGGAGCGACTTCTCAGATGTTTTTGGGAAAAATATTCAATATCTACCATCAATTTTACCACGTGATATCCGGGCTTCCTTTCCTGCAAAGCAGCAATTTTCCATATTATTTATTTTTTTCATTGTTGATATATACGAGTCAAAGTAATCAGTAAATGAATGCCTTTATTATATTTTTATCAAAGACAATGTTTTGATAATCTTCAGTGTTATAGATGTTAGCTTTTGTTTCGAAATATATTCACTTTATCTCTCCTTGGTACCCTTGGAATTAAAGATATTTTGCCTAGATAACATAGTTCTCTTCATAATAACCTCTTCCTCTCCCTCCCTCCTCCCCCTCTACCTCCCTCCCTCTCCCTCTCTCCTCTCACTGTCTGTGTCTGAAGAAACCCTCATGTTTGTCCATGCATATATAGCCAGGAATCTCTGTACATTGTGACCGTTTTCCTAGGACTTGAAGGTGACAAAAGAAAGATATATAATCTTTCAAAGAGACAAAAGAGTTATATATAATCTTAGCTCCTCCTTGCTTTTAGATTAGCCATTCCCTGTGACTCTTTCTATGTCACATGCAGCACACATCGATCCCTCTCTACCTGTACTAGGTTTCATTCGCTAATGTCTCGAGTTATTAGGTAGCTGAATGACTTCAACTATATGTTTCAAACATGTCAGAGGGCTTTAGGTTATTAAGCAATCGAATGCCGTCTAACATTCTCCTGGAGCTTTGACATGACAGTATGTATGCTTTGAGTCGATCTCTCCTCGGTGTGTGCGAGAGAGAGAGAGAGAGAGAGAGAGAGAGTGTGCGCGTATGAGAGAGAGAGAGACTCATAGGCGCATATCCCACATCTGGTATGTTATTCTTCAAAGTATTTATCATTACGACAGTAAGTGGTGAAACGTTTTCCTATGCCTCCTGCCGCCTGCATATAATGATGCAGTCATGCAGCCTCCGTATCTCCAATCCACAGCACACACACACATTTGCACACAAAAACACAGAAGAGAGAGAGAGAGAGAGAGAGAGAGAGAGAGAGAGAGAGAGAGAGAGAGAGAGGCTTTGAGTTTAATAACAATGTCTCGAACTTTAATGTTTTTAAATATTTTTCATTGCAAACTCTATGGTCAGAAGAAAAGATAATTTTTTCTCCATTTTTGGGGCAGTTACTTTGCAAATATAACTTTTATTTCTTTTAGACTCTGTAGACTGTACCACTCCAAGCTGCTTCCACCACTGGAGTGGTCTAGTACTTTGTGGCACTGCCTTCAAAAGCTCAAACCACTCCTCTCACAAATGGCTTGGAATGTGGTTGACACAGCGGTAGGACCCTGTAAGCATGCAATGCAATGTGGCCAAGGCCCCGCCAAAGGAGATAGAGATGGACTCCAAGGAGCAGGGTCCTCTTCCAATGGGCCCTACTTGGCGCTGTGCGTGCGGTCACTGCACCCTTACCACATGGGCGGTCAGGACGCTTTGCCTTTCTGCCTTGCTTTTGTTGCTGGCAGTGCAACCAGGAAGACCCCAAACCGTCCGGCCGCAGGGGCTCAGCTTTCTATCCTTCCGAGGACTCAGAAAGATAGAGAAAGACAGACAGACAGACAGAGAGAGAGAGAGAGAGAGCATCGGGGTCCTCCAAAAGGAATTTTCAAGGCAATTAAAGAAGCCACAGAGAGAGAAAGAGAGAGAGAGAGAGAAAGAGAGCATCGTTGTCCTCCAAAAGGAATTTTCAGGGACGGCTGAAGAAGCCCGTGAGAACACCTCAGTCCCCGGAGCTCATAAACCCAACTGCCCTGTTGTCTATAATCCTCATAATGCCATGTCTCTGTACGGATTAATCCAAGGGCATGCTGTTCCTGTTCTCAAAAAGAAAACTTCTTGTATTCAGTTCTCGGTTCCCTTCCCATGCTGCCCCTCTCATCGTCATTGGGGCTGCAGCCTCCTGGTCAATTGACCTAGAGGCTGAGAACTTGCTATCCCATGTTATGTAATGCAGGCCAAACTAAAGGGCATGATACTTTTTCCGAGAAATCTTTGGATGGGTCATTGATGGTTCCTACCTTGACTCACTGGTTGACAAAGTTGCAAGGGATAGCCACATTGTCACTAACATATGGGACTAAGTGATGAATTGTTTAATTTGCTTGAAGTGTTGATCATTTGTTTATACATTTATACATATACATACATACATATATATTAGGTGAATGTTTACTTTTTTATTCTCGTATTTAGGAAACATCGGTCTAAGAACTAAGGTTTAGGTCTTCTAGGTTGCAAGAATAAACCTATCCAAGGAAAATCGAAATGCAGTATTGTTCACTAGAAGCGAAAAAAGAGATGTATGTAGCATGGTATTTGTTTTTACTTAAAAGTTATCTATTATTTCTTGTGTATTTTTCTCAATACTGGCGGATTGAATCGTGTCATGTCATGTCCCGAATTCTCATCATTTTTGAAGTTATATGTGGTTCCCAAATGGGATGCCCTAACCAACAACCCTTGATGCATGGCTGACCACATTCGTAGTGCCCGATAAGTTGTGCTGCACTCACCATGGACTATTTCTCGCCGCATTTTTGAGTTTTTAGATACTTGCTAGATCATCCAAACAAAAGCTTGTAGAGCGTAGGTATTGCCCGACAAGTTTTATATGTAGTATCGATGTAGCGTAAATAAGGGAGACATCAACAACCGTTGCCCAATTCTCAGAACAGAAGATCAACTCTTGCTGTGGTCCTAAAATGGGACCCCCCATATTGTTTCACCAGTTTTGTGGTCAAGTCAATATGGGACCTTTGGATGGGTGACACCCTAGCCAAATTTGCTTAATTTAAGGTTAATTCTTGAGACAATTAAAAATCATAGAACATGTTAGCTAGGAATCGAGATTGATTCCCTACCATGGTTAAGTTTTATACCACCACATTAATCATGTACTTATGGAAATATTTAGCCAATCTTTTCATTTCCCTAATTCAATGGTGTAGTCAACCTATATACGGGAGAGCCAAAAAATAAAGAGGTGTGTTGGCCATAACTAGAGGTAGAAATGGGGCAATGTACATATGAAGCAATTTAGTAGCAAGATTCCACCTTCTTTGTTTCTATACAATTTACTTCAACATATTTTTGCATATTATCAAATAAAGTTGTGATATTATATACTTATGGAATGAAAATACCTCATGAGTATGTAGAATTAGTTTTATGAAAACAAGGAAAATCTATTTTCACAACAACTCACTCTTCAGGTCTCATGACTTATCAATCTTGGTAAAATGGTTTTATGAAAAATAGCCAAGCAATAATTTTTATAAGATATAATTATTTTGAGTTTTTTCACAGACCTGTGTTATTAATACATGATAACCAACCAACTTCTAAAAGTCTTTTAACCAATTTAAAGCAAGCCTATATTACTTTCTTTTTTTTCAATTTGAAACACCTAATTTCTCAAAGATGTGTTCCTTCAAAACTTGTATGCCTCATTTCATCTTACTTTCCTTCTTAATCAAAAATAAACAAAATATTTTTTGATGATATACATAACTAATTAATCTCTAGAAATGAATAATTTTTAAAAGGGCAAAGTTGTCTTTGTAGTATGTCGGGACAGGGACAATGAATCTAAAGTGTAATCTAAAACAGCCAATCATAAATACATCCATGCATGATTTCTGCCCCTAGTTTCCCGCATGGGCATAGCTCTGGGGATGGACGAAAGTACCCTCGAGCCATCCGTGCCCTAGGCCATAATTCTCTAGTGAAATTACTCTCTTGCCATCCTAGTGTCCTTTCCACGTACGGTGTGTCTTCTGTCCGTCCGGGCTTCCTTGGATGGCGTTCTGGTAAAAATTCGGACGTGGAGGCCGGCTAAGGGTAGTATCGTAAAAGTGTTACTTTCAGCGAGGGCAGTGCCGTCACATGGGAATTCTGACATCCACGTGGTTTCTTGAAGGAGCACCGGAGAAAGAAAATTTAACCTTTTCTCTGCAATCTATAGTTGCTTCTTTTATCCAATTTATATATTTTTTTAATAAAATTTGATTTTTGATGTTTTATATTAACTATTTTTTTGTGGATATTCCAGTTTGAGCTCTCAAGCATGACCTTATGGTACTTAAGCTAGCATGACTATACTCAACTACACCTCGTGTATTGCACTATTTAGTATATATATGTACATATGTATGTAAAAGTTGATCATGGGTTGGGCTTGGGCACAGAAACTATTAAATTTTATATAGACTCAACTCGAATTTTGATTAAAAATGAATAGAGTTTAGGCACGAGGGCCAACCTATGATCAACTCTAATATATTTGCATGTATGTATGCATATATTTTTTTATAGATTAATCCCTAAAACTTTTCATATTTGCATATGATTTCCTATCTTTTCTGTATCTATATTTTAATTCATAAAATCTTCTATTCGTATAACTTATACATCTATTAAGTTAAGTAAACTAGATGATAACGAAATATTATAATTATATTCTTCTAATTGGTAATACTTTCATAGTTTCTAGATATTTTTGTCCCTCGCTCTCATACTTACCCTATCTCTTACCGCACGCCTCTTCACCGTTAGGACTCTTAATGATTAAGTCCTGAGTGAGAAGAAAGCAATTAAGCAAGAGGGAGAAGTGAGTTATAAAAGTCAAGAGTCTTGAACCTCATTCGCTATTTAGCCTAAGGTATTTTTGTCATTTTGTGATACTAGTTCAGCTTAACTAGGATTCGGCCAATCAAAATTAGTGGAAGGACTGACTTGTATACATAGAGAATTAACTCTGCAAGGATGATTATATAAATAAAAAAGAAGAGAGATTAGTACATAAATGTAAAATATTTCAAGGACTAACATACAATATATGCATGTACGAATGCATGAATTACGTGTGTATATGTATGTATGTATGTATGTATGTATGTAAACATATGATGAAAATTATAGTAGTCCTACCGGACCAACATTGCAAATTATTAATTCCTACTAGGAAACAATAGAAGTGCCCTCTATATACTATATTAGGTGGTGGAATACCATTTGTGCATCTTTTGCATGCATTATTGCTATATTAATTAGTTCACATTTTAGAGCATTGATAGTATGGGACAATTTACAGAAATATCTCATGCATGTAACTCTACCTAATGTAATATATGGAGGATATTTTTATTATTTACTGGTAAGAGCAACCTGCAAAATTATTGGAGTCAGACCATTATAATTGTTAATTATCCTCCCCCCCCCCCCCCCCCCATCCATCCATACTTGTGCATAGCCATGGATATGTAAATGTATGCATGCACAAAAATGTATGTATATGTATGTATGCACATACATACGTTTGTACGTATGTATGTATGCACATACATACGTTTGTACGTATGTATGTATGTGCATGTGCATGTGCTCATGAAGGGCTGAATTCTGAAATTAGTTGGACAACTAGATCTGGAACTAGTTCAAATTTCTAAAGAAAGCCTGTAGCATAGTCTATCAGATATATAGACACTCGCAGTAATATATATATATATATGTATTAACAAATAAAGAAGTTCATAGAGCACAAAGAGGATGAGATTAAGAATTTCCATTGGGATTCTAACTTGCTGGACGAATCTTGGAAAGGCTGGGGAAAAGAGATGCACATGAAAGGAGAGACAAATTATAGGTAAGTGCAGCTAAAGGAAATCAAAACTTTTATTTAAGGTGTTCCAGTTGAAACAGTTACCAAGGAGGCTTCCAAGTACAAGAATTACAGGTTACTTAGGGAGACACGACAAGGGACAGATGCCATATGAGAGGCCTCCGGCGTCTGGGACACCAAATGGGACAAAACTTCTCCCGCTAAGTTTGATCCCATCGGACAAAGATGTGATAAAATATTCTTAGCTTGTAGAAATCAATAACAACAATGCTAACCACTATGGTTTATAATATATCTACATCAACGAGAGAAAGAGATGCTTGAGACAAAGCCAGGGACAAATTAAATGTGCTCGGATTGCTACTCTTGGACGCTTGCTCGGCATGTTGGTTGTCGTTAAAAGAAGAAGAGTTTTGCCACAAGATCATGGCTCTGTTAATTTGGGGTGCAGTACGTAGAAGTACACAAAGGCTTGGTTGTAAAGCTGGTTGCATTGGACAACGTTTATTCCTCTCGAGCAGCCTAAAGAAGAGGACATGAACAAGGGAACAATGAAGCTAGAGTTGTAACAGCTACAAGGAACTGGTGCCAGTTCCATGTTCTTGTCATGGAGGCAGCGGAAGCTTATAGTTGTTTGTTTTGAAAGGAAGAAACTTTGAGTGGTGAGTGTGCCATCTTTTACGAGGCTCTTTATTCGTTTTCCCCCTTTTACCTTAAAATAACATTGTTGCCTTGGATTATGTACCATTTTAGAGCTTCTAAACAGGCACCCACAAGGGTTAATTAAGCACTCGCTGTTAAACAATTCACGGTAAGCAAATGACCTCATGAAACTGTCACAGCCCAGGATCTCACCTAAAAAGGATATGATCATGCTATTGTGGGGTATTGCCTACGATAACACAAAGCCCACAATAAAAGAAATTCTTTATAAAAAATTATAGAATGATAAATTTAGTCCAGTTTCATTTACTAATCAAAGAAAAGCGGGTACGGAGGATCTAAGTCCAACATTTAGATATTCAAGACCACATAACTCAAACTTTATAGTCATAGCTACATTTATTGATAGCTTGCATATATAAAGTTTGATTTATGTAGTCTTGGATATTCGAATATTGGATTTAGATGCTTTGTACCAACTTCTCTTTCATTAGCAAATGAAATTGTACTAAATTTATTATTCTATAAATTTTTATGAAGAATTTTTTTTATTGTGAGCTTCGTATTATTGTGGACAATACCCTACAGTAATATAGCCATATTATGCTCCAGATTTGGGCTGTGATAGAAACCAGCTATATAATCCACTTCTAAGATAGTAGACCTGAACCATTTTAGTCTTATGCACATGCAAAGCAGGTCCAAGAGAACATCTGAATCATTTAATTTTGTGTTAAAAGTGCAATAGCAAACAACCCACAAACAAATTCCTTTGTGGAATGTGACATCTATATTTCTGTCCACTAGAAACACACACACACACACACACACACACACACACACAGATGTTGGCTCCTGCCTGTCTAATAGAGATATTCCTGCTCCCACTGGCTCTGTTCCACACTGTTTCACATGATCTTTCTGTCATTGAATTAACTATTTTGCTGGATTCCAATGCCCCTAAGGTTGGTTTGGGTTGCAGGCAGCCTTGGCTTGCAGCCTGGCAGGACCACCTGATCCATGGACCACTAAAGCTCAGTACAGGCTAGCCATGTGGATAATGGATGAAGCCATAAGCCCTTCTCCAAAACAAGGGAGTTTGGAGTGCTGACACAATGGGGACAATGAAACCAACCAGCAGCAGTACTGCCCAGGTTGGCACACTCAAGAGAAAGGAATCACCCAGGCTTGGTTTCTGGCCAAAGTGGCAAGGGACAGCAAAAGTAGTACTTACTGGAGGTTCAGAACCCAGAGACATCAAAAGTATAAAGATCCCTTAGATCCACTAGCCACTTGGGCATATGAAGGGGAACCAACCTGCACAACCATAGTAGGAAAAAGACAGCACCAACAGTGTATTTGAGATGGAAGTTTTTCCCCAGAGTAATTGCTGAAGCTGCACACTTGAAAGCATTATTCATTAATCCCACATGAAGAGAAGGTAACAATGAAGTGGATAGGGGTGAGAATAGTTCCTGCGTCTCAACACATTACATCTCAAGCAGTTGGCTTTAATGCTTTTTTGTTCCATTCTTGCCACTCGAGTTCATATAAAGGATGCCTGCGAAGTGAACAGCTGCTAATCTTTTTTCACATGAAGTATGTCTGCAAAGTGGGATCAGAAATTGTATTGCTTTTCGCCTTTCTCCTTTTCATTCACAGCTCCTACTTTTTAAGAACTCCAATAACTTGTCGAAAGAAACCAGTGATTAGGTACCATAGGGAAAACTTTTAGTGGGGCTAAACTTCCAGACTGGAAGCACAAAATTACCATACTATCTTGGCCTTCGTAAGATTTCCCTCTTTCTTGATACAAGAGATAATGGTGAGATTTTGTAAATCTTCGCTCCCTGAAGCACAAAGTTAGACTTCATTCAACATTGTTATATGCTAGAAACAATAGGATTAAAATAGTGACTGACATGCTCAGCTTATAGTATAGAGACCCAACAAAAATCATCCCACTCACAAGGGGAGTTAGGATTAAACTTTAGATCCAAATGTTTTATGGGTCATAAACAACCCATAAACCCATTATTCTATTGTTCTGGCACTAGTGAAGGGGAAATTAAAGAAGAAAGGGATGGAGGAGGAACCATGAATCCCCCCTTTTTTTTTCATTAAGACCTGAAAAGCATAAATCCTTCTGAAGGTAAAAGACAGAATGAGAAGCTTAGGTTTAATTCCCTCTTCCTTTCTTAAGTCCCAAGAAAGACGAGGCTATTCTAGTACACATCAAACAACTATAAAATAGAACAGAATAAGATTGGTCATTTTTATCAATTAATGTAGTTTGATAATTGGAGACCAGAAAGTTTACCTATATGTTAGAGATTATTTGTTTATTGACCATGCATTAATTGACGGTTTATAGCATATGCATGCGAAGAAAATCGAATCAATCCATGTCTGGCCACAATACTCTGAGTAATTAGAAGCAATTATCTCAAATAAAGTTTTCTGCTCAAATAAATCAGACAATGTCCTCTAATTCGTTTATACTTCCACAGTTCCCAGCGTTAACTTATTTGGCTGTGTATATTTACAGAACATAAATTGTGGTTAAAGATGAAAACATAAGGCAAAAAAATAATTTTTAAAAAAATATTGTTGCATGGAATCTACATGAGCCACGAACTTTGACAGCAATATCTTTTTCTGCCAGTTATACCTTCTCAAGGTTCAGTCTCGCTCAGATATTGCAGTGAAGGTAATGGATGCATATGTCGTATTCTCTGATGAAAGAGGTGAAGTCTCGACGGCAGAGGACATGGTGGATATACCGGCATCATCAGGCCTCTTCTGACTTCTAACTTTGAGGTCCATGAAATCACTGACCAGACCAGGCTTCGTGATGTTCTCTGATTCGACGTCCTTCTCACCGGTCAGCATCTTGACGACATCGGACATTTGGGGGCGAAGCTTTGCGGCATCTTGGGTGCATAGGAGTCCGACCTTTAAAAACTTGCAGGCTTCTTCTATGTCTAAATCATCAGTTAAAGAAGAATCTATAATGTTCCGCAACTCATTTTGCTCGTATAGTGCCCACGTCTGCAAGATGAGAAGCCCATGCATGATATCTGGGAACTGTAAATCATCTTCACAAATTTAGGACTCAGCCACTAACGCACAAGAAAAAGCATAATGGTAACTAGCAATTTGTGATGGTGCAATGTACTGATCAAATGTAGTATATCATCAGTTATTGGTTTCATGAATGTTGACCACTGTATATGTAAATCTCATTTGTAAGTGCGATGAATAAGCAAGCACAGCATACAGGGACTCGAATTGTGGTGTCCAGAGATAAGAGTTCTTCCACGCTATTTATGCTTTCAGATAGGGTACATTTACGAGAACTAAATTGGAAATAGAATAATAGACAACAGAGGAGATCAAGAAATCATTGTTCCCGCTTATGAACTCTCTCGTATCCCATCAATGGCAAACCGATTAGAACTAGCAAACCAGTTTAGCAGTATGGCTGGACATATCACACCATCTCTAGCTAAACTTCTCACTGAATTAATTAAGGGCAAGACTTTCCTCTCATTTCCTTTTTCCCCCTTTTTTGTCATCCATGTCATGCATCAAACTGCTCTTGCAATTTGATAAAATCATGTATGACTGTAGGTACATGAAAAGGACATACTTCCTTTCTTACTCATTTTAAGCAACTCCTCACAGATTTGCCTAGAACCCTCATGGAACTTATTACATTATGCTAGGTTAGCATCCATTTAGAGGGATTGCAACAATCTGCTGAGCAACATACTATTAGTGGAGTAGAGTTACATTTTCCTATTTCATCCAGCATGACTATCCAAATTTGTGAACCTAAATGGTTTTAAAAGAAAGCCAACTTGGCATACCTAGGTTGTCGGTGTAGGTTGGGCCGCCTAGTCACCAGCCTTGGCATTTTGTGTTATGTTGATGAAATTGACTATAAATTAGTATTGGATGTCAGAAAGTTGATGGTTCTTAATGACTTATTGCATCTTATATATTATCTTCATTTATCAGACTATAAACATCATTTTAGGTTTCTCCTTTTATATTTTTTTAAAAAAAAGTTTACCATTTCTGGGATCCTTGATCTCTAAGTTCCCCCCTAATGCCTAGGTGACAGGCAACATCCAGCTGTCAATCTGCCACCTATCATTTGGCAAAACATTGCCTAACTTCTATGGAGTATGAAAGTCACCTGCATAACATTGCTCTCCTCTCTGTTGCGTATTAAATTCATTTTGGATCAAAAGGAACGTTTTCTTAACAGCCTTTATTATTTTTCCACATGCCCCAGATATATCCCCAAGGAAAATTAACCTTAAAAATGGAACACACAACATTGATGACTACTGAGGAAAGGGATAGCTGGTTGAACTTGTGAAAAAGTATAGCATTAAAGAAAAAGAAGTCAAGAAACAGTTGACAATAGGCATATTGCTTTCTCAGCCTTTCTCTTTATTATATTTTTATATATGGAACAGTCAAAAAGACTTTTCCTGACTATAGGAGTATAAAAATGTATCTATTTCCTAAGCCTAAATATGAGGACAAGACTTGATGATTATGATTTTACCACATAAACAGCAACATGACTACCTATCCTTGCCATACTTGGAAAGGAGAAAGACTATTATTTAATTAAAAATACTATGTGCTGTATACAAAGTAAAAATAAATAAAATGAGAAACCTGTGGTGGAAGAAGCAAAATGCCTAGTAGATGTTCACTTGTTGAACCAAATTGCTACAGGAGACTAACACACACCCAGCAAACAGACATAAAAGGCAGCATACAAAAGACATGACAGTCATGATATTAACTAGAAATGACAATTGTTTCTCAAACTTATGCTCTATCTCTACCACCTGACTTCAAAAAGGACATACCAACCTAGCTGTATTGACTTCTTTGTTAATGATTGTAGAATATAGTCGCCTAGGAGTTAATATATTAAAAAAAATCATTTCCAAGTGTACTTTGCTGAAATGATTGTTAAATTAAAGGAGAACATGTCAAAAATTCCAGCTTTAATTGATTGTTAAACCTTTTCTTCTTCTTCTTCTTCTTCTTCTTCTTCTTCCAGTCAGGATATTAACTAGAAATGGGAATTGTTTCCCAAACTTATGTTCTATCTTCACCACATGAAATCAAAAAGGCATACCAACCTAGCTATATTTGAAAGAAGAAACAACAGCAACTACTGAAACTTCTTTGTTAATGAATGTAGAATAGAGTTGCCTAGGAGTTTTAAAAAAAAAAAATCAATCCCAACTGGAATCTCCCTGAATAATTGTCAAATTGAAGCTGCTGCTGTTGCTTCTTCTTCTCCCAAATACAGCTAGGACAAATTACTTTGTTAATGAATGGAGAATAGAGTTGCCTAGTTAAAAAATATAGAAAAATCAGTCCGAAGTGTAGTCTCTCTAACTGAATGTTAAATTAGAGCTTCTTCTTCACTGCTTAGGAGGAATCCTATAAACAAGTATATTGCTGAGCTAGTTAACTACCTAACAGTCTCAACCATATAAGAGACAGAAAAAGCTGCAAAGGTTCTGGACAAAAATGAAACATATCACACTAAGATGATTAAATTGTTGCATTCAGGAGGAATTCTATAAACAAGTATATTGCTGAGCTAGTTAACTACCTCACAGACTCAACCCTATAAGAGACAAAAAACTGCAAAGGTTCTGGACGAAAATGAAATGCCTGATCGCTGCTGAATGCCCAGATAGGAAGAGGTGAGGTGGCTGCATGAGGATATGAAAGCCCTTCAGAAAGGAATCCTTTTTCTTTCATGGGTTACTTCAATAACCATTAATGCAATTTTAGTTTGGCAGCAACACTGATGATTAGATTGGGGAGTTCCATGAGCAATCTATTTAAGCTAGAGCTATGAGTCTAAAAGGTCAATGGAAGTAATATATTGAGCTCGTTTTTGCTCAACGTTTAGGATGCGATGGCTGTGTTGAATCTGCAATATTAAAGAGATTTCTATCAGGTTAAACAACAAATAGAGGAGATGCTTAAAAGTTGTGCAACACTCAAAGGCATCATTTAGGGCTGTACTATTTAAAGCTTCCAATGCCCTTTCAAGGACATGGCCAGCGATGAAGCAACAAAGCAGACTATTACTGCCCAAAGTCCAAACCAAGCTAACATGCTTCAAGTATGGAGAGACAAGACACTTAGCTAGTGTTTGTCCTATTAGTGAGTGACTATGGTATTTATAGAAAATAATAAGCAGCCAATGCAGACATGTGGCAATGCTTTTAGCCTTTTAAGAAGAATAATGAGATAGCATAGGTCACCTTCACAGGAGATCGAAGAAGGGAAACACATGTCTCATTCTTGTGAAGAAACATATGCTTCAGCAAAAAGATCAGGTGAGGATTGGAGGTAAAATATAGTATTTAACACAAAGACCTTGTACTTTGGATGACATTGCACTCTAATCATTATGGTTCGCCGTATTGGTGCATACTTCCTCATAGTGGGTATATTGTACCCTACCTGTATCGAATCAATAATTCATATGAGGGGCTCTCTAAGTCTCAATGCACTGAACCAACCCCCCGTATTGGGCTACCAACACTGTACCAGCATAGTACTGTTCAGGGTCTGATATTGAGTCCACGAACCTCGCAAATAATTATTTATGGATTAGAATTAACAACACTCCATAGACATCACCAAAACGGTTGGATAGCTACAATCTGTTTCTCAACTGGGTTAGGAGAATACTGTTGCAGTGGGATGTGACATCTAGTGCAGTCCATCAGACGCTTGCAGTGGGCGGTGTGTTGTGATATAGCATTGATAATAAATTCTGTTTGGACAATCATGGATATTTGACAAGGGAGTTGTGCCCTTAAAGAAGAAAACTCTAACTTCCTAGACCTATGGTGTTGGATAACACCTGCATCATATCAGACGAAGAGCTCCGAATCAAAGCTACTCCCCCACATGGTCGAAGCTACATTGTTGGGGCAAAAATTCTCTTAGTTAAGGGCAAATTTATGCAATCGTGTTTGTTAATCAGACTCCAGGAGAAAAAATGGATGGGATTTGGTGTTGAAAAGCCAAAACCCTGAACCTCATCTTGTGTAGTTTGAGTTGTAGGAGTTCTTTTCGAGTCTAGGAGGTTTTTGGCAAATAGTGATTGTTATCAAGGTTTCAAATACTATACTAGACCTTGTACCAATTTTTTGATGGAATAGTACAGTTCTAGATATTGACACATGGTACAGGACTGCCAACACATTAGTACTGGTGTTGGAAACCTACCAGAATAGTATGGTACCATTTGTAGTTTGTACTATCCCATTCTAGCAGTATTTGAAACCTTGGTTGTTCTAGAGGCTACATTTGTAAATTCTCTTTTTCTTTTGTTCATTGGTGTACAATGTTCATGACTATAAGATCGTTGACTCATTTTGTAATGATGATATGCTTTTACAAGGTTCTTCTATACTCAGTAAATAAAGAAGGGGCTTTTTTTCGCTTTCCAAGAAATTGTATGTTTAGGTGTGCATGTATGTGTGCGTGCTCCCCCTCCCCCCCCTTGGGGTGTTGGGGTGCTTGATTCCCTTTAGCATCCTAATGAATGCAATGGAAGAGAAATAAGGTGTTAAATTTGAAAGAACATAAAAAAAAGAAGAAGAAAGGAGGGGAAGTCATCCTAATGAATGAGAACTCTCAAAATGGTAGAGGCCAAACTAGTTGTGCTGCAAATGATCATTATGAACCAATCCAAAATCGTTGTAGACCGAACCAATCATTAGTTCCCAACCATGGGTCAAATGAAATCCAATCCACAAATCAGTAACTAAAAGAATCAAAAAAGCTTTTATTGTGTCACTTAAGTTATACAGGAATTCCTGGATCCAAGAATTAAGAATGACAAGTTCTTCATTACCTAGAATAAAATAACCACTTAGAATAGCGAAACAAATTATATTTGTCGAAAAATCCAAAATGATATGGAGATGATATTCATTGGGTGTTTTGACCAATTGTATCATTTCCTTGTCGAAAAATATGGGTACGTATATTTTCCGACAAACCTATTACAGTAAGACCTACGGAAACACGTATGGGTTTGAAAAAGGGATCCCCAAAATATTGGATATCTGTTGTTAAACCGGATCAAATACTTTATAAAATGGGCAGAGTATCAAAAACTATAGCCAGAGCAGCTATTTCAATAGCTGCGTGCAAAATGCCTATATGAACTCAATTTATTATTTCACGATAGGAATATAGAACTAAACAAAAGGGATATTGAGGATGAAAAAACAACAGCAGGTTTATTCTGGACGGAGTAAGAAAAAAAACATGAAATTAATAAAAAAAATTATCCACAAGTACCATGGTTTACAGCTCCATCCCATACCATCCCAAAAAAAATATATGAGTGGCCAATAAAATGCCATTTATAGCACGTATTAGTGTTTTTCCCTACACCCAATTCTAGAAAGCACCAAGAGACGAACAATTTTTTTTTTTGAATGGCTAGTATTTTTTTCTTTTTCCTCCTCAAAGAAACACATCGTTAGCTTTCCACCATATCCCACATTCCACGTGCTCAAACTAAGAAAAGTGAGCCACTATTTCTTCCGAACACCCCCATCCAATTCCCTCAATCTCTAGTCTTTATTAGCAAGAGGCTAAGAGCCCCATACTCCTCAACAAGAGAAGGGAGCCATGAGAGCCTTTATCGCCTTTAAAAAAGCCTAAACCTTCATTCCACTCCTTAAAAGTAAAACACTTAACTTATCGTAACCTTAGACTCATCGAACCTACCCTTCAAAAAAAAAAAAAAAATTTCAAAATCCATCCATTCAATTGGTTATCACCGAATAACTTGTCAATGATTAGTAGATAAGTTAATGCTTTTATATCTAAGCAAGAAAGCTTAACAATTAATTATAAAATTCAACCCAAGCCCTTTAGGGATTCATCTATTTACAATTTCAAGCACCTGATGAGCCCTAAATGCACTCCTTATTGGCCTCCTTCGAGTGCTCCAAGATTTGACCAAAGCCCAATATATTTAATTCATCTAGGTTTGCTTGAAGGCTCTGAAAAAAATGGATGATAGATCTAACAGCTACATAAGGGTCTGCCTCAAGACCTATAATTTTGTTTATGTTAAGATTCGAAGGTTTCATAAGAAGTGTTAAATGTTATTGCTTTTTGTTTGAATGATGAGGCAAGTGTATTTCGTTATATCATGGTGGAGCTCATTCCCTACCTTGGAGAAGATAAAAAGAAATGAAGAGTGTCATGCTCTCGTGGAGAGTCAGTGAGATGTTGTATTGGAGGCTAAAGTTACGCCAGCTCATAATGATCTAGCAAATATCATATAATGTTAATTTTTAATTGAGTGGTCATTAATCCTAAACATCAATAACATCTAGAAATACTTTGTCGTCAACTTTGAACACTCCAGTCAAAACTGATAACTTAAACCATTAACATTTTGTTTTGGCAGAGCTATTGAAGTCCACAGCATAAAACATACTAGCTTCATTCTTCTAGAAATTCACAAGCTGGGAATTTCTTATTTAAGCATTGCTTTGCCATGCTTTGATCAATGTTCTAAGGCCTTAATGAAAGCCATAGGAGTGGCATTTATTCGATGTTGTCACACACACTGCCCTACATAAATATTGCCCTTTCTCACAAACACTTCTATCATGCTTCCAAGATTATCCCTGCATTGCATATTTTATTTCACCTATTTTGATAATCTCAAATTCATTGAAGTCATTCACTTAATATCCCACAACTTGCACATTTGACCTTAGAGAGCATCTTCTCTTGGTTCCCTTGAAATGACCTCGAGTTGAGTAGTCTATCATGGGTATCTACAATAAAGTGCAAAAGTGACTATAAATGACTGCCAGCTTGTTCTAAAAGATGAATGAATATAAATAATGGTGGCGTTGTTTGGTTATACTCTTAGATGGCCAAAAGTCCCATTTTTCGAAGCTTTGTAGGCACAAAACCAAAAATCTAAGGTCATTCCATAAACTAAAAGAGGTTTTGCGTAGGAGACATTTCAAGTACTTCAAACTATGAGTTCAAGTTATGGGTGGCAAAACATGAGCCAGACCTGCACGAACCCGCTAGAATAAATGGATTTGGGTTGGCCATTTTAATAAAATTCAACTCGGAAATGGTTCAACCCTAAACCGACCTATTTATAAATGTGTGGGTTTAGGTTTAGCTCCTAAACCTGGTGGGTAACCTGAGTTGAACTAGCTGGGAAATAACCAGCTCCCAAACCCATGGACCATGTTGATCTCTCTACTCTTATTGTTGCATTTTAGTTAGTTCATCGTTAATTAGTTTTTTGATGGTGATATATTCTATTTTTTTGTGCTTATGATGATAACTTGCAAGTTAGATATAATTTTTTGTTGTGATATTTGCATGCTATGTTCTGCTTGACTTTTTACTTATATATATAATTGATGAGTGAAAATTCAAATGGGTTAGTGGGTGGGTCTAAGTTTTTGTAAAATAAATGGTTCGTATGGGTCTACATTTTCCAAACTAATTACAAATGGGTCAGGTGTGGGTTGGAAGTTTTTTGACCCGAACCTGCTTCGACCCGACTTGAACCCAATCTGAGGCAACCCATTGCCACCCCTAGTTCAAGTAAGATGTGTCTTGAATGGACAAGGTTACTTAATCTTTTTTCTTCCCTCAAGAGACAAGGTTGTTTAGGCCTATCATGAATTAGTCCTTGATTTGACATTTCTTAGCCTTACTTTGGACAATTCCAAGGGTGACTACTTCATATGGTCTTTAGCTCAAGGAATTGATGAGATGGAGAATCATGCTCTCAAAAATCCACAAAATTCCAATTACGAGAATTAAAACAAATTAGAATTCTCAATTCTCTAGGTCCCATTCTTCTACCCTTTCCCGGGAGTCGATGACTATTCATAGCTATTACCTTGACACCAAAACTTGTATCCATGCGCTTCATATTAGCCTGGAGTTCGCTCCCAGCAATATAGCCATCCCTACCCTATCACGTCAATCCCACAAGCCAATTAGTAACTGCATCCAATCTCCGAAAAAGTCCCAATTGTTTCGAACTTTCTATTTTTGGAATGGGATATTTACGGAATCCCCATGAATAGATCAAATCTTATTCCATGATATTTCCATAAGATTCCTCTTTCTTATTCTTAAGCAAGCCCCCGAGAGGGCTTAGTTGATCATGATTTATGTTTCATCTTACATATCCGTTGAAATCAGTATTTGTGTGTTTCTGCTTGAGCCGTACGAGATGAAATTCTCAACAAAACTCCACCTTAGGATGGTAAAGTGGACAGTTTTCTTGGTGCCCATGTTGCACTAGAGAGTGGCATAAGGGCTTAGGTTTTTCATGAAGTGCTAAACCAAAAGAATGCACCCTTGATGGAAGCATATTCCAACTTGAGGATGGCCAATTCAGCCCTCTAGCTAAGTAACTCAAGGGATCGAGCTGACTAAGTGCCTCTAAGGTGAATGGAACATTCAAATTTTCCAAGCAAAGCAGGAAACAATTGCATTAGAAAGGAACTAGGATTGGCTCGCTAACATGCCCACCTTCTCATTTGTCCTTGTTGAGGTAGGTAGGCTATGTGAACATCATAATGGGCCAAATAATCTTGCTGACACTTGAGATGAAGCAGCTGATAGCCAATTCCCTTTAATCCAGTGTTATCACATTCATAAGTATATTATAATTTTACTTATCCGCTTTTGCCCTTTTGTCATATACTATCTTATCTAGGTTGGAGTCTTTGTCACACTCTATGCTATTGTGCTTGGTTCTCCTTATATAAGTGGTCTTTTTAATGCAATATTATGTTTTTATTTACCCACTTGTTTGCAAAAGAATTGAAAAATGCCAATGAGAATTGAGGATTATTTCTTTTTTCTTTACAGTAAAGGCCTTATAAGTTCTCACTGTGCCTTCTCATCAACTCTTGTCGACAAGTTTCGAAAGGCTTTCAACATGGGCAGATTTTCAATTTATACTCATCAGCCCTTTTGGGCTTTCATTCATGTTCATTTAGTTGCTAGTTACTCCTATTTTGATTCATGTTCACTAAGTTTGATATATACTCACCATGCCATTTTCTTCTTCAAACATCCCCCTCTAATTTTGATTTCTATTGATAATGATGGAGATGATGTAGCTAGAAAAAAACAATAGCCATAATGGTAACTTGCAACACTATCTTCGGAGACTCATAGCTTGTCTAAGTTGGCTAAGCAAGATGAATGCCATTAAGAGTGTCACCAACTTGTGGATTAGCTCAAGAGCCTTCATATAGGGATAGAGAGAGAAAGATGGTGGATCAAAGGAAATTGCATAATGGCCAAAAGTGAAGCAATCAAAGGGAATTATGTACTAAAAACATAGTTAAGTACATTGCATGTACATTGGAATGACTAAAAGAGTTTTATATTTAACAATTTTATGCCTGCATTTGGAGCCCAATAATAATGCCAGTAGCATATGGTCACTAAGTACCCCATTTTACTTCTCTTTTTCACTTCCCTTCTCTCTTCTTATAGAAGGATCTAGTATTTTTAAGACCTCGCAGGTCAATCAAGTCAACCCGTCCAGCTTATCACCTAAAGCCCCTAGTTGATCAAGCCAACAATAACCAAAGATTCCTTAAAATCCATTTGGCCTAGTGGATTGAACCATTGAACCACTTGACCACACCAGCCGAACTGATTTCCATTAATTTAGTTCATTGTTTTTTAGGAGAAATAAACTAATTGAATTGAAAAGGGAAAGTAATTGCACATTACTACTCATTCTCTCCACTTCTCCCATTTATGCCCTATCTCTTAGGATAGAGCATTTCCTCCACTTTACTGTTTGCTGTCATAGTACGCTGCTAACCCGAGCTTCTCTCCTCCCTCACCAAAGTTTGAAGGGCAAGCTTCTCCATTATTCAAAGACCTGAGCTTCTCTCCTCTCCATATAATTGGTGTGACACTGAGTGGAGAGGATAAGGTGGTGATTGGTGATTGCTAGGGCTTAAGCTTCTCTCATTCCATCAAGGTTAGAAAGGGTAATTGGTTAGTGGCCGCCAGTACTTGAGATGCTTCTCCATAATTAATTCTGCTAGTATGTTCCCTTTTTCTCCTCTTTGGACCTAATTACCAATATTAAGGTAGGCTACCAATTGGTGACGTGAAAGGTTAGCCACCAACTACTGGCAACCTACATTATCCCAACTCCCAACAAAAATTCTACACTTCAGAACTATTTAAGTTTAGGCAAAGATTATAATTTTAATCCATAACATGGTTTTCTTTTCTAAGTCTTGTATATGATTAAATTCATAATAACAAAAGTTTCCTGATTCATTGTTTCGTACTTTTTTAAGCATCTTCAATCCATTTCTTGATTCCTTACATCATGAGTTGAGATTTGTATTCTAATAATGTACGATAAAGAGATATTTAAATTTTATGTTAGAGATATTTTTCTGAGAGAACCTCATCTCCATCGCACCATTTGTTGGCTACCTTGCTCCTAAGTCTTCACACCACCTCCTCTTCCTTTTCCCTTCCTTTCTGCATCCCTTCCAGTATAAGGACAACCAACATCAAGAAGGTAGGCCACAAACTCTCCCCTCCTCTCCATTGATGCTGTGGGGATAACCAATGTTTGCCGTATCGGTCGGTACCATACCGTACCAAACCGGTACGCAGTCTTGTACCACACCAACACTCAGTACGCCTCGCCGTTCATATCATACCGCATACTAACATTGAAACAAAACGGTACCTATACGAGATCCGGTACTGAGACGTCAAATTTTGGAGATAACGACTTAATGTTCTACTCTCTCCTCTTGCATTGGCACCATATCCATCACCACCAAGTGATTTCATTATTGTTGGCTTTCTTCCATGCCAACACCACCTCCTATCTCCCCTTCCCCTCGTGTGAATCATGCTGGGCTTAAGCTAGAAAATCAAGGCCCGAGGCCAGAGTAGATTGGGTTCAGGCCAAGGTCCAAGTCCTTGATACTGTGGTTGCACCTAAGTCAAAACAAGCCTAACTTAGTGGATGCATAGGTCTACTGTCTACCCAAAGGCCATATTATAAACAATATCACTAAGTCAATGATACCTTCAACAATTTATTTTGCAAATGTAATATCTCTATATATTTAACTTCCAATAACTGCTATATTTTGGCATTTTATTCAATTTCTAGCATCAAAATGCATCAATTGACCATCAATTTATCATACCTTCTTCAGCTTTAGTGCAAAGACAATCTGATCTAGCATTGTAATGTTGTGAGGAGTAAAGAATTTTCAGCTTTCTTATGTTGCTTTTCTAGTAGACTCTGTAATGATCATATTTTTCATAATATATTTGTCAAGGCTTGTTCTATCGGTACTAGGCATTGTACCAGTAACTTATTGGTATCCCCAGTATGGTACACCCCTTGTATCGATATAGGGTATGCAGCTGGAGGTGAGACGGCAGCTGTATCATGTATCGATATAGTATGTTTCCAACCTCAGTACTATATTGGTATCTTATTATATGGCATGGTATACTCGGTACACGATAATACAGATTAATATGATGAACCATAATATTTGTTGTGACACTATCAAATCTTTGCAAACTCTAGATCAGTTTATTATATTTGTTATTTTTTAAAAAAATATGTTGGATCTAATTCAACTTTTTAGTGATCATCTTTTTCATAACATATCTGTTGTATAAAACCTCGATACTGTAAAGTATCTTATTATATGGTATGATATACTTGGTATTTGGCCATACTGATCGGTACGACGAACCATGATATTTGTTTGATACTATTAGATGTTTGCAAACTCTAGATCAGTTTGTTATATTGGTTATTTTTTAAAAATGAGTCAGATCTGATTCAACTTTTTAGCAATCATATTTTTCATATATATCTGTTCTGATTTGACTAGATGTTTACAAACTCTAGATCAATTTAATACATTGGTTATTTTTTATGCCTCACATCTACTTTGTGTCTAGACCATGTTTTAGGTGGAGTTCATGCAGCTACATATGTGTCCACATATGCCGATGTGACCTATTGATTGCATCGCATCAGGGTTAGACTGCATATAGAGTTATCAAGCATATTTAGGTGCCCAAGCACATATAGATTGTGATTGCAATCGATAAATCACTAATTTTTGAAAATTAGTACACTGGAAATTCGAATACAATTCATAGGAAAATATTAGTACTAATTTGTTTTGGTTAACATGCTATGCTACACCTAACAAACATTATTCTCATATGAGTGTGAAATTGTTCATAAAATTTCTTGTTTTTCTAAATTTTTTTATTTATTTCACATGCTGAAGACATTGTTACCTAAATCTAGGAATTACATCTGTTTTAAGATATTTATAAAAACACCAGTAGCATAAGTGCTTGCATAGGCACTTACATAATGAATATGCTCTATCAGTACCCATATAATGGAGTCACTTTTTAAAACCTTGTATTTGGTCTTTACTCCATGTTATCTTGTAAGGATGATCCTTCGTGTATTCAAATGGAAATTCATGAAATAGAAATAAAGAATCACTCTTAAGAGATGTTTAGTAATGTGAAAAGTCATCATCTTACTATATAAATGTTACACAAATGATTGGATTATCATCAAACTATTTTTCTCTTTGTTTCCTTCTTTTTCTATATTTTTAGATTTTTAAAGTTTTTACTACTTATAGATATTTATACTTTATTTACAACATCATCGGTCAATGAATCAATCCAGGGGTGAATTATGGTTGAGCCATTCACTCGTGACCTGGATAATAAAATGGGTCCAGGTCAACGATTTTAAAGCAATGGAAAGATCTTTTGGTTCTTGCTCCCAACTTATTTTCTTGGTAATAGAAATATAGAGTAAAGGTACTTGAAAACAACTAATAAGTCCAAGTTTTTCATTCACTTTTCACTTCAAAGGGATGAATTCAATCGTTACTTTCTTTTCATCTTATAAATAACTTTTATTAAATAAGTCCACATCAAAGAACACTAGGTGGGAGAGAGAGAGAGGTGATGAAAAATAAAAAGCTTTAGTAAGTTAGCATTTAAATATGGCTGATTTAACTCTTTTAATTGATAAGCCACACTAGAAAATGAGCAATAAACCATAAAAAGTATGATTTCTTTCACAATGACACAATAAAAAACATAGAGTTGGATAATGCACTAAATGTCAAATCTTCGATCAAAGATTTAATAACTCAAAAAACAATAACAGGTCATCCGAATTGGAAATTCACATCGTCAGTTATGATTTGCATTAAAAATGCATAGAACCATAAATCATATGTTCTAGACACTTTAGCCTATGCATCAAGCTGGTGCAAATATAGACAGCTTCAACTACAAGATACTTTCTTTTGCGATGATTTACGCATCAAAACCTATTGGATTCTGATGTATCCATGTTCTAAAACACTTAAATCAAGATTAATTGTGTGGATCTAAGTTAATAAGCCCTATCATGTAATTTAACATCTTATGAGAATTGGTATCCTATATTTTTTCACCCACTTCATGCATTAGGTAGGAGACCACCAAACATACTATTTTTGGCTTCTTGGCATGTTTAGTGGTGAAAATTATGAATAACACTACATATTTCTAATTTGGGTGGCCTAGTAATTATTTCAAATTGTTAAATTTTCTTACCAAATATTTAACATATATTGTGTAGTCTAACTCATGTTTTCGCTTGTTGCTCAAAGTTTCTCTTCCTACGAAGTAGGAACCATCGATTATATTTCATTGTCTAAACAAGTGGTGATATATGAAGCAATGTATTAAAAGAATATACTAACCCTAAGCTTGTGATTTTTTAATAACACAAACATCTAGGACTAAACCAGAAAGGCAGAAACTACAAAATTTATCATTCATAAATTAGATCAAATGATCAATTGAAGAAACAAAACTCATCCATCATGCATGCCTGTGTAATTTTGGTTTCCTTACCCTTTCGAGAAGAAACTGATCTTCATAAGGTAGTCTTGTGTTAGTGTTACATCTTCCACTAACTATTTCTAAAAGAAGAACGCCAAAACTATAAACGTCTGACTTTCTTGTAACTTGACCCCGAACTGCATATTCTGGTGCAAGATACCCTCTATGGAAACAAGTAAAACTGAAGGTTAGAAAAGGAAAGGAAGTCGATATGGCTCAAGAAAGTTGTTCAAGTATTATCTTCCACGCAAGTGCATTTCTTAATCTAGGTTTTTTTTATGTTATTGAAATCCTGAGATATTTTTGTCCAAAAAAAAAGAAGAAATCTTAAAATAATGTTACATTACAAAAACACAGGAGGACATTGAATGGAATAGTAAGACTCTGCAGAGTGAGAGAATAAACATAAAACTCACATTGTTCCTGCAACTCTAGTGCTGACATGGGTTGTATTTGCAGGCAGAAACCTTGCCAAACCAAAATCCGAAATTTTGGCGGTAAGATCCTTATCAAGAAGAATATTACTTGCTTTAATATCCCGATGAACAATGTGAGGCTGGACTTCCTCATGAAGAAATGCAAGTCCACGAGCAATGCCGATGCAGATTTTAACTCGTGCTCTCCAGTTGAACTGAATGTTACTGTGGCCAGAACCTGACAGTAGGCAAGAACTTATCATATTTTCAAACGCTAAATTATGGGAAGAAACAGACTCAGTGAAAGGATTATTATTGTATAAAAACTCAAACTAGGTAGAAACCATAGAATAATATTAATTAAGGAGCTACAACTTACCAAGAAGGGTTTGCGCAAGGCTATTGTTCTCAAGATAATTGTAAACAAGTATTCTGTTGGTTCCTTCAACACAGCAACCATACAACTTAACAAGATTCTCATGCAAGATGCCGGAGATCACAGTAAGCTCAGTCAAAAACTCCCGCACTCCTTGCCTTGACTCAGAGGAGAGAACCTTTATGGCAACAGTAGTCCCATCTCTAAGCCTTCCCTACATCAATTAACTCACAGAGAGGCAATCATTAAAAAGTTCTGACTATTATCGAAGCTGATTGAGTATAAAAATATATGCAGGTTACCCTGTAGACAGAGCCAAAACCTCCTTCACCAACTTTGTTAGCAGTGCTAAAATCTCCGGTAGCATTTCTCAATTCGTTATAAGAGTAGATTCTTACATTTTCAATGCCAGGAATATCTAGAATCAGAATAAATATTATCAGTAATGTGAAGAGTAAGATGCATATTCAACAGTCATGTAGAATGGGAAGGTGGATAATGCATCATATTTCATAAGATGACATAAACAAGATCGTAAGTTAACTCATATGGCACTCAGAAATGACGCAATTACTTACCTTCATTGCCTTGATGAGTTTGTCTCTGTGAAGTCCTTTTCCTTTTGCATATGAAAGAGAAACAACTCATTACTGACTAAACAACTGATTTCCCCGTTTATATTGACAGTTGACTTATTTGAACAAAAGTTCCCCTGCAAAAGTTGAACACATGATTGAGGAATAGATACCATCATGTACTGAAACAATAAAATGGAATTATGCCAGTTCAATTAGATGGTAGATTTAAAAGAATCGTGTAAAAGAACCAAATTTCACAATTTTTTTTGAGTGAATTTCAAGTAATTCATTGCTGGATCAGTTTCTTTGTTAATCAAAGTAATTTGCGAAGTATCCATGACTATATAATATGTTTCACTACATTCTGTTAGTGAGTTCCCTATTTACAATTTTACATTATCTTACATTCAGCTGTAATTTGCCTATATTTCTAACAATAATTAGGAGATACATATGCCATATAAGTGAGGCACTCTATCCTATCTAATCTATCCACTTACTCGTAGCAACACTAGATAAAGAAGTTCTTCATGTGGTGAGTGCTCTACTGATGAATTGACAATTAATCAGCTTCCACGTGGCTCATTGAAATTAACTTAATTAATCCTCCTTCACTATTAAATCCCGTAATGGGCAAAATTGAAGCCTTTGTCATCTTTCAAATCCTTTTTCATAGGTTCTATCCATGTTATTTTAGGACTTCCCTTTTTCAGCCTAACCCTTTGACAAGAATTCAAGTCCCCCTCATCATTACGGCCCTTTTTGTACATTCTTTTTCTTTTCTTCCTTTTTCTAGATGAAAGATGGAGAGTCTCATCATCAATTTATTAAGAGTATGAAACAACAATAAAAAGTACAAGGTACATGTTTCCAGGTCGAGAAAGCAATAAAAGATACCAAGGGATGGGAGAAAGGGAGTAGGGAACATACAGAAGTAGGACCAAAGAGATGAATTCTGCTGAATCACCATCATGTCATATCTGAGCAAAGGCTTCAGAATCGAAATCCACAAATAGATGAAAAACCATATTTGTTGCCAAGTTTCTTCTTCCGACTTCCTGTTTGGTGAGAAAATCCTTGTAATTATTTCAAGCCACTCATTCCAACACAAATCCACTTCATCAGCTCCCAAGATATGAATTATATATCTGACCACCAATTTACGACAGGATCTCTTATTCTGATTTTTTATCACTCGAAGGCCTCCCTCAACAACTATTAGACAAATCCATGCTCATTTTACTTGTCCATGCATCTTATTAAGTTCTCTTCCACTTGTTCCTCTTCTTTATGCAGTTCTTGTGCTTTCTCTTTTCTGTTAATCCATCATCCTATTCTCCAATCAAAATTCGTTGAACCAGTAAAAAAAGGCGTACCAACCAGTGACCACTTCGGCATGGTACAGGTCTGTATCATGCCATTCAGGGGTGTAACGAAATAGGGGGAGCTAAAGAGGGGGGAGGGGCAGAAAACGAGAGAGGAAGAGAGAGAGTCAGAGAGGGAGGGGGAGGGAGAGAAAGAGAGAGGGAAGGGGGAGAGAGAAAGGCAGAGAGAGAGGGCTCGAAAGCCCTCGTTGTCGTTGGGGGGACAAAACCCTAGGTCATAGTATTAGGGCTGAGAGAGAGATAGGGAAGGGGGAGGATGCTTACCGGTGATTCTCATGGGGGGAGGGGGAGGGCAAGCATCGAGCAAGAACATGCTCCAAGCGGTCATGAGCACCAAGGTAAAGGGGTGCTACAATTATGAGCAACGAGGAGGAGGGATTCTCGAAACATCGCAAGCCGAAGGGAGCAGGGTATGCTTTTTTTTGCGATCCAGGAGGAAGGTTAATCGAACCAAGCTAGGTGTGGGGGAGGGGGTGTTAATCGATCAGAGCCGAGTCAGCCTACTTACCAAGTCGACAAGGTGAACTATCCTATTTCCCCATCAGTTCGATTCAGTACGCTCCGAACCGAGCAATTTGGGATGGTATGGCAAACCATTCTCCCAACTATAACTCTACATCTAGTTAAAAAACTTTGACCTCAACCAAGCTTGCCTTGTGTGTTCGGTTCTTCCTTATTGCCTAGAATTTTGAACAATGTTGACATCAATTAAAAAAGAACAAGAAAAAGGAGAAGAAGAATAGGAGAGCTTGGTTGCCAATAGAAGAATCAGAAACACTACAATTTCAATTTTACAAATTTTTCATAAATCAATTTTCTTTCATAGTAGATTTGATCAATAAGCACAATCCACAATAACCACCAGTCGTACATCAAAATTGTAGAACCATAATGACAAACGAGACACCTATGACCAATCAGTCTTTTCCTTCTCTTGCTTGTCAAGGGTTGATGACATTATAATGACTAGCCATTAAATATGGAATCTTGAACTTTACTTGATGCTCTTTTAGAAATGTTAGCTGAAGATTGTAAAGCAAAGTTATGATTATCATGGAGACATCGTGAGGCTCATTAAGCAACATGGAGTAAGGCAACTAGTGAAGCCAACAAGTAGTGTCTACTTCAAGGTTCAAAGATACATATGAAAGACTGATCACGTGTTTCATCAAAACTTAACAAGAAGACATTTGATTTGTCAACCACAACGGCATCAAAGACACCTATTAGTCTTTCACTTCTCTTGCTTGTTAAGGGTCAATGACATTATATGGACCAGCCATTAAATGTGGAATCCACTTCTCTTTCCCTTTATTTCAATTAAAAAGTACACAAACAGATTTATCCCTTAGTGCAGTGGCCCCAATTGTCAATCTATCTGATATATTCTTCCCTAAATATTGTTTTAGAAGGCTCCAGGTTACAAATAAGATTTCCTTAGTGGATTTACCCTCTCCTAATCCCCATTTTCCAGCTTGCACAATTTCAACATGCCATCATATACTATGCTTTCTCATCATTTCCAAATACCTGGAAAGAAAAATAAGAACATCAATGATTCTTTACGTGTTATGATCAAACACAAGTTAGATGCCAAGAAGAAGGATTACTTCTCAAAGGCAGTAGCGAACTGGAGGAACTTGACAATGTTTTATTATCTAATTTCAAAGTTTCAGACAGTTTTGACTAAATGAGGATCAGGAATAGCCAGAGTGGATCTTTTAGAGGTGACAAATTGGGAAAGAGGGCTAAATGTAGAAGATAAAGAAAGGAAATTGGATAGTTTCAGATTATGGTTGTGGAGATTAGGTCCTCATGATGTTTGCGTGTTGTCCATAGTGATCAAAGGGTAAACATTACAGTAACATCAATAAAAGGTTGGAAGTATGATTGAAGTTTCTTTTGACTTTTGAGGATTTTAAAAAGAAGGGGCAGTAAAGTTCAAATAAAATAGGTTTATAGTGCAGTGAGCTTCAGTTGGCTACGGACTACCTATGCTCTCTAGTCTAGAATTTAATCCAAAAAAAAAGGCTTGTAATTGTTCAGAGATGGGAGGATGAGGTGTCAATGCCAATAATTTGAATACGTTTACACCATGCAGCACGTAAGAAACCAATCACGTCATGTCAAAGATGTTAAGGATCATGTTTGACAACAGAAAAATAGAATGTTTGAGATCAAAGATTGGTTACTAGGCTCTTTTCTTAACTTTTTTTAGCTTTATCTGTAAACTCCATTCGTTCGGAAGTATTCGCCAAATGAAAGTTCATAATTTAATACTGTGAAAATTGTAAAGTTTAAGTTTGTCAATGCACAGGAATCTTTGGGAGGTCTCATGCAACCATCTGTCTTGCTAAAGGGTCGTGATGGTTCTCCATGCTATACATAGAAAAAGTGACTGTTTGCTTGCTGTTAATTCTAATTCTCATGAATATTGAGGAATATGGTGATCAAAGTGTTGAAATCAAAGTTTTGTTCTCAAAACTTTTGGTTGCATCTGATCCAGAGCTAAGTTTGTAAGTTTTGGAGAAAATGAGACATAGATGTCAATCTTAAAGCAATATATCATGCAAGGGAATTGCAGGAGTCGGTTTCATAGAGTGAAACATCACAAGGATTCAGAGTAGACGGTGGAAAGTTGGAAATAAGAATATAAGGATAGCATTCCAAGGCTCTTCCTTTTAGTTTCATTCTTCAGCGGTGGCCTTTAGCTGTTAGCCTAAAAGTGGTGAAACCTTATATGCCCCATAAAGTTTGCCAATTTATAGTAGGCTAGTTGCAAAGTGCAAACATGCTAATGGATGTCTTCTCTTGCTTCTACTTTTCCAAAAGTGCTTTTCACAAAGAACTTCAATGAGAGTGCCTTGAATTAATTATTTGGTGATAGCTAAAGTATAATGTCAAGCACCTGTTACATCTATTTGGTTTTGGCAAGATCGAATCTAACTCTTAGACTTAAATTAAAATATTAAAATTACGCTGCAGTATGGCTCACAGAATCACACTTTTCAGTCCAGGTTGGATCTGCAATGAGTCGATTAAATTTACCTAATCTAGTTAAACCTTGAGTAGCTGGCTCTTAAGTGAGGCAAACTCATTACTTTCACATATGCATAAGACAAAATCTAGTTTTCTGAGTTGTCAAAAAGCAGAGTTTGGCTTCTGCTTATATGAGGAAGCTCCTTTTATTGACCATTACCAGACACTTTTTCAAGGACTGCCCTTTTTCTTTTTTGCCTAAGAATGCATAGTTTTTGCAGTGTCAAACACGCCCTTAGAGAGGTAATCATATAGATAGTAAATGTCAGTTGTGTGAGCTGGAGAATGATATACTTGGACACATCCTCTCATTGTGTTTATATTCATGTGCTATATTGGAACATGATGGAAGAGATATTACATGGCACCTTTACCTACATGGGTGCTCGAAGTACTACTGTCTTCACAATGTAGTAGTTGAGAGCAGGACTTCAAAATTTCTTAAACTGTCTTGGATCACATTTCAATCCATAAATTGACCTCAAATGGACGGGATACCGCTCACAGGCTAAGGTTAAGAGCTTGAATCTTAAGAGACAAAGGCCTTGTTTGGATGCTGAAAATTCTTACCAACCTGATATGATCTTCCCAACAACACCTCTATTTTATAGATATTTTGGAAGTTAGGTGGTTATAAGAGATCAGGGTAGCCATGATACAACTCATCCTTTTTTTAGGAATAAGATAAATCACCATGGATAAAGATTTAGTTATCCATAAAAATAGAGATTAATTATATTAGCTGCCCAATTCTCCTCTAATGTGAGAACTTGTGCCAGCGTGTGTTTAGTCCCACATTGTCTATGCATTAGATAGATCTTGGATATTTATATAAGGCCAAGAAACCCAAATAACAGCTTTCGAATAGCCTTTTGGACGAATTCTAGGGTAGTGACAAATGGAATTAGAGTGGACTCTGCCAATAGCCCATGTGGACTAGAAGACATGGCTGCATGGGCCCTTTTAGAACTAACCACAGATCAATTGTAGTGTTGGAGATTAGATTTAATTGGATTTGAACTCTTATCCTGGCGAGGACAACAGAGCTTAAATGAGGAGAGTGTGTGAGGACCTATGCAGGTGTATATTTAGTCCCACATTAGCTATGTATTAGGTAGATATTGGGTACTTATATTGGACCGATGAACCAAATAGAGTCTTGCAGAACCAGATAGAGTCTTGCAGCTAACCTTTTTGGGTAAGGTCCTAGATCGTCACATCTAAGGATCCTATTTCTAGTATATTTTTAAATCAAAAAATCTTATGAACACTAGCTTAAGGAAGAGTTAATAATATCTCTTGCTTAATGGCTTAAACAAGAGCTATAGATTTTTCGATCACAATAATCATAGCCATCAAGCCTTCCCCCATCCACTTGGATCTACTTCGTGACTCCTTTTAGTAACTATTCCTGATAACCACCACTCTTCTTTCACTACAAGCTTTTCCAAAACTTTTCAAAGAAACATCTAAGACCTTCCCTAGGCAAGTACCCTAGATTTTTGTTGCACATCCCAATTACAAGCTCGGTTAGTTCTCCATCACTCCTCCCTCACCTAATGCCACCTTGATGCACCATCTGATATAGAACTAGCACTTCATCAATCATTATAAAATAATTTACCAGAGCAAATAAGGTTATTAAACAAATTATTTAACATTAAAGCATTCAGTAAGCTGCATTTTCGAAACTTTTAGCTACTATAGTCAGCAAATGCTCATCAGAAACCCATGATACAAGCCTTTTAAGGGACCACATCACTTACAAGCAATGAAAAGGTGGTGAAAGTAACTTTTTTTTTCTGATTCATCGGATACAAGGCAAACCTGGCAACCGATATCGTATTTTCTTCTATACAAATACCATTAGAGAATTATACAAATACCTTGCATAAGATAAGATGCAATCTATCAAAGATCCAATTTTATAGACAGAATATAATGAGTAGCAATGCCAAGATACTCCTAACAAGATTCCTCCCAACAGAACTTCAAAGAATTCCCCTTCGCTCAGCAATTATTTAAATTACAATTACCCAATTCCAGCAAATTTCACAGAAAACAAAGTCACGAACTTCGCAATGGTAATCAATTTCCAGCAAATTCAGTCATAGGTATCTAAAAACTCAGCAGAATGAGAGAAACAAAAAAAGAAAAATTAAACATAAACTCAAATTGCATTAATTCAAAAACAAATAGTTTTCCATCTGAAAAAGAAGCCCACTAAATGCAAATATGCATAAAATCGATATCATAAGAACATAAGAGATTGTACTCAAAATATACCAACTTTTACACCAAAACAAAAAAAACAAAAAAACAAAAACAAAAAAACAAATCACGGATTTGAGCTCGGAAAAACAAGACCTGAAAATGACCTGAAATATTGAACACAGAAGCAGAGAGATGCAAGAAACCACACGTAATCTACCACCCCCTCAAGCCGCGCAGGTTAGAATCACCAGTCGAGAACCAACCTCCCCTCTCCTACTCCTCCTAACCTGCAAAGCCCGAAAGAAACGATCAAACCAACAAACAGAGCGACGGCTGTTCCAAATCAACGAATCAACGCGAAGAAGCGAACCCAGAAGGGGAAATCACCGGAGACTAGCGGATCAGACCAGTGTCGGAGCTGCGCGCACGTTAGCACGGCGGCGGAGACCCAAGGCTGATGACCGCCGAGTTCTTGTGGAAGAGAGGGAGAACCAAGCGAATGGGCTTCCATGTTTGACTAAATATCGACGTCCCCGCGGCTTGACGGAGTCCACAGTTTGACCCTTACCACCTGGTTTATCTGACCCACCCGATTAGACCGAGAACCGGCCTCGCGTGGGCCCACCCGTGCCTTGCCCAATTAGTTGGTAGGGGTTTGACGGTGATGGGGACTAGACGAGGGGGAGGGGGGTTATTGGGTAAATGGTGCAGCAAAGAGGACACCCGATGCCATCGAGAAGGGAGCACGGTGGGAATGGAGCTTTGATTTCATTAAAGTGGCCCAAATTCCAAATACACGGACGTCAATTAAATGCAGAGACCATATGCCCCTCGTCTGGTTTGTCTGGTGAAGACGCTATCTGGTCTACCGGTACTTAGGTAGTGCTAGTGTGACGTACTCATACGTGGAGTTCCTCCACGAGTGGAAAGGGTATGAGTAAAACTTGTCTGTTTGCATCGAACATTCTCCAGCAGAAGGAGCCCGGTGGGAGTTGCTGCGCGGGTGAAGTTCTCCTCATCCTCCTCTTTTCTTTTCTTTTTTTTTTTTTTTGGCAAAAAAAGAGAACATACGATGGTCTCATGCAATGCCGGCTCTTGATCTTGCATCAAAATCCCAGCATGAGATCAAGGATCGAAACTACATCGGACTATCAAATGATCTGATGAGCATGGAACTCGATATGTATGTATGCATCCCTTGCTCAATCTAGATTTACCATAGTTTGTTTAAATTCCTCCGTTATTGGGCTATGACAAGGGTAGGGCTTGTAAGTTGGATGCAACACGCTGCCAGGTGGTGATGGCGAAAGCTAAATGGACTTTGACGTGCCATGAAAGTTTTTGTTTGGTCTTAAATGCTAGAAGACTAATTTTTACTCAATTTTTGACATCTTTGATTATTATTAGCTAGGTCGAGAAAACTACCGAGGGCCTATTCAAGAAGTACCCCAGAAACCCGGCAAGGACGGTGGGGAAGTGAGCAGTGGAGGAAGAAAACGAGAGATTGGCAATGCGATGGATATGAATTGTTCGTACATGCCTCAGAGTGAGACAACACGGGTAGAATTTTAACAGGACAAGTAGAGTTAGATAGGATAGATTGGATAAAGTTATAAAAATTAATATTTTTTTATTATTTTTTTTAAAAAATGAAGAGCCATATATATATATATTCGAATATGATTTTACCATTACTCAAATCCACCTTGAATTCTTTAGGATTGAGTGAGACCCGCTCCATTAGAGAAGGATCTGATCAGGCACTTGATCGGACATGGTAAATTACGAATCCTAAGGAAGGGGCAAAAAGAGAGAGGAGAAGAAAACAAAGAGTTGCATGACTCAATCCACCTCAATCTTTTTCTAAAATATAAAGAAGAGTCTATTGATGAGGTCGGGGGTATCCTCTGGCCTCAGACCCTTAGCCCCCACCGAACTAGAACAGAAAAACGGCTGCATCCCTTGCGAGATATTGTCTGCTCTGGAGTTAATGTGGCGCCCTGAGACGATTTTGCCCTATAAAAGGTGCCTCGCAAGGAAAAGGATTTTCCCCTCCATTTAAGGCACAGATCTTTCTGCTATTCAGTCGATGTGGGACTAAGTCCGAGATTCTTTATTCCCACAACATCAGCCACCTTAGCGGAAAAGTCTATGCCAGGGTCAAGCGCTCTCAATGAAAACATCATTGATGAGGTCGGAGGTATCTCCCGGCCTCAAACCCTTAGCCTTCACTGAACTAGAACAAAAGAACGGTTGCGTCCCTTGCGAGGTATTGTCCGCTCTAGGGTTCCTGTGGTGCTCCGAGACGGTTTTGTTCTATAAAAGACGCCTCGCAAGAAAAAAAAATTTTCCTCCATTTAAGGTACATGCCTTTCCGCTATTTAGTCGATGTGGGACTAAGTCCGAAATCCTTTATTCCCACAACATCTACCAAGATATTTGCTTTAAAACCAAGGGAATTGAACCTACAAACTCTCGTGATGTCCCTCTCATCTCTCCTGCTCCCTAATGAGAGAAAAAATTCTGCTTTGAAGATGATGATGTGTATGCTTAATCTATTTTTGCATCATCGGAAACTGAATGAGTTTTTATATTATGTAGACGTATAGATTTGTGCATGTCCTCCATGTCACAGTCTCGTAGTCCTCTTTTGTTTTGTGGGGGTTCACAAATCTTACTCTACGTAAATTGGCGAAGTTTGTCAATTACGCAATGCAGCTTGCCGAGTTTTGTATAGCAAAGAAGAAGAAAGCTGAGGCTAGACTAGCGTATCTTATATGTTCCATTCATTCCTCTTGTCTAGAGTCCTCATTAGAGAAAAGAAATGTAGTGCTTGTTCGTGACTTTGTCCAAATTAAATCTTTGTTGTTATCACTTTTTTTTTCCACTAAGACGGATGGATCATACTGACGAGTACAGATATACCTAATACAATCAAAAAATAAAATACCTCAAAGTGGCAAGAACAACTCCCCATCTCCAGCCCATAGGGTACTGCCAGAGTGACTGGCTATATAAGCAGCCATCCAGTCCGCTGTCTTATTAGCTTTACGGAAAACATGCTTGACCTACAAGGCCCTTCCATTCCTCACCATTGTCCAGATATCTCGTAGTAAAAATTGGCCGCAACCATTACCCCTTAGGCTCTTCTGGATCTATCTGATGACTATGGCTGAGTCCCCTTCTAGGACAATGGAACTGCTCGTAAAACATACCGGACGTGATAAAGGCCCGCCCAAGCGGCTCTTAGCTCCGCACTCGGACCCGAAATATCATATAGTTAACTACCTCCGACAGCCATGATCCTGACAAATGGCTTCTGAATAACAAATTCCATACCACCCCGCGTACCCCTGTCGAAGACGAAGGATCTTGCTGTTATCTTTGATAGCTATGCCGTAGGATCTTTAGTCCCACATTTCCTTCAATCGAAGTCAGAAAGACCTTAGTACAAAATAGTACAAACCAACCATATCCCACTTGTAAGTGGAGGTGATGTATTATTTGAAGGTCTCATGTGACGTGCCGTCTCATGTTCAACTTTGACCTGGTTTTTGCAAATTAGAGTTAATATAAAAAAATATTTCCATTTGGCTAGTACATTTCTAGATGAGTATTTCAACAGTTCTTTGACACTAGGAAATGGTTTTTATTGCAAAGTACCCAAAAAAAAAAAAAAAACATATAGTAAAAGATTTTCTATTGATTCAAACGTTATACCTCTGGAATAGGGATAGAAGAAGAGAAAAAAAAAATCAAAGATTTCACATAGTATTTTTTTTTAATCGAAAAATCAATCTAATTGATTTTATACCCTTCGCTCGATGAGAAAATGGGTCAAATTTTACAGGATTAACAAACCTATGGAACTTAAGGAATGATGGAAAGAAATAAAAAGAAAAAAGAGGGAAAGAAAATCGAAATAAAATAAAAAATAAAAAAAAGGAGGGGGAGGGCAGAGAAGAAAGCTTTTTTTTTTATTAAAACATGTTCGTTCATTCCTACTACTTATCTTACTTTATTTTTTTTATTCTATCTTCCTGGAGTTCCTTCGCCGAAAAATTCTGTTTCAATTTCAACCATTTCTGTATTATATTTTATAATATCATATCCTTTATTTGATGATTTTATTGAAAATCATGTAAAGACAATTCTTATTTGATATAAATATTTGCGCTAATTATTTTTTGAGAGAACGAGAGTGCGATTTACTGATATTATAAATATCTAAGCTCAGATATTTAAAGATAATATGGACCTCCTAAAACTAGAACTAGAACCTTTTTGGTTGCGAAGAGATGTAATTATTAAGGTATATAAGCCTCAGTTCGCATGTGAAATTGACCATTATCAAAATGTATCAAGATAGAGAAAGCAAAGCAAGACTATCCAAAAATATAACATAAATATCATTATCAAAATCTAATAATCTGACAATATAACCAATGAAATGCATTGAACTGTTGGAGAAAAAAAAAAGAGCATTGATATGTTAAAATTTATAATTACAATTTCTTCATAGACGAGTTTATTTGGTTTAGAATTTCTTTTGTTTCTTTGTTTTGACTTTTTTTACTCATTCTTTTATCTGGTTTTGAGTTTTTTTTTATACTGCTAGTCCTATTAAATCCCAATAAATAGATCAAAACATAGTTTCTCATCTCTTATTAATTGAGACGAAACAAAATTTTAAGACGTATAAATCTCAAAGCACAAAAACAAAGCATGCTTTCATTTTATAAGATATAAACCTCAAATTTTACTTGTTAATTGAGTTTTGTTTGTTTTGATCATGTCTCCTAAGCGAGGCGCATGTTGAGGACGGATCGCATTATCCTTGAGGGAGACTCGGTCACGGTCGACTGGATCCGGAATTCGGGCAGTGACGGCGGCGGATTGTGATTGATTCATGATATCCGCCGACTTTTGGACGAGTATTCCTTCCACCGGGGCATTCACGCCTACAGAGAAGCTAACAGTGCGGCTGACGGATGGCATCTTTCGCAGCTCATTACTCCGGGGGTTTTACTTGGGACAACCTATCCTTAGTTCCATCATCTTTGTATTCTCTTATCCTTTTTAATCTTTTGGGCTGCATCCACATCCGTTGTGTGTGAGCCGCCATTGTACCCAACAAAAAAAAAGTTAAAGTAATCGAGACATGATATTAATTGTTGAATACTTGAATGTCAACAATTAGAGTCCCTAAAAGAATGGGCAACGCCCTAAGCTCATGCAACCTTTGATACCTTATAGTGAAGCTCTACACCCCATGCTAAAACAACCTCTAATACTCCAACAAAACATTAAATTTCAAGCCTTGGTTGGGAACTTTGGGAAAAAAATTCCAAAGAGTAGAATTACTCTAGTAATCCAGTGGTGTACCAAGTGAATGCTACAAGAAAAACAAACTAAAGTTTTCTGCAATTCAGTTGTTTTGATGTTCATAGGAATTGTTTTAGGAAATCTTCTTTTGTCAAATTAGCTGTGACAGATGACACAAATTGCTTTTGGATAAGACTGTTTCTAACCATCTGTGATTAATAAAAAAATATAGCTGAAAATCCATTTTCCACTGGCTATTATAGTTTGCCATTTCAACTAGATATCGCAATCAATCATTTCAACTAGTCATTGTAATTGGTCATTGACCGTTATGCATCAGATGTTGGACCTACAAATCCCTTCTCTCCTATTGCAAACATATTAATTCATCACCCTCTGTCTTCCACTGCCTCCCATCAAAGTTTTCCATAGCCAATATGGGCTGCATATTGTTATCTTTTTTTTTTTTTTTTTGGATATATTCATACCGCCATGTATGATATATTCGCCTTAGTGCAAAAAAAAAAAAAAAAAAAAAAAAAAAAAAAAAAAGCTGCATATGTCAAAGAAGTTTTTGAAAGCCATGAGTTCACTTTAAAAGGGAGTTTTGTGTGGAAACTCATGTTTTCAAAACACTTAACGCAAAATTTAATGGAGAAATCACTACAACAAAAAATAATATACTTGATAAAAAAAATTATCCCCAAAAACAATTTTGTCATAAAAAATTTCTGGTGACGAAAAAATCATCATGATGCTCGTCCAGAAAAGTATGTTGCTAAAGATATATGGTGACGATGCAATATTTCGTCAACAAATATATATTAATTATGATAAAAATATATTCATCACCAAATGGTAAAGTATTTAGTGATGATAGTTTTCGTCACAAAAAATTGACAATTTCATCACAATATGATATATTTTTCATCATCAAAGATTAATCTATAGTGATGTAAACAAACTCATCATCAAAGAGATTATATTTTTGTGGTAATATTATTCGTTACAAAAAATTAAAAAAAAACATTAATAAAGAATATTCTTCGTAACCAAAGATTAACTATAGTGACGTAAACAAATTTATTATTAAAAAAATTATATTTTTGTGACAATATCGTTCGTCATAAAAAGTAAGAAAATTTTATCACTAAAAAGTTCGATAAATTTTAGAGTTGAAAATAAGTTAAGAATTATCTAACCGAGTCCGTTTTGATGAATACTTTCTTAGTTTCATCATTGCAACCTAGATATGTCACTATGTCATACCTATGCTTTGATATTCATGTACCTTCACTCCAACATATGTGCTCCTCTTTCATACTTGAAACTATGTGGCTCATGGTATGCTGTACCGATCGGTACAGGTCGGTACCGGGCGTACCGTACCCGTACCGATGGATATCGGTATCGGTACGCCAGTGTCGGTACGCCTGACGTACCGCATACCGTACCATACCGACATTCGGTACGCTTATGCTAGTGCGGCACCGGTACGGGGTTCGGTACCGGTACGGCGAACCTCATTCAATCTATCTTGCATTATGGTTCCATGCACCTTTGTAAAATTAGCTCCCTATGAAAATAAAACTAATTTCCATATTTCATGGCTGAGATTAACATTGATGTTTTCTCATATATAAAATATTCCAACTCTTAAATCTATTGAATTGCTTCAAATTTAGCCAACTCTTCTACCTCATGGGTTACCAAAAACCTGTAGGAATCATACATAGCGTAAAAATCTTCTATTGCTTAATTCCTAGAGCAAGTTCAAAATTCGTTGGCTCTTTCATCCTATAAAAATTAAATAGCGTCTTTGAAACTTGGCATAAGTATTTCCCTGATTAAGCTCCTCCTACTCCAGATTTTCTTTTGGACTTGATTAATCTTTTAACTTATCAATTTTGTCATTTTCCAAGTCTTTTGCTTCTCTTGCTTTGTATCCTCATCTTCAAACCAGTCTTGCTCCTCACTCATATTCTTTGGAAATCCTAGAACTAGAACCCATTAATTGAGCAAACTTGATATCAAATCCCTTTGATATATATCATCAAAGTTTAAGCAAACACTTGCAAAATGATCACAAACTTTCTTTGACTTCTCTACGTTCTTCCTTGGATCTCAGCATCCACTTTTTTCTTGCTTTTGCATTATCTAGAGCGCCTGTCGGCATCATTCCATCCAAAATATCATATAATAAATTGTATCTCAAGTTTGACTTGACAATAGAAATCCAATAAAAATAACTGATCATCCTCAACTTAAGAAGTGGGATGGCAACAATAAAATCGACCCTTATAGAAGTGCTAATAATTGTCATCACAATTCAAATATCAAATCACAAATAGAATCCACACATTTGCACTAAGGTACAACAAATTACTTGAATTCTAAAACTCATAAACACAAGACTCACCATCATTGAAACTCCTAGCTCTGATACCATATAAAGTGGCTTGATCGTTAAAGAAAAGAACGAGCCTAGCCAATATACAAAAGTAAATTTGCAATAGTAATGTTGAAGATAGAACTAAAATAAAACTTTACTAATATGAAACTTATAGAACTAAGCCAAGCCAATGCTCTTAGCTTCTACTCTCTTGCACCAATGGACATCCAATGCAAAGCATTAAAGGATGCCAGACATGGGCACACTAATGCTCTTTCCTCTGATGCCCCAAGGGAACACTCTTTCCATGAAAATGTGGATCCATGCACAATTTTTTTTATATCTAAGGGTTTGTTTGGTTCGCGAAAAGCATTTTTCCTCCTATAAATATGATTTCTGAAAAGCAGATTCATAGGAATAGAATGCCTGAAAAAGTACTTTTGGCATATTTGGTTGACAATGAAAAAGTGACAGATTTACAGAGTGCTTATGTTTGGTTGACCATCCACTTTTTTGGAAAAGTTATGTATAATTCCTATTATATCCTTAATAAAAATTAAGTCTTTAATGCCTCTTTATTGCTGAAGGGTCTTTTTGGAAAAAAAATAAAAATGGAGTGATTCTCGACTCATGGGAAAGTAACTTTTTCATGTTTTTCATAGGAAAGATTTTTTCATGAAATGTAGGAAACATATTACCATGGAAATACAACTTTTTCATCTCTCTCCTTTGAAAACTCCAACCAAACAAGAGGCATCTCATTATTTTCTCATTGACCATACTTTCCCTTGTTCTTTTCCCGCGAACCAAACGAGCCCTAAAGCTCATCAAAAACCTAGTGCTACTAGGAAACTAGTTATAAAGTGATTCTAATATCATTCTTTTAAAAAATAAAAATAAGAATATAAGAAAGGATTTTACGACGCTAATATGAAGACAAAGTTTCCCGGCCCACCTTTCCCTAGTGGGCCGGAAAAACGTCTCTTACAAATACCTGTGAGTGGTATCCTCACCAGAGGCGGTCAAGATATCCCAAAGCTTCATTGCGCCTAGGGCTACAGCCTTTGCGGCCTCTTTGGCTCCTTTCAGGAATCTCTCTCTCTCCCCTCCCACACCCCTGCATCCCCCCCGGCGGTTCCTTGGCAATGGAGCCAGCCGAAGAGGCCGAGGGAGGGGCGCCTCAAGGAGAGCTCCAGGGGGATCCAACTGAGAGAAAGCGGGAGTCTTTGGAGGAGATGCTCTCGAGGCACAGGTAGTTAACAACGAAAAGTCGTGACCATTTTCTCTGTTTTTGTATTTGTTTGTTTTGGTTCTGTGTTTTAGATTGCTTATTTACTTGGTTTAATTCAATTCATGGGTTTTCTCTGGTTTTTGGGAGGACAGATAATAGTTGTTGGAAGCCTATTTGCTTCTTTATTGGAAATCTAATCTGTTTTACTGATTGGTTGCTTTCTCCCTGGGCTTTGTGTAATGATTGTATTAATAAAAAATGTTTTTTTGGAAGCATTACAAGTGGGTCCGTTTCTTTTTTCATTACGAGATTATCTTAAGATGCTTATTTTTTTTGTTTTTTAAATAATTCAGACGTTTATTTGCTTTCTTGTCTATTATTTTGACGGTGGTTAGTGGGTTAAAAATTTTAATTAATAGATGAATATATTACATTATGCTTTTTGTGAACAGTGCTTTCTTTAAGAAGTTTATGTAAGTAGGTTCTCTTGGTGGATGTTTTTGTGTTGCATCTTGCATAGTCTGTGTTCTCGTTCTCATGATGAGTTGATTTGTCTGCAAAACCTTGATAGTGCTTGAGAAGTTTGTAATAAATTATTGCTAGTATCATGATGTGGTGCAAGTTTGGCATGAAGTTTTCAAAATACGATCAGATTGATTTTCAAATAAGATTTGAATCATAGTTCTGAATATCAAATGTTTCTCTATAGCATATACGTTGTGCCTTAGGGCTGAATGCAAGTCCTTCTATCAAATATGCCGTCTTTGTTATCTTTGAGACTAGCCTAAGGGACCCTATAGGTTACATCACAAATATCTCTCCCACATAGTTGCCTTGTTCAGGAATCTGGCACTGATTTAAATGATTGGTGTTAGGCGAGAGCTGGTCATATTCTCCAAGTTTGATGGGATAAGGCTTCTTGGTTTGATGATTAGAATTAAATTTGAGTTGATAAAACAGTTGATTTAGTAAGTCACTGATGCTTATCTCACTGATATTCTTAAAGAGAATACAATTTAGGTTAAATGTTTGAAATTCTTACAAATGTAATGCCAGTTATTTACATATTATCAACATCTAGGATGGAAATATGTAGGTGCTGTATATGGACATATACTGATTGATTTATGAAAAATCATAGGAGAACCACTAGTAATTTGATGAGTAATTGCATTTGATGATTTCTGGAATGTGAGAAAAGGCTAGATGATTGGAGGAGTATGATAGTGGTTCTTTAATATTGTAGTAGGATAGTGATGTAGGATGGACCTTGAGTTCGTAAGATCAAAGGATTATCTAAGATTTCGGAATATACTTCATTGCCTGAGCATTCTCTTGATCTAAAAAATAGAAATGCTATTTTAAGGGACTTTGGTCATTTCAACTTTCCAAGAGGTTTATATGTTTACATGTTGTCATATGTTTGGGGCTGGACTCAGCTGGATTTCATTCATTTTTCATGGCAAGATTTTAGGTAATAGTATGTAGATTAGATGTCCATGTTTTTGTCTGTTGGTAGTCTACATAAACTTCCATGAAGAAAATTTTAGGCAAACTTTGATTTGATTTGACAATATTAAATTTATCATGATAAATCGCACCTGTTCCTCTTCTCTTCTCTGTTTTCTTTTCTATTTGTTTTACTTCTGCATTTTGCATAAATTTGTTCTTGCCTTTCCATGACACTTGGGTCAAGGATTGGCACTTTTAGTTGATGATCTGCATTCATAATTTTTCAAAATTCCTAGAAAGAAGTGTTGTACAATTCTTTTGCCTAATCTTCAAGCGAACACAAATTGGAATATATCAATAGTTCTATTCTGTTAAAATAGATGGCAAGGCATATAAATTTTGGAATCACACTGTTGATTTTGATTTGAAGTTCTTGAACATGTATAAGATAAATTTCAAAGGCCTGCATGCTTCTATGTCTGAAATCATATCACAACTTTATATCACACTATTAATAGATTTTGTGGTCCACTTGATAGTAGGTAAGGGAGCTCTTGAACAATTAATTCTGTGCATTTTAAGATAGTGCAGATCATGATCAACCATATGAATCCTTCATCTAAAATGCACATAATTGATTATTTAATTTTAGACCTATAAAATTGAAGCCTCCATCCTGTTGAAATGAGAGTAGCTTCTCTCCCTTTGTTTCTCTTTCATTTGGTTATACTTCAGTGAGGTCAGCCAGATTCAAGGGCAAATCTAGTCAAATGAAATTCAAAGATGGTTCCAACATTGATACACGGCACACGCATTGGTTGGTGTCTTGAATGTCAAAACTGTATAGAAACCAAAATTCAGATATATTGGAGACTTCTTGTGCATGCAGTTATCCCAAAGTGAATGGTACAAATAGAGCTAGCAAATTAGAAAGCGTTGAACAAATTGAGAATTCGATCCACTAATCATGATATAGGCATCTACGTGCAAACCAAAATCCAACTATTTGGTTTCATCTAATCGATAAATCAAACGAAAACATTATAAAAGCCATCAGAACTGCTGATTTTAGGATCAATTAATGCATAAAGGGTGTCCAAACATGTAATTTTTGGCTTCTAGCCAATATAGCCATTGTAGTTATCATCCAACAGTTTTTAGATTTTTCATTTGAAATTTTGTCCATTTTCAGTCGCAGAATTATATCTGCAAGGATTTTTGCAACAATTTTTAGTCACAGAATTATATCTGCACTAAAAGTTCCATTTTCAATTTAATTGCATCTACATATTTCAAATTCCATAACGTTAAATTGGAGTTTGGATGAGCATTATTCAAGTAACATATGATTTGGGGTTCCTTGATGAGACATGTCTTTTAAAATTATTAGAAATGCAAAATAGGTTTATATAGGGCCTATTTGGTACTTTTTTTTCTTATTTCTTTTTTTTTTAAAAAAACAAAAACATGGAATCCAATGCAAAAAACATGTTTAGTTACCTTATTTCTGTTTTAAACAACTTTTATTATTTCTGGAAAAAGAGAGTGAAAATTTTTTACTTCTATTTCTTTTAAAAATGGGTTTTCACCCTTCTCACCCTCAACCCCGTTGCCCCCACTCAACCACACCAGCTCCTTGGGCCTTACCGGCTATCTCGCCGCCCAATGTCAAGCTATCCCTCATCCCCAACTGTGTTGCCGGCCCCATCATCACTTGTCCTCTGTCGCTCTCTCGACTACCTCTCCACCCGATGTCAAGCTTTCCCTTATCGTCGACCATGTTGCCAGCCCCATCCTCCCTCTCTATCCCTTATCATCGGCCCTCATTGTGTGTGTGTGTGTGTATGTATATGTATATGTATGTGTATATATATATATATATATAGATTGGACCAAACATGTTTTCTGTTGTCAGAAATCTAGAAAGAAAATAGAAATAGAATTTATGTTTCCAGATTTTTTTTTATAAAAAAAGTGACAATAATGCCAAATGCAGCCATAGTGTAAGTTACTATGGCCTGTAAGTGTTGGTGGATTGCTTTATTTAGTTGTAAATTAATTTAGTGTTGTTGTTAATTTTCCCAAATCAATCATTTAGTATATCTTTCTTAGGATTCGTGATATTGCCAAACAGTAAGTTCATCTCCAAGATATTGATGAATATATTCAAAAATATGGTTAATTTTTAGTTTTTCTTTTTTTTTTCTATGTATACATATGGTATATGTACATGTGTGTTGGATTTTGTGCTTTTGTTGCTACCTCTAGCTTTAGGGTTTATTCAACAATGGTGTTTTTGGCTAAAATCAACTTTTCATCCTCTTTCCTGAACATATGATCTAAAATCACATTGTTACTATTTGTATATCTAGTTGACAAGGAGTTATCTATGTTACTGTATGAGTTCTCCCTGCCTTATGGACAACGATCATAATTTCCTATGCTTAAAGCAAATATATGTGTTATTGTTGTTTGTGAATAATCTTTTTGGACAACCATGCTCAACCAAGAAATAGATGCGATGTTCAAACAGCGTGACATAATGCCTGGCATTTTACTGATTGAAAGGAGAGTTTATTTTTTTATTTTTGATCAGATCCACTGACTTTCTTAGTTCAAACAAATCTAAGGGCGAAGGTGTTCTTGTTGTTGTCATAGAATAATGTTTTCTGGCATGTTAACTCAGCATTTTAGTGTTTTCTTGGTATCTATTTTGGTATAGACATGCTGACTACTATGGTTTTTAATTATAGAAATCTTTAGGTAGATTAGCAGTTATTGTTTTTGTGATTTTCATATGAAAAAGATTGGACTTTGATTGTTTTTAATACCTTGGTGGATTGTTGTTTTATAATTTCTCTCTTCTTCCTATATTTCCTTCCTTTTTTTTTTGCTGGTTTTCTCATTCATCACCAATATAGTCTACTTATTGTGCTTTGTCACTCTGACAAGAAAACACTTCCTTTGTTGTTTGATTAGGTGGTCAGACTACAAGATTGAGATCATATTATAATATCAATTATATAACTAAGACATCTAGCTGGATCCTAAGTATTGCCATCCTCGTCATTGTGATTTTTATGTTGGATAATAACAACTTAGGGTTAATTGGCAAGCCCGAAATATTACAAGACTTAAGTGCCACACAGTTTCTGCCACAATAAAGAGGCTGCATTTTGATACCTATCCCTGGCATAAAACATCACAGTGATATGCTATTGTACAAGTTGATATAGTTTGTTATGTGGCTGGACTGCAATTTAAAAATGAAGAAATCTTTATAAAGTACATTATTTCATTCAGGTGGGTTTGCTTCCTTATTTTTAATGTTGTAAACCTTTTTGGTCTCTTCTAAGCTTTTTTTTCATTATGTTTATTTGTTTGATCCAATATAAGTTGATTTATGTTGGTTTGTGACTAAGAATTCTTTAAACTATAGTAGATATTCAGTGTCACTTTTGTACACTAATGTTGCAAGTCTAATATGATTCCAATGCTAGAAGGATCAAGATATTTTTTGGATGTTTGGACAATAGTAGATGCAATAAAAAAAAAGCAAATTAAAAGATTTGACCATATCATCTCAGCATGCGGTCACCGTCTTTTTGGAACTTCATATATCTCTCATGTCAGTGCTTGCCACTATCTAGCATAATATGATATGATGCACAATGCCATGCCAACCCCAAGTTTCCAAGGGCATAATATGCGATGAACTACTGCTAAAAGCTTTAACTGTAAATGGATTAAATGCAATAGGAATTTGTGAGACGGTTTTTTACAGCTGATGTTATTTGGAATCCTTATCGGGTCCATATATCTTGATATCTGGCTTCATACGGCATCAATCTTGAACCTGCATTCTGAATCTCCTTCAGAAAATAATGCACACATTTGATTGTACGTTCAAGCAATCACCATCATTCATACTGGAATGAACTGTATTTAAATGAAACTGGATCCAGCCGTGTAGATGAAGGTAAATAGAAGGAAGTACGAAAGGGCCAGAGGAAGGAAAAACTTTTAAAATTAATAAAGTAGTTGAAATAGATATTCATGAATTAGATCTCATGCCCATTTCATTCTCAGAAGAAAAACACAATAGAAAAGTTGAGTTAAAGCATAAAAATAGACCAGATGAGGGTGGAAATGACAGGAAGAACAAGTAAACAATGACTATATGCCAAACATGAATAAAATGATGGTCACTGCCTGATACCCATTCTTACAGAGATTGTTTGGTTTAAACTGAACCAAATGAAATAGGAATATTATGTTGGTCAAGAAATATTACTGAGGACATGAAGGATTAGTTTTGGTATGAGGATAGATGTGTTTATGTGAGCCTAAAGCTAATTCATATACTGGATATTTCTCTAAGGAATATCAGATGAGTTGAAAAAGAATTAGAAATCTCATTATGGAAGGAACAGAGAAAATGAAAACAATTTGGAGGACATAAAATGACTTATTAGTATCACTTATCACATTGCTACCTGTTTCTATGTTATTTGAAATGCCAACTTGAATGGCTGAAATGGGTTGCTGGAATTATGAATATATTTCCTTTTTGTCTGTTACGAATTGTGACAGGATTTTAAGCCGAAGGAAAGGAAGATGAGTTAAGAAATTGATGGTGGATTACCGGTTAAGCAAGATGTGATTCTCTTCTAATATGGATTTTTAAAGGAAAAAAGAGGGGTTATATGGTGGTTTATGGCCTATTACTGCTCCTAATTCTAATGAAGCTGACTAAAGAGTGCTTATTCCTTCCCTTACAGATTTGGTGGGCAGATTGATTAACATTGCTAAACAAGCCATCGAGAAGGGGTGCCCTGTAGTTAATTCTTACTGTCCCATGGGCTACTTTATTAAGTTAGATTCTGATAGAAGATTCCTTTGTCCAGTTGAGCAGTCTCGCTAAATGGATTAGAGGGACTGATTAGCTAGACAAAAGGGTGGGCGATTTACACAGGAACCTTGATGCCACAGTTAACTATCAATTTGTAATATGTGAGATTGTCTCGCAGCTTCTGTGCTTCAACATTTGTGAGTTAGAGAATGGATTCCACATTCATGAGCTTGCCACCGATTACTTTGATTGCTCTCCATTGTGAAAATTGTGTTTGCATCTGCCTATAAATTTCTCTTAATGCTCTATTGAAATTACTCTATTATGCATAATCCCGAACTAATTGAGATTCATGGGGCATAAGGCATATTCTTCCTTTTGGGGTGCACAGCTAAAGAATATTCAAGTTGTCATAAGGGCATTTGATCGCACGAGATTGTAACAGTACAAGTGTGATCTCCTATTATGTTCACATTTCATTTTACAGTATCGAATTGAATCCTCACTGTGTGGCAGCTAGTATTCAAATGTCAGATGGCAAAGAAAGGTGATAACTGTATCACTAAAAAATGTTTTAGATTGTATCTGAACCTTTGGAATTTGGATGCTAATAATGACAGCTTGAAATTTATTTTGATTTTATAACATCATTCAAATTTGGCAGGCACACATTTTAATAAGGGTGGGGAGAATGGTGTAGTGACTCACCTCTTAGCAAGGATGGTGAGGGTAGACTGTTTTTTTTTTTTTACTGTAATGAGGGCAAACTGTCTGTTAATGAGGTTGCTAACAAGGACGGTAAATGCAGATATAGTCAAGAGATGCTCAAGTTTTTCTATTTAGGAAAATCAACACCTCTAAGGCAAGTAATGGAAATATTTTAAAAAAAAGAGAAGCAAAAATCTCCTTTGGTTCCTTAGATTCTAGCAACAAGCTATACACGTACTTTTCCAAATGAAAACTGCTAAATGAAGAGTCCTCTGACATTCTTGACATCAAGAAAGAAACCTGCCAAATCTACCCACGTCATGATGTTTGTTTAATAGTAGCTTGTTTCTCAACATCAGCAAACCATCTAAACCCCTAAGCTCTGATGGGAACATTTCTGCTTTGCTCTTGACTGTTTGTCTTTTTCAGTATTCTCTTGATGTATTTTCATATCATTGCCCATCCTGTATAAGTCATGTTACACTGAAAGTTCATGTTACATGCTTCATAAATGATTATAGAGAGACATCAAATTTTTACTGCACAGAGGATTTTAAGGATACATGAATCACGTCGTCTTTTCTGAATTTGTTTAAACTTTAAACTTTCATTTAACTAAAGTATCTGGTTCTTTTCTTCATTTCAGCTTTTTTCCTGCCAAAATTAATGGACTTCCCAACTGCATGAAGACTGTAAGAGTAGTGAAAGCAGTCATAAGCATCAACACCTTATTACAATGTTCAGATTTTCATGGAACAAACTTCTAAAAATCTGTTAAGATCTTTGACTTGTCTCCCTTGAAATATGCTAAAACCTGTGCTGCAGGAAATTGCTAAGTCTAGTAGATTAGTGATCCGACAGAAACTTCTTGCGGATTCCTTGCATTGTAGTTCAGATCAAAAGGTTTTTCTTGTTCAGGGGATGAATGTGTCAACATTGAGATGTCAATTTTTGTTCACAAGAGTGGAAATAGTTGAAAAGAATTTTGGATGGATCATGTATATGCTTGTTTCTAGAATATGGATGTAATAAAATTGTGTTTATCTCATATGTTTTCATTTTTAGTTAGATTGACAAATCTCTTTGGATTATGAAGTTGTTCTCTTACTTGTTAAGTCCAAATATTTCTGTTTTTACAGGCAAGAAATCGCCAAACTTCAAAACAAAGAAATGAATCTCAAAAAAGCAGCCGCTAAAGGCAGCAAAGCTGAACAGAAAGCCAAGAAGAAGCAAGTAGAGGATGAGATATCTCGATTGTTATCCCAACTTAAAGCTAAGCATTCAGAGGAACTTGCTTCGTTAGGCTACAAAACCACTGACAGCTCAGAGAAGGGCAGTCTAGATAGTTTGGTAAAAGCTATAGCTGGTGTTTCTGTCACTAATCACAGTGAATCCACAAAGCCCAGCAAGGGAGCAAGGAGGCGTGGGAGAAGAGCTCAAGAAGCAGCAGCTAGAGAGCAGAGGATACAGGAAGAACAAAGTAACATCATTAGTGATCGTATGATTGAAAATGAGAGTTTGGAGAGAAAGCTAGAGCCTCTTGGGTTGACAATTAAGGAGATCAAACCAGATGGTCATTGTTTATACCGAGCTGTTGAAGACCAATTATCACTCCACTCCAGAAATATCTCACAGTATAATTACCAAGAGCTCCGAGAAATGGCTGCTAATTACATGAGAGAACATGCATCAGACTTTCTCCCATTTTTCCTATCAGACAGTAAGATCGAGATGGATTCAGATAGCTCACCCATAGAAAGATTTGAGAAGTATTGTGAAGAGGTTCGGACCACAGCAGCTTGGGGAGGACAGCTTGAGCTTGGTGCTCTTACACATTGCCTCAACAAACATATTGTGATATATGCAGGGTCTTTTCCTGATGTGGAGATGGGGAAGGAATATATATCTGATACTGGAAGTAGTGCAAGCAATTCAAGCATCTTGTTATCATACCATAGGCATGCTTATGGGCTTGGTGAGCACTACAATTCAGTGGTTCCCTACGGAAAGAGGTAACAGCAGTTTTTTTTTTTTTTTTTTACATATCATAAACAACTTGTCAAGTTGTACAAAAACCCATCTGTGGTTTTGTTTGGAATCATTATGGTTGGTTTGATCAATTGTTCGATGTTCACCTGATCATTAAAGTCGATTAACAATCTTATAGTAACTTATTTTTTCACATTTAATAATTGCAGAAATGTGAAGCAATAGATCGGTTTATACGAGATATTTGGTAAAATATGACTCTATTTGCTCCATGAGCGTATTTCTTGATGGGTGCATTTATGCTTGATAAAGCCATCCAGATACTTATTTTTTAACATTTACATTTTCTATTCAGGAAAAATGTTTGCGAGGCTTCTTCACATACCCAACCGTGCAACTGATTGAGTTTCATGACATGTACATATAGGTTATATAGACATTTAAGATGCCGTGGCATTAAGAATTAGACATATAGATCACTTTTTAGATTTGGATTGTTAAAATTAAAGGGAAATGTTGCATAACTTGCCGAAGTATGGCAACAATTCCCCCTGTAACCACCTCCATGACTCTTCTCTGTTTACACGTGTAGTGCTAGACAAAAGATCTTCACTATTTGTCTGAACTTCTGTTGAAACCACCTCTCTGTTTTCTTAATGTCACATGTCAATGGAATGTTTTTTTTTTTTTTTTTGTAGTTTTAAATTGCAGTGCTCCTGTTAGAACCTTGGAGCATCTAAGCTTGTTAACATCAGATGGTAGGTTGTAATACCAGCTGGTAGGTTTAGCTATGTTGCTGCATTAGGATGCAGTTGGATCAGGTCAGCTAGATCTTTTTTCCCCAATTATCTGTTAAAACAAAATTCTCTTACATAAAAAAAAAGTTCGACTTTCATGGATTTGCACACCCCTATAGTTGGGATGTCCAATTGATGCAGCATAGTTTTAGTTAGCAGTCTAGAGTCAGGTAGTTATATTCTTTGTCCTTCATATACTGCCTATTGCTATATTTTTAGGCATTTAATTAGTTATAATGAGTCTCTTAGGTTGTTTTGAGTTATTTTTAGTTTCTAGGGCCTGAATTCTGGGTTTTTGGATGTCTATTGGACAAATGGTTGAGGTTAGAGATCAACCATGGTGTTCTTTTAGTTTTAATTTTTGCAATTAATGCTAATCAGTTCATTTGTGACTGGAATTGTTTTTAATTTTAAAGATGCTAATCAGATAAAGCATCGAAGAATGGGGAATTCCTCTTAAGTTGAAGCTAAAAGATGTGCATATCGAACCATCTTCTCTAACCGACACAAAGACGAGAAGAATGGGGAATTCCTCTTAATTTGAAGCTAAAAGATGTGCATATTGAATTGTCCTCTTTACTGAAAGAAAGATGGAAAGAAAAAGAAAGTAATGAAGTAAGGAAAAAAAAAGAAAGAGAAGTAAAGAGGGGCTTGGCTACTCTTGTCAACTGTTCCCCTCTACAATATTCCCTCTCTCTTATGTCAGCAGATCCAATCATCAATTCTTAGCAGCCTGGTCATAGTGGTTTATCTGGTTCTTAGGTTTTAGACATGTTAAAGGTAGAAATTTGGTTCTTCTTTGCTGCCTTCTCTCCTTTTTCCTCCTCTCCTCTTTTGGTTGTTGATATATTAGCTCGAGGCTTGAAGGTCACCTCTAGACTGTATTTATACTCTCTGTGCATAATTTTGTGTCTGAAGTTTGAAGGTTGGATTTATACCTAACAAGATTGGATTAAGCTTCAGATGTTTGCCTATTTGTTAATCCTGTCCATTGTAGGCTTGCATAGTAGGTGTGCCATTAAAGTTGATTAGTTGGTTCATTTTTGCATTTCTGAGGTGGAAAGCTTTGTGAATTGAGACCCATGTATGCAAGTTACAATCAGATATTGGATGCATAAAGAGATGTCAGTTGAAAAAATAAAGCTTTGGTTCCTAGATGTGGAGTCTAGGATATTAGGCAGCTTCTTCTCTTTTTCACTCCACCTGGGGTCCCGTAGACTGTAATGACAAAGGGCTTCCCTTTTGAAACAACTCCAAGTCTGCTTCGCAGTTAAACAAGTGCATCCAAAGATGGAGGCTTCAAAGTAGGGTGGGGTGCAGGGAGATTCTTCCCATTTCTTCTTTCCTTATTGACCTTAGCATGCACCAAATTCCTCCACTCCCATTCTTATTGGCATCATCAATGCTGGTCTTTTATATATAGCTAATGCCACATCCTTCATAACTTGTTTTGTCCAAACAACCAAGAGTTGAGTGAATTCAAGTGCCTAATCACTTCATGGAAATTTTTAGACAGCTTGACCCATTATCCTTGTACCTATCTCCAATGTACCATCCTTCCATTCTCTTTTCTTTTTGAGGGAAGACTATCGTTCCATTTGTCATCGTAGTGTATATTAGCATTGATGCACTATGAAGACATAGCGTATATTACCATCCAGCTTAGTGATTTTAAACCTGTTCTTGAGAATAGGTTTCTACGATCATCCTAGGCACTGATGTTGGGTTAAAATTTCGGGACAAAAATGCCTCTTAATCTAGTTGGAAAAATTATGTCCACAAACACGGGACTCTAGAAAAAAATTTTCTTGCTGGGAAGGGTTTGATAATCCCATAAAAAATTATTCTAGTGTCTCCTAAAGTTACTTTAACAGGTTTTGATCAATTTTTGGCCTTGTTGAATTAGTTTAGAATGATAGGTTTTGATAATTTGATTTATGTTCGTGGGTGTTTTTTTATGATTTATTTGAGAATTCAGTTTAATACTTGCAAAATATATGGAATATATCAGAGGTAGTTTGAGTATTACATGTTCTTGGATTTCTGAAGTGGAGATAGTTCCCATTTGCAACTGATTAAAGCTACTAACAATAGCAACATTAGCTTTCTAAAGTGGAAGGGTGTGGACTGGGGGAAGGAAAACATAATGCATTGCTTTTAGGTGAAGCCATGCTTGAATTTTGTCTCTGATGGTCCATCTTTTGGGACCAAGGTAGATCCAAATGATTAATGCTTTGGGATGATTAGGACCTACAATACGAAAACTCGGAGATTTTGCAATTTTCTTCTTAAATTGTCCTTTATAATTACCTCGATCATTTAAGTGTGTATATTCTTTTTGATGAGATTTGTTAGTTATATTTATTATTATCATAAATCAAATGCTTCGATTGGGTTTGATGTTCAATTCTTCAAGATTCCAAAGGACACAACAAAAAAAGCCTTCATGAAAAAAAAGGGGGAAACATTAAAGATTCCGAACCAAAAAAAACAAGGTGATACATTTATTATGTTACACATTTCAAGTTTTCAAATTGTAAAGGCCCACTCTCATGACCCCTAACTGAGTACAATAGCCCAAGCCCTAGGACCACCATGTCATAATGTTTCCAAAATTTAATACTATAAAAAGTTAGCTAACTATATTCAACAAGCAAAGTGTACCAAACATCAACACTTGGATATGGGGAGCAATGGTGATCTATAAAGCCTAGCCTATTTGACAGGTAATCTTTTTGTTTGCGATCATGGTGGGGAAGTTGAAATCTTCCATCGGCATTGGAACTTCGAATCGAGCATGCTAATAATCGAAAGTAAAGGAGGTGAGCATGACAAAATTTGAGTGAAATCTAAGCAAAAGGAATCTCAACTTTTCCTATCCAAAACTTTAAAGCACTGTTTGGTTGCCCATGCTGTTTATAACTAGGACATAAGCCATCAAGAAGGCAATGAAAAGGAACCAATAGTGCCACAGTACCTTGAAAGTAAAGGGAAACTAGAAATCACCTCTCAAAAGAAATGAGCATCCTATACTTTAGGGCCTGTGCAATTCTAGCTTTCTCCCATCATTACTCATCTTCTAGGCTTTAGGCCGTTAGGAACACATATCCATGCCTTGTGATGTATAGAGAGGAGAGCCAGTGCAACGTCTTTGTACACAGTGGGCGCTTATTGAATGAGAGAGCTCATGCTCCATTACTATGGACCCTTCCTCTGTTTGTCTCCATCCTATTAACTCACTATAGGACAACATTTGCAGTTGCTTAAATCCAAGATCAACCATCATACAAGCAACAATCCTCTCTCTGTCTCTCTCTCTGTTTGTGTCTGTGGGGATGTTTAGTTGAAGGTTCCATTGTTTAGGTGCAAAGGAGGTGTTAATGCCGTTAAGACACAAGTTGCAGAGGAGGGTGATACTGGAGGAAATGGTCCTATAGGGACCTGTCCTTCTCTTCCTAAAGAGAGAGAGAGAGAGAGAGAGAGAGAGAGAGAGAGAGAGTGGTCCTCTTTGTCTTTCTCTCTCTAGATTCTAGTGCATGATACGTGAGGAGGAGGGAAGAGGACATTGTAGTACGCATGCTTCTGGTATCTCTCTTTATCCTGTCCAAATGCCTGCCAACTCATATATTGAGGCAAGTTTCGAGTTTGAATTCTAGTAGCTAGTAGTTATGGTTGAATCTTGAGTTGAGACAACAAAATCGCATGGGCCCAAGAAACTTTTTGCCTCATAGTCATAGCATTTTTCTTGTTACATTTATCATTTCCACAATTCAATCTTGGCTTGTAAAATATTCGGATGAAGATAAACCTCCTCGCAAATGAGAAAATTTGCTCCGATAAACCATAATTGTATGGATTCACATTCTATCCATTTTGTGATTTGTATCCTGTTCGTGCGACTAAAATCTGTCGAGTGCGAATATAACTAAATGGTTATGAATATGTTACTAATTTCGATAGTTATGTATGTATAGTTTCTCTTCTTGGAAGTAAGAACATGACTAAAAGAAGTAAAATAATTGAAAATGGAAGCCTATAGTACTATGGAGGTCCATGACAACTAGCCAAAAGATACTTGAGCAAGTGCCTTTTTTGGAGCTCTGCTATCCTTACATGACACTGCATGTGCTCCTATTATAATTAACAAAGTAGGCTTAGACAATTTACAATCATGCATTCTTTTCCAAAATGCAGGACACATGCCATGTTTTAGTAAAATATGAATGCAAAATAATCCCCCCCCTTCAATAGCTAAAGATATCATCCATAATAGGGTGCTAAAAATTCTATCCAAATTGAAAACCTACTTGCCATCCACAACTGCCCAACATTCATCACGACCTATGATTACCCTAAAATAGATGGAGAGCATTCAAAGCGTCTTGCAATTTATGCTAAGGTGTTCTCATCTTGTAATCTTTGCATCGAATTATATGTAGTAAAAAATGCTTGGAGGTTGGCTTCATGCAGTAGATCTCCGAAGCTTAAAACTTTACTTGCTATCATAACCTGTGTCAAAAATAAAAGGAAAAAAATCTACAGTAATATGCCTTGGTTTTATTTTTCTCTTACATGAAACATGTCGAAATAAAATTGAAAGAAGCACATGTAGATTGCAACATCAAAGCCCGTATTGCTTCTCCCAACCACATGTATCACAAGTATAAGACTCTAGTATGAATGATGATATTTCTAAGAGAAATAAGTTGATATCGAGAGTCGTATAATAAGCTACTGGCCCAACACACAAATATATTCCGATTGTCTCTACTCGTGTGCTTGAATTACATAGATCCAATCCACACCCAACCAACCACCATCCATGCAATCTTGGATGGCTAGTGATGGACACCCAAGATGGTACATCACTTGTTATATCCGATCACTAGTCTTAAACATTGCATGGATAGCTAGCGATTTGAGATTGAACCTCTAATTTATGCGAATAAGAGATGATAGAAGGACAAGAAAAAAATTAGACATCTATACCATTCTTCTTCTACAAGTATCAAAAGGTTTTTTACAAATAATTTTAATATGGAGTCTATTAGCCAAATTTTGAAATTAAAAAAAAGAAATAAAATATGGATGAGTGATTATGTTTGGATTAAGAAAAGTTCTCAAATTCGGAGGTGTATATTTCGCATGAAAGAATGACTCATTTTGCAAGAATCCACTGTTGGATCATTCACTGGTCACTTTGAGAGCTATACGGTGAGTTAAAGATATAACCCCGATCCTCCAACTGCATCAACTATTAAGCATTACCATTTTTTTTCTGAAAAAAATAATAAATCATTTTTCCCTTGTCGCTTAATCATTCTTTTTTGCCAAAAAAGAATGATTAAAATATGGTTTGACTGGAAGCTCCATTGGTTGCCGCAGCTCACGCGACGACCACCGAATTCCATCTCCATCGCACGTGTGGGCTTCCCAACGCCTGCCACGTCCGAACAGCTCCTCTGGGTCCCACAGGCGTCACCTTTTGTCTGGTGACGGGGCCCACCACCTGAGTAACTAACTTTCACTTTTTGCCTTTACACTGTCATTATTGGCTTCGTTACTGCTGCTCGCCAATCGAGATGGACGACGTGGACAAACGATAGAAACAGTGAAATATCCGACCAAATTTGGGGTTAGCGGATGGTGGTGGGATCTCATCGATATTTATTTATGGACAAGGGTCTCCAATGCAAACTCCAAAGGGACGCAATGTAGGGGCCATTGGGGCGGATGCCCATGGAGTTTGGTACCTGTCAATTTTAGAAATCTCTAGAAAATAATTACATTTGTTTTTTATTTTAATGAATACAATATTTGTACTTATTTTTTTTACAGATTTGACAATTGAGTTTTTTCTTTTGCAAAATATTCTCGTTTTTTCTTAGGTTGTGATAATTTAATCAGAGTTAAATCAATAACAACACCACCCCCCCTAAAAAAAAAAAAAATCTCAAAAGCAACAAATGATTACTTAACAACTAGAATCAATGTAGTTTAGTTATTATATTTTCATTAATGCGACACAAAATTGTCACCATTATAAATGAGTAATGATATGGTTTGGGTTCGCCATTCCAGCTCAACTTGCCAACTTGACGACGACAAAATGTCCACCGAAATCAATAGCTAATCAAATTTTCAAATAACTAACGTAATCGATTACAACTTGGTACGATATCAATGCATCCGAAAAGGAACATCGTGATCGATTCTGTAGATAAGAAAAGCGCCTGATCACGATGTATCTGAAAGAAAATATCCTAACTGTTCCGATTAGCGGATATAGAAAGTGCTCAATTACTCATTCGTGAATCGTACGATTCTAATTATATAGATTTGCATCCACTCCTCTATAAATACTAGGCACCAAGACCTTTAGGTATGAAGTAAATCTGAATATCATATTCTCCTATTTCTATCTCTTTCATCTTTTTCATTTTATCTTGAAATTCTATCTAAATTAAGCATTAGAGAGTTTCTCAGCCAAATATATTTCAGCAACCACCTGTTGTTGCGGAATAGCTTCAGTGTCGTACTACACCTCCAACTTATTCAAGCAAATCAGTACGTTCATCTATCAAGTCAAATTTTGAGTGGCAATAAGTAATAACTTTTAGATATCATACTCGTATACATTTGTAGAAATGAGCGCTATTTTCTCTCTAGTCATGATCAATCTTAGTTAAATAACTGAGTCATAGTGTAATTTTTCTTCTTCATTATTCTTTCTTGTTTCCATTTAAGTTCCACTATTTAGAAATAACTTTTCTCATTCTCTCTCCATTATTTTTAAAATTAAGAGTTTTTTTTGCATGTATACCCTCCAAAATATATAAAATTATATAAACATCCTCATAAAAATACTATTTGTATGTATACCCTCATAAAATATTTATTTTACACGTATATCCTTTTTTCTTTTTTTTATATATGTACCCATATTATCTAATGCTGTTAAAAAAATAAATGATTTAAATTTGAAAAGATTGAAATATCCTTATAGATAGAGGTGCAAAACAAAAACTTTATAAGGATACACATACAAATAACAACTTTGCAAGTGTATTCATACAATTTTACATATTTAAGATGGTATACACTTAAAAAAATAATAAAAAATAATCAAAATTTAGTAAAGATAATTTAGTTTTTTAATAAAAAAGTAGCAAAAAAATATTATCATGTCACATAATCTTAAATTAATATCAACGTTTATAGAACGAATTATGTTACCATTATGAAATTCTCGCCTAAAAAACAAACAACTCAACATTTAAAAAATATTTTACTAATCTAAGCATCTATAATTAATTTATATTTGATATACTTTAATCTTTAAAAAATAATAAATAATATATAGATGTCATAGATTCAATAATGATAATTATACCAAAATTAAACAGAGAATAGCATTACCAAAATGATCACCTAATATTCCAACTTGACTGGGTCAAAATTTTAAAACAGAAAATGAACAATGTGGCTCGATCTTTTTAGACTTGTCGATCTAACTGAATCATAAGAAACTTAGCAAGTTCCAACCAAGTTTTGATTATTTTTTTAATAATTTTTTGAATGTATACCCTTCTAAATATGAGAAATTGCATGATATCTTTGTAAAGTTGCTATTTACGTGTACACCATTATAACTTTTTTTTTTGTATATCTACTCATATAGATATTTTAGTTATTTTAATTTGAAGGCTTTATTTTTTAATAATAATATATGATACGGGTACATATATATATATATATATAGTAATTTTATGAGGGTATATATATTTAAAAAATTTAAAATTAAAGACAAAGGAGCATATCTCAGGCAACAAAGTTTGCTATGTCAATCTTGTGAACAAATTTCACCTCAATATAGACATTTCCAAGTGCAACACAAGACTAAAGCTTTCCCTCCTGAAGCCCCCATGCAGCATGAAAGAAAACCAAAAAAAGATTTTAGAAGAAAAATCCTACAATCCTGCAATGTACACGTGATACACCATCATCCACGGTATCTCTCGGCTCTCCTCTTCCATCCTGACCGTCCATCGGCTCCAGGCAGGGGGAGCACACCGATCATCAACTAAAAAAAAAGTCCTTCCACAACATAATGATGCGACGCGTGTCAGAATCATGGAGACCCAGAGGAGGTCAGGCTGGACACCGTAGTGGTGGTGGTCGAGCAGGACGTCCTCGGCGTGATCACCGGCTTGATCAGGACCGTCGGCACGCTGCCGCTCCTCCTCCGTTCGTGCTCCTTGATCAGTTGCTCCGTTACCCACCCCAGCTTCTCGCCGTTAGTTCGCTCCGTTAACTTCCTCCCCCGGAACAGAACCGACTCCACGTTTCTCTCCGCCATCGTCTGCTCTGCCGCTTCCACTCCATCATCAGCTCTTCCCAAACTGACCCCATGTCCCTGAAATATCCCCCAAACTTTAGCTCTTCATGTCCCAAAATGCCCTCCCGAGTAGGGGTATTCTGGTGATTTTACGAATAGAACGGAAATTTTACGAGCGAAATTTTCCCCAGCAATACCTGAATTCGGACGTAGTTCGTCGTCCTGCTCTCTCCGAAGGCCATGGCCACCGCTTGATCCACCTGGTATTTGCAAAAAGAAAAATTAAGTTAGAGAAGTGATTTCTAATTGCAAAATGACCAAAAAAACCTATTTAACCAACGGTGGAGATCAGATGATCTACCCTAGTTGCAGCTCACAGGGAGGGTATTTTAGTTGTCTTAGAAGAAAGGTGATAAAAAAATTGGAAAAGGGCCGTGGGTTCGTACCATGTCGGCCTGGCCCATACAAGCGATCCGGACGAGTTCAGCCGCGGACGGTGGCGCCGGCGATCTTCCGGCGATGTCCGTCTCCCCGGCACCAAGAGACACCACCAGGAGGTCCTCCACGCCGGCGGCGAAGGGGAACTCGTGCTTGTTGTTTAGAACGTGCGTCACGGCCGCCGCCGTGGGGTTCCTCATCGCCAGTCCCCCGCCGACGGCCCGGATCCGCGTCCGGCCGTCCACCGACCGCATCTCCGCCGCCGCCGTCGCGGCGCATGTCGCGGCACACACCTCGCGCATCAGGAAATCGTAGCCGTCCGTCTCCACCGCGTCCACCCGCGAGAAGACGAACGGCGCCCCGGAAGCTAAATCGTAGCACGGGATCAGCACCGGTTTCACGGTATCCCGCAAAGTGGCGTCGCCGAAGATCCGCCGGAAGAATGTCCCGTCGCCGCCGCCCGATCGCCGGAAGATCTTGTGCAGAAGCCCCTTCTCGCCGGTGGCGGCGAGACGGGAGCGGTTCTTGGCGAGGAAGCGGAGGGCGTCGTCAGCAGAGAAGAGCGGGTGGCCGTCAGGGCCGCGGGTGAAGAGCATGGAAGCGAGGACGCCGCCGGCGCCGGATCCGGCGGCGAGGTCGAAGAAGTCGGCGATCCGGGCGGCGGGGTCGCCGGAGAGCTTGCGGAGGGAGGCCTCGAGGCGGGCGAGGGCGACACCGGCGAGGAGGCCGTCGGAGGCGCCGCCGTCGATGGAGAGGATGCGGACCCTCCCGGCCGCAGCGGAGGCCTTGAGGGGCGTCCCCAGCGGGCTTCTGGCAGGCCGGAAGAGCTTAGGGTCGTCGTAGCCGAAGAGGAACTTGTTCTCAAGAATGGAGAAGATCTCGTAGCTCAGCTTGTCAATCTCGAGGCTCGGATCCATCCAAGCCGCCGGTGACTCCATTCCCGAAATGGTAACTCTAAATCTTAACTCTAGAGGTCGGAGAGAGAGGCGGGGAAGAACGGAGAACCCTCCGTTTGGTATTTATGGAGGAGAAGCAACAGCGCAAGTTAGCATAGCGGTCACGGCGCACGTTAGTTACAGCTTGTGCGCTCCGGCGATTAATCGGCAGCTGGCATCCTCCCGCTCGCTTCTCCGAAACCGTATGAGGAGCATCTTACGACGCAAAAGCCCATACTTTATTAACACAATTACACGATTGCCATATAAACAACTCCAACGTAATTCTTTTGATCTTAAGTGAACGGTGTGGATTTGAAATGCGATTTGAGTTGGTGTGGCGGGGTGGAAGGGTAAGTATGGAAAGGAAGAAATCGGCGTGGTTTTGACGACGAATTAGGAATCTCGAAGCACACGTGGTCAACCGGAGTCGGGTCACCGACGCCCCCATCATGACCGCAACGGTAGTTGGGGGAACGGGGATCCGACGGTGCAGATTGGATCAGAGAGGTGTCGGGTGATGAGGAGACACGGCCAAATTTGGAGGGTCAGCGACATGGAATCACGGCAGGGAGTCGGCGAAAGATTTGCGCCACCACGCCCCGTCGGAGCATCAAAACAAGAAATCCATACATTAATTAATAATTAACATAAATATGAACAGGGCGAAAACCTATTTTTCTGGGCTTGGAGTTTATGACTAAATATTGCATTAATAAAAATTTTGCATATATCTGATTCAGACTTTCTATCCCTACTTCCACAACTTTTTATATGCCTTCCTAGCGCATAGCTGTGGGTGACCTGGATGTGTATGTGTTACGTACGATAGGTGCTTCAAGCGACTTCAGTATTGCTGGAGACTGACTCGGCTACGGTAATTAACTGGGTCCGACAGAGCCCGAGCAGTGACAGAGGAGTTCATCTCCTGCTCTGCGATATTTAGACAATGATAAGAGAGGATGTTACATTTCAGGCTATGCATGTATATTGTGAAGCAAATGGGAAGGCCGACTGAGCGGCCGCATATGTAGCGAGCCACTCAGAAGATATCCTATGAACTGGGGAGGGTGAAATGTCCGGAGTACTTCAGGATCTTTTGTTTTCTGGTTCCATTGGGTGTAATCATACCCATAATGTATAAAATGCCGTTTCAGCCTTAAAAAAAAATACATACATTAATTAGTGTTAATGCACTATATTTATATGTAGAGAGAGAGATAGAGAGAAGAGACTTTTTTTTTTTTTTTTTTTCTTTCGTAATTAATTCCCCACCCTCCTGATGCTTTGTGGTGCATTGGGTTATGTTGTGGCACTTGGTTTTCATGGAAGTCAGAAGTGACCCTAATTAGATATGGATTAATAGACTTAATAAATTGAGTCAGTGATGGTGGCTTGGATACATCCATATTAATGAATTGAGACAGTGATGGTAGCTGGGATACATCCATATCACTTGGCTATCTAGAATATTTTCTTTATAATTGTTGAGCCTATATATTAATTTGACACCTCCTAGCATGATAAGCTTCTTAATTGGGACTTATATTGTTAGCTTTTTTTGGTACATGTGGATAAGCAAAAAGAACATTTAGGAGAAAACAATTTTGGGATTACTAAAATTTAAATTGATTTTCTAGCATAGAGTTGGACAGCAAAAAAATATATTAAAATAAGTATTGAAAAGGTAATATGTTTTTGGGTATGATTTTTCTAGTCTTTACATTAATAATCTGACGGGTGTAGCTTTATTTCAAAAAATATTCAAAATATAAAGGTAATTTCAAAAAAAAATGATAGACTAATAGCAAGTATTTTTTTAATAGAATATAAACATATATTATTATTTATTGTTACTAGCCACCATGCTAAACCATCTTGACTAATTTTTATCATTCTTCTCCTTAAAATTAATGTCTTCAAGGCATTTCTACTCAATTCCATGTATCTAGAAACTTTCTTGGAAGGTAAATACTATGACAAGGTTTGTTGTTCAATCATACATACGTACATACATATAAACATACAAGCACACAAGAAAGTATATGTATATGAATGTGTGTGTGTGTATAATTTGACAATGTATTTTTTTTCACAACTATTCAATCGTTTAGATATAGACATATATTAATTACTATTAATGCATTTAGGTGAGATATACTGATGTCGCCTTTTTTTATGTCTCATTTTTTGTCACTCATTACCTGTGTTATAGCACTTGGTTTCCATTGAAAGTTCATAGTTTAAGCAATTAATTTGGAAATTCTTTTTTTCTTGAGTAGGATACAATTGATGATACTGCATAGATATAGACTGATGGACTTAATAAATGATTTTGAGTCCCTATTGATGGCATGGATTCATTGATGATACTTGTGTTTCTCAAATATTTTCTTTTATATTCATTGAGGCTCTATTTTTGACGCTCGTTATGCACGTTATGCTCTTTTGACTTATTATATTAACTCCTTTTAGCTTATGCTCTAAACTTTATTCTTATTGCTAGAACACAAGTGGATGAAAAAAACAAACATAAAAAACTAATTTAAAGATGATCAAATTTTGATTGACTTTCTAAGATAGAGTTGTGAAGAGAAATGATATGTTAATGTAAGTATGCTAAGAGGTAACTATGTTATAATATATGATTTTTATACCAATAAAATAACAATGTAGCCTTTTAAACTCACTCTAGAATCTAAAAATAATAAAACGAAAATATGTTAGTGCAATTCACCATGCTAGAGCATTTTTACTTTGACATCATCTTTATATAGAAATTTTGATTGTAAGATGTTTATCTTTTCTTTGTGATCTAGTCTTTTCATTCGTGATTATTAGATCACCACTTTTCACTGAAGTTTTCATGGCTTTGTTGGAAGATAATCATTGACAACATTCATGCTTCAATAATTTTTAACAAAAATTTTGTTCATAAGGCGAGGCTCATGGCAATTTGAACTATATAATTTGAGGTAATCACGAAATTTTTTTCAAAAACCTAACAAAGCGGAGAGCTTAAATTTCACCCCATGTACGACCACCAAGAATTTACATGTAGCTATCTCTTACTATCAACATTCAATGTTTAATTTACAATCAATGAAGGCTATGTCTAGAAAAATGTTTACACGACACGAGATAAATTTTCTAGAATTTCATTGTGATATCTTTGATAGTGACATGGATCAACATAGGTGAAATTTTCAAAATATGTTGGATTTACTAACCATAAAATTGGACTTCACAATAAACTATGGATCAACTTGGGTAGCAACAAGATGCTACATCTTTAATCACTCCCAATTCATTCCTATTATTAAGTGAATGCCTAAAGCATCCACTGTGGACAAAACCTGCATCCTTCTATAATAGAATTTTAACATATTCAGAAAAAAAAACTACTTTATATTTATTAATTTGTTTCTATCATCCAAATAATTCTCACATTATCATACCTTTATCATCACAACTTTTGTATTTTTATATACTAAGCCTATTTTTAAAATAATACTCTTTGTCCACACAACCACACTAGTGTTCTCTTTCTGCTATGCTGATCTCATGCTTACAAACCTTTTCTCCCCCAACATAGTGTGATCCGTGCATTAACCCATTGCTCACCTTCAGAACCATACAAATAAGTGTAATTATTTCGACATTGCAATAGTTTTTTAATCCTCATGATTGTGCTCTAATCATTCAACTTGGAAAGAATTTTTGCACATAAACTAGGCCTTTGGAAGGCTCCAAGTAAGAGTTCTTGCTTACTTGTCTCATGGCTGAAGGTTGGTACACAGACAAAGACCAATATAAAAAATACGAAGCTAATGCCCTGCCATGGGCCGGCCAACTCTTTTCCTATCTTTTGGCCGTTCTTGAGGGCACGGGCATAGCAATTTGTACGTCTAAATAGTATCTACGTTTACTTGAGAGACATATGGCATCCCATTGAACATTTTTTTCCCTCGGGGGACAAATTCTATGACTAGTTTATAATCCTTGTGTGCTGTTCCTTACCTAACTAGATGTTTGTCGTGATTCTTGTTTCAACCTTTCTCATAATTTTGATACAGCTACAAAGATCACTATGTGAGAATATGTGCGGACATATGCTTAGTCCCACATAGATTATCTGCTGAAAAGATCTTGAATATTCATATATGACTAAACAACTTCAAAAAATACTTTCCAACTTACTTTTTTGGGTAAGATTCTAAGTTGTGACAAATGGTATTAAAGTGGACCCAGTCTATTGCCTATGTAGACTAGATAACATTGCCAATATAGGCTCATTGAGACTGATCATAGGCCAATCGTAGTGTCTGTGATTAGATTTGAATCGATTTGAACTCTTAGCCTGACGAAGATATGTTCATACTGTAACTTGTTTCTCTTTGGGCTTTAAATCGGAGCTATATCAAGTAAATATGTTTAGAAAATAGATTTAGATGCTCAAATATGCATAATATTTGCATACTTTTATCTATATGTATTTTTTTTTGTACTAATGCAAATATGAGCACATATTATAATTGGATGCTAAGATTTGTACGTATTTAGATACATAGAAACAGATCCATATGTATATCATCTATTTACACCTTTATTTTAGATACACCAGACTGAGTTACCATAATTGAGATATCTTGATGATAGGGCAGTCTCAAGAGTTCGGTCCTATCTAATTTGTGAGTCTAGTTTAATCATTTATATCCATGGATTGATCAATGGAAAGTAATTAGGAAAAGGGAGACCCATACAATAAAGTTAACCATCAAACTACATCCACCATATTCAATCAATCATCTCTCATCGAAGAAATGACGAGTGATTGTACTAGACTTTATTTGTTCGAGTGAATCTAAACTATGGTATATATGATGCTATAGCCTCAACAACCACTCATATAGAGCTCGTTTGGTTCGCGAAAAAGAAGGGAGAAAAGTGTGGTCAACGGGAAAGTAATGAGATGCCTCTTGTTTAGTTGGAGTTTTCAAAGGAAAGAGACAGAAAAGTTGTATTCTCATGGAAATATGATTCCCACATTTCATGGGAAAGTCTTTTCTATAATTCTCATAGGAAAGACTTTCCCATTACTCCATTTTTATTTTTTTCCAAAAAGGCCCTTCAGCTAAAGAAACATTAAAGAGGCATTAAAGACCTAATTTTTATTAGGGGCATAATAGGAATTATGCATAACTTTTCCAAGAAAGTGGATGGTCAACCAAACATAAGCACTTTAGAAATTTGTCACTTTCTCATAGTCAACCAAATATGCCAAAAGTACTTTTCTAGGCATACTCTTCCTAGGAATCTATTTCTCAGGAATTATATTTTTAGGAGAAAAAATATTTTCTACGAACCAAACAAGCCCATAGAGGCAAATCTCAAAATTTTAGGGGCAGGGCATACACCACTAGCATACTCATACAGTATATATGATTGATGGAGATAATTAATTGGTAACTTGAAGAGGCAGAGATGGTATTCTTTTAGTTGCTTCCAACAATCAAGTTGCTCTCTAGGATAAATACACAATAATGAAAGAATTGCTCTTCAAAGAATTCATGAGAACTAAGAATCATTTATCACAAGATCAATGTTGTCAACATCGCAGAGGGAGAAAGAAATGTTTCGATTTATTAAAATGAGTCTATAACTACATGCCGACGATCGGGAGGATGATTGGACAACTTGAGTCATTTTCTAGCATTAGCCATTTATCTTCTCATTGGAATATCATCTACTTGGCGTGGAGATAGTTCCCGCTTGCAACTGACTGACTTATCTACAATCATAAAAAATATAACAAGTGTGTTCATGCCCAATGTGCAAATAAAAGGAATAGAGGACTACTCATAGACATGAGTAACATAAACTAATATAAAGATTTGACTTTCAAAACATCGAGAATATTCTGAAATCCAGTAGATGCACAGGTTTCATGAGTCATTTTCTAGCTTTACAGCTTCTGCTTGAGGACGACATTTTTTTTTATATTGAATATAGGATGACATCTATGAGCCCTGATCACACATGAGAGAAGTAAATTATGAGATGAAACAAATATAAATATATATACTTTTTGACATGTCTCGTTCAGTAAAATCTAGAGCAGGTCACACATCTTGCTTGTACCTTTCGTGGTCTTTGAACAACAATCAAATATTATATATATATTGGATAGCTTTCGGTACTTATACAGGATTTAAATAATACATTCCAGCTAGCCTAAAGAGCTTTGGTATGAGGTGATCATCCCAAAATTAAGGATGACGTGGTTAGAGGTGATAGAATTACCGTGTTTGGTTGTACCATGATGATCTTATGTAGCAATAATCGCAAATTACTCCCACTTCTCAAAGCACCGTCCAACCTAGTAATGAAAAATCTGTCCATAAGGTTAGATATCCAAGATCACCCTCGGACAGTGATCTTGGGCTGAAGTTTTGGGATAAAAATGCCCGTGAATCCAATAAAAAAATTAATATATCAATATACATAATATAATATATAAATATTACATATATATATATATATATATTATATTTTATTGATATTACATATGTTGTGTTTATGGTATATATATTATACCATATTATTCTTTTCATATTATTATTCAATTACAATTTTAAATTATAATAAAAATATACTATTGTACTTTATATCTATATTATGAACTTATTTAATATAATAGTTCTATTTAAAATAATAACGTATTATTATAAACATAAGGATGAATTATATAATATAATTAATATATTTTGTAGGATTATTAATTTATAGAATTAATAATTATATTTTTATGTAATATATTAATAAATATATTTTATGGAATATATCTTGGGTAGATTTGGTATTTATATGGGCAGTGACCTTAGATTCCATGGAATACCAAATAAGTTACTCGTGAATATCCGGAGAACTTTAATTACTAGAATATAGCACACCAAACGTGATCTTAGATTATCGGGGATCAGATTATCTCAAAATAAGGATCATCCATAATCTAAGATCATCTTGGTGATCCGATTTGGATCACTAAACACGATCTTAGGATAAAGTCCTCGGTTGTGGCAATATAGGCCTTGAAATCATGCTAGGCTAGAAACCAGCATCAATGAATGGAAGATTGATGTCAAATTAATAGCTAGTAAGTACTACAAGATTCCCAAACTAGAATTGATCATATCTTAATCGATAAAGCGAACCTAGCAATTTTTTTTTTTTTTTTTTTGACTTCTCCTATGCTTTCCAGAGAGAAATAAATTTGTAGGTATAGTAACAATGATAAGGTCTGATCCTTTCATCATTCATTAAAGGCTCTAGCTAGCTGGATATCACCGACACTGCTATCTGGAAACAAAAGCTCTGAAAGGACCACGGACATGGCTGTTTGGCCCTGTGCACTTGCATCTTTTATGCCATCATAGGCATCTTTGATCTTTTTCACTCCATCTCTCGCTGGGGACTGATATTTTTGGCCCGGCATGCTTCCCTGTAATAAATGGAGCTACCGCCACCCTCCACCGTCCACCACCCTCTGAAAAGTACTGGCTGCAATGCATTGTCCACAATGCAGCTGTGCAATGCAAATAATTATGTGACACGTGTCATCAATTTCTGGTGGGGCCCACACCAAATTGGATGAATTTTTGGAGCACTACTATCCCGAAGAAAGATGTATGTAAAATTTAAGTCATGCATGATGTCCATGTTTTTTTTATAAAAAACATACAAATCCCTTCCTTTTCTATCTTGCACCTACTTTGAGATTGAATCGGATTGGAATCGAAACCTTCATACCTCTTGCCACTTGAACTGTCACGCCCCCACCTCCGCGGGGCACGTGAGGCACCCAGTGCCCATATAGGGGCCACATGAGGGGGAACACGGAGCTTTCCTACCAGATATTGTTCGATTCCGGGGCTTCACGCAAGCGTCCTTCACCCCTTCCTGGTTTTGTTTTCTTCCTAAAACACATGTAGTATTTGGAGACACCCGCATCATATGCCCAGGCTCTGGAACGAGTTTTTCCGATATGAAATTATTGGGCCTCATATCCTTCCCACCATCAAACAAGAGCCGTCATTAGCTCTGATACCAAATGTCACGCCCCCGCCTCCGCGGGGCACGTGAGGCACTGTAAAGACCAGAAATTGGGCCCGTTCTTGGGCCCAATGAACTGAAGTCGGCAATGGATGCCGACTTCAGTCTATTCATCGTGGTCTTCCCACGATGAACCCGCCGGCCGAACGGGCAGCGGGATCTCCGCACACCCCCCCTCTTCCCTCTTCCCCTCTCTCCCTCTCCCTCTCTCTCTCTCTCTCCCCCTTTCTCTCTTCCCTGAGAGCCCACCCCTCAAAAAAAAAAAAAATTGGGTTTTTCCCTTCCTTCATCTTCTTCCCTCTTCTTGAGAGGATTACCGGAGCCACCGCTGCCGCCGGAGCCGCCAACGCCGCCTGGAATTCATCCGTTGACGACCGGAGGTGAGGAAGATATTTTTTTGTCATCACTTTTTATGGATTTAAGGGGAGAAATGAGGGATATCAACCAATTTACCTTCCCCTGTTTTTGAAGATTTTTTTTTATGAAGTTGGCCGGCCGACGATGGCCGGCCGGGGTCAAATCCGGCCGAAACGGGTTCGGCCGGAGGTCGGCGAACGGGGGCCGGGCTTCCCAGCCCCGGTCCCTCTCTTTCCTCCCTTTCTTCTTCTCCTTCTTCTCTTCTTCTTCCCGTCCGGCGCCGCCTGTGAAGGTGGGATGGCCGACGGCGGCTGGCCGAGCGCTGCCGCCGAGGGCCACGGTCGACCGTCGAGGGCCGAAAGAAACCACCACCCCCCCCTTCTTCCTTTCTTCTTCTTCTTCTCCTTCTTCTTCCTCTTCTCCTTCTTTTTCTTCTTCTTCTTCTTCTTCTTCTTCCAGCTGGGTGCTTTCCTTGCATCGTTTTCCATGCCCTGTTGTTGTCTCAAACCAGACACAAATGAACTTTGGGTGTTTCCCCTTGTATCGAATTCCGTGCCTGAATTGTGAACCGGACTTGGACCGGGTTAAAACTGTGAACCGATTTCATCTATGCCGTGAATGAGGTTTGATCCGAGTTGAATGAATGGGTTTTGTTATGGTCTGATTGAACCAGTGATCAGTAGGATGGATTGAGTTTGAGTTGAATCCAATTGGATCTGTGGGCTAGTTTGGTTTGGGCCTGAGATCTGATCTGGACCTGTAATCTGGTTTGGTTCAATTGGGCCCAATCTGTTTTGGGCCACAATTGGCTGTGGGTTTAAAGGGTTCTGATTTTGGGGTTTTGGTTTACCTGTTCTTAGGGTCTATGTCTGATCTTAGGGGCCCATTCTTGGATCTATGAACTTAAGGATTTAAGGGATTAGAAATAGTTTAAATTATATTTCTTAGTTAATTAAATAATTAAAGTTTGTGTTTTAATCAGGGGTTCGTGATATCTGTGGCAGAAATTTTTAAGCGAGCCCAGGTAGGTGACCTATTGCTTTAAAGTAGAATTTTAACATGTACATTGCATATGTTGATGTTATGATTTATTATTGGCATTATTGTTAGAATTAGTATTAAGCATTTAATTTCATAAACTATTAAATTATTATGAGCATTATGTGTTAGAATTAGAAATTAATATTTAATTTCATGAACTGTTATGTACTGTACTATTGGGAGTTTGTTCATGACTTGAGTTGGAAAGTTGATTTGTTGATTTTTAAAATCCGCGTGACTATAGTCTAGGCCCCGCCAATGGGATGATACGTTGGCCCTGTCGACTTGTACTGAGGAACTAGTTCCGACACCGCGACCACCGGTGATAGAATAGTGGCGGCACAGGGGTGCATTTTGCTCTTCGGAGCGGCTCAGTGGAGCGTGAGTTTGGCACCAGGGGGTGCGGCACAGTGGTGCGTTGGCTCAGTGGAGCGGCTCTTCGGAGAGTTGTATTGGCACTTCGGTGTAACCATGCCACTGGGTGATGTGGCCGTAGTCATGCGGTTGAGTTATTTTGAGTCTCGGATCGGGTTTATGGATTATCGTGTGGATTTTTGGATTCATGAGTTTAGTTGCTTTTTATATGCATGACGACATGTTATATGATGACTTTACTGCATTATGTTGCCTACTGAGCTGTTAGCTCACTCCTACTATTTACATTTTTACAGGTGATGATATATAAATATGGGGATTACGGGATGGAGTGATCATGATGTATTTAGCTAGTGGATATTGACTTTCTCTTTTGACTTATGTATATATGGACATTTGATTTGAAAACTGGAAGTTATTTTTAATTAGTTATTGATAGTTGATCTGATGTATCTGCCTTGCGTGCCTGCGGGGTCCGCCCTGTAGGTGCGTGGCGTCTGCTCGCGCCTCGGGCCCCGGGTTCGGGGCGTGATAGATTTATTGGTATCAGAGCATAGGTTAAAGATCACTAGGGACATTAAAACAGAATCATAATAAATATAATAATAAATAATAATAATTTAAAAAAAAACTTAGGAATATAGGGACACATGTGAAGAAATGAGAGTGGGGTGGAAAATCTTATGGGTGGGTGGATCCAACACAAATGATGTGTTATTTGAAAAAAAAAAAAAGAATATAGGGACACATGTGAAGAAATGATAGTGGGGTAGAGAATTTTACAGTGGATGGATCTAACCCTGATGTTGTGTTATTTGTGTATGTATCAGCATGCCGCCCCGCCGTGCACGTGTGGCACCTCGCCGCCTGATCGAGACTATCGGGAGTGATCCAGCCACTTCTCATCCGACTGAGAGAGTCCAGGAGGACGAGACTGATCAGACAGTACTGGATGGACCAGATCATGGCCAGGAGAGCAGGGTAGGAGGACCGACCCAGGTGATGGAGCTGATCAGAGAGGTTGTTGGGTTAGTTCGACAGCAGAGGGGACCACAGCAGCTATTTCCCTCTGCTAGTTCTTCAGATCAGGGGAGGAGTATAGCAGAGTTCAGGAAGTTGGCTCCTCCGGCCTTCAAGGGAACTACCGATCCCCAAGAGGCCGAATGTTGGATAGATGAGATGGAGAAGGCCTTCAGGGCCATGGGTTGTACTGAGGAGGAGAAGATCAGATTTGCCACCTATATGCTTCAGGACTGGGCTCATCATTGGTGGGAGTCTGTAGAGAGGACCATGATGCAGGATGCAGGATCTGTGACCTGGCCGGGATTCCGCATGGCCTCTACTCCAAGTATTTCCCTTCCAGTCGTATCAGGGAGCTGGAGAGGGAGTTTCTGAGCCTCTCTCAGGGGAGTATGACTGTGGAGGACTATGAGGCTGAGTTTGATCGGTTGTCCCGTTTTGCACCATCTCTTGTCCAAGACCCTAAATCTAGGATGAGTAGATTTGAGGAAGGACTGTGGCCTCGCCTGCATCAGGGTTTAGCTGCTGTTCACTCGACTGATTATGATGACTTAGTTGACAGAGCTAAAAATATGGAGATCATCTGGAAGGAGACACAGGATGCTCAGAAAGGGAAGTCGAAGAGGACCAGGGACTTTGATTCTGACGGTGAGCGGCATCTGCGCCGACCTATGCAGTTCCGTCCAGGAGCAGGGCAGCGAGTTCCACATGGGAGGACTGCACCGGATCGCAGGGGGATATCAGGAGTGTGCTTCAAGTGTGGCCAGACTGGACATAGAGCTGTTGAGTGTCGTCAGACACGGCCTGGTATTGGAGCATGTTTCAGGTGTGGTCAACAGGGCCACCGGATAGCTGAGTGCCCTCAGACTCAGACTGTTTCTGGAGTTTGTTTCGGGTGTGGTCAGCCGGGTCACAGGATTTCCAGTTGTCCTCGTACTAGATCTGCGCAGAGGCCACCGAGTTCTGTAGCTCCTCAACGGCAGACTTCCTTCACTCTAGTACAGGCTACCCAGTCAGCTGTCCCCAGGCAGCAAAGGGGAGGAGGATCTCGTACCCAGGGACGAGTTTATGCACTGACCCAGCAGGATGCTCAGGCATCCAACACTGTAGTGACAGGTACACTGTTGGTATCTTCCACTTATGCTTATGTGTTATTTGATTCTGGTGCTACGCATTCTTTTATCTCATCTTCATATGTGCATAAGTGCGATTTACACTACTCTTCCTTAGAGAGGGAATTATGCATTAGTACTCCAGCTGGGGGTACGATGACAGTTAGTCAGATCTGCATTTCCTGTCCAGTACTAGTTGAGGGTAGAGATTTGAGAGCTAATTTGATTGTTATGAATCTGCATGACTTTGATGTAATCTTGGGTATGGATTGGTTGGCTGCATACCACGCTACCATAGACTGTTTTCTGAAGAGGGTGACCTTTCGGATCCCGGGTATTGATGAGTTCAGTTTTATGGGTGATGACTGGGGTGTCTCTTCTCAGGTAGTGTCGGCTATGCAGGGCATAAGATCTCTTAAAAAGGAGTTTCCCATCTTTATGGCCGCAATTGCAGATTCTGGACAGTCTGAACAGAGAATTGAGGATATACTAGTAGTCAGTGAGTACCCTGATGTCTTTTCTGATGATCTGCCTAGCTTACTTCCGGATAGAGATGTCGAGTTTGCTATTGATATAATCCCTGGTACTGCACCTTTGTCTAAAGCTCCTTATAGAATGGCCCCTGCTGAACTAAAGGAGCTGAAGGACCAATTACAGGAGCTATTGGATCTAGGTTTCATTCGACCTAGTGTCTCTCCTTGGGGTGCTCCAGTATTATTTGTCAGAAAGAAAGATGGCAGCATGAGACTGTGTGTTGATTACCGGGAAATCAATAAAGTGACTATTAAGAATAGGTACCCTCTACCCCGGATTGATGATTTATTTGACCAGCTTCAGGGTGCTCAGGTATTTTCCAAGATTGATCTTCGATCTGGATATCATCAGCTGAGGATAAAGGAGTCTGACATAGCCAAGACTGCTTTCCGTACCAGGTATGGACACTATGAGTTCCTTGTGATGTCTTTTGGTTTGACTAATGCACCAGCAGCATTTATGGACCTGATGAACAGAGTATTTAAGCCTGTTCTGGATAAATTTGTCATAGTATTTATTGATGATATTCTGATATATTCAAGGAGTCAGGCAGAGCATGAGCATCATTTGAAGATTGTTTTGGAGACTCTGAGGCAGAATCAGTTGTATGGTAAATTAAAGAAATGTGAATTTTGGTTGGACAAGGTGATGTTTTTGGGGCATGTTATCTCTAAGGAAGGAATCATGGTTGACCCTAAGAAGATTGAAGCTGTGGTTGATTGGAGCAGACCGAGTAATGTGTCTGAGATTCGCAGCTTCCTTGGACTAGCCGGTTATTACAGAAGGTTTGTGGAGGGCTTCTCTAGTATTGCTGGACCCTTGACTCGACTCACTCGCAAAGGAGTGAAGTTTGAATGGTCGGATCAGTGTGAGAAGAGCTTCAAGGAATTGAAACACCGTTTAGTATCAGCACCTATTCTGACCCTACCAGTTACCGGTACTGATTTTACCATTTACAGTGATGCTTTCAAGAAGGGTTTGGGTTGTGTGTTAATGCAAAATGGGAAGGTTATTGCTTATGCCTCCCGACAGCTTAAGCTCTATGAAGAGAATTATCCCACTCATGATCTTGAGCTTGCAGCTGTGGTTTTTGCCTTAAAGATCTGGAGACATTATCTGTATGGAGAGACATGCCAGGTATCACTGATCATAAAAGTCTGAAATATCTCTTCACTCAGAAAGAGCTGAACATGAGACAGAGAAGGTGGCTGGAATTGCTGAAGGATTATGATTTATCTATACATTATCACCCTAGGAAGGCAAATGTGGTAGCAGATGCTCTAAGTAGAAAATCTTCAGAAAATGTTGCAGCCTTGATTACTACTCAGAGAAATATCCTGGAGGATCTGAGGAGGGCAGAAATAGAGGTATATCTGCAGGATGCTACCTTGAAGTTGGCAAACTTGCGAGTCCAGCCTACACTCATTGACAGAATTAAGGCAGCGCAAGTGGATGACTCTCGGCTTCAGAAGATCAAGAAAGATGTTGAGTCTGGATCTCAGTCTGATTTTCATATACATGAGGATGGCTCATTGAGGTTCATTGGCAGAGTTTGTGTTCCAGATGATCCTAGTCTGAAGAAGGAAATTATGGAGGAGGCTCACAGTACGGGATATACAGTGCATCCTGGTAGTACAAAAATGTATAGGGATATGAAAGTTGCATTCTGGTGGAACAATATGAAGAGAGAGATTGCCCAGTTTGTATCTCAATGCTTAACTTGTCAGCAAGTTAAGATTGAGCATCAGAGACCAGCTGGTATGCTTCAGCCCCTGCCGATCCCAGAGTGGAAGTGGGAGCATATTACTATGGATTTTGTGTCAGTGTTACCTCGTACCCTCAGAGGTAATGATTCAGTCTGGGTGATTGTAGACAGATTGACCAAATCAGCACATTTCCTAGCATTTAAGACTGGGATGACACTAGAGAGATTTGCAGAGTTGTACATTGAGCAGATCATGCGGCTGCATGGAGTTCCAGTATCCATAGTGTCTGACAGAGACTCCCGATTTGTGGCTCATTTCTGGGGCAGTTTGCACAAAGCTTTGGGAACCACTCTTAGCTTCAGTACAGCTTTTCATCCACAGACAGATGGGCAGTCCGAGAGGACCATTCAGATTCTAGAGGATATGCTGAGAGCCTGTTCTATTGATATGAGGGGTTCTTGGGATCATCATTTGTCGTTGGTAGAGTTTGCTTATAATAATAGCTACCAGGCAAGTATTCAGATGGCTCCTTATGAGGCATTGTATGGTAGGAAGTGTAGATCACCTATCTGTTGGAATGATGTGGGGGAGAGGAAAATTCTGGGTCCAGAGATTATTCAGCAGACAGTGGAGAAGGTTCAGCTGATCAGAGAGCGACTTCGGGCAGCTCAAAGCAGACAGAAGAGTTATGCTGATATTAGGAGGCGGGATCTGGAATTCCAAATCGGAGATCATGTTTTTCTCAGAGTGTCCCCTTCTAAAGGGGTAATGCGATTTGGAGTTCGGGGTAAGCTCAGCCCGAGATATGTGGGACCATTCGAGATTCTCGAGAGAGTTGGAGCTGTTGCATATAAGCTGGCACTTCCACCTGCCTTATCGGGGGTCCATTCTGTTTTTCATGTCTCTATGTTGAGGAGGTACATTGCTGATCCCAGTCATGTGATTGAAGTGGCACCTTTGCAGCTCCGCGCAGATCTTTCTTATGTTGAGCAGCCTATCCGTATAGTGGATAGGAAGGACCAAGTTTTGAGGAGGCGCACGATTCCTTATGTAAAGGTGCAGTGGAGCAATCACAGTGAGAGAGAAGCTACTTGAGAGCTGGAGGAGGAGATGAGAGAGAAGTTTCCTGCCTTGTTCTCGGATTGAGGTATGTTTTAATTTCGAGGACGAAATTTTTTTTTTAGTTGGTTAGAGTGTAAAGACCAGAAATTAGGCCCGTTCTTGGGCCCAATGAACTGAAGTCGGCAATGGATGCCGACTTCAGTCTATTCATCGTGGTCTTCCCACGATGAACCCGCCGGCCGAACGGCCAGCGGGATCTCCGCACACCCCCCCCCTCTTCCCTCTTCCCCTCTCTCCCTCTCCCTCTCTCTCTCTCTCCCTTTCTCTCTTCCCTGAGAGCCCACCCCTCAAAAAAAAAAAAAAATTGGGTTTTTCCCTTCCTTCATCTTCTTCCCTCTTCTTAAGAGGATTACCGGAGCCACCGCCGCCGCCGGAGCCGCCAACGCCGCCTGGAATTCATCCGTTGACGACCGGAGGTGAGGAAGATATTTTTTTGTCATCACTTTTTATGGATTTAAGGGGAGAAATGAGGGATATCAACCGGTTTACCTTCCCCTATTTTTGAAGATTTTTTTTTATGAAGTTGGCCAGCCGACGGTGGCCGGCCGGGGTCAAATCCGGCCGAAACGGGTTCGGCCGGAGGTGGGCGAACGGGGGCCGGGCTTCCTAGCCCCGGTCCCTCTCTTTCCTCCCTTTCTTCTTCTCCTTCTTCTCTTCTTCTTCCCGTCCGGCGCCGCCTGTGAAGGTGGGATGGCCGACGGCGGCTGGCCGAGCGCCGCTGCCGAGGGCCACGGTCGACCGCCGAGGGCCGACCGGAACCACCAGCCACCCCCCCCCCCCCTTCTTCCTTTCTTCTTCTTCTTCTCCTTCTTCTTCCTCTTCTTTTTCTTCTTCTTCTTCTTCTTCTTCTTCTTCCGGCTGGGTGCTTTCCTTGCATCGTTTTCCGTGCCCTGTTGTTGTCTCAAACCAGACACAAATGAACTTTGGGTGTTTCCCCTTGCATCGGATTCCGTGCCTGAATTGTGAACCACACTTGGACCGGGTTCAAACTGTGAACCGGTTTCATCTATGCCGTGAATGAGGTTTGATCCGAGTTGAATGAATGGGTTTTGTTATGGTCTGATTGAACCAGTGATCAGTAGGATGGATTGAGTTTGAGTTGAATCCGATTGGATCTGTGGGCTAGTTTGGTTTGGGCCTGAGATCTGATCTGAACCTGTAATCTGGTTTGGTTCAATTGGGCCCAATCTGTTTTGGGCCACAATTGGCTGTGGGTTTAAAGGGTTCTGATTTTGGGGTTTTGGTTTACCTGTTCTTAGGGTCTATGTCTGATCTTAGGGGCCCATTCTTGGATCTATGAACTTAAGGGTTTAAGGGATTAGAAATAGTTTAAATTATATTTCTTAGTTAATTAAATAATTAAAGTTTGTGTTTTAATCAGGGGTTCGTGATATCTGTGGCAGAAATTTTTAAGCGAGCCCAGGTTGGTGACCTATTGCTTTAAAGTAGAATTTTAACATGTACATTGCATATGTTGATGTTATGATTTATTATTGGCATTATTGTTAGAATTAGTATTAAGCATTTAATTTCATAAACTATTAAATTATTATGAGCATTATGTGTTAGAATTAGAAATTAATATTTAATTTCATGAACTGTTATGTACTGTACTATTGGGAGTTTGTTCATGACTTGAGTTGGAAAGTTGATTTGTTGATTTTTAAAATCCGCGTGACTATAGTCTAGGCCCCGCCAATGGGATGATACGTTGGCCCTGTCGACTTGTACTGAGGAACTAGTTCCGACACCGCGACCACCGGTGATAGAATAGTGGCGGCACAGGGGTGCATTTTGCTCTTCGGAGCGTTTCAGTGGAGCGTGAGTTTGGCACCAGGGGGTGCGGCACAGTGGTGCGTTGGCTCAGTGGAGCGGCTCTTCGGAGAGTTGTATTGGCACTTCGGTGTAACCATGCCACTGGGTGATGTGGCCGTAGTCATGCGGTTAAGTTATTTTGAGTCTCGGATCGGGTTTACGGATTATCGTGTGGATTTTTGGATTCATGAGTTTAGTTGCTTTTTATATGCATGACGACATGTTATATGATGACTTTACTGCATTATGTTGCCTACTGAGCTGTTAGCTCACTCCTACTTTTACATTTTTATAGGTGATGATATATGAATATGGGGATTACGGGATGGAGTGATCATGATGTATTTAGCTAGTGGATATTGACTTTCTCTTTTGACTTATGTATATATGGACATTTGATTTGAAAACTGGAAGTTATTTTTAATTAGTTATTGATAGTTGATCTGATGTATCTGCCTTGCGTGCCTGCGGGGTCCGCCCTGTAGGTGCGCGGCGTCTGCTCGCGCCTCGGGCCCCGGGTTCGGGGCGTGACAGGCACCCAGTACCCACGTGGGAGCCACATGGGGGGGAACACGGGGCTCTTCTGCCAGATATTGTTCGGTTCTGAGGCTTCACGCAAGTGTCCTTCACGGCTTCACCCCTCCCCGGCTTTGTTTTCCTCCCAAAACGCGTCTGCAAGATTTGGAGACACTCGCCTCATATGCTCAGGCTCTGGAACGAGTCTTTCCGATATGGGATTATTGTGAACCATGTAAGATAGACATGATCAAAAGATCAAAAATTATGCTTTGCACACATTGATGTAACAATCCAAAACCTTACCTAAAAAGCTAGCTGAAGATATTATTTGGATTTTTTAAACATAAAAGAGTACTCAAATTCTATTTAGTCTATAGCTGATGTGGAACTAACTACATGCTTGAACAAATCCTCACATACTTAACTCATTTAAGTTTTGGTATCATATTCAAATCCAATTTTAAATATCATATATCTAATTACAAACATTACAATCAACCCATGGTTAATCCAAATGGTTGTAAACTTTCCTCTAGTCCACGTTAATACCATTTATAAAAACTCGAGACTTCCCTCAAAAAGATTAGTCGGAAGATATTACTTCGATTCCTTGGCTTTCAATAAACATCCAAGATCTACTCAGTATATAGCTGATATAGGATTAAACACACATTTAGATGGAACCTCACAGAATATATTGATCTAAAAGCTCACACTGTCCTGGATCATCAAGAGGTTTGGAAGCTGGTTGTGTTGTATAGCATGCTTTTATTTCTTGTTCCTCTTTCAATAAAAAGAGGAGAATAGTTCCACCAGCTTCATTAAAGAGAACAAAAAAAGAGCAGGATATTGCATACTTCAATTTATCTATAGATTCTGATAGAAGAGCAGCGAAACATGTATTGTATCTTTAGTGAGCTCGCAATATATTTTCAATTTTCTCTCAATTTAATCATTAACTTGAAATTTACATTCAAATTACTTATGTGGAATTTTTAGTGTTGTAGTAGGAATAGCAGAGAAAGTTAATCTTTATCTTTAGCATAATGGTGTAACTAGTACAAGCCTGCAAACGCTTACAAAAAAGAGAGTGAGAAAGTTTGATTAAATAAATGAAACAAAATAAATAAACACAAGGAACCTAAATTTCAACAGTTTCTCAAAGGATTTCAAATAATTTTTGACACATATTCCAATTCCAAAATCATAAGATATGCTTCTTATTCCATAATGCCCACTACAATTCAAGTATATAATTGAAGTGTTGTAAGGTCCAAATGGTTTATTGCTTCTGATCCATTAGACATGATAATCAGCAACTCATTCATCATTTGTTGATTTAAAGATTCCATCATGACTCTCTATACTAACCATTCTTCTTTTGTGTTTCTTAGAGACAAAGTCGAAAGGACTCCTTCCTAAGATTGGCAAGATGTTTCTTCCCATCTACATCCATCTCCCCTTTCCAAAATAGAGGACTAGCGAGAGTTTGAACGACTGATGGATCGAGAAAATCTGGGGCTGCCATAAAATTTTTCATCAACAAGGCTAATTGGGTTCTTCACTTCCTCGAGGAAATATAGAAATTCTCATAGGTTGGTCTTTTCTCAAGCACAAGTGTAACAATCTACTCAAGTTGTCATCGACAGAAGGTAATATGTATAATGAGGTCATATACGATGCTATATGTTTCTAAGATCCACCCGTGTGTCGTGGCATGTTGGAGACTGTAGGCAAAAAATAATTGTAGGCATTGGCCTGTCGAAGGCCAGATAGTTTTCTCAAAAGTATCCAAAGTGCACCTGAAAACCTATATTTGCATATAGTGTTTGTAGTTTGTGTTTCTGAAAATTTTTTGACACTGAATTAGGCCGAAATAGAAGAGACCCTCCTGTAGTCTTATAAGGAGCCAATGGCTCAAGAATGCCAGTCCATCAGTCGACACAGCTGCATGAAATTAGAATCATAGCTAGTTGTAGAAAGAATCTCAAATTAATTTGAAAGCAAAAGGATGACCCCGAATAATTAACAGAGGAGCGAAGAGGCTATACATTGAATAGTCAGGAAACATGCATGCCAAAGCAAGTTTTTAGGTGAGCTTCGAAGTTGATAATGTTGTGATTCTAGACTGGATCATAAGGTAGATATAGTCGATATCATGATGTAACATATCTTTTGAGTATAAATTATGGATGCATTGATCAATCATGCTCTTAGTGTAAATGATTTTACTATGATAATGATGAAGTCCGTCCCCATCATGTTCAGCTATGCAATTGAGCAACTATTCCACAAATCAAAAATCCAGTCAATCACAAACTCATCATTTTAATAGAAATAAAAATAAAAACTGATTTAGGATCTTTGAATTCTGTGAATGATACTTAACCTAATATCAACATCCTCCATCAGTTTTCATTTGATCTCGAAATAAATCAACAATGCTTCTAATTAGATATATTAAATACAGAGAATAGAAGGACTATCAGTAGTGCTTCATTTTGTGGATGTCAAGGAAAATAGTGAAGACAATTCATGCTTTACTTGTGGTAAGCATGGTAACTAACCCTCCCATGAGATCTTTGTGATGTTTTCCAATTCATTAGCACCTCTCTCCGGCCTCTCTTCATGACCTCTGCTGCACCTTGCTGCAAAGTAGCCAACTCAAACCAAAAAGATCCTGTCACACCCCTTAAGAGATACATTTGTGTTACTCAAAACAAAAAAAAAAATCTAAGCATATTGGAATCAGAGGAAGCCCCATTGGAGAAGGTATAATTAATTTATAATTTTTGAGAACTAGTTATTAGTTTGCCAAGTTATTATTAGTGCTACTGCATGTCATTGACTCTCTTGGATGTTTCATCTATAGAAGAACCAGAATAAAAGACATACCTATATATAAAAATGAAATAACTTACAATTAACTTTCAGAATACACTTTGAATTCCAACAATTGAATGAGAAGTGAATCCCACAAACAAGAGCTTTCATCGTCTGGAACTCGTTACAGTTATACGTATTCTCTACTATATGAAAATACGAGTGCTGAATTCTGAAAATATTTGTCCCAGATTCCATCTATCATTTTTTTTACCCTTTCTCTTCCTAAAATAAAAAAAAATCCCATCATATCCTAAAATACAGAAAATGTCCCACCATAGTTAAAACTATAGAAATTATTATATATAAACATCCCATGGTTTTCATATGATTATGATGAGTAGAAAATATGCAAATAAAAAAAATAAAATTCACAAATGAAGAAAATTAATATAGTAAACGGGCAAAGAAATTCAAATAAATCAAATTTGAATTATTTCAAATTCAAGTTAATCATAGCGTGTACAGAATTCCCAAAAAAAAGAAGAAAAATTGGTAACTATTGAAAATATCCCACCATGGTCAAATAATTATGGGGAGTAGAAAATATTCAAATAAATAATATTTAGAAAATTTCCAAATAAAGAAATTAACATAGTCAGCTAGTAGACAATATCTAAACAAAGATAATTTAAAATTGTTTCAAATTCAAGCTAATCACAATTGAGTAAAATAAAGAATTAGAAAATGGAGGTTCTTCAAGTATCACAGTTCATGCATCAAAGAAGAAAAAACTTAGGAAACAATAGTGAAGACAGAACATACAAAGTCACCAAATCCCTTGTTGCTAATGAATTTGATTCCACCTATGTTCAATCTCTTGCATTGTTGTCAAGTGTAATTTCCTGGAAAACTCGAAGTCTGTTGTGCCGCTTAGCTCGCTTCAAATTCATTTCACAATTAGACCAGCTTCCCATGGCCACCATATGAAGAGAATCCTGGAGGCCAGCCTCTAGGAAGCAATCCTTAGAAAGATCCCACATTGGCTGCTGATCAAATGAGAGAGATCGCCGAGCTAACGAATTCTTTCTTGGTGTTTTGCTCCCACTTTCTAACCCTTCCTTCATATCCACCATACTAAGCTTTTGGCAGAACCTTGCAGCATGGTTCTGCTGGCGAGGAGTGGATCTGACAATATTGATAAAGTTCACATTTTCATCTGGGAATCCTTTGCATGCTGGTTGCTCCGTGGATGCTTGTTTAACGCTTCTGCTGTGGCTACCAATCGCAGCACTATGATTTAGAATCTCATTAGCCAAGTATTCTTCTTCCTCTACCATGTCAGCCCAAGATTTTCTGCTGTTTGAGGCTGGAGGTGTCTTAAAATGTCCTTCAGATGAATTTTCACAGCTTCCAATTGCATGATCAGCTACTGTATCCATGCTTAAGTTCTCATTGGCCAAGTTTTCTTCTTTTTCTTCTTCTACCATGTCAGCCCATGTTCTGTTACCACCATATGAATGTGGATTGTCACCTCTAAACTTTGGAATTTTGTCGATGGGGGCTGAAGCATTGTCAGAATTCAGTGAGTTGTCATTCTTTGAAACTCCTTGGGGAAACTTCTCCTCAAGGGTTTCTATCTGTCTCCCAGTATATGTGGACACATCAGATCCTCGAATCTGAAAGCTGCCAAAACTTACTTGGTTGGGTGATTGGATTGGTATCTCTGGCTCTAGAATATGAACATCAGCACTGCAGCCCTGCGCTGCAGGCTCTCCAAAGTGCTTTCTGCCACTAGTGAAGATACAGGGATCTTCTTCAGCAGGTTTCATGCTTTCAGTTATCAATGCTGAATTATTATCCAAATCAAGGTTCTGAGGATGTCCCATTTTCATAATCCCAGAGAAAACTTTTTCTTCACCAATGTCATTGCATCTCTGACTGCCTTTTTCATAGCTTTGTGACTCCTGATTCTTATTTTCTGAAGCTTTCATGCTGCTACCACTTTCCTTGCTTGATGCATTTGCTGATATGTTTCCATTGGCTGTAAGTGGCTGAACCAGTGGTTTGGGAACCAAAGTATCAGATGTAATTGTACACTTATCCATCACATGGTTTGCCTTTGTTCTTCTTTCTCCATTTGTAAACAAACAATCTTTTGCTGGTGGATTCAGGTTTTTACTGCCAGTAGCTGATATATTATCTGAGCTATGAGATTGTTCTTTCTTCCATCTTTGACAATCAGCTTCCTCTTTGACGGCATCTGCCAGTTGTCTCCTGCTTCCCATGACCAGGTTTTCAGATCTTGGGATCATATTCGCACCAGCCATAGCTGATAAAGCATCATTACTCGGTCCTTTTAGTGCTTTGGGTTGCAAAATTCCAATATGAGTTGGTGGTTCTCTTGTTAACTCCGGCTTTGGACTGTTATCTTCAATTGGATACTTCTTTGTTTCAAGAACTGTTAAAGGTTTCTCAAATGCTGTAGCATGGTTCTTGATGGATGTTACAGAATGCTCTTCATCGACTACCATTTTCGAAATGGTCAATGATTCTTCGGGCTCCAATTTTGGGCTTCCATCCACAGATGCTGGTGAAAACAATGCTTTGTTACAAGAGGATTTCCATCCTTGCTTGCAAATATCAGCAGATGCTTCTTCGTAACCTGGCCATTTGACCCACCTTCCCTTTCTTGTCTCCGATGAAGGAGTGACAAAATTTGGAGATTTCCAACTGCAGGAACGTAGTGAGGGAACTCCCTGACCGACAGGTTCTCTCTGCCATTTCCTAACTGATGAAGGTGAAGAAAGCCCATTCAACAAGTTCTTGTCATTGAAATCTTCACTCTTTCTGTCATTTGCAGGATTTGAAGCTGTGGCAGTTATATTATGCCCCTCAAGTTGCAGTCCTTCAAACTTCGCATGGAGTTCCGATTGCGACTCAAGTGTCGCAAGCATCTCAGAAGCCCGTTCGAAGGATTTAAGGTAGGATTCATTACTGCTGTTGGTGAATGGCACTTCTCTAGATGGCTCTTTGAGGTCTTGTAGTAGGGATTTGGCTTCTGCTATCCTTCCTGTCTTCATCAAGCAGATAGATAAATTGCACTGCTTGTTATGATCTGGTTCTATTGCCAGTGCTTGCCTGCACTCCATGGTAAATGATTAGATATCAGTTGTTGGTTTTTTTTAGAAGTTGATATCTCATCATAGATTTCTCATAATAATAGAAACCTAGTTTGACAAGGCACTGAGTCAAAATCATGGCTCCTTTTTTTTTGCCACTTAGTCAAAGTATCTGAGTATTAGAAACTTAAGACTTCCTGATGAGGGGATTCTTAATAAAAACCAATCCTACAGTTTTGTAAGCTTCTTCTGCTGTACCAAGCTGAAAGCCAACAAGTCTACACTTTTGTTATTCTTATATTCTTCTATACCTTCAATGTTTTTTGGTGAAAAGATTAATAATGTGAGGACTCGTGCGGACGTGTGTTTAGTCCCACATCGGTTATTCATTAAAGGGTAGATCTTGGATACTTATACAGGATCAAGGAACCCAAATAATACCTTCCGGCTAGCCATTTTAGGTGAGGTCCTGGGTTGTTACAAATGGTATCAGAGCGGACTTGACTCATAACCTATGTGGATTAGGAGATACTGCAATACGGATTCATTGGGGCTGACCACAGGCCGATCGTGGTGTTTGTGATTAAATTTGAACCCTTAGTCTGACAAGGACGTTAGGGCTTGAATAAGGGGAGTATGTGAGGATCCGTGCGGGCGTATGTTTAGTCCCACATCAATTATTCGCTGGGTAGGTCTTCGGTACTTATACAGGATCAACGAGCCCAAAAAATACCGTCCAGCTGGCTATGTTGGGTGAGGTCCTGGGTTGTTACAGATAAAGTCCCTTCTTATAAAAATAAATGTAAGCTAGTGGTTGTTTCCCTACTTCATTGTTATAAAATAGCTACAAACTTCATATTTTGAACGATGAATACTAGAGCATTTTTCTATGAGGAACTTACATACATGCATATATCATATCCAATTGATCACCATTAACCTTTATCGAAACATCAATTCATTTTACACAAAATAACAATTGTATGTCAGAAGCATACCGGTAAAGTGATTCTGCTTCCATGTAGCTATCTAATTTCATGTAAGCCCAAGCAAGATTCCCTAGCAACCTGCATTTGGATCCAAAAAACCACCATTTAGAAACGACGAGACTGTTTAATCTATTTAGAGTAAAAATGGGGAGATGTGTTAGTATTACAGGTTAGAGACCTAGGGAGAAGCGGAGTAACTATAAAAATCTAGCTACCTGGATTTTTCCTGCACAAGGGAAACATGAATCTTTTTTCCTTGAGATCTTGCCAATTTTGTTGTCCTCCCGCCGAATGCTAGCCCATCATCAATCATCTTCAGCTTGAAGTTCAGCATTTCAATTTGATCATCTATCCTACCACATTTCTGTTAACAGATGTTAAGATTTGTATTTAGAAAACCATAGGCACTTAAGGTGTACTTGCCAGGTATGTCAAAGTTCAGGGAACCAAAGTATTTGCAATTGAATATTTATTAACAGACCATAGCAAAAACTAATAAAGATATCCAAAACTGGAACTGACCTAAAGAAGTTTCAGAACCTTGTAGAAAATTAAAATTTTAAGAATTAGGAGTGATGCTATATAACTAGATTATTGCTGTTGATTCTTAGCAACACAACAATGCTCAGAAAGTAATAGCAGAGATACTCAGAGTGTATCAACCTCTAACCTTGTATAGGTCAAGAAGAACATTATCAAGAGGCTCCTGTGCTTGCATAGAGCATAAATAGCGGAAAGATTTTATTGCCTCAATGGCCTCTTCAGCTCGATTCAGTTGTTTCATTACAACAGCCATGTCTTTCAATGCACTGTCAACTCGGTCTCCACTGTTTATAGCAGCCCAGAACAGTGGAATCGCCTTGTTTGGATCCTTTTCTACTAACTGCAAAGACCACATTATAGCAATAATTATTACTGTTGTTTATCCAGAAAATGGCTACATTAGGAAATAATTTGATAAAATTCCTGAAAGAAGGTTAATAGGGGATGGACAAGCTTAAAAACTAAAGCAAAATAACTCAAGGAAGCTGCTTCTTGAATGAGGTGGCCTTCAAGAGAATTAAGAATCATATTATATAGATCTTCTATTGAAAGATAAAAAGATGATCAGTAAAGAAGTTAAAGACTCTTAAGAAGAAGAATGCTGTATGATTAGTCTAAGTTTCTATTTTCTATACCCCAGAAATGGACTTGCAATATTTTTAATTAACTAGTGAGAGCATAATATCTGCAGCGTATTCAAAATCAGCTAAGCTAAAGGATATCTAAGCGAGGTCTTGATAACAAAGTAAAACCATATAGGAACTTTCAAGCAATACAACCTACACTAGATTGTAGTGACTGCCATCTTGACTAATGATCATCCATATTAGATGAGTACCACCAGTGATCATTAGTTTAAATAAGTGAAATTTAAGTACACAATATTCTTTTTGCTCATAGTCATTATATCTATTGTAATCTTGCAACCAACATTTATTTGCCCAATAACAAAGAAACAGTAAAGTACCATGATATCAAGGAAACTCCAGGTAGTCATACAAACAAAGAAGATTCACCAAGAACATTGAAAAAGATGCTGATCGCAAAGTAAACTAACAAACCAGAAAAATAGATAGTAAAAAACGGAGCTTGGATGCAGAAGGGATCCAACTAGCATTTTTTTTTCTTCTGATTGCTAGCGAAACTAGAAAAATTACAAAAATTTAGTGCAGAATTCAGAGAAGAGCACCATCTAGTAGAGGAAGGAAATTATTAGGACATTGAAAGAGAAGGGCCATGAGTGAAAAATCTAATTCACCATTTCATGGAAACAAACAGTTGTAAGAAAGACCTAGCTAGTAGAGCAATATCAAGCGCCATAAAATCTATGCTCAAATCAAGGTGCTCAATTCAAGGCGCTCAATCAAATGGATACATATATTTGCGAGTGTCTGACATTATTTTAGGGGAAAGATATGTCAAGTATTGCTCATTTTGTCAATGAAGGACCAAATACGCCTGGTATTTTTTCATGTGTAGGCATTAGCTGATCCACAAAATCAAATGTGAAAAGGAAAAAAAAATACTTAAAGAATCACATAGACCATGTCCCAGACAATCAAATAAAAAGAGGGAAAAAGATTTATTCTGAATTAAGGTTTTGTAACTCTTGATACCCGAACCACGATTAGTCCTACCTTGAATAATTCTTTCTTCAAATAAGAAAAAGAATGCCAATTTGATCAACAAGAATTAACGCATGAAAATCTATTTAGTAACTAAATCAACTCAGGTGACAAAAAATGCACCATATGGTTCAAGAAACCAAATAAAGGCCTCAAAATGAATGAAAGAAAAGAAAATCCCTCTAAATGAAACGAAGTTCCTTGTAATCACTCGCATGAATGCAAACTATGACAAAGTCAAAGTCACCATCCATTGGGGCCAGCAAAAAGATTAAAAACAGGAGCAGGAAGAAGAAAGAAACAGATACTTCATCAAGATATCAAGAAACAGAGAAAGAAAACAACTACAAGAACTCCAAAATCCACAAGAAAGCATATATACAAGGCATAAAACTCCAAATAAATCTATAACCCATATAGAGCAAGCAAACGCTTTAAGAGGTTAACATCACAGATTATCTAAATGTGACAAAAAAATCACGGAGTAGGCGCTAAAGAAAACCAGAAAGAACAGAGTTCTTGCCTGGACATGCTTCGCTCGCACGTACGGAGAATCTCCAGCCGGCAACTTAGGCTGTACATGCTTTGAAGGTGTGCCGTCGCTTGGATGTTTATGGATGGTCGACGTCGCCGCCTTAGCCGGAGTGCAAGGAGACGATTCCAACGCTGCCATCTTCTGGGACCCTCCCGCCGGAAACTTCTCTCCTCCACTCCACATTCTCTCCACCGGAAAACCCCTTCCGAATGCCTCAAACACCTTCAAATTGCTTGCTGTAAAACCACTTCCGGTGGCAAGAAAACCACCTTCTCTTGCTGAAAAATTCTAGACTCTCCCCGTTCTGTGGCCAAGAAAGTAGTAAGTATCGGAAGTGCACTTCCTTCTGATGTATTTTTCTTGAAACCCCTCTCTTTTCTTAAAGGAAAAGCTGCTTCTGTTGGATGGAAAATTATCTTCTTGGATGCGAGCCCACAACCAGGCTCGCCGGAAAATCACCTCCAATCCCCGGAAACAACCTCCCGGGCCCTTTCTTCCCAGCCGGAGAACCACGTGTGCTCGGCCGAAAACCAGCTCGGAGTACAAAAGGAGTTGGATGTTTTCTAAGAGAGGAAGAGAGGAGGGGAAAAAGAGCGACGAGCCGATAGAAATAGGTAAGTAGCCGTTAGGGGGTCTTGAAGTTCCATTGCGATGGTGACCATAATATTTTATATGCGGATACTCGATCAGCCGTCTGGGGTTCCCGTGCGAGATCCACGGATGGTCGATTATAGTTTTGCATAGAAATTTGTATGCACGCATATCAAGCGTAGGAGTATACCGTTTGAGAGGGTGGGGGAGCGGACGGTGGTCTACCATCACTCATCAGCAACCGTCTGTTCCGTCGAACCTTTTTGGATATATCGTGTGGAATACACCCCGAAGAAAAGATTTTTGACCAGAAGGATGATCACGAGTGCAATGGTGGGCCAAGGTCCCATCATTACTTGCAATTTTTGGGCGCTTTACAGCCGTTTGATGGTCCTTCTGGTACCTTAATCTGTTCAAGATTACAGCTAATAAGACCAGGGAACAACACAGAGCAAATTAACGAAGATCAAGTGAGTGTTCCACACATCAGACGGCCAGGATTTATCCTATCTGGATCGTCCGGGGAAGAAGTTTGCTAGATGGACGGTTGCGATTCGACCTGCCAGCGTCCGACAGTGACGTGGTATCCAGCTGGGATCACGCGGCTGGTATCAGCTCGCTGACATCATAAATTTTACATCATTAGATTCGGCTACTTGTTTTAGACGTTGAAAAAGAACCTCTTGACGAGACTGGAGGACAGATAAATGCTGGTATATGACACGTGGAGGACCTGAAGAAGCTTTCGGTTTTTCTTTGAGCTTCTTTTATTGTGCATCTTTGTTTAATTATAAGTATTTATGATAGAGCTCGTTTCTCCCGTGGCCGTGAACGAAAACAGTACGGAATAATTTCGTAAACGGTTTGACACGTGTCCGTCTGGAAATAATGAAATTACAATAATGGCCTCGATTTGCGAGGAGGACACCCCCCAAAAATTAAAAAAAAATTAAATACTCTCTACACCCCCCCATTTGCTAAGGACACCCCTAAAAAATTAAAAAATCCTAAATTACCCTTCACCCTCCCCACCCCCTCACCTAAATTGCTCTCTACACCCCCCAAACCCCCCCCCCCCAAAACCCCGCTCTTCCCCTCCAAAACTCCACTCCAGCCGGCTTCTCCCTTCCGCCCAAAAAACTTCGCCTCAAGCACCTCAAGCACCTCGCCGGCGGCCAAACCCCCTCCGTCTCCCCCTTCTCCCTCGCCCAAAACCCCCCCGTTCCCCCTTCTCCCTCTCGTCGCCGGCATTCTCCCCTTCTCCCTCTCGTCGCCGGCATTCTCCCGGAACCACCTCCCCGGCCATCTCCCGAGCAACGAGCACCTCGCCGGCGCCTCCACGACCACGTCGAGGTAGCTCCCCGCCCCCCCGCCTCCAGTGCTCCGTTCGGCACTGGATCGCCGAACAGAACCCTTCTGTTCGGATTGAACAGTGCCGAACAGAAGCCCTCTGTTCGGCAACACTCAACCGAACAGAAGCCTTCTGTTCGGCTGCACGGTGCCGAACAGAAGCCTTCTGTTCGGCTGCACAGTGCCGAACAGAATGGTTCTGTCCGGCTCTGAGCAGCCGAACAGAAGCCTTCTGTTCGGCTGCACAGTGCCGAACAGAATGGTTCTGTCCGGCTCTGAGCAGCCGAACAGAAGCCTTCTGTTCGGCTCTGTGCAGCCGAACAGAAGCCTTCTGTTCGGCACTGTGCAGCCGAACAGAAGGCTTCTGGTGCCAAATCGCGTGCCGTGCTGAATTTTGTGCCGAACATTTATGTATGCAATTGAATTATTTTCTTTGATATAGCCTAACATTGAATTTCTATATTTTCAGACATGGATCCCCGTCCCGCCAGAGTTAGACCTACGGCGTCAGCTAGGAGACGTCGTGCTAGGATTGCTTCTCCCGAGCCTGCTCATATGCCATCGGACTCTCCTGAGTCAGAGCATGATGATATGCCCGCTAGGGGCGAAGACGATGAGTCCGTTGGACCATGTCCAGGAGGTCCAGAGGATGAGTCCGTCCTGATCAGTTTCAGGACGCATATAGCAGCTTCCATCTGGAGGCAACAGGTATTGTTTATTTGTTATAGCATTATATTTTGTTTATTGATGTTTTATAAAGTAGTAGTAATTATACATTTATATTACAGGAACGAGCTCCACTAAAGTGCATGAACCATACTGCCAAGGTTGGTGAATGGAAGTGGTGGTCTTCAAACCAACCAAATACCAGGTTCAGAGCACTATTGAGGCAGTCGGGCCTCGTAGAGTTAGTACAGTGCTCTTATCGATTCATCGATAAGATTCTGATTTCGGGCTTCGTAGAGAGATGGCAGCCCGAGACGAACACCTTCCATATACCATTTGGCGAGATCACTATCACGTTGGATGATGTATCCGCCATTTTAGGGATTCCTGTCGCAGGTTCCTCAGTATCAGTTTCTCCTGAGAGGATGAGTGATCGGGATGCTGAGGAGCTACTTGTGGAGTTGTTGGGGGTGTCAGCTGGAGACGCGCGTCAGGAGGTACTGTCATCGCGCGGTCAGTCTGTGAGGATGGAGTGGCTGAGGACTCAGTTTCACTCTGTATCTGATAGAGACAGGCAGCAGAGGATAGAGTGTGCAGCACGAGCCTATTTGTTATTTTTGTTAGGCTGCACACTCTTTGCTGATAAGAGTGGGACCAGGGTGCCTATAGCGTATCTGTGTTTACTGCGGGATCTGGATAGGGTGAGCACATATGCCTGGGGTACAGCTGCCTTAGCATATTTGTATCGGCAGTTGGGGATTGCGTCGAGGTCATCAGTGAGACAGATCAGTGGTTATATGACGCTTCTGCAGGCATGGATTTATGAGCATTTTCCAGCACTCAGTCCTCACCCGTCGCTCGAGTATACTGATGCCAGTCCCCGCGTGCACCGCTGGATGCCCGGTACTCCATCCCGTACCACGATGGACCATTTAGTGGTTCTACGTGAGTCATTGGACCTTTTGAGCATCGATGAGGTACGTATCATATTACCAATTGCTTGTGTTTGTCAGTACTTTTAATATGCGATATAGTATTAAACTGAAATGGACCTTTTGTTTTACAGGTTATTTGGGATCCCCATCATCGGCTTCGGGGAGATCGCCCATATATACCCGTCGCATTTTTTAGTGGCTCCATCAAGTGCCTTGATATCGTAGAACCCTATCATCCAGAAAGGGTTCTTAGACAGTTTGGTCGTATTCAGACCATCCCTCGAGCGCCACTAGCCCCTACGCGAGCCAACAGAGGTTCCACAGCAGGCTCGTACCGGATACATTACTCCTATATGGATCAGCTTTGGGAGCGGTGGGAGGACCACGTGCTGAGCCAGGCGAGCAGGAGCCACCCAGTTACCCGGCCATCAGACAGCGTACCGGGATACATGGAGTGGTATCTCCGTATCACGCACGTTGCAGTTCAGCCTCCTCATCTGCGCTCGAGTACTCATTCTGGAGCTAGGGGAGGTCATGATGATGCTGACATGCACCGGCGGCGTAATGCAGCTGCACTCGGTATCAGTACCGACATTGTACGGATGGGTCCCTCAGAGGCTACGTCACTAGGTGCCGGGCACCTATATGATGCTATTTCTCAGATGCATCAGGTACTTCTGGGTGATGAGCCTGGCCCGAGTACAGCACCCTCTCATTCGGATCCAGGACCCTCTCATTCGGACGTACAGCAGTACACGCGTCGACGATGGCGTCATAGGGATTGATGATGGAGCCTTTGTAATCTTTGTAAAGCCTTTGATATTAATGAAAAATATATATTTTTGGTACATTTACGTGTAATCTTTGTAAAGCCTGGCCCGTTCTATTTTACACAAATATAACAGTGCACATAACAATCAATCTAACAATGCGAAGACAGATATTTTTTGATTTATATTGATGATGGAGTTTCACAGTACATGACTCTAAGAGGCCAAAAAAATTTACAACTTTCAAAAATTGTACATATATAAATAATCAATCTAACTCTACTGTCTCGCTAATTATAACATTAGGTGAGATGCTCTCTTTGAACTGTTGAATCCGTGCTTCATATGAATTTTCCCATCCGGTAGCACAAGGAAGATGATATTTTCGCCAGTTGGTCGCTACTGGCGGAACGGGATGTCCCGGCAACAAGAACACCTTCAAAATTAGAAATAAGAAAATATTAATAGCTACAAAATTATAAATAAGCAAAATTAAATAAGCAAAATTAAATATTCGCAAGTGTTGTGAACGTAGTACCTCAACAAAATGATTTCCATTTACGAATCCGATAGCGATATCTTTGCGGGATAGAAGAGGTACTGGCACAGAACGGAGAGGTAGGAAGGTCAGACATTGTTGCAACGAGAGATGGTATAGGACAACATTATAGCAGGATGCTATAAGATGACCCATGTCCGGCATAGTCATCCATCTGTCATATGGTGGACAATCATCATAATATGATAATGCATGAGTGATCTCAGCAATCGTCCCTTCCACACCATATAATGTGCGATAGTGGTCTGAATGACATTGCAACTCTTGCAATAAATCCTTCCTAACACGCACCCAGTCATCTTCTCCAAATCCCAGTAAGTCAGCTATTGCCCTAAATCCGCAATTCCCATCAGCTTTTACATCCTTGATATGCTGGATGTATGGTCTCAAGGCAGAAGGAATAGCATCAATATAGATAATGGGCGTATGTGACTGGGCTCTAGTACGAAAAACCTGCAAATAATATCAAATGATAGAAAATATGTAACAATGGCAGAATATGTCCCGTATCGGCACATCTCGGCACGGCACATCCCGTATCGGCACATCTCGGCACGGCACATCCCGTATCGGCACATCTCGGCACGGCACGTCCCGACATGTCCCGTATCGGCACATCTCGGCACGGCACGTCCCGACATGTCCCGTATCGGCACATGACATACCGGCACGGCACGGACCGTCCCGTAGACGTTGTGATACCTATTGTAAGGAAATAAATATTTGGTACTTACCTTTTGCTTGGGCCGTCTCTTTTGAATCTGAGTAGATGGATTGCGGATGGTAACTTTCTCAACACCAGGTGAATAACTATCCTGTCCAGATAGAACCAACTCAAACGCAGACGGGTCACGTCGAGTAGACGTATCAACCTTCAGTGAAGCGCGCCCACGTGAACCGGTCTTCCGTTTTGCAGGCTCTAAAAGAGGTGTACTATCTGGACTTGCAATCTCTCGTAACTTCTTGATCATCTGCAATTGAGAAGCCCCATCTAACTTCTTGAATCGTAGCGCAATCAAATCTAACTCTGCATCACAACTCAACTGAATTGGCTGCACGGGGGGGGGTAGGCAGAATATCAAGTTTCCTCCAATGAGGATCTATGCAGTCGAGAGGAATGGGCCGACCTTCCACCCTGTACCGCGCAATCTGGTGAGCACATGGTATACCATGTGTGCGTCGAATAGCGCACCCACAATTTGAATCATCAAATCCAACTGAATTGGCTCGTTTCGATTGGGCGAGGACATGATTTAACGCACTTATAGATATGAAACCTCGCAACTCTTTGAATTCAGCTGGCTTGAAGTTGTGCTGCACTACCAATAAACTCTTCTCCAATGAGGCTTTAACGGAGCTGTGCTGCAACTCAATCAATCCATGTATTCTAGTCCAAGATGACTCGAAACTTCCTTGGCTTGATCCAAGCTGCTTTTTGAGCTTTGCATGTGCACTCTCGACCCTAGTAAACAAATGAAAGTTAGATATAAGAATTGAGGCAAATTAAAATTAAATGAGTCTTTATTTGTGATACCTATTTGTCGTCACATTTCCGTAGTGCCTGCATGTATCAGTCCACGCCGCAACAAATCTTTCCTTGTATTTGCTCAGCCAAGTATCTGACACATACTGTAGTGCATCTGGATAGGTACCGAACTCTCTCTGCAGTGCACTCCAGCGATCATTATACTCGTCTTCCGTGGAGGACAGCACTAGTACATTCCAACTCATAATAAATTTATCCCATTTCTCCTTCAATTCGAAAAATTTTTTGCACTTGGCCAAAACATTCCTACTAATATGCCATCTACATAATAAATGTCTAGCAGTAGGAAATACTCTATGAATTGCATTCATCAAAGCCAAGTCTCTATCTGTAACAATCAACTCAGGCAAAACATCATCAGCTATGACACTGCGCAATCTCTCTAATGCCCAAGTATAGCTTTCTTCCCCCTCAGAATTTAAGTATACAAAAGCAACTGAAAATGTCATGTCAGTAGATGTCACCCCCACAATCTCTAAGAGCGGAAGACGATACCTATTCGTCTTGTACGTGCAATCCATTATCAACACACGGGGAAATGCACGGAACAAATCAATGCTGCCAGGGTGTGCCCAAAATAAGTCATGCACAACATCCGTATTAGTACAATTCCTATGCCACTCAATATATTTAGCCTCTGATAATTTACCTAATAGATGTTGCATTTCAGACCTCCCGGCTTTCTCTGCAACCTTAAACCGTTGACGTACATTGTAGATAGTCTTGATAGTCGTAACATTGAGGGCATCTCTTTCCTTCAATGTGGATAATATGTCCTTTGGACGAACCAAACTCTTCGACATATCCACTAACAATTCCGTCTCCTGCTCAGATAATCTCCCTGCATATGAGTGCCCCTCCAGATTCTCTGCAGCGGGATGATTGTGCACTCCACATACGACCAGTAATATCCAATCATCCGCAGTATCCAATTTCTTTCCTCTTAATGCAAAAGGGCATCCACACTTCTTTGTCCCACAGGCAGTCTTTATTCGCTTTTCTTTTGTGGTTCGGTACGTCCCACCCCTCTCACAACCTAACGTAATTCTGGGTTTCTTAGAAATGGTACCTGCATCGGATGATTTGATTACAACAACAAAACCATTTCGCCTCCCAGCTTCACGACACCAATTACACAAGTCCTCTCTACTCTTGAAGATCTATACATTAAACAATTTATGTAAGTACACAGTTGTAAAAATAGCTCGCTAAACTAATACAAAATTGCACAATATATTATAATACCTCGTAAGTTGTAAATTCGCTTGTGTAATCCAGTACAAATTCTGATCCAATTATACTCGATTCGGTTGTAGCATAGCCCTACATATAAAATAATTTATCACCAAGAATTAATGAATCAGAGGATCTGTTCGGCACAAAATTCAGCACGGCACGCGATTTGGCACGAGAAGGCTTCTGTTCGGCTGCAGAGTGCCGAACAGAAGCCTTCTGTTCGGCTTCAGTGTGCCGGACAGAAGCCTTATGTTCGGCACTGTGCAGCCGAACAGAAGCCTTCTGTTCGGTAGAGCGTTGCCGAACAGAAGGCTTCTGTTCGGCACTATGCAGCCGAACAGAAGCCTTTTGTTCGGCGATCCAGTGCCGAACGGAGCACGAACCGTGAAAAAAAAAACTTTCGAAACAAGGTGGAACACGTACCTTTGCGGCCGATTCTTCGTCCCAAATCACTAGTTGCTTGTCCATGCTTCGAATGGGGCTTAAATCTCCTTCAAAGATCGCCTAAACGATGTAAATGGATCGAGGGGTTTAAGGGGGGTTTGAGGGGTGGTTTTTTTTTTCCTTTTCAAAACGAAACGGAGGAGGAGACGGAGGAGGAGGAAGGGGGTGTACTGAGAAAATTTCAAGGGCAATATGGTAATTACACTAAAGGTTAGTTTGGGTATTTTTTTTTTGGTTTTTGGGGGGTGTCCTGAGCAATCGGGGGGGTGTATTTAGAACTACCCTCCACGTGGCTACTTGTTCCGCGGTACGTTCTTTATCCAAATTACTTAAATACCCCTGTCCTGGATTCCAGGTTGTCCCATCACCAATTAATTATTGATGGCAGGAGCACGCATCAGATTCTTCTATTTTATAAGTATTGATATCATTTGCCACTGTTGAACTTTTAAAACAAATATCTTTCAATTAGAGAGTCAATAAAATCTCTCATGGTCAGGTGTTAGGACCCCTGGGCTATTTTAAGAACCAAAACATGCCTCATGAGTTCAGCTACTAACTTATGGACCTGTTTGAAGTCTTCTATGCTTGAAAGTCTTTATTAGTATGTTTTACATCCAATACTTCTTGCCATTTTTGAACTATGATGTGGTGGAGACAGGGTTGTATCTTTTGTGCAAAAGAATAGTTGATCTTTCTACACATGCATTGTTGGATCATTAGCTATCCGCTTTGAAATTTATGTCGATGGATGAATGATGAAGTTTGGAGCGCTTTAAAATTTGTTTAGTAAGGAATTGAATAATGATTTCATGGAAAGGAGAATTATTCTTTCGTATGAATAATACAATCCGATCCTGTTATGATGTAGGTCATTATTGGTAAGTTTTCTTGTTTTATTTTTATACTAATTATATATTTAGCTTTTTATCATGTACTTATTTAGGACAAATTATCGTTGGATCATGAGCTGTCCACTTTGAAATTTATGCCGATGGATGAATGATGAAGTTTGGAGCCCTTTAAAATCTGTTTAGTAGGTGATCTAGTAGTGATTCCATGCGAAGGAGAATCATTCTTTCGTATGAATGATACAATTCGATTATATTATGATGCAGGTCATTATTGATAAGCTTTCTTGTTTTATTTTTATGCTAATTATATATTTACCTTTTTATCATGTACTTATCTAGGACACATCCAAGAATTATATAACAATCTATTTAAATATTAACACTATAGATAGTCCCATAAGTTTCAATTGTAACATTGACATCTTTTTACTCATTTGGTCATTGTTTTTTTTATCATATGTTTGTGAAGTGCTAAGGTGAAAGTAGTTGATGGATCTAAGTATATAATATGTCATATAGCACACCATGCATGATAGCGAATAAATTTTATGCAGATCAAACTTGGAGGGAAAAATAATAAAAATATTATAAAAATAAAAATCATCTATATCGGCTAGAAGCTTATTGTTTAAATATATCACGTTAGCGACAAAATATTTAAATCATGATTCCATGCGGGACATTTGAATTTTCTTGTGATGTATATGAAATTATCAAAATTAAGATTTTTATTTGCAACATTAAAGATGAAGAACAAACCGCATCTCCTAGTATAAAATCAGCAAACAAAAATTAATAAAATCATTCTCGTTGTAGTGTACAGGATAAGGGTAGTTTCGTAATTTCGGACGATGGCGGTACGCCGGAACTGGCCACTGAGCGTCCTGCAAGCGAAGTTGGCGTAGTTTGAACGGAATGGAGAACATTAAGATAATAAAAAACTCACTCTTAAATCCGCTTGAATTCATTATTTCAAGTCCGGAGGAAGCTCGTGCTGCTTTTTTCCGTACTCCAAAGCCACAGAGGACGCTGAGCTCTCTCTCTCTCTCTCTCTCTCTCTGGCTCCGAAATTTTGGAATTTTTCATCGTTTATATCGAATCTGGAGATTTATGGAGAAGTACGGAGCTCCATCGCAGGCGGCCGAGGAGGCAGTGCCCGATCGGCAGGTATTCTTCTGGTTTCAATCTCTTGATGAATGATCTTTCTTTGATTTATTTTGAGTTTTTTGGATAGTTTTAGATTCCTGACGTCTATGGATGTAATTTCAGGCTATGATTGTTTCTTAATTTGTTCAAATTTTATTGTTGATCGGTAATTGTTATGTAATTTGATTCAGAAGAGTATTTTTTTGGTCGATGTTCGAGGGAAGGGAAACAGATTAGCAAGCGGTGAAATTAGATGGGGTCCTGCGGATAATAGATTTTATTAGTATTTTTCGGGAATTTAGGTCGCCACCTTTTGTTCACTTCAGTGTTGTTAATGGAGAGATATGAATATTAGTGCGGTTATGGATGCCATACTTATTGTCTTTGGTCGTGTTAAGTTACTCTTTTTAAGGAAAATCATGTTAGATTACTTGATTTCTTCTTGAACGTGGTCTATTGATAGTAAGTGCTAACTTTAATGATTAAACTGAGGGATTAGATTTAGAAGATTCGATTTATTATTATTGTTATCACTATTGTTATATTTTTTTCTCTGATTTTATTTAGAATGAGGTTTCCGATTAATTTATTTATTCACCTTTTTTCAGCTGCCATGACATTGTTATTTCTTGATTTCTTGTTTGTTTGTTTTCTGCTGCCTATATTGCTGCCTTAGTGAGAAAAAAGTTCAGTACTTGTCAGTGATCAATAAATGCTGATCTATGTTTTTAATTTAACTTAATTTAGTTTATTTATTATTTGTTTGTTGGGACAGAAGACCATGAACTGCTCTTGATTTTGAACTGGTACATTCTATTGGCACGTTGTTCAGTGTGCTCAGACATATAAGAAATGGGATGCCGGTATCTTGTGGCTTTCATTTTGGATTACCTCATTTGCTCAACATTTTTGAATGCAACAGCAAGCTACTGATTTGTGTTGATTTTCTCATGTAGAGAAACAACAGATAAATTGTTATGGGAAAATCAACTATCTGTCTGTCCAGTGCATGGATTAAATATAAGTTGATCTTCAGTTATACCTTGCATGCCAAGGTTTGGTTTCAGCTCTTTTGATGGTTTCAGTTGTTTCTGCCCTGGTTTTGGCAATTTCAGTTGAAAATTTAAAAAAGAATCCGTAAACATGCTGGGGAGAATAAAAACAATGAAGAATAAAATAAATTAGGTTCAATCCTAAAGTTACTATATTGTTTTTGGACCTTTGGATGCAACTTTTGGTGGTTATGCATTGAAACAATCAAGAAGTTGTTTCCTCAAATGAGATGCGAATAAGAATTATATTTACAGTGTACTGTATAAATAATATGCTAATAAGAATCATATTTAGATTGTGAGGCCCAGCCTCATTGGGCTGGCCTGTTGGCCCGGCCTAGCATCAATCACGGTCCAAAGGCATGTTTTAGTCAAAAACAGGGTAGCGCCATGGTTGATCACGGCGGAGGAGGAAGAGTCCTCCACCACGAACTCCGTCGGAGGCTAGGATAAGCCTAGCCTCCACTCCTATTTAGAGCCCCCATCGATGGACCTCCATCGGCGATCATCGAGCTCCCTTCTCCCTCTTTTCTCCCTTCAAAATTACGGCATCACGTACCCGCCGGAAATCGGGGCCACAATGCTCACCGGAGCTGGTAAGAACCACGAATCCTTCTTCTCTGGTCCGTCCTTTTTTCTATTGATCTGTTGCTGGCCGGATTTCGCTAAGGAATTGATTGGAAATCACTATGAAACCTCTCCCCTATTCCGCCGTTGATCTCCTCTTCTCTCCAATTTTTCGGCAATGTCCGTCGTCGGCGTTCATCGTCGAAGCCATTGGCCTCTTCCTTGCACTAGTTCCTGGCCGAAGTTAGACCCCCGGCCGTTGGCGAGCGGGCTGAGATTCGAGTACACCGAGCCAAGATTTTTTTTTTTGGCCCTATTTTTGGGTTGAATTTGGCCGACTGGCCGCCGCTGCCAGTCACTTATTACTGCCAGCCACCACCTCCGACTGCCACCTCGCCGGACCACCATGTTAGCTACCGGTCTTCCCCTCTTTCTGTCCCTATTTACCAATAGAAGAAAGAAAGAAAGAAGAAGAAGAGGAGAGAGAGAGCTATCCCTCTCTTTTTCTCTTGCTTTCTCTCTCTACTTTCTCTCTCTAAAAGACCTTGAAAACTCAGTATCGGGTCCTATCGACTTGATCTACGAATCCGAGTTGACCTCTAGAAAGAGGCCTTGAATCAAGGTACGCTGAATCGGTACCGATTGGCGTACCGGTAGAGACTTGGACTAGCTCGGGCTGTACCGAACCGGTTTGGACAGTTCCTGCATGTGGGCATGCGCCCGCGCAGTTCCCTGCGCGTTGCCCCACGCGCACGCGGGCGTTCTTCCCTGCACGATGTCGTTCACGCGGGCGAGTTTCCCTTCCCCCGCGCGCAGGCGTGCTGCCCAAAGTGCTGCCCTTCGGGATGCAGCGCATGCAAGCATGTTTCCCCGCACGCGGGACGCTCCCCGCGCAATGCCGCGTGGGTGGTCACGTTTTCGTGCATTTACCCCTGTGCAGGCGCGGTTCCCCATTTCCTCGCACGCGGCCCCTCACGCGGACGCGCTAACCAAAGTGTGGGGTGCATTGCCCAAAGCGCGGTCACATTTTTCCGTGTTTCTCTGCATGCGGACGCGCTACCCAAAGCACAAGGCGCAGTGCCCCACGTCCGGTTCGCACCGGTACGCAGCTGGTACCGCTCGATTTCGGCGCCTTCGGTACCAGAACCATTTTTTACAGCTGTACCGGATCGGTCCGGTACAGGCCGATTCAGCATACCATGCCTTGAAACCTTCATTGAGCGAATCGTCTATATTTGACCTACCTGAGACCACCGTACGCCTGGTCAAGTTTTCTCGTATTATTTTATTAAAGTCATCAATTATAAATTAATTTCGCTGTTAATATTTTAAATTGATCTAGCGGAGTCGCCTAGCAAAGTCTGACAATCTAAGACAAAAGAGGTAAGTAGATGTTATACTTCTTATTTTTCAAATGATCATGTTTTTCGTGCATAAAATTTGCTTATAAAAATATCATGCTTTTCTTAAAATTATGGATCCACATATATATTATGAAAATCATGCTTTATTATAAAAAGATAGTTTCATGAATATTTTCACGAAAATAGCTTTGTTTGTGAGATATGTATCTGATCTTGTCATTTAGTATTTTTCTTCTATTTATGTGGATGTTTTAAGAAAAGATATAAGTTTTTTGTTCATGAATGATTTGCTTTATGACTTGTTTTAATATACTCTACTATAAAATGCTTATTGCGGAATATCTGTTATTTTTTTTAAATGATGCATTGACATGGAAAAACTTATGCTTGATTCGGTAAGGTAGTGAAAGGTTTACTTATCAGGCTGTGTCTCTCATATACCTCTATTTTTATTTTTCTCGCGCTAGCAAGCTTAGCGATTTTGTGGAAAAATTTTAGTATTTTAAATTGACCATGAATTTGTTGTTGATGATTTTCTGAATATTAAGAATTATGGGTTTGGTATTTATGTTTGAATTTAGACGCTCCAAGCCAGAATTGGTTGTATTTAATGGGTAATGAAATTGGATTCCTATTTGAGATGGATTTGAAAGCTAAATGCAATGTTGGCTTCATGTTATCGTGGGCTATACCTCTCGGTAGCATGGCCATGTCATTTTGGATTACTTCGTTTGCTCAACATTTTTGGATGCAACAGCAAGCTAGTGATTTGTGTTGATTTTCTCATGTAGAGAAACAACAGATAAATTGTTATGGGAAATTCAACTATCTTTCTGTCCAGTGCGTGGATTAAATATAAGTTGATATTCAGTTTTACCTTGCATGCCAAGGCTTGGTTTCAGCTCTTTTGATGGTTTTAGTTGTTTCTGCCCTGGTTTCGGCAATTTCAGTTGGGAATTTAAAAAAGAATATGTAAACTTGCTGGGGAGAATAAAAACAATGAAGAATAAAATAATTAGGTTCAATCCTAATTCCTAAAGGTACTATATTGTCTTTGGACCGTTGGGTGCAACTTTTGTGGTTATTCATTGAAACAATCAAGAATTTGTTTCCTTAAATGAGATGCGAATAAGAATCATATTTACAGTGTGCTGTATATATGAGATGCTAATAAGAATCATATTTAGAGTCTACAGTATCAGTTTACTATTTGACAGCAATCTAGGACAGAAAAGACTAAATGTGTAGGATAACCATATTTTCATTAAAAAGGAAAAAAAAAATCCTCTAATTCTCTTCTAAACCCAGCATTGCGATGCTTCCAGGTCTTCTAAGTATTTGTTAATTCTAAGTTCAGGTATATACATAAAAGCAAAAGAAAAGGGGGAAATCTAGGTTTAGCAAAGAAAAAAAATCTTCCTGACAAACATATGAAGAAATAAATAAAAAGTAATGAAAAGAATTCATAGATTGCCGTATATGCATTTGATTTTTCCCCATGAGTTAGTTTTGGCCAAAAACGGCCCTAGTTGTGCTCTGCTTTAGGAGCTCTGGGGAAACTTTGAACCATGTTACTTATTCTACTAAACATTTCTAATTCGATCTTTCAAACTTTCTTTGTCATGGAATAGACCTCCAAAGCATTGCTAGAGGAATAATTTGCTTTTATTTGATTGATAAATCATGAGTATTGTTACAAAATTTCAGTTAAATGAGAGGAAGATTCCTTGCATTAACTTTGAAGGAGTGGTCATTAGTGTGCAATTCTTCTAGAATTCAGCCATCTCTCATTAAGAATAGTACTGTATCAAAAACGCCAGTTAGTTCTTTTGGGGTATATAACACATTCTCCAATACATCAAGATGCTAGTTTATGGAAGAGATATGTGATTGTTAATCTTGAATGGCTTTGCAGGCATCTGACCAGGACAGAGAAAATGGAGGAGAAATTACACCAGCTCAGCATTCTAGACGGCCCAATCTTTCCTCTTTAGAAATACCTGCAAGAACATTGGAAAATCAGTTTCCTTCATCAACAAGAATTAATATATCTCCAAGTCCTAGTTCAACAAGAGTGGGCTTGCCCCCCCGGCCTGCGTCAGCAAGGACAAAATCAACTATCAGGAATCTGCTTCCGCAAAGGAGCTTTAAGATAAAAAGTTCAACTCCAGACAGTGACAGAACAATCCTCCTCGTTCCAGGAACACCATCTTCAGAAGGACAAGATAAACCTTCTACATCAAAACCATTCTCTCTTGCCAAGGTTTTTTCCTCTGCATCAGCAAAAAAAACACATTCTTTACCCGTGACACCAGTTGCAAGTTCAGGTCCAGATTCAGGCCAAGAAAGACATGTGGTTGACCTGTCTAAATTGGATGTAAGTTTCTGATGTTCTCTGCTATATATGGATATGCTTCTGGTTGTCTTCTACATTGTTTCGTATAATAATAGGTATATAACTATCTTAGCAAATCTTATCCTTTAAATTAAAATTTAATAAAGGACGTTCATTGTCAGATCTTTTTTAAAAATATTGCAATCTTTAGATGCATGTGTTATAAATGGACACGAAATATCATGCCTGTAGATCAGAGTCTTAACTATCATGATTTCATATGGCCTATTCATCATTTTTGTTAATCATTGGTGCTGTGGAAAAACAAAATTAGGAGCGTGCCGAGAGACAGAATTTGAATAATTCAAATGGGTACTAGAATTAGGCGTAGATCATTATATCCCTCTCTGTTTTGGGGTTAAGATGGTTTTATAGAGTTTCCACCATATGTCAGAATTCACAAATGATCCAAAGGCTCGACTGTATGCATCAAAGAAATCAAGAGATAAGGAATAAAGCAAAAACAACTTTATTTCTGCACTTAAATAATGTAGTACTCAGTACTAAGTACTAACCCTTGTTTATGATGAAAGAATACCATATATTTGCTTCTACCTCCAGTGCTTTTTGCTCAATGGTCGTTTCCACATCTTTCCCATTTCACTTGTAGATCAATTCATATACATCTTTTCATGACTTTTTATATTTGTAATCTGCATTCTCAAAATGAGATTTTTTGGAGCGTATATCAATATTTCTTGCATTTATGTTAGAGCCCTGTTTAATAAAGATTTTTTGTGCCTGGCAGAACCAAGAAGTTCGGGCACAAATCAGACGCTCATTATCAGTGCCAGGACTCACCAAAAACAGAAGTTTACGGCGGATGGATTCAGTTGCTCTTATCCGTGTGATCTCAGCAACCCCTCGTCCTGTTGCTGCTGACAATGCCACACAAAGTGATGCTATAGAGACAGTTAATGGTATTAACTCTGAGTTTAGTCTCTTAAACTCTTCATTCTGAAAAACTTCAATGAATCTGTTGTTATGCACATACTGTAGATCGATTTTTCAGTTTCCATTATTAGCCAGAAGCAAGCAGTCTCCAAGGTCCTGCTGGCATGATTAATTTACAAGTATATTTTCTGTAAAAGTTGATTTTGATCTCTTGTCATATAATATACTCTCCTTTGTTATATTCTGTTATGGACGGCTTGAAATTTTAACCAAGGAAACCCTACACTTCTCTGTGCCTATTTATCCTTGCAGCAACTGAAGATGAAGGTGAAGACATTCCTGAAGAAGAGGCGGTTTGCAGGATATGTTTGGTTGAACTAGCAGAAGGAGGAGAAACTCTTAAAATGGAATGTAGCTGCAAAGGGGAACTTGCACTTGCACACCAAGAATGTGCTGTGAAATGGTTCAGCATTAAGGGGAATAAGACATGTGATGTCTGCAAGCAGGAAGTTAAAAACCTACCTGTAACATTATTGAGAATACAGAATCCTCAGACTGCAAATAGGCGGCCACCAAATGGGTTTCAGCAAACAGAAGTTGCTCGGTACAGGTTAGCTTTGGAAATTGCAGAATCTTAAATGGTTTTCGACCATTAAGAGTGCTATTAACTTTGAATTTTGATATAATAGAATCTGTCATATTTTTGTCCATAGAGAGGTTCTTAATTAGGCTAAAAATGATAAAACTGATTCCTTTCTGAGTAGATATTGGTTTTCGCCTCTAGTTGATTGCATTGTGGAGACATGCAACACATGATTTCTGTCATTATATACCAAATTCTCAGTTTATTTCATATTTTCTCTGACTGGGTGTTGGTTTCTCACCTTATGCCTTCACTAATAATAGTTGCATTGCAAAGACATTGAAACATTGGGTAAATTTTCTGTCGTTGCATTCCACAAAAACAAAGAAAAAGACATCAAATTCTCAGTACAATTGAATTTGAAGATTTATAAGATAGTTTTTTTTTCCATAACAGTCTCTAAAGCTTTTCATATTTGTGTATTAATTATTCAATATTTAAATTTGCATATTAATTCCTGAGATCTGCTTTCTTTTTGCATAGAAGTCCTGTCACTAGTTGTGTATAACCAAACTGTGTTTATCGGTTACTATAGTTGGAAAAAGACTAAAGGCCCTTCAAATGGGCTGAATTCAAGAGAGAATAGGGACTTCGGTTTTCTCCTAAATCTCTTCTTCTCCCTCTTATTGTACCCATTACTCTCCATCGCACCATCAATCCAATGGTTGAGGGTTCTTCTTTATAAGTTTGGAAAAAAATGTAATGGTTACTGTTAGTAAATGGACACTGTTAGAATAATAAACCAAGAATATTCAGTTCATGTCTGGTTAAGTAAACCTGAGGGACTTATATGCAAAGAGATACAATACCAGGGAATATGTAAATCAAAATATTGGAGGGATTAATATGCAAATTTGAAGATTTTGTAGACTGATATGTTGAAAACCTGTAAAAAAAATAGAGATAGCTATCAGCATGTCAGAATATTTGAATACAGGAGCGAGCATCCTCATTTTTCTTCAGTTTTTATTTGTTCCCTTTGAATAGGCAAGTGATCATGTTTCCCTTTTGTATTTGGTAAGTAGTAGGATTTTAGTCTGTTAACTAATTTTCTAAAGCACTAACATGGGGCTTCTGCTAGTAAAGAATGAGGCAAGAAGTCCTCTTTGTTCCTGCCACCTTACTGGGTTCCCAAATGTAAATGAAGTATCAGATGAGGCTTCTTGGAATAACTTCATGGCAGCTAAAGGTGCATTATTGGATATTTATTTTTTGTAGTTGAAACTGACTCCTGCGCTTTATCTCTTGGACTAAACACGACCTTGGTCATTGAAAAAATGCCAATTGGATAAATTAATAAACTTTGTGTTGAACCATTTAGAAGGTGAAGCTTTCTCATGTTCTCAGACAACAGTCTCTAATATTTATTACTCATGAACATGGTACAATAACACAAGTTAATATTAAATTATCAATAGTTTATTCCTATGCTATTTCCTAGATCTTAGTATTCTGTTTTTTAAAGGTTCTTTAGCTAATGCCTCATGACAATGGAGATGGAGATGATGATTAAGAAAGATGACAAAGGCAATATAAAATCATGAAGAAAGACAATGCAGGTGCATTTGAAGAATAAAATCTAAGAATTTGACCGGATGTTATCAAAGTTTGACATGATTTAAGATGATAGCATGACTTCGGGCCAGCTTATTTCTGCAAGTTTTCCCAGAGAAGTCATTCCCAAGAACTATAGGACAACAAGGTTTATTATACCTGTAGCATTTACACATCTGGTAGATTTAAAGGAGAAAATATGCATGTCTGTAGTATATATAAATCCAATTTCCCTAACTTTATAGTTTCACTTATGAGGCAGATGATTTGTTCTTATGAGTAATTAAACGTTGTCTTTACATTCTGGCAGGGTCTGGCAGGATGTCCCAGTTCTAGTCATGGTAAGCATGCTTGCCTATTTCTGCTTCTTGGAGCAACTTTTGGTGAGTTTCTTCCTGCACACATAACAAAATTTTTGTTTTCTTTTTCAGCGCAAAAACCATATCAGTTTGAGGATAAGCATGTTATGTTTAGTTTTAGCTTTATAAACTTTACCAAGTTACATGACTCCAACTAACAAATTTGTTGGAACAGGTTACTGATATGGGTCCACGTGCGCTTTCCATATCTTTGCCTTTTTCTTGTGTTTTGGGTCTACTCTCTTCCATGATAGCTTCCACAATGGGTATGTAATCATTGTTTTGGGTCTACTCTCTTCTACTCTCTCCCACACAACTTAATTAAACTGGAGGAAGCTTTACTTATCTCCTTTTAATCTTCAGATTATTGTATAGAGTTAATGTATCATGCATTGTTAAGACAAACATATGTTGCTTTTACTCCATGGCTTTCAAACTTACCAGCACTGATAGCTGGAATACTGATAGTTAGAAAAGCAATGTATCTAACTTATAAGATTTATAAGCCAGGAACAGTGCATCTAACTAGACCTTTTTCAGCAGATCTGTTGAGAAATTTTATAAGGTAGCAATATGCTTAGAGATGAGTAGCTATTTAAAATGCTACAATGATACTAGTAGAATACAGGTCAGGTAAACCGAAAATATATGTGTATTGGGTCACAGAGTGTTGCAACTTGTATGGACTCAGCTGTGAGCAATATCTCCTTCTAGGTGATTCTGCTCATTAGGTTTGGCAATTTTCCTTAATCTATGTACTTCATTTCTACTTTTATTCTTTTCTTATGTAGCTTCATGAGATGTCTTAACTCAACTCAACTAAACCTTAATCCGTCAGTTACGTGAATTCTTTTCCTCCATTCCGTGCTGTTTAGAGCTACACTTTTTGAAACATGCAGTGATATCAAGTCCTTTCTTACTATTTTATCCCATGTGATTTCCGGTCTACTGCTGTCCTTCTTTTTTTCTGTATATATCAAACCACTCCTTCATACCAGTGCATCTCTCAGCTTATGTTGTATATGTCCAAACTATCTAAATCATCATTCTCTCATTTTGTCCTTAATTGGTGCTACTTCTACCTTTTTATGAATGACTTCATTTTTTATTCTATCTTTTTTTGTATTACTACACATCTATCTTAATATTCTTATTTTGGCAACATTCATCTAAACATGTTGTATCTTCATGTGATGTCTTATTTAGTAGAAAAGCTGACTATTCTCTACCACAATATTGTCCCATCTTGTCCGAAGACTTTAAATACGTCTTTTGACGTTCTTAGATATTTGGTTTTGTCAAAACACTAAGGACTATGAGGGACACAATTAATGAAATGTAATCATAAATTAAAAAGAAAAAAGTAAAAAGCCATAGAAAAGAATATGATAAAGTGAAAATTGGTAAAGAGAAATTTAGAAAAGCAGCATACATAATTTTGAGAATTTAAGGGAGAAGTCTTGCTAAATGTTCTGAAATATGACATGAAAATTTTAAGTTATCAAAGTTTTGTCTCTGATCTTCACAATATTAATTCTAGTTGCAGCGTTGTAGGTTTTAACAACAAAATTCATGTTATTGACCATTTAAGTAATGCCTGTTTCTCATGAGTGCCAAAACATTCCCATTGGATTATTAGCACAACATATTTGTAATCGACATTTCATTATTTCATCATATCATATAGAATAATCTTGTTGAGAATAGACCTCACCTTAGGTTGTCAATTTCTGTTCTTGATCTTTAGTAGACATGTTAGTTGCACCTGTGAATTCATATGCATGTTTTGTCTTTAGAAATTAGAACTATTTTATAGGAGATGCATGATCTTAGGACATGTGGTCTCTTATTTATCAACATAGGTCCCTTATCTTTTCTGGAGGAAAGAGTTGGGCAACGTGCAATCCACTTTGCAGCAAGGCAATCAAAAACGGTATAAACTCAAAATGGAAACTCAACCCAGTAGGGACCAAGGATAGTGGAACTACAAGGTAAAACAACTTGAAAATAGTTTGTGTTGATCAACCTGAAACACGGAAGCACTCCCCATACCATATATTTTGTTTGAGGTGAGGCCATCCTGGCCCAATCTGCTGGAAGAAACCTGACATTACCAAAGCAATTGAAGACTGGAATTAGAAAAGATGCAGGATGTCTTTCAATCCCAGAATTCCAGTAAGGTTTGAGTTTCTCCATGTCATCTAGAAATTTTTGAGACAACTAGAAGGGGATTTCAATGTCAGAAGGTGGACAAAGTGTTTCTAGATGGATTTGAGGAAATGACACCCTTAGATAAGGTGGTTGCTCAATTCATTTTGTTGAGAACCAGGAATGCATGCAGAGAGGGCAGTCCAGTTCTTTTCCCAATGGTTTTCTTCTATTAAGATATTGATGTTTGTAGCAAGCCATATGAAGATTTGAACTTGAAGCAGACAGCCCCCAAACAGCTTTGGCAAATGTTAAGTCCTCACTCCTCACTGCCTCCATAGATGAGATGACAAAAATATCAACGTAGAGATAACTGAGCTATTCCATTTCTGACATTTCTTTAATTTGTATGCTGAATCTCAGAAGAATTAATGGCAGTTGGAAACACCAGCACATCCTCAGCTACAGGTGATGAAAATGAACGGTCCATCTCTTACCATCTTCTGTAGCTTCTGTCTGATCAGGAATTGAGGAGGTCTGAAAGTAACTATACCATCTTAAGAAAACTGTTTCTAGGTACCACATCCACATGTTTGATAATATTTTTCTAGGGCTATGAGTTTCCCACTCTTGCAATAGTATCCACTAGACCTTAATTATTGCTTGATGCAGATATTCTTTCTTGCCTTATTATGGTTGAGTTTAACATAAAGCCAGACAATATGCATTCAACATTCAAGAGATATAGTTCTAAGTTCTAACACTATGTTGCTGAGACCTTCAGGTTGGAGATTTTTGTAGTGTGTGTTACACTGAGTGGGTACAGATATTTAGTTTACATGAGACTATCGATTTGGATGCGAAAACTTTGTCCAGCGGTGGTCCTATATGTGCTGCCTTTAGGAAAAATGACAATAAATAATTGTGTTTAAGGCATGAACAATACAATGAAGAGCTTCCAAGGGCACTACTTTTCAGTTACAAGTTTCATTTTATAGAAAAAATTGCTTAAAGTTTAATTGAAACCAAGAATCGCCGAACCGGTACCGGGTACCGTACCGGTCGGCGCCTGATATGGTTCGGTACCAGTTTGGACCGAACCAAACCGGTACGAACCGGTTGGCTCTATTTTTTTTGTGGGAGTTCTCTCTTTTCGAACTTTTTATATGAATTTAAGTCTAATTTGATTTTTTTTTATGTTTTCTTGATTTTTTTTTATATTTTCCGATGTTTCTATGATTTCAGTTTAAACTAGATGATGCATCTTATTGCTTTAAAATGATACAAATCATAAAATGAACAACATAAAATATCTTCAAATCAAGATACAATCAATTACATACTTTTGAAGTCCAACAAACGTACATAATGATATGCAAAATTAGGTCGAGTGGCGATGCCTTTCGTAGATATTCGGATCATCAGCATAATCAGGAGGCATATCAACCTAGCCCTCTATCCAAGCAGCGGCGTAGTCTTGTATGTTCATCCCATAAGGAACGTGTGATGGATTATAAGAATTCTCAGATCTCTCGCTGAAGCTCTGGTTTTGAGAGGTTCTCTGGCTGATAATACGGCTGCGGAGGGGCCCATCCGAATATGCCGGTAGCAAAATCCGACCTGTAAGATGCTCTGGGCTGCATAGGATAATAGTCACCGGAAGATGCTTCAAACGCACCATATTTATATCCGTATCCGTATAGGTCTTAGGTTGTCTATAGTTGCGAATAATAGGATTCAATATACGAATCTAAACTTGATATTTATGAATTTTACTCCGCGTGTGAGTTTATCTGCATCGTGTCCTCCTGATCTATTTTTTAAGGTATCTTATTTTGGCATGATCTCTTATTTTGCAATTTTTGAGCTATTTTTTTTAAAGTCCTTAAAAAAAAGAAGGAAGAAGATAGAAAAAAGAAAGTACACTTTATTTAGCTTTGACTCTTCCTTCTGATAGCCTGAATTAATGTTGTTTATGGATGTTTTCGAATGGAAACTTAGCTGCATAAGTTTGGGAAGGCCTTCTTCGACCTTCCCCTTCAGTGGCGTTCGACTTTAAGGCCACAGCCACAACCGGTGCTATGGCATGGCAATAGTACCTAACTCAAAGCGAGCCGACTGGTTCGCACTGAGTTCGAGTCGAACCGGACGGTATTATTGAGGTTCCAGCCTCGAAGGGGCTGGAGGCTGGAACCGTTTTCCTATAGCGAACCAACCCGGTCTGAGATCGAGTCGGCTCGGTTTGACCATAACCGGGTGATACGGCCCGGTTTGGCAATCCTTGATTGAAACAATACATTTGTGACTTCTGACTCATAATAGGACTGCTTTTAAGTTGTTCCTTGTTCTCTAGAAGCCTAGGATTAGTTTAATCAAAACAAAAGGCTTAATTTTGTATTTTGTAGCATCTAAGTAGATCGAACTGCATATGGAGGGGATAAGTCCTCTTGACTTCTTTAGTTGCTTTTGACCATTCAGGTTTCTCTAGTAGCGGACTACATTATTTGCTATCAGAATGAAATGATTGAACTATCACAAGGGATGCATATCTAATGCCTCAATGACCTTTATGAACTCTTGCAATCTGCAGGAAGATCTAAAGGCTATTCAAAACTTATTGATTAGTAGAAGCGTGTCAAGAAGATGATTGTCATGATGAATTGCATAAATCAGTCTAACTTCAGTAGCAAGGTCTTGTTACTAAGCCAATGTCCTTCAACTCCTTTACAGTCAATGACATGGATTGAGCTATTGCATGCTAGTGATGTGGCAGCCTAGTATCAACATGGTGGTATTGTGCCAGTACTACATAACGGTCAGGCACTGGAACGATGTGTGTTCTTTATATCGTGCATGCTGACTGGCATGTTAGTCCATGGTTAATGATTTAAAAGAGACCTTGTACTTCCACCTTCTTCTACATCTTCATTGTGACTGAAAAAGCTAAAAATTCACAAGGTAGTGGTTATCTAAGGCTCTAAGCAGATGAATTATTAATTTTTTCATGGTTCAGGTGTTATCTTCTTCCTCTAAGGGATCCTAAACCATTCCTTTCTTTTTCTTTAACCTCCTCCATTCTTACATTAGATCAAGATTATTACCCTGCAATTATACTTCAATAATGAACTCATTTTATATATTTCTATGTTTACACAAGACAGTATGTTGTTGTGAGTTAGTGCTTATCCTAGTCTTACCAAGTTTATCCTGGTTAGTTATTCCGTAGTTATAATAGAATTATTCTAGTATTATCCCATCTGGAATAGATGTTTTGTCTTTTAACGACCATTGAAGTTTAGTTTATATAAAGTATTCCAGTGGGCTTATGAAAGTCTCGGAGAGGCGTTGGATAGTAGTATTGAGTTAGATTCAAGATTTGTCCTCAACATGGGAACATGTTAAGTAGTGATGTGGTCTCCTAAAAATAGTAGGGGACATTTAGAGTCGTAGTCACTGTCCACTCTTAAGTTCTAATCACAAAAGGACAGGAGTCCTATATATTTGATTTCATTTCCATGTGAATCCAACAAGAGAAGGGGCCTCTTGAATTGGAATTGGAGAAGGAAAGAGTCTGTTGCAGGGTCGGCGGAATTGGTACCGGGCACCGTACTGGTCGCCCGGCAAGACAAGTTGGTACGGGCCCGTGTCATGCTGTGCCGAGCCTGTACCGACACAGTAGAAGAGGCAGAGGAGAAGGAGAACGAGAGAGGAAAAGAGAGAGAAGGGAGATGCCGAGGGAGGTTGGCGGAGGGCTGGGGAGTTGCCGCGCGGAGGAGGTGGAGGCCGGAGAGCAGCCGAAAAGCCGTAAAAGAAGGGCCCCATTACCGACTTTCTCTTAAAAACCTTAAAAATAAAAGAGCCCTCTCTGACCCCTGTTTCAAACTAAACAGGAGACTAAATGAGCCCCTCTTCTGCGGCTCCTTCCTCCGCACGGCGGCTCCCTGGCCTCCGCCGGCCGGCCTCGACCTTCCTCTCACTTCCTTCCTCTTCCTCTCCCTCCCTTCTCCTCTCTCTGTTTTTCTTTTTTTTCTTCGTCTTCTCCCCCTCCAGTGCCGGTCTCGTTTTCGTCGCCGGAACCATCCTGGTTCGCAGCCAATATGGCTTGGGACTCGCCGAATCGGGCAGTTCGAGACGATTCTGCCGACACTGGTCTGTTGAGTCTTTGACTTAGTCCTACTCAAAAGAGGCCATGCCGGCATGACCTCTCTATTATATAGAGGATGCGAGATGTGGTGTTATAGAAGATGCGAAAAAAGTGTTTCGAAGTCTACTTGCTAGTCGTGAGAATAGCAAGGCATTCCTTTTTCGTATTCCTCCTTGTTTTATTGCTAGGTTCACCTAGTAGTAGTTTTGGGTGGGAGGTGGATGTGCTTCAGTATATAATTTTATTATTGAATAAAAGTTGCTTATTCTCTCAAGTACTTTTTTTCTTCTAGTAAATATTTTTGTGTTTTGTGTTTGTTCTTGGTGATCTTGGGCTGGCCGATCTTAAGTTCTACATATTATCAGATAATGTGTAAATTTTCTGCATGGTATCAGAGCAGGGACTTTTTCGATGGGTGTTTTAAGTGTTGTGATGGTTTATTGCGTTTGTAACTTGGTTGTGTTCTTGAGCTTCTTGTAATTTGTTGTGCCTATGTGTCAGTATTTGGACTCTATCTGTGGTTCGTTGTGCTCTTGAGCAGGCATACCTTTTCGGCTAAGTCTTCTACACTAGACTCTTAGTTTTTGATTGAGCAAGATTTGTGGGAGTGTTTTAGTGGGTCAGACATGGTGATGCCACCAGATGTACTCGTCAATATGAATACAAGAAGAAAGTGAAGAACCAAATCTGTAGAGTGATGTTTTGTCCTCTAGTTTTGGTGGATGAGAACTTTATGCATATTCAAGGTATAGAAGAGCCAAATAAATGTTGGGATGTTCTTCCCGATAGCCGCATCAAGTTTCAGCATGTTGCAACTTGAGTCTTTGAGCAAGAAACGTGAACTAGTGTTTTCTCAGCTCTCTCCATTTGAAGAGCTAGTCAGTTGGGACTCAGAGCCAGATATTGAGGCGGCTACAGAGACGATGGATGTTATGGCTGATATAGTTATAGAGATTATTGAGGAGCGAAATCATGTAGATGAACCTGATGCTAAGCTATCCAAGATCCAGACTTTTCTTGTGGTCATAAGGTTGAAGAGCCAGAGCATGTAGATGAGGCTTATGTAGTAATGGTATAGGACATGATTTAGTTTTCAACGACATGAAAGAGCTGACCAATTTTGAAGTGGCTCCAGAGATCAAGCAAAAGACATGCTTGGTGTAGATGCATATAATAAGTTGGTATTCGGCAAGGTGGAAAAGCCAGTTAGTTTTGAAGCTACTTAGGAAGAGTCAAAAGATGATATAAGTGATGCAGTGCTAGTCACAATCTTAACCAAGTTACAAACATGGGAATTGATAGGTTTGTTCTTCTTGATAAGCTCCTGTCTTTCCCTCTGCTTCTCAATATTGTTCATCCCTCTAACGTTCCAGATGAGGAAATGGAGTTGCACTTGAAGAGAATAAAGTATGCACATGGCATAATGATGGGACTGTGTGGGCATACATTGATTGCATGGGTACAGGGCCACTAATTTGCATGTGGCACAATTATGAGGTTGTGCAAGTGTGCATGGACCCTATTGGTTCAAGATCGTGGATGTGCATAGGATACAATCAAATACAGGTTCATGGTTGCTGGTACATGCAACAATGGCTACTTAATTTGTAGGTACAAGTGTCGCTTTAAGCAAGGATTCGAAGCCATGGCCACTAGATATTCGTTGGTGTCAGTTGAATGTTTGATGAAATCTCAGCATAGTGATGACAAAGCCGAGGCTGTGGGGGAGTCTTGAAATCATTGTCGTCTTTGGCATGAACACCAGAGGGAATAGGCTGGTGAGGGGCTACTTGATGAGAAGTTGCTTGCATGGAGTCATCAATATGGACTACACAATGAGGGGGAGTGTTAAGAGTCGTTACTTGTCTTAGTCTTGCTGGATTTATATCTTAGTTAGTTATGCTATAGTTATCTCAGAGTTACTCTAGTATTATCCCATTGAATGTTTTGTATTTTAGTGACCATTGGAGTTTAATTTATATAAAGATTCAACTGGGCTTAGGAGAGCCTAAAGGAGGTGTTGGATGGTACATGGTAGTATAATTTAGATTCAAGAATTGTCCTCAACATGGGAGCATGTTAAGTAAATAGTCATAGTGTATCCTAAAAATAGTAGTAGGTCATGATTAGAGTTATAGTAATCGTCCACTCTTGAGTTCCAGTCAAAAAAGTATAAGCGTCCTTTATACTTGAGTTGAATCCAACCAGAACAAGTGGTCTCTTGAATTGGAATTGGAGAAGGAAAGAGTCTTTGGTCTCTTTGACTTAGTCCTACTCAAAAGAGGCCATGCCCTCTCTATTATATAAAGGATGTGAAATGTGGTGCTATAGGAGATGCGAAAAAGGTGTTCCAAAATCTCTTGGCTAGTCGTGAGGGTAGTGAGGCATTCCTTTTTGGTATGCATCCTTGTTTTATTACTTGGTTCACCTAGCAGTAGCTTTGGGTAGAAACTGGATGTGCTTTAGTATGGAGTCGTATTCTCAGAGAGAAAAGAATCATATTTTATCTTGTATACCTTTATTATTGAATAAAATTTACTTATTCTCTCTAGCAATATTTTTCCTTCTCTTAAATTTTTTTGGTTGGTGTTTATTCTTGGTGATTGTAGGCTGGCTGTTGTTATTCCACAATTGATTGTGCTATTCTACATACTATCAGATAGTGTATAATGTGTAGATTCTCTACATATGTACCATGAAACTCGTACTGTTACATGGGCGTGCTTAGCACAGCTTACTTAACAAAATAAAAGAGAAACAGTATGACTTGATTGTTTAAAATATCTCTAATAGTTTTGTTTCTTTATGTTAGGCAATTTACATACAGATGTTCTAAGAAATTTAATTATAATCTTTACATAATCTTGCCCTTTCTTATGAGTTTTTCCTTTTTCATGACTGAACACCTGATCTTCTGTACTTTTGCATGTGATGATCCTGTTCGCAGTGAGAAAAAGTTACATCTGGGCTTATGCTTCCTTCCAGTTTGCAATTGTAATCCTGTTTGCTCATATTTTTTATAATGTGGTACGTAGTTCTTTCTCCATGATATTCCAGTTTGCAATTGTAATCCTGTTTGCTCATATTTTTTGCATTAATTTTCTTCACTTGCAATAAATATTCAAGTCTTTTCTTCATGAAAGTTACAGCTCAGAGTTGCTGCTGTCCTCTCAGTCTTGCTTTCCTCATTCACCGGGTTTGGGATTGCAATCAGTACAAATTCTTTGCTTGGAGAGTATTTAAGATGGAGAAGTAGGAGAAATCGGCAACTGGCACATCAGCAGCGGCGGCAACAGCAGCAACAACATGATGGCAGACAGCAGCAACAATCACGAGACAACCCTGTAGCTGAATTTGGGGATGATGCTGGGCAGCAAGAAGCTCAAAGCCAGATCCAGAACACTAGTTCTTCACAACATGGATGAAATTGTTTCTGGTGCAGCTCACAGGTAACTATATTTTTCATGGATTCAGTGTAGGAGATCTTCTTTTGTTCCTTATTCCTGGAAACCATTCCTTGAGAATTTCTTCATGGATTTGTCATGTCATTGATAGAAGATACATTTCATTATAATCTTGTTCATGAGGGTCTGGATAACAGCCTTCAGCTAATTTACACCTTTTTTTCTTCTCGAGAAGCTTGAGATGTCCACATTTTCGGTGACTATGAAGGAACAACTTCAGGAATCGAGCTTCTGCAATTTTTTTTTCTTTTAGCTAATTTGGCTAGGAACTAATATCTCACCAATATAACCATTTTGGTTACTAACAATTTAGCTAGTATGGTTTAAAATACAATTATGTTGTAGTTTTAAAATGGAAAAGATGATAGTTAATGAACTTGTTTTTTCTTAATAGGATGTTGTTGGATTATCTTAGTTTATCCGTTCTAATCCATAATTCTTTCATCAATTTTTTAGTCCATTTTCAATATACTTTTGCTGCACAATACTTTTGATCAAATCATGTAATTGACTTTTAAAGGTGCCCAAATTTTGGTTTCTTTGAGACGTAACATCTTAGTGTTTTTCCTTGAAATGATTTAATTTCTTTCTGTAACTTTCTAGGAGACAGGCGAATCAGGTAAAGAAGCAGATCAGTAACCATTAATTTTTTTGGGGTTTCTTAGAAATATATATATGCATAAATAAGAGAACTCTCAAACTAATCTATCTAATTCCACATAGACTAGGTTTTAGACTACCAGTTTTCTATTTTTTGAAGTTTTTTGAATTCACTAGACTATTGATTATTTATTTTTCTTATTATAAGTATCTACTATGTTTGTTATAAGTGACAGACCAAAAAATGTGGAAAGAACAAATATTGTTACTCTTGAGTTTTGGCCAAAGAAACCATCTTTTTTTTCCAATAAAACAATCTTTTTATAGGGCATTGCTTTGGGACCTTCAAAGAAAATTATGTTTATTCTTAAAACTAGATCATAGCCCTTATTTCGCAGAAGGGTAAAATTCAAAATCTGTTATTTACTATGGCCTGTAACTTTTTTTCCCATCGCGCTACTCCACATTGGTTAGAAAGCGATTGAGGCATGCAGGCAGTCAAGGGACCACATAGTGCATATGAAGTATGCAGGCCACATAAGTTGGTGTATATGGAGTTACTATTTTCACTAAATTCAATAATAATGATAGTATTCTTTCATGGATGAAAAATAGCTATTTTAATAACAATAGCAACTAACCCAATAATAAAAATTATAACACAGTCAACATTTTAGCACTATTTATACCCATGCCAGACCTATCTAAACCATATCAAACTTAACCATCAAATTGAACCTGTTTCATTTATCTAGGCCCAAAGTCGATTGTATATATGTAGTTTTAGAATGTTACGTGGGTTGATAAATGCTGCCATGATTGGCTGTACCACCACGACCCCCCCCAGTTTAGGATGTATTAAACTGAACCAATGGAGAATTGGGAAGTATTGCCTTGTTGGCTTGGTAACTAGCCCGAACCGACTCCACCATTTGATTAAACACACCCCCCCATCCGCGGCTCGAAGAAGCATAGTTTGATGAACCAACCCCCCCACCCCCCCCCCCCCCCCCCCCCCGCGGCCCAACGTTGGCTTGGCAAAAGGAACCCCCCCCCCCTCCCGGGCATCATCGGTAATCATCCCCCCTCTCCCTCTCGCTCCACTAGGGGCTTAGGGTTAGGGTTTCCCTTAGCTCTTCCTTCCTCCCTTCCTCCCTCTCCCCCCTCTCGCTCTCGCTAGCTTCGCTTGGGTTAGGGTTTAACCCTCAGCTTTCCCCCCTCCTCCCCAACCCCCCACCCCCCACCCGCGTGCCACCTTCTCTCCTTTTCTCCCTCTTCCTATTTTTAGTACGTCCTAGTACAGCACGGTATGGATTCGTTCCTTAACAGAACGATTATTGGCTAATACGACCTCTGGTACCAATTTGGTAAATCTTGATGCAGCCATATGATACTAAGCAAGCCATGTATGCTGCTATGCAATACTAAATGAACTGCCCTTTATCTTGTCCATCATGGTATGCAGAACCGGCCCGTACCGGCCGGTTCAGTACATACCAGAATAGTCCGGTCCCTGATTGGTATGATACCGCGGGTCAGAACTGAGCGGGACGGAGGGCGTACCGATGCGAACTAGATCGGTTCGCACTGGTACGTGTTTGCAGCGGCGCTGGGTAGCATGCCCACGCACTGTGGGCAGCACGTGCAGCGCGCAATACTATGCAGACCGGTTCCACCGGTACGAACCCGTCCGGTAGGCGGCCGGTACGCCTACTGGTACCGGTTCGGCAGACCATGTTGTCCTTTTTTTTCTTCTCCCCTCATTTGTTTCCTCATTCCTCCCACCAATATAATATTTTGCTTATAATTTATTCTTTTTTTTGTATAGAGTCACTAATCTTAGCAAAGCTTCTATGTAGCATTTGTGATGTAACAAACTATCAAACCACGAAGGCATTTTGGCAAAAACATAAGAGTCGTCAAGTTTTTATAAAAGAACACGTGAAAAGCATGTACGATCAATATATTAAAGAGGCTATACAATCCTTAAGGATGGTGTAATGCCTAAAGGTCCTCATGAACTTGGCCAAGGACTGGGCGAAGCATAGAGGTGTAAGGAGTTGGATGCCATTTATTATAGGGTAATTGACTTTCCCATCCCTCTAAAGACTCCACTGTAACAAAAAGTTCTTGTTAATTAAATCTAAAACAACCGGTCCAGAAACTTTCCAAACTATAATTTCCGGTCCCTGAGCCCCTTTTATTTTGAAATAAGATACCGAAAATGCCCCTTCCCTCATGATCTCCCATCCTTCCGAAGAAGAAGAATTTCAGAGACTTTCCAAACTGTAATCTCCCAGCCGCGGCTGCTGCCGACCGCGGCCTGCCCCCTCCTGCGGCCGCCGCCGGCCCGGCTCGCCTCCTCCCGAGCCCCCTCCCGCGGCCGCGCCGCCGGGAATGCCTCCGCCCCTGCCCCCATGGTGGGAAGGTGCCGAAGAAGAGGAAGAAGGGCGCCGTCCCGCGTCCTGCGGCTGTCGCCGGCCACGGCCCGCCCTCCTCCAGCGTCCGCCGTGGCCCAGCCCCTTTCCGGCGCCGCCGGCCTCGCGGGAAGAGAAGAAAGAAGAAGAAGGGAAGAAGAGAAGAAAAAAAAGAAAAAGAAAAGAAAAAGTTTGAACTGGGGTCGACTCCTGCTCTGCTGGGGTCGACTCGTTGGAATCTTGGGTCGACTCGCTCACTTCTACAATAATTTTCTAAGAACACTTAACTGTGTGCACAGTCCTGTTAACTGTGTTCGCAGACAACTTAACTGTGTGCCGCTAGCTCGCGAAAGGAGAAAAAAGAAGAAAGAAGAAGAGAAGAAAAAAAAGAAAAAAAAGAGAAGAAAAAAAAGGAAAACATAAAAATAAAGTTAAATAAGCTTGGAACAATTAAATAAGTTTGGAACACACTTAATCTAACATGACACACGGTTAAATAAGCTTGGAACATATTTAAATCATCCCGGAACACACTTATTCTATCCCAGAACACAGTTATTTCGACTGTGCACACAGTTAAGTGTTATTAGAAAATTATTGTAGACTTATGCTGAGCTGGGGTCGAGCTGGGGTCGACCCCTAAAGAGCTGGGGTCGACCCCTGAAGACCTGGGGTCGACCCCTAAAGAGCTGGAGTCGACCCCTGAAATCAGGCAGAAAAACAGCTCTCTGGAAAGCCTGAGAGAGTCGACTCCATGTGAGCAGGGGTCGACCCCAGGTCTGTGAACACAGTTAACTTGTCTGGGAATACAGTTAACTTGTCTAGGAACACAGTTAAGTTGTCTGTGAGCACAGTTAAGTTGTCTAGGAACACAGTTGTTTAGGAACACAGTTAAGTTGTTTGGGAACACAGTTAACTTGTCTGGAAACACAGTTAAGTTGTCTAGGAACACAGTTAATTTGTCTAGGAACACAGTTGTTTAGGAACACAGTTAACTTGTTTGGGAACACAGTTAACTTGTCTAGGAACACAGTTGTCTAGGAACACAGTTAAGTTATATGTGAACACAGTTAAGTTGTTTAGGAACACAGTTATCTAAGAATACAGTTAAGTTGTTTGGGAACACAGTTAACTTGTCTAGGAACACAGTTAAATTGTTTGGGAACACAGTTAACTTGTCTAGGAACACAGTTAACTTGTCTAGGAACACAGTTGTCTAGGAACACAGTTAAGTTGTCTGTGAACACAGTTAAGTTGTTTAGGAACACAGTTATCTAAGAATACAGTTAAGTTGTCTAGGAACACAGTTAACTTGTCTAGGAACACAGTTAACTTGTCTAGGAACACAGTTAACTTGTCTAGGAACACAGTTAAGTTGTTTGGGAACACAGTTAACTTGTCTGGGAACACAGTTAACTTGTCTGGGAACACAGTTAATTTGTCTAGGAACACAGTTAACTTGTCTAGGAACACAGTTGTTTAGGAACACAGTTAAATTGTTTGGGAACACAGTTAACTTGTCTAGGAACACAGTTAACTTGTCTAGAAACACAGTTGTCTAGGAACACAGTTAAGTTGTCTGTGAACACAATTAAGTTGTTTAGGAACACAGTTATCTAAGAATACAGTTAAGTTGTTTGGGAACACAGTTAACTTGTCTAGGAACACAGTTAATTTGTCTAGGAACACAGTTAAGTTGTTTGGGAACACAGTTAAGTTGTTTGGGAACACAGTTAACTTGTCTGGGAACACAGTTAACTTGTCTGGGAACACAGTTAATTTGTCTAGGAACACAGTTAACTTGTCTAGGAACACAGTTGTTTAGGAACACAGTTAAATTGTTTGGGAACACAGTTAACTTGTCTAGGAACACAGTTAACTTGTCTAGGAACACAGTTGTCTAGGAACACAGTTAAGTTGTCTGTGAACACAGTTAAGTTGTTGAGGAACACAGTTATCTAAGAATACAGTTAAGTTGTTTGGGAACACAGTTAACTTGTCTAGGAACACAGTTAATTTGTCTAGGAACACAGTTGTCTAGGAACACAGTTAAGTTGTTTGGGAACACAGTTAAGTTGTTTGGGAACACAGTTAACTTGTCTGGGAACACAGTTAACTTGTCTGGGAACACAGTTAATTTGTCTAGGAACACAGTTAACTTGTCTGGGAACACAGTTGTTTAGGAACACAGTTAAATTGTTTGGGAACACAGCTAACTTGTCTAGGAACACAGTTAACTTGTCTAGGAACACAGTTAAGTTGTCTGTGAACACAGTTAAGTTGTTTAGGAACACAGTTATATAAGAATACAGTTAAGTTGTTTGGGAACACAGTTAACTTGTCTAGGAACACAGTTAATTTGTCTAGGAACACAGTTAAGTTGTTTGGGAACACAGTTAACTTGTCTGGGAACATAGTTAAGTTGTCTAGGAACACAGTTAACTTGTCTGGGAACACAATTAAGTTGTCTACGAACACAGTTAACTTGTCTAGGAACACAGTTGTTTAGGAACACAGTTAACTTGTCTAGGAACACAGTTAAGTTGTCTGTGAACACAGTTAAGTTGTTTAGGAACACAATTATCTAAGAATACAGTTAAGTTGTTTGGGAACACAGTTAACTTGTCTAGGAACACAGTTAATTTGTCTAGGAACACAGTTGTCTAGGAATACAGTTAAGTTGTCTAGGAACACAGTTAACTTGTCTGCGAACACAGTTAAGTTGTCTAGGAACACAGTTAACTTGTTTGTGAACACAGTTAACTTGTCTAGGAAAGCCTGAGAGTCGACTCCAGGTGAGCAGGGGTCGACTCGTGCTGTTAAGGGGTCGACTCCAGGTCTGTGAACACAGTTAAGTTGTCTGTGAACACAGTTAACTTGTCTAGGAACACAGTTAACTTTATTTTTATTTTTATTTTATTTTATTTTCTTCTTTTTCTTTCATTTTCTTTTTTTTCTTTTCTTTTTCTTTTTTTTTTCTTCTCTTCTTCCCTTCTCCTTCTTTCTTCTTCCTTCTCCTCTCGCGAGGCCGGCAGCTACGGAAGGGGGTCGGACGGTGGCGGCCGCATGATGGGGCCACCGAGGGGGGGGGCAGCGGCTCCTCTTCTTTGGCACCTCCCCACCGTGGGGGCGGAGGTATTTCCGGCGGCGCGGAAGGGGGCAGCGGGTGCGGGAGGGGGCGGGCTGTGGCCGGCGGCAGGCGCGGGAGGGGGTGGGCCGTGGCCGGCGGCTGCCTTTTTCTTCTCCTTCTTCGGTGGGAATGGGAGAGGCGGGGGCATTTTTGTCCCATAAAGCAATGTTAAAATATATATGGACCGGTTGTTAAACAACCGGTCAACAGGGATTTAATGTTAAAGTTCGGTCAATAAATGGACCGCTGAGCAAGTTCCCCTTTATTATAAGAATGGATCAAATGATGATCTTGTTGAAAAATATATTATGGATAAAGGAGGAGCTTTTTTTTTGAAGCTTGGTATTCTCACTCTATTTTGAAAACATGGGTAGGATAAAAAAAGGGACTCACTTTTAGACAAATAACAATTCACTTGGTGCTTATGACCGGTACTTCCAAAGAATATGAGATATTGACCGGCCACAAGATTAAATCTGAATTGTTTAGTCAAGATTCATCGATGGCTCAAAAAGATTAAATTTGAATTATTTTGTCTTTTGCCTAGGAGAAATCAACATCATTACCTTGTGTAACATAACAATCTTCTATCCAATGCGCAACACCATTGCTTGGATTTTACTTATCCAACTATGTAGAAAGCAGTTTTAGTGAAAATGGAAATGAAGATGATGTCCCAATTGAGATTGATAGAGAAGAGATACCACAAAGTAATGGGATTCATTATCTGGGACCTATTATACTCAACATTAGAGAGAGATGAAGAAATATTTACTAAAATTAGAGCTGATTGGATGAAGTAGAGAGGTTGGTATTACATAATGGAGGTCAATCTTAGCAACTTAAAGTGACATTTTGTGGAGCAAAAAGGAGGCTATAATATTGTAGCTTAGAATATTGGGGGTATAGGGTTCAATAAAATAATTTAAGTGTAGCAGAAATACGCACATTAGATGGATGTAGGGTAAAACCTATTATACTCGACATTAGAGAGAGATGAAGAAATATTTACTAAAATTAGAGCTGATTGGATGAAGTAGAGAGGTTGGTATTACATAATGGAGGTCAATCTTAGCAACTTAAAGTGACATTTTGTAGAGCAAAAATAAGGCTCTAATATTGTAGCTTAGAATATTGGGGGTATAGGGTTCAATAAAATAATTTAAGTGTAGCAGAAATAAGAACATTAGATGGATGTAGGGTAAAACTAGGAAAGATAGGTTGAGAAATTAGTATATTGGCAAAGCTGCAGGAGTTGCATAAGTTGAAGTAGTGGAAAATTGATTGAGAATTTGAGACAGTAGCAACATGTAAAATGAAGATCTAAGGGGGCTCCAATAAGCAGAGATTCTTTAATTTATGCTGAAGGATGAGGTAAAAGGAGGTGAAGGCCTAAGGTAACATGGATGGAGGTGGTCCAAAAAGATAAAGAAAAACATGAAAAAACATCATAGGTGGCTCTAAATAGGGAATGTTTAATAAATGAGGATCCATACAGCTTCCTCAATTTGTTTGGGCAGGGTTAGATTTTAATGGTTATAGCTGTCTCAACCAAATATAATCGATTCAAGCTGTAACATTTCCACATATATCATTCTTCAAATCCTCTCTCTTTGAGAGAATGTGAGGGAGACCCACTCATCCAAATACTTAGAATGTACCATCCAAGATTCGAAGTCAGAACCTATGGTTACTAAGCAGAGGAGTGTGTTGATTGAGAGATGCCCTAAGTCATGTCATACTTTGTGTCATTGTATTCGTGCTTCTACCAAAGTAGACTAATGTTTCGTAAAATTGACTATTATGATTTATTTGGCATATCCCCTTCCTAGATCCATTAAGAAATCTGTTTCAGTTCTCATTGTGGCTGATAATCTTTTTCCTCGTGTTAGTGTGGCATCAGATATTTATGACCATATCTTATAAAAATTAATTTCACCCTAATACATATTGGGACTCATCTATTGCTATGATCTACATTTCCGACGATGGAATCAGTGTCAGTATAGCTACAGTTGTGGGTCTCCAACCGACTCATAGAGGAAATTGGAAGCAACAAGATCTTTTTTTCCCATCCACATTATTTACTACGGAAGGAAACATCAGTATAGCTACAGTTAGGGGTATACAATTGTGACTCGGAGGAAATTGAAAGCAGCAAGATTATTCTTGAAAACCTCCTTATAGTATTTATGTATTTATGTGCTAAATTCTAACTTCAGGTATGAAGACAAATGGGAGTCATAATTCCTCAGCAAGACTAGTAGATTTCAGGTTTCTTGTAGTTTTATTTTTTTTCTTTTTTGTTTTATTACTAGAAAAGTAGAACTAAAAGTGAAGTCCAAATACCATTATTAGAATTTGACTACTTTTGCAGTATCTAACATTGTTCTGCATAATGAAATCTTATAAATTTAGTTAAACTGAGCTGGTGATGCCATCCAAATTGAAGAAAAAATGCAGCTTAGTGTTTGTATTGCCAGAAGTTAAATGATATCTGATCTGTATCTGATTTTATTCTTTATCTTCATTTTGAAAATTTTGATACATAGCAGCAGAGAGTTTTATATGCAGAGGAGGTAGGAGCCAGAAAGACTGACTTAGGTAGAGACGTTGATAAAGGGAGGAAAAGAGAGGAGGAACAAGTATTAACGAAACTCTAAATGAAGCTCATTCTCACCTTAAAACTGTTTGCATGCTTGCTGGCTTTTCCAGTTTCCACATTATATGATTGCACAATAGATAACTGGTGCTGCATCTACATGGACAAAAGAATTGGACTAACATTTATTTAAGTATATGGCCAGCTGAGCAAAAAATATATATATACCTTGATGTCTTTGCATTTGTTAAAGTCACTTGGTTCGATCAGTTTGATTTTTTGAATCTTAAAAGAAGTTTTTCTTTTCTTTTTCTTTCAGTACCAGGCGCAAGGGGTGCATGGATGCAGTGATGGGTGAATGGCCGACCGGCGCACTGGCACCAAATGCAAATTTTCATCATGGTTGGACTGCAAGAACAGAAAAAGGCAACCATAAGATGAGAGTGAATAATCTGTTGTTGATAATATCTATATATGCAATTAAAGAGGAATATCTTTTGTTGTAAAAGGGCCAACTTTTTATTTTGCTTTCCAATCGGCTTGTGTGGTGCTCAGAATGCAAGTATTGTCATCCTTTTCAAGCTGTCATCTGCTTCAGTTTCTTTATATAATGTTGTTTTTGAAATTGCAGTTCAACAAATTTCCAGTAGGAGTTTTCTAGGAGTGTCATTATTTTGGCTTATGGTTAAGAAATTTTATCAACTAGAACTATATTGTGAGCTGCTTCCCTCTACAAGGTATGTCTAGCATGTGTAATGATAAATATTATATGAGAATTTTGCAAAAAATGCTCTCTTTATTTTTCTTTTTGCTAATTCAGGCTATTGTTTTTTAAAAAAAATCAAATTTCAGAATTTTTTGACACCTCATACTTCTGTGCATGAAAATGCTCCAACCATTCAATGTAAAAAAAATGTGTCCGATACCTGATGAATATGTGCATTGAGTAAAAGGGTTTTCAGGATTGGTGTTGTTTGGAAATGTTGTACTGGTTATAATGGCCATTATTACATCAGTTGCCAACAATATAGTAAATTAATGATGGTTAAGGTTAAACCTTAACCTAAACCAACATTTCTATCTTCTTTGACCTAAAGCTAATCTCGCCCTGGGTTGAGATTTTTCTAATTCAGCAGACTGATCTTAAGCTAGATAAAAATTGGGTTTGGTTGGAGTAGGATTTTTAAGCCCCAGTCTAACCGATCCAACCCGACTGTTCTTAATGAGCAGGTTGGACAAGGAGTTTTGGTTGAGCCCAATGCAAGTTTCGTCTAATATTTGCTTGGTTCCAAATATTTCTCAAATTTAATAGACTAATTAACTATCAAAAAAATAATTAATAGGCAAATTTTGTTTCAAATATTCGATAACTAAAAAGAAATTTCAAAGAATTTTTGGAGAGAAAATTTGGGGCCATAATTTTTTTTGACCACTAACATTTTTCCTTCCGAGAGAGAGAGAGAGAGAGAGAGTGATCGATCAAAGACCATCCCCAACCCCAACAACAACAACAACAAAAAATCCCTCATAGATAACTAAAAGTTATATCAGCTAAACAACAATAAATTCCAGGTCTTGTCTTCTTTTTTGTTTCCCTTTCTTCTTTTGTTATGAGAAACTAAATTATTTTTCTTTCGCATTCTCAACAATAATTAGACACTAAAAGTAAAGAGAACTGCGTGAGAAAAATGGGTTGATAGTATAATACATGAAAAATGGAGGACTTCCAACTAAGCACTTACAATTATCAGCCGAAGATGTTTATTCAAGTTAAAATAAATAAAGTACAAGTATATTGTTTTCAACAAATATAGATCATGACAAAAAATGAGGCATATGTGATTTCTTGGCATGTGCAATGCACATGAGTTGATGCATGAGTCAATGTGATTCCTCCATTCAATTTATAATAGATTTATTTTCCAGGGATAGCTAAACATATCCTTACTTTTAATAATTTAATTTGAGGATAAAAGTTAAGCCTTGGTTTAAAATCCATGCACAAAGACTGGCTCAAATTCCAGGTCAGGGTTGGGTCCAAATCAAGTTGGATCCCAGTTAACCACACCACGTACATTCTCACCGGGGGTGATTATAACCTGATAGTTGCGTTAAAAGCCGTCTGCATTTCCGAGAGAGAGAGAGAGATGGCGATCGCGAGCAGGTTACGAGCTCGCGGAGTTCTTTCGAGATGCGAGTCGAGTAATCTTCGATCTCTACTTTGGCCCTTTTTGAATCGAGGGTTCTCCTCGAGTTCCATTCCTTTCCACCTAGAGGCGAGTGATCTTTTCTTGTTTCCTGTATTATTCTTATTTTGTGTTCTGCTTTTAACGGATCAAAGTCTGTAAAAATTTGGTTGATGCTTGAATTGGTTGAAATTTATATGATAACATCTTGCAATAAGAGTACATACCTGACTTTTTTTTTTTAACAAAAAAATGTTAATTTGACAGAAAATAGTTAATTTTTAGTGGGTTTGATCAGTTTCATAAACCATCTATGTCCGAATCGAAGTGGAAGTGGAAATATAGATTGAAAGTTTAGGATGATGAATCGAAGAATCTGAGAAAAATAGTTCCTTTGAGGAAATTAAGCAGCTAATTTGAAAAGGTTATTGAATTTTCTGGATAATCTATTTATCAGTAAATAAAGCTGATCATTGTGCGAGTCAAAGCTGGTGGTTTTGATGATGATAGTATAGATTGAGCATTAGGCTTAATATGTGAACTATTAAAGCCTAAATCGAAGTTGAAAATGTAAAATTGCTGTTTATGTAGTTCTCTTACCATCCAGTATGAGTTTTTGATCTTGTGGGAGAGTATACTGCAAGGACACGGATGAGGTGAAAACCAAATTAGTGTGACTAAGTATGAAAAGCTCTAAATTAGTGTGACTAAGTATGAAAAGCTCTCACCCTCATTACATTTTTCCTTTGGGTAGTCTACTCAGTGCATTGCCACTTATATGATTTCCATGGAGAGTATTATGTGAACGAATAGGTTATTTGTCTGCACTGTAGTTTAGTAATGAATCTACAACCATCAAATATAAACTAAACTAAAACACAACAATTTTTTTTCTTAAAGTTAGCGAGTATTTAATCTTAGTTATTCTAAAAGGTACTTTTCATGGTCTGTAGCACCGGTCCGTACCTGTCGGTACGGGCTGGTACGTACCGGTCCGGCTTGGGACCGGTACCGGATCAACGTGGAATCCGGTACCAGTAGTTTATTGTTGGAGAACCGGTACGGGACCGGTTCAGACCGGTACGGGACCGGTACGGACCGGTCCGGGCCGCCACCGGTACGCCGACCGGTACCGGTACGGCGGACCTTACTACTTTCTTTATTTGTTTTAGAGATATGATTATTTTCCATTGAACAATATTTGGATTACTTTTTTCTTGTCTTTCTATTACCTATTGATATGTTGCAGAGGGTTGGATTCATTGGACTTGGAAATATGGGTTTCCATATGGCAAGTAATCTGATAACTGCTGGATACAAAATCACTGTTCATGACATGTAAATCTCTCTTGTTCTATTCTATTCTATTCTATATTCATGATTATTTCTTTTTTACTTCTGATATTATTTCATTTATTTGTTAAGTTGTACGCAATATACTGTAGCATTTTCTGTTTCTTTATAATCTTTAGTTTTATGTTTGTTTCTGGTTTCCAGCTAGGAACTAAAATTGTACAGAGAATCAAAACTCTCTTAATTGAGCTGACTCTCGTGTTCATAATTCTAATTTTACTATTAATGACTCTATAGTTGTATGATTATTATTAGCCTAGTTTAGTCTGTGAATTTTCATTTATTACTTTTTGAGTTTATTGGATCATACAAAATCTGAGACATTGGATGATTTCTAGTAATTATGATGCCCTGAAAAAGTTCTCGGATAAAGGAATTCCTACAAAAGAAACTCCTTGTGAAGTTGCAGAGTCAAGTGATGTCATAATTACAATGCTACCTTCTTCCTCCAATGTAAGTCATTAATGTTCCATTCTGTTCACATATTTTTCTATCTTTTCTTAATATTGTGTTTTAACCTTTAAAATTCTTAATCTCATTATCGAATCAACTCTATGCACATCCATTTTTTTGCTTATTGCCTTTTAGTTTGCCTATTTTGCTAGATGAAATACGCAAGGCCTGCAAAGAAAGCCAAAATTCCACTTGCACTGCATCTTAGCATGGATGCTAATTACTTTTACTTTGTTAAAACCACCCAATGAGTTTTTTGCATGCCAAATTTGAGAACTTACCTGTTGCATAAGCAGGAGTCATTTGCTCATATTAATATTATTATAACTGAGGAATTCATCAAACATAATGTACAGGGGAATATTTTAGGTTGCCACTCATACACTGATTATATACCTTTAAAGAAGCCAATGGCATGAAAATTAAGGGCTCTCTGAATTTTATCATGTAGGATGGTGATAGTTCTGTCAGAAGTACTTCGATTTCATGCTTTGGTATATTGTCTCTGACACAGTGATTGCATGTTCCTCTGTACCCATTTGCCTTCTCAATTCCCCATTTTGTTGAAGCTTTTTCGTGTCTTTCTTGTGCTGACTAAATAGACTTCCCTGCTGATACATTGGCATCTTGTACTTCTATGTTGGACTACAGTCTATATAGATATTTATACCACTCTATTGGAGCTACCTTCCCTTCTCCATAAATCTCCTTTGAATTTTAAGTATCTGGAGAGCTCTATTATTTATAATAAGAGTACAGTTGGATAAGTGTAACCAAAGTTTGCTTTTCAAAGCATCGTTCATGTGCATTTGGATATTAAGCGAGGTATTTGGTCTTAGTTATCATTGTGTAGGAGTTATTGATTTATGGTTTTGAACACATTCCAGAACCTTAATCCAGTTTCTGCACTTATTCACATTTCGTGTGCATTTGGATATTAAGCAAGGTACTTGGTAATAGTTATCATTATGTAGGGATTACTGAATTATAGTTTTGAAAACATTCCAGAACCATTATCCAGTTTCTGCACCTATTCACATTTCCTGTACCTTTGGACTGTGAGAATTGATATTTGTTCAGTATCATAACTGTTGGCATCATTACGTAGGGATTACAGAATTGATATTCCATTTCGTGTTATTATCCATTTTGGAGTAAGAAGAAGAAGAAGAAGATTGTTATTGTAGATTGAAAAGGACTTCCTACATGTTAACAGAAACCAGTCAGAGTACAAGAAGACGAGATGTGATGTTTTCTTTAAGTTTGAATTTATTTTCTTTACTATGATTGTATATCTGCAGATTTTCTTGTTTTACTAGCTTGGCGTCATTGCACTCCTTCACAAATGGCATAAATCACAGGCATGGCAAGGATTAAAAGACCTTATTTAATAACATAATGTTTAAGAAAATGTTTTGTCAAGATAATATGTGGCTTTTCTGATACTTAATGCTGTCTGGAATTTGCATCCAGACAGATTTCTAGATAGCTGATTGCATAGAGATATAAGTCGCTACATTAACCTCTAGTTGATTCAGTTCTTTGACTAATGTTATGTGGGTTTCTTCACTGTAGTGTTCAATGGAAGTAGCTTTGACATTCTGGAACCATTTTGCAGGTTTTGGATGTCTATACCGGACAAAATGGCTTGCTACATTGCAGGAGTCATCTAAGCCCATGGTTGTTTATAGACTCTTCAACAATTGATCCACAAACTTCAAGAATTCTTTCCACAAACATCTCAAAATGTCTTCTAAAAGAAAAGAAAGGTTCTGTTCAAGCTGAAGTCTTTTAATTTCATGCATACATGATTCTTGGATATCTGACCTATACGGCTCTGCCATCATCTCTTTGAGTGATTTTGTTTATCTGTCTTTTAATTTCATCCATACATGATTCTTGGAATCTGATCTGTACCATCATCTCTTTGAATTGAATTAGAAGCATTAACATTGGGTGTGCAAAAAAAAAGACTCTTTCCTTTGACAGCTGTGTTGTTTGACAATCATATTACGGTCCTCCGACTTAACTGAACATATCATGCTCTGAAGAATATGATAGCTTTCCTGAATGCCAACTAAGCCTGCCTTTATATGGTAACTCTTGCAATTCTGTACATTAGAAGTAGATGAGAATTGTTACATGGAGATGGATGTTAGGACTCAGATCTAACATATCTGCAGGATATTCTTTGAGGACCCATTCTTACAAAACTCTGTTATTTAAATAGATAAATTTGATGATATGACGATGATGAAATCACATTGTATCTTAATAAAAGAAATGTGAAAAGTGAGGAAAGGAAAGAGAAGATGGACCACTTCAAGAGGATCTGGACCTCCTAATAACCACTTTAAAGATTGTTATTTCCCATTAATACATATATTTCTTTATTTTTTCTCCAAAAAAGGCTAGATAGTTCTTTTAGATAGAGATTCTTGACCCTTCTAAATATAGAAACTAGAGATATGACATCCTAGACAATTTGCACAAACCATATTTCAAGCATATGGAATCCTATCTATCCATATCACAACTTTATGGAACATCCTACTGAAATCCCGTATTATCAGAAATCAAAAATACACCATAAGAGAAGAAAATTCTGGGATAACAATGATCTTTCTTAGAATGAAAATAATATTTCGGTCATGTAATAGTCTGTGTTTTCTTTTGGAAGACCTAAGCAATGGATCTTATGTTTTGTTGAGCAGCGACACAATCTAAAATGAAAAATAATTCACTAACGCTTTTAGTTTTTGCCAACTTATTGGCTTACAAAATTTGGTATATTGCTCAAGAAATCACATATTTCTAGCTAATTAGTGCTGCTATTCCTTCATTATATTGAGTTTGATGTGCTAGTAGATGTGAAACAATCATTATGTTATTCCTCCATTATGTTGGGCTTGATGCCCCTACCATATGGCTAACAATCATACCATGATGAGTTGGGCACACTGTTTATCGCTTATCATATGTAAATCTAGGTAGTATATGAATGAACAAGAAACACTGGTGGTAGGGTGGTGATCTTCTAAAGATTGCCAATATTACCATCAACGCATAGTGATTTTGGTCGAGTCCAAAATGAGTTGTTGTAATAATGTTGATAGTCATGTACAAGCTTTTAGGTGCACCTAAAGGAAAAACATGGATACAATTAGCAAGCTAGATGAGCCCCAATATCTAGGTAGTCAAACCAACTTGTCACTTGATTCAATTATCTAAATCGAGTGATTTTTAAATTGATTCAAGTAAGACAGTGGTATTAAATTATTGTCACTTGTTATGGCTTCAGCACTTGAGCAACTAGAGAGCTTCTGGTTTCAGAAAATACTTTAACACTCAGCTAAAAAATGCCAGGAATGACTATTATCATGTTGCTCTTACTTCATGAGGTTGTGAAGATGTATGGTTGGATCTGAGATGAAATCCGGAATCACATGTTGGATGGATAAATGGAATGATCTTTCATGAAAAGCATGGCTAACCTAAAAGGCCATATAGGCAATTTTTAAGTCAATCTGGTTATATATTCTATTCAGTCAAAAATACTTTTTTCATTTCTTTATTATTACTAGACATTAACCTGATGTTATTGTTCAGGGTTTGCAGACAATCCACTCATGTTGGATGCTCCTGTATCTGGAGGCGTTCCTGCCGCAGAAGCAGGGACCCTTACTTTTATGGTACTGCCTTGTGCTCCTCATTAATTACAATAATTATTTGGGAGTCACATAATGATAATTTGGAGGACCATTAGTTTGAACGGTGGGGAAATCCAGTTGAGGATCCTCTCTCACACATATACCTGTATATATTTTATTGACACGTAGATACATGATTATGTCCTGACCTGTAAACAAATCCAATTTTGTGTTGTATAGGTTGGTGGCTTAGAGGAGGCATATCTGGCTGCAAAGCCCTTGTTTCTCTCAATGGGTAAACAGACAATCTACTGTGGCAGTTCTGGCAATGGTGCTGTAAGTTTACTTCTCTTTCTAATTTCCTAAATTCCTTTCTGCTGAATGCCCATGCCTATCTCTACTTGTATGCAAAAAATAGAATGTTTGTACTGGGTTGAAAACTAATTTAAGAACAATCTCAAAGAGGCATCCTACTCATCGTACAACTTTGTTGTAGTGACTGAAATATGTGTTAAGAATGAGGAGCACTATCTTATTTCATTCAAGAGAACTATCTTACATTCTCCACCTGCACAGATGATTAAAATTTTCTTTTCAAAGCCAAATTCCTTGACAATTAATTTAGCTATGGAAAAACTTGAAAATGGTGTTAGTATAACTCCAACTATGAGTTAATTATTTTGGTTTGAAGTATGGTATGGGCCGGTTCAGCCATTACTGAACCGGTACGGTTCCGCCATGAAAACCGGTACGCACTGGAGCCGAGGAAGAAAGGGAGAAACAGTGAGCGAGCGGGAGCGGGAAGGAGAAGCAGCCACCGCGGACGCCTGTGGAGGGCCGTGGGGGCGTGGCGGAGGCTATGGCTGCGGAAAAAAATTTGGAAATTTTTAAGTGAAGTCGGCAAACCACTTACCAACTTCATTTAAAAATTTCTAAATTTTTTTGCGCAGCCCCCCACCCCCCCCCCCCCCTCCGCGGCTCTCCTTCTCCCTCTCTCCCCTGCTCGCTCGTTGTTTCTCTTCTCCTTCCCCGGCTCCGGCTGGGCTCTGCCCGTACGGGCCCGATACCGGGACGGTACCGAACGAGCTGAACCGGTCTGGTCGCCGACCGGTACGGCTTCCGGTACTGGTTCAGCATTACTCTGGTTTGAAATACTGGAAATGTGAAAATTTGTGTCCCACATGTGAGGAAATTGATTTTTGAAAAAAAGGGGCAATTGAAACATAGAAAACCGAGCTTAACTTCACGGAACATGCATAAATTTTGGAAGCCCCAACTGGTGCTTTTGTATTCATAAACTAGAACTTTTAAGTATCCCCTATATCATATGAGTAAGCAGCTAGAATAATTGCAATATTTTCTTTGGTCTAATGGCATGTCATTTTCCTGTTAATTGCTTGGTCATGATAGCATGTCCATCCCATTTCTATTTAGTTAAGTGTAAATATGTTTGATTCAAGTGAGAATTAGTATTCCAGCTGTGATGGCAAGGAGGATGAACAGAGCTGTTGTAAATATGTGCAGTTCCATCACAATTCACAAGATGATGTTCATAATTCTATCAGCTTTGGAACTGACCCTGAGTTCACCTTGAGTGTGGTTTTTGGTCTCAGGCAGCAAAAATTTGCAATAATTTGGCAATGGCTGTTAGCATGCTTGGGGTCTCTGAAGCATTTGTTCTTGGTCAGCATCTAGGGATTACAGCTAGCACGTTAACAAAAATTTTCAATTCATCAAGTGCTCGCTGTTGGAGTAGGTAGTGTACCCTCATCTTATGTCCTAAATGTATTTGTTCAATATTTAGAGAAGCATATGGTACAAAAGTCTCTCCTAATGAAGCCTAAATTTGTCTCTCAAATCTATTTTGTATAATGCTGATATGCCTTTGACTTTCTCTTGATGTTAACTAAAATGCCTCTCAACCTACTTTGCGTAGTGCCAATATGCCTTTGGACAAACAAACAATCCTTCCCATTAATTGTACATGTGAACACTTGGATGACTGGTTTATTGCAATATTGAGAGAGTTCAACTGGTTGTCTGAACCATTTTCTCTTAATTCCCATAAACAAGTATTTTCTTCCTTCTTGGCCATGATATCATCTTCTGCCAACTTGATCTTTTCATCCTTCATAGGAATGGTTCTTGCTGATGATCAACAACTTTCTCTTGTTAATCATGGAAAACTTTCTTTGTGAAGTTTCTTATCTTCACAAGAGTTTCAGGAAACGTTATTATTACTTAATTTCTAGGAAATTGGTTAAACGTAGGTATCCTAGAGTTCCACTACTTTTATAAAAATTTGATGTATCAGGTGGTGCCAACCCAAAATAGTTACCTCAAGCCTTATCCTTTTGTTACATTGCTTGCTTTGAGATCTTGAGATTGATATAGTAACAACAAAAGCTGACAATTTCAGTCCTTGTGATATGCTTTGTCATTGGCTTACAAGGTTACCAACCAGGCTTCCCACATAGCAAAGACTTGACCAAAATTATGCTCATTCATGTTCATTATGTTAGGTGCGTTCAGTTAGAACATCCTATAATACCCTTGTCCATAAAATACTCAGATGTTATTACCAAAAAGAATGAGATCTTAAGTGTTCTGTCCTTTCTATGAATTTATTGACATTGATTAACCCTGGCGAAGTAGATCTTGAACTGTTGTCTAATTTTCACAACATTTGATAGTGACAGTTACAACCCAGTCCCTGGAGTAATGGAAGGGGTGCCTTCATCAAGGAATTATGATGGCGGATTCGCATCTAAACTAATGGTATGCAATATGTGTATATGCTGGCTTTATACAAAGTTTTAATTGATAATATTGGTCTGATCTCTCAAAAATTTCATAACAAAGAACGGGCAATACCCTCAGCTGATGATTATAATTATATGTATCCTCACATTGATTGTCATTACTAACATCCAACTAGGCATTTCTTGTTATCAAGTAATTTATGTATGTTTAATTTACTATGAGGTTGCTCCATGTGTTTAATTCTACTCAGAGAACCCATCTTCCTATTAGATTGCAATTTTTAGTGCTCAATTTCAATCTTACATTGAAAAGACTGCTCCATACGAAACTTAACATTCAACACACCTTGTGGTGTCTCCATTTCTCATTCCCAGATGATGTTTAACCATCATTGAATTTTTGAAATATGAAAAGGCCTTTGCAATATTGATGGGAATACTCCGTTCTATGTAAACTTCAGTTCTGATGATGCATTGATGTGATATAATAAATTCTAGTTTCTCTCTTACTTTCTCTGATAGTATTGCATATTTTGATCCCCCTGATTCATCATTTTTCCCCTAGAAAGAAGCTTATAGTTGCACCAAGGGTATAGTTCCAGGCTAGATGCATGTTGAAATCAATCAGCCGATCATGATACAAGAATAATTTTCATACAGGCTAAAGACTTGACATTGGCCATGACATCTGCAGGAGAGATCGGTCTCAAGTGCCCCCTTACTTCTGAAGCACGTGATATGTGAGTTACCCTCAGAGTAAATTTAAGTGTTTTGAGAAAAAAAGACCTCCTTGTAATCTTCGATATTTTACATTTAATTTTGGTTTTAACACTGCTTCTATAAACAAATTTCTGATTGCAGTTACATGGAATTGTGTGCGAAGGGCTATGACTCTAAGGACTTCTCCTGTGTCTTCCGCCATTTTTACTCCGGTAAGGATGAGAGCTAGGTAGATCTGTGGTCATCACTGTGCACTAGTTCATCAAACATGCTTTGTATAGGATCAAAAATGGATATGTAAGGAGTGAATGTTAAATTGTATCCAAGTAGTTTCTCATAATCATAATCTTTTCTAGCCTTCTTTTTTCCTGATTATTTGAGATTGATTTTATGGATTCTCATTCGCAAGTATTCATATTTAGGATCACCTCTGATGTCATTCCAAATTTCTTCATATTGTTCCTTATAATCTCCATCTATATTAAGTTATGACTTCCTCTTTTTTACAATCTTCAATGTAAACTAAAGTACCTCTCCTTATATGAGCCTTCTCAGATGTTTGTTGTATAAAACCATACAATCTCAATCGGTTTTCTATCACTTTATTCTTAAGTCGTCCAACTCCTACAGCTCCTCTAGTATTTTTTTTTTAAATCTATTCTTCCTACTTTTACCATACATTCATCTCAGTATTCTTATCTCTATCACATTCAATTTTTTTCATGTACTTTCTTAATTATTCAGCACTTTGAACCATATGATGTTGTCGGCCTTGCTATTGTTCTATAAAATTTTCCTTCAAGTCTCCAAAATATGCGCCTATGACATAATATTCCAGATGTATCTCTCTATTTCATACAATCAGCTCTAATTCTATTACACGTATGTTCGTCTATCTTCTTATTATTTTGTATAATAGATCCTAAATAATGAAATGAGTTACTATAGTATCATTTGTCCATTGATCTTAATTGATATAATAACTTTATTTTTATTCTCATTTATTGCATTCCATATACTTTTTCTTGATTCTACCAGTTTTTAAATTTAATATTCAACCTAGTTTTCTTTTCATCAATCAGTACTATATTATCTGCAGGTTACTTGTAATGTGCATCTTTCTGGATATTAGATATGAGTTCGCTCATAATTAATATAAAAAGATATGGTTTTAGTACTAATCCTTGATGTAAGACTACTGTGACTGAAAAAAAACTTACATGTGCCACAACTCCTAGTACTTGTTAATGCTCAGCATGCATGTACTCAGTTATTTCAATATATCATTTATATATAATACCTTTCCTTCCTAGAGTTCGTGTAATCTCTTATCTTGTCATCCTATCATCAATTTTCTGTAAATCAATAAAGATCATATGCAGACTTGTTCCCTTTCTCTATATTTTTCTATCAATTATGTAAACAAAAAGATGGCTTCCCTTGTTGATATTTCAGGTATAAATCCAAGTTGGTTATTTAAAATAGCTATTATTTGTCTTAATGTTTTTCAACTTTCCCATTCTTATTATTTCATAGTGACTCATAAACTATGAATTGTAGTGATGTAGTTTTTGCCTAAAAGAAAGAAAAAGAATCATGTAAGTTAGATGAGAAACACTTTGAGCCTGGCCTCATTTGACATGAGGCTCAATTAAGCTTGACCTCCCTTGGCAACATACAGCTGCCTCAAGAAATTTTGCATCCGACATTATGAAACTCAGGAACTTCCATTGTGAAGAGGGATCAAGGCAGCAATATTATTCCTAGCAGGGATCTTACTTTCTCGCATGCCTCCCTTTACATTGTTATATATTAATTACAATATAATTCAAAGCTCATCAAAACTTAAGAAAAAAAGCTCGTGTCAACGAAAACCCTAATGTAAAATTTGCTATTCATTACAGTAGATCTCTATTTTGCCTTTCATGAAGCGCAGGTGTGATAATTAATTTATTGGAGCTAATTCACTGATATATCATATCTAAATGCAAAGGTATCGATAGGTATGAATTACATAATTCATACTTAACTGGAGAAATAAAGCTCATGATGTAGAAAATCTCAACTGAAAGTTTAAGTGATTGAAGCTAATTCACCAATTCAGCAAGCTAAATTAAGTTCTCAACTGAAATAACACCTCTCTCATCAAGCTCAGGAATGATGATTAAGTGATTGAAGCTAATTCACCAATTCAGCATATCTAAATGCAAAGGTTGGCACCACCTGTGCTTGCTCCGATGGTATCATTCCTCATCACTTGGACATGTCAGCATGGATCGATTTCGGTTGGAGTCGGCTCTTGACAGGTAAAATAGGTGTAGGGTTGAAAGAGATGGGGATTATAGTGATTAACCCCTTCTGATCAGAGAGAGAGAGAGAGAGGTGTTATTAGAGTACATGGCAAAAGCCACCCTAGAATGGATATTCAAAGGCAATCTTCCTCCACCTTGAGCTGTATATCTTGTTCAGAAGCCTAGAACTTCAAACTAACTTCAACTTCGAACTCAGAATCTTCCTCCGCCTTGAGCTGTATATCTTGTGCCAGGGATGACAACTGATTTAGGGCAGGTTGGTTCGGACTTCAAACTCACGGGTAAATATCTTTCACCAGAACAAAATCCATGTAGTTTATATAGAACCAGAGTTGCAGGAAACTGGACTCTATGCCGCTGCAGCTGCATCCGTACAATCCAACAATTTCTCGGGCCTTTGAACATTGGATGTTTACCCTGTTGCAAGCAACGAAGAAATTATATCCTGCACCACGTGCACTATGCGATGGTGCACCACACCAATCATATACGCATGTTTCTGTGGACTTCATTCATCGTGTGCTCATCTCAGTGATTGGTCCATAGGAACATGCCTATGTGATTGTGGTGCATATAATTTCTCGTGAGGACAATCAGCTTTTGACCTAATGAACGATTTTTTATGAGAAAGGGTGCAGGTGGTAATGAGAAGAATTGAATTATTAGAATCACGTGGATTCATGTTGGGTTTGGGTCGAAAACTTTTTATGCTACGATTTAGTTCCACTAGAATGAGCACGGGAATAAGATTCAGATTGGGTTTGGGTCGAAAATTTTTTATGCTACATTTTAGGATGAATACGGAATAAAATGAAAATTTCGATTTTGAACCCAATTCCATGTTTGATATGATGATAAGCAACGGAATTATATTTCTTTTAGAAGGAGCTGATCCCTACCTTTTCTACCGTATATCCATCCTACTCTCAAAGGCTGATTTTAATGAAAATCGAACCTCCATCTCCTTGCCCAAGCCATCGAGTAAATGCTCGTTGGTGGAATCATGTCTTTTGGAATCAGAATTTCTTTAAATAAAACTATGATGTTTTCACTCTTAAATGGGAGAAATAGTTATTTCCATGAAAACATAGACATAAATCAACAAGCATGTATTGTAATATGATATCAGTTTTTTTCTTAAAGGCTCATTGTGTATGATATACTAGCAAATGAGCATTGCGCACTGCATCTTAAAGGAAAAGCTAATCAAAGAAAAATAAAAATATTAAAAAGTTAAATAAAAATAGAGATATATATATATATCAAATAAATATAAAAAATAAATAAAATTCTACGATGAAAAAGATAAAAACATGAAAAACATAAAGTGAAAAAATAAATATAAAATAAAAAAGATAAAATATAAAAATGAAAATTAAGGGTCATGATAGCATTACAACGGATGTTGCTTAATTTTTTTTCTTTTTCAAGAGAAAATTGGTTGCTACTTACAAATTTATCATATAGATGTATAATATAATGGAAGGCCTCATAAAGGATTATAATGATTTTATTATAAAATTAATTTCATTTCTTAGATAACTATATCTTAGAAAATCGATATAAAATTGATTATATTTTGATATATATAACTAGCTAAATTAAATTTCAGAATCAAATCGTTATTTCCTCTTCCATGCATTCATTTTTCATGCCCATATAGCGGAATCAAAATCACGCAGCCTTCCATTCGCATCCCATTCAGATCATTTTCCATTTCCTCTTTGGGCATGAAAATATAAATCAACCACACAAAGAAAAAAAACTGATATGATATTACAAATATAAATCAACCACACAAAGAAAAAAAACTGATCATAGTTATTTTCCAAACAACCACACATAGCTCAATGAACACACAGAGGATCACGGGGAATCAACAACTGGGTGGCTGTAATAGCAAATACACGTGATTCTCACGTGTGGTGCACACATAGAGGAACCCTGGTCCCTAGAAAATTTTCATCCATAAAAGAAAAAAAATATCCTACCTCTCTAATTCTCTCCTCACCCTTCAGTAAAGATAATGTTTGCAACACCAATATCAGGATCAAGGCACAGAGAAAATGCCACGTATCAACAAAAACAATCACTCACTCACTTGGTGTCATTCCAATCTCTGCATATTAAGTTAAGCTATTAGAAAGGAAGGAGAGAGCAGAAGAGCCAAGGGCAGTTTCAGGAACCCCGAGATGGCAACCTGCGTCATGTCTTCCTTGGCCCTGAAGCCTTCTCCATTCCTTGAGAGGTCACAGGCCAAGGGCCTCCCCTCCTTGGCCAGAAACCCTTCTTCTCTCAAGGTTCAGGCTAGTGGTGGCAAGAAGATCAAGACTGCCACACCCTATGGTTAGTATTCAACAGCAACTCTGACTCAAAGCTTCATCTGCTCTCGAATTTAGCAAGCATGTAGTTGCATGCATGACAAACCCATATCATCACCACCATCACCTCCACCACCACCATCAGAAAGCATGCAGGTTTGTATAATATGTATAGCTCCTGATCAACATAGTAGTATGTTCATAACAAGAAGATCAAAGACTGCCAGAGACTATGGTTAGTATTCAACAGCAACTCCAACTCAGAAGTTTCATCTGCTCTAGAATTGAGCAAGCACGTAGTTCCATGCATGACAAACCCATATTATCACCACCACCACCATCGTCAGAAAGCATGCAGGTTTATATAATATGTATAGCTCCTGATCAATATAGTAATACTTTCATACCAAGAAGATCAAAGACTGCCACAGACTATGGTTAGTATTCAACAGCAACTCCCGACTCGAAGCTTCATCTGCTATAGAATTGAGCAAGCACGTAGTTGCATGCATGACGAACAGATTATCACCACCACCACCACCATCAGAAAGTGTGCAAGTTTATATAATATGGATAGCTCCTGACCAACATAGCAATACTTTCATACCCTCCTTAGCATCAACGATTCAAGATCAGTTTTTAGAGACGGCAACGAAAATGTCAGGGGAAAATTCTGGCTTGTTTAGTAGATCGCTAAACCGGAAAGATCAATTATCATTGCTATGAGGTACTGCATCCGCTCTAAAGCCAGATTCTTCTATGGCAATGTGATTACATCACGAGGCTGATTTTAACTTTTCCATCTGTCAATCAATAAAAATAAAATCAACCTATATATTTATTATTTTATGGCATTTAACATATCTCTATAGTCTAGAACTTCCTTTCACAGGAACTGAATTTCTGGTTTTGTTCATGTCAACCTCTTATCTATGAATAGACCAAATTTTCTTTTCCAGTGATTAAAAATTAAAAAACTTGTAGGGACTGGAGGAGGTATGGATCTGAGAAATGGCGTCGATGCATCTGGAAGGAAGCCTAAGGTTGGATTTCTTTCCCCCTAATTCCTCTCATAATTAACTAACTATATGGTTATATTGGAAACCATTAGAGGTGTCGGGTTTCAAGTAACAGTTGCAGCCTCCACTACTGTTTCTGATAGAAGCTTCCATCTCTACTTTGTCTTGCCTATAATGGATACAGGGGAAGGGTGTCTATCAGTTTGTGGACAAATATGGTGCAAATGTCGATGGCTACAGGTAGGCATTTGACAATTTCTTTGCTTTCTGTTATCATTACTTCATCTATTATTACCCAAAGCAAGGAGGGCGAAGAACTAAATGCAGTATGCAGCAAGGGCTATGCGCCTATGAATGTAAAACTTCACCTATAGCATTCTCAAGAAAATAATTGCAAATTGATCATGAAATTGTTGTGGCAGTAATGATTTATTTATCATCACGCGAAGATTATAATTTGGATACTTCTACTTGCAGCCCAATTTACGCACCTGAAGAGTGGTCCCCAAGTGGAGACGTCTATGTTGGAGGTTAGACCAGCAAACAAAAACATATGATATCAAATCTAAATTGGTGCAGGAGCAGCATAATATCTACTCATCAGAAACCTTAGTTTTGAGTCACATTTTCCTTGAACTAATATTGCGATAAATGTGGGTCATGCAGGAACCACAGGGCTTTTGATATGGGCTGTAACCCTGGCTGGACTTCTACTGGGTGGTGCTCTTCTTGTGTACAACACAAGTGCTCTGGCTCCGTAGAATGTTATCACAATGATAATGTAATCTAGCCTACTATTTCTCTCAGAGAGAACTTGTTGTTGATACTCTCCTATATCATTGTTTTGCTATAATGCAAACTAATATTTCCTTAGTCAATAACCGTAAGGATCTCATTTCTGAATGCTAAACTACACTTCTGTCAGTGAGATAGTATTCACTATCTACAGCAACAACATTGCATAGACTAGGAGTTAACAAGGTTGTCCTCAAACATAACATCTCATACTATATATAAAGCAAACGCTGGCCGTAATTGACCATTGCCAAGGATTAGACATTAAACCATCTCACAACCTACAGGGTTAAAAAAAAAATCCTGCAAAGTCTTGAAACTGAACCACCTTGAAAAATCCCAAATCTCTTTTCTGAGGGGGAAAATCCTAAATCAAAAAAAAAAATCATAAAACATTTACCTCAACTTAATCCCAAATCTCTTAGATTGTGATAATTATTATATAATAGATTCTGGAGTACTTTTACAGGACTCCTATGTATAAGAGACGGCTTTTTATTTACAAACATATTCCAAAACTCTCACTGAAATCTTAAAAAGGGAAAAAGACTCCCGAAAGGTGGATCTATTCCAAAACTCTCAAGTTCAATTTCCAATTATCCTCCTCTAAATCCATCAATTCATATAGCATGTTCAAAGAACGTGTTAGTAGCACAAGAACGAGATGCAATTGAAATTAATAGAAGTTTAATATTCCATACATTCTTAGTTGGAATAGGAAACATGAGGGCAGGAGCTGGAGTGCGAACAAAGACAGGAATCTTAATGGCAACAAATTGCTACCATCAACAAACAACACTAAGAAGACTCGGACTGCTTACTTAAAGCTTAGGATCAGTCAGTCAGGAAAAGTACTTAAAATCTGAACTTTTTCCCATCTTCACTGGTTATAAGGTCACACTGCTTCATAAGGAACTGGGTCTTCAATCTAAAAATATGCACTCCAAAAGCGCTCTGACAAGAAGTTGGTCAGACAAGTAACAGATAATCAAGCATTCTATAATAAAATTAATGATGACAACCTAGGAATCTGATCTTCAGCAAATGTAAGTGAGATGCTAGCATAGCAGATAAAAGGAACCACATATATGGAATGAGCATATCCCTCCTTTGGACCTATTGAATATTGAAGTTACTATCATCTTGATTCCATGAATGATTGGTATATAACAAAGTAATCAGCAGATCAATAACCATATATACATAATATAGTGAAGAGACATTAACATAATCAGTAACGTTTAACAATAAAATGTATAAGCGGCATCAAACAACATCAGCCTCTCCTCATAAACACTATAGCCAATAACACGGGGAAATGGTAACCTAATTTGTAGTTCCTTAAATATGCAGACAATGCCGGGCATTCAAATTTCTGGTAAGTACATAACTGATGTTGTTTTGTTTCAAAAAAGAAAACTTCCATAGGAGTGCAAACAGCTTCATTTATGAAAGCAGCTCAATTCAGGAAGCGGTTATGCAAAGTACAATATGAGGGAAGACAATGTACTGTCATCATAAAGGGAATTTTTTTAAAAAAAATCTACAAAAATCAGTGGAGATTTTTAAAGTGATCATCAGCATCCAGATATTTTCAGTTATGGACTTGGTTACTAAAAATTTACTTAACCAGACAATAGAAATATAGTTCTCTGCATTCTGACAGTACTTGATGTGCATATAAGGATCTGCAAGGCTGCACACAAAAATATTATATATGATATTAATCAGCGTCCTTACAATTTTTTCTGGAAGAAATTTTGAATTGCCTCAGGAAGTACAACTTCATTTTGACCCACCTAAGAACATAAATGGCCTCCATCTAGTGAAGCAGAATACATGAAAACGCAATCCAAATGCATGACAGCAAAAGCACAACTAAGAAGCATCTTAGAGAGGGTTAATCACCTTCAAAAAAAAGTTCTCACTTTTTCCCACCACCAGAAACATTGAATTTGAAGAAGATAATGTCACCATCCTGAACAACATAGGTCTTTCCTTCTTGCCTGTACTTCCCAGCAGCCTGAGAACCAAGAGAAAAGATAAAGGGAATTATATTTTCATAATTTTGATGAATAAAATGTAAAGAACGAGAAAAGACCATGCATAGACATGACTAACTAGATAAAACGGTGGAAAAGGCATGCACAATAAAGTGCAGGTATGGTTCTGTACCTTGACTGCAGCTTCACTGCCCAGTTCTTTTAGCTCTTCAAACTTCATTACCTGAAAACAACACGAATTACCAAATAAGCAAGCATTGCATGATAAGTAAAAAATACATCCTAGATCCTACTATTTCCAAATATTTTGATTCAAGCTATGTTCAAGCTAAACATCTTTCTCTATGCAACAAAAGTGAATCACAGCTATTGCACCTTAACTAAAACATAAAGACGCTTCAACATATATACATTGACATAGAGGAATGACAGATATCTGCTTCTGTTGCTTGAAATGTGAAGCAGAAAATGGAGCCAACAGCTCTTGAATATGGAGTCAATATATTTTGGGAGCAACAGCAGATACACAAGATATTGGACCAGATAGTGGAAAAAAATAGCAACCCATATTCTCATTAGCATAAATTGCAAAAGGAGGGTGGACACAAAATACGATATTATCAAGGTCGGCGGAACTGTCCCGAACCGGATGGTTTGGAGAGTACCGAGCCGTATCGGCAGTAAACCGGGATGGTTTTGGCAACCAAAATGAAAAGCATCCGATGGAGGGGGAGAAGAAGAAGGAAAGAGAGAGAGAGAGAGAGAGAGAGAGAGAGAGAGAGAGAGAGCAGGGTGGGGGGAGGGAGAGGGAAAGGAAGGAAGAGCGGAGGCCGGTAAGCGCGCGGAGGGGGAGAAGAAGGAAAGAAAGGAAAAGAGAGAGCGAGCAGGGGAGGGTGGGAGAGGGAGAGGAAGAGCAGAGGCCGGCGAGTGTGAGGAGGGCTGCGGAGGAGGGGCTCCACCTTCAATCTCTTGTTTTGTTTGAAATAGGAGCCTCAAAGGAGGGGCCTTTTTAAATTTGTGACACTAACTTCACTTAAAAATCGCAAATTTAAAAAGAGCCCCCTTCTTGGGCCCCTGTTTCGAATGAAATAGGGGTCAGAGGCGAAGCCCCTCCTTCGCGGCCCCCTGCACGCTCCCCGGCCTCCTCCGGTCCTCCGCCATCCTCTCTCTCTCTCTCTCTCTCTCTCTCTCTCTCTCTCTTTTTCCACCAAGTCGGCTCGATACGGGCCGAACTGAGCGGTTCGGTTTGGTTCGGCCTACCTTGGTCTACAAATCTCAGACAACATGTATGATCTCTAAACTGCACCTATCTGATAATGTGAATTTTTACTCAACAAAAATAAATCAATAAAAGTACATGTCTACTCAATCAAAGAAAGCAGACATACCTCAGCACATATAAAACCTTTTTCAAAATCAGAATGGATGGTACCCGCAGCTTGAGGGGCTTTGGTTTGCCGTCTGATCTGCCAACATTTCACCTAATGACAGCCAAAAATTTGTCACAACAGAGCACATCCAGCCAATGAATATATGAAATTCTACTGCTCTAGTCTTCCAGGTGTCATGCAAATCACTGGGTAAGAGATCGCATTATCGATAATAAATATTATATTGAATGAAACTATGAATGTAGCATGCAGAATAACTTAACATCACAAAGTATTTTTAATCAGAAAGGGCACAGTACAGGTACCAACTGCTAAGAAACACAAATCATCTCAAGTTGGATACAAATGAGCAGATAATAAGAAACCTCCACAATCAGCGAGATTTGATTGAAAATGCATGAGAAGATCAAAAACCTTGACATCATGTTCCATAAACCACGTGATCAAATAAGTAAAATATGGTGGTATGCCTGTTGGGAAAAATATAATACCTCATCTGGTCCAGCAGTGAAAAAGTATATAAGATTGATTGCAGCAAAACCAGTCTTTATGATTTTAGGGATGGCACTGCAGCAACATAAAGCGAATTATTTCAGAAAACTGCCTCTTAAACCTGTACATGAACTTTCATTGAGAATGCATGTGCATGCAATGTTAAGAATGCCCACTCGTATATCCAAGTCATTGGTTTCTTGCATAAACACAAACACAGAAAGCTTCTCATAAAAATTTGTCAATTAAGTGTAGCATTTTGGGGTTAAGAACATATAACACTAATCATTTTGTCAAGCAAATTTTTTTAACCCTATCTTTTAGAACATCTAGATCGGAAGTTTAGGATGACAGGTTTATGATATGAGATATGTTCTAAAATAAAATCACATCCTCAAATTCTATGATTGGACCAAATCATCAAATGATAAAAGCAAACAAGAAATAGTAACCTCCTATCAAACTGTAAAAATTTAACGGGCGTAACATCTCTCTCATTTTCCTGGAAAAAAGGTTTTAGCCAATAGGCCTGTATATTAGCTCTGCCAGTCTCTAGAGTTGCAATATTATATATTATGTGGATGTACTTAAAGAAAAATGAATTTAGGTGATATAAGTAACTATATAAAAAATTTTGTCTACCTAACTTCATCTAGTCCCAAACAATCAAATTAATTCAGTTTTGAATAACTCTATTCCCAGCAACTGATGTATCTTTTTATCTTCATCTAATAAAAAGCAGAAAACTAACAAAATGTCTAGAAAATATGTTTATTTAATAACATTCTTGCTTCTTCTGCTAATATATAGGCATGCATTGGTGATATTCAATTACAGAATACTTTTATTTTAATTAAAAAGATTACATTTTTTCCAGCCAAAAAAAAAAAAAATCAAATGAAGGTCTAAATTACTCGTTGATTAGTTCAATCAAAACTCAGCACAAAGAAAGCAAACATGGTAGCACAAACACATCCTGGAACATGACATGTTTTCTTGACCAAAGAGAGAATCATGTTTTATGCATAAGAAAGAGAAAGAAACCACATTTTGTGCATAATCAAGACAATCTTCAGATAGCATAATCCAAACATAATGTAAAGGAATATAATATATACATGTATACTGATTTACCAGGGTTAGGGGACTGCATGGGAACGATCAAAACCAATTAAAATTACATATTAGGGCATAAACCAATCAGTTCTGATCATCATGTTCAAGCTATGCAACAAATTTCCCTATATATGTGCATAGATCCAATGCCGTTTATTGTCAGTAATCATTTAAGAAAGAGACCAAGAATGCAGTCCATGAAAACTTGCCTCTGTACTTTGTTTTCCTCACAGTATTTAGCAGCTTCATCCTCCGGCATATCTACAAGATTCTTTTCCAGAACACAGCTGAAAGGAATAATAGGCTCACCACCATGATCCTGCACCCTGAAAAATATGACTAATAAAATATCAAACAGTAATATCCTTGATATTTTAAGACAGAATGAATGAAATTACCTAAATATCCTTGGTCTCAAATAAACATAAGGGCACAAGACTGGACTGCCAATTTTATCACAATAGCTGTAAAATGATAAAGCAAGGAACTGTCCAAGAGACTCGTGACATAATGGTGATCAATTTATTAAATCTCCAACTCTGAAACACTGATTTCTTACGAATTTTGTGTTGCAAAAGAAAAAGGTAGGCCAAACACAAGGGTAGTAGAGGGTGGAAGAGCATTAAATCCGTATCAAGCCATGGCCAGATGCTACTGTTACTATGCAGTACCACTGGAGGGAGATATACCATGCATGTATCTTCGGTAGAAACTTGTTCTTCTTTCTTTGATAGTCCTTCTCATTCATATTCACCTGCAAACAAAATACAGCAACAGAGGAGTAATTATTGTTTCCATATATAATATGGAAAAGTGCAAGATGAAGAATGAGGGGAAGAAAGAACAAAAGTACAAACTTTAGTATATGACAAATGATGTAAGTTGATATTTATTTTAATACAGAATTTTAAATAGATAAATTCTGGAAATGCTTGAAGGGTCTGTTATGAAGCACAGATATAGATGCAGGATACAGACAAGACATGATATGGATAAGCCGATAGGTCAAAGACATGATATGGCTAGGATACATCAAGGAAATATATATGTATAATTGTATATATATGTGTGCATATATGTACATATGTATATGTGTGTGTGCGCATGTATGCATTTATAAGTTATACACATACATGCACACACATAAATACATACGTATGTATATAAAATAAGCATTCATAAAGCATAGTAGGCTATCAAAATAACCTAGTCCATACTTTTTGTGGTAGCATTAATTTTTACAAGCTTATCATTTAGTTGTTATTCCATGGACCATAATCCATACTTCATTTTTTAACATAGACTACAAAATCGAACCTTCTCCACGTTTTTGACGTACCAAGAAGTATCTAAAGTGTATCTAGGAAGTATACAGAGTGTTGTTTTAATTCTAAGAATAGGATACATAACATAGAAGGTGAGCCTTGGCGCAATCTCAAGGTTACTCCATTGTGACTTAGACATCACAGGTCTGAAACACGGAAACAGCCTCTCCACATACGGGATAACACTGCATATATCTGATTCTCCCCAAATCCTACAGCAGCAAGAGACTTGTGCATCAGGCCACTGTTTTTCTAAGATACTTAACATAAGTATTGTCCAAAAAGTACTCGATGACTACGGTATCTGATATGGATATGATACAGACATGGCATGCGATTTGAAACACCCATGCTTCCTAGAGGGTCTAACTACATATGCAAGAAAATAGTTTTAAGGCTATTTAAACATAAGCATAGATTTGAGAGCATCTTTAGTTCCAAACAAGTGATAGGCCAGTTCATGCATCATATGAGTCCAAATGGTTCCCAAGTCCCTCCCTTATTCTTGTTAGGCTTTCCACCACCAATAGAACATATTACACTAACAACACTATACGTATTGTAATATAAGGCCTACAAATAATACATTTTGGAAGATTAGCATTATGACCAAAGATTTTGTTTCTAAATAAACATGATATGGAAGCACAAGAGCATGAACTATGCATGTCTATCCTGATCGGAGTGCACCCAACTTTTCAGAAGCTCCTAATGGCCAGGATCAAGTTGTTTCCAACTTATAAGAAAGATTTTGATAGAATTTGATCAAGCAAAGTGCTAATCAACACCCTTGGACAAACAGCATTGGATTCTTTCCTCTTGATTAGAGGAACCTGTCATTATCATCCTTATATAAAGAGATTAGCAAGATTAGACTTACATATTCCACTTCAAGTATTTTATCACACCATTCAAGCAAATGTAATTGGCAGCATTGTTAGTCTCACACTTCTATATAGGGATATAAAGGTGTCTCATATTTGAATACGATTGCATGAGCACAGCTAGAAGTGTTTTAGTAGTTCAACCAAAACTTGTAAGAAGAATGTCACATCTATACACTACATAAAAGGTATATGGTCAAAGGGTCAAATGCATGGTCTGTCGAACCGGTCCATACCGGCCGGTTCGGTCCAGTATCGACCGGTCCAGTCTGGAACCGGTACCCGGACAACGTGGATGCCTGTTCCAACTATTTTCGGGCTGGTACCAACCGGTACGCATGCACACCGGCTGTGTTCCGGTCTCGTACCGGCCCGTATTCGCACCGGTACCATTTTTTTTTAGCTACAACGCACGCACTGTGGATTTTAAACCACAGCGCGCATGCACTGTGGTGTGAGAGTGCCCCGCGCGGGGCAGAGCACCCTCCCGCCTGCGCGGGGCAGAGCGCCCCAGGCCTACGCAGGCGCAGGCCAGTTCATCTGCACGGCGCATAAATGCCATACTGTGGCCAGCTCTAGCGGACGCGAACCAAAAAAAAATTCTTTTTCCGCCCGCATCCGTGAACCAATATATATATATATATATATATATAAACAAAAGACCGGTTCGTAATGGATCGGTTCCGGTACGAACCAGTCTCGAACCGGTCCGGTAGGCGACTGGTACACCTACTGGTTCGGCGTACCTTGGTCAAATGATTCTCGCCTAAGTTGGCTCTGTTGGTTGGGTGCATTTGGGATGCATCGAGTTCGAGTGGTTAAGATGGTTGGGTCGAATTAGATACTAATTGTTCTTCTAGCTTCTCAATGCTCTTCACTTCACCACGCCTCACTACTCCACCACCTCACCTTCCCATGATCCACTTCTAATCTCCAAAGGAAATCCACTGGTGCTTTGATTGAGGCTGGTGAGGTAAGATTGCTCTCTCTACTCTTTCTCCTCTCTCTCCGCTCTCTCTCTATCTCTCTATCTATACAGTCACATGTTTGAGGCGATGATGATTATCTCCGGCACCATGCTAGTGGATTCGAGTTTTTGAGCCACTAATGTAGGCGATGGAAAATCTCCAATTATTGGTGGATGAACTCTAATCCCCAACCCTAAATGTTCATGTTCTTGGTGATGCATACCTTTAATCGTGAGATTCTTGGATTTATGAAACCCTAAAACCTCTATCCTCATTTCTTATTTTCCATCCTAATGGCTTGATGGTGGGGTAGCTTGAATGGCTGCCAAGGCAGCTGCTGCAGTCATCCCTTAGGAGGGTTTGGAAGCAGGCAAAGGGGAGAGGAATTCTATAACAGGTACAAGATCATTTTTCCATATGATTTGATTGATGAAAGAAGAGTCTGAGCCTCTTCCCCCTCTTTCTTTGTTCTATCTTTTCCCCCTTCATTTATTTATTTAACTAAGATTTTCTATTTCTAGGACTAGGATTTGATATTAAGCCTAGGGTTCTATGTTTATTAGCGAAATCGGCAAATTATAAGTTTTTGTTTCTTTAATTTTCTTATATACAAGGGTTACTTTTGCAATAGTATGTTATTTATCTTACCTTTATTTTATACTCTTCCTCTACAAACATTAGGAGTTCGGAGCATAATCTGTGAAATTTGATGAAAAAAGGATTTGTTTTATGCTGAAAATTACAGGAGTTGGTTGATATTTGGAATATTTTTTTTTTTTGTTCTTCATTTTGTTTTTCAATATACTTCATCTTATTGGGGTAGACAATGCATCATATAAGCTGGATTTTGCTTATCTAAAAGCTTATAGATTCTTGGCTATCCAAAATCTTATTAATTAAATTGGAGGTCAGGTTCATTTTGGGGATTCTTTTTTTTTTTAATCGATGAATTTTTCGTCCTTTCAAATGGATGGATATGAGACTATGGTAGGTCCCATCCCTTTCAAGATGCAAGAAATAATTGTTAGGTTATTGTTCTAAGATTTGTTTCAGTAGTTTCTTACTTTGATACATAGAGATGGGAAGAGAAGGATGGGGTTTTTAGGATCCTCTCCCTTGATCTCCAACAGTTTGCCCCATTGAAGGCTGTGAAGGAGAGGTATTACTGTTTAGTTCCATCCCTTTTCATGTTACATTATTTTATAAACATAAAAATTTGATTGCCAACCATTACGTTCTTTCTATCCCATTACTTATAGTGATACTTTCTTACCATCAAATTGTAAGCTAAATGCATGAGCTAGAATATAATAATATCTAGCTGCCAGTAACTACAAATAAAAAACCTCTTAGAATAAATTCTGAAACCAAACTGAGTTTGAGTCAAGCTTTTGTGCAACTTATTGGGTTAACCAAAAACAATAAATAGATAACTTTTGCAATTAATTTTGGATGCATTATTTTTCTAGAAATTGCAAATGAAAAATAAGAAAGTTCAATATCAATCAGATAGGCTAATCCTTGCCTATCAACAAGGCATCCAACAGCCTTTCATTCTGATATTTGTGCTCTTCTTGCAATCGAAAAAATATATGCAATAGTTGAGTCAAATGGTTTAATTATGAGCATTTGTGTAGGTCAAGAGTTTTCGTACCAGTCGGTACCATACCCTACCGTACCGGTACCGAACCAGTATATAGTCTTGTACCATGCCGACACTTAGTACTAGCATACCGTACCATACCGGTACCAAACCGACATGCTATCTCGTACCGTACCGACACTCCGTACACCTCGTCATCTCGTATCGTATTGTGTACCAATGCTGTAATAGAATAGTATCGATATGGGGTTCAATACCGCGACGGTGAACCTTGGTGTAAGTATTTGTGCTCCTCTTGCTATCTAAAAATATATGCAATAGTTGAAAAAAAAATGTTTTAGTAATGTAAAAGTGGAATGCACAAGCTGAATTACTAATTATATAGAAGTAGTTATGTAAGAGATGATCATACCACATCATATGGTCAAATTAGCACATGTTTGATGTTTCCAGTTGTTTATATACTAATAACTCAACTTTTTCTCTATGATGCTAAGAAGAATAAAAATGGTTTCTCATATTAAGAAAATTACTTTGGAAGACAACAAATGCATGATCATATACTAGTAAATAATTAAATTTTAAAAAATAATCATACCAAATAGACAACAGGTTTAGCAGTAAGTAACTGAAGAGTGTTCAAGATCTCAACATCCGCAGCTTTCCAATCACCTCCACGAGCATCTTTTCCATCCTTTAGCCATGCTTTAACCTGCAGTGCGGAAGAGTAATGCCAGACTATTAAAAATTTTATAGGCTCAAACAACTGTCAAAAAACTATGTTACCTGAACTCAAATTTGTGTGTCAAGTATCAACATGAATTTAAGTTTTGGATCATTTCAATATCCAAGAATTTCTTATGAAGCCATGTCAACTTATCATACCAATATCATGTTTAGGTGTCGGGTGTGGCTATTTCAAGCCAAATTAAAGGATCCAGGTCAAGGTTTGCCGAATTGGTACGAGACCTATAGCGGTCGGCAGATGGGTCGGAACGGTACCAGTTCAGTATCGTGCCGACACATGGTACGCTTGGGCGTGCCGGTTCCATATTCCATACTGGCACACCTAATTTGTTTTGGAGTTTTTCAAGTTGATTTAATTGGTAATCAATCTTTTTAAACTTTTTCGATGATTTTAAATCTAATTTGATATTTTTTTTATGCTTCTATGACCCCAGTTTAACCTAAATATGCATCTTGTTGTTTTAAAATGATATAAAATATGAAATGATTAGTAAAAAGTTGCATGCTACAAGAAGCAACATGAAATATCCTCAAATCAAGTAGTGAGGTAAAAAATATAAAATAATATAATCAATTATATATATTTAAAGTACAACATACATACCGATATCTAAATTCTCGTCAAGTGGTGATGCCTCCCGTAGATATCCAAATTATTAGCATAGTCAGAAGACACATCAGCCCATCTCTCTAACCAAGCGATATAGTCTTGTATGTTCACATAAGAAACGCACTTCGGATTATAAGCACTCTCGGATCTCTCGCTAAAACTCTAGCTCTGAGAAGTGTCCTCTGACTGATAAACTGGCTGATAAAACGACTGTAAAGGAACCCATCTGATTAAATCGGCAGTAAAATCCAACTCGTAAGATGCTCCAGATTACGTTGGATAGTAGCCACCGAAAGATGCCTCGGATGCACCATATCCATATGGATCATAGACTATCTGTGGCTGCAGGTAATAGGATCCAGTATACAACTCGAAATCTGATATATCTATGGATCCTCTCTACGTGCAAAGTCATCAGCAGCTGCATCGTATCCTCCTAAATGACCTCGAGAAGCATGTCTCCTATATGCAATCGAATCCTCGTGAGTTTCACCAAATTATATATTATGGTCCCTATCATGTGTAGTATGCATAAACTGAGACTCACCGGTGAATCGAAGACCATCTTGCGGTTGTGTCTCATAAATAGTGATCTCATGTCCTTCACTTCCTTTCTAGCCAGCAGATCCATGACCACCAGAACTATTGTTCTTGGTCTCCGAATCTGAGTGAACTGGCTCATCCTCTACACTCTCCATTGGAGTTGCAGGTGCTTTTTTGTTTTTTCTTTTTTGGCGTGCTAAACAGCTATCTTCTTATCCTTCGTGTCACTCGCTACCTGCTTATCCTTCGTGCCACTTTTTGCCTGCTTATCTTTCATGCCACTTTTTGCCTGCTTACGCTTCATGCCCCTCTCTGTCTGGCTATGTTGGGATGATGTATGTCACCCTCCTGACCGAGTCGATCGGAAAGTACAGTGGCCTCGTCTAAATATCTCTCGATCGTATCTCTTAGAGGATGTCTCGAACAAGAGGTCATATGGTGACCGACTTTTCTGTGGCTGTAATTGATCAACTGAAAGAATGCATGGATATCGCTCTCTGCTCATTGCCCTGCATCGATCCTAGCCTTGCTGGCTACAAAATTCATCAGTCATGGAGGCGATCCTCGCTCATCAAGCTTTGCCTCCTACTGCTGGCCCATAAGCCATCTGATCATAAGATCATCCTCATCATTAACGAAAGCACTATAAATCGGATCTGGCTATGACCCCGTATCTACCCTAGCCTCATTAGCTACGAAATTGGTCGGTCATGAAGGCGATCCTCGTTCATCAAGCTCCGGCTTCTGCTGCTGGCCTACAAGCCATCCGATCATAAGATCATCCTCATCATTAACGAAAGCACTATAAATCGGATCTGTGTACTTTAGCTCCACTTTCTCTTGATACACTTCAGCCTCAACCTCAAATTGTAGTGAACATATAAAAAGTCGTTGAGGCGCTTCTATGTCAGACAATTCCTCTACTTGCTGTGGATGAGGGCGAAACAAGTTGATCGGGTCAATAGCGGAGGTGTGCCTCTCTTGCTGAATCGCCTCCTCGTACTGCTAGTCGTTGTTCTTCCCGCTAACAAGTTACGCTCACAGACACTCGAGGAGACCGTCTGAAAAAAGATCTAGATAGCTAGCTGCTTAAGATTTTTTGTAGACAAACCAAAATGAATCCACCATTCACCTACAAAAATATTGAAGAAAATTATATATAAGATACTATCATATTAGTAACCAACTAACACCAGGTAAATATCCTCCTAATGTGTAATATATTTGGATTCATACTTTTCTTACTTATAACAGCTGTCGAAACTTCAAAGCTATTAGTGCCCTCCCTAAATATTTTGGTTTATGAAAAAAAATCGTGTTAATTGAAAATACCAATTAATCACTTAAGTTAACTTATCTCTTCTAAACATAAGGCCGCGACTTCTGAATCAGGCTCCATCTTGTAAATTACATTATGCAGAGCAGCCAGAAATTCGTCATCCATATCGATTCCAGCTATGGAGTATTAAAATCAAGGTTTTAGATAGTATGCTGCAGATAGAGTTCGTTATTATATTAGTAAAATTGTACAAGTGCAGAGTAATCTAATTTTCAATGATCTTGCTTGCTAGATGCAAGTTTCTACCCAACTGATAGTCCCACCGCTGCTCAATGATGACGATGTATTCCTAGGCATACGTCGGATCTACCTCTTTGATCTGAATCTTTGCCTTCTCCAACATATGATACAAGAAGCCCAACTAGGGGTAGCTCTCCCTGTCTACGGCTTGAAGCACTTCATACAATGGTCTGATAGCCTTCACTATCGTATTGGTCCGCTACCAGAATGCCTGCCTTGTCACCAAGTCTCAGACAATGCTCCCTTCAGTGCTGGCCATCATATATCTACTTTTTCACTACTCGAGACTGAGAAACATCTGACGTAGAACTGCTTTCTTCTCAAGAATGCTATCACATGCAACATAGTTGGCAGCAAACCTTATGACTCCTGATCTTAAGATCTCTCCCCCTGCATACCTCCTCATCAATGAAAGGACTCATACATGGTTATAAATATATTTGGCAATGGTTTGGGCAGTCTCCACTTTCTGCTGCACCCTACGAATCTTCATAATGTCCATCAACATAAAGTCGATACAATGTGCAGCATATGGGGTACAGAAAATGTGGCCGTCGCTCCATCAAGATCCCTTCGGTGGCCTTATATTGTGGCCTATTATCAGTGATGATCTACACAACATTCTCCTATCCTACCTGATCAATCACTTTTGCTATCAATTTGAGGATGTACGTGGCATCGTGCACCTAATCAAAAGCATCAACCGACTTGTAGAACAAAGTCTTCATATCACAATAAGTCAAGAATTTGATAATGTTTCGCCTGGTTGGACCGGTCCAACCATCACACATCACCGTCAGTCCATATGTGGGCTACTTGCTCTTATATAAGGCAATATATTTCTCTAGCTCCTTATTATTATCAAGAAGCTCATTGTAGATGTCCTTCGGCCTTCCCAACACTTCTTTTTAACAAAATAAGCAGAGGGGGAGGGGGCCCGATTCCGAACCAGGTCGACTCGGTGTGAACCGTCCTCGATGCGAACCATCCACCGTTCTCGGTGCGAATCAGATGGTTCGCACCGAATTCAAACGGAACCAGCTAGTTCCGGTCGGTTCGGTCCTGTTCGGGCTTTTTTTAGCCGATTCCGATCGATTCGGAACCCATTCCGGCCGGTTCAGGGCTAGAACCGATTCTAATAGGCAAATCGATCCGATTTTCCACCGGGTCGGCTCGGTACGGGCCAAACCGGGCGATTCGATCCAATTCAGCCTACCTTGATCCAGGTAAGATAGGATAAACAAAAAATTATGAGGACAAATAAGCCAGACACTGTACTAGAAAAATATAACGAATTAATACAGAAAATCTGCATAAAGCTTTCAGGTTTTTCGAATCCCACTAACTGAGAAGAATATTATCTAGTTTCATTTTGCTTAGATTAAGAAAGATGGATAAAATGAAAATCGATGTTCTTCCTTTTTTGTCAAGGACAGAGGAATATAAACAACCCATCATGCTCCTGTAAAGACAGCATGCTCCAACTAGCTGCTAGAACATTATAAGTCAACTATTGGAGTAGAATCTTGAACCACTTCCATATACAGGATATCGCATGAAATTTCTAAGTTTACATAATGTATACAGACATCACAAAATCTCCAACCAATGCGATCTCTCTATTCTCCATTCTCCAACACCTCTTTCCAATTATACTACAGCCGATGTTATCTTATAGTTAAAAAATATGATGTCATAGAATTCAAAGCTTCTATATAGCATGTAAAAGAAACCTGGATTCCCCATATTAGTGGCATCAACATAATAAAATGAAGAGCTACTTAACAAATTGATTTAGTTATTTCCAATGAATAGTTATACTTCTATGTGGAACATAAGGGAGAAGTTGGATGCCTTATATTGGTGACATCGAATGCATGATAAAGTGATGAGCTACGCATCAAACTGATTTGGTCATTTCTACTGATAAATAGGTGAGCAATAATAAACTCAGTTACAAAAAATTTTCCATGCATAAAAGTCTACGAACAAATAGCAGTATAAACACCACTTAGTTTATCCTAAAAGCATTATTACAACATCTAGTTCTCCCTCCTTCACTGAACTCCATAGATAAACTAGATCTAAACCCTGACCTAATAAAAGTGCATGTCTATTAACCACCTTTTACAATATACAGATATCAATCTACAGAATTCATGAATAAAAAGCAACACGAAATATCTTAAACAAGAAAATCAAATATATGAACTAATTGTAAAAGGCATCATGCAAAAAGAACATAGTAATATAGTATAAAGAAATTTATGCATCTGATTAATTAATTTTGAGAAATATATTGTGCCAACCTTCTCACATAATTCATGTTCTATTTTGAGCTGCTTGTCATTGCTCCTTTTCATGCTCTTTTGAAGATCCTCCAACCTTCTCTCAAGGAATTCTACATCCTATGAAGAACAGATGCAATAGATAAGAGGTTAAACACACTTATGCTTCTAGTTCTATAAAACAAAATCTTAAGTATTCTGAGGCAGTATCAATAACAAAATAAATTATAATAAATATACAACCTAGGAAATTGGTAATAAAAGATAAATTAGAGTGCATAACTGTGGAAATTGAAAGTAAAACCCAAATGTGAAATTAAAAATAACAGCAACAACAAAAAAGGGTAAGAGAAACATGGGGCTCTAAATATATGTCCCGTATTTGTCACATTGTCTTGCTATATTTCAAAATTAACCTCATAGCAAATAGGTAGAAAGCAAATAGATTACCTATTTCATTATCAAGGCGATAAATAAGCTGACGAGATCACTACAAAAAAAATAGAAAACAAAAACAGTAGCCATATAAAACAGCCAGTTTTTCCATTTTTATAAAAGCTCAAAATGGCTGAGGGATCCAGAGAATCTAAAACAAGAACCTTGGTCTGTTAGGAAACATGGATAACAAAATATTTTCGCATCAAAACAAATTTTAAGTTGAAAGTAAACTAATCTTTCAATTTAAGATGATTTTAAACTCTAGATCCATAAGAAGAAAACAACGAAAAAAGGCTTCAACCCAAAATATTCTCCCAATAGACATATAATTTTAGCTCGACCTGCAGATAAAGAATTAATGAAGACTAGCAAAATAACATATTATTTTCTTGTGGGGCCACCAACTGCTTCTTATGAGAATAACATATGAAATTTGAAAAAATAAAGCATCTAGCATAAAGGATATGATACTGCATCATCCATCCATGCAATTACATGGTGTTTAAGTTGTTCCACCATTAAACCTAAGTTATTATAAACCATGATTAAATCCTGCGGAATGAAACCCATAGACAACTTTGGACAATCAGAGAGATTCTATTTGAGACATAATATGAATACATATGATATTTATGCTTTAAACTCCATCTCAATAATTTCTCAGAATAGTACTAGTCCATAGTCCATACAGTGCAATGTCAAAGCATTCTTATGATTTTATTTGAGAAAATAAATGCTCCACTACAGATATAAGCCACACAAAATTAATAATTGTAGATGACATGTATTGATTGCATGTGCAGTTAAACAATAGTTTGGTAGAGTCAAGAGGAGGTGAATCTGAAGTTACCTGACAGGTCAAGACAATGAAAGCACTTTGAATGTATCTAATAATCTGGAAATAATCTATATCTACCAAACCTAATGCAGGCAACATATTTCTTAAGGATAAAAGTCAGCAATACCTTAAGTCGTAGTTCCTCACTTATAGTCTCCAAGTCCCTAACAGGATCCACAGAGTCATCGACATGAATTATTTCTGGATCTTCAAATGCTCCTACAAAAGAACATAACATAGGTGTCTTAGCTACTATCTATATATGACAATATCAAAAAGAGAAAAAAAGGGACTGAAACCTAATAAACTCTTCTTACTGTACATAATAAATGAAAATAAGCAACAATAACATAATGGCATAAATTTGTTGCATGTTTTTACTACAATTGTTGAATGATAAACCTATGAAGCTAATGAAAAGCCAAGAATACATAGATATATTGCACAAATGTCAAGGTGAATGAAAGAATGTGACCTGGCAACCTTCAACTTGAAATGGTAACCATGTAAGGTTTGATATTATATATATACACGCACACACATATATATAAACATAATAAACACAATAAACATGGAAGTCTCTTGTCCTACTAGCAGAAAGACTAAAGAAGCTTACTCAATACATGAAAGATGCCATCAACTGCACGTATGTGGGATAGAAAGCTGTTTCCCAGACCCTGTCCCTCATGAGCCCCTCTTACAAGTCCAGCTATGTCATGAATTTCTAAAAAAGCTGATACCTGCATGGAACACCATTCGGTATGGCTCTTACTTAGAATATATGGATTGAATAAAAATATCTATAGATTAAACATGTATTAGAAATAATCCACAGACAGTGCAACATTAAAAAATGACATGGGTTTTTATAACTTGCACGTTGTTCTGCAAAAATATACTCTCATAAATGTGTCTCCTAGATTGAAATTCTTACAAATGGTCAAAGACTCCACGAAGGTTACACTAATAGTAACAAGGAAAAACTATTAAACAAGCATGCAAGATCATTGTAGCTTCAGTAATATAGCACTATCATTAGATAACCATGGGCGAGAACTACAATATAAGGATAGTTACTCGTTATTGTAGTCCTATACTATAGGAGTCAGTCCCTTTGTTTCGGACAACTGCCATTAAAGGTGCCACTAGGAATGGTCTACTCATATGGAACATATTATACCCACTACTCTCCCCCCCCCCCAACTTTTTTCTTATTCACCCTTTATGGTTCTCCCACTTCTTCTTATTAATGCTAGAACCAACAAACCATTACGTGGTATAAGAAAGTTATATCCATTGCCATTCTTTGTTATATATCCACTTTTGCATTCTCCCCAGAAAAAAATCTCCAGAGTTAAGGTTTAAGCATTCTATATTTAGCTGGAAAAGTAGAGCAGGTCATTGATTAGATTCTTTGTATTATCATGTTTACACTATGGTAACTTTTTCGTGCCATATTCATATGTGAAAAAGTAGTGAATATCTGATGCTCGAACTGTTCCATTGACAAATGCACAAATATTAAATCTAGAAATATTTCTAAATGCCAAAAGTACAATAGCAGCAATCCATACTCAAGTAAAAAATGTACATACTAGACCATGTTTTTGTTCAACATGTAAGGAAGCACCTTTGAATCAAAAGACACTGAACATAAATAGGCTAACTGATCTAGTTTTAGAAATCAGGCATTCACTTCATCTGGTATTAGAATTTACAAGGAGCTAAATCCTGCAACTTTCTTCAATTATACATAATGCAAGGAGAAGACAATGATCAAACATCTAATGTGACTGGAGTATGCATGTTTATATTGCTTATACATAAAGGACTTGCTATCTTTCCTTAAGTTACAAACCATGCAGTATAACGTTGCACAAAGCTAAAATTCATCAATGTATCAATCTCAAGAAATGTCCAACTGCACTTCCTAATACCACCATCTCCAGATAGTAGATTCAAAAGGGAGAAAAAGAATAAACTCCAACTATGGAGTCTTTATTTTTTGAGAAGCATAAGCGGAAATATATCAAGATATAAGGAAATTGTTCATAGGAATGACAAGAAAAATTAAGCTTGGAGAGTCTTGTTATGAACCTCGCTCTTTGGCTTGTATAATTGACAAAGCCAATCAAACCGCTCATCAGGGACATTAGTCCGTGCCTCATTGGGTTCTATGGTACAGAAAGGGAAATTCTCTGCTGGGATTGACAACTTTGTAAGCGTGTTGAAAAGGGTTGACTTCCCAACATTTGGTAACCCAACCTGTGAATCAAAATAATGACCTATGTCAGTGATTGGTTAAGCATGATAATTTCTGAATCAATTTTCACGTTATTAATTATAATAAGATAAAATTAGAGAAGCCAAAAAAGAAGTAACCGTACAAAAACTCTGTACTTCAGAAGGTATCAAGATATGAAAAAGCAGAACACGTTAAGATTTTTTCCATTGATCAATGAAGGGGATAAACTTGCCCATGGAGTTACAGATTGAATATTTCAGATTCATTCTTATGGCCTGTAGCATTTCACTTAGCGAAAAAATTGTGGAATTAAATATTACAAAGTGCGAAAATATAGATTCCTAGTCATCCAATAACAACATAATAAATAATTACATGCTGCTAACAAATTTTATTAAAATATTCGATGGATCTAACTTGACCTGATTTTGAGCAAAACCAAACAGTAAAAAGCAATCAAACAAGCAACAGCTGTGCAACTAAATCATACGGCAACAGAACGCATACACAAAATGGAATCTGAAAATGTTTTAAATTTTTAATTGTTTACCAGTAATACGTTACGTAAGCAGATATTTTGTGCAGGTCAAATCAAAACCGAATAGTGAAAACTTAAAAATGAAGCATACGATACCTCCCAAAATCGTAATTTTCTTTGTAAAATCAACTGGAATTACCAATATAGCATGCCATGTGCTCATCAGGAGAAGAAAACCAGCGCAAGGTGCCAAATTAAAACAGAATCCACACTACTATGGGCTGCTTTGCGACCACAGATGATGGAAACCAACTCGACAGGCAAATCTTAGCCGGAAATTTCGAGTGAGAGATGTGGATTCGAAGCTTACGATTCCAATCTTCAAATGGGACGAGAACCGACCCAGAATCGGCCGCTCGGGGGCGGCGTCCTTCGATTTGGCAGCCTTTGGAGGCATCCCTGGAATTCTTGCGAGGAGCTCCTCCGAGATTTCTAGGGTTTTGGAACTCGGAGGCTCTCTCCTCTGTCTAGGGCTGTAACGGTTCTATTTCGTCCCAAGATTGCGCCTTGGTAAGGGAGAGCCAGAGAGGACAAAAAAAGGGACACTTTTATTTATAGCTAACCCTAGAATTGGAATTGGCGTACTGTTTACTCTCACTGCCGTCTTACGATTGCAAGAATGCGGCGGCTCCTATGTTTCCTATGCCCTGATTCATTGAAGGTCCGGTCATTGGAGGGTAAAAAGCTTATCCAAAAAATTATATTTTTTTAGTTAATATTTAAATAAAAATGATTTATTTATAATTTTTTTATGTATTGAAAATAGTTCGGAAACCTATTATCTATATTCGTTTGCATTATTTTTCCGGTAAATTGCCAAGATGTATCCTAATTTCCAATAGTATTCTTTATTATATAAATACTATTATATATAATAATATTATATTATACACAATATAATATATAATAATAAATAATATAATATATAACATAATATATCTTACGATATATATTATATATTGTAATAATATCATTATTATATTATAATATATTGTATATTATATTATATTATAGATTATTCTATAATATTTTAAAATATTATATTATTATATTATTATTATAGAGTTAATGGTATTTTATAAATATAATAAAAAATATTTTTTTTAAAATGACTCATCCATTTTCTAGGTGACTAAAACTTTTCTTCCATTGTATAGGTAAATACTATCTATGAAAAAATAACTTATCTATTTACATAAGCATAAGAATATGGGTAAGTTGATCAATGGAAAAATTGACCAATTTTTATGGACCTTAAAGAAGATGGATGGTTGTGCCTCTATTTGATGGAACCTCTTGTATTTGGGGATTGAAAATAATATATATATATATATATATATATATATATATATATATATATATATATATATATATATATATATAATCAATCTTATGAATGTCTCCAACCATCAAGGGTGCATCTCATCCCCCATTAAAATTAGATGGTGAGAAATTGAATAAGATATGGAGAGACAAAAGAGGTATGGAAAAAACTTAGCTCCACTTTGTTTCTGTCCGGTGTCTTCTTTCTCCCCTCTTTTCTTCCCACCTTCCTATCTGGGTCTCCAATTAGGTAATATGAGGAGATCCCACGATCTTAAGCTTAGACAACCAAATTGATAACCAAAAAATCAAATTACCTACTAGTGATGCTGAAGATGTTGAAATACAAGTCTTGGTAGATGAGGCTAATCCATGATTCGCATGTTTGTTATGATATGCCATCAAGTTTTGCATTTATATAGATAAATTTAAGGGGTGGGAAAAGCACCTCCATAAAGTCCTGCAAGCAAGGTAAGAATATAAAAATATAGCATCCATAAGGTTACAAAAATAATAATCTTAGTATCTATGACTAGAAGTGTGTTTATCCCTATTCCAATTTTTCTCAGTGAATAAGTGCTTCGAAGCATTCATTTCTCATCATGTCATTTAATCATCCTTCTCAATTCAACTCATCATTTGCTTTCTTTTTTTTCCCTTACTCTTTACATTCATCTATGGTATTACTAGTATATGCAAGTATGATACATGAGAAAATATAATATATAAAAAAATAAAAATTGTCAAAAATATACTGCATAGTATAAAATTTTGTAAAAAATTATGGAGTTAAAATGGCTAAATATGACTGGAGCAAATCTTGTATCTCACCGGACTTCAATTTATGACATGCTTAGCTCTCTTGAGACCTAGTTAATGAAATAAATTTTTCTTGCCCTTAGAAGATATTTAGCCATCGTGTAGTGATCACTATACCTACAAAACTTAAATAACATGATTCCTTAGAAGATATTTTTCTTTTTCCTTTGCTGATGAAGCCCTCACTTACCATCCCATGCAACTTTGCTCCACTACTAAACATAAAAACCCTGGCACATAAGAATATTGCCTTTGTTTCATTTGGCATTCTTCAATTGAATATAATCGAGGGTGAAATTGTATATGATAAACATTCTTCCAAGATCAAGTTGATTCAGAACCATAAACTATGTGTGAAATAGATAAATTTTAAAGTGTACTGACTTCTGTAGTTAATTGCATTAGTGTTTAATCTCCCTCATATAATGACCCGTCCTCCAGTTACTTCCACCTATTGAAATGGATGGAATTAATTAAGTCCCAAACTGGGAGCTTCCATAGAAACCTAATACATACACATTATAATAGAGATCACAGCTTATGTGTTCATCGAAAGACTCTGTATCTGTATAGCAGATTAGCAGCAGGTCCCTGTCTCCTAAAAGAGCGTTAACAAAAGCCAAGCTTGAAGCATTTTATGGCAATGGAGACACTAAAGAAGATCTGATATGAATGGAGGTTGTCATTCACAGCCCTTCTTTCACATAGATTAAGAGTATCAGTCAGTGCATAATGCCCATACACTTTGATTAACTGGCATTATGCAAAATCCTGCAAATGTATGATCAAACCACAGACCTCAATGTAATTAGCAAATCAAAACTGTGGTGAAATAAACTGGAGCATTTGATTGCATTAGTTGCGACTTTGGTGTTTCCATTGTATTTGTATACTTTAATCGGCCGCAGTAAAGCATGTGGTGTTGTACTTTCAAATGATCACTAAATTAGCAAAATGAGAGGAAGGTGAAAGGCCTTATATTTTGACTTAGCTAAATTATTATGTCAAATGATAAGAGCTTTTTTACCACTTGTACGAGCAAAAGTTATATGTAGATTTGCAGCAATTAACAAGAATATGAGCCACGCAACCAAGCTACAAAAGAGTGGTGGAGAAGAATATAAAAAGTAACAAGAATTTTTACAAACAAAAATGGCTATCCACCATTCTTCCACAAAGAAACTATCAGAAGCTTGTTGTGAAAAGAGTAGAGGTTTTGACATAATGGTCCTTCTCTTGTAATGAATACAAAATAAGTCCTACAATTTAGCTTAGTGGACAGACAAGTCCCAAATGTCTGCCTTCCGACTGTGTCAAAAAATAGTGAATACCCAACATATCCCTTAGGGCTCGTTTGGTTCGCGGAAGCATTTTTCCTTCTAGGAATATGATTCCTGAGAAACAAATTCCTAGGAAGAGGATACCTAGGAAAGTACTTTTGGTATATTTGGTTGACCATGGGAAAGTGACAAATTTCCAAAGTGCTTATATTTGATTAGCCATCCACTTTCCTAGAAAGGTTATGTATAAGTCCTATTATGCTCTTAATAAAAATTAGGCATTTAATGCCTCTTTAATGCTTTTTTAATGCTGAAGGGTCTTTTTGAGAAAAAAAAAATGGAGTGATTCCTGCCTCATGGAAAAGTCTTTACCATGAAATGTGGAAATTGTATTCCCATAGGAATACAACTTTTGCGTCTCTCTCCTTTGAAAACTCCAAGCAAATAAGAGTCATCTCATTATTTTCCTGTTGACCATACTTTCCTCCCTTCATTTTCCGCGAACCAAACGAGCCCTTAGTTTGTAAGGAACAAGATGCTATTGCTGTGGAACTTTTTCTTTCTTTTTCTCTTCCCAACTCACCCTTGACCCATCCAGCATTGCCTCCCTCGGCCACCACTTGCTGGGTGTTAAAGCAGCATGAAGCTTCACTGAGTAGCAAAATTGCAAAAGGAAAAGAGGTCTCTCTTCTTCTCATTCCCTCCCTCCTCACTCAAATGCACCTTCATCAGTTTCATTTGGCTTCCTGATATTTTCTTCCATGTGGTCTCTGTTCTTTTCTTCCATTTAGTCCTCGCATGGCAGCCTGTTGGAATATTTTCTTCTCTCTGGAATTTTATTTCTGGTCCTGAATCTTTTCTTTTGATTTTAACCAATCTGCAAACCGTTAGCAATAAATTAAGAATCATGGCAGTATCCATCTTTCCAGAATTAAGGTGGTAAACTTAACCTCTTCATTCCATTATGACTCATGAATTTTATTCTTTTTTTTTGTTAAAATTTTGACTAGTGATTTGTCCAACTTTGAAGGATTTATGCTTGCTTAGCAACTATATATTAGTGCAGTGCATGGTTAGCAGTTTTACGGAGCTCGGACAAAAGGCTGCAACAGCTAAATGGTTCAATGATTCTTTTATGGATGTACTCAGTGACACCTTGTTCTACCATGAGCCCGACGTAGATATGGCATATGCTGATGGTAACAGAGCCATTACTCAGAAAGAAGTCATTCAGAAGGCAAAGGACGAACTGTAGATGCTGAATGCCTTGAAAGATCAAGGAGAACTACCAAATATGTTACATTAAATTGATTGTCTCCTAAATCAGACACAACAAAGCAACTCTGATAAACTGTCATCGTTCCTATACTCTTCAATATCAATAAATGATCCCATTGTCACATTTTGATGCTCAAAAGCTATCTCGAACTTTTTCGTTGACATCTTGTAGGGCCATTTTGGCCATGGTACATATTCTTCATGAAATAATATTAATATATCCACTGTTTTATTGGAAAAGAAAAGTAGCTCTGATTCTACTGTGGTATATGGAATTGAAACAGTAGCAGTATAATTTCCTTCAACAGAAGCACTGCACCTTTCAAATAACTTCTGCACATCTTTTGCTGCCTTCAAGGTCATGCACATCCATGGCAAAGTAAATCAACCAGCTGACTTCCTTGCAAAATATACCACCTCCCTTGCTGCTGCTCCTACATAGTGGAACTTGATTTTCCCCATCTCATGTTGTTTGTTTCTGCTTGCCTCCAGGCAGGCTTTCATATATTTGGAATTGGGGTTCTCCCCCCTTCTCTAATGAATTAAAAAGAAAAGGAAAAAAAACACACACTATATCATTGCATGCTGGTTGTGCTTGCTGTCAAAGTACATACCAGTATTCATAATAGATTTTGATTAACATATCTAATGTAATTTGGTTTAGTTAGCACCGAGCACTCGACAAAACATGCAATCTATTATGTTAGTTAAATAGCACCAGTGCATAATATGCTAATAGTGCAATGTTGCTAATTCTTGTTTCCCATATGGTATTACTAGTTAATTAGGATATCCCAAAGAAGCACCAGAACACGAGGAGACAAAAAAAAAAGTGGCCCCAAACAAAGTAAATGAAAGTATAACAGAGGTATAATTCACATATCCCAAGGTTGGAATACATGGATGGGAAAGCTTCACAAAATGACATCAATTTGTTCGTCAAGAATAATTGATTATTCTCAACTCATCTATTCCAAAGATTTTCTTAAACAACCAGCTATTTCTTCTCGCATCTGCTGATCTATTCTTCTGTTAAGTATGCAACAGCAGAACCTTGAGGAGCAAGGTCTAATTCCAACCTTATCTCTTTTTGAAGAGTGCTAGTGAAGGTTCGCATTGCTTTCTTACCCAGCAGCACAATTAGGGGTAGGGGGGGACGAGCAGTGCCGGATCAGGTCAACAGAGAGGTGAGGAGGAAAAATACATGAAGTTGCAACTTGCTCCTTGAAAGCCTCAACTTGTACATGAGGTATTTACTATTTTATGCTTGATGGAATCATAACCTAAGGGTCCAATTAAACCAGATTATAGGATTTAGTTGTATTAATTGTGAAAAGAGGGAATATCTTGGTATTCAAGGCAAATAAAGGATTTTTATGTCAAGATCCCAAAATAAAATCATACATGGCTATTATTGATGATGAAATGATACAATATGGAAGCATAGAGAGAATTTGGTTTGTTAGAGAAGAAAGGTGCACTGAAAAATTATTTTTTGATGATTAGGAATATGTAAAAAGAGCAAGAACGAGTCATGAGCTTCGTAAGATTATCTCCTTGAGCATGCCATGGATAAAAATATAGTAGATGTTATTTATAGAAGACACAGAATGATAACTGGTACAAAGAATAGGGATAAATACTAAATCCAAATCATGAGAGAGAAACTTTGGATGATTTTAATCAAAAATAGTAAAGTCACAAAAACACGAAGCTGACATACTGTTGAAATGCTGTTCCCAGAGGTGGAACTGGTATATCCATCCTTCTCATTATATGCTTTTACCTTAGTTTTAATTAAATAGACATTGAGGAATTAACTGTATCTTTGTGTCAGTTTCCATCTCTGGCATATTTCTATGAATGCACCTTCATAATCGCCATGTGTCCAGTTCATTAGATTCAGAAAATTCTTTCTAAGCAGTTAAGGTTTCAATTCTGACCACAGTAGGACTAATGAGAAGATGGTATGGGGCATAGATGGGGTGGGATTTATCCAAACCCACCCTATCTTCTGTCCATTTATTTGTGGTGGTTGCAATGACTAGCAACCTAATCTTTTCATTTTTATAATCTGATATACTAATCACATGCATCAACAAGCATTTGAATGAACTCAAAATTCTAATTGTTCCACATTATACATAGTACCTTTATACTAAATAATTCTCATGTCCCCTCCCTCTCAAGCAAGAAAATAAGAGTAATTGAAAGCCACCATCTAAGCACAACTTAGTTATGGAGAGTTTGTCACTATAAAATTTTATATAAAGCTCAGAAATCGATGAAGTTCAGCAATTGTACTGTGAAATTTTTACTTATTTCCATGACATCAACTCCATCAAATAGTAGTCTTAGAGTGCTTTAATATGTATAGACATGAAAAATAAGTGGAAATCATCACTGAAGTTGGCATCAGCAATGCCACTAATAAAATCTATGTGCTCATGCAAGCAGACAAGTCCTTCCTATTGCCAGATAAATTATGAAGTGGTAAGGATGGCCGCTTTCCAAATTTACGTTGGTTTGAAATTCAAAATAATTCACAATGAGCCGAGACCACATTGCATTATCCTATCTGGAGAGGGATGATGATTAGGTGCTCTTTTTGCTCTGTCTCTATCATGGTAATTTTACATTTTCTTGTCACCAAAAGCATATCCTTTACATCGCAAACACAGGTGTACGTAGTCCGATTAATTGAATAAACTGCACAAAACTAGAAGCAAAGGATGAAAAAAATATTGCTGTAGATAACTGTTTAACATTCCGTGATTATAAAAGGTTAGACAAAAATTTCTCGAATTAAAAAAAAATAAAAGATGGACAAATGCAGAAACATATATTTATAGAGTTAAGCCATGAAGACTCTTGTAAACATTGGGATGCAACTGAACCCAAGTATGTAAATGCATATAAAATTATAGCTTTTTAACCCGTAATGAGTTTACAACAATGTAAAACCACAGACCAAAACATGTTGATAAATAAGTGGAATTTTACCGAGGGTAGGAAGCAAAATGATATGCATTGTAGAAATTATAACCAAAATGTGTTTTTCATGATAATCAAAGAATTTTGGCACTTTTTAAGTCAATCATCAAGCAAGGGGCGTTCGTTAGTCATCATTCTTTCAGGAAACATTGTAATCATTCTTCCATCTCGCTTTTTAACCTGCTTACTTCCGAAAGTAATAATTAGTTTCAAAGGATGATGCCACAGCAAGACTGGTTTGCTGGCCTTATAAATCATGACTCTGATTCAGCAGTTGAAACAAAGTTTGCCCCCTTTGTGCTTGGGAACATGATCAGATAAAGAAATAATATTCTTCCCTTCTTGAGGAAAGAAACATTGCATCTCTGAAAAGGAAGAATAGTGAGAATGTGGTTTTGGTTTTCATCAAAAGGATGGTGGTTCCATGGGATTAAAAGCTTTAATTGGAATTGGAGGTCTTCTGAGTGTTTTTCCAGATTATGGACCTTGGTCTTATTAATTGAACATCCAATCCATTCTTTCTAAAGGCAAAAATCCCATTCCAATGACCGGAAGAATATTCTGTCTAAACAATCTGAAAATAAACATCTGGTACTAAAATTGTTTACTTTCTAGAGTTATCATGGCAATTCTAGCAATAAGCAGGAGCATAAATAACTCAGCGGACCAAATTCAGAAAGGAGAAGAAAAACTATTGAAAACAGCTGAATTCTATTTAGAGACCATTATCTGGGTCAGAAGTTAGCATGCATTTGTTGAGTACACGAAATACTAGTTCAAGAGAAATAAATAATGTATGTTATTAGCATCCTTTGCACGTGACTCCAATAAACATACAATACCTTTCAAACCACTAAACGAATGAATCACATAATATAATTACATTCACCAAAATGAAAATAAACTTTATGATCTCCACAGTTGATTATATCAAGCAGAAGAGATTTCAAAAATGTAAAGATCCCCACAGTTGATTATATCAAGCAGAAGAGATTTCGAAAATGTAACTTTGCTCGAACACAATGGAACATGAAACCTTTATAACAAGAAATTACAAGTATGGGATATCAGGCACAGATCGTTTCTAGTATTAGGAATATTGTAGCACTCACCTTCCCTGAGGGTTAACCAGCTGGGAGCAATCAACAACTCTAATGGTGTCTTCCAAACAATGATCCTCTCCTATTGACTCTACAGCATTTTCTTTGATGTTCAATGGTTTTGAACAAGCATCATCTACTTGCTCTATAATATGTGGGAGACCGAAAGACAAATCAGCAAATCCCAGCTCACTGCTTCCAAAAGACTCCTGATCTCCACTTCGCTTGTATGCTTCATTTAGTTGCAAGACATATTCTAGATGCCACAATACCTCGCCCATTGTAGGCCGGTTCTTCCCCTCATCAGCAAGGCATTTCTCCGCAATCTCCCCAAACTTCTTCAGGGATTCCAATGAGTAAGCTCCTTCCAACCGGGGGTCCACAATCGTCTCAAGCGACCGCTGACGTTGCCATCGGAGTGACCATTCAGCTAAGTTTATTTGATCCTTGGGCAAGCTTGGGTTTATTACAGGCCTTGCACATACAACTTCAAATAACACCACCCCAAAAGAATAGACATCTGATTTTTGAGTTAGCTGCTGCCTTCGAAAGTACTCAGGATCCAGGTATCCAAAGCTTCCTTTCACAGCAGTACTGACATGGGTATGGTCAAATGCCGGACCATCTTTAGACAACCCAAAGTCTGCCATCTTTGCAACAAAGTTCTCATCCAATAAAATGTTAGTTGTCTTAACATCCCTGTGTATAATACCTCTCTCTGCCCCAGTGTGAAGATAGTGAAGTCCACGAGCAGCACCAATGCATGCTTCCACCCGCTGCTTCCAGGTAAGTGCTGGGAGAGCACTTCCATAGAGATGGCTTCTTAGTGTGCCGTTTGCCATATACTCATAAACCAAGATCATCTCTTGTTGCTCTTCACAATATCCAATCATTGAGACAAGATGTCGGTGCCGGAGCTTTGAAAGCATTTCAATTTCTGTTTCAAATTCTGCTAGGCCCTGCTCAGATTGTGGATGGGCCCGCTTGATTGCTACCATATTCCCCTCCTCAATCTCACCCTTGTAGACCTTGCCAAAACCTCCAGTTCCAATGACCAAGGACTCATCAAAGTTCCTCGTCGCTGCTCTAATCTCTGACAATGCAAATCTTCTTCCAATTCTATTAGAAGCTGATGGAACAATATTGGTTACAGGCAATTTAGATACCCGGGCATCAGTGGTGCTTCCCATAGTCTCATGAAGGAAAAGTGGGTGCCACCCGGGAGGATTCTCCTTAACAGAAGTTGCTTTCTTCTTCTGAATGCAGAAAAAGAAAAGTGTACACACTATAGAGATGGTAACAACAGAGACGCCACCGACACCGATGGCTTCCCAAAGACCTTTCTCTGGCTGCTTATCAGACAAACCTTCCTCACCGGTGATCCTTTCTGAAGCATGAGCCAAATTCCCATTCCTGCTCAGCTTGAAGATCTCCACTCCATTCAAAAGTGCATCAGTACCTGAAGCAGTAGTCGACAAATCAGGACCAAGCTGAAGCCAAAGAGTGTCTACCTGTTGTGGAACCAGATCAGCATAGTCTTCATGGTAAGCTTTGTTCGTCCCCCCTGCCCTCAGAAAGACATCATAGTTCTCAGCTGCTGTCTTGTTATTAATGTAGATTCTAAAAACTCTCTCATTTGCTCTATCATATAACAGCTCGCAGAAGTGTAGCCGGACAAGGTAGTCAAAGTTGGGGTCCACATCGAATCTCCATGATACATTGAATCTTTTCTCAACAACTTCACTATTGGTCATCATCCTTGCTGTTTCATAAACCATGAGGGGTGCAATGAGAGAATCATTGCTCGAGACATAGCTTATATTTGAAGCATTACTGATTGTGGTTGCCGCGTTCAAAGAAAACACAAATTTCTCATCAGACTCCCACTTTCTCCACAAGCCTTGGTCTTCGCTTGAATTAAGTCCATGTCCCCCCACATTCAACCTATACATAGTCTCAATTCCTCGGTCGTTCATACTCAGAGAGGTCTTTAAACCATTGCTTCCTACTTTGTTCACCAAGTCAACAAACAAGTTATCACCAACCGGGATGACCTCGATTGCATTCACAAAGGCAAACGATTCAGAGTTGGGAACAAACTCAATATTCAGCTCATTCGAACTGACATTAAGAAAATACTCTTTAACTAGAGAAGCGACCACCGAATTGCTCTTCATGTTCTTCCAAGAGATCTCTCCAGGGACATTGAACTTGGAAACCAACTTCAGCTCATTAGCTGTTACATCAAATACTGACTCATTGACATTAAAATTTTCAAATGAGAAGGGATAGAAATGAAGCCTTATGCAATAATTCCCTGAAAATACACTGAAGTTGTAGTACGATGTCATGTTAAATATCCTGGCAGTTCTATACAAAGATTGGTAGCCAGATTCCTCATTGACTGTGGTAGTTGATGCAATAATTCCAGGAAAACTCAGCGTGAAATTATTACCAAAGGTCAAGTCTCCAACCCAATTCCTATTGTCGACATCTGTGCTAGAATTATAACCGCAGTTAATCAGAAACGGCTTCGCCTGAGCTTGTGCGATTTGTAGCAAAGTAGATGCAAGTCCCATAAGAAGCAGCCTGAGAAACTTCATCTTCAAGGAATACAATTTTAGCTGTCACTCGGCATCCACAGGAATTTCCCACTATAATTAGCAAGCAAGCTTCTAAGGCCCTTTAAAATGTCTCCAGAATTCTTCAAAGAAGCACCATTAAACCAGAAAAACAAGGACCCTACTCTTCCGAACTTCAACTTTTCCACAAAGCTTTCAGAGCTGAACAATGCAGCAATAGAAAGGAAAGGAAAACCCCTGAATTACCTCCCAGTAGTTCATCAGTTCTGCTGTTGTTCAAAACAAAGCCAACCCAAACAGCAACACCCATGCAAAAAAAAAATGAGGAATTTTTAAACAACAAAAGAGATCGAGGTCTGGAATGTAAACAAGATCTAAGAAGATGAAAACCCTTTCCACCACAACCTTGAACAAAATTCCACCTTTTAGGGACGTATATCCTTACGGATTCCCCTTCTCTCTTATGGCCACTGAACAAGGCACAAGATCAACACAAAGAAAAGCCCAACAATCACAAAAGCACATTCCAAAGCTCTAGAAAGCAGTTCATTTCGGAATCCCAAGCAAAACTTACAGATCTAGCAGGTGACAATGTTCCGAAAAACAAGTAAAATCACAGCAAAAACTGCAAAAAGAATAGATCTTTGCTGAAAAGAACGAATTTTTCCCCCTCCATCTCAACTTACTTGGCGATGAAGAAATGCCCTCCAAATATAGAGCACTGCTTGGAGCTTTAGCAGAAGGGTAGGTCTTTCTAGGACAGGAGAGACAAGGAGCTTGGCCAGAAACAATGGAGTTGAGTTCTCGAGTGGAGCATTTGGCCTCAAGAGCACCAAACAAAAAAAAAAAAAGGAGCTTGGCCATCACTTTGTCTGTACTTTTTGTTTATGGTCTCTCTCTGTTTTTAATATACTATTATTTCTGAATGGAGAGTGTGGTGGTCGACATTTGTGAATGATGGAGAATCCAATACATGGATGGTAGGCACATGCTGTTGTCTATGGGTTAGATACTCAGATTAGATCACAAGACTTATCTCCTTTGTGTATATTTTTGCAGGATTTTACCTCATGGGAGAAAGTGAAAACTACCTACCCCTACCTTTTCCCTTTCTTTTTTTTTTTGGTGAAATACCTTTTCCCTTCACCAAGCACCACTGCTCCAACCTTCAACAAGGTACCAACCAATGCCCATGATGTAATTAATTATTCCCTTTCTTCCCACCATGAAAGAGTAATAATTGTAATATATTTATGCATATTTTTAGCCGCACCAAAGACCATTTAATATATGGGAATTGGAATTCTTGTAAATAAAATAGAAGATATTGTGATGCTTTCCAGTTTACTTAGAAAAATTATTAGACGCGGATGGCTTGAAGGGGCCAAAAGTGATAGCTGACGTGTGGTTGTAGCATGTGCATGCTTGGGTACGTTGATTTAATGTTAGTAGCATGAGGTAGGAATGGGCTGGGCCCTTGTGTTTTGATTGATGTATAAGTCATTGTTTTGCATGCATATCCAACATGAGTTAAAAGTGAACAAAAAAAAAAAAAAAATCCAACAACGTCATACTATTGAACCTAGTATATTTTGGGCTGGCGGATCTTTGATACTTTTGTTATTGGAACTGCGCTGAGAACGGCGTGAGAGGACATCTCCTATACGAGGCACACTCTGGGTGCAGCCTGCATCCACCTTGAAAGAAACTCGGCTATGGTGATCGAATGAGTTTGAAGACGACATAGCGTGACGGGTGGGCAGCATTACTCCACGACATTCGGAGACTTGCGAGAGGATGTGGCTCCTTCCAGGCAATCCGTGTTTATCGAGAGACGAACAGTACGGCTGACTGAGTGATCTTTTTTGCGGTGCATCACTCTAAAGGATTCTTTTGGAAGAACCAAACTTTGCATATTTTGAAATAATTTGATGTCATTTTGGAGTCCAGGACACTACAAACTTGCAAGGTAGGTAACAGAGGGGAAGCCAATGTAGTTCCCTTTTGCCAAAATAAAATAAAAATGGTGGTTGCTAATACTTACACTCAACATGTAAATTGCTAATAATAGAAAGGGGACAATGGTTTGTAGTATGGTGAGGAGACAATTGCTATATGGATTGTTGGAAGAGTAGATTTAAGATTACAATACTCTGTTTTTGGTAATGCCACTTGATTTTTTATGTTTGCACATGACAACGAGATGACTAATCATGCACTAACTCATGAGACAGAATCTTTATAGCTTGCATTTTTATTGGTATAACGTGCAGATGAGCATGTGAAGTGTCTAGTTGTAGAAAACATATGATTAAAAGTTTGGATGGAACTATATTCTATCGGTTTGAAAGATTATTGCTGCAATTGAATTTGGATCCACTTAATTTTGGATCTTGAGTTGCAGTCAAAGTCGGCAATATATATTGCAGGATAGCTTATGATACATCCAGCCCTATATATTGTAGGGGCCTATAAAATATATAGCATGGACTCCAGTGCATCACAGGCCATTCTATAGTGCATGGACGATCAAGATTTGCAGATCTGGGCTGTTAAATTCATTTATAAACTTGAGAGGACTTGGACTCACCATGGTCTGCTCTGTTAAACCCTCCTTTGGAAGAAATTATACTCTATATCCATAGGAGCAATCCAAAATAAGCTTAGTGAGATGACAATATGAGAAGAACTGAACGATGAATTAAGCTCACAAAAATAGAAATTTGATGGGCTTGATCTACCAATGTTATGGTGCAGTACAGGGTATAATTTGCCCTATCTTTGGAGATTTTTTTAATAGTTATTTTATTATTTTTTTATTTTGATGGACTTAGTTTTTTGAAATTTATGAAATAATGAATTAAGGAAGAAAAAAAATGCCCATACCGACTATAATAAAAGGTCTTATAGTGGTTCATCAATCTATGGTGTTCTTTGGCTGATTATTTTTTTTTTTTATAGTAATTATTTTTATTATTTTATTAATATTAATTATAATTATATAATTTTAACATATAAAATACGACCAAAACTTTTGCTTTAGAAATGAAACTTGAATTTCTTCCTGCAAACTGAGCAGTCTGAGCGGTAGGTAACATCAGGTGGCAGCAATTCATATGTCCCACCATGTCAACGTCCGATAGCAATGAAGTGAACCCAGCAGCAACATTTAATATTTTTCCCAAGAATATTTTACTCCTTAAAGTTATCAAATCGTATGTGAAAGACACTGAAAGCGAAATAAAAAAATACAGAAAAGTATGATGTGACTAGAGTGGCAGATGCCTGTGTCTACAGGCTGTGTCTACAGCACCATGATCCTGGGTGTAACATAAAAAACTGGGAAATATCCTTGTTAAAAATAAAAATCTACAAGATAGTGCAACTTCCATAATTTGGGATGGAAAATTCTTTTTAAATAAATTTACTGCTTGCGGAAAGTGCCTCACAAGGTGCTCAAACAACAGCTACCCCGGTTGGACCTCTTATTTGGCCGAAAATTATTGTTAAGTTCCATATTACATGTAATAGTGGTCAGACGCAGACTGTGGTGCTACCATGATTATAGATTATCGGAGTTGTCAATTGTTAGAACTCTCGGTCCTCGTCGACATGTGCTGAATGTTCTCCTCGGATAATTAGCTTCTCGACTGGTGGCTCTTACTGGTCGGCTCTTCGGCTGGGTGCTCCTCAATCGATTGTATTTTCGGTCGGGACCGAAATTATTCTTCTTGGCTTATGTCTGAGATAAAGAAGATCGGTCTGGTTAAGATCGTGGTGGTCAATATTTTTTTCATTACTTATCCCTTATTTTCGAGGCTAAACTATATTTCAATTTGTGCGACAGAAATCAAGTCAACACTTTGATCTAGGGCGAAATCTGACCAAGGGGCGATAAAGATTCGAGCCTACAGTAGGAGTCATATACATTTTGACAAACATGTGATCAGCAGCCATCTGACAAACTAATAAACTGATTCGGTTACCACTCCTCTTCTCTGATGCATCTTTTTTGCCAGTGCCTTGGCCAGCTTCAAATTAATATATGCATCGGTGCATGCCCAAGTGATTAATCGTGAGAAACTCTGCCCAACTGCGAGATATACAGAGATTATCATGTCTCGGATTAGCATTTTATTTGTATGGATCTCTACATGTTCTTGCTTGGAACTGGTTATCTCTGAATGAAGGCTACCATACCCTAGGTTGGGGTTGAGTCCTTGTATTGTTGGGACATTAAGCTGCAAGCTCCCACCAGAAGAAAAAGGAAATCATGTATGGATCTCTACATGTTCTTGCTTGGAACTGGTTCTCTCTGCATGAAGGCTGCCATACCCTAGAGGTTGGGGTTGAGTCCTTGTATTGTTGGGACATTAAGCTGCAAGCTCCCACCAGAAAGAGGAAATCATTGCTTCCCGACCATTCTTAAATGCCACCGTTACAATCATTAGATCTCAGATTTCACAAAGCTCAAATGCCACATCATTGTGTTTTTTTTTATATCTAAAAGAATCTAATCTTCTGCTTTTTAGAGCTCAAACTAGTCGGATTATAAGTTTATAACCCATTGGTGACCTTGGATATTACGCATTCTGTCAACAATCCCCGGGTATCCAAGGCCAAAATCTTAAAGTCCATGAATTATATGCCAACTTCGAGGAACGCCATTAAAGACAGCATCTGAAGCCCTGGAAGTATCGAATCAAAAGACTCGGATGCATAGCAGTAAGTGGAAGAAAATCTAACAATAATGAGGCTCAATTAGGTGCTTACAAAACACCAGCCAAGATTACTAGGAATGCAGAATTCATTCCTAATCTAGCCAAGGAAATTGAGGATAGCCGACCAGAGTTCACCTTCTTGAACCCTCTGAAGGCTGCGTATCTTGCAGCAGAACCATCAAAACTGGCTCCAAAAACCAGTCCGTCACAACAAAAAGAATGAATCCACCCAGCAAAGACACCAATATCACCAATGAACTGCAGGTTCTCGGTGGCCAGAATTCTACGGTGGAAATGCGCAAGATTCGGGCAGAGGATTCGTGCTGCAACCCAAACCCACCAGTCCAGAAGCCCAAATGACCTTGCTGCAGGTTTGTGGTAGCAGTCATAAACCAAAAACAGACGTCCGACACCACAACCTTCGAACCATTCCCCGAAACTGATGAAAGTGTGCCAAAAACCAAATCTCAGAAACAGAAGGTAATCCCAGACAAACTAATGACTCAGTTCACCAACTACTTTGCACTACATTTAGACCATTACGAGGATATCTCAGACTGCCAGGAGAAAACAGTAAGAAAAGCTTGTAACAAAAAGAAAGGGCTATTGACGATCTGTATTAAGTAAAGGCAACATCAAATTACAGCAGCAAACTAGAAAGAAGAGATTCAAGTTAAAGAAAGCACTACATGCTAAGCTGAAACTAAAAGACTTAAGTATCATTCTACAACTTTCAGTGAAATGAGTGTTTTTTTGAAATTGAAGTGAGAGGTTGAAATCCCTCTCTCTAGGCCTTGAGCTTCCCGCTCACGCCGCGCTTACTATGCCAAATACCGTTCCGGTCCCCGTTCAACTGATTCCTCTTAGCTGCAACCGAACACTGATCAGTTCGCCCAGTGTTGCCATTCATTTCAATCTGAGCCTTGCGCCGCCTCATCCGGTTCTCCTGCCTGATGCTTCGCAGAGCTTGAACCCTTCTCTCAATCTCCAGTGCCTGCGAGAAGTTCCAGACCCTAACCACACCTTCCTCACCACCACATACGATCCTATCAGCACCAATATCCACCGAGAAAAGATTGCACCCAAATCCATGCAGCATTCTCTGGGGAGGTTCCACCACATCTGGAGCAGACTGCTTAACCCTGACGCATTGCCTTGATAAGGAACACTGGCTTGACTTCAACAGTTTCCTCACATCAATCAGTGCAAGTCTACCATCACTTGAAGAGGACACGAGCCAAGGAAACTCGAAAGCAAGAGAATGTACAGGACCAGTATGGGGAATCCAAGTAGCAGCTGGCCCGATGTCTTCATCATCACAGTTTTCAGTGATCTCAAACATGTGAACGACACCATCTTCCCCTCCTGTGAACAAAAGATCCCCCAAGTGGCTCCGGGCTAAACAATGTGCATTGCCCACATGAGCATTACTGATTACAGTTATCGGGTCTCCATGCTCAATGTCCCAAACATAGACATCTTTACCAGCTGTGCTAGCAATAGTGCCTCCACGAGGAGCAAGAGCCCACACCCAGTCTCCATGCCTCAATGTCCTCAAGCATTTCAATCGAGCCCGGTCCCATACACGAACACTCATATCCCATGAGCCACTGTAAATTCTGGCAGAATCCAACGCGAGGCAAGTTACAGGACCTTCATGCCCCCAAAGACGGAAGTCATAATTCTGGTTCATGGTGGAACCTGTGATGTTAAACAGATGGGGATTCCCTTCAATTGCCCTCCAGCACTGGAGAAAAGCATCTGTTCCCCCAGCTACCAAAAGCCCAGAATCAGCTGCAATAGCTCGGATGGTACAACCAAGGGGACGAGACACTGCAATGGAGAAGCCTTCTTCCATGTCCCACATACGAATCACAGAGTCATACCCTCCAGTGAATATGAGCTTTGCCGACCGCAGAAGAAATACAGCACGAACAGCCTCTGTGTGACCATGGAGTGCATCAATGCTGAAACGCCCCATGAACGACTTGCTCCTGAACTCCCTCTCTACAAAGAGCTCTTTCCAAGATTTCTGGTTCGGGGAGCCTGACACTGGAGGAGCATTCAAATCCAGAGGTGGGCCCCACCTGTTGCAATAGAAATCCCTCCAGCCCTGATGATCCGATGCTAAGCTGTGGAGAAGGGGAGAGACACAGGAGACAATTCCAAGCTCTTTGGCATCAAGACGCCGGAGGATCTCGGACACCAAAGCAGAAGGAAGATCGGTGAAAGACCGATGGTCTCCATTAGGACTCGCATGATCAGTTCCTTTGCTTCCAGACTTCGTTTCAGCTTTCTTCGAAGGTAAACCACAAACAAGTTTTGGTATGACAGATTTGTTCGGGGATTTCTTATTGGAATTGGGGTTTGAACTGGCGGAAGGAAAATAGTCTCTGGTGCTGGGTCGAGTGATTTCTTTGCCCCACGGATTACTGAAAGAATTCTTTGGTGATGCCTCTCCAACCTCCTGGCATTCCAGGGCCATAAAAGACAGAAACCCGGGACCGAGTAGCCTCTAGAGCAGTCTCCCTTTACAGCAAATTGTAGCGCAAAATCCCTAAAAGATACCTTTTTTATTACAGATTCAGTAATTTGCAACCTAAATATTGTGTTTGGAGTTATGAAAAGCCAAAAATAACACCTTGCTCCCTTCTTCAAATATAATTTAAAGCAATATATCAAGAAGTTTTAACTTCTTCTTCTAAAACAAAAGAAGCTAAACCGAGCCCCAGAAAAAAACCTAATTCGTGAACTTAGAAACCGTAAAATTTCAATCGAAGAGCCCGACAATCTCAAGCCCACCAAATCTTTTCAATAAAATCCCAAATTTGGAATCCCTTAGGAGCTCCGAATCAACTTCGGTACACTGCAGGCCTCGAAACCCTAATTCCCCCAGCGAACCGCCAAAAACAAACGGAAATCCTAACCCTAGCCTCCGAAGAAGTCAACAAAACAAGGAAACCCTAACCCTAGAAATCGTAATGTCAAGGAAAACTAAACTCTCCTATCGGAAACCTACCCTAGTCTGATTCATAGATCCAAAGCTACGTAATAAAATAGAAATCCAACAAAGGGAAGGAACACGCTGGGAGAAATACCTCGAAATCCGAAGCCTGGATCCGATTTCCAAACGATGGAAACCCTAAGAATCACGGAAGAAACCCTAGAAATCCTTTGATCGGACCTCAAAGATCTCTCGAGCGCTCGTCCTTGGCGAATTCTGGGGCAGAGAAAAATGGAGGTTCTTTTCATTCCCGATCGATTCGGTAAGAATCCTTGGATATATATACCGCCCCAACAACCGCCGGTGCTCCCAGAAATCGACGGCTAGATTTCGTCATCTCTCGAGAAGAGGTGATTTCTGGCCTTTGGTTGGAGGTTACACGTGGGGGAGGTGTTCAAAATGGTTCGGCCGGGTCTCATCATGAAATCCGGTTTGGTTTGGAAATGGCCGGACGGGTCAGGCCGGTTCGATCAAATTTTTACTCGGTTCAGCCCCACCCCCATATTTTTAATTAAAAATAAAATAAAATATTTTTCCTTATTAAAAAAAAAATAGATCTTTAGGCAAATGCTGGCCTCTACTTGCTGTTGTACTTGGAAATATTTAGTTCTTAAGCTCTTGGTGCCAACAATCTTTATTTGAGGCTCACATACATACATGTGAATGGAAGACAACTCCTCCTTTTTTGTTATAAAAAAAAAATATAGTGGCCGAAGTATCAATTTTGGTGGTTATGCATGAACCTAATCTCAATCTTCTCATTCAGTACTTCATTAAATTGGTGGCAACATGAGAAGGACCGAAAATAGCAAATGTAAAACTAGTTATGGATAGTTAGAAGGAGATTTACAAATGGTTAATGGATATTGGCTATAGTGAAAATCTACTTAATACCAATAAAATATCCTAGGATGAGCATAAAGAAAACTTTAATATTAAATTATAAAATAAAATTTATAACATTTAAAAATATAAAATATAAAAATAACTCCAAGTCTAGTCCTAACTTTATTAGACTTATATCACCATTTAAGATAAACTTATGGATAAAGCATAGGTCTCAATTAAGACTCAACCTCATCAATATAAGTTAAGTATCTCATCAAATTAGAATTAACCTAATTGGTTCTCAATAGCATAATTTGGTACAATAAAAATTTGTTAAGAAATGTTAACCTACCTTGGTTGTGGTCTAATCAAACTTTAAAGTAGAGTTGACATGACTAAACTTATTAACTAATAGGTCAAAAGTTAGAGTTTCTTATGGATTGAAGCTATATTTGGCCGATACTCGAAGCTCAGACTTTTGGTTCGAGTTAGATTCTCGATCAAGTATTGATAACAAGCAAAAACAACCCAAATAAACTAAATCAAATTTGATTATATCTAATAAAAACTAACCAAAGCACCACATGCATATTAATAAATTTAGCTTTAACTTAAAGTGAAGCAAACAAAAGATTATTTCAAGTTTGGATTTAGCTGACGAAGCATAGATCATACTCAACCCAAAGTCAAAACCAACCACAAGCATTAATTGATGTTCATAATATTGTATTTATGTGAATACATAGCAGACTATAGATGAAATAATAGTATATTATAAAATTGAATACTAAACAAATAATAGAAAAATAATTTATCATGCAAAAAGAAATAAGAATATCTATTCTTCTATCTAGTGGTGCATGAGTCTCCAATCTTTTTTGCATCTTCATGTTATGCATGTATAAAATCCTGGTATTATGTAAATTAAAATAATAATTTTTTTCTTATTAAAGAACTACTGAAATAGACTTATAGTTCTCAACAAAAGTATAAAAAAAGAAATGAGAAGTATATTATGGATCCAAGTTTTACACAATGAATTTCACCCCAACCCTTATTCTATATGTTATGATATTTTCAATGCATATGCTCTCCATAATAACCAATTCCAATGATGCATACTATTATATCAAATTTGCATCCTCAACTTTTACACTAAAATGAATAACAATAGTAATAGAATAAAATTGTTCATCTACCACCAAAACGATAAAGAAGGTAAACTCTACAGGTGGAGGAGATTCATTTTATAAAGGACATAAAAGAAATTGCACAATAATAAGTACTAGAAAACTTGATTGTAATGTTCTTTTCTCCTTGCTTGGTACATAGAATAACAACAAGGTAGGAGACCAAAATCTCATCATGTCCTTTTTTAGCTTGGAAAAAGACTATAAAAGACTAAAGAAGAATTGGAGGAGATATAGGAAGAGGTTTTTATGGAGGTGACAACGAAACATATGCTTCTGTTGTTGGTTGGGATGCCAAAGACCTAGATAAATGATAGATGGGGAGAGAAAGGTTCTCTTTTATTTTATTTTTCTTCTATATTTACACACACATGAGGCTTTTTTATAAGGCAATGTAACCATGAACAACCTATTTTTAGATTGGCTTTCTTTTTAATAAATTTAGTTCTAAGAGGATCATTGGACTTTTTTATGCTTTGTTTTCTTATCATGGTTCTAAGAGGAGTCTATTAGAGTCTATTATACTTTTTTTTACTCTTCCCTTTTTTCGATCTTTTTTATATTCTTCCATCTTCTCTCTTTTCTTTTATTGCTAGTTTCCTTTATTTTCGAACAATTGATTTTTGAGTAAAGATTTAATTATTATCTTTCTATTTAAGGAAGAGAAGTAACTAAAGGGAATGCATTAATTTTTAGTTCTAATAACCATTGGAATCCTCTTGTAAATTATAGGCAATGTCGAATTTTTTATGTTTTTTTAGATGAGAAACGGGAGAGGATTCTTTTGAAGTTTGAGTTTAATTAAAATTAAGGAATTTTAGTAGTAACCAAGTCAAAAAAAAAAAAGGCAAAAGGGGGAGAAAGGATACATGGATTACATTTATATAGAGAGAGAGAGACACACACATGTATGTATATTTATATGCGCACACACATGTTGGAATCAAGATCTACCAACAACTGTTAATTCAGTTGGCACTTCTTCCTTAAAGGCTTGACCTTGAAAGAAACTAGGGTTTAAAATCAGAATATTGCTAAAAAAAAGTTAGTGGGGTAGCATGTACAATTGAGCTTGTTTTATATGCTTATTGGATTGAGTTTTACCGACTCATTGGGTACACTATAGACTATTCTTCTTTAAGATGTAAATACTTAGGTCCCAAACCGTTTAATCAAAAAAAGGAAAAAAAAAAAGAGAGAGAGCTTAGTCTTTGAAATATTCTTTTTTACTAAGAACATGATTTCATTGAAACAAAGAAATATTTTACCAAAATAAAAGCAAAGAAATATTTCATCGTGAGGGAGCTAGGGGCAATGGAGGGCAATTGCCCCACCTGATCTTAAATTATGATTTCCACTACATTAATTATGATAAATTATCATGCTTGTCAATCTTACAAAATTAGAAGTTCATCCATGATAAACCAAAGCCTAGGCCAAACAAAAATTCACCCTCCACATTCTCTAAAGCCTTACTTAAATATCCCCCAAAAGTCTCAACTCTCTGTCGATCAACTCGGTAAACTACGTATATTTCTTGTTGCATTGAAATTAATAATTTACTCCGTACCTTGAAGTTCTTGTGCCTATTCAATCTCTCAATCTTTCTGTTGATGCAGTCTCTGAGCTTGGTGGAGCCAATAGCTCCTCCTCACATTGAATTTGTTAATTTACTCCTCCTGAAGTTCCTGCTCCTGTTATTCAACCACCAAAGCTATAAAGCACTAATGTAACAAGCGCTCTAGACTTATCTCCATAAAATTTGAAAAAAGATTCGTTGTCTCCATACCAAATTCCGTACATCTTGATACTATTCTATTACAGTATCAACATGCATACTATTCTATTACAGTATCAACATGCAAGACAGCAAAATACACCAAGTGTCATGCAATATTAAATGACATATCGATATGGTACAATATGTTCGATAAGGTACGGTACCGATTAGTATGGCAAGCTCCGTTCTAAAGAGTCCTCCAAACTCTCTCTCTCTCTCTCTCTCTCTCTCTCTCTCTCTCTCATTACATCTTAAAAGGAAAATTTATATAGGCTCACAAGGAGTGCAGATACAAGCAAACTGGTTGAGAGTAGAAATCAAGGTGAGATACTTTCAGTATTTACAAATTTTCTTGCATGGACTATAATATTCTTCGACAGCAGATTGCAAGGCAGCTAATAATATGACCATGGAGAACAAAGCTGCATATATTGGTGAGGAGAAAACACAATCTCAGTTCAAGGAGTATGATGAATAAGATCGCAACTGGGTTCTTTCTTTAATGTTTGCTCATAATACTAGTTCCACATTAAACGATAACTCATTTCCCAGTACTATTTTGCGCATGCAAATTGAGGTCCGGAGGAAAGTACAGGAACAAATTGAGGAAGGTGACACCACATGATACATGGATCACCTATTTAAACTAAAGCTTCTCTGATGGAAGAAATTAAATTGGTCCTCTCAGGTGCAGAGAAACTTGCAGCTCTGAATAGAAGTGCAGGAGAAGTACTTGCAATCAGTTATATAAGAAAAAAAGAAACAGGAAACACTAGCCGGTTATTGTTCAGAATCCAATTGGGAGTGCAAGTGGAGAAGCCTGAGATTCCAAGCTGGTCTCTGCGGTGGAGATGCATACCATACAATGCTTCAGCTCTACAAGGTTGCTTCACTGCCAAACCAAGTGAACATGCTGATCACTCCGAATACAGCTTCTTTAGTTCTTCATGAGAGACAGAGGGCAAAAGTTCTAAAGCAATGCAAACTAAAGTTGAGCTCCACTTTGACAATTGAAGGAACCCTTCATTTACTCACAAAGCAATCTGAAAATGAATTTTCAGACAACAATTGAAGCCATGCAAGTACAATTTTCTTCTACATGAAAAGAAAATGAATGACTGGGAAAGGAGGGGAAAAAAACATATTCATGCTCAGTATTGTATGAGATCAGTAGTTATACAAAAACATTCAAACTAATACTGTTACTCTGAATAAAATTATCTGTAATTTGTGATCTACTCTTCTGCATGCATGCAATAGTCTGGAAGTTTTGGTACTCTCTATGATCGAAAAGTATAAACATGATTCCGCAGCGCTATAGTTTAATATTAAGGAAAACTCAGTTGGAAACTAGTTTTCCTTGCGAAGATGTTCAGATGACACGGCCGCCTCGAAATGAGTCTTGCTGTAAAAATAGTGCTTATTGCTTTTAATAAAGTAATACTTCTCAGATTGAGACATCAATTTTGATATAAAATTTTTACATGCAAAGTTTGAAAAACATAAGATTACGCGAGTAAACTATTTCAATAGCATAAAATATAAGTTATATCAAGTTCTATCTCTTTCAATTTATTGTCCATTATTATTATTTTTCCTTACATACAATCAGCCTAAAGTTTAATGTGTTACTAAAAGGTAGTATTTTAGTCTTTTTTTATTTTTTTTGACGTATGCACCTACTATGCTTTGCCATGGCAGGATTCATTACTGTCTCCTGAAAGTTTCATTATTGTGAGAGATGATCATATCTATTGATAATATATTTTATATTTTAATAGCCAAACCACACATTTCATTTTGAAGGTCTAATTATTATTAACATGTTTAGCTGAAAACACCATAAAGGTTTCATCCATAATAAGCAGATTTTTTTTTTTGCTTTTCTATGCTTGTAGGTGATCATATCAAACAGCAAACTAAGGCCCTCTTTGGAAATATTGTTGCTTTTGTGCTTTTATTTGTCTCCAAATTTGTGAAATACCCCATCGAGATTGATGTTGCAGATAGAATTTGCAGAAAACTTCTGTCATTCCTTGCTTCTATTTTCACTTTTTCCTAAGCAATTAAGCTTTGTTTCCAAAAGATCTAAAGACTGAAAACGCAATTTAAACAAACATAAAGAGTTTTTATCATACGAGAACAATCCACTTCGTTTTTCTTCTTGGGATTTTGAATACAAAAACAAAAAACAAAACCAACACCAAAGAGTCTCTAAATAATGCACTTTTTGTATCCTTCTCTAACATAACCTTGCTACATTATTTAATGTATCCATAGCTGCTTAGCTTGTTCTGAATATTGTATTTTCAAATAACAACAACAATTGTTCATATAAAATTACTGATTCTATTATACCTCAACAGATGCATCTAACTTTTTCGAAAAAAAAAAGGCATCAAATTGGCTATAGGACAACAAACATTCCAGAAAAAGATGCTGTGTTCTATTTGATAACCATGAAAATGAAAGAAATTTATTCTCTCCAAGAATTTTTTTCATTATCAGTAAAAAAAATTTCCCAGCAAGAACAGATTGTTATACTTTTATCTCACCAAATCCTCAACTTTTATCATTTTATATTATATTTTTTATTATTAATGTACCAAATGGCACATGAATTTAAAATTTGGACAATATCATGCTTTGCCTCACAATGTTAAACTCGTTGAAGCAAGGGACAGCAATTAGTTAATGCCTGAAACAACAATTGCCAATATAGAGGCTGGCCAAACAAGCATCCATTCAAATGTGAACAAAACCAGTGCCCCCTAATCTTCATTTTTCTAAACCTTCTTACCTCCAATACCAGTCATCATGCAGTCAATAATCTTTTTACCCTTAAATAAATTGGGACACCAAAGAACTTCAATGTTCCAGTATTAATCATCATAAAGTGAATCATACGTTATCCCCGAATCAAAATATCAGAAAACTTCTCATCCATCCATTTTGAGGCTAGAGTGACCAAGAAATACCTTCATATGTGACTTGCGACATTGGTATTTTGCAGCCATACAGCATTCAGCATCCAGCCTGTCTCATGGCTTTAAATTCTTTAAATTCCTCATTTTCATGATTTAGTCACTGTCCCAACTATCATCAATTCTTTTTTTCGATTCACCTATCCCAGCATTTTCTCTACCATAGCTGTTACCGTCTTCTTCATCACTGCCACTGTGGTAATCATATATATTGCCTCTAAAAGCTGGTGAACCATGTTTCTCCTCATCATCTGTTTCCCACAACCCATCATCTGCATCCCCAAGCATATCACCATCTGACTCTGCATCCACTTCATTAGCTCTTTCTCTCAAACTTCTGCTACCTGTCCTTGTAAGAAGAGCTTCTTCCCGCCCTTTGCTGGCCAGACTTCTGTGTGTATAATCTTCCCTATCTGTGTCACTATCAATATTAGCTACCCCCTCACCCACTTCATCATCCGAGTCCCAATCCTCACCTTCTGATGCATCAGAGATCTCGTCACCACTATCCCATTTTCTTACAGCTGTGTTTCTTTGCCTGCTACTAACACTATTCCAACGTCTTCCATGGTCCCCATCCACATCTTCTGAATCACCTCTCCATTTTGGACTCCTACCTTGCATCCCCGTATCATCTGTCCCCCAGTACCTTATTCGTGTTGACTCTTCTTTTTCTGCTGCTTCCTCTGCCGCCCACTCCTGGTCTGCCGCATCCTCTATTTCTGCAATGAAGCGGTCAAGCTCCTCTTGGTCACTGTCTTCAGAAGGTAGGTCAGGAGCATCCTCTGGCATGTCAATAGTCTCGGAAGTTGGCTGCCTGTCCCCATGAAAGACATAGGGAGTTCCTTGCTTCTCATCAATAGCTCGGAAGAAGGTGGAAGCCACTCTCTGGATGCTGGCCATAGCAACTGGGTCCTCAGGGTTGACACCCTTGCGACGTAGCTGCTGTTCTATTTTCTTGATGTTTAACTTCTGCGATTCAAGAGCCTGCTCAAACCTTGCCTTGAACAATGCCTGCAATAAGATGCATAAGAACTCCAATTAGGTATTGCTGAGTTCACAAGTTTACATTCCAACAAGCTTCATAATAAATGGCACAACACTATCACTATATCTTGTGTGGTTGGACATAGTCAAGTTGCTTTAGTTCCTAAACATTACTCTTGTCTATATTGCTTTTCAATAGGGCCAATAAAAATTTATTAGACTCAGAAAAAAAATGAAACAAAGTCTTAAGCAAAGAGATATAAAAGAATGAACCAGTAACAATAATTAAAATTACAGCTTACGGTTGATAAGAAAAGAAAGCGCTCCAAGCAAGGAAAATTTCTTTATTCATTTGCCGAAAGAAGAGCCAGCTTTTACAAATAATAGACAGCTTCTAATTGTTTTTCAAGGATTCTTATAATTCACAAATTTATGTCCACTTTTAAAAAATGATCACAAAAGAAAAAGAATGCCAGAAAGATCAAATAAATTTTAAAGTTGAATGAAATCAGAAGACAACGGCAGGGTTTAATGTGAAAGAAAAATATGGCAAGAATACTTAAAGATGCAGGGATTAAAAAAACAGAGAGCAAAAAGAATCCCAACATTGTTAACAATCCAAGGTTTCAAGACACTTTTACTCAAATTTGTGCATGGCTAATGAAATGGACCTCACCCCATATAAAAATCAAGATGAACAATCATCAAAAGAGTAGCTTAGTGATCTTGTACAAAAATCAATAACTTGCCCATTACCCTAATCAAACTCATACAATAGCAAGTAAGAATCAAACCTTATGTCTCAATACAGAGACAAATCCCTATGTGCCTGATAGCAAATATGCAATCTAAAATAAGTAAGAAATCAAACGTCAAGTCTCAATAACGATACAAATCCCTACATGCCTATAGCAAATATGCGCTCTAAAAGGAATGGTCCTTATATATTTGCTACGTAAGCAATAAAAATAAATAAATAAACCAGGCACAATTTGTATGCACCTTCCTTTTAGTAAGTGTGTTAATGGGTATCAGATTTTTTGGTTGGCGATAATTTCTTCCACGAAACATGATAACTGTTTTTACATTGTGTATGTTAACCACAATACCCCCACTTAATCTTGCAAGCATCGTTGCCATCTCTTTAATTTTTTCCTTGGGAAAGTTATCACAACAAACTTGCACAGTCTCATGAAACTTCCAGTGGAGATGCATGTTCTGCACAACTCCTCCAAAGACTCCACGGACTCCAACTGGTACATAATTTCTATTTCTGAAGCCAATCTTTTTATAAGCTTGAAGCTGCTCTGGGGTTAGAAGTTCAGGATCATGACGAGGAGGAGGTAAATCTGGTAGCTCATATTTCTTCAGTTTCTGTAGGAGCAAAGCCACCTTTTTCTTGGCCTACAAAAGCAATGTCCCAATTGTTATCTATACATGTTAGTTAAAAGATATTTAAATTTAAGCAGGATCTACTCAACAAATACAGATATGAACCTCATGAGACAGAAATAACAATTGTGGAGACCTGTGGTGAACATTGGTCGAGCAATCGAATAAAAATGATATGCTTTTAATTTTCTGTTGCATAAGCATGAGAATAAGAATACCACAATTTCCGACACACATTTATCATAGCAACCAATAATTGCTGCCTAGTACATGAATAATTCTGCACTGTCCATTATTGGAGATGAAGTTTGCCGTGAACATAAGTTACCAAAGATAAAGGATGCTAGACAGAACATCACAACGACAGAAGATAACAAATGCATCTGAGATGGTTAATTTTGAAGCTAGCTCTGTAGTTGTGTTATACATGATCAACTGATTGTGCAACCAACAATTAAAACAAGTACCCTAAATGTTTGTCTTAGCGGGATATCCACAAATATTACCACTGATTCCTTTCATATATCTGCAATGACTAGTATGACATTCACAAAATTAAGCAAATCAATCAGGGAATGGAAGGCCGGGTTTTCTATATTTGCCAAGAAACATGATACGTTGCTGATGCTGTCAACGTCCATATTTCAATAAACACGAATATCACTTTGATATTAGAGTGCTTATGTTTGACTTTTGACATACCATATACAATGTCAGGCTTGTATTTATCACCTTGACAACAAACCCCATCCCTTCTATGTCTGGCTGGCTCCATGGGTCAAGATTCAATCTATCAGAATTTGAGAACATATCAAACCAGTTGTTAACTTGCCATCAAACCTCTGAGTTTATGTAGAATTACTGAATCAGACATGTTTGGGCTTTGGGGTGGGTGGGGGTGTTGACTTGCAGTTAGCAAGTAGTTTGCTAGTGCAATTTAAGCTTACGCAAATTGAAACGTGACCCTCCAGAGCTCCTATAGGTTTGTGAAAACTCAAGAAGAAGATAAAAACTCTTAACTATCAAAGTGAAAAACAAATTGAGATCAGTTGCATAGGTTTTGTATCCTAGTTAAGCAGTTGCCCTGACGTTTGGGCAAATAGAATCATTCTCACTTTTTATTACAGGCAGGGGCTTAAGATCCTAGAAGTTAATTCTTAATAAACAAGTACCGTTAAGTGGAAAATAAAAAGTGCTTTCTAACAAGCATGAATCCAGAACAGATTCAAAATGTTGTTGAGGGGGGAACAATACTGTATCTACTGATCTGGAGGACCATTATTTTTTCTTCAAGTGCTTATCAAAATTTTCTTTAAAAAAAGTATCCTTTTTTTTGCAGCCAAACTACTAGTACATAGGCAGATTTATCACATTAGTCAAATTCAACCAACTAAAAATAATTGGGCAGAAAACATCTTCAAGACAGCTAGGTACTAATTCAAGGTTTTTTTAAGAAACCAAAATTTTATGCACAATGTTATAGCAATCAGGGTAAGAAACAACTAAGAGGCTGAATATATCTTGTTTTCACGAGTAATTTAGTTTGTTCTGATGACTTTTGGGATTCGTTTCATGGTTATCAACCCAACCAAGCAGTCCTAAGCAGTGACCTCTGAAAAGGAGACGACAAAATGACTAGGTGGCCAGGAAGGAACTTAGAATTAACTAATGCAATATCTATTAGTCAAATAAAATCTTTAATTTATTGTTTTACTCGGATTCCAAAATCTCGAAACAAGTGAAACAAAATAATTTGCAACTTCAACAATTAATACATACAGGAATGTGATGGGGTCCTTTGCATGATGGACTACAGGAGCAATTCATATCACGCTTGCTGTTACTTACAGAAACAAAACAAGCACCAGAAAACTATAGACTGCACAAAATGAGCTAATGAGTATTACCAATATATTTTAAAGAATGAATGGGTGCTCAAGTTCAAAGCAAAAGACAAGGAAAATTGAAGTAGAGGAAAATAGAAAACAGAGATATGGAAGAAAAGATGAGGAAACAGAGAAAAAGAATAGGAGATGTGCTCAGGTCTGAATATTGTCACTGTTTCTAGCTGTAAACAACAGTAAATAACAGCTGAGCATAATAAGTTGGTAAAGAAAAGCTAGCAAAAGAAAGCAAAGAAAGAGAAGAAGTAGAAAGAGAAGCAATAACAAGAGGATAAGAGTTGAATGAGCGGGGAAGGAACAAGAAGAACCATGCGCTCCTTATTTTGTTCTTTCTTTCATTGAAATTTCCAAAAAACTGCATGTGTGATTCATGATTACATTAGCTTTCCTTCAACTATTTTGACAGGTGTATCCTGCAAAAAATAGAGTCCATAAGGAACTTAAATTGCTTGCTAGCCAAACAAATACATCCACAATAACATCTCTAAAGCTTAAAAATTTAAAAATGCAAAATAAATTCACTAAATATTCACCAGCTAGACTGTGCACTCCATCTATCAAAGCTGAACCAATTCCTAACTTTAAAGGACTCTGATACCTCCCAGGGCCAGAAAATGAGTGATTCAAGGTCTCTTCATGCCTGGACACATGGGCTGCAATAAGGATTTGGTTGAACCGGTTGTACTTGTTTATTTAAGTTGAATGAGTATGAGATGTTTGTGATTGCATAAACTGGTTTATTTTTGGATGAATGGACTCAACTCTCTGTCTATGTGCTTCTCTTACTACTATCTACAATATCACTCCAACGGTATGTTTTTTAACAAAACATTCCATGAGTATTTAAAGTATGTATGTATTGAAGAACATTTGTACTGTACTTATATAAGTTAATTGATATATACATTTCCAACTTCAATTTCCATCCTCTTATGTTCCTCTAGCTAAAATCTGTTGTTGCTAGTAATACAATAATAGTTAAAAGGAGTGGCAATTTATCATTGTTAGGCCAATAAGGCCACAGTCAGAACAACATACCAAGCAAGAGGCAGCCCTTAGATTGTCAAGTGGAGGGTGCCGAACCTGAAAGTCTGTGGAAAGCACTCTACCTAGGACACTTGGAAGTGGAGGGTATTTATGCAAGAGGCTGCCCAAAAACTACGATGAACAAAAATGACTATTATTCTAACTAGACCTATTCAAGGGCCGAATGGCTCACCTGGTATGCTCAAGCCCGAAGCATTTCAATTGGGCCTAGACAAGGATTTTAAGCCCGGCAGGCCAGGCCAAGCCAAGCCTGAAATATGAGCCAGCCTGTTATATGGGCTGGGCTCTGGTTTTGATCAGCCTGTCCCAAGCCTGGTCCTCCATCCTCTTCCGGCCTCCTCCTCCTCCCTCTTCCCTTTTTCCTCTCTTTCCTTCCACATTCCATATTTTTCCAAATAAAAAGATTGAGTAAGCCCGAGACCCAGCCCGAACCCAGAAGCCCAAGTAAGTACTGGGCTTGGGACCGAGAAATAGGCCTAAAGGCTAGGGTAGGCCGGGCTTGGGTCCGACTAATTTAGTTATACCTTAAGCTAAGCCGCCCAACTTGGCCAGCCCGATGAACAGGTCTAGATTCTGACCCCAGAACTGCAAATGCTCATGTTAGCAAAGTCAGGGGCATGAACATGTTTATCTAGTTTGAGTCAAAGTGTTTGTGCTCCAAATTTCAAAGACAAAACATCCTTCAGGTTTCTAGGTGTATCCAAAATTATATTTAGTTCAAGTGATCATTTAATTTATTTTTGAATACCTGGAATCCAAAAAGTTAAATATTTAATCATTTTCTTCAAGATGTTTTTTGAATGATTAAACTAGACTTTTGAATGTAAAAGGCTTACCAATATGAGAAATTACATGTTGAGACAAGAAGAGTGTATATGGTACCATTTGAATATATGTTATAACCAGCTGTGCAGAATTCATTGTAATTTTGTTATGGTTAAGAAAATGAACTTTGTACACATAATACTAACTAGTCAAGGAGGGTTACATTGAATGAGATATTTAAGCACATATGTTAACACATCTTGAATGTTCTGATTTAATTGGTACATACATGCCAGTGACTTGGATATATGCAGTACCTATTTCATTATTTAAATAACTAGCAACTACAATTTGTTGTTGTTAGAACTGTAAATCATTGGTTAAACATCTAGAGATGTATATAAAATAAATACATAGTTTTGAGTTAATATATGCATTGTTTTTGCCAGTAGAGGTTTAATGTCAAAAAGAGGTAATTTTCACATTCAACTGTAAATCATTCAAGTGAACATGATAGGTTAAATGTCCTTAAAATAAATCCAATAATTCATAGGACAAGAAAAAAAACTCAAGGTCTACTTGGAGATTTGTTGATAATTTTCCAAACTTTAAACTAGTTTACATCTATAATAACTTCATACATTTTACAACAGCTTTGCCAAAAATGAACTAAGGCCACAGGCTGAAGGATCTTCTAATTATACCAGGAAATAATAGCAAAAAATGATCCTAAGAACTTACTCGTCTTAAGTTGTATATAAGCCTCTCTTCTTCTGTCATTAACTTCTTTCTCAATTTCTTTGCACGCCGGATTTCCCTTAGGGTTTTTCCTGTTTCTCGCCGCATTCTCTTCTCCACTTTGCTCCTCATGCTCCTTCCTTGGGTTGTAGACATCAACCGAGACGCACTTACCCAACTCAACATAGACATGGAAGGGGAGTACATTTCATTTGGTAACTTTAGTTTGACAACATTATTGGATTGCATCTGCAATGATATATCTCCAAACAAAGAACTCCTATCATAAACAAAAAAAAGAAAAAAAAAGAACAAGAGAGAGATCAGAGACCAGTATGAACAGAAACAGTCATTCCATTAAAATATTATATCCACTGTAAGAACACATTAATTTAGTATTAATATATCTATCCACCTGTTTTGAAGAAGGAACATGGTCTTCAAACAACGCCTTTGAAAGTTCCTTAATGCCCACATGTTGAACAGTGATGTCATTTAGCAATTCACCTTATGGAAGAAATCTCTTGCATCACAAGTTTGCCTGCTAGGACTTCCCATCTAACTGCAGAAACAGTCTTATAAACTTTCAAAGCATAAAAATAAAGCAGAAAATTTGAGAATGCATCGGCAATCACCTACCATGCAAGACAAGTCAGGTTCTGTAAAATTGGAACGTGCGGCAAAAATGCTATGCAACGTAAAGATGGATGTGAATTGCAAAATTTGAATGAGCCCAGGAATAATTTTTGTCTAAAGAATCTAAACCCCAATTAAAAACCTCTAAACAGATATGAAAGCAACGCAATCGACGGACCCATCAATCAGTCTAAGTGCCTCAAAACCAAAACTAGAAGTAGACTCCACTACTTAAACCATCAAAATGGACACCAATTGAAATCGATACCCTATAATCCACTAGGAACTCACCATCTCAGGTCAAGATTGAAGATCTTTTTTTTGGGCTGAAATGGACATTTCATACATTACGGGTACGAATACACCTAATGAAATCAGAAAACAAAAGGTCCCGAAATGCTCCGGGCATCTCACCCTCCCCAATCCATAGGGTGCCTCCTGAGTGGCTCGCTACATATGTCGCCACCCAGTTGGCCGCCCCATTAGCTTCACGATATACATACATAGCCTGAAATGTAACACCCTCTCACATCATCATCTAAATATCGCGGAGCAGAGGATGAACTTCTCCTTAACTTCTCGAGCCCTATCAGACCCAGTTGATCACTGTAGCCGTCACCCTCCAGCAGGACTGAAGTCGTCTGAAGCACCCGTCGTGCGTAACACATGCTCATCCAGGCCGCTCACAGCTCTGCGCCAGAAACCGAAGTATCGAAAATCTGACAGCCCCCCGCTGCCACCGCTCTAGAGCTCGGGCTCCTAATGACGAAATCGGCCCCTCTCCTCCTACCTCCATCCGAGACTGACCCATCAAAATTAACCTTGAGAAAACTCGGGGGTAGGGGCTCTCAGGTAAAGAATACCCTATGAAAAACTGCCAAAGCAATGTGGGGGCCCCAAATGTCCCGAGCTGTCAAAGGCCTATGGTCTAGATCAACATAGATAATCTCTGCTGCTTATGCACGAGCCCGCTCCATGACAAACCACGAAGACGGACTGGGCTCACCAAATATCCGGGTGTTCCTCGCCAGCCATACCTAATAAGCTGTACAAGTCGCCCTAATAGCCACGGGATGCATCTGGAAGATACCAGACTATCGTCGAACCTCCTCGAGAAAACAATCCCTCCGACTGCAAGCGTCCTCTGGGATCCCTGATAGGCTCCAAGCACCCCTCGCCCACACACACTGGAATAACACATAATCCACCAACTAGTCCACCCCACACTCCAGACACAAGGGAGAGATGCCCACTACTCGTCTGCTCAACTCTGAGCAAGTCGGCAGACGCTCCCAGGCCACCTTTCAGAGGAAAAAATCCTCTGATGTAGCCCAAACCCCCACACCCAGTGACAATCTAAACCCAGCTCTGACTCCCGCTGAAGAACCCGAAAAACATCGCCGATCCCGACTCTGGCTCTACAAGTAGTGCTCCAAACTCTAACATCCGGACAAGCAAATCTCGGAACAGGGAGTGCCCGAACCCGCTCTACCAAGTGCTCTCCAAACAACTGGCCCAGTCTATCACCATCCCACTTCGCCGCCCCTGGCTTGAGAAGGTCACACCCGTAGCCCCGTCTCCCCCTCACCGCTGACCATCGTCGGCCACAGTCTCAATAGAAGTGCACCCACCCACGGGTCCTCCATCACATCAATGCTCTGTCCGTCGCCGATCAGCCACCCGGAGTGCGCCAGGGCCAGAGGCACGTATCCCCCAATCTCTCGCCACATGAAGAAAACCCTCCCGCCACCCACCACCTGCCCAGCAGACCTCGTCCGGCCATATCTAGCCGTTATGACCTGACTCTAAAGTCCATGTGGTTCCAATACGAACGGCATCGCCCGCCGTGCAAGGAGTGCCTCGCGCCTCTCCATCAGTGACTGCACCCCCAAACTACCCTCGCAAAGTGGCTGATATACTCGCTCCCAGGCTAACAGATGTACCCCGTGCCCCCCCAAGGAGCCCCAAAGGAAGCTCCGCATAAGCCGCTCAATCCCCAGCAACACCGTCTTCGGCACAACAGTGTGTGCCATCAGATAGATGGGCATAGAGCACAGAACTGACCTAATCAGCATCAATCTACCCATCAATGAGAGTGATGATGCCCCCCATCCCTCTAGTCTGCTCCGCACCCTCTGCACCAGGGTAGAACACTCCGCCACCCGCAACCTCCTCCCTGTGAGGAGAACCCCATGATAGACCAGGGGCCCCACCCTGGTCTATCTTTTGGAGAAACTCTAATAGGGATGAAAAGAGACCCTACCAAAAACTGAGATCGACGATGCTGCGAAGGAGAAACTAAGTAGAGGAGGAGAGAAGAACAAAAGGGTGAGCCAAAGAGTCAGGAGGGGGAGAATGAGAGAGAGAGGGAGGCCCTACCAGGTACCGCCGGCTACCGACCGCCGTCCATCCTCCGCACCGAAGAGGAACAGGAAGAACTCAGGATGGCAATGCGAACCATAAACCCTAATCAGTAATCCTCGGTTTTAAACCGAAGTTTGATACAAACATCAAAATTGAACCGAAGCTGACAGCAACAGAGAAATTAGGATTGCATGAAAGGGGTTCATGTGGTGGCGACGGCGAAAGAGTGGAAGAAGGGTTAGGGGAGGTTACCTCCAAGTGAAAGAGCAAGGCGAAAGAGAGACGTGAAATAGCATGTGAGCGAAGTAGGGCGGAATTAACCCGAACTGATTAAATTAGGCTGAAAACGGGTCAAGTTTGGGTTGAGGTTCAAAACTTCCATGACATTCAATGGTCGAGATAATATGGCATCATAAGATTCGTCACCATCAACTATGCGGTAGCCCAAATACATCCAAAAACTCTTCAAGACATTATAGTCAGGCCTTCTTTGCTAGGACGAGCAGACTCGTAGTAGCCAACTTTGGAGCTAATATCTCTTAACGCGGTTAGGCCACCCATCCGCCGATCCAAGTCAAGCAGTACATTCCTACATAGGAATCAATCTCTCTTCCTCAAATTTACACATGGCCTCAGCAATCCCATCACATGCCAAGCTATTAAGCATGTTCTCAAAGTTGTTACACTACTTCAATAGTTTGTTATGACACAACCCCATATTTGTCAAGATACGATTTGCTGAAGACGCAGGATCCCAGCTATAAATAAATCCAAAGGCCCTTCACCGAAGAGGTAACACAAAAAATCACCATAGTCAAGGAAGACTCCCTATTCTTCCTTTCTTCTTTGTTTTTTTTAAAGCTTTCTCTAACTTAAGCATCGGAAGGCCTGATCGGAGCCAATCCGGTGAGCTATCACCCTTATCCGTTGTCTTATAGGTCCACAGAGGCGGTCCGCATTGGCGTTCTGAGATTGATGGCAGCAAAGAGCTCCATCTATGGAAAACAAAGTGAGAAAAGCCAACACCCATCACCAGACGTATGTCAAAGAAAGCTTTAAAAGAAAACAAAGAGGAAAGGAAGAATAGAGAGTTTTCCCTGACCATGGTGATTTTTTGTGTTACCTTTTTGGTGGAGGGCCTTTGGATTTATTTATAGCTAGGATCATGCATCTTCAGTAAATCGTATCTTGAGAAACATGAAGTTGTGTCGTAACAAACTACTGAAGTAGTGTAACAACTTGATGCTTAATAGCTTGGCATGTAATGGGATTGCTGAGGCCATGTGTAAATTTGAGGAAGAGACATCGATTCCTATGTAGGAATGTCCTGCTTGACTTGGATCGGTGGATGGGTGGCCTAATCGCACTGAAAGATATTAGCTCCAAAGTTGGCTGCCACGAGTCTGCTCATCCTAGCAAAGAAGGCTTGACTACAATGTCTTGAAGAGTTCTGAACCTCAACCCTAACTTGACCCGTTTTCAGCCTCATTTAATCAATTTAGGTTAATTCCGCCCTACTTCGCTCACATGCTATTTCACGTCTCTCTTTCGCCTCGCTCTTTCACCTGGAGGTAACCTCCCCTAACCCTTCTTCCACTTTTGCCATCGCCACCACATAAGCCCCTTTCATGCAATCCCAATTCCTCTATTGTTGTCAGCTTCAGCTTTCAATTTTGATGTTTGTATCAAACTTCATTTTAAATCTGAGGATTACTGATTAGGGGTTATAGTTTGCATTGCCATCCCGAGTTCTTCCTGTTCCTCCACAGTGTGAATGACGGACAGTGGACGATGGACGGCGGATGGAGGACGGTAGCCGGCGGTACCTAGTAGGGCCTCTCTCTCTCTCTCATTCTCCCCCTCTCGCTCTTTGTCTCACCCTCCTGTTTCTCACCCTCCTATCCATCTCTCCTCTGTTTAGTTTCTCCATCGCAGCGTTGTCTATCTCGGTTTTTGGTAGTGTCTTTTCATCCTTATTAGAGTTTATCCAAAAAATCTTCAATCTTGACCTGAGATGGTGAGTTCGTCGATCAATGGATTACAGAATATTGGTTTCAATTGGTGTCCATTTTGATGGTTTAAGTAGTGGAGTCTACTTCTGGTTTTCGTTTTATCTGTTTAGAGGTTTTTAATTGGGGTTTAGGTTCTTTGGACAAAAATTATTCATGGGCTCATTCAAATTATTTATGTGTTCTTTAGGACTCGCATCATCAGTTCCTTTGCTTTCAGACTTTGTTTCAGCTTTCTTCGAAGGGAAACCAGAGAATTTTTGGTATGATAGATTTGTTCTGAGATTTCTTATTGGAATTGGGTTTTAAACTGGCAGAAGGAAAATAGTCTCTGGTGCTGGGTCGACTGATTTCTTTGCCCCACGGATTACTGAAAGAATTCTTTGGTGATGCCTCTCCTACCTCCTGGCATTCCAGGGCCATAAAAGACAGAAACCCGGGACCGAGTAACCTCTAGAGCAGTCTCCCTTTACAGCAAATTGTAGCGCAAAATCCCTAAAAGATACATTTTTTATTACACATTCAATAATTTGCAACCTAAATATTGTGTTTGGAGTTATGAAAAGCCAAAAATAACACCTTGCTCCCTCTTCAAATAGAATTTCAAGCAATATATCAAGAATTTTTAACTTCTTTTTCTAAACCAAGCCCCAGAAAAAACCTAATTCGTGAACTTAGAAACCGTAAAATTTCAATCGAAGAGCCCCACAATCCCAAGCCTACCAAATCTTTTCAATAAAATCCCAAATTTGGAATCCCTTAGGAGCTCCGAATCAACTTTGGAACACTGCAGACCTCGAAACCCTAATTCCCCCAGCGAACCGCCAAAACCAAACGGAAATCCTAACCCTAGCCTCCGAAGAAGTCAACAAAACAAGGAAACCCTAACCCTAGAAATCGTAATGTCAAGGAAAACTAAACTCTCCTATCGGAAACCTACCCTAGTCTGATTCATGGAACCAAAGCTACGAAATAAAATAGAAATCTAACAATGGGAAGGAACACGCAGGGAGAAATACCTCGAAATCCGAAGCCTGGACCCGATTTCCAACGATGGAAACCCTAAGAATCACGGAAGAAACCCTATAAATCCTTTGATCGGACCTCGAAGATCTCTCAAGCGCTCGCCCTCGGCGAATTCTGGGGCAGAGAAAAATGGAGGTTCTTTCATTCCCGATCGGTTCGGCAAGAATGCCTGGATATATATACCGCCCCAACCGCCGGTGCTCCGAGAAATCGACGGCTAGATTTCGTCATCTCTCGAGAAGAGGTGATTTCTGGCCTTTGGTTGGAGGTTAGACATGTGGCGGGGGTGTTCAAAATGCTTCGGCCGGGTCTCATCATGATATCCGGTTTGGTTTGGAAATGGCCGGACGGGTCAGGGCGGTTCGATTAAGTTTTTACTCGGTTCAACCCCACCCCCATATTTTTAATTAAAAATAAAATAAAATATTCTTGTATTTGGGCAAATGCGAAATATTTAGTTTTGGGCAAATGCTGGCTTCTATTTGCTCTTGTACTTTGAAATATTTAGTTGGTAAGCTCCTGGTACCAACATTCTTTATTTGAGGCTTGCATACATGTGAATGGGAGACAACTCCCTCTTTTTTGTTAAAAAAAATTATATTATGGCCGAAGTAGCATTTTTGGTGATTATGTATGAACCTAATCTCAACGTCCTCGTTTAGTGCATCATTAATTGGTGGCAACATGGGAGGGACCGGAAATAGCAAATGTGAAACTAGTCGTAGATGGCTAGAAGGAAATTTACAGATGATTAATGGATATTGGCTATCATAGAAATCTACTTGATACCAATAAAATATCGTAGGATGAGCATAATGAAAGCTTTAGTATTAAATTATAAAATAAAATTTAGATAAAATAAAAAATTGAATTATATTATTAAATAGAAGTTAAGAAAAGTACTAATGATTCTCGTAATCGAAAACAAATTTGAAAACCAAATAGAAGCATGAAATATAAAAACAAATTTCATGATTTAAATAATAATTATATATTTTATGTTCATATGGGACAATAATGGAAATAGTTGATAAGAATAATAATATGATATCTATGAAAAATTCAAAAGGTGAAATAAAAGGGCAACCAATTCAAAAAACCAAAATAGTAATATTTTAAAAATAAAATATAACATTTAAAATATAAAATATGAAAATATAAAAACAATTGAAAGTCTAGTCCCAACTTTATCAGACTTATATCACCATTTAAAATAAACTTATGGATAAAACATAGGTCTCAATTAAGACTCGACCTCATCAATATAAGATAGGTATCTCATCAAATTAGAATTGACCTAATTGGTTCTCAATAGCATAATTTGGTACAACAAAAATTTGTTAAGAAATGTTAACCTACCTTGGTTGTGGTGTAATCAAATTTCAAAGTAGAGTTGACATGACTAAACTTATTAACTGATAGGCCAGAAGATAAAAAGTTTAAGTTTCTTATGGATTGAAACTATATTTGGCCAATACTCGAAGCTCAAACTTTTGGTTCCAATTAGATTCCCGATCAATTTTTGATAACAATAAAAAACAACCCTAATAAACTAAATCAAATTTGATTATATCTAATAAAAACTAACCAAAGCACCACATGCATATTAATAAATTTAGCTTTAACCTAAAGTGAAGCAAACAAAATATTATTTCAAGCTTAGATTTAGCTAACGAAACTTAGAACATACTCAACCCAAAGTCAAAACCAACCATAAGCATTAATTGATGTTCATGATATGGTATTTATGTGAATACATAGTAGACTATAGGTGAAATAATAGTGTATTATAAAATTGAATACTAAACAAATAATCGAAAAATAATCTATCATGCAAAAAGAATTAAGAATATCTATTCTTCTATCTAGTGGTGCATGAGTCTCCAATTTTTTTTCCATCTTCATAACACGTGTAATGCATATGTAAAAACCTAGTATTATGTAAATTAAAATAATTTTTTTTCTTCTTATTAAAGAACTACCGAAAAGGACTTATAGTTCTCAACAAAAGTATAAAAGAAGAAATGAGAAGTATATTATGGATCCAAGCTTCACCCAATAAATTTCACCTCTAACCCTTATTCAATATGTTATGATATTTTCAATGCATATGCTTTCCATAATAGCCAATTCTAATGATACATACTATTACATCAAACTCGCATCCTCAACTTTTATGCTAAAATCAATAATAATAATAATAGAATAAAATTGTTCATCTATACTTGGAGGAGATTCATTCTATAAAGGACATAAAAGTTATTACACAATAATTAGTACTAGAAAACTTGATTGTGATGTTTTTTTCAAGATACCAGTTAGTATTAGCTCTCAACTCTCGAGGGTGGATGGGCAAAAGATAAAGGATGGGGAATAGCCCCTCCTTATAAAACCCAAAAGGAAAAAACACTAAAATGCTACTGTTGCAAGAGTGTAACCATTTTAAAACAAAAGAGGGAAAGTGTGATCAATAAAATAATAATAATAATAATAATAATCTCATGTATAATTGGAGTTTTTAAAGAATAGAGATGAAAAGTAGTTTTTATACGAGAATAAAATTTTCATAGAAAAGAAAAATCTATGTAGGACATGAAATAGTTCATTTTTTACCGGCTGGGAATTGGTAATTTTTTTTTTTCAAATGTACCTTTAAGTTTTAAATATAATGAGGTAAAGTTTTTCTCTTTGTTAAGTGCATAATAGATATCTTACACAATTTTTTCAGCAAAAAAGATGTTCGACCAAATATAAGCCACTTTGGAATAACAGATATCTTACACAATTTTTTCACAAAAAAGATGCTCGACCAAACATAAGCTACTTTGGAATATGCCACTTTTTCATGGTCAACGAAATATGCAAAAATTATTTTTTTAGGCTTCATATACCTAGGCATCAGCTTTCTAGGAAAAGTATTTTAGTGAATTTTTTTTTTCTGCGAACCAAACAAAAATACTTCTCCTATCTTACTTATTGAATCAATAGGAGAGAGAAAATTATACCCTTTCCAAATAAAACAAGCATTCTAGTGGGTAAATTGCAAACTAATTGAACTCTTCTCCTCTAATCCATCATGGAAAGAACATATATTTTCAAAAATTCTACCAAAATAAAAGTTTTCTAATTTACTTTTTTTTGACTAGAAGTTTTACTTATCCAAAACTCTTTTTTCATTAGAACTAAGCTTCCATAATCAAAGAGATTCATGATTAAAAATATCATTTAATATTAATTATTTTAAATTAAAAACTATTTTCAATGTAGAAAATTCTTATCCTCAGATCTACATCACATGTGCAAAATACTAGTATGATATGAAATGAACAAGGTTAGCAACTAAGGTTTTTAAATAATGATATATTAATTTCTTAGATGATTTTTGCGGATTGAGATATCGAAACATAATAAATCCAAATCTAAAGAAACAAAATAGATAATTGATTATATTAGGGGCATATTTGGTAGAGAGGAATTGGACTCTAAAATGGAAATAGGAATGAGTGACTTCCATTTCAGTTATTTGGTTGGGTGGAATTCTATTTCCATTCTAATTTCAGAAAGAAATATAAAATATCCTAATTCTTCAAAATCCAACTCCTACTCTCTTCTAATATTAAAATTTAATTTTTATTTCGATTCCGATCACGAACCAAACATGTCACACGATGAGATCATTTTGATTTCTATTTTAAATTCGATTCTGATTTTGATTTCAGTTGCGAAAAAATAAAAAGAAAAAAAAAAGGAGGTGCCCTAGAGTCATATTGACTTTGTGTATTGGAATCCATCGGTTTTTTTTGGCCGACATGGCTGATATGCGTTTCATACAGCTCATTCTTCATTTGGAAGAACCCACCAAGTCCATGTTACGTGGGACCACGTTGGACGGTCACAGGGAAAGTCCCAAATCTCAGTCATTTTACTAGTTCTCAACTAACTCGGTTCCCTTCGATTTGTTTCTCCTCTCGCTTTCCTTCCCCATCTTTCGTTTGACCCATTTCCATTCCCAAGCCCTCCATCGCCCTCGATCCAACTTCGAATCCATCAGTGATCGGTCCTTCTCCCCCCTTCAATTCTGCTTGTCTCGGAGGGGGGAGAGGAAGAGAAAGAGGGAGAACAGCACAAGAAGATTTTGGGATCGTTGCGTTTCGTATCGAGAGGGAGGAGCGCAGATGAAGAGGTATCGGAATGGCGAGATTTGGAACTTCGAGAGCCAGACGCCTGCGGCCAGAGACGGTAGCGCCGGCGTCATCCTCGGCGTCGACGGCGGTGCCACCTCCACCGTCTGCGTCTGCCTGGTCGCGGCAATGCCCTCCGCTGGGCCACTCCCCGAATCCCTCCCCATCCTCTCCCGCGCCGTCGCCGGTTGTTCCAACCACAACTCCGTCGGAGGTACTCGATGCCGTCACTCTCTCTCTCTCAGTTTCTCTTTTCTGTTTGTTCTGTAGATCTTTAACCTACATGGCCACATAGAAAGACGCCTCCTTTGGGTCCTGGGAAGCCTATTTCCATACAGGCTTCTCTTTTAATGTGCTTTTGTATAAGTTTCGTGGATTTGCAATCTATAATTGTCCTTTGCTGTTGAAGTTTGAATATATGTTTATATTTTTGCTGAAGTTGGTCAATTCTTCATATTTTTTTGTTTTTTCATAAAAGAATGAGCTTTCTTCCTTTCTTTGAAATCATGTTTAGAATGCTGGATTGTCCTTCTGTTTAGGGTAGCTCATTCTCCATATTGTTGCATCGTATGATCATTGTCATTTATGGAGCTAAATGGGAGGTATGGTGATCCAGTTACTTGTTTCTTTCTTGCTTATGCTTCATTTGGAAGGCCTTTTTTGTTTTCTGACAGGAGTTGGCTTTACATGGACTTCTTTGTTCTATAAAGAGATGAGGGTTTAGAAATCCATACAAATACCCACGATTGATATTAAATTAAACATCAGGCTTGGATAAGACCAGTGATGGCTATAAGAACATTCGCAACCATTAGTGGGTTGAAGGTGGAGTTCTGTAGATTAGGTGAATTTTGGCATGTGGCAAGGAAGAGTAATTATTTTTTTCAGTTCAATAGGGCCTGCATAAGGCATTGTACAATAATTTCAAAAGGTTGGCAACAGTAAGAGATGAAGATTGGGAGGATCTAGAGCTCAGGATGATGAACATTATCCAAATGCATATAGCTGATTATGTGATGCACAACATCATGGACAAAGGGTAAATGCTAATATTGTTGGAAATGTTGGAGAAGTCTGTATATGGCAAAGACTTGCTGAAATAGGATATTCCTGATGCAACTGGTATATGACCTGGGTATGAAAGAATCGAATAATCATCTGCAACAGTAGGACATGTTCAGTTCTAAAAATCAACTGCATAACATTGATCTTAAGGTGGAGGAAGGAAATAAGGCCCTACTCTTTTTACCTTCCTATTGCATTTTACCTTGCATCCTTCTTTAGCAATACCTGATAATATTTCGTTTGTATGGAGCAATATGGTGAAACTAGATTAAATCACAATGCTTCTGTCCAATCATTTGAAATATAGTTGAGTTTTCTTTCTTTTTTTTTTATATATAATTTTTAGGCTGATGAAAGGGAACTATTGCTATCTTGAGAAACAAGTGGAAGAGGAAAATAGCCATAATGAAACTTCAACAAACATGGTCAAGATCCAAGGGAAAGGGCAAAACATGGAGTTTAAACCGTAAGCAGGATGATCACTTTTTTTCCTTTTTCTTTTTATTTACAAGTAACAGGCTGGAATGCCTGGTTACTTTCTCTACAGCCCAGTTCCCTAAGAATAAAACATCATGTGAGCCATCAGAGGGAAATTAGAATCCCAGATCAAAAATTCATCAACTGTAGTTGCAAAACATAACAGACCAGTCTTCAGGCTGGTTGCCTTTTCTGAAAAATGTGGAATCGAACATCCTGAAGATATTGCAGAGATTATTTGTCATGCAATAAGCAAGGATTATAACAGTGATCTCCCATCTTAAGGTGCAATAACTGAATGGGAATTTGCTATCCATAATTTAGTCGCCTTCTTGCACTTCGTGCCACTCGCTGTCTGCTTATCCTTCATGCCCCCTCTCTGACCTGGCTATGTTAGGAGGATGTATGTTGCCCTCCTGACCGAGTTGACCGGATAGCGTAGTAGCCTCGTGTAAGCATCTCTCGATCATATGTCTAATAAGATGTCTCGAACAAGGAGTCATGTGGTGATCGACGCTCCTATGGCTGTGGCTGTGGCTGATTAGCTGGAAGGATGCATAGAATGTTACTCTCTATCCATTGTCCTGCATCGACTCTAGCCTCGCTAGCTACAAAACTGACCAGTCATGGAGGCGATCCTCGCTCATCAAGCTTCGGCTCATGCTACTGGCCCACAAGCCTTCCGATTATAGAATCATCCTCATCATCAGCAAAAGCACTATAAATCGGATCTGTGTACTTTAGCTCCACTTCCTCCTGAATGCACTTCAGCGTCAACCTCAGATTGTAGTGAACATATACAAAGTCGTTGAGGCGCTTCTGTGTCAAACAATTTCTTTGCTTGCAGTGGATGAGGGCGAAAGTGCACTATTTGCGCTTACAACCACTCGAAGAGACCGTCTGAAAGAGAATCCGGATAGCTATCCACTTAAAATTTTTCGCGGACAAACCAAAATGAATCCACTATTCAACTGCAAAATATTGAAGAAATTACATATAAGATAATATCATATTAGTAACCATCTAATGTCAGGTAAATGTCCTCCTGATGTGTAATATATCTGAGTTCATACTTTTCTTACTTACGACAACTGCCGAAATTCTAAAGCTGTTGGTATCCTCTTTAAATATTTTGGTCTGCGAAAAAATCGTGTTGTAATTTGTTAATAATCGAAGATACCAATTAACTTACACATGCCACTTAAGTTAACTTACTTTTTCTAGACATAGGGCCATGACTTCTAGATCAGGCTCCATTTTATAAATCACATTACATAGAGCGGCTAGAAGTTCGTTATCCATATCGATTCCAACTATGGTGTGCTGAAACCGAGGGTTTAGGTAATATGCTGCGGATAGAGTTCGTTATTGTTTTGGTAAAATTGTACAACTACAGGAGCAGTCTAATTTTCAATGTTCTTGCTTACCTGTTAGATGCAAGTTCTTACCCATCTGATAGTTCTACCGCCGCTCAATGATTTCAATGTACTCATGGGCATACGTCGGATCTGCCTCCATTATCTAAATTTTTGTTCTCTCTATCATGTAATACAAAAAGCTCATCTGGGGGCATCTGGCCCGAAGCACTTCATACAACGGTCTGATAGTCTTCACTATCATAGTGGTCTGCTGCTAGAATATCTTTTTGGCTCATCACCAAGTCCTGACAATGCTCCCTTCAGTGTCGGCGCTTACATATCTACTTTTCTGCCATTCGAAACTGACAAACATCTGATGTAGAACTGCTTTCTTCAATAAAGCTATCAAGTGCAATGTAGTTGATAGCAAACCGTGTGTCTCCTAATCTCAAGATCTCTCTCCCTGCATAGCTTCTCATCAGTGAAAGGACTCATGTATGGTTATAAATATACTTGGTGATGGTTTGGGCTGTCTCCACTGTTTGCTGCACCATACGAATCCTCGCAATGTCAATCAACATGATGTCGATACAATGTGCAACACATAAGATCCAAAAGCCGCTCCATCAAGATCTTCCTAACGATCTTATATTGCAGCTCATTATCAGTGATGACCTGCACAACATTCTTCTTTTGTACCTGATCAATCACCTTCTCCATCAGTTTGAGGATGTACGTGGCGTCGTGCACTTGATCAGAAGCATCAACTGACTTATGGAAGAAAGTTTTTGTATCACAATATGTCAGAAAGTTGATAATGCTCCATTTGGCATGACCAGTCCAATCATCACACATCACCATCAATCCATATATGGACCACTTGCTCTTGTATAAGGTAATCCATTTCTCTAACTTCTTATTTCTGTCAAGAAGCTCACCGTAGATGCCCTTTGGGCCTAAAGAATCTACACCGGGGCCGACAGCTTCTATGGCAGAAGTGGCAGACCTATAGGAGTGGTAGACCATCATATTTGTTGGGCTGTAACTGAAGTGGAACCAGGATCCAATAGCTCACCACATATCCTTCTTCAGCATTGTGTCAACCCTTTGCTGCTTCGAATCTCTGCTGGAAAAGATATGCGGATCTAAATCATGGATTGCAGCTAAAGGTATAATTCTCTGGATGATTTTTTTTTGCTACTAAAAGCCTCCAGCATAGATGCAATACGACCACCGCCTCTGCTGACGGTCTTTCTGACTGAGGAGGTCCTCCTGAACTCTAGATCTACCCTGCTGCTCGCAGAACCAAAGCTCCACTTGGAGTATGAGGGCCTATATCGAGCCCCTATGCCTGTGCCTCCTCGTCATCTGGAGCGGACGCCTTTTCCGACTCCCTGGAGTGATAGGAAGGTAGCTCTACCACTTGGTGGTCCACCTCCGCCCTCTTCTTGGAAACCTTCTCTTTTGCTGCTCTGAAATCAGCAAAGTGCTACTCCATCAGCTGCCGAATCTTCTGTATATATTTCCGACACATAGATATGTCGGGATAATCATCAGCTAAGCGCTGCTTCAACCTGGTTACCTCTCCTCTTTTGAACTCTATATTGCACTAGTTGCACTTCCAATGATGTCAATCTGAGAGCATTTGCTCATGATCCCAACCAATGTCACGATCTGGCTCTTTTTTTCTTGATGGCTCCATTCCTGCAGATTTATCAACTACGTCAGTTTATCAATTTTTTAAAAATAGCAAAATTTCGTTACGATAAAGATAATTTTTTTACATCAAAAAGTACATCTCATTTATCTAATAAATAATAATAAATTTTCATATTTATTTATATATTTATATATTTTTAACATTTTTAAATTTAAAAATATGTTTAAATATCACAAATTCAGAAAAATATGTTTTCTAATTCAAAAATTAATTTTGAATTATGTAATACGTACTACTAATTTTTTATAATTTTTGATATTATTTATATATTTTTAATTTTTTTTAAATTTAAAAATAATTTTTACAATATTAATATTTTAAAAAATTAATTTTAACTCAGATCTATATAAAAGTCAACAGTAGATGTTACATATATTTTTCTAAGCCTGTGGACATGCATCAAATGCTACTTATTTTTCATTTTTTTTCGTGCACATGATCGCATCAACACTTGAATAAATGGACACCAAATTTTGTTGTAGAGTAGCTTGCATGCTCCTAAATACGCTTCTGATTTTATTTTTTATTTATTTTTATTTTCTATATATATATTTTTATTTTTTAATTTAAAAGTATATTATTAATTTTTTAAAATTATATATAATTTAAAAATTAAAATTTTTATGTCATCATCTAGATCATCCATAGATCTGCAACATATAATAAAATCAAGCCCAAATCCAAAATTTTGGCATGATTTTATCTTATTTTGCAATTTTTGAGCTATTTTTTTCAAGTCCTCCCAAAAAATGAGGGAATGAGATTGGAAAGAGAAAGCACACCTTATTTAGACTTGGATTTTTCTTCTGAAGTGCTGAATCGGTGTGATTTTCATCGTGAGGATGTTGGGAAAGGCGGAAAGCTCTCCGTCGCTTACAAATAATGTTGGAAAAATCTTCTCGGGCCTTCCCAACATCATTTTATCAGCATAGAAAGGTTAGTTGAGAGGGTTTGGTTCAGAACCGGATCGTCCGGTTCACATCGAGTTTGAATGGTTCCGGCCAGTTTCAAGCCGGTTCCGGCCGGTTCCAAGCCGGTTCTGACTAGTATGGTCCGGTTTGGACCTTTTTCGGCCGATTCAGGTTGGTTTGGGGTCGGAACCAACTCCATAGGCCGAACCAACCCAGTTTCTCACTAGGTCGGCTCCGTACGGTCCGAACTGGACGGTTCAGTCCGGCTTGCCAATCCTTGCTTAGAAAATCTTAATCAAGGTGGATGATTTTTATCTTTTATTTTTGCAACTATTCTTTTATTTCTATTGATATTGTGGATCTCTCACTGCTTGCTTGGTTATAAGAATCCTTTTGAACCATTTACTTCTCATATTCTTGTAATCTCTCTCTTTCTCTTGGTTGTTGGAATATTTTTTTAGATGTCCTCTTCTTACTCTATCAGCAGCTCAAAAAGAGGTCTTCTTGTTACTGGGCTCTACAAATTCCTATAAATTTGAAGAAAGTATTTAATGTTCCGATACCAATAAGAGAATGAATAAGTAAGCTGCAAAAGGGATATGGAGGAGTATTTTTCTGTGATATAATAAGATAGGAAAAGTTTAATCGTCACAAGCATTTTGATTCAAGTACGAGATGAGAGCCCCCTTGTTGCAGCATAATCAAAGATTTCATTGAGAAGAGCTTATAACCAAGTGAAAGCAAAATAAAACAATGGCTGCGGAAGCTAAATAATTGACCTTTAAGGGGTTCATGTAAAACAGTGTAGGTAGTAGGATAAAGAAAGAGGTCGCGCCATTCTTGCTTTACCTTTGGTCTTCATAGGACCTCAGTGGAAAATTTGAAATATCATGGCCTCACATGTATCTTCTTCTGAACCATAGCCGCGAACCACAGCTTCTCACACAATGTCACATGACACAAGTGAATTTAAGAAGAAATTTAAAGCTCCATTAGTCATGATGATAAATTATATAGAGAATATATGGTATTTATGGCTTCTAGGGGCCTTTGCAATGGCTAGGACTTGATGGTGCTGTTAGTATTTGACTCAAATTTGAATTTCTACATAGAGAAATTTAACTCAAATCAACTAAATTACACTTTGAATAGTCTGATGCATGGCAGTAGGCATTGAATGCATCATCTAGTATGGTGGCTGGGGCATTAAAAGATCTGTACTACATCACAAAGTTGGTTGCTTATGAACTGTCTGATGTGTGGTTGATGTCACCATATACATTATACATCACCTGGAATTGGATATCATATTATTCCGACACAAGTTCATGGTTATTGACAGATTTTGCAATTTAGGCGCCTTTTGGCTATGCCATGTTTGTTGTTTGTCTTTATAGCTAGAGGAGTACTAAAGAAGGTGGTAATTAGGTTGACTAAGGGAAGAGAGAGGACAAAATTTGGTTGTTTATATGGTTGCATGATTCAAACTTGACAATTTTCCGTTTGTTTGATGGTGCTTGGAGTTACAATTTGATAGAAGAATATAATTAGTGGATGTGTGGGAGGTGACTCGTTAGTGATTGGGCCTTACTTTTGGAGAACAATTAAATCCTACAAACTTGTGTAGGTGGCTTCCTTCTTATTCTAATGTGCCCTTAGGTATTGTAAACAGTATAATGGAAAGTTGTGCAATAGATCTGAAAGAGCACCCGCCCCCTCCCATCACGCACACAACCTCCTCTCACAACTTTAGCAAATGTTGTTCAGCTGTTGATGCTTAAATGCTCTTGAAGGTCCTGAATTCTCTCTCAGTTAACTTGTTTTAAAACTGCAAGTTTAATCCTGTTTATCTTTTATTGTGAGGGAAATACATTTGATCAGAAGATTTTAAGAAGAGTCAGATTCACAAAGTTAAACTTAATATGATGATTTAATTTATCTTGCTTAATGGTTATGGAAAAAATATCTAACAGTTCATAATAAATGTCTGAAGATAAATATTTTGCGTGCTTTGATGATTCTTTTCAGTTTTTGATAGCATAGTAGTGAACTGCTAATATCATCTAATTAACCGATTTAAATTTCTTATACTTTTTAGTTTAGCCACACAATTGGCAGAATAATGTCTATATATGTAAAGAATCTGACCTTGAGTTAATAAATTTTATTGTTAAACTGATGAACATTGAAAGGGTTGTATTTATTTTGAGTTCTGCAGAAACTGCAGCTAGGAAGACCCTAGAGGAGGTTATGGCTGAAGCCCTTTCAAAGGCTTGCTCTAGTCGTGCAGCTGTTCAGGCAGTTTGCTTAGCTGTATCTGGTGTAAATCATCCTACAGATCAACAGAGAATACTGGATTGGCTAAGGTCTGTCCCTTAACTTCTGGGAAGCGACAGAACTGTTTAAAATTAAATCCTTTAATTCTTTTGCGGTCCTAGATTCTTGTAAAATTTTTGCCTTCTCCATTCCAACGGGATGGCTTTCGAAAACTAAGACATCAAAATTTACTATGTTGCATATTCTTTTAAATAAAAATGCTACTTTCAGTTATATGAGGGGATTTATAGTTCTGCTCTCTATTTTATGATAATTTCCTCCCTGCTGCCAGAGTAGGTCCATTCTCAATGTTGCTTTAGTTAAATTGTTATCATAGTTGTTTAATAAATTGCTTTACCAAGTCAAAGTATCGGACAACCAGACTGAAGAGTGTTAAATAAATCTTCTTTCTATAAACTTATTAAATAACTTTTGCCTACTTTCAATTTTTTTTTATCTGAGGTCGTACATTTGCTAATCATATTTGTAAGGAACACATTTTTCTGAATGGAAATTTAACTTTCAGATGACAAAGGATATTCGTGACAGTTGGGGTTTTATAACTTTTGAAACATTTGCTAGCCAACATTTTGAGGAATACTGAAAAAAAATATCATATTTGGAAATCTAACTTTGTAAGTGGACTTTGAATATCCATTCATGGAATTTTATCTAATACAAGGATGGAATTAAATATGTTGATGGTTTTTTTTATTAAACTTTGTGAAAGTAACTAAAGATGTTGGAAAAACATATTTCCGTTCGTATGACAATGGCTTTCAGTTTTCTACAAGTACTTGAGGACCACTTATCCTGCAGTTTGCATGCTTGTGGAGATTCATTTGGATTCTTGACCTTATTACAAGTCTCTATATTTTCACCCTTTGGATTTACAAAAAAATGATTATAGAATTTGGTTATGGTTGTTGAGCTGGCTTACTTTTGTTAGTCTTTTACTGGCTTGAGTTGCCAATCCTTGAAATTTACTCCTTTTGATAATTTAGGGGAACAAGTGAAGCATTGATCTATTATAATGCAGCTACTTATCCCTGTCTTTAAAACATTGCATTCACATTTTCAAACAAAATCCTAATATATTTTTCCTTTTCGAGATTAAAAATCAATATTCTGTATAAAACACAGCTAAGTCTATGTGATATTGTGATTATACAGATTATATAGTTATTAATTGTAGCCAGATTACTAGATAACTCGTAACAAACTAAGCAGTTGTTAAATTGGAGCAGCAATCGCTAGATGCTACAACTACATGCCCAATTAAAGATAATATGTATAAAAGATTGCAAGAAATCTACAGTGCCAAAAATGCATATGTTGCCCATCCCTCCCTTCCCCCCTCGCACGTGCGTGCCCCCTTCTCCTCCTCCTCCTTTTCCTTCCTGATGTGCTGCCTGATTTGCAGGTCTTTCACTACAGTGACTACACTGGCTGAATACCTCATTCAACATTATTCGTTCTTTTTCATACGTATCTGTCTACAAATTAAAGGGCAATAATAGAAGATCATTTGGTGTGGGATAGCATTGTATTTGTATTGGTTTTTGTTCACTGTTGGGAGTGGGCTGGTTTTTACTGTTTGCATCATCTTGGTAACTAAAAGATGATTGAGAATCCTCCGCTGTCAATAAATCTATCTATAACCACTTGCATCTTTTGACATATCCTAACTTTTTCATTGTTTAAATTCTAGCATTTTTTATTTTTTTCAGAAATGTTATTTAGCCATGCCTTGCTGCACCTTTCAAATGACTTGGGGATTGAAAATTTTATTACATCTAAGTTTTGCTGTCCTTCTACCAGAGATATATTTCCAAGCCATGTGAAGTTCTACGTGGCAAATGATTCCGTGGCAGCACTGGCTAGTGGTACAATGGGAAAGCTCCATGGCTGTGTACTGATTGCAGGTACAGGCACCATTGCTTATGGGTTCACTGAAGATGGAAGAGAAGCCCGAGCTGCTGGTGCAGGACCAGTCTTGGGGGATTGGGGAAGGTTTATTTCTGATTCTTTTTTATCCTAAAACAGTTTATGATTATCTGGTGAGTCAAATTAAATTGTATGTGTCAAAGGTGCTCAGGATGATCCAGCTTCTATGGCTGCTCTGACAGTTTTTGGTTTGAACAGTAATAATATGCTATGCATATTCTAATAGTAGATTTATTCTACATTATAAAAGATTTGAATTTGGATAGTATGTGGAATTGGATTTTAATGAGCTTGATACTGCTTATTTTCTGCCTGAAGGAATAAAATCTTAGTAGTATAAAATAATCTTTGATACATTACTGGGTTGATGAAGCATACAGCTGAGTATTTTCAATGTGAGTTGTTTCATGTAAAGTCAGATATGAAAGGTTTCCAGACCTAGAAGGGTTTTTCGATTATTAAAGATTATTGGCCATTGTTAATTCTTCTTCCTCTACAATCTTGATATTATGGTGCATCTTGTCATGTTTCTATTTCTCAGTTTCACCATTTTACTAGTAGATGCTTAAACCAAGTTCTGATTAAAAATAATGATTACCTGGTCCTTGTTGTAACAATTAGATTTGGTACCTATAAAATGTGACCATGTGTAAATCATGATACATAATTTCTCAGAAAACTTTGGTTGTGTTTGGCATCACTTGTAGTTTTCAGGTTTCAATTTTCATGAAAACTAAGCCACTTTCTTTCTTTTTTTGTTTTTTGAACATGGAAGCCTAAAACTTGTTTGGCAGTCACTTGGGCTGTATTTGGCTGGGCTGGCAGTGGCCAGAGGGCAGCTGCGAGGGCTGCCAGGTTGGTGGCGACAGTGATGACAGAGGTGGTGGTGGTGACCATGGGTGGTTTCTGTTTTCAAAAAAAATAAAAAATGAAATCTAGATTTTTTTTTTTAGTTTCCACAATCTCTAGAAACTGAGAAAGGGTTTTCAAAAAGTGCATTTAGATAGGTTTCCTTCTTGTATAATGACATTTTTTTCATCAGTTCAACCATTACCAATAAGTTATATCCTACCTATTCACTACTTAAATCTTATAATCAGTCAACAAAAAGTGTCTGAAGATTTTCTTGCAACTTCTATCTAGGCCTTTTTAGGCTATTCTCAGACTTTTCTGGACCCTTCAGGATAAATTGGAGCACCTTTTTTTGCCAAGGTCTCCATTGGTCTGCATGGCAACATGACCACATGGTCAAGATTGGTTCATCATCATCTTGTCGTTATTGGTGTAACCCCTAAGTTTTCTTTGATGTGCTCAATCTATCACATGAATCCCCCGAGCCTCACGACATCAAGTTATCAACTTTCTTACTTTACAATGCTCATCTTGTATTTGTGTTTACTATATTACCAATTTTCTAACTTTGATGACTTTATCAACCTTATTGACATTACTCTGAAATTTAGCTGGCAAGCAGTGATCGCAGAACACTTTAGAATCACATTTTCCACTTAATCCATCTTGATCTGGCTATAGTGGAAGTACATTCCATTTCTTTTATCCTTTCACATAAGAGATGTAACAAGTAATCACTTTATAGCATCCCTGGGCTATCTGTAATCACTAGGTCCTCATATTGTTAGTTCAACTAATACTTAGACACTTCTCCTGGAAAGCTATTCTAAATCATTTAGTTAAGCATCCACCTGCCTTTTTCAGCAATAGTTAAGCATCCAGCTGTTGTCTTGTAAAAATATGCAAATGGAGCCTGCTCTAGAATATCATTTATCAGTTCACACATGACCTGTGTAAGAACTAAGAAGATAGATTTACAATGTAGGCACATGGTGTAGGTCCACAATGATTGGTAACTAGCTCTATTTTCCCTGAACTAATGCTCAAAATTGTCATTGCTCTCTTATGCTTATTGCTTATGCTTTTATATATCCTCTTAGTTGGCATTCTGACCGTTTATCATACTCTTATTATATGCTACTCCAAGTTGAGATGTGTATATAATTTAGATTCTTCTTGATCTTTTCATGATATTTAAGCAAAAAAATAACATCATCAGTGGGAGTATGATACAAAGCATGTTAATTCATATAGTTCATTTTTTTCCCAATCTTTGTTCCACCACACTTACTGACAACATGTACTGTGGCATATAGCTTATTTTGGTTAGGCATGATGCTATTTTGTCCATCACCTTTTGTTCTCATGGATTGGCTTGGTTATCGACCTTATTGGAACCTATATATGGTCACATCACCAGATGGTTCCTCTATAATATTGAATGTTTGTTTGGTATCTTACCTCTGCACTTTTCCACTTAGAGTGATGGCAAGGTTGAAATATTTGGTTCCTGATTTCATTTAGTCCAGGAGAAATGAGTTCTTGTTTCAGAAAGATATATAATTAGAACAAAAAAAATGCAAAAAATAGAAAAAAATAAAGGAAAACAAAATAAGTCAAGAAAATTAAACAGAAATCTTCTGTAGAGTATACTGTTTTGGAGCTTCAATGGCTTCATACCGAAACAGTTTTTTGAATATGAATTAAAATTAAAGGTATATCATATTTTATATTATTTTATAGTGCAAAATGCCATTTTTTTTTTGATAATAATATAACACATGGTAACCTACATGGTAGAGACTTAAGCATCAGCAGAATGCCAACTAAGAGGATATATAAGCATAAGAGAGCAATATGAAAGTCACCTAGTAGAAATACCTCAAGCAAGGAGATCATATGTTAGGAACTAGGCCAATTACAATGATACCTTGCCTCTACATGCGTTAGCAATGGCAATTTTGATAGTCTTCTAGGATCATTTCAATTGTAAGCTTCCAGTCATCATTAAGTTCTAATGATGCTACTGTATTTGAAGTGCTGTAACCAGCAGAAAATGGTGCAACTTTATCATGAACCACCATTTATCTACTAGATGTAGACATAGAGGAATTTGTCATACTTGAGGGTGAGTTTATTTCTACCAAGGCATTGGAGTATGCTTGATCGTTTAAGGCCACATTGAACAAGCCTAACCCAACCAATTTGAACAAGCAGACACCAATTTTTTATATTTTCAGAAAATCTGGAACACCATCTTGGCCTACCGGTACGGTTGCAGCTTTGAAACCGGTTCGCTACCGGAGTTAGAGGAGACGAAGAGAAAGAGAAAGCGAGCGGGGAGGGAGGGAGAATAAGCGGCCGTGGACACTTGCGGAGGGCTGCGGAGAGGGGATCGGGCAGAGGCCGCTGGGGCGCGGCGGAGGCCGGGGCCGCGACCGCGGAAAAAAATTTGGAAATTTTTAAGTGAAGTCGGCAAATTGCTTACCCACTTCACTTAAAAATTCCGAAATTAAAAAATTAAAAAAATTTAAATGAAATCGGCAAGTGATTTGCCGACTTCACTTAAAAATCTCCATTTTTTTTTGTAGCCTCGGCCTCCGCTACGCCCCCGCAGCCCCCCCACGGCCTCCGCCGGCCCCTCGCAGGCGCCCGCGGCCTCTCCTCCCTCCCTCCCCCGCTCACTTTCTATTTCTCTTCTCCTTCTCTGGCTCCGGTTGGTTTTTCTTGGTACAGGCCTGGTACCGAGCCAAACCGATCACCGACAGGTACGACACCCAATACCAGTTCGGCAATTCTTGGTTTGAACTTTGAAGTACTTTCCATCATTTGGGACCTTTTTCCTGCTGATAGCTTTTGTAAGATATCTTTAGTTCTGTATAAGTTGGACTGAGATCAACTTATTTTCTCATGTATCTTGTCCGTAAGGTCCATCTTCATCTGTTGTATTGTGTCTTGTAATAACTTGTCACATATCCACTTTAAATTTCATCAAGTGATTTGCTGGTTTCACTTAAAAAAATTTAAATTTTTTTTTGTGGCCTTGGCCTCCGCCGCCTCTGCCGCCCCCTGCGGCCCTCCGCAGGCGTCTGCGGCCTCTCCTTCTCCCTCCCGCCCCCGCTCGCTCTCTGTTTCTCTTCTCCTTCTCCGGCTCCGGTTGGTTTTTCTTGGTACGGGCCCGGTACCGAGCCGGACTAATCGCCGACCGGTATGACACCTGGTACCGGTTCAGCAATTCTTGGTTTGAAGTACTTTCCATCATTTGGGACCTTTTTCCTGTTGATAGCTTTTGTAAGATATCTTTAGTTTTATATAAGTCGGATTGAGATCAACTTATTTTCTCATGTATCTTTTCCGTAAAGTCCATCTTCATCTGTTGTATTGTGTCTTGTAATAACTTGTCACATGTCCACTTTAATTTTGGTGGGTACTAAACTTCTGTTAGATGAATAAAAAATAATGCATGTGAGGTACTTTTGCAAGACTTGCAGGATGGTTGATCTAGTCTACTGATCGCAATAACTTCTGCTACTTTATTAACATAATATAACATGTGGAAATTGAACTGCTGATTGGAGTTTGTAGGAGTCGCAAGACTGTCTCATATCTTCATGGTGCAATACCCACCATCACCCGACTATTGATGCGGTTATCTTTGAGCTAGTGGAGAACAATAAAGTGCAATAACTACAAATGCACTTGCAACAGTTGTTCCGCATTGTGTTTATACTCAAACTGTTAAACAGCTAGTCGCCTATGTGAGCCTGTTCTTTGTCATGTAACGCTCCAGGTCATTTGATGTTTTGGTCATGATTGGACTGGAGAAGGCAATGCAGATCGCCTGCATAGCATCTCAAAGGTTGCTATCGCCAAAATCGAGCTTTGCCTACCAGATAATAGTCTAGGTGTATCATTACTTGTAGAAACGCTAACAATTTCTGCATGTTCCTTTAATCAATACACTATGTCTCCTTGGTGGAAAGTGGTAGCTAAAAAAAGATATGACAGTATTCTCAGATCTTAACAACTTTTTAGGGGAATGCGTTCATATTTGGAAATGCGTTGGTTGTTTCCTTCCAAAATTCTCAAGAAACTCCAAAACTGCCCTCTTTATCTCTTCATCAACTGGAGCAAGATTACAATGCCATCCAAGAATGATATGTGAGCTGTATGATACATGCTGGCATGCATGCTATTGGAATGAGAATATACCAATTGCATTACCGAACCAAAACCATAATCCTGTCCTTGTAGGTATGTAGGTCTGCAAAGTAATTCTGAAAAATTCAAGGAAAATCATGAGAGGGGAGAAAGCATTGGGAAAAAAAATCCTATGAAAGGAAAGGATAATTGATAAGGAAGATATACAGGGAAAGGAAGAGAGTGTTGTTCTTTGCTTTATCATTGACTAGCTCATGAAAAAAGCCAGTGGCTTTTGAAATTAAATTTGAAAATGATTTGTGCATATTTAGATGATATAGTCTGATCTTTAAATGGCTTATTACATATGAGTAACTGCACACACATATCTAGAAGCCTGATCTTATTTATTGAATACGTGTTATGTTCTAGTCATCAAGTCATCAGATGTACATGCGTGCATGTGCTAGCATATACATGTACATGCTAGAATGCCTTTGTTGGCGAACAATGTCATCTCTTTTCTTTGGATGATTGGTGTCATGGATGTAGAATGGAATGTGTGAATCTTATTTCACTCTTATATTTCTTTGCTCTTTTGAGGAATACCGTCTTTTATGCTTTTTAATTGCAACAAAAATGTCGGTGACTAGATCTGTACTTTATGCAGTGGGTATGGAATTGCTGCACAGGCATTGACTGCAGTGATTAGGGCACATGATGGTCGTGGTCCGCAAACAAAACTAACAGAAAACATTCTCAACATACTTGGGCTTTCTTCACCAGATGAACTGATTGGGTACTTTGCATCCTTCCACATAATTGATGCATGGATTCACTCTTTTGCAGATTGATAAGTTGGAACATAATTTTTTTTACAATTCTGTGGAGTATTGTTATTTACTTTTTCAGGTTTTCTTGTGGCATGCTGAACCTGTGACTACCAAACTATTATCCAAAACATTTTTTTTTTCAATTTGTAATAGAAAAATATCCTTGTATAGAGGATCAGAAACTTGTGCATCAAGTTATCTGATGGACCATGCAAAATTCATTTGCAGGCCTTCAGGTTGTTGACAGCTGCATATCTGGCTATCAGTTATAGAAGGATAATGTTACTTGGTTGGTCTGGATTGTTCGTTTTACCCCTTGACTTGATTTCTTATAGTGGCTGTCCTAGAAATTTTTACAAAGGATTGTCAACCTTAACATTATTTTCAAAATCTTGTTAAATGCTTTCTTATTTCAATGTCTTTCTGTCATTCTACATATTTCTGTCTATGAGTTCATTCTTTTGTATCTTCAGATATACCATGCACATGAATACATTTTAGAATATCAGTTCTTGTTGAAGGATGAAAGCCTTGCAAAAATAAGGCTTTGTATTTATGATTAGCAACCACATGGCATGCTACAGATGTTTTCCAGCTATTCAGTTCCATGGGTATGGTAAGCTAGAAAATTAAGCTCACAGACAAGCATTTACATTTTCATTTTATGTGGTGTAGCTGGACCTATGCTGATCCCTCTTGGGCTCGTATTGCTGCACTTGTTCCGGTAGTAGTATCTTCAGCTGAAGATGGTGATGAAGTTGCAAACAAAGTATTATATGTCGCAGTTCAAGAATTGGTTGATAGTGTCATAGCTGTTGTCCGAAGACTAAGATTGTGTGGAGAAGGTGCAGTAAACTATGATAATCCAGAAAGTTTTTACTCATTCTGGTTTCTTACAAGCGTTGGGATTTTAATTGGCGCTTTTAGCTGCAGATGGAAAGGATCCTTTCCCACTTGTTATGGTTGGAGGTGTTCTTGAAGCTAACAAGGGGTGGGATATTGGGAAGGAAGTCATAAACTGCATCTCCAAGGTCTGCCCTGGTGCTCATCCTATTCGACCTAAGGTGTGTAAATCTCCAATTCATACTTTTATGCAGAGGTAGAAATGGTGGTACTCGATGGTGTCTATGACTATAAGATTTTTTTTTTTTTATACTTCTGTGAGATTATTTTTCTCCATGAGTTAGATAAATCAGCATGTGTGAGCCTTTATCCATACTATTTCTACTTCTTATATTGGGTGTGGTTTAATTGATTTTCCAAAAATACCCCTCTATTTAATTGATTTTCTGCTCAATTTCTATTCCAGCCGTGAACCAAATGTGCAGGGAATATGGCTATTCCGATTTCCATTCCAGTCCATTCTAATTCCAATTCCAGTCACAAACCAAACGCACCCAAGGTGGAGTTCTAGCATTCAAAAATCTTGTTACATTTATTTGTACTGATGAAGGTTTTAGAAAAGGAACATATGGTTACGATTCAAAACCATGGAATTTGACAAGATGGTTAGAGAATTTTGGTGAACATTTACCGAGCGATAAAGACTAGGTGGAGTTCTAGTAACCGGCAATCTTTTCATAGCTGTTTGTATTTGTAGAAATTAAATCAACGCTTACTTCCCCTTCTTGTGGAATTATCAGCTTTTCCATGGTCAGACTACTTAATGACACCATAACCATTTGGCTAATTATCTATTTCTTGCAATTTAGTATATTAATACATCCTATTTTGTAAACTAAAATATGTAAATACTTCCTTTACTCTGGAATTCTTGTTGAGCACCATGCTTCTGAACACCATCTGTCTCATGCCAAGATGATTGGCTACAGCAAAGGAGTAGCTGAATTCGTTGCATCACTGATGTGAGAGAATCTCTTGTTCCATATGGAGTTGCATTTTCTTTAACATGTTGAACCAGATGGCATGAAGGACCTTGTTTCAATGATATATGGGTTCATAAATTTTCTCATCCGTCTCTTGTGGTTCCCAATTTTTACAGTTCTTACCATGATACTTTTATGCAATGGCTGATTGTGTGATCTTTCAGTTATTATTTTTTATTATTGTTGTTTATTCTTTTTGCCCCTTTGAGCACTCAACTCTCAACTGCAGGTGGAACCGGCTGTTGGAGCAGCATTGCTGGCTTGGAATCATTTCATGAAAGAATTTAAAGGTGATCATGGAAGCTGATCTGATTAAAGTTGTCTGAATATCGATGAAGGTGTTTACTTACAGCAACACATTTAAACATCGAAGCTGAAAGAAAGATAAACAGGAATATTGCTCAACTGTCACTAGCAGCTCTGTCGGCGTTAAAGCTTTCAGCAGTTGTGTGACCTCATAACTGAATTTTATAGTCAACGCATGCAATTTCTGTTTTTTCTTTCTCTCTCTTTTTATCAATTCAAGGCTTGTATTAGCTTCTGCAAAGTTTCGGGGTGTACAATGTAAATGGCGGAGAAGTGGAATGGAAAGGTCATGGGGTTCTCAATTTTTTTCTCTTGTTGTTTTGGTCAGTCTTCATATTGATCTAGAATGCAACCCTTCATTATGCTATGCATTATTTTAATTATTTCTTAACTTGAGCAACATATAACTAATAATGCAAATGCAAAAAATTTGTGTGGCTAATCATGTTTCCTTATGTTCCTTTTACAACTAATCCTTGGGACAAAGGCAACATACTCTTTCCTTGCTGCTGCTACTACTGCTTGGCTGTAATAAATCCTCCCCTTATTGCAGGCATACCACAATCTTAATCATATCCCTCTATGCCATGAAATATCATCTGAAGTCTGCAATAAAACTAACCTGCTAGACCACTTTCCTTCAAGCTGGGGCCATATAGTTTGAAGGATGATGAAATGACCTGCACTGCTATCACTTGGATTGTTTGATGTTGATATCTCATAATTGCACTGTATTACAGAAGTTGATGCTCTAAAACTGTGCATAACAAAATTTTGTGCTAAACTTGCTGGATTAACATCCTTAAACCCATCCAGACTAGCAGATACCTGCAAGACTAGCCTTGCTGTCAAACAATGATATCCTGATATGAATAGTGCTTGTGGAATTCTGTGACAACCTTTTGTAGCTTGTGGGTTTACATTAATGGTGACCCTTGGAGTTGCTATCATCCCACAGAAGTATAAACTGGGTGTGTGATAAGTGAGGTCCGCTGATGGCCTCGATGTGGAAGCATATATCACTTTATATATCAGACACTTGATACTAACAATAGGAAAGGCTTTACAATCACTGCCTGAAATCGTAGTATACCATACCGAACCGAACAATATAGAACATACCATACCGTCCATTTGATATATAGTATAGAAAGTGTACGACATTCAGTATGCCGAATTGGCCTCCGTATCAGGTGTATGGACACAATAACAAAGAAACATTGACACAATAACAAAGAAGCACCAATATGGAGCCTGGTACCGAGACTGCATACTTTACCTCGAACTACTTTCCCAGTATTTGTTGTTCTCATCTTTCACCAAATCTTGCTGCTTTATGTGCTAACATTACTTCCGCCATCTGGGAACAAATGCTAAGAGATACAAAATTTCTCATATCATGTTGTGGAAACACTAAATACTTGTAAGTTCATTATTATCAAATCATTTGATGTATAATTACAGTATGTATTCAGTGGTCTAGCAACTGAAATTTCTAACTTCTCATCACAATATGGAAGCAAAATCGGAGCTTCCAAAAGGCAATTGGCCTAAGTGGAAGTTCATTAACTCCCTTGTTGGCAACCCATCAGATGTGTTAACAACCATTTTTACACACCTTCTCATGGATAAGGAGACTATATAACAAGTGAATACACCTTGACATCTATAATGTAGCCTGACCATGTTTTAATCAGCAACACTTTTGGTCTCTCATCATTAGTTGCAAAAAGAGGAGTCCACATTGATGTTGAGGTCTAGAGGGCTTGGACATGAACATCAGGGTCAGCAAACATATGTAACCTGATTAGCAGACAAAATAGCTGCACTGCTTGCTTTGGTGGTGGAAAAAACTGAGGTTCTTGGTTGCTTCAACAAAATCTTCCGCCTTGGCAATGTTGACTTCTTTCTGAAGTTGTCTGCACGCACTGGTTCATTAAATGTTCAAGTGGATTTGTTATCACAATCCTGTTAACCTGAAGCGCAAAAGCATAGGCAGATCATAACGCTTAGTAATATTCGCGTGCAACAAGTGAGATGGGTGCAGAAGTTTCAAAATTTCCGATAGACTGGTAACAGTAATTTAGAGCATGTAAAGGAAGGTAATTTGAAGGCATATTATAGAAGAATCACGTATTCAGTCACCTAAATAAGTAACTCATGATGCTTATTTAGTACTCTCTCTTTTCATTTCTCTTCTAATCAGTTTTAGAATCTCCATAACCTGCTAGAGAAAAAAGAACCTCGTTAATCCAAAAGACTGGCATTAGCTTGGTAAGGCAATTCCAAACACACGCTTCAGCCCTGATTTATATTAGAGAAAAAAAGCATAAACTGTGTAAGGGACCCTTGCCTGATCTTTTTCTTTTTTGGATAAATATCAGCAACTGAATTAAAAGAAAGAAAAAATATACAACAACAGACAGTAGACTGTTTTAACTGTAAAAAGTAAAGATATGAATATGCACTGAAAGCAACTTAGAGGAACTGGAATTGAATACAATAAGTAGAAAATGGTTGTTCTTAGCCATGATGTACTATTGTACTGTCAAAATGGCATGCATGCATACTGTACTATTACATATATAAGATGTATTACTGCACATGTATGCTTCTATCAAAAACAAACTATTATGTACACAGGAATTTTAAAAAGATGCATAATGAATGATAAGGTAGATTGCAATCACTTATAAGAATCACAAGTGATCTACCGATTCAAATAACCAGTGTATATCACCATAAGCAGTTGATAGGGAAATTTTGCATGACAGCATTTTCATCCATAATGACATGTTTTAGGATCTCAGCTTCAGTAGCTCCGTTTCTAAATTCACTTGACATTGCAAGAAAGAACTACCCTTAACCATGATATGGTCATACAATTCCTAAATATCCAACTTAAGCTTAAGAGCTTCAATGTATTGTATTGTTCTAATGCTTTTTTAATATATTCAAATCTATGAAGCATGGACATGGATACAGGATATAGGTGCGACACGATATGGACATGGTGATAGACCCTTGAAAATAGGACACTATAGCTAGCATATGTCAACAAAATATATGTGCCTACATACACATACATGCACACATATACATAGTTATGTATGCAAAAAAGCACCCATAAAGCATAGTATGCTACTGCAATTACATTCTCCATACTTTTTATCATAGCATCAACTTTATCAAGTTTAAAATTTAGTCATCATTCAAATCAATAAATCTAAATTCATGCTAAATGTTTTAATATTAACATCACAGATTAAAATCGACCATTCACCATTAAAAGGTGAACATTAAAAAAAAGACAAGAAAACACCCTCCCGATCATTTTTGGAAATATCAAGGAAGTATCCTAGGGTATTCAGAAGTATCTGGAGGTTTTTTTAAAAAAAATGAAAAATATGATACTTTAACAAGTATGGAACATGTATCCAACAAGTGTCAAAAGAGTGTTAGTATTTGATACATATCCAATGTAGACATTGGATGTGCTATGCTCCTAGATTTCAAATCCATCATGAGTTCTTATATGGTTCCAATCAAGGTACATCATCTCGGTACCGGGCCCTGTACCAGTGCCACGCCATCGTTGTATCGGTATGGTACTATATGGGGCTGGTTCGGCGTACCGACATTCTTTTACCGTGTATCGGTACTAAATCGGTATAATACGGTACCTCCCGTACCGTCTGGTTCAATATGGTATAGCGTACCATGGTTTCAATACTTAGAAAAATTATTCCTACTATTTTAGACATCTACTAGATGTTCTCACTGATTGATTTCTTGCTCCCTATAAAACATATTCCTACTCTAACATTCCACAATAGAATGTGGACCCATTCAGAAACTTTTAATATCAACACATTAAAATGCAAAGCATCATTCTAGGGAGGTGAATATCTTCTCACTAAATTGAGATGGCCATTAGGCATTTTCTTGGTAAAGAGGCCTATGATTCGTAAAATGGCTGTCTCTGGGATTGTCTTAAGACTTTAGCCTCTAGACTCAAATATTTTTTTTATTTCTAAGCATGACATCTGTTGGTGGATGTTCTTCCATTTGCATCAGTGGCACCATCTAGCCAAGGTCTCATATTACCACATTATATACCTTATTCACTAATCTATTGCCAGATTTACTTAAATCACCGACTCGTATCATTACAAGCTTCCCTAGCAAGCCTTGTCAGCGAACTCTCCAATGAAGCTGATGTCACAATTTTGTTTGTTCACTTAGGTACCTGCATCACTACTCAAGGCTCCCTCTGGGGCCAACAAGCACTGCTGACGTGGGTAAGACCGTCTTCACTATTGACTGCTGCCTTCTAGGCTACTAATAATGCTTTGTCTACCTCCCAGCACCATCTAGGCTTGCTTATGGACTGTCCTGCCACCAGCGATGTAGTTTCGCAATTTTAGCTCCTTGGTTATTTCAATAGTTTCTAGTGCTTGTAACATCTCATATGTAGTATATTGCAACTCTAAAAATTGAATCCACTCTTCCTTGAGCTTAGCATGTTGGACACTTCTTATCTAATCTTTTTCATAATTTTGTTGCTAAAAAAACCTGTCATATCTGCTCCCTTCCCTATCTTTCAGCTATATTATAACAAATGGTTGGTTTTTGTAACTAATACTTGATGTATTTTCCATACTTAGAGGGGAACACGTGCTATAGAAAGTTCTATTAGCCCAAGATACTACACAAATCCAACTTCAATGTGCTATTAATGTGTATCATTTCATTCTTTTTTAGGGTGCATAGGATTAACACATCCTTTAGGTTGACATATTATTTGGTGGGCGTGAATCCCTTGTAATTGCAATAACTTCAACTTAATGCCCTATGAGCACTTCAGCATTTGGTCTTCAAGTGAATAAGATGCTAATATTGAAATATAATGGACGTAACTATGATAATAGAGGGAAGGAGAAAATGACTAGGGGCTTATCACAAGTGAATAACATGTTAGCAATAAGGTTGGCTCCAACCAAAGGACCCTTTCTCCACTACTTTATGAACTAATGAAAATCAAATTCTGGTAGCTTGCCACCATATTTGCTCAAAAGAAAAAAAAGAGAATAACAGAGCTATGAAAATAGAAGCAAAGGAAAAATAGATAAATATATCCACAAAATAGTAAGATTTTCTAAACCATTATAAACTAAAGGTGCAGACACATAACGCACATTATGGAAAAGAACATGAAGAATAAGAAAGTGAGCAAACCATTCTCCCTGCTCCACAATATCTAACTAATCATCATTCTATAAGAACAACCAACAACATAAAAAACCAATAGTGTTGTGTAAATGATATAGAAAAACTTTTATTTAGTGCCATTAAGCCAATGCATTTTCTGTCTACCGCCTAGACAATCACAAGAAACACACAATCTTCCACTTTCTTTTAACAACCAAACATTCTCTTATTGAAGAAGCATAAGTAGTAAAAGATGCCAAAGGAAAACAAGAAAAAGGACAATCCTCTTACTCCAGGATAGTGTTGTAATACTGGAGAATAATGTTCTAGAGCTATGTATATCTTCTCAAGAAGATGCAAAAGGGCATCAACGTCATCTCCTAATAGATCAACCTGAGATACAAGGAAAATATCACGAAACAGTAAGTTAAAAAAGCAAAAATTTTAAAGAGAGGTTCTTATAATGTTAATTATTAGGACAAGATGCATCGGAATTTGAAACCAAATCAAATGTTACTCTATATACACAGGTATTTACCCAAAAGAATAACCACTTCCAGCATTTTCACCAAAATTATCCAAGTAATAAAAAAATGTCTAGCAATGTGTAAAAGAGGCACTCTCTTGAATACAAACCTCGGTTTCAGCCTTTTGAAGATCAGAGCATCTTCTTTCAAAGCCCTGTTTGTACCACAAGGCTTTTCTTTTGACAAAGTTAGCCTGTTGCACCAGTTGACCACACTGATGGCTCAGTATTTTTAACCTATTAATCAAACAAAATCCATCAATTTCAGCTCATGGAATATGTACCAGCATAAGTGTCAATTTAAAACAACTTAAAATATGAGTAGCCGTTAGCAGTTAGAAGTGCACGACTGCACTGATGTGTATAGATCACACAAGAATATCCTATTTCCTACAAGGTCTACCAAGACTTAGAAATCAAACCAACCTTTCCTAATGAGGATTAAGAAAAAGAGTGAAGATTTAGTTAGTAAATCCTTTGCTTTTTATTGATATGAGACAGCAGGGTACAAGATAAAGTTTGGATGCTAAAAACTTTGTGATAACTTATCATACATATTAACTAAATTTGCGGTTCAGCCATATAATTTCCTTTGTAAGAACTTTCTTAAGAACAGAACTGTGTTTTAAGTTTTCCCCGGTCGCCATCAGCTCTACTAGAGCTTATTGATTACTTCTACCAGTATCCAAAAATTCATAGTGAAGTTGTGCAAGGAATTTATATAGCCATACTTGGGGAAATCAATCGATTTTAATGCTTATATCAGAGCAAAACATAGTCTTATATCATTTTAAGTTTTTAACTGTTCATTTTTGCACCTAGTTGATGCATAGGTTTGAGACTATCAAAACAAATGATTTTTGGTTTCTAGGCATTTTTGGTGACACCAGCATTGGGGATCAATGATTTGGATGCCCCATTGTTGATTTTGAAATTGAGAAGAGTAGATATGAAAAGCTAACACAACATTGTTGAAAAAAATAGAATATTTCCATTTTCTGGATCATGTTTATTCAATTCATGATTTTTTTTATCACTGAATTGTTACTTTTTTTTTTTTACAGTTTCAGCATGTCATGGTCCAACACCCCCCCCCCCCCCCCCCCCCCCCCCCCCGCGCACACACACACACACACACAAAAAAAAGGAATCTATATCAGCTAAGGCTGGCATGATGAAAGGTGATCCAAAATAAAACATTAAACCTCGTTGAATCATTTTGTTTGCTTTCCATGCTTATGCAAAAAAGGGAGAAAGAATGTAAGAAAACTAGGATAAATATCATATGGAAGAATTTAAACTTTTGTAGACAAAGACAGCCAACCTCGATAAGGATGGCAACCCTGAATTTAAAAAGTGAACCCCTATAGATGAGACGAGAATTCAGGTTTTGATTAGATAGGAAAACAATCATAGTAAATTCCCCGGTAAACTCAATATTTGGCAATGATACTGTTAAATAGAGAGGTAGAGCATCCTAAATATAACAACCAATTGTGAGTAGCTGCATCAACCAACAAGTCCACCAAAAAGTCCCAAAGAGTACTACATTGCAATCAAGTATATGCACATGTAAGAAGGGATGTAAAACAGATTGATATAAGCATTAAATATGCATTTTTATTCTGTATGAATTTTGTTGGTTTACAGCAGGAGCATGTGTAATGCAGTGCAAGTGACGAGGAGCAAGGGATAACTAAAACATCACCAACTTCTCAAAGAAACCATGAACAAAGGCAACACTGTCTTCTTAAAGAAGCCCAAGCAAGAAGAAGAATGACATCCTTTTATGCTTGCGGAAAAATGGACTGTTCCTGTGGCTTAACAAGGGAATACCGCAGCTATCTCTTCACAAGAGACAAAAGAAAATTTTTGTTAACAAGGACTAGTTTGGCTTATAGCTACGGGACTCTTTATCCTACTAAAATAAAGTCACTCTGTTGCCCAGATAGACAACCCAAGAGGGGGGGTGAATTGGGTTTTAAAATAATTTTAACTATTAAAGCGTTTGTGGGTGACTAATTAATGCTTTTTACAAGATGATTAATTAGTTGCTGTGATGTGTATGAAATGAGGGTAATGGTAAGAGACAAGCAATCACAAACACAAAGCTTTTATAGTGGTTCGGAGCTAACCCTTGCTCCTACGTCCACTCCCCAAGTCTCTCTTGGGAATTCACTATAACCCCTTGGATTACAGCCGGTTGTTTTCCAAGCTCACAACCAAACTTGTTGTTTTACGAGCTCACAACGAACTCGGTCGGTTTTCCCAGGCTCACCGACTAGAACCAACCCCGATTGTTTTCCCGGGATCACAATCGAACCCTTACACGTTGGTTTTACACTCGGCTCACCAACCAACCTCAATACTCTTGATTCAATGCCCCGATTGAACCAAGCAAAGACAAAGGTGTAGATAAAAGAGACAAACAGAAAAATACAGCTTCTCAAAAGCAGATAAATGGCAATATGAACAATAACGAAGTTAAGAGCCCTCAAACGCTTTTAAGTTGGAGAAGAGGAAGGGCTTCTTGAACTTCGGGTCTCCTCTTGAATGTGTAGTCGACTTGAATGCAGGAGAAGGCTCTTTCAATGTTGGGAAGAAGTAGGTGGATGCAGTTAATGCTGCTCTTCCCTTTTTTTCGTTGAAGAACAAGTTGCAGAGATTGAAAGCTTGATTACTTGGAGTGGAATGGTTGTTCTATATCTTGCTACAGTCCTCTGTGGCTATTTAAACCAACCCCCACGGAAACTAGCCGTTAGAGAGCTTTTTCTGCCCGTTCTGCACACTCTGTACAGTCTGACAATGTGTCCGTTGGTGGGTTGGAGTCGACTCGTGCGATCAGGAGTCGACTCGTCTGTAGCGGGAGTCGACTCATACTTTTCCGGAGTCGACTCTGCAACTGTTCCAGATTTGAATTAAAGTTGCCTTCACGACTGGGAGTCGACTCGTCTTGACCCAGAGTCGACTCGCCAACTTCTGGAGCTGACTTGGCTTTCTCGGAGTCGGCTCATCCCATGAAGTCCGTGGACGTATTTTTGAATTTGGTCCACTCGAGTCGACTCGACTGTCCTGGGAGTCGACTCGGCTCTCAGTTTCCGAAACTTGGTCTTCTGCCCTTTTGATGTGAAGCTGCCTTGGAGTCGACTCTAGCTGTCTGGGAGTCGACTCGAATCTCAGAGGCAGTAACTTGGTCTTCTGTCTTCTTTGTGGTCGCGGAGTCTCGGAGTCGACTCGCGTAATGCGGGAGTCGACTCGAATCTCAGAGTCCAGAATCTGCCCTCTGACTTTTTCTTTGTGTTCCTCTTGGAGTCGACTCTTACTACCCTGGAGTCGACTCGGTGAACCTCGGAGTCGACTCGCACACTTCGGGAGTCGACTCGTTGACAGGTTCTGAGTTGAAGCTTTCAGTTCGTCTGTCTGTTCTCAGTCGGAGTCGACTCGTACTGATCCGGAGTCGACACGAGCTCGTGCCAGTGAACTTGATACGCTTGGAGTCGACTCGTGATACTCTGGAGTCGACTCGAGTCTCAGACTTTGGTTCAAGCTGACTTCTTAACTTATCCAAAAATTATGAACCAAGTCTTGAGACACTTAGACAAGATTTTCACTGAAACACTTAATTGAATTCATTAGTAAACAAGAAATATACTCAAATGCTTTGAGCTCATCAAAATCAAATAGGGTTTTAATCAATCACTCCACAATCTCCCCCTTTTTGATGATGACAAAACATTGAGTATATGTAAAGTGAATTGCACAATAAACAATGAAATAAAATCCATAAATGAATTCAAATGTCTGGTAGTTCAATTTATCCAAGCTTGAAAGGAGTGAAACAATAAATTTCGGAGTTAAAGCTCCCCCTTTCATTTGGAATTATATAAGCCTTCATATCATGCAATCAATTGTTTGGCTTATATATCTTTAATGATTTAGCTTTCTTAAAAATTCAGATTCTCCCCCTCAACATATGCATTCTATCCCTTGAATAGATTCTGGAGATTACTCTATTAGGAGCCCCAAAAGAGAGATAATGAGCCTCGGGGTACCGAATCCACTTAGAACAAATTTGTGTGTTTTAAGAGTTTATCTTTTTATTGATTTCCATTGATTCCTTTTACATATTTTATACATATTTTTCTTCCTTTTCCATATTTCTCCCCCTTTTTGTCATCATATCAAAAAGGAGGTAAACAGAACACACAATCAACCATAGATCAAAAGGCACATTATTGAAGAAAAATGCGGCTACTCATTGTATTAATTTGTATGTAAGTACATTTCAGAATACAATAAGTAACGTAAAGCAATACATGTCAAAGCAAAATACAAAAAGTAGCTACGGTCTCCTCGAGGATGTAGGTCCTCCTCTCGAGGATGTATCTCCTCCTCTCGAGGATGTGGCTCCTCCTCTCGAGGATGTATCTCCTCGAGGCATGCGCTCCACGAGTGATTGGACCGCATTGGTCATGTTCTCTAGCTGGCGAATGATGGCCTGGATGGCCCTGCTCTGTGTCGTATCCAGCTCGAGTACTGACTTCTGCAGTCCGTCCAGCTTGTCGATGAGCACATTCGACAAGCGCTCGGCCCCTGCGGTGGTGGTGGACATGTCACGGCCGATGTCATCCCGCATCTGTCGAGTGGTGCTCGTGACCTCACTCATGCTGTGGAACTGGGCCTGTATCAAGGTCCTCATGTTGTATATCTCTTGCCGCACCTCAGCCGTCATGTCTGTCACGGCTGTCAGGGAAGGGACCAATGCGGAAGATGTGGGCGCAGGAGAGGGAGTAGGCACCGAACCCCGGAGCTCCTGGAGCAGATCTCGGACTATCTCCTGCCGCAGCTCCCGGAGCTGCTCAGACGAGATCCGGACCTCCATAGGCTGAGTGGGTGGAGCTGAGGAGGAGGGTCCGGCGGAGGTGGTAGGAGCAGAAGTGGATGGAAAGTCTGGTATGTCGGGAAAGTCAGAATCGGGCTCAGGACTGGGGGAAGGTCTGGTGGTCTGTGTGGTGATGGATGACTTCCTAACCCAGATCCCCTCTCTCTTCCGAAACCCCATCCTGTGTAGGGTCCCCGCTCGCATGCGATCTGTCCATCGCAATGCGCGAAAGGGTTCCCCCTCAGGAATGGGAATCTCGTACTCCCTAAACAGAAGGGTGAATATCATGCCGTATGGGAGGGTGAGCCTAGGTCTATCTAGGGGCTCACACATATACCTATAGATGAGTTTGGGGAAGTTGATCGGGGTGTCCTGAAGAATATAGAACATAAGAGCTAGGTCTCTCTCATTTACAAAATCAAATCTCCCTGTCTTAGGGAAGATGGACCTAGACAGTATACTCAAAAGGATTCTCACCTCAATCGGAAGTGAGCTAGCAGAAACCTCGTCTAGAGGTGACTGGGGTGGATGCCCTAGAACGGCCGTAAGGGCCTCAACCCTGTCCTCAGGGTGTGTGGGAGCCACCCCTACTAATGGAAGGTGGAGGATGTGGGCAATAAGATCCTCCGTAACAAACAGAGGGACACCGGCTACTGTGCCCTCGATACCCCCATCTCCCCGATGGACGGTACCATAGAACTCTCTAACAAGGCCAGGGTAAGTGGGGAGATCTAAAGTGAGGAAGTACTCTAATCCCTGTGTCCTAAGCCTATTACCTATGGTGAACCCTTCTCGGGAGAGATAGTCGAAGTCGACATATCTCCCGGTGGTGACGGCCTTCCCGGCCAATGGCCTCGCGGGAACCGCCCTAGGCGGGGAACGAGCCGGAGGTGGTTGCCTCGCGGGATCGTGCCGCGCCTTGGAGCGCCGCTCGGGACCGGCCTCGGGTCGGGACCTCTTCCGGACAACGGTCTTACGCGGCATTATGACCTAGACGGAATGAAAAACCTAAAGGACGGAGAAAGGTCGACGGAGGAGGCTTGGGACCGACCGGGGGCGACCTAGGAAGGGATGAAAAAACCGAAGAACCGATGAAAGATCGACGGAAAAGGGGTTGGAGACGATCGGGGACGACCTAGGAGTCGGCTCTAGGGCTTTTGAACAGTGGCGGCTTGAGAGAAAAGTGTTTTCGAAACGACAAATCTAGGGTTAAAAAGTCGGATCCCGACTGCGAGTCGACTCCACTGAGTCGCGAGTCGACTCGACCTCGAGTCGACTCCAGAATATGCGCGAGTCGACTCTCCTTATGCGCCTGTAGACTTCGAGTCGACTCCCGACTATATGTGAGTCGTCTCCCCCTCTGCTGCCATCTTTGCGAGTCGACTCCCGCAAATGCGCGAGTCGACTCCCCCTTAGGAGCCGACTCTGAAACTTACTCGAGTCGTCTCTAACTTTGGCACGCACCTAAAAATCATGCTTCGTTTGTGCCAAACGAGGAAAAATCACTAAATTAGGATCTGATTTGATGATCATTGAAGAGAAACTCTATTTTAACCACAAACTAATCATCAAAATCAATGAATCTAGTGGAAACTACCACTAGGATGGATCAATCACTCCTAATCCCCTCCTAAGCACACTAAACCTCTCTTCACTTAGGGGTTTTGTAAAAATGTCTGCTAATTGATCATCAGTACAAACAAATTGGAGTGTCACATCACCATTCAATACATGATCTCTTATGAAGTGATGTCTTATCTCAATATGTTTAGTTCTTGAATGCTGAATTGGATTTTTAGTTAGATTAATGGCACTTGTATTATCACAATTAATGGGAATTTTATCTTGTTTAATGCCATAATCTTCTAGTTGTTGTTTAATCCACAAGATTTGAGCACAACAACTCCCGGCTGCAACATATTCAGCTTCAGCAGTAGATAATGCAACCGAGTTTTGTTTCTTGCTAAACCATGAGATAAGGTTTTCTCCTAGAAATTGACACGACCCGCTGGTACTTTTTCTATCAAGCTTACATCCAGCGAAGTCTGAATCTGTGTATCCTATTAAGTTTAGGCTAGATTCTTTAGAGTACCATAGCCCTATATTCTTAGTTCCTATTAAATATTTAAAAATTCTCTTAACTGCAACTAAATGTGATTCTTTAGGATTAGCCTGATATCTAGCACACATGCAAACACTAAACATAATATCAGGTCTACTTGCAGTAAGATACAATAAGGATCCTATCATACCTCGATACAGTTTCTGATCTACAGATTTACCTGCTTCATCTTGGTCTAATTTGCATGATGAACTCATGGGGGTGCTGATTGATTTGTTTTCCTCCATATCAAACTTCTTGAGCATCTCCTTGATATATTTGGCTTGATTGATGAAGATGCCTCCTTCAGATTGTTTGATTTGGAGTCCAAGGAAGTAAGTCAGCTCTCCCATCATGCTCATCTCAAATTCACTCTGCATCAAGTTAGCAAATTCTTCGCAGAGACGATTGTTAGTAGCACCGAAAATAATATCATCAACATAAATCTGTACTAACAGCATATCTTGGTTTTTCTTTTTCAGAAAAAGAGTTGTATCTACATTACCCCTAGAGAACTCATGTTCTAATAGGAATTTGCTAAGTCTCTCATACCATGCTCTAGGTGCTTGTTTCAAACCATAAAGTGCTTTGTTCAATTTATAAACATGATTAGGGTATTGATGATTTTCAAAACCAGGAGGTTGTTTTACATATACCTCCTCATTAATATACCCATTTAAAAATGCACTTTTTACATCCATTTGAAATAGTTTGAAGTTCTTAGAGCATGCATATGCTAATAATAATCTAATAGCCTCAAGTCTAGCTACAGGAGCAAAGGTTTCATCAAAATCTATACCTTCTTCTTGATTATACCCCTTTGCTACTAGTCTAGCCTTATTCCTTATTACGATTCCATTTTCATCTAGTTTATTTTTATAAATCCATTTTGTACCTATAATTGGATATTCAGAAGGTCTCTCAACTAGATTCCACACTTTGTTTCTAGTAAATTGGTTTAATTCTTCTTGCATTGCATTTATCCAATTTACATCATTTTCGGCTTCTTCTATATGTTTGGGCTCAAAGTGTGAGACAAACGCTAGATGGTTATTTAAATTCCTAAGGGATGCTCTAGTCCTAACCGGTTGAGATGGGTCATCTAGAATTAGTTCCTTAGGATGCCCGTGAGCATACCTCCAAGCTTTAGTTAGCCCATGATCCACAATAGCCTCTTGGCTTGATGATGCTCCTTCAATCAATTTTTGATTATCATCTTGTAATGTCATTTCATCTATCTTTTCTTCAAGAATTTCAGCATCATCATCAAGGTTAACTTTCTTACTAGAGGAGATGTCACTAGAATCATCAAATACAACATGTATAGATTCTTCTATAACTAGGGTTCTTTTATTAAAGACTCTATAGGCTTTACTAGTCGTAGAGTAACCTAAGAATATGCCCTCATCAGATTTAGAGTCAAATTTACCTAGATTATCTTTTCCATTATTATGAACAAAACACCTACATCCAAAAACATGAAAGTAGTTTACCTTTGGTTTTCTGTTTTTCCAAAGTTCATAAGGTGTTTTCTTTATAATGGGTCTTAATAAAACTCTATTTAATATATGACAAGAAGTATTAATGGCTTCTCCCCAAAAGTACTTAGGGAAGTTACTTTCACTTAACATAGTTCTAGCCATTTCCTCTAGAGTTCTATTTTTCCTCTCCACAACTCCATTTTGTTGTGGTGTCCTAGGTGCAGAAAAATTATGAGTTATTCCCTTTTTACTACAAAACTCATTGAATAACTGATTTTCAAATTCGGTACCATGGTCACTTCTAATGGCTATTACTGAAGTATCTCTAGCATTAGTTACTTCCTTATGAAACTTTTTAAATACTGAAAAAGCTTGATCTTTATGTGCTAAGAACATAACCCAAGTGTACCTAGAATAATCATCTACAATAACTAGACCATATTTATTTCCACCTAGGCTTATTGTTCTAGTTGGTCCGAATAGGTCCATGTGTAATAATTCTAGAGGTCTAGAGGTAGAGACACATTTTATGGATTTAAATGAGTTCCTAGATTGTTTGCTAAATTGACATGCTTCACATATTTTGTTCTTTTCAAATTTTAATTTTGGCAAACCTATCACGGAATCTCTTTTAACTAGTTTAGTTATTGTGTCCATGCTTGCATGACCTAACTTACGGTGCCATAACTAACTAGCATCATTATCTTTAGTTTCATTAACAACTAAACATTGGTTATGTTTTGCAAGATCTTCAAGGTCTACTACATACACATTTCCACGTCTAATTCCTTTAAAGACTAAACTATTGTCATTAGGGTTTGTTATAATGCATAGTGATGGTTTAAACATAACATCATACCCTTTATCACATAATTGACTAATGCTTAACAAGTTATGCTTAAGACCATCAACATATCTAACATTATCAATAAAAGTAGAAGGGGTGATTTGAACTTTACCAATACCAATGATGTGACCTTGGTTGTTGTCTCCAAAAGTCACAGCACCTCCCTTCTTAGCTTCAAGGGTGAAAAATTGATCCTTATCACCCGTCATGTGTCTTGAGCAGCCACTATCCAAATACCAGCAGTTTTTGTTGACCTTGGCTGCAAGACACTCCTACACAAGCAAATCATGTCATCTTAGGTACCCAAGTTTTCTTGGGTCCTTCATGGTTAGTCAAGTTGGTTTCTTTTGGAACCCATACCCTTTTAATTTTCCTTTTTGTTTTACCTTTCCTAAAATTACACACATTTGCTTTATGACCTATAGTTCCACAACAAAAGCAGGTTATTTTCTTAGTTTTACTTTCCCCAGCTTTAACAAAGAAGTTACTAAGAAGTTTTTGTTTATTTCTTGGTTGATATCCTAAACCCGCTTTATTAAATACTGCTCGTTGACTATTTAGTATCATATTCAATTTTTCTGAGCTATATGTAAATTTTTCAACTAAGGGTTTGTATTTGTTAAGTTCTTTGGTTAGTGTTTGATTTTCTGCCTTTAGATCATTTAGTTCTTTTGTGAGATCCTTGTTTAAGATTTGTTTATGGTTTTTAAGTTCTGAGAGTTCCTTAGTTAGTTTTTCATTATCCTTAGTTAAGGTATTAGTCTTTTGAGTTAAAAGTTGGTTGCTTGTCTTAAGGTCTATATTTTCTTTGGTGATTAAATCCTTATCCTTAACTAATGAATCATACTTACGGATATAAGTTTGGTTAGTTACTTTTAATTCTCTGTTTTTGACATTTATAGCCTTATATTCAATCATTAGTTCATTAAAGGCATCATAAAGCTCATCAAAAGTAAAATCTAAAGGCGATTCGAGCGTTACCTCATTTCCATTGGCCATGAAGCAGAAATTGGCCTTTTCCTCTTGTTCCTCATCCGATGAAGAGGATGATGAGTCTGAGTCGGATAGTGTCGTGACAAGAGCCTTCTTCTTTTTGTACTTGCTCCCCTTCTTCAGTAAAGGGCACTCAGCTCTTATGTGACCCGGCTTCTTGCACTCGTAACAGCCAATTCCCTCATTTTCCCTTTCCTTACCTTTGTCCTTGCGGTAGGAATTTGAGGGGCCTCTCCTTTGATGATAGGACTTCTTGTGGTTGATGAATTTTCTGAATTTGCGCACAAGAAGTGCCTCACCATCATCATCCTCATGTTCTTCTTCTTCACTGCTGCTACTGCAAGATAAGTCCTTGTTAGATGAAGTAGATTTTAGAGCTATTACCTTTTTCTTATGGGAGGACTCTTCCTCGTTGTGTTGTTTCATGGTTAGCTCGTGCGTCATTAGGGATCCAAGAAGCTCCTCAAGTGGTAATTTGTTCAGGTCCTTGGCTTCTTGGATTGCGGTCACTTTAGCTTCCCATGACCTTGGTAGACACCGAAGGATTTTCCTGACAAGCTCACTGTTAGTATAGTTCTTGCCAAGGCTTTTTAGGCCATTGACAATGTCAGTAAACCTAGTAAACATGCATGTAATTGTTTCATTAGAATCCATTTTAAATAGTTCATATTTATGAACCAAAATATTTATTTTGGATTCTTTGACTTGATTCGTGCCCTCATGGGTCACTTCAAGTCTGTCCCAAATCTCTTTTGCAGAATTGCAAGTAGAGACCCTATTAAATTCATTTCTATCTAAGGCACAATAAAGCACATTCATAGCTTTAGAGTTTAGTTGTGCCTTCCTCATGTCATGTTCATCCCAATCCTTTTTTAGTTTGGGTACCGTGACACCCTCTACATATATGGATGGGATGTATGGGCCATTTACTACAATGGTCCACATCTCATAGTCTTGGGCTTGGATGAATATTCTCATCCTAGCCTTCCAATATGAGTAGTCGGATCCATTAAAGAATGGGGGTCTTTGGGTGGACTGACCCTCAATGTGGGAAGATCCAAATGGGGTTGTCATTTTGATCTTTTACTCTTGGGTGGAAGAGTTTAGGCTCTGATATCACTTGTTGCCCAGATAGACAACCCAAGAGGGGGGTGAATTGGATTTTAAAATAATTTTAACTATTAAAGCGTTTGTGGGTGACTAATTAATGCTTTTTACAAGATGATTAATTAGTTGCTGTGATGTGTATGAAATGAGGGTAATGGTAAGAGACAAGCAATCACAAACACAAAGCTTTTATAGTGGTTCGGAGCTAACCCTTGCTCCTACGTCCACTCCCCAAGTCTCTCTTGGGAATTCACTATAACCCCTTGGATTACAGCCGGTTGTTTTCCAAGCTCACAACCAAACTTATTGTTTTACGAGCTCACAACGAACTCGGTCGGTTTTCCCAGGCTCACCGACTAGAACCAACCCCGATTGTTTTCCCGGGATCACAATCGAACCCTTACACGTTGGTTTTACACTCGGCTCACCAACCAACCTCAATACTCTTGATTCAATGCCCCGATTGAACCAAGCAAAGACAAAGGTGTAGATAAAAGAGACAAACAGAAAAATACAGCTTCTCAAAAGCAGATAAATGGCAATATGAACAATAACGAAGTTAAGAGCCCTCAAACGCTTTTAAGTTGGAGAAGAGGAAGGGCTTCTTGAACTTCGGGTCTCCTCTTGAATGTGTAGTCGACTTGAATGCAGGAGAAGGCTCTTTCAATGTTGGGAAGAAGTAGGTGGATGCAGTTAATGCTGCTCTTCCCTTTTTTTCGTTGAAGAACAAGTTGCAGAGATTGAAAGCTTGATTACTTGGAGTGGAATGGTTGTTCTATATCTTGCTACAGTCCTCTGTGGCTATTTAAACCAACCCCCACGGAAACTAGCCGTTAGAGAGCTTTTTCTGCCCGTTCTGCACACTCTGTACAGTCTGACAATGTGTCCGTTGGTGGGTTGGAGTCGACTCGTGCGATCAGGAGTCGACTCGTCTGTAGCGGGAGTCGACTCATACTTTTCCGGAGTCGACTCTGCAACTGTTCCAGATTTGAATTAAAGTTGCCTTCACGACTGGGAGTCGACTCGTCTTGACCCAGAGTCGACTCGCCAACTTCTGGAGCTGACTTGGCTTTCTCGGAGTCGGCTCATCCCATGAAGTCCGTGGACGTATTTTTGAATTTGGTCCACTCGAGTCGACTCGACTGTCCTGGGAGTCGACTCGGCTCTCAGTTTCCGAAACTTGGTCTTCTGCCCTTTTGATGTGAAGCTGCCTTGGAGTCGACTCTAGCTGTCTGGGAGTCGACTCGAATCTCAGAGACAGTAACTTGGTCTTCTGTCTTCTTTGTGGTCGCGGAGTCTCGGAGTCGACTCGCGTAATGCGGGAGTCGACTCGAATCTCAGAGACCAGAATCTGCCCTCTGACTTTTTCTTTGTGTTCCTCTTGGAGTCGACTCTTACTACCCTGGAGTCGACTCGGTGAACCTCGGAGTCGACTCGCACACTTCGGGAGTCGACTCGTTGACAGGTTCTGAGTTGAAGCTTTCAGTTCGTCTGTCTGTTCTCAGTCGGAGTCGACTCGTACTGATCCGGAGTCGACTCGAGCTCGTGCCAGTGAACTTGATACGCTTGGAGTCGACTCGTGATACTCTGGAGTCGACTCGAGTCTCAGACTTTGGTTCAAGCTGACTTCTTAACTTATCCAAAAATTATGAACCAAGTCTTGAGACACTTAGACAAGATTTTCACTGAAACACTTAATTGAATTCATTAGTAAACAAGAAATATACTCAAATGCTTTGAGCTCATCAAAATCAAATAGGGTTTTAATCAATCACTCCACACACTCCATGCAACTCCAACCTTACAGAACTTATATTCTAGTTTTGAAAGAAAAAAAAAAGAAACTAAGCTAAAAATGGCAACCTACTTTCCTATAGGGTTGCAAATGAGCTCAAGCTTAGCTCAGAATTTGCTCACTTGATTAAGAAACGAGCCAGGTTAGAGCTGGGGTTAGCTCGCTCAAGCTCAGCTCGAGTTAGCTCGAATACTAATATATAAATGATTCATATGCAAAATATATTATTTTAATAATTATTATGTGACATAAATAATAATATAATTATTTTATAATTATTTATTATAAATGAACATTGATTATGTAGAAGAAAACGTCTTACAACTATAGTATTCAAATATAATTGAGATTATTGCTACAAATTATATAAATAAAAGTCTCAAATAATCTTATATTCTCATTAGATCTCTTAAACAAGTTGTCTGTGAATAGCTCAAACTTGGCTCGAACATAAAATGAACCGAGCTAGAGCTAGCCCAACTTGGCTCATGTTTGGCCTGTTTATGCTGCCACTTTTCTACTTATATAGGGCAATAACTCTACTCTCTATGGATTTCATTATGACTTGGACTACATCAATGACCCAACTATGTCAACATAAGATAACTTTAAAATTAAAAAAAAAAGAAAAAAAAAGTCAAGAAGACCCACCCCTGAGCTATCAGTATAGTTTAGAAAATACCATCAACTTTGCATTTTTCTGGTTTATTGAGGACTGTCTGCAACAGTCTGTATCTGATCATAACATAAGAGGATGCAGTGGAAAAAGTAATCAGCAATCCATGCCAGCAAAGAAGGGGACAAGCATTTTTTTAAGAGATGAATAATAGAATGAAAGTCATGGGATTGCTTGCTTATGACAGAAGTTAATATTCATAATTTTTCTAATCTTAACTAAATGTTGACGCATACACTTGCCCATCAAAGTACACAAAGTATAGTGCATCATTGTTTTTAAGAAAGTAATCTAACCAGCTTTGTCAACAATAACATACTGGTTTTCTAATTTCTAAGAAGCTAGCCAATAACTGCATGATTCATTAATCCATGTCCAAGGAAAATTCAGGCTGTAGTATAGGCAAGGAAAGGGCTTACATTCAGGTCTAGAATTAGCCAGCTAAACTAGCCATATTTCAAGTAAAAGTTAGTAAGAAAATGCAAGTGCGAAATGATGAAAAGAAGCACCTTGATTCATTAGTTTCAAGACTGCTTGCCATCCTACGTTCGCAGTCCAAAATGGCTTTTGATAACTCTCTCATAGAAACAACCATGGACTCCATCCCCTTTTTATGCCGTTCTTCCTTTGAGATGGTTGATGCTAGCATCTCTTGTTTCTCTTCAACAATGCCTTGAAGGATGTGTTTCTGTTTCTCTGCTTCCTCCAAAGCATCAGAAACAAGCTTTAGTTTCTGATTCAGTTCAGCTACTTCAACTTCATATTGATGAATTTGTTGCAAAGTCTCATCCAATCTACCCTTAACAGAATCACACTCCTTGTTGCTCTCCTGAATATATAGATCTTGCTTACTGACTTGATCTCTCAGCATATTAACCAAATGTTCCTTCTGTTGCATTAATTTGGATTCAGTCTCTAATGCAAATTTCTCTTTTGCTTTCATCAAAGTTGATAGGGATGCAATTTCATGCTTCAACTTATTGTTTGCTTCAATTTCTAAACACAACACCTTCTCCTTTTCTACAAGCGCTCCTGCAATGGAGTTCTTTTCCTTGTCACATTTTACTATAATATGATTCGCCCTAGCAATGACATCTTCTATAGATTTTCTGTAAATAGTGGAGTAGGTGTCATCTAAACACTCCATATCTAAACACTCCATGTCATCTATAAGTTCACCAACCCACTCTCTTAAGATGATCTTTTGTATTTCATCTCTAATGGAAGCTTCTAACTTTATGTCTTCAATATCCAATTTCAGCTTCTTAATCTGCTCTGAGAACTTTTCCTCTATGGACGAACAATGTAAAGTTTGATTTGTTTCATTTGAAACCTCTGAACAAGCAACCTCTTTTCTTTTTTGTTCTAAGAAACTTTGCAGCCGCTGATTTTCAAAAAACAGGGTATACATCCTCTCCTTCAGGCCAAGAAACATGTCTTGGTCATTGTGAATAATAGGCAAGTTTTCATTCTCCAAGATAATCTCATTCAATTTTGAAATGAACTCGACAACTTTTTTCCTTAACAGTTCAAATTCTTTATCTTTCCTAAAATGTGAAGGATTAGAACCTTTTTCCTTGAGGAATTCCCGCTTGAGGCTGAACAATTCTTCTGTCTTCTCTTGCAAAGCTAAATCATGCTGTCTCTTCATATTGGTCATTTCAGTTTTATAGTAGGTCATCAGTTCATCTTTCGTCATGCACTTCAATTGTGGGGAGTCAGTTAGGGTGGGTTTTACAGAATCCCCACACTTCTCTGAGAGATTACCACTCTCCTCACAATGAGATGTGTGTGCTATATGATGATTACCCAAAACCTTCCGAGGTAGGTGGTCCTTCCTTTTAAGAGTACTCCACTCTTCCAAACCTTCAAGGCCATAATAAGAAATTAATGGCCCAAAGTCTGAGCTAAACAAGGGCATAGCAATAGCATCAAGTTCTTGATGAATAGTGGAAAGTTCATCAACCATCTTTTGCAAATTCTTGTTTAATGTGTTCACAAGACTCCTTTTCTCAGATAACCTTGTTTCAAACTCGTCCTGAAGTTCCCTGTCAAAACCTTGAATGATAATATCCCTGACCTCCCTTTGAATCTCTTGTTCCCATTTTTTTCCATGCTCACTTAACATTGGCTTCAATGAGAAGCAAGTGCTATCAGCCGGTTCACATAATGCTGCTAGTATTACTTCCAAAGCATCAGCATATCCATCTACAACGTGCAACTTCTCCATAGTCTTCCCCTGGATGCTGTACAACTCAATATCCTTGGAACACCAATTTATTTTATTGAAAGATATCATGTTCCTCACATCCCTGAGTTCCTCCTTAAGCCTTTGAAGATGCTCTTCTGCTGCAAATTTTAAACTCCCAAAATTTTTGGTATAATAATCGCAGTCTACCTCTTCATTTAAAGACTGCTGATGCAGCTCTGTTTTCCTCCTCTGGGGCTTACGTATAGGTATTGATGCTTCTGGCATCATCGTGGATGAATCTAGCCTGTTCCCTTCAGCTAAAGCAGATTCATAATGCTGCAATCTTTCATACAGAACTGCTATTTCTGTTTGCTTTGAAGCAATTTTCTCAGAAGCCTCCTCTGTTACAGCATTTACTATCCCTTTGATCACAGAATCACTCACCATTCTTGAGACAGTCAGACGTGAATTGATATCATTCATATAAGAATCCAAATCATCAAGGAGAAATTTCTCATAAACTGCTGAATCATTGCCAACAGTATCACTCCCATTATGGTTACAGCTTAATATCGCAGAGTCATCCATTGAAAGTAAAGATCCTGCATTCAAGACCTCTGAGTTCTCCATTGATACCTGCATAATTTACTGAAGAAGTACAAAACACCCCATAAATGACAATATAAATATGAAAACGATCTTAGCTCCTCCAGGCCATTAAGACCCAAATACATAAGAGAATCCAAAAGATTCAGTTTGAGAGCAAAGGAAGTGGAAGGCGTTTCAGGTTATGTTTTAAGTTGTAAAAACATAAAGTTAACTAGTTAAGTCCAAGTTTCCATAAGAAAGTGTCACATTAAAACCTAGGAGATCTTCAGTATCCATTTCAAAATGAAGTTTAATACAAAATGCCAGAAATATTTAGAAATCCCAAATGCACTATCCTATACACATATGTCATAGCAAAACTTGAATAATATGGAAAACTAACACAAATGATTAACATTCCATTTAGACATATAAGTAAACTGAAGCATTACATTGAAAAAAAAAACTGAATTTCAAATACCACAATAATTGCATCGACCAAAATGAAAACAAGTATATTTTGAACAAGATACAGATATTTCAACTTTGTGCTCAACTTAAAAACCTAACAAACCACTAGCAATTTCAAATAATCGAAAAAAGAAACTGGTGCCAGAAGTTGAATAGATATCAATAATCCAAACCTCAAAATCAGAGCACACAACAAAGGGCAAAAAAATCAATCAGAAAATCCCCTAATCCCCTAATGAAAACCGCAAAAAAGGCACCCGAATCAAATCAAACTCACGTAAAGCATATCTACGAGGAAGGTAGACTGAAAAAATAACGTAAAAGGAATCCCCCCCACCACCCCCCGGCCGAAAAAAAAAAGAGCAAAAGAAAGGGCAATGACTCACGGATTCGATTTGCTATTTGGGCGAGGGGGCGGACGGGGGAGGACACTCCTGAGCTTTTCCCGCCACCGCCGGTGGATCGGTCGCGTTTATTCCCGCGAAGTCTCTTCTCCCTTTCTCGGCTACAATGGAGGAGAAGATAAAAAGGAGCCGCCTTTCCTCGCTTCCGCGACGGTGGTTTTGGAGATCATAAAGTGGAAACAGGGGAATAGAGAGGAAAAAAGCTAAAACGGAATCTCGAGTCAGGCGGGCGGTGCAGTGAGAGCGCGAGCAGTGAACTTGGACAGCGACGCCTCCCAAAAGGTGACAGCTTTGAAATCGCTGCATTAGCGGGTAAGGTCAACAAGGTACAAATGCTCGCCGGATCCCGTTGGGTCAGGTCTAGTGCAATACTGATTTAGTTTTGGATTTTGGATTTTCAATAAAATTAAAATTAATTTATTTTTAATTTGATGTGGATGAACACGAAGCTTAGCCGAGTTAGCTTGATAAATTTTCCAATCAACTTGATAGGAGATTTAGTTTTTGTGAAACTTAGATTTTGAATCAATCTTGATCAACTAACTTCTTGAGTTGCTCAAAATTTTGTTCGAATCTTTTCTTTTTTTGACTCGAGACCTTGTTACCCTCTATCTACTCCTTTTATTCATTCAACGGGCATTCTATATAACGCACTTCATTAGAAATCCAAAAGATTGGTAGAATTACTTTCCTTTCTATCAAGAAATTCCATCACGGCTCTTGTCCGAATATTTTCAGTTTTGCTTTAGATCTTATCTTTCTTCTTGCTTTCCTCACCACTTCTTTTTTTATCTTGCTCCAAAGCCTTTCCGAAAGTCTTAAACGCTAGCTACAGTTGTTTTAATTTCTTTTTTATTTATATAGATTTTTACTTAAAAAAATTAAGTTGATATTTTTTTTATTATATTTGATGTAAAAAATATGATCATATAAATGGAATATGAAAGGTCGGAACTTTCCTTTCTCATTCACATCAAATATCTACCCTTCTTAATTTTTCCACCCACCTCCTGACCTACACGACCCCACCATTTCCAATTCTATCATCAGTTGAGAGGATTTTGTTGGCCATCCCCTCCCAGCATGTCAAAATAGTCACTTACATCTTTTAATTTTTATTTTAATCATTATATTAATATATTGATTTTTTGTTAATAATAAATTATAGATTTAGCATTTCATGCATCCATGTATGTATCTCTATTTATATTCACAAAAATCAATATTCAATAAAAAATATTTTTATATATAATAATAAATTGTAGATGTAGGGCTTTTGTACAGCCATTTATATAATATTCCTTATTTATATTCTAAAAAAATCAGTATCCAATAATATGTATATATTATATTAGAGAACTAAATTTATTTTCTTTTATTCTATTATTTGTAATTGACGATAGGTTTAGTAATAAAATTATCTTTTTTTGATTGATATACTAGCCTTGTAAACAAATACACTCCCTTCTATTCACAAATGCAACAAAAGAGATTGAATTCACCGCTTTCAATTTAGAAGGGTTTTCTATCTATACATGCATGTAGGTGGCGAGCATAGCTATTCTAGATTTTGAGTCTCCAAGCTATCATGAATCAAATTAGATAAAATGACGATAATGCTCTATACTATTCGAACTCCAACTTTTCATATGTAACTTTAACCATGGAGTTAAATTATTTGAAGAATGATAGAGAGTTGGGGCCATCAAGTGATTGCTATAATTTTAGCATAATTTTTTTAATCATGATATACAATAATATCTTGATGGTGATGAATTTTAACCATCTAATAACATGATATGGAATATGGAATATGATTGATGAGGATTTTTTTTTTTTTAATAATCTAGATTACTAATAAAAAACCTCTCCTTATTTGAAATTTTTTAGAATGTAATTCATGCACGGTTATGCAATATCTCCTCCACCATAACAACTACCAATTATTAGCAACCACGCACTGCTAATCCCTTATTTACTTGCTTTGCTATCCTTCATTTTCTATGTACTCTACAAAAAGGAGCCTGTGGACCAAAGGAGCATGATAGGAACTACCATCCAAACCCATTACAGTGATCTCTTTCCTTTTCCAGTGTGATATATCCCCAATTTTATGAGCCTTCTTTTTTAAAAAAATAATACCTTAGGGTATGTTTGGTTAGGAGAGTTAAATCCTAAAATGAGAGTAAAAATGAGTTACTCCCACTCGAGCAATTTGGTTGGAAGGAGTTTCATTCTCATTCCAATTCCAAAAGAAATAGGAACGTCCAAATTCCTCAAAACTCGATCTCTGTTCTTTCCGTGTATTTAAATTTCATTCTGATTTCGAACCAAACACATCGGGAGATATGGCCATTCTAATTTTCTATTTCAATTTGTTTCGATTCCGATTAAATTTCCGTCACAAACCAAACATGTCATGAAGGGGACAAAAATGAAATGTGAAGAAATTTTAAGATGATAAGTGTCTTATCAACAATCACCAATGAGAATTTTGATTCTCAGCACCTTTTTATTGCTTTGAAACTAAACAAAGAATCTCCAACCACAGCTGTGTCGGCAGTGGCAGTGCATATGATCTGCAAAGCTGGGTGGGCTCTCCACCAAGCTGCATTATGTGGAAATCTCAAGCAACCTTTTTGAGCTGGTGGATTCCAAGCTTCTCACGCTGAAAATATAAGGAGCTGAGTCATGCCATTAAACCTTTCCTTTCAACCAAGGCAAACTATCCTCGTCACCAATCTACATAAAGCAATCGTTCATGAGAGCCAAATAACTTAGAACTTCTATCTCACATCTAGCACCAGAATTCTTTCTCCATCATTGAGGTGTTATTTCTTCTTAGGGGACCAACACACCCCTCCTCTGCCTACCTAGTTATGGAACCCAGGCTACTAGGCAACCTATTCAAGTTAGGGATAAAAGTGGACTAGATAATATCTGTCCGAATCTATTTTCGTATTTGAATCTATCTGGACATGGATAGATATTCGAGCACCCGACTAATATCCGCATATATATCCATATTCATTATAAAAAAATGGATATGGATATGAATAGACAACTATCCGATCCGTATCCGAATATCTGATTTTATTTATAACCTTATTTAATTTTATATAAAACTCATTAACTTTTAAAAAATATATATAACCATATTAATAGGTTATATATTTGATTTACCATCCACTTAGTAAAATCTTTGATTTTACGATCATAAAGTTTAATTATCCAACTTATATCCATGTGTATATCTATGCTTTCAGTATCCGATTTATATTTATATCCATTTAGAACAAATATAAATATAAACTTTTGCATCCGATTAATATCTGCATTTGTATTTATATTCGTCAGATAAAACAAACATCGATATGGATATGCTGATATCTGGTCCGTATTCGATCAGCTTTTATCCCTAAGTCAAGCTCATAAAATTAAGACTTAAGTCAGAGGAAATAATATGGAGTTAGAATTAAACCTCGGCCCTCTCATCAATAAGCAAGAGACAATACCATCTGAGCAAATGCTTGGCACATAGTATAAAGATGTTCTATTGGATACTACAATCGGAATATAAATAGCGAGCTTAGTCAAATTTAACAGTAAATGCATTCAGCAGTTTGTTTAGCTCAAACTCCAGAACACAAGATCTCAATTTACCAAAAAGGATGAGCCCAACTACGAGGGTCTGCGTATGTATGTAAGTAGAACATCTAATACTCTCTTATTCATTTTTGCTTATAAACGATCCATCTAAACAACATTTAAATGAAAATTACTAGTAATAATAATTTATGATAACTTTTAAGTCTGGAAATTATACGTTTTCTATGTCAACTCGCTGAAAATTAAGCAATTAAACAAATATCTGATTAGAGCTAAAGTTCCTGAAACTTTAGCTTTCTGAACCTAGGATTAAACAAATCTGATAGTTATGAACAAACCATGCAATATAATATGCGTACTTGCCATATAATAGTTAGGCATGTATATTATTTATTTTTGAATGGTAATGAGATCGCATTTATCAACTGTAAAGAGTATTAAGTGGGAGAATATTCTAAGATTTGAATTGTCCATTTATTGCAGCTAAGATTTTTCTTCGGTAGCATATTTATGGATCTCCCTTGTTTCTCCATATCTTTCTTGACTTGCACCATCTCATCCTCCTTTTATGCAACTCCTATCACATATAACCTCATCGCTTTCCCATTCCACTTCCACTCCATAATTCCCCTTTGATAGCCATATCCTCTATGGTAAATTCTTCAATACATATCCTCCCTTCCCACAAATTCCCAAGTCTATACTTGCCGTCCTAATCTATCTTAAATATTTCAATATCACATCTCGCTTTCTAGGGTCGCTTCCTTTATGATCTATTTTCCTTTATGATATATTTTGCCGGTTTGGCATGATCGAATTGCAAGCTTGCAAGCCTTGATCTTTGTTCACTCAAAATTAGCTGATACCCGCCTACAAAAAAAATATAAATGCAGAAATCCAACTCATTCTCACTTCATGATATGCCTCATAAAAATATATAAAAAAGATAGCAAGTACATGAGGCTCCTACTATTATAGAGCCTGTTCTGTGACCTCCGAGTCAGAATGGGGCAACCTTACCGTTGCGTCTATCTTCATCAAAAATATATATGGAATCAGAAACAAATTATGCTTGTAGATATAATCAATAAATGTCCTACTTGGCTAGAGAAAAATAATGGATGGACCCGATGAAACAAAGATCGAGCATTTGGATTTGGTTGGACCAATATGACATAATAAAAATAGATCAAAACCTTGTAATATGGGCCGGTTGGGCCCTTTTGCAAATAGTATTGTGGGCTTATGGAGAAAGTTTACGTCCCCTAAAAGGACATAGTCCAGAAGTGAAGTGACACCTATTTCTATGGCCTTTAAATAGGACTATGATCAGTTAAAATGAGAAATAGTATTTAAATAAAATGGAAATTGACATGTATAATGCAACCTCAATCAAAAAAAAAAAAAAAAACCAGGAAAATGTTTTCAAAGAATTCCATGGTCTTTGTATCTCTTGAGGTAGACATTGCCTCTCTAATCTTTTTTTGCTTTTTTTTTTTAGGTTATAGACCTCTCTGAACTTGATAGAATCCTTTTCTCGCCTGACGAGACACTGATCATTAGTGCAATCATTCTAGCCATTATCAACCTTGTTAAGTTACTAATTCTCAAAATTATCCAATTGTAGTCACCACTATGCGGTCCCAATACTCAATCATTCATACAAACCTCATGTTAAAACCTCCCATTAATGGAGCACAGTTGCCGCTACTTCCAACATATACACCTTATTGTTGGTGGCAAGAGAGTTCCAGTTCCCAATTAACATCCACTCATTAAGCTTATTTCAGCCATTTTAATAATAAGTAGCTCATTTCTTCATAGCATTAGATGGCATGGGCAGGCATGCCAATATATATATATATATATATATATATATATATATATATATATATATATATATATATATATATATATATATATATATAAAAGTACTTATAAAAAAAGTATTTTATAGGGATATATATATATATAAAAATAGTAATTTTATAAGGATATTCACATAAATATATATATTTAGAAAGATATACATATGAAAAATTATTAAGAATATAAACAGCTAATACAATGAAAGTCATAAGGAATCCAAAGAAGATAAAACTTAGCAGCCGCATAAAGAATAGAGGAATGCATGGAGTAACATTTTTTTAATTAAATATCTTATAGATTTTATCTAGAATATCACTTCCAAACTTTCTAGAAACATAAATTCATTTACAATGTTATAAAGGAGGACCCTCAAATGTATTTGTTCCTCCGTTTATTTGGATGCACATGGTCAGTCAAATATTTCACTTATGTTATGTCTAAGAATTAACTGTATGCCAATGTTTATAAAATTGGTAAAGAAAATGTGAAGTACCCTTAGAGTGACATATAATAAAGTTGTAAAAAAAATGTACCTACGCTTCTTGATTGTACTAGCCAAGTGAAGGTTAGATAAATAAAAGAAGAGCATTTAAGTAATATCTTCTAATGGGAATTAGAAAGCAAGATGAACTCTTCCAAATAAGCCACAGTTGCATCAACATGATCTCTATAGCTGACTACTAAATTGTTAATGGTTGTTTGGGGTTTTGGGATTTTCTATTAATTGTTTTCAACTTGTTTACTTATAGAAGGAACCTTAAGGAATCGCAGTAGGAAATAAATTAGGGAAGGTAATTTTATTAGGATCGCATTTAAATGTAACAAGTGGGAGAGAAGAGAGCGACAGAGGATGTGTGTGGCGAAGTTAGGGAATGTTAGGTTGCAAGCACATAGATGAAAAGATAGAAATGGAAAAGAATAGTATTACTAAAGAGAAAAATAAAAATTAAAACACAATAAAAAAAAGAAAGGAAAATTGATCCTTGATAAGAGATTTTAATGTAAAATGTGCAAAACCCTGAAACATATTTCTTTTGAATAATAAGTGATAGCTATTATATAATAAAGCTTTTTATGTGAAATAAATTATGTTCATCAATATGTAGGCTCAAACAATCTTCATTTATTCAAGGCCTTGAATATTCCAAATAACTATCAACTTGTGAACAAAATATTTCATCAAATGAAGGTCCCATCCTTTCATTAAACCATGCTCAATCTTAACTATTTCTTGTACTCTTTCTCCACATTTCTTCTAAAAGAATATTAAATTGAGAACAAATTTTTGAAAAGGAAATGAAAAATTTTGGACATTATCGAATTAATTTATCAGAAGAAGATCTACTAATTTTTTCTTACCAATAAATGTACTTTTTAGGATAGTATATCTAAACAAAACCTTTGGATTTTTTTTCTGCTACCAAAAATAAAATATGTAAAAGAAAAAAAAATTAAGCTACTACCTTTGGAGAGATAAAAAATTCGGAGTTAGTAGTGTGTAGCTAAAAAATGATAAAAGTAATTACATTCTTTGCACTCCTAGACTCCATCTACAAGATATTTTAGCAACCACTAGTTCGTTCCCATATTCGTTGATTCTTAAAATTCTTTGCTCCTTGGTTACAAACTAACTTTTAATTTACTAAACAAAATTCTCTACAAATACAATAAGATTTCCTTCATCAGACCAATGATTTTCATTTTGATCATATAAAAAAAATTTCATGATTAATTTTGGTTTCCTCCAATGCATCAATTTTGTAAACAATGTAATACTATGTCTACTGTCAAGAAATAAATAAAAGTTAAATAAATTGTAGTCACCACATCACCATTTTTTTCATAAAGAAAGATATTAAATATAAAAATGGCATGAGACCTTGACATGCTTTTTTGCTATCATCATGCATTATACATGTGCACTTGAAATATTTTGTGGGATAAGGGGTTATTCCTCTACCCAAGCAAAGTAAATAAACATTAAAGCCCTAGTTTGGAAAGCAAAATGGTAGGATCTTGGAAGTGTCTCTATGTTATATGTACGTTTAAAGATTAAATAATTAACAATTGTTATCTTAGCTGGTTGGCACCTTTAAGAGATTTGTCTTGGGAAAGGTCCTGACTTGACCTAACTATTTTGTGTTGGGTTGCACATTATTGCATCCAATCTGAAACAATCAAATAGCTCATCAAATCTTTCATTGTCAATAGCAAAAATGCTTCTAGAACAACTTAAATAATATTTTTTTGATAGACCGGGTAAATCATACTACTTTAGAATGAATACATCCAAAAAAAATAAGATAAAAGAGATAGCACAGAGGGGGTGGGGTAGTTTCGTACCTCTCCCAGAGGACACCGGCAGAATATTGGATAATAAAAAATATGATTCAATCAGCAACTCTATTTAACTTTCGATATACATAAGTGGCTCAAAAGGCACCACAGTTCATCGTCAATCTACGGATGTCCTCCAGTAGAAATCATTCTGCATCATATATTAAAATTTATGAGGTCTGTATGCATCAATGGTTATACTTGTTCGATGCTTGATCATACTGATTCCAATGTGTAGTTTGCAACCAATGTTATGGAACCTACTCGGCCTCCCTTTTGGTCTCAAGCTTAACTCAACTCAACTATCACGTCTAAGCCCGGGTCAAGCTCGAGTAGCTCAAACAGTTTTTTGAGCTCAGCTCAAGACCAAATTAGGCCTCATGAAAGCTTCGGGTGGTCGGAGGAGCAGTTCCTTTGCACATTCCGTCGGAATCCCACGTTCTTGACGTTTTCAGAGAAGACCCTCCGGGACAAGATGGATGGATTTCTTCTTGAAAGAAGCTGAGTGCGACCCATCCTTCCTCGCCCTCCTTGCGGAACATACAGTGTAGAGAAGAGGCTGATTGGTGGCTTTGAAGTTGAGAGACTTTTACACCAGAGACTATAAATTTTCAAACATCATCGTTTGGCTGGCTGAAGAAGCAGCTTTTGGAGAAATTTATCATATCACCTACGAGGATAAAGTTCCAGGACTAAGAGAGGGGAAATGTCAACTAATTCTATGGTGTTGGTAAAGATGGAGAAGAGGTTTCGATACAGATGCAGGTATTAATATCGGCTACTGTAGCAAATGCCCGAGCATTACTTTGTGAACGTTTCTGGTTAAGTTTACATGAGATCAATGTCATTGTTCTTGTGATGGAGATGTCTCTCTGACTGTAATGTCGAGAGAGCAGAAGGAATCCATGTACAAATTGACCTTGCAACTAGGTGAAGATGATATTTTTGGTTCCCATTGATAAGAATCTAAGTGTCACGCCCCCGCCTGTGTAAGGCACGTGAGGCACCTAGTGCCCACGTGGAGACCACATGAGGGAGGAACACGGAGCTCTCTTGCCCGATATTGTCCGATTTTGGAGTCCGCACGCGCCGCTTAGACCCCTCTCCAGTTTTGTTTTCCATCCAAACCGCATATGCAGAATTTGAAGACACCCGCCTCATATGCTCAGGCTCTAAAACGAGTCTACTCGATATGGAATCTTTTACTAAGCATCTAAGAATAATTGTTCTGCTTACCTCACCTCTCATATGAGACATATTTGTCTATCGAACAGATATTCTAATGCAGAATACAGTATTTGCATATTAAAAAAACACATTAGCTAGTAATAGAGAGCTTGAGTTTTTAATCATTGAAGCAGTTTAGTTTCTTCACATGTAAAATTTTGTTTGACATCTTAGAGGGACTACTCTGCTTTACTTCTCCTCCTGTGTATTAATGAATCATCAGAATCTTTGTTTTCAATCTTTATTCGAGTACTTAAATCGAGATCCACTAGTGTACAAGATTTTCTTTCTTCCTATTATTTTTTTTAAAAAAAAAACAAAATTACTGTATTTCACTTTACAGTAGCTCTTTTAATTTTGGCTATTGCTTCAAATGAAATATCTTTTTTCTCCTTTGATCAGAGCCTGAAATCTTGAGTTTCTAGGCAGTTGCATATAGGATATATTGCTTCTTTAATTGCATTTGTTCTTTTTAGCTTCTTGCTATATTGGAAATAACTTCCTCCGTAGGTCTTCTGTATCTTGAATCTGCAAGAAAGTTAAAGGAATAAAGAGAAGTGGAAAGTGAAAACTAAATTTCACTACAGAAATACCCAAATATTTACTTGTCAATTGAGTAGAGGATCATTTGTGAAGTAGAAGATGCAGGGGAAGCCTGAAAGCAAAGGTAGAATAAATATAGTTGCAGAAAAAAGACATGGGCAAGGAAATTGTTTTCATGCTTCTAAGGAAATGATCTATAAGTACTAAGTGCTTCTCCTATGCCTAATCAAAAGTAAAACTACCCAACATGAACTAGTGTGAACAATTGTGGTAGAAAAATAAATAAAACAACAAAAACCATAAGACTTCCATCTGTGATGTATTTGGTCCTAATGACGTGTCTTAGCTAATGAAGCACTTAAGAAAATCGAAATACCGTATAGACATTGAGAAATAAACATTTTTGGCTGCTTTATCTCATGGAATACTTCCTCCGGAATTTTCATTATTAGGTGAGCAATTTGATTTGATCAGCCCATTCCTAGCCCTCCCTTATGGTAGCACAAGTACCTATCTTCCCTGTTAGATGAACATCATGAATACCAACCATGGAAACATTGGAGATGCCAACCTGACCTAACAGCAAAACTAAGATTAGTCATAGTGAAAATAGTATTTAGATGGAATGAGAATTGACATGTTCCTCGAAATGGGAAGGAGAAGGGATCTTCTTTAACTAGCTCAACTCGGACCTCTTAGAAAAGAATAATGAAAAATAGAAAAATTTAAAAGTGAGGTTGAGGTCTCCTTTTCTTTTGTTAGATCTTTAAGAGAATTAATTGCAATATCTTTATTTTCAAAAATCCTTGTCACAATCATCTTGCAGATAGATTTCGAATTCTACATCAATTTAGTCTTGCTCTTATTCACCTAATTCTTCCTGGATTGAGAGATACGACCAATGTACCAAAAAAGAAACTTTTACTCTGAAGTTTGACTGGTTTGTTTCAAGACACAAACATTATTGTATGTCCCGTCGAAACATTTAGAAGTGAAGCAACGTTATAGATCTTAAAAAGTTATCCATTTTTTTAAAAAAAAAAATTATGGCGATTGAGTATCATGGGGAAAGTTATAGCTTTTGAAAGCTTAGATGCATGATTTGGCTTATGACACGATGGATCCTACTCTGGGCCCTTATCCAAACCTTCACAGGATGGCTAGAGTAGTACACAATAGGTCTGATGGTCATCCTGGATTACACGTATAATGCAGCTTATGAAAATATAGGGGACCCTTGGGAATTGCTTTTTAAGAATTCCAATGTCTAAATCTCTTCATGTGGACATTTCTTCTTTGGTATTGATAGAATCCTTTTCTTGCTCAATGAGCTGCAAATCACTAGTGCAGATAATCCAGCAATTGTCACCCTTGTTAAGCTACTAGTACTCGACATAACCAAATATAATCACTTTTATATGGTCTGAGTATCTAATAGTTCATGCAAGCCTCGTGTTTAAAACCCAGATAATTAATGGAGCACCATAGGTGTTGCTACTGCCACTTATTTGTAATTCAAAATGAGGGGCTGGTTTTCCAATCATACATCTTGTTGTTGGTGGTAACAAGGTTCTAATTGCAACTCATGTTTATCTGGAAGTAGCTACCTTGATTTTTTAATTGTTGGATCATGAAAGATCTTGAATGTCAGCGAAGAATGTGCCACTATCATCCCTTTTCATGGTATTTAGAAGAAGGTACAGAAAGAATTTACAAGACTCAATGAGGTAAGAGCAAATTGGTTTGATACATTTTGGAAACTAAAAATTCTAGGTCAAAAAAAGTGGTTTGCTATTGGTTGGATCCTAAAAGATACCAAAGACACAAAGCAATGGAAATAGTGATCTATCCTAGATGTATGCAACCAAAGTCTAGGATCTTGTTCATGATTTATTGGCATGTAAAATCATGCTCGGAGGGTTCGAAAAACTTTTACCAAGCCATTAGGTGATTCTAGAGTTGGTTTTGCTTTCTAAGAGCCTATTGAGACTACAAAAGTACATGATCCTCTAAGCTTTACTACCTGCAGCTGTGTGGTTCATGTGCATGACCTTAGAAAGCTTCCTTGGCCTCCAAACTCTAACTATCCACATGCCAAAAGGATGTAATGCTCAAAGAAATAAATCTATTACTTTAGATCTAGACTTCTTTTTCTCCCTTCCTCTCTCTCTCTCTGATTTTATGCATGATGGAAGTACAAGGGTCTGCGGCTGATCCAAACTAGGAAACCTTCTGGTGTTCTAATTAGTCAAGAACATTAGAGAGAAGGGTATGGCGCCTATCTTAGGGCACCTCTTGTGCGCTCAGTTTCTATCACGTAAATGGGAGGAGATGGGCACCCACACTTCAAACCCTAGGTCAAACTAGGTTTGACTTGGTCCAAGCCCAAGTCTTGCTTGACTTGGCTTAACCTAATCAGTCGGGCTCTTTTAGGCCTAATCTAGGCTTATCTAATTCCCTGATCAGATTTAATTAATTGTTAGAGATAGGTCGCATGTGCCAGACACATGACTAGGGTTAGATCAACTCAGGTTTCTTGCATCACCAATAACCTGTCCTTTCTAGTTCGCAATGTTATACATTAGCAATACAGCTTGGAATGGGGATATGGTGCTCATATCACAACCTTTAGTGAGCTAGGATGGAACTAGCGTTCTCTTTTTCCTGAACAATCTTTGTTATTGCAATTCAATTTCCCATCATTCCAATATCCTCGCATGACTATTGAAAATATAAACATTGTCAAATCCTTAGTCATGCAATATTATGGCCTACCAGAACCTCGGATCATATCACATAGATCTCGATAAATTTGTTCGTGCAAAATCCTTTTACAAATTCATTGTTAAATAGGATAACTTTGACAAACCAAGTTAATTATTTTCTGAAAACTTCAATAACTGATTGGGCTCCAAGACTCCATATCCAAATTTGTCTGTCCTTATATGGGCACAATGCCATATGTGAGTTCCTTTATTGGCGATCCTCACTCACATCTGGCCCAGTAGACCAGTGTGCATCCTATCAGGGACATAATTCAGGGCACCATGGTCCCATGGGTTTGGCTCTAAATGCACTGATCTCTAGAATGCAGCATGGTATCATTTCTTTCGGATCAAAAAAACTACTTGCAAGCCATGTACTTGGTTTACACCTCAACTCCTGTCACTGTTAACCATTCAATGTGATGGTAGGATATCTAGTTCCCCTGCAATAAGTTTTTTTTTTTTTTTTTTTTTGACTCTAAGGCCAATGTCTCATAACCACACAGTACTGTTTAATATTCATGCATATGCAAATGAAATATCCATATATTATTTCGACCAATATTTAAAATTATATGCAAATGATTTTTGGGGCATACTGGACGAATCTATTTATTTGGTGACAAAATAAACATGGTTTCTCTAGAGTCTGATTAGTGAAACATAATTTATTCTAATTTCTCCCACTGTGCTTGGCTCACACCTGCATTAGCATCAGAATGTTGTTTTAAAGTTCAAAGCTCCTTCTTATATTAGATTTTTTGGAAAATTTGCTGGAATTGCCTACAAACCACTTCCTATTTCCTTAACATTAATATGATTTCCCATGCATCTAGTGTAACAACTTAGGACCTCACCCAAAATGGTTAGCCAGAAGGTATTATTTGGGTTCCTCGATCCTATATAAGTACCCAAGATTTACCCAGCGAATAACCGATATGGGACTAAACACACGCCCGTACGGATCCTCACATACTCCCTCTGTTCAAGCTCCGACGTCCTCGTCAGGCTAAGGGTTCAAATCTAATCACAAACACCACGATCAGCCCGTGGTCAGCCCCAATGCATCTGTGCTGCAGTGTCCCCTAGTCCACATAGGTTATGGGCCGAGTCTGCTCTGATACCATTTGTAACAATCCAGGATCTTACCCAAAATGGCTAGCCGGAAGTTATTATTTGGGTTTCTTGATCCTGTATAAGTACCCAAGATCTATCCAACGAAAAACCGATATGGGACTAAACACACGCCCACACGGATCCTCACATCTTATGTTCAGTGTCTTTGTGTTGCTGAATCTAGGACCACATTTTATTGCAATGCCCCTTTGCTGTTAGCTGCTGAGATATTCTAAGACAGCACTCTGATCTCCCTATCCAACCGCTCTTGCATCTCTGAGATGTTGTTTGCTGCTGCCTTGCCTTGAGGCCCTGTTGGGGATTTTCCAAGCTCATTTTTGTGCTTCCTGGCATGGGGAAAATGGAAGGCAAGTAAAAAAAGGCCCAATCCCATGCGGATAACTCACTCTATATTAGCCTGAGTTTTGATTTGTATAAATCTCCCTTGGCACTGTCCAAAATTCATAACTTCTGATATTGGCTTCCTGGGACATTTTGGCGCTCAGGCCCAAGCAATAAACATTTTCAGCTGGATGTCTCCTATGACACCATTTCTGTACATAGATTTCGATAGAAACTTTTGGCTTTGATACCACTAAGTCTATCATGCCTTGAACCAGAGTGCCATAAATATACCAAACAAAAAACACCATAAATATAATTAAATCTTCTTCAAAATACACACTTTGCTTTATTTCATTTTAATCATATATAAATTTAATTATTCATTCTATTCTCCCTCAATATACCAATTTTTTCCATCGAGTACAAAAATGATGGTTTCCTTATTACTCTTTTATTGTATAAAAAAATTGCTGCTAATTGTTAAAGACAGTTGCATTCGCTCCATGGGCTAGGATATTTTGCAACTATTAGTCCTATCTTCTCATTCCTTAAAAAATTTGGTTTACGATCTAATTTTAAATATACCAAGCAAAAACCACTGCTGATATAATCAAATCTCATTCAAAATAAACACATTATTTTATTTCATTTTAATTATATATAAATTTGATTATTTATTGTGGTCTCATGCATTCGCTCCATGGCTAGGATATTTTCTAATTATTAGTCCTATCTTATCATTCCTTAAAACTTTTGGCTTACGATCTAATTTTAAATATATCAAGCAAAAACCACTGCAGATATAATCAAATCTTATTCAAAATAAACACATTCTTTAGTTCATTTTAATTATATACAAATTTTATTTTTTCAGTTGAGTACAAAAGATGATGGTTGCCTCATTAACATTTTTATAATAAAGAAAACGATTCACGAGAGTGACATGATCCTGTCATGAGCTATTTGTGCGCCCTGAAATAACATTTAAAATGACGGGCTTGTCCTCCACTGGACAAAATAAATAGAAATATACAAGTCCCATGATGCTTGTGAGTCTAATAAATCAAGCATCCAACAATTAAATTTGGTGGTAACACATTAATAAATACCATATTGGTCCCAAAATAGATGTTCGAGGGCCCATGCAGGTATGTATTTAGCCTCACATCGGTTATTCGCTCGATAGATTTTGGGTAGTTATACAGAATCAAGAACTTCAAATAATATCTTTCGTCTAATTTTTTTGAATGAGATCCTGCGTCGTTATAAATGGTATTAGAATAGATCCAACCCATAATCTATATGAACTAAAAAACACTACTGCAGCACAGGCTCATTGGGACTAACCACGAGCCGATCGTGGTATGATTAGATTTGAATGGATTTAGTCTCTTAGCCTGACGAGGATATCATGACTTAAATAGAAAAAATATGTGAGGGCCTATGCGGTATATGTTTAATCTCATATTGGTTATTCGCTCGGTAGATCTTGGATACTTATATAGAATTAAGAAATCCAATAAAACAAAACCTAACATACCACAGGAACCTATGTATCTTAGTTCAAGTTCCGATCATAGACTGAGCTCATAACCATCCTTGGTTGGGCTAAAAATTATTGTCTTTGAAACTGTCAAAAATCTTTAGTAACTCAAATTTTCCATTGTCTACAACAAAACTTCTAGCATTTATGTTTACTGATGGCATTTTATTTCTAAAATTTAGATAACAAACTGTTCCAATCATTTATTAGCTACCTTTTGCTGGAGGTAGATCGAATCGAATTCTCCTTGGACTGTTTCTATAGTTTAATGGAGCATTCTTTTCATAGCATACATGATATTTAGTGCACCAATACTTGTGCTCTCCAAGTATAGTACTCATTTCAATGTGAAATGCAGCCAATGCTATGTTGAATCATACTCATTTGGTCTTGTTAATATCGACCATAACCCATTATCTTTAGGAGAAAAGAAAAAATTATGCACCTCTCCTTTTTGTCCTACTAACTCTTTAAGTCACCAACTTTGCCAACCCCCACCCCACTTCTGGTCCCAAAAGCCAACAATGATCCAACCTGGACAGCATTTTTTCCCATCAATTAGGAAAAATATATTCTGCTAGAGCTAAAGATTCAACTTCAGAAAAATTAAAATAATAAAATTTAAAAATATGCAATCACTAAAGAGTGAGTGAAACATTTAGTGACCACTATAAGGGAGGCTTACTCTATTTAAAGCAAATTCCAGTTAAGGATTAATCCAGCAAAGCTGCGGAAGATTGCGAGGTTTGAGTAGTTCAATGGCCTTCTACTACACCGAAGTCTGGTGGAAAAAAAAAAAGAGAGAAAAGAAGCCATGTCGACTCAAATGATCCACAACTAGACTTGCTTTGGAGATAGAGTCTTCCTTGTGCTGATTCTAATTGGAAAACTTATCATGTCCAAAACCTGGAATCAAAGTTCATAAGGTGGCTAACTATATAAATTTAGGGCTCAAGAAGCTGGTTACATTTTGGTACGTTTGGGATGAAATATAAACAACTGCAGGTGGAAGAGATGCTAGAGATATGCACGAAAATGATAATTTATTTTTTATTATCATTTTTTGATATTAAAATATTTTTTCAATTTGGTTACCAAATAAATATTTAAGTTGCACAATACTTTAAATATGTAGCCGCCAAATAACAAACAATTTTTTATTAAAAGCTCTGTTAGGAAAAGCTACTGACCAAAGCTTTATAGACAAAAGCTCTACTATCTACAATAATACAAAATTGAGCCTTACATTCATCCATCTTTCACACCTTTATAATCATTTTTTTTTAGTTCTGTACATAAATGACTTAGTAAAACATAAGTTGTGTTAGATTCTTTAGTAAATCATAAATCGAATCTCAAATAAAAGAGCCTTTTATAGTTCACCTTATCAAATGAAAACTTAATACAAAATTATGTCCAATTTGATTGTATATCCTTAAACTTATTAGTTTTACAAATCTATTTTTTTTTTTTTGATAACATGTTCGAGTGATATTTTGAGCTTGAATCTAGGTGTATGGGACAAGATGAAGCTTGAATATATAGATAAAATATTTTACATAGAAATTCATCCTTCATTGCATTGGCCATACTTTATTATGAAAACAATCCACATGATTAGATTTGATGTAATATGGATCATATACTTCTGATTAGTTTGGCTGTATATAAATAGGATGTTATAGTGAACTTCACACCTTAATGGTAGGATTGTGACACCAAGCAGGGCCAGACAATAGCCTATAAGAGCAATTAAACTTTCCCTATCATAAGAATAAATTTGTCATTTACACCAACACTAGGAGCAATTAAGGACATTACAATGCAGAAGAAATATAGTTATAAAAATAGAAACGAAATGTCAGATGAAGCAAAAAAGTAAATACCAAAAATGTCAGATAAAGCTCGAGTTGTCGGCTCTTATGAAAACTAAATACCAAAATGCTTCGCATCTCAATTGATCGTGTGTAAGATGAACATGATAGATTTTACCTAGCCTAGCTTTTAAGGAAATAAGTCCCTGGTTAGATTACCCCTTACCTTTGTTTCTTTCCCTTTTTTGATTTTATTTTTATCTAGTTCTATTTCTTCTTCATCGGGTTTGTATGATGGGCTCCTATCTTTTCTTTTCTTTGAGGCAAGACAAGCTCGGGAGGCAGAGAAAATAAGATGCTTTGATACCAAATTAATGTAAAATAGATGAAGGAGAGAGAAATAAAAGAGGGGGAGGAAAGAGAAGAAAAAGTAAAAGAAGAAAAGATAAAAAAAAAGAGCAAGGGAGCAAATCAATATTCTGTATTTTTAAATCTCAATACTCCAAGCTTGTGTTCTCAATTATGTAGCAATAGATTTATATAGATCCAAAACCTTAATAAGAGTTCGCATAAAAATAAAATGCTAGAGTGCTCACAAATTTCTAGTCCTAGAGTCTATAAGAAAATAAAATTTAATAATTTACAAATAAAATAAATTTTTTTAATATTTATATTTGCATCTAACAAAAGTATGTCTGCATTTCTTATTCATTCTTATGCAGAAAAAATAGGGTTGGCTTCTATTGTTGCTTGTTTTCTTTCACTGATATATTTTCTATTTCTATATGAATGGAAGAAAGTTTAAATGAATATGTATAGATTAATCTTTTTCACGAATTGGATGCCTAAAAGATTGCATTAGAGATTAGGTCAAGATTCTATTTATGTTTGGCCATTTAAATCTAATGAGACCCACTAAGGTTTCCTTTTCTAGGAAATAACTGTGCTCTAGCCTGACGATATGCACTTTCACGGGTTCAAATGAGTGGAACTATCTACCTTCTTTTTGTTTCTGGGTTTTATCTGATTATCTGATAAGTTTTTTTTTTTTTTAAAGACTTTTTGTTTCTGAAAATTATCACTCTTGATTACCTGATGCTTAATTTCTGAAAAAAAAAATGATGCTTAATCAAAATCCCTCAAGCAAAAAATTGTAAACATAAATTTTCAGAATTTTTTAAAAAATAAAAATATAAGAATTCCTTCAGTAAATTTATTAATTAAAAATATAAAAAAATATTATATATTTTTCATATCAGACTGTGCATTGAGAAAGCGAAAGAAAAACAGCAATGAGACCGACATCATTGGCAATTGCAAACATCCTCATAAATTTGTACCTAACAAAGATTTCTGAAAACCAGTCATGAGTAATGTGAGGACCCGTGCGGGCGTGTGTTTAGTCCCACATCGGTTATTCGCTGGGTAGATCTTGGGTACTTATACAGGATTAAGGAACCCAAATAATAACTTCCGGCTAGCCATTTTGGGTGAGATTCTGGGTTGTTACAAATGGTATCAAAGCGGACCCGGCCCATAACCTATGTGGACTAGGGGACACTGCAGCACGGATCTATTGGGGCTGACTACGGGCCAATCGTGGTGTTTGTGATTAGATTTGAATAGATATGAACCCTTAGCCTGACGAGGACGTCAGGGCTTGAACGGGGGGAGTATGTGAGCACCCGTGCGGGCGTGTGTTTAGTCCCACATCGGTTATTCGCTGGGTAGATCTTGGGTACTTATACAGGATCAAGGAACCCAAATAATAACTTCCGACTAGCCATTTTTGGTGAGCTCCTGGGTTGTTACAATTGGTATCAGAGCCGAGGACGGCTCTTGTCCGATGGTGGGAAGGGTGTGAGGCCCAATAGTCCCACATCGGAAAGACTCGTTCCAAAGCCTGGGCATATGAGGCGGGTGTCTCCAAATCCTGCAGACGCGTTTTGGGTGGAAAACAAAACCGGGGAGGGGTGAAGGACGCTTGCGTGAAGCCCCAGAACCGGACAATATCTGGTAGGGGAGCCCCGTGGTCCCTCCTCATGTGGCCCCCACGTGGGCATTGGGTGCCTCACGTGCCTCGCGCAGGCGGGGGCGTGACAAGTAAATAACAAAGTTGATGAATACGTCATGAACGTTTCTACAATTACAATTAATATTTAACAATAATTTTGGTCTTAGGATAAATAAAAAATAATTTAAAAATTAGACAGTAGAAAAGTTTGCCTGTTAAAATCATATGTTAAAATTATATGGTTGATTAGGTCCATTGATTTATTAATTATATCAAATTTGACTGATTTTATCAAATTTTATTTTAATTGATTTGTGATTATTTGTATCAATTTCAGCCGGCTTTATTAAACTTTGTCAGTCTCTAATTTTATAAATGAAGATAGAAAAAAATACAATTTCTTTCACTTATTCTTCCTATTTCGACACTGTCACAGTCAAATCAGCTTCACTATTAGTACCAGGCTACTCTCTTCACATAAATAGGGCACATTAGCTGAAAGTCCCACTCTCCTGTCATAAGGAGGAGAGCAAAGGTTCATTGAGGGTAGATTTCCACAGCCGATCCCCTTCAGAATTCAAGAAACTGCTTCAAAAGAGGTAAAATTATCAAGTTTATTCTCTTTGCTATCAGAAAAGGAAGAAGTTTAGGGAATAATTTTTTTGTGGTTGAGAAAAATTAGGGAGAGGGCTTGAGCTCTGGACATGTTGATCTTGGCATTCAAAAGATAATTTCACTGTTTTATGAATCGATTCTGAACAGGAGGGGAAAAAAAAAAGAAACAAAAAGCTTCTTTTGCTCTTCTTTATAATTTTATTTTCCCAAAATGTGCCTGTGAAGTATCTACCCAGAAATGGTTTAGATCCGAACTCTTTATAAGGAAAAAATTTGCTTTGCGTTGGATCCAAACAGTTTGTAAGGGTTAAAAATGCTTCATGATAAAAAAATAATAGTACTATTTTTCCTTAAAGATCAGCTCAAATGCCTCCCTTTTGGCTTTGGTGAAGTTCTGAAATTTTTTTGGCTCGTAGTGTTCGGAGAAGAAACTTTTTTCGAGTAGTTTTTAGTTTGGAAAAGTTATAATTAAATATGATGGTTAGGAGGTTGCAGAGAATTGGAAAGAGGAGTAGATCGGGAGAAGAGAAAAAGATGGCGGTGAATCGGCGGCGAGATCTCTGCCGTCCATGCTCCGTCGTCGCCGTGGGCTTCTGCCTTCTCGCGATCTGGGCCGTCGGATCCGAGTCCCGCGACATACGGCCGTCGGAGCACGGGCTGGAGGACCAGAAGGACCCGGGCCCAACGTCCCCGGCGATGGCGGCCTTCTTCCAGGGACGGCCCACGGTGGCGCTCCCCGAGGCGCGGAACGCCACCGACGAGACCTGGCGGGTGGCGCCGCCCGGGCCGGACCGGTCCGCCGGGAGGAAGCGGGCGAGGGTGGCGCTGCTGGTCGCCGGCGTGGTGTGCGGCGTCGTGGGGACCGCCCTGCTCGCCGCGGCGGCGGTGGCGTACGTGGTCCACGCCCGCCGGTCCAGACGTGGGGGCGGGCCCGGTTCGGGTTTCGGCCTGGGTTGGCGGAGAAGCGGCCCGACGGCCCGGTTCGGAGCCGCGTGACGGAGAGGTCCGGACTCCGGAGGGAGGAGGGTGCTGCGTGGAGATCATCACTCGAGAATGATCCGAGCCGCTCGATCATGATCTAGTGGTTAGTGGAGGAACGGTCCGACATTTCTTCAAGGGTTCCAGTTTGCTCTTGATCTTGAATGAGTGTGTATTCTTCTGATGCAATCACATTACATGTTTGGAATAATCTTAGTGTTTGGATGACTTGTTTCATTATGTGGTCTTTTTGATTCTTAGGGTGGGAGGTATGGTATTTGGTGATGATCATTGAAACAGTTTCTTCTCACAATTGTGAGGACCATTTGGTGCAAAGGTCGATTGGTCAGATTGGATTTGCTTAATAATCAAGAATTAAGCTAACTAATAATAGGCCATGTAGTTCCTATCAAGAAGTTGCAGCTCGCTATCCTCTTCTTGAGCTCTCAACACAAATAGCTGCCACATTTTGTAGATATTTCGGGCAAGTATTTCTTTGTAATCTATTAAAATTTGTAATCTATAAACTTTGAATTTATAATCACCAACGTTTGCACAGACAAAGTTAGAATTTTGTTGAGTACGTCGTGAGTTTATAAATTTTGTAGAGACATAAAGGAACATTTTGTTGGAGGTTTTGCATCATCTCTATCTATGGATATAGATCAATAGACCGAACTATGTAACCATCGTATGTTCTTATTTTTCTTCTGATTTTGTTATTCTTCCTACTTATTGCAACAGATATATATCAAAAATTTTCGCATGAAACAATTAGCTGGTGTTCGGAATGATCTTTATGCGGGGAGCATTAAGAATCCATAAATTCAACACCACCAAAACTTGAAACTACTCGTTCAACAATATCCTCCTAACACATCAGTTAAGGTAAACTCCGAAGTTTAATCCAGAAATGGTATTTTAGATCAGCAGGACCATTTCAATGTGAAGATTCCAGGGCTCAACATAAAACCACTCTCACCCATGGTTAAAAAAAAAATTCCTCATGGTGCAGTATAAAGACTCTCGAGAAAATTTCCTTGCACCTTCCATCTCCACTGATTGTCAACAGCAAAGCTTCAAATGCTGCTCCAAATGCTATTTAGAGGAAATTTGGAGCACCCCAAACCAGAAGAATGCCTACATTATAGAAACCTTGTACTGATGCTTCAAGTTAGAATTAAGAGCAATGGGGACTTTGAGCTTCTCCAACCCCTATTCTCCACCACGCCTCCAGTTCCGGCTTCATGGAAGGCAAAAGCTCTCTTTATCTGCAAGTGAAGCTGCGCACACCCAATCTTTTTGCACCAAAAACATTACTTTGGATTCCTGCAGTACCTTATACCAATGTGATCCACATCCTCGCACCTGAAACAACGAAACCATGAGGAATTTTAGATGCAGAACAAGGATAAAGGAGACTTTTAAATGGAGATGAAGATAAAAGGAGATATTTCCCTTCCAGCCCACGTCAAAATATGCCTTTATTCTGCACTGCCTCCTTTTTTTCATCTTTAAACTAAATTCCAATATCTATCATCATTATAATTGGTATATATACTCTCTTTTGGGGTATATATGGCTGAAGGAACCTAGCAAAAAGTTTCGTCACCTTTGTGATCACGAGGCCTTCCACCTTTTTATATATCCATTAACGTCACGTCTCTGGTGGAACCGGATGCCGAAACGCCAACTGCTTCATCTGCTTACAACTCTCTCTCTCTCTCTCTCTCTCTCTCTCTCTCTCTCTCTCTTCTTTTCGATCTTTTTGAGTGAATTTAGTGTAATTGGTGGAGTTTGAAGTAGGAGGAAGGGTTTGCCAAACTTTAACAAGTCCGAAGTTGGTGACGAGATCGGCACAGATTTTGTCATACATACAGGTCGCAGGTGAAGAGAACTTAAGAAGAACAGTACTCTTGTTGTTTATCATTAACTTGAGAAGAAAGGCAGAAAGCAACAAAACAAAGGGCTGAGGAATAGAAGCTTACCAAGAGCTACAGTAGCACAATCCTCTTCTCACAAAAAAGTGCTACCATCCTCTTGATACTTGGGTGGAATTGGATTGTTTTGATTTGTAAACCAATACGAGGATCCCATAATTCCGAAGAGGTTTACTGACTAGAAGAATTGGCTGATAGAACAGGGGGCTAATTGTTGTGGTGCTGTCAATGGTTTTCTTCCTTCCTACTAATTGGATCTTGATCCTAAAAGAGCCATTGGTTTCGGTTATTCCCCTTGGTAGAAAGGTAGTGTTTCTCTTATTGTGATCGAGAGACTAATTGTGAAGTCTTCTAATTATAGTGTTAAGACGGTGCCAATTGACCAAATCAGTAAAGTCTGGCTGTTAATACCAGTAGGGTTGTCAAATGAGTAAGGTGGTGGCGGTTGAGGGTTGTGAAATTAAAAACATTAGGGTCTTCTCCGTTATTTTGGGATTTAATGACTGAGATAGAAGCTTAAGATCTTATGATGATATAAAATTGATGTTTATACAATATAACCTTAAAAAAGAGAGAGTGAACTTCGGTGCAACGGTAAGATTGCTTCACTATGATTTGAATTTCAAACATACTCTGAAATATTTCTTTAATATTATTATCATAAAGATATCAATATAAATCTACTTATAATAAACTGATAATAAATAAATAATATTTAATTATTTTTATTTTACGTCCGTATTGAGCTCATTGAAGTCGTACACAAGCAAGCAATACCATGTTTATCTCGGTTGTATTTCGAGCCTAAATTCTTTCTCAAACTTAGTTCATAACTCTCTCTCTCTCTCTCTCATTTACTGCTTCTATGCGGCCTTCCAGTGGATATACGTGTTTAAGCCCTTTCCTTTCAGTTCCATCTTTCTAACTCCATCGAAGCTCCCTTATTCTTCGTCCAACTCTCTGTGGTCGACGGTGGTGACCACCCCATTCTCTTATTCAATCCCCTTCTCATATTCATGCCCAGACCAAGTAAGTATAATCAAGCTTGGGGGTGCAAATGGATTGGGTTGTGAATAACCCTAACCTTGACCTGGCCCAATCTGAACTGGTTTTTTGTTCAAGTTCTAATATTGGACCCAAACTTAACCCAATAGAAGATCGGATCAAGTCAGATTGGATCCAGTCTATGTATAACCTAGTCCCAACCAAAAAAAATTGAATCGGCTTCAGATCAAATCCAGGTCACACATAATATTAAAAGATGGATAACAAAACATGAATACTAATACTAACATGACTTCATCTTTCTTTTTGAGAAATAAGTGCACTCCTCTTTCCTATCATTTACTTTAATAAATGAAAGCTACTCGTTTTTATGAAAGTCTGAAACATGCTCGAATATTTCTTGCATATGCCTGTACAACTTAGATTGTTTCCCCAATGATTCGATTGATACAATCCCAAATTTCTCTTTCCTAATCATTCGTAACCATAATGTCCACAATTTTTTCCAACATTTACTTCAACATAATATTCTCTTTAAGGCCAATGTTCTAATCCATGTGGCGCTATATTCCTTAGTATGATCCTATTTTTAAGATAGGGGAAATACTAAGAATAAATTATGCATGAAATAGTTAGATGATACAAGTAATAGGCAAAAGTGTTAAAAATTGTTAATCTACAAATTATCATATTTGTAATAAATAAAGTCCAAGACCATACTTTTTAATAGATATATGGTTGTCAAAAAGAAAACAGAGCTGTATTTCATATTCCATAACCATCTAACTCCCGAAAAAGAGAAAACAACAAGACATGTCTAAAAGAATTAGAACCAGATACATAATATTTTACATACATATATCTCATACTTTCGTGAGTCATGTGAGAAGGATCTAAATATCTCTCCTACACAGACAGCAAGAACCATATCTAGTAAGCCTGCTATCAATGCACGGTAAATAGAATATGTGCGAGTACCTGGGTTAACGAGTATACTAGGCTTGGATCGGGTCGGATCGTGTCATAAGTCAAAAGACTCAAATCGGACCCAGAGAACAATTGGGTCAGGTCGGGTCTTAGTAAGCCCAGACTCGATCTAGAATATGGAATGAGTTCAAATTTGGAACCCAATCTGACCCCATAGATCTTTAAATCGGATCCAGATCAAGTCAAGTCAAGTATTTGCAGCCTTAATAAAGCCAAGCTCAAAGTTGCCTGAGTGGGAACGAGCCGACTCAATCTTAGGCTCTCAATCCAACTAGTTCATGACAAGCTTAATCTAGTCTTAGTTCATCAAGCCACACTTGAGCTAGGCTTAGCTTGCTTAAGTCTAGCTCATTTGTACCCTACATACCACCGATCTTGGTTTAAATCCTGCCCTCGCTCAATTTCGACCAACATCACCCATTCTAGCTAGTTCTCAAGAAAAGTATGGTCCATAATCATCTTCATGATATGAACTTGTAAAATTTGGAGATTTGGTAAAATTTTAAAGTATCCAAGAATCCCATCTTTACAGAGAGGATGACATGGCCTCAAACTTCTTACATGTTTTGTTACAGACTACCAAAGTGATGGAAGCTTGATAGTGGTACCACTAATTTTGTGAAGCGTGTTGAAATTGAATAAACTAGGTTGCATAACTTTGGGTGCACACGGACTAAGTTTTTTGATTCTTTTGTTATTTCTACTACACATTAATTGTTTCCTTGATCGAAGTCATGGGAATTTTATTCTCGTTCTTTTATTATTTCCAGTGGACATGTAGCTTATTTCCAGTAGACATGTAGCTTTGTTGAACTTGTTGATGGAAGCTCATAGCTTATATATATATATACACACAAACATGTAAGTCATCTCTTTGCCAATAGAAATTCCAGCGGAAGCATGAGAAAAAGCATAAATGTAATGATATAAAAATTCCACAATGCACTCTATTAGTAACTAATGGAGGTACCCAAAAATAAGTTGATATTGTAAAAGAAGTTACAAGATAGGGTACAATGATCCATAAAATTAAAAATTAATTATTTTTAAAAAAGGACAGATATAATTCATGATTTGTCCAAATTCCCAATTAATTACGTGATTTATCCTTGCACCGGAGAGAACAAAAAAATCAATCACAGTTGAGTTTTCAATTGTTATAATCTATAATTCATAGGGTTTTTCTTCAATAAAAGATCAGCAAGTATCCAACATCTAGTGTACTATGAGTTGGGAAAGAAAAAAAAAGAAATATCAAATTTGTAATACGTGTCACTACTATTTAATTATTTTGGTTGGCTCCAATGCATCCATTTCTGGATTGGAATGGCTTCAAAAAAAAATATCATCAGAGGAGAAAAAAGAAAAATATTTATACGATGCGGAAAACTCCAGGAGATTAGAAACTCCATGTCCTCTTTATAAATACCAAAAAAAAAGAAAGAAAAAGACATATTATTATACTTATCTGTGTTAATCTTGCATACTACAAATGGTTATATCAAATTACAACTAAAAATGGTGTCCATCGTAAAGAAACCTAACATGATATATAGACCCCTTCCAAATTATTTTGGTGTACATTATAGAGCCTCCAATACTTCTTTATCGGTTAACAAATTTAACATACAAATTATTTATCACTTATCAACTCTTGTGCAATATATAGAATATAGCAAAACAATTATTATATAGAAATTATTTTGGCTTCCTCCAATACATTAATTTTACATATAGAATATTTTCAAAAAAATATTATAAAAGTTATTTACTAAAAAATAGAGAAAAAAATATTAATATGATATCTAAAACTCCATTTACTCTGTATAACATTTATGGACATGTTTTATTAATTATAAATTAGAAAACCACTTGTAAAATACAACAATGACATGGTTATAGCAAATTGCAACCAAAAACATTAAGACAGCAATAGTCTAGTATTAATATGCTAAGATGTTGCAAATTGCAATCAAACATAGCAACATTAAATACTTAATAATCTTAATACGGATTAACAAATGTAACATATTAGAATCCTGCATCCAAAAAGTTAATTTGAAAAAAAATAAAAAATATTACCAAATTTGCTTAATTTCTAAGACTTGCTGTTTAATTATTTTGGCTTCCTCCAACACATCAGCTCCATTGGGCGACTCGGCTACTATAATAGGGTGAATCCAGAAGGGTTTGAGGGTGTTGGGATGGAACCATTTCCTATTCCGAGATTTTTGGGCCATGTGCAGAGACGGAAAGACCTTCCTAACCAAGCATGTTTACAGAAAGACCAACGAAGCCGTGGATTGGATGGCCTTTTATGTGGCTAGTCATTCAGGTGGTACTCTGTGGATGCAGAGCGAGAGCTGCGAAGGGCTCTCCGCGATGTTTTGTTTTTCGATTTTATTGAGTGTGTTCGTACTTGTGTACTATGAGATGCCCGCCTAAAACAAATAAAAACATCAATTTCACATATAGAATAACTTTCCAAAAAATATCATAAGAGCTCTATAATATCTAAAACCTCACATCCTCCTCTATATAGATGCCAGAAAATAAGACATGACATATTTATATGTATTTTTTATTAATCATGCATTAGGCATCCACCTGGAAAATATAACAAAATAATAGGTATAGCAAATTACAACCAAAAGCACCAAGATAGCAGCATTAATTACCAGATAAAACCTATGAGTCCGAGTTTACACGCATGCATAGACTTTGAATTTATAATTATTTTTGAGTTAGACTTTTGAGTTAGGTGGAGCAATGATCTACCCAATTTAAAAGGTGTCATCTATTGTATACAACAGAAAAGCCTATAGCTTTTTCATCAATTATCAAATTTAAAGAATAAATTAATTTAGAAATATAATTAGTCCAAACTTTTCATTAATTAATATAGTCACATTTTAATCATTTATCCAAATCTTATACAAAAAAAAAATAATTACGAAAATCTTCTTAAAAAATAATTAGTCAATAATTCTTACTACTTGATGAGTCAAAGCTAGAGCTGATTGTGGGCAAAGAATATGTCAAAATTTAAATAGACATGTAGGCTTTTGCTATCTTTGCCGCCAGCTTCCGAGATGAACCTCCTACTGCTATGTGCAAGCATGCAAATAACTCAGCTTCCAGAAATGATAAAAAATATATAATAAGACCAATTACACAATAAAAAAATTTAATATATAAAGCTCAGTAATGTAATAGCCCGCTACAGTGATACTTTGTTGCCGCACCTGTCCAACATCACATTTTATAAAAGCCACACTGCAATAAAATCTTTCAATCTATGGAATCATTGGATGCCAAGAATATAAATTTCAATTTCATAACACGTCGCCAATCTAAAATCCGTGAAACTTTGTTTTGAAAATGAATTTTTAAAAGCCTATTTACAGTGCCCAAGAGACTAAGAGCCAGAATCCAGACCCAATTGATAGAAGGATCCTCCGTCTCTGAATGCCTCAGTGCACGAAAAAAAAGACACCACAAAGAACATAGAAAGGATTTTACTAACCAAATACCATAAACATATCATTTAAGAACAAAAGTATAACGCATGATATAGCAATCTAAAAGTGACAGGACATAAAGAAGCAAGCAACTACCATCCAAAACTTCTGATCAAAACCAGTCTACTGAAGCAAAACAACATTATAAAGTGATCATTTTTTTTTCTAAATATTCCTAGTCGAACAATGAAAACCCCATGTCATCATCCGATTCCTCTTCAGGCTCCGCTTTCTTCTCTTCTTCCTTGGCTGCTGCAGCAGGTGTGGAAGCAGCTTCAGCAGCTGCAACAGGAGCTGCGACAGCAAACTTGCTAGGATCCTGCATCCAATAGATTTGATATTATAACCAACAAATTTGATACAAATAACAGCGATAGATTTGGTATTATAACCAACAAATTTGATACAAGTAACAGCTTATTAGCTTATTAACTTTCATCTGGCAGAAGAATACACAACCTACCTCCAAAAACTCCTTCACCTTCTCGGCCTGTGGGAAAGTATACTCAGTTGCGATTGCAACTGCCAGAACATTCTTGTAGGCATTGATGAACATGTGGGGTGCTGCTGCTAAAGTAGGGTAGGAAAGGGCCAAGGACAGCGAGGTGACCATAGAAAGACCAGCTGCGAACTTCTCTATCAAATCATCCTCAGTGAGGTCCAGGACCTCAGGACTGAAGACTGACCCATTCTCATACACTGACTGGATGACGAGACCGTAGGAGAATGGTCTTATGCCAAGCTTGGCAAGAAGGGCAGCCTCAGAAGAGCCGACCTTTTCCCCTTTCCTGATCAGCTCAACAGGGGTAATAATTTCAACAGTACCCTTGTTGATCTTGGTTGGGATATTGAGCACCTGAAAAATAGAGTTGCAAGAGATTAGCATCATAGGCCTCACTGAAACTAAAAGAACAAGGATAATGTTTCTATGGACCTGAAAGAAGGAGGTCTGTGATGGATCTAATCCAGTGTTGCCAGGGGGAACCACAACGTCGATCGGAGCAACAAGTCCAACACGGGCAGGAGCTCCAACCTGATTTACATAAAGAAAATAAGAAACCATACACAATCAACCAATGGCGAATCAACAGAAAGGTGGTTAGAGCTTAATATAAAAAATGACAAGATATGCAATTGTTACATATCTATATGCATGCATCTGCATATAGATTATCATAGTTCTGATAAAAAAATCCTGCAGTTATTCAACTATAAGCACAAAATTTCATAATCCGAAAGCATTTACTGCAGTTATACTATTAAAACCACTTCACAGCAATGTTCTTTCTGAGACATAACCAAATTCCTCCGCTGCCTTTTTTTTTTCTTTGACAAAAGTCAAAGAAACCACCTTCCTTTGAGAAGGAACACAGAACCTCCACTTAGCACATGCACTGCAGAAAAGGAGCCAACTGGGACCAATTGGCCCAAGGGTTGCAAGTTCAAATTTATCTATGCTTTGGTTGGGTCCCCAGAGAGTTCGGGGGAGCGGTAGAATATCTTGGTTAAATAAGAATCTGTCACCAGTTCAAAAATCCAAGCAAAATTCCTGTTTGCTTGTTAATGTTTTCATCCAGCATCATATGTAAAAGTTAAAGGTCGGAGTGTTTTTTATATCAAGCTCATGATTTAACCAAGCACCTGGAATGCTAGATTAAGGGTTTTAACCAGCAAGAAAAGATAACAACATTTCACAAATTTCTGAATTATAATTAGGTATTTTTAATTCATATATTTGTGATAAAATTACTAATTTGGATTTGTCATAAGATTAACTCTTCTTTGTGCCAATAGGTTCAATTGGTAAAAACCTTGTCTTAAAAACCAATGCATAAAAAGAGAGAAGGCAGTGTCAGCAACAAACCTTGTATTTCGCCACTTCCTCCCTGACCTCCTTCAGATCTCCCTTTGTGAAAATTAATCCCACATTTCCCTTCATTAAATAACGGACATCACCGGATTAGATCATATCAAGGAGGAGAGGCAAAATAAAGCAACTAATACCAGCAGATCAAAAAACCTGCTCTAAACCTGATACAGGAACTCACACTTTGAACAAAACAATTAAACAACCCATGTAATGACCAATCTCCATAACCCTAAAAATATAAGGCCTGCCATTCTGCTATAAAAAAACCCTCCAGCCCATTAAAATAATAACAAAATACACCAAAATTACATCTAAATCTTAGTAAATAGCCGACCAGAATATCATAAAAACATGAATTTTAATATGATCCCAATCTGCTGAACCTTTCAAACTCCTCAATCTCACAATTATTGCTCCAAAATTACTGAAATTTAAAAATCATTAAAAAAGGAAGGATATATTAAAAAAATAATCTTGAACTAAGGAATCCTTGAATCTTACTAATCTAACAACAAAACGATCTAAAAATAGCAGTAGGGCCAAAATACAATCAAAAATCAAAACTCTTCTACCAAAATTTTAAGATTAAAGCCACCACAAGATGCGACAAGAATCCATACCACGAGCAAGGGAAGGAGATTGAGGTACTCCTTGTTGCCGGTCTTCTCTGCGTGCACCTTGATGCAGCGCCGGATCAGCGTGTTCTTGCCCATGAGGATCACCGACTCCCCCCGGAGCCCCTGCCGGATATTTTGAAGCTGATTCGACCCCACGTTGTCCGCCGCTGCTATCAGCACCTGGCTGTACTCGTCCAGGAGGCGGCATAGCTTCTTGTCGTACTCCAGCTTCCTCTCGGCCTTCGTGAGCTTGACCGTCATGTCTGATTCGTGCTAAGAAACCCTGCGAACGGAAGGAAAAAAACCCAACCCCTAACCCTAGATGAGAGGAAGAGAGCGGAGATAAACCTGTCGCCGTAATCCCTTAAAACTCCTCTTTCGCGTTTGCTTTTATACCTAGGTTTTCATCATATACCCGACAAGCCCGTATCCGGTTGAGGTATGATACGTGGAGATTGGATATGGATGGGCTTCTGTACACTTTGGATCCAGGTTTGGGTTGGATGGATACTGATCAAGTTCAGGTCTGGTTGGGTAGATCCAGATTCGTATAAATCAAATTCACACCCTAATGTTAATGGATTCGGGTTGTCTTTCGGATGATGTCAATCATTGGATCATGCCTCCAGATCTGAAAGCACTCTGAACTCCTTCATTCATCTATTTGCCCAGTTTTCGAAGCAACCATTATGCGATCCAATGGTGGATTCGTGCGAAGAAAGATGAATCCTTTTGTGCCAAACATAATACCCCAGTCCAACATTAATATATGATCAAGTCAGGTTGGATAAACTTTAAAAACTCATATCTGGATTGGAAAAAAAAGATCAATATATACACCTATACCTAACCCCCAAGTCACCGAGTCTAGATCAAATTGGGTCGAGCACAAAAATATGGATAGCAAGGCCGGCTCAACCTTTAGGCGACTGAGGAAGTCGCCTAAGGCCTCGGCCCAAAGAAAGCCCACCACTAGTCTAGGGGTTTCAAAGTCCCTGTTGGTGGCTGGATCCTTAGCCAAGGTTATTGTCACCATCACCGACCTCTTCCCATCCTGATTTGAGCTAGTAGCCTCTTTCTTTGTCTTCTCTTTTCCCTCTTCACTTCTTTTGGCCGACCACCAATGCCAGCTACTGTGGTAGCTTGTTGCTGCCATAGCTCACCACCTCTACCCACCGCCACCCTTGGGTTGAACCATCTCCTTCCCTTCCTTTGTTTTGAGAAACAAAGAGACTCCATCGTTATTATTTCTACTCTCTCTTCTTTCTCTCTCCTTCTTCTCTCTCTACATGGTTTAGCGGACCTAGTGGGGGCTAGTGGGGGGGGGGGGGGGGGGGGTCCAAGACTCCTACTTTGTGGACACTTGGTTGATCCCCATAAGGAGTATTGGACCGAAACTATAGGTGGCCACCCATCTTGTCGGCCTCCACTCTGGCCTTTGTTGCCCATCCTTAGACATATCATTAACAATTCTGGATTTGTTACCCTTATATTGATTGGACACTTGTCTCTTAATTTGATGAATTTGGTTAGACTGTTCTGATCAGTTAGGGCCACTAGTTGCCACTACCTAGCTGGCTTCATCCTTCTTCTTATGCCAATCTCCTTTGCTAGTCAGCATGGATTTTGTATGGAAGGGCAATTGTCTGGACAAAAAGATATTGCACAAGAGGTTTTATATTCTAGTTCCTAAATCAAGATAAAATCCTAATTTCTTTAATTAAATTAGTCACATATTAGGAAGGAACGAGAAATTAAGGATAATAGTAATTTGGGCGACAGCTGACAGGAGAGTGTGGAGCATGTCTGGGTTGCCGATGGTGAGGTCCCGAGACGTCTCAGGGCTGGTCCCGAGTCCCTTGACCCGATAGATGGAAAGTAGATGGATCTGGAGGTTGCGCATTCATCCTCGGGTCGCCTTATTCATCTGGAAGGTGGCCTGGGGATTCTTGCCCACTAAAGCTGTGTTGGAGAGGCGGGTATGAGAGTCCCTGTAGACTGTGTCTTGTCCGGAGGTGGAGGAGACCATTTTCCACGCCCTCATAGACTGCCTGTGGGCCAGACAGATATAGTGCTATGCTTCGGGCCAGCCAGATCAGTGGCAGAGGTGGTTGTCTATCGAGGAGTTTCTACGATTCCTGAAGGACTCGGCACAGAGATCTGTGTTTGAGGAGAGGGGGACACGTGCTGCCTATCTGGCCTACCAGTGTTATCTGGATAGAAATGCCCGAGTCTTCGAGGGAGTCAGCCCTCACCCGAGGGTAATAGAGGCTAGAGCCCTTATGCAGGCGGCTGAGATCACCGACGTTACAGAGATATCACCTGAGTTGGCTAGGGACATCTGGGGGCCCCATTCTGCTCACACAGTGTCCAGGATAGTACTCGTCTTCTGGGTGCCCCCACTTTCTGATTTTCTTAAGGTGAACTTTGACAGCAGTGTGGATGATGAGGAGAGATGTAGTGGCGTGGGGTTCGCTATCCGAGATCACGATGCCAGATTAGTTGCGGCAGGAGGCCGGCGGACTTTTGACTCGTCAGTGGTGTGTGTTGAGCTCAGAGCAGCCTGGGAGGGTATCTTCTATGCGAGGCGGATACTGGGTGAAAACCGTATTATTCTTGAGGGCGACTCAGCCACAGTGGTTGAGTGGATCCGAAGACGGGGATGCACTACTGAGGATCGGCCGCTGATCCTTGAGACTCGCAGGTTGATGGAGGAGTGCGACTCCCACCAAGATTCACACGTGTTTAGGGAAGCCAACGGGGCGGCCAATTAGGTGGCCTCCTATGCGGCCCACCACCACTCCAGTGGTTTTGTTTGGGTTGGAAGTGGGTCTGTTCCAAGACCATTATGTAGTGTTTTATTTTCTGATTTTGTTAGCCGCATTCACATCTGCTGTGTGTGAGCCGCCGTTGCACCAAAAAAAAAGCAGTGGCTTTGCCTATGGAACCGGGAGGTCGTGGGCAACATCTATAGAAGATTGGAGGAGGTGGAGGCTTCAATTGCTGATCTTCAAGGGAGAGAAGACCAGGAAGAAGAGCTCTCAGAGTCCGACAAGGTGGACCTACGACAACTACTTGCCACACATCACTCCTTATTGCAGCCGCAGGTGGTCTTCTGAAAACAGAAATCTAGGATCTAGTGGGTCAAAGAGGGAGACCAGAACACTAGATCTTCCACTGGATGACCATCATCAAGAGGCAGAGAAATGTGATCCGCTCCATGAGAGTTGGGGCGGGCCAGCGGGTGGAGTCTGCAATTAGACAGGTATTATTCGATTTCTTCAGATCCAGGTGAACGGAGAGCAGTAGCCCTGGTAGAGGACAATGCCCCAGGACCAGACGGGCTTCCCCCTTTTTTCTTTCGGAGATACTGGTGCATTATCCGAAGAGCAGTGGTGGAGGCAATCCAGTTGTTCTTCAGTAGGGCAGTGATAGCATATCATTGGAAGGTCACCTATATCACTCTAATACCGAAGAGTCAGGATGCGATGGAGCCGAGCTATTTTAGGCCCATTAACTTGTGTACCACACTGTACAAGGTCGTGGTGAAGATCATGGTGAGTAGGATAAAGCCTCTGCTTTCAGGTATTATCTGCCAAGAGCAGGAGGTGTTCGCAGGGGCAGAAATATCTCTGACAATGTCATGCTAGCTTAGAAAATAATGTGAGATCTACAGTGGGCCCCGAAGAGGCGGAGTCTAATGGCAGTCAAGCTGGACATGGAGAGAGCTTCCACCGGCGAGCACTGGAGAGCTTCGGCTTCCATGAGACCTGGATAGACTGGGTTCTGGGCTGTGTATAGGGGCTGAGCTTTTCCATTCTGGTCAACGGCACGTCATCACCTTTCTTCCGGCCACCATAAGGCTTCAACAGGGCTGTTCTTTGTCTACGTACTCACTCCATATTTGCTCTGATATGTTTTCCCGTGCTTTGTGGGCAACTTGTGGGAATCGGGAGCTGGAAGCCTATGTTCCAACCCCTGGTGCCTGACCTATCTCTCACCTATTATTTGCAGATGATTATCTCCTACTAGCCATGGCAAGAGCGAGGGATGCAGGAACCCTCAAGGGTGTGTTGGCGAATTATTGCGAGGCTTCGGGAAAAGAGTGAACCTGGCCATCTCCTTTCGCCCAAGCACGAAGCTTAGGGTGAGGCGAGAGATCAGGGGAATCCTGAAGATGCAGGAGTAAGAGGGGTTATAGAGCTACCTAGGGGTGCCTATCACATGGAAGAGGCTACGGGTGTCGGAGTGCTCTGGGCTGGTGCAATGGCCCAGAACAAGCTGGAGGGCGTCATCTCTTTTCGTGATGGACAGATTGACGCTGGTCAGGTCGGTTTTATGCTCCATGTCTATTTACCTCATGTCCAACACTGTCGTCCCAAAAGCAGTGCCGATAGAGGTTGAGCGGCTTCTTCCGAACTTTCTGTGGGGTTCGCACAGAGACGGCCACGGAATGCATTTGGTGGCCTGGGAGAGAGTCTGCACGTCGATCCGCGAGGGAGGTTTGGGGGTGCAATTCCTCCTGGAGAGGCGAGAGGCGCTCATTGCTCATCATGCGGTGAGATTTATCCTTAAGCCACAAGGTTTCTGAAGTTAGATCATGGCAGCTAAATACGGCCGAGTGGGGATTAATGGGGCAACCCAGAGTAGACGAAGATACTCCTACATGTGGCAGAAGATTGGGAGGTACTTGCCTACTGCATTGGCGAATACTAAATGACTGATCGGCGATGGGCAGAGTGTTGATGTGGTGGAGGACTCGTGGGTGGACTCTCCCTTTGAGACTCTAGCCGACTATGCTCAGTGCCGAGACGGCGGACGGACTCCAGGTTTGTGACCTCTTCAGCCCTGGGGGGGCGGAGTCAGACGGTGTCAAGCTTGGCCGGCTATTTCGAGAGCACCTAGCAGAGCGTGTTTGATCGCTCCCGGTCTGGGGTGTGTGGGCCTGGATGTTAGAGTTCGGAGAACGTCATGCAAAGCCAGTGTCAGAGTGGGAGATGTCTTCTGTGTCCTCCAGCAAGAGCACGAGTCGGGACCGGAGTATGCTTGAAATTGAAGATTCAAACTCCACCCAATGGTCGCCTTATTCTTGTGGAAAGTGACTTGAGAGTACCTACCGACGAGATCAGTGCTGAGCAGACAAGAATTGAGCATTCCTCCTTAGTGTTCAAAATATCATATGGACGAGACGGTAGATCATATGTTGTTTCAATGCACGTAGGCAAGTGAGGTCTGGAGGCTTACTGAGATCGCACAAGATGCTTGGAGTTGGAGGGATTTGTTCCTACAGACGATCCGTCGATGGTCCGGCATCCCTCAGATGCGTCTGGTGGCTATTGAGGTGACTTGCATAGCTCACCAGATTTAGCTGGAAAAGAACTCTCGGACATTTGGCGAGCATAGTCCATCCCTAAGATTCGTTGTGGAGCGTGCCCGAGCACATATGGCAGAGATCCTTCATGCCAATAACGTACAAAAGATGGATAGATAGGTTCAGCAAACTATGCTTTGCTTAACTTAGCAATATCACTGTAGTTTCAGAGAATCCAAAACTGAAAAACATCAAAATGACAAACATTTTAAAATTTCATAAACAGTTCATGTAGGTCAAACATCTTTTCCAGGTAGGTATACAACAACAAACAGGCAGATCAGACTCAAATACATTAGTGTATCAGATCACCAGCCAAAACCAACAATTTATCTTTCCACAAACAAATGCCGGGCTTTTGCAAAACCCAAAAGCCAGAAAATCTATCCCACACAGCACAAAATATTCCCTGGTAGCCCAAACTTCTCTGTACAAATATTAACAACGCGGAAAAAACTAGCTCTCCATATATTGTGTGTGTGAGAGAGAGATTATATCAAAAATAAAAGTTCATAACATTAGCATCACAAAAGGAATGCCTCAAGAAGAAGAGTTACTTGTTTTCTCTAATTAAGACATCAGCCGGATTAAAAACAACATAAACAGATGATGCCCAATCATTTAATTCTTAAAATTTGAAAGATACAGTAAGATAATCTGCTATCTTGTTAATGCATCAGACACAATAACAGCTCGTGTATTTATAGTAGTTCACAAAAGTTAGATTTGAACAGACCTGCATATGCACTCTGTTGATTCAACACACCATAGAATTAACATCTTAATCTGCAACTTCAGTGATCAATATGAACTACTAATGAGAATTGCTGCAAACTGTATCCTGGCAAGCCTCACTCTTGTACTGTTTCTAACAAAATGCAATAATTAGTTATAATGGGATCCTCGCACACATATTGGCAAAGGTTCATCACCCAACCAGTTTCAAGGATAACCAGGAATTTCTCCAGGAACGGGTGCCAGCTCATTCTTTCCGAACCTCTCTTCATCATAGAATGTAGCGTGCACCACTCTACCACCAAAGAACCGGCCTTCTAGATCGATTAATGCCTTCGTTGTTTCCTCTGACCTCTCAAACTGCACAAAGATCCTGACAGCTTCATCTGCTGGGAAGTTTGGCTCTGTAATCTCAAATATCAGGACACGCGTCACAGTACCATACTTGGCACATTCTGAAGAAACCTCATCTTCAAGATCATCATCCACCTCTCCTGGCCCAACCTGGAAAATGGGAACAGAGAACAATTTATAGAACCTCTGTAAATTCCAGTCTATTTTTTATTATTTAATATTGGTTTTTTTTACAATGTAATCAATCTTTTTTGCTTTTCTCTCTTTTTCGTATAAGTTAGAAAATAGTACCATTACTCATGATTGTTTGTCAGGTCCAAATTTTCTTCAAAGTACTCATAAACAATTGATGCATTAGATGAATGCCCGATGGTAGGCATTTTTTAAACAATAACACTTTAAACATTATAAGAAGTAGCTCTAACCATCAGCTTTAATGTGTTTATGTATGCCCAATCGTCAAACTGGGCAACCAAATGAATTTGACATCACAGAAGAAGCAAACTAGCCCTTCCATGAAATTACAGTATATGTTTCTGGTCTAAAACATTTAAACATGAAGTTACAGGTCCTACAGGCATAATATATCCATATTTATTAGTCTTTCCCCCATCCAGGTCACTGTATGCTCGATATCCTTCAAGAAGTTGTTCTGGAAAAAGTGGAGAATGTATTTTAACTTATTTCTATTCATTGACCACATTCATATAAAATTGAATCATTCTGTCTGGCATAGTTTACAAATTGTCTGAGTGTCACCTATATATTGGTCGAATATTTGGGAATGAAGACCAGCAAGCTTAACAATGGATATTTCAATATTTACAAAATAGTCTATGTGATATCGAATGCCTTTGGAGCTGGACTATCACCTAACTATCAGATCAGGTGTTTTGCCTTTTATCAAACCCCTCGTAGAAACAAAAAAACTAGCTTCCTACGTTGTCAAAGCAATGAAGCAGCTTGCGGGCACTTGCACCATTACATATGCAATTAAGGGGAACTAGCCTTCAGCCCAGTGCACAATAGGAATTTTAAAAAAACAAAGAAAAGAAAAGGAAAGAAAAGCCTGATTGTTTCATAGTGAATGGAAACATTGATAGTTTGGCATCACAAGCCCATCAGATACCCTATTTAATAGGTAACTGAAAAGTCAGACAAAATATTGTAATTTGAGAAAAAGAGGTCAAGATGCAAGTTAATTAAGGTACTGGATAAATAAATTTATCAATATATAGAACAACAAAAGATACAAAGTAATTGATTTTTGACCCAAATTCTGTATTTAACTAACTCACGATGCCTAGGTCCCAGTTGCAATTCTCAGCAAACCCTGTTCTCACGTACAAAACACAGCTTGATAAAGTTATTGACCATTTTGCAAGTGCCTGGGTAGCCCAGGAAAAATACTGATGATCAGAATTAAGGCCATCATCTCCCTAGATATGCTAGCTAATTTAGATCGCAACATTCTTAATTGAGGATAAGTCGATAACAAGTTAACAACTGGCAGTGGACAATCCTTGTATGTAGCATTCAACCTCAATTTTATACATAATCTATTAATACTTTCAGCATCACATACAAACCCTTATTGTTGCATTCAGCATCAATTCGTTACAAGAGAAAAGTTTGCACATATAACCTCATACTTAAAATTCCTGAAAAATCCTCAAGTTTTAAAGTCTCCAAATAAATGTGCAGCGCGAACGGATTTCATTTTCTTGGTCATAAAGCTTAAGGATCTGAATCCCAAGGCTGCAAACAAGACGAGCGGAGCTTTGGTCTGCTTTGGCTGCTCAGGCTCAGCTCTCAGGCATTTGAGCTTGAGCTAAGCTTGCAAACAGATGTTGAAGCTTGGCTCGTTTGCTAGCTTAATGAGCTTGAACAATCTGTTTCACAAGTCAAGTGTGAACTTCTATTAGGCTTGGCTCATCTTTGAGTCTAGCTTTAAACGAAGTTTGATGTTGGTCTGTTTACTAATTGAACCAACTTGCTATTATCAACCCAAGCCCAAAATGCTCATGAACATCTTGGTTTATTTGCAGCCCCAGTGAAGCCTGCCTAATCCAGAAAGAAAACCATAGTGCCACTTTGATAGCCCCTATCCATACATTACATGAGCAACAACTTGTACTCTAATTGCAGACCAGCATTCCAAATGCCCAAAAGTTAGCTGTCTGCCTATACCTAAATAATTTTTAACCTGCCTCTGTGGTAACAACAATTTAAACTCGTTGTTTCACTAACTCCATTGTGCACATGTAATAACCACACCACAAAAAGGTTACAGACCTGAAGACTATGTGATGAAAATAATGGGCAGCAATTAGGATAAAATTTTGAAAGCATTCACCAAGTTGATGTGTTAAAGAGTCATTATATAAGTGACAAAGGAGAAGTAATATTTATGACTAAAATCCACTTACATAGTTAAACAATTGGAAGCAGTACATATTAGTCAACTACATCCACATCTAACTCTTGAGAACTAGAAAAAATTTAGTATCATGGACAATAATAAATAACAAGACTGAGGCAAAAGTTACAAAGCTACAGCATGTGATCTCAAACTTAAAATCATAAGCCAGGTGTCAAGCATATGATAATAGGAGTGTGGAGTGACAGAGATTAATGACGAGTGGTTGGAAATTGCATCTCAACAGTACAAGAAACCAAAATATGCATTCTTGTTACAAATAAGACAACATAACAAAATCAAATACTGTTAATAATGAGGTTATCAAAAATTATTGCTTAAAACTTGAGAGTGGTGATTAAGGGCTTCATTTTTAATTTAACATTCCTCCATCCATGTTACCTCAGATCTTCCCCTCCTTTTTTTACCACCTTCAACACAAACCAAAATACCTCTCCTTATTGGAGCAACAGATCTCCATTCTCAATGTCTATATCATCCAGAAAGGCCATATATTAGATTTGCTGGCTAAACTGTGGGTAACATAATGATGGTTGTCTCTTTAGACCCCAATTTATCCACTCAAACATCAAATCAGCTTATTTCAGTGTTGAAAATGCACTTCAAATGGGCTATAATACTCCCGTCTGGAACTAAATTGGATGCATATTCATTTTTCCCAAATATGTCACAATGTTTTGACTTCACCATTGTTTGAGTTGATGCATCATAGGTGCCTAAAAACAAGGAACAGACTTTAATCTCATGGTAAAGCTCAATGTTTGGCTGTATCCTCCCATCGAATTGAATTGCTTCAGCGGACTCAAAGCTGCACGTGTTAATGTGGTTTCTCGCCATTCATAAACATAAAAAAGGTTCTTGTTTTGAACAAATGTCAAGACTTATATATTTCAGCTTTCTGAATCAATATTCCATTTTAATTATGATTCCTAAATCAAGAATTACAGCATTCAGGCATTGCTAGCCTGGCATTAGCACTTTACATACTGTGACATGCCAGTGCTTAACATGCAATAGCACCAGAACATGCCAAGCAGTGATATGTAGATGATATGCAGCTGTGCCACATGCCAGTAAATCATTGGCAGAATATGTCCTGATCCATGACTATCAGAACATACAGCACTTGAATCTGTCTTAAAGTTATTCTATTATAACTTTCCAAAAGGGCAGAAATTACATGTCCTAGAATGCTTCCATATCTTAATTGTACTGTTCAACTTGTACTCTACTAAAAAGCTGACAAAGAATTTTTCCAATGTGGCTTGATGTATATACTAATTATCATCATCAATCTAGTTCCAATCATAAGAATATTTTTTTATCTCAGTTATTGTTGGAGTAAAAATAACAGAGTCCTCCCCAAAGCTTGTGCAAGATTTTCTTTTGACCAAGATATTGTTCTGCATTTGTTATTGACTATTATTACAGCATGGATCATGGTTCTTGCAGATCATTTATTTTGACTCATAACATGAATCATAAAGATTGAAGCAGTGCCCTGGGAGTGGCTTAGCTTCACGGCAGACAAACCCCAGATATAAGATTATGACTTCAACCATTCAACAGGAGTTCAGCATGACAATGTAAGAGAGTAACTCTTCCGTAAATATGATTAGAACACCAGGAACCTATGTTTCATAATCTGGTTCAGATATTGACTTTAAAATGATATTATTGGAAATGACTATGACATATTCTTTCATAGAGCCTGTGACTTACATTTGGACCTAAGTTCTAAAAATTGTGATTTTTATCGGTCGCTAACAATGAATTGGATTTCTTCAAACTGTTATTTTTCGAATGCTAATACCAAAAGAAGGTTCCGTCTATCATGATTAATATGGCTCAAATTGAGAGTAGATCATACCTAAAAACAAGATATTTCTTTCTAGTCCTTGTAGGGTTTGTGTTACAACATGTGTTACAAAAGGGAGACCCAGTGCACAAGGCTCCCCTCATTGTGGTGCCTGGAGAGGGTCAAATGTGCGTACCCTTACACCTACATGCAGAGAGACTTTCCGTGTTTCGAACCTTTTGACTCTTAAGTCACAATGGAGCAACCTTACTATCGCACCAAGTCTTACCCTCTACTCTTGAGAGCTACACAATCTAGGTTATCAAAACTAGATACAATTTTCATCTTTGATTCTAATTGGTACTTGTTAATGTAGCTCCTAATGTTCTTTTTTTTTGAAAGGCATGTGCAAGAATTTCCTTTTTTGGCCACCAAAACTAAACAGAGAGTTGTTACAGTTGGCTAGGATTATGAAACTAAGATTGTTTTCTTCAAATTATCTATTTTAACCCTCAAATAGAAGTTTGTTTTCTTCAAATTATATATTTTAACCCTCAAATAGATGTTGATTCGAGCAACTAAAATAGCTTAATAACAACAAGCTCAAGTGCAATGAGCATAATAGGATTACCTTGTTAGATGCACTAATATTGATCCTTTATTGAAGTTAACAAAAATCTGCTTAAGTTGAAGGATCTTTTAGTAAGCAGATGTGGAAAAAAAAATCAAATAGAGTTAAAATATCAATACGATGAGAGATAGCAAGAAAGTAGACTTTGTATGAGCTTCAACAGTTGTAATGGAAGAGAGTCAAAAAAAATGCTTCTTATAAGATTGCAATATTCAGGTTAACTTTTTGGATTTTTAATTGTATAGAGCATCTTAACTTATCTATTGTTCCTGTTGTTTATGACAATCACATGAAGAATGCAGAACCAAAACAATTTTAGGTTATTTCATCCTTGACTCAAAAGGAACTTCTTAAAAAGAAATCAAACAAAAGATTCATAATTAACTGCAACAAGGAATATATTGTAAATAAAGACCAAATATGATTTTAAAATAATTGTCCATATATACGGCAAATAAGAGATAAGATCAAATGGTCTAAACTATATTCATTTTCAATGGAACGAAAGCTCAAGTACCATGTTCCGGAGTAGCAAGACTCGAGTTGGTGGGCTACTGAAATTCACACTCTTTAACTTCTTCTCAGCTTTAGTCTCACTAGCATTCACAATCACCCCAGCTCGTCTATCTGTCTTCTTGGCCATCAGAGGAGTTGTAATTCCCTGCTCTTGTTTCCCAAGCCCCTGGCCTTCTTTCCAGCCCATCTTTGCCATCATCCTTTGGGCAGCAGTCATCTGCCCACCTGCGCCAACACCTAACCCAGTTGAATCAGACTTCCCAATGATGAATCCCTCTCCATTTGGTGGTGAAGGCGACCTTGGGCCAACACCACCCAAATTCCCACTCATGGCAGCACGCCGTTTCCATGCTTCTTCGCCAGAAATATTTAATGAAGAAGACCTAGATTGATGATCTCTCTCCTCTCTCTGTGCAGCCTCCCGTTCCCTTTGTTCCCTCTCCCTTTCCCTTTCCTCCTCATCCCGCCGCCTCCTCTCAAGTTCCCTCTTCATCTCCACTTCCATAGCCCGCCTCTTCTTCTCCCTCCTATATTCCTCATAATCATTTGGCTTAGCAGGATCATATTCATCGACCACGGTAGATGTGACCCCTACAAGAGCAGGTTGAAAAGATGGGCTTTTGGTACCATTATCAGGCAATGCTGGTGAAGGGGTAAAAGAACTTGATGTTTTTATTTGGGGTGCAGCTGAGCTTTTAGCCTTGCTTTGGGACTGCTGGCTCTTCAACACAGACTGCGGTGGAGCAAACACGGATGACGGCTTCCGCAGTGTAGGTGGTGCCATTTTGGCACTACTTGACCAAACAGCCGAACTGCTGCTTTTCTCTTCATCAGCTGAAGGTGTTGAAGAAGGAGGAGGGAGATCCCCATAAAGACCACCCAACATTTTTTTGCTTCTCTCTCTATCCAAGAATTACTTTGTGGTTGATTTTCGAGATTGCAACTCCAAGAACTTGTCTATTCTTTCTGATTCTATGCATAGGAAATCAAGTAAATAGACGAATCGCATATATTCGTATCTTTTATTATAAAATTAAAAAAAAAAAACCTCGCTCCAAACTTTGTTCTCCTATTTGCAAAATCTAATATTGTCAATAAAAATAGCAACCAGGTTTCCATAAGAACAACAGGAAAATGGTTTTCTTGAACTAGGGTTCGCAAAGATTGATGAAAACCAAGAAACCGAGGATCTAGCTATCAAATAGATCAGTTCTTGGTTTAGGATTTAAATAAAAACATTGATCTTTTAAAAAGAAGTGAAAGATCACAAAAAATTGAACAGCTGAAGTGTAGGACCTTAGAAGCCCAAATTATTTTTCCACGAATAGGAAATAAATCCGAACAAAACGGCAAAAAAAACCCCATAATTCCCAAAGAAAAAGAAAATTGAAGGGCAGAGAGCATGCGAGAGGCGATTTGTAGAAAATTTGGAGAACCTACCAAATCTCACCGCAACGGAGGAAAAGCGAGGAGAAATCTCCCTGTGTCCTCTAAAACCGCTCCCCGAGACTCACAGTGCGGAGCGTTTGAGAGGAACCGAGGGGACCCGGGTTTTAGCCGAGAGGTTTGCGTCGCGGAAAGGGTATATAGCCTTGCGGTGACCGATCCACGCTTGGCACGCCCTCGACTCGCAGCCATATAAATCGGTCCGGTCGAGCCCTGAATGATCCTGATTCGATCCAGTTTTTTTGTTCGGATCTTAATTTTGGATCCGAACCCAATTTGATTGAAAATCGGGTCGAGTCGGATCCATGCCTATAAATTTTGACCCGACGAATCATTCGGATTGGATCCGAGTCGGGTCCGAATCTATATATTTTTATATTCAAATGACAAAAAAATGGACCGGGTCGGATCTGGATCTGGGTCAAAATTGGATGGATCCGATCCGACCCGAAAAATAGAACGGATCCAAATTTAGGACCCGACCCGGCCCCCGGATCCTAAAATTCGGATCAGATCGACCCTAAATGGGAATGGCCCGGGCCATGCCGCCTTCGAATCGAGTTTGGACCTTTCGGTACGACAAGAACTAAATCACGCCGGGACTCGAAATTCAAGCTGAGAAAATTTTGAGCCACGTCTCTTCCATGTCTCGCTCCACATCCCCCACACGGCTCCTCATCCTAGTCATCTCAATCTCACGACAGCAAATCATAGCCGAATGCAACCTCTAAATTCTTCAACCCTGACCCAATCTGAGATTTTTCCTAATCCAACCTAACTCAACCTCATTTTAAGCTAAATTCAGGTTGGGTTGGGTTATTGCGCTTGAGGCCACCCTAACCCAATCCTGCTTTAAATCGGGTTTAAAATTTTGAGCCCAAGCCTAATCTAAATCTATAAAACCTCAATTCAATTCTACCAAATAGATGAGTTAGGCAAGTGGAATTCGGTTAGGTCCAATCCAAGTTGCATCCCTATGAAATTATGAGTACCTCATTCTAGTTCCGCAAGGATGAGGCTTCCTTCTATGAGTTCAATGCCGACCTCCACAACCACAGCGACCGTCTCCTCTATGACTTCAGCTCGTGAACATACCAAGCATCAAAGGCTCTTGTTCTCGGGACACAATTCCTTGCTGCAAAGGCTATTCTCCTTTCAAATTTTGTAAAATTCAAATAGTCACTCATATTTTAGGATTTCTAGGTTTTCACTTTGGGTGCAATTTGCATGCATTTCTATGGTTTAAACTTTGACTGTTTCTATCAGTATCGTTCTCAAGGAAAGTGCAAGATTTCAATATCCACTATTTTGCTATTAAAAAGCGAAAAAACAAAGGAATGCAGGCTTTAGATCTAGGAAGTATTTAACTTGAGATTCATCTGTAGGATGGAAATCATCATTAATCTCTTACGAGTCAATGAATCTCTTGAAGGACTGCAATAATGCTAGCAGATTATGTTTTTTTGTTGAATTTTAGATTTCTCACACTTTTGACTTTCCTCATACCTTGCAACAATACTTTGTTGTCTTTTGTCTAAACACATATTATTGATTCCTAAATGTAAATTGTCTGTCTAATAAATCAAATGGGTTATGGAAGAAAAGCCTCTGTATGATTTAGACTTCAAGGTTCAAAATTATTCTGCAATCTGTGATGTGAAGTTCAAAAATTGTCTTAGTATCAGTTTGTGTTTTGGTATATATAGGTATCCATGTATATCTTTTCCCTAAAATTACCATTTGTTTACCAAAATATTATGATTAGGGATGTTTAAAGTTTAAACCTACATGGTGAAAAGCAAAGTGATTGTCATCAGACATACTAATTTGAAATCTAATCTTGTCACAGCTGGAGTTATGGCCAAATCAAGTTGACATTTTTTAGCAACTAATACATCACTTAAGCTCTATAGTATTAACATACTGGGAAAAAAGTGCCCCGAAGCTAACTCCTTCGTTTACGCATATATACGATTTTTCAGACAAGCACGAGCACACTAGAGCTCGATTATATGAAAAAAAACAATGCAATTCCTAGGTTGATCATCATATATGGATTACACATAAGTCATAACAAGTATGAACATAGTAATCAAACTGATTTACATAAGCCAATTTACTATAATTCCTTTTGTCTTGGATTTCTTTCTCCATTCATTTAGGGACTTCTTTAGTTCATTTTCTATAAATATATTTGTCGCATATCTTGATTTCTCCACAAATTCAGGGATTAAATACTTCTACGTAATATTTTACTTTTCTTATTCATCTGACAATTTATATTACACAAATTAATCAGTATTGCTACATTAAAGTGAGTTAGATTGGATTTTGATGGATACTATCGATCTTGATTAATTTAATTGAGTTATTTTAAGTCAGGTATTGGTTGTTACAAACGTTTTTTAGATGATAGCATAAGAATGTGGCAAAGGGTTAATCATTACTTAACATAGTACCAAAGCTCAGGTTTGTTGGAGATTAATAGTTCCCCTTCATATACCTGATTCAGCTGTATGTGAAGATGGATGTCAAGCCTGATATACATTTGTTAAGCCCCCTCCCCCTCTCTCTCACTCTCTCTCTCTCTCTCTCTAATGAAAACCTGATGGCCCGTATCTTCTTTTCTGAAATTAGGATGGAGGTCACTGTCAAAATTGGGAAAGGGGGAATCAACCACAGGTCACTGGTATGCTGCACCCAGTGATTAATTACCTATTCTGGCAAAGTCATATGCACAGCCTTCTTTGCAAGAAATGTAAACAACAAAAGGCATAGCTGATAATGGGTGGACTATATATTACAAAGCTATTAACATCAAGCGCTTCATGAATATGGATATAGATATGGTAATATAGACATGAATAGAGATATTAATCAGATGCTTAATTCATATTCAAATTTGCTTTAAATAGATACAGATACAAATTGAGATATAATTGAATTTTTATTCTATATTTTGAGCCAAAATGGAAATTAAGTTAAAGACAACTGCATATTGCCATTTTATTTTAGAATTCATCAAAGCTATATAAAATTAGATAAAATTACAAATATACGGATGGTGTGATATGTATTTGCTTTTCTTTGATGGATGTGAATCTAGATACAGACTAAATTTGTATCCAAATCTAGATGGGAATAAGAAAACAGATGCAGACAGATACTACGTGATCTCTTCCACCCCCATTATTCTCCGATCAGTGGCAAATAGATAACAGCTTCTTAGCAAATAACGTACCACTGGAGAAATGTCCTCTCAGAGTCAGAAGTTACCACTAGTCAATACTTGAGGCATCAAAACAATGTTATAAAAGATAATTACGTAAGGTAACCATGCATCTCTTATGCTGTACAGAATTAAATACAAGACAAGAAAAGCCTACAAAAGGCCAAAAAATAAATTAGTATCTTTAGAAAGTAGTCGTACAGTTAATCCAACAGCAACTCCATAATTGAAACCTTCAACTTGTACTGCACTCAGGCACTACATGGAGCAACAGGAACTAAATGGTGTTTACTAGACTGCAATGACTCGAGACAACAAATTCACATGCAAAATAAACGATACCATGGTAACATCAGAGACCAAAATTGATTTGTCCGAATTTGAGAACATAAAAAATACAAATGCCCTGCCTGAGAGAAACCAAGAAGCTGTCTATTTCAATAACCGAACAGGCAATTAACCATTTATGCATCACAGCGTAACAAAGACAAGAAACAGCAAAATAAGACTTAACTAGCTGCCAACGTGATTGGCACCAATCAATTTCAAAAATTTCAAAGAACAGAACATATAGAAGCAGCTTCACGAGATCTTGCCAGAACTTTCCCGAGGTTAGAGAGGGCTGTCATTTTGTACAGTGCTAGTAACGATGGATGGCAAATTAGTATATCAGCCCTTATACAACAAGCCTTTTCTCAAGATGTACAAGGCTCTAGAGTTACAGCGAGCAACCTTCGGGTCACCAACGTCTGACAGGGCCATCCACTGCCAGATTGGTCCAGAATAACATATGGCAGATACCCAGCTAAATTTTAGTTCCCCATATTCTCAACAGCTTTCTTCTCATGTTCTGCATCCTCAACTGCATCTCGACTGGTTGATAACTCTGAACTTGTATCACCATTAACAGATTTAGACGATTCAGAAGAATTGGCACATAGACCAGCGTTCCCAGATTCTGGCAAACTTTCAGTGACCGCACCAGTTGACCCCGGTGATCCACCTGCATCGTCACCATGCCTTTCTACTTCTGCATCCCCTGATGATGACAAACATTTCCCTCCATCTGACGTAACCTCATAAATAGTGTGCTCATCTTCATCTTTTTCAAGCTCACCATTTGGAACGCCTGAAGTTCGATTGATATCAGGCAGGGTACCTGATTCCAATGTCTCTCTCCATTCAACCCACTCAGGTGGCTTGTCGCCTTCATTTAAAGTCGACTTTCCAGAGTCTTCTTTGGACTCCTTGATGGGACCATTTCCCAAAAGCATACTTTCAGGTTCCCCTGGAGTGGTACATAACTCGGACACTTGTAAAGATGTTTTGTCGTCAATTATATCTTCATTTTCACCAACGACGACCTCATCAGCCTCATCTATATTAAGTGCTGTCTCATCTGAATTGGGTGATGGTGAAGCAAGGGAACCAGTTGAACGATCATGAACTGCTTTGCCGTCTTCAAAAGCAAACCAGTTTGAGTTTGTGAAGAGAGAACTGGGCCAGACATTATATTTGGTCAGCCAGTGAAGTGTTGAATAATGATATCAGAGTTGCATACAGATAGCAAATTACCTGTCCTGGTCATCCCCCAAACGAAGAGATGAAATAACAACTTCTGCCGATTCATCATCAAAATAAACATCCTGCAGAACACCATTCTTCAGTATCGTAGTAATTTTCTCTATCGTACACAAAGTAACACTTGACAGAAGATGTGGATGTAAAGTTTAATCTTTTTGGCGAGATTTTTGTGCTGTCTAATATCCTTAGATAATACACAACAAGGCTGAATTGCTCATGCAATTAGCAAGCCAAAGAAGAAATCAGTGAATGAAAACTCATTAAAAACAATAAAATTCTGTATGACTTCTATACCGCAGAACCCAAAAGCTGTAACCAAGACACGTCTTTTGACCAAATTGATTATTGGATGGATTTCCAACAATAAATCACAAAGCAAATTGGAAGGGAATAACAGCCTTGACCATACCTCATCATCTCGTTCAAGTGTGCCTTGAGCCTGCATCCATTAAGCAAGACACTAATTAAAAATTCGTTTCTTTAGTAAGCATAAAAGTCTGAAAAAATAATCAGTCCAGCCAGTGAACTCTGTGGGCATGTATGATTTGAGTAAATTTAAATTTGATGTGTTTGAAAAACCTATTGAGTATTGATTTAATTCATGATGATAATGGTGAGAAAATATTTATTGGAACCAATATAAAGATTGTAACAACAGATAATCACTATACAACTCAGAGAAAATACCAACAGTTGTAGTCATTCCACTGGGGGGCAAAAGAAATCAAGTGCGTAGTACAGACCACCTGACCATCCCCCAACCCGAAAAAAACCACATATACACACAAAAAAAGCCCAAATGCACACAAAAAGGGAAAAATGATCATGTTTACACAAGTGCATACCTAACAAAAATAAGTTCAAGTACATAATCTTTCCAAAAGAATAATTAAAAAAAAACAAACAACTACATGATCCGGTAGATAATTTCTAACTGCTGAAATCCAAAGAAAAATTAATGAAGCCTCATAAGGAATCGATTTAATTTGAAAAAAAAAAAATTGGGCAATGCACAAATAGATGAGTAGTTGTGGGTAGAAAAGTATGCAGGAATGCTTGTTTTCAAACTCGTTTACTAAAAAAAAAAAAAAATCAGTCCTCTGACTAAATTTGCCAGATACAAGTAAAAGAGCAACTACAAGGTTACTAGTAAGATCTGCAATACCATGTTGATATTACACATTGCATGCTACGACACTGTGCTATTTTAGGCTCATGTACTGATCACCCCTTATGAATTTCCAACATCACATTTAGTGCATTCACTAAATGCTAGCATAAAAGATGATCCTGGCCTTCATTTACAAGTGAAAAAAAAGTAAAATGTAAAATAACACAGAGGCTTACATTAAAGGTAAGAACCACCAAAGTTAACATAAGGTCGCTTTTTTAACAAAAGGCAAATCCCTTAAATAATTTCTCCCAAGACAACTGAATTATTTTAAAACAGCTTCTTAGGAGAAGCTGTTTTTAGTGCTTTTGCAACAGATCAGAAGAAAGAACCAATCATTTCTATGCTTTCTCAAAGCCAAAATTAAGGTAAGTTCCTCAACCATGGCACTAAGAAGCAAGCAGCGATGATTAGCATTCCTTTAAGTTATTGTTCACACTGATTTTCCAGGGATTTCAACTAATTTCACCCCATGTCAAACTTATCTTTTAAAAGCCAAGTTTGACAAAACATCCTTACTGACTCTTCAAATGCAATTCTAGTTCATGCAAAACTTAAGAACATCCAAAGTCTAACCAAAAGCACTGTCATTGATTATTTGCTCCCTAGTTACTAATTTAAATTCAACTGATCTCAGTGTACACACTAACATCAGAATGAGTGCAAGAGAGTGAAGGTCATTTGTCAACATCCAGGCATTTACCTCTTCAATATCATCATTACTGTAAATTCCATATTTAAAGGCCTGACTCAAGTTACTAGCCAGTGCTGCCACATCATAGTCCCTATCTCGGAAGTCTTCGTCATCACTATCCCTGCCCCGGTCCTGTAGTGAAGTTGGACGCCTGCAACAAATGATGAATAAAGCAAGCTTGCTCACTTTTGAAAGTATCAAAATAAAATTCATGTTCAGAAGCATTGATGTAGCTGTTGACACAATAACCAAAGCTTAAACAAGCCAAATTAGAAAACACAACAGAAAGCATCAGATGTATGGGAAAATCATGCCACAGAGGAAGGCATCTAAACAAGGATTTATAAACATCTAACATGCATGCAAACAAGTATGGTTATAGATATTTATTTCCCAAAGCATACTTTCAGCTTGAAGAATTTTAGGCTAGACCTACATCCCCAACGTATATGACCTGAATTGGTTGTGCTGAGACAGGAACAGACACTTCTCTCCACGATTGATTCTGCTGCCAATAGGCCAAGTTCAATTTACAAAGATGTTTTATAAACATCTGCAAACAAGTCTCATTTTAGAAAGTTGTATTTCCCAATATATACTTTCAGCTTGAAGAATTTTAGGCTAGACATGCTTCCCCAATGTGTATCACTTCAATTGGTTACATTGGGACAGGAAAGGACACTTGCTCTCCATGATTGATTCTGCTGCCAATAGGCCAAGTTCAATCTAGAAACATGATTTGTGAACATCTTAACACATACAAACAAGTATGGTTTTAGAAAGTCATATTTCCTGATGTATACTTCCAGCTTGAAGAATTTTAAGCAAGACATACATCCCCAATGTACATGACTATTGGTTACACTGAGACAGGAATGACACTTGCTCTCCATGATTGATTCTGCTACCAGTAGGCCGAGTTCAGTCTGCTAGCTCTGCCTTTTGAAAACGAGGATGACAAAAAAAGATAGATGGGTGGAAAACTCCACTAACAAAAAGTAGCCAGCATGGCCTTTGCTAATAAAAGAGAATACTTATACATGTGTGCCTACATATATGTATCACATGTGTATTACTTATACATGGCACATATATTTATTGCTTAATCTTTTTGCCCTGAAACTATCAAACATTATTTTATAATTGCCAAAAGAATCTTGTATCACATGCTGTTGCATGCCAAATATAGTCTGCTAGTTCATATACATAATTTCTTGGCACTATTTGCTAATTTATAAAATCCTATATACTGTACGCCGATAAGCAGGCACAGTGTTTGAGTAATATGGTGCAAACATAGGAACAAATCAATAAAATTAATTAAAGTTAAGAAAAAGCTTATTCAAGTGTAAATTGTTTATAGAATCAACTGTTTTACAGCCTATGAATACTAATATCTTTTAGAATTCTATTATATAGATTGTGCTTCTAAAGATACAAAACAACATGATTTAGGCGATGATAAACTACATACAAGAAAAATGCATAATCACAAATATTATGCAGTTTAGCACTTTGTATATTATAACAGAGGAAAATCCTTCAAAATGTTAAAAAAAGAATAGTCATAAAATAAGTTTGCTTAAATAATTATAGATAAAGGTGCACAAATAAAAGGTTAACAAAAATTAAGGGCCTGGTTGGCATCACTTTTATTTCTTATTTTTATTTTTATAAATAACATTACAAGAATTGAGGCAAAAAATACATGTTTGATACTATTGTTTTTATTTTTTACTTTTAGAAGTCATTTTCATTATTTCTAGAAAACATGTAAGTAAGAAATTCTCACTTTCCTTATTTTCAAAAACAACAAACTCACGTCTTTTACCACCACCAACGATACCACACCATCACTGCTAATGCTACCACCACCTACAGATGTTGTCTCCATTACCACCATCACCACTACTATCGTCTCCACCACCGTCGTCGCCTCTACTACCACTATAATTTGCACCATTGTTGTCACCGCCACCGCTGCCATCATTTGCACCACCATTGTCCTCGCCTCCACCACTATCACCACAACCACTACCACTATCTCTGTCTCGACCACAGCATCACTGCTATCACAATATTTGCCACACCACCATCCACCAAGTTATCAATTCCGCCGCCACCACTGCCGATATCACCACATCACCAGCACCCTCATCTTTGCCACCACTATTAGCATTATAGAATCAACTATCTCTGCCACCACTACTACTACCTCGCCCACCATCATCATGTTTATATTTTTAAAAATAATTGTCTATACCAAACATGTTTCTATTTTTAAAAACTTAGAAATGAAATGGAAACAATTTCTATTTTTACTTTCAAAAATAAGAAAAATGAACGTGATGCCAAACAACACCTCAATTATCAAAAAGACCAACAATAATTCAATTCATTCATATGCCTAAGAAACACAATTTCAAACATACAAAGAGTAGAATTAAAAGAAGATTCTTTAAATTATAATATATGCAATACCACTGCAAATTTATTTTAATCTTTTTTTTTTTGGCTTAAAACGGGTTCTTCAGACAACGCGTGTCCGAATACACCCAAGAACCCCTAACATAAGATTAAAAACATAAGATAATATTTATGCTTATAAATATGAATTTTGCAATCATATGTCAATATCACCCTCATCTTATTCCCAATGTTCAGACCAACTCAACAAGACTAAACCCCTATGGTAGTCCAGCCAAAGTTCCCTTTTAAATTGTGGGTAACTAGCGGGTTGAGTGACCAACAACCTCCCCTTTTTTAATTTTTGTCTTCCCACCAAACCCATGTATCTTATCACCCCCCAACCACCAACTTTCTTGTATGGGTCTCTCTCTCTCTCTCTCTCTCTCTCTCTGTGTGTGTGTCAATCTAGCCCCAAAACAATATTACAGCAGAGAAATAAGGGAAGGAGGGAAAAGCAACCTCCCACCACATTCAGCCACAAAACCATCCCCCATGAGATCCAGATTGTGTGACCTCCATCCCTAACAGATCCAGGCACAATGCATCCTCTAGATTCGGCCGTATCAGCTCCTTAACCACATCCAACTACGCCATCTCCCTCCCTAACATATCCAACAACCTTGCTTCCCAACCAGATTTGGCTGCACTGCCCTCACCTATGACCACCAAGTGAAGAGGAAGAGGACCTCCCCTCTAAGACTTTGTCACACCTCCACTCCTCAACCATCCCATTGCCTCTCTTTGAATCCACCTCTAACAACCCCACCTCATGCTGGGGACAGGCTTCACCTATTTCCTTCTTCCCAAAAGGAAGACAAGGTAGAGTACATTTTTTCCTCTTCATTCTTTCTTCAATTCAATAGGTAACCTAGACATTTCCAAATGGTTAAACCATTGGGTTCATCAGGTTGAACAGGTTTTTTCTATTTTCAAGTTTTGATCCGGTCTGATCTGCAAAGGTTGACAGGTGAGGTCAACAAGTCGAACCAAGCAGGTTCACCTAGTTTCTAAACAACTTATGCCCTTTAATAAATGAAAAATAAATAAAGTCTATTTTTGTCTCTTGCTTCCATTCTTTTCCACTACCTTCATCTTATCCATTAGCAGTCAAGGAGTGTGTAGCTATGCTTAACCCTCTGACTAAATCCACCTCGCCCAACAACCACTTGATCCCCTCTAGATATCGTTGCTGTCATCCATCCGACTATGACCCCTACCTCCATACATCAATGATCAGTAGCCAAAATCTTCTACCTGGAAGCACCAACTTCTAAATCTTTCAAAATCTTGAACCCACACCTACTCTCTGAGCACTTCCTCACTAAAAATAAGGTACCTGCTTTCCTGCACCCGCCCCAATTCTGGCAACTAAGCATCAATCCAGCTACCACAATATTGCCAAATCACCCGTCACACTCCGCTCTGGTTAGCATTGATCTAGCTTGTTTGACAACAAATTACCTTGCCCACAAGGTAATCCTTTTGATTTCCTTGGCTATAGCAAGTACTCATTTCTAGAAATTGATTACACAGTGTTATTCAAACAAAAACTATATTTATTCCTCAACATATATGATATTTCTAACTCTCTTTTTTCTATAGTTATCCCACCAAACAAGACTTGAGCCATGGGAGGTATAAAATGGTGTTGAAGTCATAAAGAGCCAAACACCTCGTTTTCCTTGAAATTCTTGTGAGACCATTCTATTGAGACTATGGTTCACATGCATACTAGAGGGTTCAATTTAATCACATGCATAAGAGGAACGGACTCCCAAAAAAAAACTTCCAAGCACAAAAGCAATCTGCAACTTCCTTTGACCATGCATGATCAAAAAACCTTACCCCATCTACAATGATGTAGGATTTTGGATCATGAATACACAAGGTTTTGGAACTTGGTTTCAATTTCAGCAATTTCACTCAGAATTTTAGAGTTTGGCCAAAAAACAAGGAAAAAAACAAAAAAATTGAAAAAAAATCAAGAAATTTATTTATTTCATATCATTTCATTGTGTTTGGAGTTACTAAGATTCATAGTTCGGGTAATTTCAAGTTGAAATAGAACTATTTTAAAGCTTAATGCATTAAATTTATCATTTTCATTGATTGATGATCATCCTACACTTTCTCTAAATTTCATAATTTCTGTACCTTACTCTTCTATTTATAATTTCCCATATTTGCTCTAATTTTTATAATAAACTATATTTTCCTCTAAGCATCCATTTTATTTTATTTTCATAACATTAGAAGCAAGAAAAAACTCATTGAGCACATTTCATTATAATCCATTTTAACAATCTCTTTAACCAAGAATAGATCCACTTAAATCCTCAAACTATAAAAAAGTGGCTTTATTTCCCAATTTTTTGATTCCAAAAAGAAAAACCCTCATTAGATTTCTATCTTAGAAAATATAAAATATGCTAGACTTCTACAGAAGAATTGACTCTAAAATTTGTAAAAAGGATATGTGGGTACATATGGACTAACATTTTTCAAGAGAGGAGAAAGATAGATACTTCAGAAACTAGAGAGGAAAGTGAGATACATTAGATTTTAGTTAGTCTTGAACTAATTATTTTAGATATTTTAAAATTTATACTTAGTTAATTACTCAAAAATTTAGATTTAAATAAATTATCCCAAATCTAAGATCCTTAGCAGCCACTGTAGCTACACATGCATTATAACTAATAATCTTTAAAGCAGCTTTACCTCATATTTTTCAATTCCAAAAATAACTTCAATTAGATTCCGCTTTCAAAGGTTTAAAATATGCTAGATTTTGCCAAAACTTGTTATCTCAGCGGATTAATTAGAACCCTTCTCATTAGGAGAAATCCCGGGTATCGATGGTAAATAACCATGAAATTTCTCAAAAAAAAATGATAGACTCATCTACATATGCATTATAATAGCTCTGGTCATAGCAAAAGAACCATAGATTGAGAACAAATTGTACCAATAAATATTAAACAATTTAATAAGCAAAACATAATAGTTCCTAATCCAAACTATTATTTTTTCACACAATATTTAATATATATATATATATATATGAAATCTTTATTAGTAACCAAGTGCATTTGCACATGCATTACAAGTAATCAAAATAAAAACCTCTTCTATTCCACTATTTAATTTTTAACATATAATTTTATTCTCGAAGAACGAACAGTCATTTAGAAAAAGAACCATAGGAACAGTCATTTTAGTAAAGGCACGCATCAAGATTGCATCTCGCACATTATAATAACAAAAGCATAGCCAAAAATAATATAAATTAGATCATTAGAGCCTTCGATGAATGTGATATTGTATAAAACTAAAATTTTAGAAAATATTTGACATATGTACCTGCTAAAAAAAGATCAAAAAATATCAGTTTCGATCAATTTCTTGTAGAACTTAAGGAAACCGAAAATTTCAGTCAGGTTCAGACTGGTCTTGCTTGGCCAAACTGACCTGTTCGGCCAAAACTTCAAACCTTGCATGTGTACCATCAAGTTTTAAGAACCCTATTCCATGAGCATTAATCTAACACTTGGAGACCTAATACTCAGAAGAAGAAGACCAACTCCAACTGATCATATGATTTAAGATTGAGCAAAAAGGGAGAAACCCATGGGAATACTTACCTAAGCAATTACATGATTTAAACAAATTCAACAAGAAACAACCATCGAAGGACGTTTATCGACATAACAAAGTCTAGATGAACAGAAGATCAGAAATCTGTCTCCGAGGTGTGCTTCATCTGTAAAGCACAAATTATAAGAACAAGGGCCAACTAAAAATCCAAAGGCATGCTAGATTTGTTATAATTCGCAAATATGAAACAATCAATCCAATGTAGTTCAAAGGTTAATAGAAGATTGTATATCAACAAACATAACAAAGAGACTCCGTTTTTTCCTCTTTCCGGATGGTAAATATTTCTCAGAACATGGAGTGTGAATCAAACCCATGTTTGAATTGAAACTGAGATACTGATACAAGTTCTTCCCTTCTGAATCAGATAGATTCATATCTGAAAGAGGCTGACAATAAGTTCTTTCAAAATTGACTATTCGTATGGTAGTCAGTCTACAATTCCATGCAAAGAAACCCAAAACATCCTCAAAATGCCACAACACTGCTTCTGAAGTGGTACAAATTTCATACATTCTACAGTTTCCCTTCCACATGACACTCAAAGAAGGTTTGAGTGTTTCCTTGGTCTTTCTCTAAATTTTTCGGTTAATAATCTCACTTTCATTAAGATGAAGTTCTAAAATGAAAGGGCAGAAAATTACTGCAAATAGAAAGAAATGTTAATAAGCACAAGCAAAAGAAGCAAAGTGCAAAGAGACCTACCCACAAGCCCACTGATAGACATTTTCCACCGCATTTCGTTTGAGCAAGACACTTGCATGCCATTCAACCCATTCACTATTTTCCTGTAAGCAGATCCCTGGCTACGTAGATTAAATCTTTCCAACAACATATAAACAGCTAAGAAAAATGAGCATTGGATTTTATATTACAAGAACAAACTTCAGAATTATAATGCAACTTAAGGACTTTTAATCGCAGAAACCATAAGAAAACACAACAAATAACTGACGGTCACAATGCTTGACAGTTCATCCAACTTACAACATGTCTACAAATATAATATCCATATAATGGAGTTGCTAGAAAGAGTAACGTCGGTATAAAGAGTCTCAATAGAGTATCATCGTAATCCTTCATTGAAAATAACAGGTGCTTTGAAAATCCTGAAAATAACTCAAAAGTGTTTCTCAGGGAATACTTCTGTGCATCGCCATTTTAAACAAGTAACAACTATCCAAGAGATGGTTAAAATGTGAACTATAAAGCACAACAAAGATAGAAATGCCCATGTGGTGAAAAAAACAAAACTACTGCATAACAATCAGAGCTTCCAATTAGAATGTCAGTCATGAATTTTACCAATATTACTTGCAAAACTAACAATAATCAATTATCATGCAAGATAAAGCACGTTAGTATTTGTTAAAGATGAATAAGTGAGAATGATCAACCTGCAAATACGTCTGGATTAAGCTGTTGTTATTCGCATACTGACAAAGCTTGTTAGCTATGCGTGTCATGTGACCAACATTTCCTATCCTGGGAGGTGATTTTCCCTGCGCAGACACTGTTGGCTGCAAAGATACATTTCAACATACATGATTTTACCAAATATCTTCAGCATATATATGTTTTATATTTGTGAAGACACAAAAAGGGAAAGGGAAAGGGGGAGGAGGTGAGGGGTTTGATGAAACATGACACAAATAGCTAAGCATTCTAGTGATATGTAGTTACCTTGCTTGAATCAGCGGACAGTGTAGACTGTTTTTCTGCTGATAGAATTTTACCAACAATGTCACAGTCATGAAGAACATGTTCAATTAGCGGAGTATTCTTGCTCTCTAAGCATGATACTACAATGTTCTCCACATGGTGATGCAAAAAATTATTGTAAGGGTACCTATAATTATCATGAATTTTCAACATTAAGCTTCATGAATTTCAACAAGAAAATTTATATTCTCAAAAACATAGAACTTACTCCAAAAACAAATCTATAACACATTTTATGGCTCCTAGCCGGATCAGTTCCTTTTCAGCAGAGTCACTACCAATTGTCAATAAAACCGAGATGAACTCCACAATCTGGAAAAGAAAACGACCATTTTAAGCTCTAATATCACAGAAAATCTATGCATACTACAATCATTAGAAATCCTAATGTGTCGGTCAGGCTTTTGATCAGAGAAACAAATGCATCTAATAGTTTTCTGTTTTTGTTATAAGTGCTCTCCAAATATAGACTGATAGCAATGCCAAATGTAAGACAGGTGAGCCATACTCCTGAACACAAGTATTAGGATTGCAAGCAGGTTGGGTTGTATCAGGGATTGGCACAACCCAAGCCCAATCCATATTTGAACTGAGTCAAAAAAATTGAACCCAAATCTATAATACTTCTTTTCGGGGTTGGACCTGATCAGGTTTAATATTATATTTTATCAATCCATCAGATTTTTCCGGTCAAATCGGGTCAAAAATAATCAAAACATAAATCATAACAAACATATATAAATTGATAACCTAATTATATAATAAATATATTATGCAATAAAATAAGAGTAACCAATGTGTACACATTATCAAAGAAATTCTACATCCAATTTGATTGACAATCATGCATGATTATAAACAACAACATAAATTCCTGACAAATTATATCATGAGTAGAAGACTACTTTCCTATATTCAAGGAGGGCTTTGAAATACATAGCATACTAGTTTTCAATCAGATAATGTCAGGTACAGATACAGAACTCAAGGATTCAAATTCAATCTATACACGAAATAGGTCATGTTCTCGAATCTGAGCCTAATCCAAATAACTTCGGATCGAGTTAGACCAGATTAATTACAGATTGTACCTAGATTGGAAACGGCTCAATCTAATCCACTAGAAGCCCTACAAGTAATCCACCATAGTAGTTGAATGCATTACTCCACAGAGGCTGATATCATAAAGCATCTAAGAGAATACTGCTATTGTTTTTCCTAGAACTTTCCCATTTTTAGCAATGAAAATGCATGTGCCAAGAAAGAGAATTATAAAAAAAATATCATAGTTGAGTGGTTACTTTATTACACAATTAGTTATGCTTTATGCATCTAAAAATTATTTAACTAATAGGTTCATTATAGACAGTCACAATATCGTGTATCCATGTTGGACATACATGTCTATGTCTAACCTGCACATGTTAGAAACAGGGCAGGAACCGGATTGGATATAGATCGGATACTAGTATATCAATATCTATATTTATTTTGTTTGATGAATGTAGATATTGATGTTAGTTGGATACAAAAAAATTAAATTCATATTTGTTTTAAACAGATATACAAACAAATCGAATACTGAAAATATGGATATAACTATGGATATAAGTTTGATAATTAAACTTTATGGTCATAGAATCAAAGAAATTAGTAAGTGAAAGGTCAATCAAGGTAATGGCATGTTAATATGGTCATTTATTTCCCTCAAAAGCTCATGAGTGCTATAGAAAATTAAATAGGATTACAAATAGAATCAGATATTCAAATATGGATCCGATAGTTGTCTATCTATATCTTATCCATTTTTCTTTGCCAGATACAGATATTAGTCGAATGCTCAAATTTCTATCTATATCCAGATTGATTCACATACGAAAACAGATATGGATGGATATTATCCGGTCCACTTTCACCCCTAATCAAAGAGGATTACAAAGTTAAATCATATTACCTAACACCATATATTAAGGAAAATAAGAAAATGGAGAGTTATAAATCAATACCTTCAAACGATGCTTTCCAAGGGGAGGCTGTAAGGTTCCGTATGTGGTAGGCAATATGCTTTCAGAAGAAGAAACATCCAACAACTTCAATAAATCACCTGCAATATCATGACAATCACATTTAATATGCCTTAAAATTTAAAAGCAGATATGGAAAACCTACATAACAATCAGCAATTGTCGCTAGACATATTAGCTTACAATGGCAACTCAAAGTGTATAAAAGTAGAATTAATGATATACTTAACAAAAAAAAGTTAATACATGGCAGAGCCTTGAGATAGTGATATAAATATACGTGTCATAACGCAAATTTCTAATTAAAGATAACAATAAGGGAAGAAATATATCTAGAAATATGCAGCATGAATTTTTTACTAGATTATCTATTATCATGGTTACGCATATTGATGTTATTAAAATTACTATGTTAAGTTTCAAACAAGTTTCCAATGACATGAGGTTAAAAAATTAACAAGAAAATTAATATTTATTATAAGTATATAATGTTATGGTTAATAGGTTCACATATTGTAAAGTGGGAAAAATTAAACAATATGGCCACCATAATCGTAAGAAAAGATAAAGTATTATTGGTTTGAAGAGCAACAACATAGAGAATGTTCAAAAGAAAGACAAATACATGTACAAGTCCTTTGGTTGCCTGCAATCGGAATTGCAGCTGTAGAAAGGGGTCTTCCTTGGTGGTCCATAATTAAAAATTGCCAATATAATTACAGCTGTTTGTTTGTTTGATGTGAAAAAAGATATGGCTACCCTGCAATTGGCTGGTGAGATTACCCCTCTAAGAAATAGTGATGTTGTAAGCTTTCTATTATAGTATATAATTTTTATCATATTATTTTTTTAATTGTAATGAAAAAATATTATTGTTATAAATTATCAATGGATGAGTACTAATAATTACTACAGTAAGTAGATGAATATAAAATAATTTGATATTATAATAACTAGACATTATTTATCATATGCATTATAATAACTAATAGTAATTATATATGATTTATTACATGCAATTATTATTATTACGGCATTATATATAGATTACAATATTGTAATGATATTATAAAATTATAATAATAGTAATTAATACTATAATAATAACAATACCATTACTATTGTAATAATAATAATAAAATGTTAATGTATAATTGCAATACAGTATAATATTATAAAATATAGTAATAATAATATTTTATTATAATATTACAATATAATAATGTCATAGTACAATACTAAATATTAATATAATATCATTATAATATAATAATAGTATAACATAATATAACTAATATTAGAAAATATGATAGTACTACTATTATAATCCTATAATAATAATATTATGATAATAATCTTATAATAATTATCATATGATAATAATATTATAATATTAATTCAGTAATAATATCATAATATTATTATTTAATTAAAAAGACACCATGGAGAATGAGAAGAGGAATGGTTTGGAGCAATTAAGCAACCCTTTCCACAGAGCTTTCTTGATTTAGAGATTCCTTGTAGTTGGAACTACGACCGAAGGCCGCAACTCGAATTACAAGTTTAGGTTTTTTTTAGTTTAACTGCAGCCAACTGCCAATTGCAAGTTTCATTATAGTCCAGTCTTTTTTTTAGTTTAACTGCAGCCAACTGCAACCTGCCAATTGCAGGCAACCAAGCTGCCTCATAAAAAATGTGTTCATAATATTATAAAGCAGGACTATAATGAAACTGGTGTTGTGCTACTCTATTATAAATCTACAGAAATAAAAGCAGGGAAAGCGCCCCAAAAAGAAAATCCGAGAAAACTTGAATGAAGACAATAATGCCATGCCAAAAACTGAGGTTTACCAACAAGAACCACATCCCACCCCTAATGTTTATCAGACTGAATTGCACTAACTTGTGTCGACTATTATCAAAGTAGTTAGCTGCATAGATGAATAATTGGTATTTCCCTATATTTTACAATGTCAAAACTGCAATAAGGTCTGATTCCATGACCTCATTAGAGTTGTGGAACATTGGAAACCTGAAAAAGTCATAATAAGAAACCTGCAAAAGTATTAACAAAGGATAGATAGGCCACAAAAGTCAAAAAATACTGGATGTCAAACTTCGAAAACTTAAAATGGCCACCAAAAGTTGGAACAAGAATTAACAGTTGATGTCACAACGATTCAACTCAAACAACTTGAGATTCTGTAATTTGAAACACAAATTGTTGCTATTTTATCATAATAGAACCAGAATGCTACTGAACAAATGCATATAATTTCAAATTACAGCATTCCACAGAATCAGCCACCTACCTAGGCTCTCCAGCATGCCATCAACTGTCTCAGGACTAGCAGCAACCATTGCCCCATGACTCAGCTGGCTCCTAAATGATTGATAGGAAGATGATAATAGTCTTTTGGGATCTAACAAAGATACACATACAGACAATGAGTGTACTAGAACAGATTTAGGTCTTGAATCTTCCAGTGCATGACGAAATAATCTTCCCACAAAACTGCAATTTAACATCACAGTGTTGTTGTTAATAAAAAATAAAAAAATAATAGGTTAAAACTCATAGATAAGATCTATGAAAAGATAGTGTTAGACAATTAAAAATCCTAAGAAAAGTCACCTTGGACTGCAAATCTTAGCAGCAAGACCTGGGGGGGCATATCGAGTTATGGCACAAAGAATCTCTGATGCATTGGCATGCACTTCAGCAGAGTCCTGTTCAAGTAAGGCAAGACAAAGTATTCCAAAATGAGGTGATTAATGTAGAAATTTTGAGCAATCAAGATAATAAGTTTTCTTCCAATTAATGCCAATGGTTAAAACAAAACTGAATATACAACATCAATGGCAACATAAGAAGGTTTTACAATGTCAACAGAACATACCTCAATCACAATTTCTAAGAAATGTATAGTCATGTTCAATGGCGAACACCTATGTCCAAATGTGCAAGTCAATCGATACTCTAAATTTCAACAGAGAAAACATGCGCTAATTAATGGAAAGCTCAATTTTACAATAAGAAATGTGGATCTCTCAATGATCTTTAGTGATGTTTTACTATGATTCAACAATGATGTGGGAGTTGTCAACCTCCTTATATTCAAAAACCTAGAGTGAAGTTATGGTAAGATGTTTTCCCCTTTACTGTGATAGGATAACTAGCTTAAGCAAGGATTGTTGGCATGACCTATCAGAGGGTGGACACCAGAATCGCAGCAAACTATAAGATCTTGTTCATTTCCCCCATGGTGCTTTCTTTTACAGTTGTATGACAAGACTGAACTCATTTCAATGGGATAAGCTTGCTATTGCTATCACATGTCGTTATCAAAGTAGTATCATAGTGAATTATGATATGAAAACTAATCTGGAAACAACCAGTTATCATAGTCGCACAATGACACTATACATGCACAAAATAACATTTAGCATATCATACACACACACATAAATATATACATATATACATATACATACACAGTATCATAGTGAATTATGATATGAAAACTAATTTGGAAGCAACTAATCCATTGTAGTTGCGCGATGACACTATACATGCACAAAATAACATTTAACATATTATACACACATATATACATACATACTTATACATATACATACATGTAACTAGAGTTAGACTGGATGCTTCTGAGAGCATTTGGCTCCTAATGCTTTCTAGTCAAAAAACAATGGAGGACCTCTCAAGGTGAAACCACTGATTATGATCGAAAATATATAAAATGAAAACTAAGTTTTTCTATTTTGAGGTCTCTTGCCTATGCATCCAGCCCACAAAAAAAGGAACAATGGAATTATAGCTAGTAAGCTAAAATATAGCATAAACTATGTAATTTACAATTCTAAACTGTTGAACTTGATCGAAACATTTTAAAACATATACAAATCAAATCTTTGCTATTTTGGATGTCTCTAAATTATAGATCAAAATGAAACACGATATTGTACCCTTGAAATGGTCAATTTTGTTTTCGATTGATGCATGGGTAAAAGACCTCAAAAGTGTGACTTTTAGTTTCTAAACAATTTGAATTTTGTAAATCACGATCGCCAGTATTGATTTTCATTCTGGGAAGTCCATTATTTCTGACTAGGAAGCATTTGAAGCCAAATGCTCTCAAAAGCATTCTAGCCTAACTCGATATTAATACATACTACTTACATAAACACATACATATATGTATGTTTATGTGTGTATGTATCTACATATGTTTATGTACGTATGTATATGTATGTATATGTATGTATATATATGTATATATATAAAAAAAAAATATAGCACATACATTCATGTTCATGCATGCATGTATATATGAAGTACTCATATCCCTAGCCAAATTTGAAGACGTAAGGTCCAATGCCTCGAGAATCTTCAGCATAAGATAAACATGACCATGCCTCAATTTCATAGGAACAAAAGGTTCCCAGAATTTATATTAGAGGTACAAGAATATCTGTAAAGCATAAATAGTAAGAAGCAGACAGATGTAAACGGACAAGGAGAAGAAAAACTTGAGAGTTAAACTCGTATCGAGAAGACAAAATACACTTATGTCTGGCATGCATAGTCTAAAGAAACTGTAACCCATGCTATATACAGTGTTCTAACACACAAAACATATTCTGACGAGAAATACAGCTAGAAGCACGCAAGGAGAACTAGTGTAAATTAGTTCTTCTAAAGAATCTGATGACTAAATGGTGAAATTGCTTTATCAGTTCCCACCTATGATAACTGGCATGCTCACCCAAAAATTTGAAAAAAAAAAGTCCATGTCCCCTTAATTATTCATACATTTGCCCAACATAAAGAAATCACATCCTAAAAGACAAACTTTGACATTTTCCTCCATTATTAAGACATGAAATTTACCCATAGATGACTAAATAGCAAAAAAAAAAAAAAGCAATAAACCCTGAGTTTTCTCAGCATAGAATTTTAATATTCTGTATGGATTCTTGAAAGAATAAAACTATTTGCCAGCGTTTGAATGGACCACATATAACAAAATTTAATGAATATCCACAAATTCTAAAACCCTGTTTCTTTTATCTCACAAAATCAGACAGTTTGTGCCTCTGTCTGATCTATTAGACATGCTATCATAATATAACTTTTAATGTTTGACTAAGGAACATGAAGTCTCTATGTTCCTGTCCACAGCTTTATCATTTTTCTCTTCTTTCAGGTCTAAGTAACATTTCCAGATTGCTTCATAACAAACCTCATAAATACAACTTGTTAGCAAAAGCACATGAACAGATTCCTTTTCAAGGAGTAAATGGTACAAGGCTGAATGTATAATATGACACCACCAAGAAACCTACCGATAAGCTGAACTTATCCACAATCATCTCAAGAACATTTGTATCTTCCAACCATCGCATTGTATCTGTGCAGTTGGAATACATAGTTTCATCAGCTCCAATCAACCGAATCAGTACCTGCTTGAAAAGGCGATAGAAGAAGTGAGTTCTTGATTATTTGGATATAAAACTGAGGAATAGTTGGAGGATAATGAGAATAACTTTAAGTCTTTTACTAATTAGAATGGGCTCAGTCAGCTAAACAGATATTCACAACTTTTGAATGGCTGACCTCCATGATAGATGTGATGCCAATGAGATCAACAAGTTGGCGGATTATCTCCGGATGGCCCTAGACAAACATCAAGACAAGATGTCATGACAATGCAATGCATATTTATATGAAATGTTAGGAGAAAATAACTAACATAAAACCGTATTTTTTTTTCAAAACAAGAAAGCTTAGTGGTTGATGAAGATAAGATAATAAAACTAAAAAAATAAAAAAAAAATGCTGGATAAAGGGCTCCACAAAAATTTTGCTGTTGCTGTTGCTTTGCCCTAATACAAGGCTATCATCAACGGTAGTTATTTCTCATAACTTCCTACAGGAGAGTAACACTCTACAGACAATGAAGAGATTGATGTTTCGCAATATTACGTTCCCCCAACAAATGATGGTGACCACTGTGCACCAAGATGTCCACTGGTTTCAACACATGAAACACCAATTTGCAAAGGCCCCTTGAAAATTATTATCAAGAACAAGCGAGAAATGAAGAAATAATATTGCTCCCTCGTCCCTTTCAGGCCCCTTCTGTTTCATTATTCCTGCACAACCCATTTAACTGCATGTCTGCTTAATCCCACCTGATTATACAGTCATAATATTACAAGTACATAGTTATTACTCTACCTCACTTATCCATAGCATGGAGAAATTAATAGCGAAAACTTGGATGCAAAGCAATAACTTGATACCAGAATGTCAGAAAAGTAAGACAATGGCTTGCCTTTAACAAGGCAAGGTATCTTCATGTCTTCTATTTATACTTCTAGAACAAGAATTTGAAAAGGTTCCATAAAAGAAAAAAGAATGTCGAAGTAGAACCAAAGTTAAAAATATAAGGGCTAAAACAGCAAGAGATAAACAAGGTGAAAGGCCAACAAATAACCTACAATTTTAATCCTAGTGCCATATAAAGAGGTTCTGTTAAAAGAAAAAAGAATGTAGAGTAGAACTCAGAATTAAACATAAAAGGGCTAAAAACAAAAGCTAAACGAGATGAAAGGCCAAGAAAGAACCTATGATTTTAATCCTACCACCAGTGCGCATGCCAGCCACCCACTGGCATGGCACATGCTGTGTGCCATGTCGTACAGGCAAACATGCTGTTCTATGCTGAAAAAGAGAATTAAAAAAGACTTACTACCCTTTCCAACGTAGAATTGATAGATGTTTCAATGCCAATACTGGCATAGCATGGCCCATGCCAGTAGCAGTTGAAACCTCAGAAATTACCAAAAAAATCATCAATTAGCTAAGCTGGTAAAGTCCCTTTGTAGTTGCATCAAGATACTTGAGTCCAAATCCTGCTTTCACCAAGGGTTTGGGAGGTTACAGGTATTTGGACGAGGGCTAGCCACACTGTGTAGGCCCATTGAATATGAGTCCCTTCTACTGAAAATAAATAAATTATGCTGAAACCAAAGGAAATTCATCGCAAACTATATATTTCTGGAACTACTGAAGCTAGGGAAAATATCAGACCATCACACCACCAACAGCAATTCCCTTTCTAGTTTGCTCTCTATTTTCCCCTTCTTAAAGCAAGTCAGGTTACACATGCGGAAAAAATAATAATAAATCACGATTTGGTAATAGCAAAATGGGTCGACAAGTTTCATATAGTTTGAGCTCATGAACCTAGAAGACCTATATGCCCAATGTTTCTTATCGAATATAACCATACAGAGATTATATATAAAAATAAACCGCAATTTATCATGTCCTAAGGAATCTTAACTAATGGGGAAAAAAACTCCTTATAAAATTGCACCAAGAAATTCCTAACCAAGCTCAAATTAACATGGAAGAATCCAATCAAAACAATATACTGTAGCAAATGTGCTACACATATATTCCAGATCTGACATGGTCAGTCCAGTCATCTGAAATCAAAGTAATCACTAACCAAAGCAACTATGTCTAATGAGATGACAACAGACAGCATCAATAAAGTACCTACACAAGTACCCAGACACCCATAGCCACCTTAATTTACTATGCTTTGAAAGAGATCACAATAATCAAAATTCATTTCAGAACCAACAAAAAGGGTTCGTTTCCACCCTCTAGGTTTTCCTTCTCTTATACAGCCAAGCTTGGCGACATGTTTCAAAGAGCTCTGTCCTTCCATCAAAAGTCAAAACAACTCATGCACCAAAGCAAGAAATATTTCCAAGTGTACTGTAAGACCATCTAAGTATACCACATCCAGCATTTGCCTCTAGTCCCCCCTTTGTTTTTTGTTGACAAGAACAATGTCAAGTATATTCAGATTTGCTAATCACATTTCTGACTTTTCAATCAATAAATCCTTGATATAACTGCCCACATCATCAAACAATCGGGAGATGTCCATGATACTTTCAGAGACTACTAGATCACAAAAAAAAAAGAACAAGTACTTTATCATAACATCTTTCCCCACACAGAAAAGGCCACGTTTCTCTTAAGCCCCATTACCCCCTCATAACAATCCAATCAGATTATCAGTTCATTGGTTCATATGAACATCATGACATAGCATTAGCACATATGAGCATAGGGTTTTCCACACCATGGCAATTCAAAAAACCATGAAAGAGAATCTTAGGAAGCTCGTTCCATCAATCAATGTTTTCCCTCAAAAGTGAGCTCCTGCCAAAATTTTCATGTCATTAAGTATCAAAGCAAGATTCGCCATACCATAGTGAACCGGGCAGTATAAAGCATACAGCACCATACCATATCGGTACCAGTATATGGTACGGGAGGGCATACCGATACTCGGTACACCAAACCAGCCCCGTATCGTACCGACAGTGATAGTGTGGCACCGATATAGGGCCCGATACCGAGACAGCATACCTTGTATCTCAAAATCTCCAAGAATATGAACCATGAAAAGACACCTTCATTGAGATTAGATTAGCAGAGAAAATGATATCCACATAAATGTCCCCTTTTCAGCAATAGCATCCAAAATATAAGCAGAGAGACCTAGCTAAAGAAGGTAAACAAAAGGCAACAACAAATTGATTGACACAACAAAGTCAAGTAGTTCGAATCCTGCCCATGCTAAGTTATGATGTACTGCTTTGCTTATCAAAGCATGTGTTGGACAACCAGATCCTTGAACTTATCTCTTTTTTTATGGGCATAATTTTGATTAATGACTGAAATTCTACCGCAGGTGGGTTGTCTATTGATACAGCCTTCACAAGCATCATTTCTGCAAAATTACATGGTCATTTAAATCCCATAATGGGCGTCGTACTATGTGAGTCCAATATTATATACAAACACCACCAGAATAAGCACCATCATTTTATCAATTCGCCAGCAAAAAGGAATAATGCAACTATTGAATAACATAATCCAAGCTAATCTTTAGACATCATCAGCAGGATAAGACAGCGCATTAGATAACATATTTCCACATAACCTTTTGAGCTGCAGTACAACTTCTTCGAAATTCACAAGTGGAGACACCCCAAGCAAGTTGTAATGTCAAGAAAAATGGCTTATGATGACAACAAAAAGGCATTCCCTATGATCACAATATAAAGACATCCCCCCCTGCAAAGGTCTTTATGCCAGAAAGGAAGAAATTCTTTACAGCCTATGCCAGAGTGCCGAATCAAGAAAGAGAGAAGGAAGAAAGCAACCCTGCCCTTGAGTTCTAGAAAAGTAAGTGCATGCACATGTTTATTTTTCACAGGAGTACTTCTCTTTAGCAATTGCAGATGAACTCAGTTGCAATGTGATGGAGGTCCATATTACAGCAAAATGACAAATGCAGTTTGTCACTGCTCTTGCAAGTTTTATAACAATTTCTGGTATCAATTTATTTTCAGGATTTTGGTTTTGATAAAATCAAGTTAAAACTTTTTATTCACAAGTCTAATAACTAAAAATCCTTAGTTATTGATAAAGAGAATTAAAAGATAGAACTATCTAAATCAACAGTCAAAGTATTCTTTAGTTCTAAAATATAAAAGAATCACCTGAACATAACTCATAAGAGTAGATGTCTTCCGTAGCATCAGGCATATGACAACCTAGCATAAGCAACATAGCAGGTGTGAAGGGAAAGTTGTTTACTTAAAATAGTTTACGACTTCTCATATTTCCATTTTTTTTTCCTTTCTTAATGTACTTAATCCATGCCTCAAGCAAGATAGAAGAATACCTTACTGAAGTAACCAGCCAATAACGTACTATGCGGGTGATCCGGTTTCAGGAAGGAGAACAACAAATTCATCAGCTGCATGACAACAAAAAATACAAAGGCAAAAGAGTAAATTAAAAAGAAAAACAAGGAATGCTTAAAACAAACTGAAATTGTGCAAAACTGATTTTTAACAATGAAGAAAAATATAGGTATGAGGTATATGTGTAGCAGTATATGTATACATACACAAACTGAAGAGTTCATGTTAAATGAACTTACCTCCTCATCCTCTACTAAGGTTCTCAGAATGATGTCAACCTCGCAAGTAAATATCTCACATGCAATAAAAGGAAACCTATAAAACAGCATGGAAAAAAAATCAAACAAATAAACAACAGTAGGAAGGTATACATAATAACAAATTCATATGCCAGTGTATGACAATTTACTTGAAAGCCCGTTTCTTTTCAGCATCCTCAGGAGCTTCTTCTACGATATAGTGAAGCAATTGTTCCACTTGAGTCCTATCTCGCAAACTACATTAAAAAAATAATAGAAAGATAAATAAAATTACACCAAAGCAGATATTCAATTTAAACAAATCGATTTAGTGGTCGCAAAGTTCCTTGAAATATTCAAATATCTATTACATCGTTTGCATAGCTTTACTTATCCGTCTTAAATAAAAATTAAACCTCGCTGAATATTTGAACTTGCTAACACACTCATCAACCATTTGATTAACTCTTCTTGAAAGAATCTTAAGCTTACCCTGCTTAAACTTTCTATCTATTTTCCTAAATTTTGGTGCAATCTTCCAAAGAGAGTGGCCTAAATCACATGTGAACGAAAATGTAGTTTCGATGGCAATGTTCGCTTCTTTCAATGCAGAGTCAGAAATGTCCAGACTTTAAGTCCGTATTATCCTTTTTTTCCCTCATTCTTCTCCTTTCATCCTTTTTTTTTCATTTCAGAGGGGAAGGGGGGCTAGGGTGTACTTTCTCCTACAACATTCCTAACATTCAATAATTCCATTTTCGGTATATTTTCTAGAATTTAACATATTAAAAGCTCCACAAAGTATTTCAAAGAGTGTTAAAAGGATAAGTCAGATAGGATAAGAAAATAAAAGTTCATTAGATTAGCAAGCACTACTTCAATAATTAGAAAATTTATGTCAATGATTCAACATATCTTATATCAATGATGTATTTATCATCTCAGATACTGCCTCCAGGCATGATAAAAAAAATCAGAAAAAGGGAAAATCAATTGGTTTTAGGTAGGAATATTTAATTAAGACCTCCACCAAGACTATATCTACCTGCTTCCAATCTTTATCTCATGCAAATTTTATAATGTACTATACTATTCCTAGTTTCCTACTGTATTGCACTATTTCTAATATTTGATAAACACTAGATTCTCACTATCATTATCTAAATATCATAAATAATGAAAGTTTATTTAATTTCCATATTTTCTCCAGAATAATATTATTTTCCTCACTGAAGCAATTTGACCCATGGATCATGCTGAAGTATAACTATTTTGATGAAGAAACAATAATCAACATAAAGGATTTATTGCCTTATAATTCCTTTTAAAACGAGAAGGTATGGTGAAAATAAATTTTGAAAAAAAACATCAGATTGATCAATAATAGGACAAGATGAAGACATGGTATAAAAGACAAGAGAAGAAGAACAAGAAGGGAAAAGACAAATGAGTAAAGAAAGAGGTCAGGCCCCATTACTTATTTGCTGACCGTAAATGACCAAAGTAGAAATTTTACTTTCTTTTAAAAGGAGGAGCTCCTTGGGAAACTGGAAGTGGGTATATTGGCCCTCCCAATTTTTTCGATAGAGGGTCATTCATCTCTAACAAATACACTTCAGTTATTTTGAAAATGATATTTCTTGGTCTATCCCCATGGTGCAAGTCCTGAATCCTCTTGGACCATCAATCCTAAAATCACCAAATGCGATCATCACCTTAACACATTTACTCTTCAATGTAATCCGCAAACTAATCTTTTTTATACTGCAACAGATTCCAGCAAAGATCAAGATCCACCTTTCTCCCACCTCTCAATTTGAATGCTTTGTATGACAGAAGCTCCTTAAACCCTAGACAATCTTGTACTTCCATGATCCTATTTTCCTTGAAATCGAACTCTAACTAGAGAATTTGGGCCCATTTCAGATGTGACTTGCAATTTTAAGCAAGAATAAGAGGGTGGCCAGCGCATAGGACTCCCGCCGTTGTGGGGTCTAGGAAGGATCAGAGATACGCAGTCTTACACCTGACTGCGAAGAGGTGGTTTCCGTGTTTCAAAACCGTGACCTTCAGGTCACAATGGAGCAAACTTACTGTTGAACCTATGCTTTAGTTCAATTAAGCAAGAACTACTCAAACTATAATTATCTAATGAAGTAACTACTTACAAATATAATTTTAAGCAAGAACTACTTACAAATATTTAAGCCATACCAAACATGATTCGCCCCACTCAGTTACCTGTTGCTGAACCAAATATCTACTGAATAACTCAATTACAAGCTAATAATCATGCCATCCCAAAATATATTTATGTCCTTCAAGAATCCTCACATGCTAGAAGTAAAAATTTACAACTGGGTAATCATTACGGTAAATTTCTCCATTGTTATGACCGAGAGACATATCTCCGATAACATAAACTTGTGCACTATGCAGATCAAGTCATATGAATTGCTTTAGAAAACACTAGCGTGCGGGCATCACTAAGGTAAATTACTCCACTGTTATGACCAAGAGATAAAACTCTAAAAAACATAAACTTATGTACTTGGCCAGGGCATTATATTTAGATTTTTTTCTATCAGATCTTCACTGAGAATTAGGAACGAATATCGAAAAGTACTGATATTTTGAGATATTCTTTTCATGATGCCATCTTAATGTCTTCTATAAAAGCTATTAATTAAGAAGCCTTGAGAAGCCTAGTAAGCTTCTAGCTGCTCAAAACAAAAACCAATTGGTTGTTCAGTTTAAAAATGATAGTTCAGAGTGTCTAAGTTCTGTTAAGCTAAATAGATTGTTAATTAAAAAGGAAAGAAAAAAAGGCATAAAAATAATTTTTACTAAACATATAGCCCTATGCTTTAAGCAACATACTAACTCCTGCCAAGTTCCTTATAAAAGTGGAAAAACATTGAAAAAAATAGATATAGAGTGAAAGAACTATTCTTTGCTCTGCATAACTCTAGATTGAAAAAAAAAATTATTTCCACCACATGGATACTTTTTTGCAAGGTCACATCAAATCTATCTTCTCATTTTCTAACTGAATACCAGATCTAATGAGATTGATAATGGCATCCTTAAGTTGTGGCTAAGGATGTCGGAGAACTTGTATTTGAGCATCAATTTCACATCAGCAGTCATATCTCACATTATGATAAATCCCAAGCAACAAGCTGTCACAGCTAAAGTTTAACTAATAGAACTTCAAATTTAGAATGCTCAGATATGTCGATCTTCATATCTTTGGATAGTCAATATATAACTTTTTGGCTTCAATTATACATCATCATGGTTTACCATTCATCTTTGTAAAGGCCATAAATACATTGAATATCAATAGAAAATCCATCCATTTCGCAAGTCAGAAACATTGTGGAAAAGATATTCCAATTTATCATCATATTGTCAAAGCATGTGACCGCATTCTACATTCATAATGATGGTAATCTAAAGATTAATCTAATTCTTACCTCAATGATCTTCACTGCCAACACCAATTAAGGTAAAACAGATATAAAGATTAAAATCTTACAATTACAAATCCAATTTTGTATCATACACAAAGAGAAGAAGCAAAGGAGGTTAAATGTTTGATCATGTCAACCATCAAGAAAGATGATGAGTAAATGAAACCAGCTTCCTTTTAGAAGGAAAAGGACTTCAAACATCATATCTGAAAATAACATATAACAATTTCCTTGTAAAGGCACATAACTAACCAACATGCATGTGTGTAATTACTTGTATTTCTAAAAATTATTTAATTATAATCAGTGATAGAAACTAAAAAAGAAATAGAAAAAGAATACAATATTGTCAAAAGAAATGATATTGCATGCTTAATAAACTTGTAAATTTTACAAACTCTCAATAATTATACTTTATCTTAAAATGACTACTATGTATAAGCTAAATATGACTACGAAGCACGATTATTGTACTTTAAATTTCCCAAGTATCCCAATTAGGTAAACAGACATCTTTGCAAATTCAAGTGCCACATCATTAACCCTTTCTATAGTTCAGATATTGTCAATCAATGAAACAATGTTCACAAAGTATAGGACCTTTTCCTGTTTTCTTAACATTTCAGGATTCATATCTAAAGCTACCTTAAAGATGGTTGCCCCCTACTTAACAAAGAGGAGATACAACTAAAAAAAATATCTCAAGTAGACATCCATGGTCAGTGTGGAAAAGAAGAAAAGATTCTGAACAGTTACATGGAGAAGAAAAGTATCCTTATCAAGCCTAAATGTATACTTTGGTGGTATTTGGCTTTTCAATTTAACCTCTGCAAGATGCTTGGGATATATAGCATCAAGATTTTGCTATATCTTTTCATGCTATAGACAAGTTTGCCTCCTGTTTTGCATTTTTGAAGAAAGCTTTGTATTGTTGACCTGCAATGCCTTCAAGATGAGCATGCATAATCTCCATACCTAATATGCCACTAAGAAAGCTTTATAATTTGTTGGATTCTCAGAGTCAAGGAAATATCGATTCATTTAATTCTTGCATTTCTCTTTTATTTTTTACTTTCCCTTTGAGCTGGGGTACACATCAATATCGTCATCACCTTGAATGAAGAACATTCAAAATAGTTTTCGTGCAGCAGTTTCTATTGTATCCAGTAACCTAATGATGCTAGTAACAGAGCAGAAGTACCATTAGTAAAGTTGTTGCTTGATCATTCTTTCATAGGATATATGGATAAGTTGCTACCTTCTAATATTAAAATAAATTATCTTTGTTCACATGGCAAAAAGGATGAACAAGAAGTGACAAAAATGTCAAAAGTAAAAATCCAACAAACCTAAATTAGTAAGGTGTCACTTAAAAAATGGAAGTAAATGAAGCAACAAACTCTCAGAAAGTAAGTCAAGAAAGGAAAATCTCATTACAAATTGATAAGACGGGTATTCAGTGCTTTGCATTCTTGAATTATTTCATCTTCATCAAGAAGCTCTTCCAAAGTAAAGTTTTCCTTGTCCAAAATGGTATCCACCTGAATATAAAGTTAAACTAAATCAAAAAAAAATTGCACCTGCATCACTAATAGATTACTGAAACTAATAGCATCACAACAATAAAAAAGTGAAGATTTTCACTGTGACACCAGAAAAGATAAAAATCCTTGCATCAACAAAACGATTTGATGGGACTTAGTTTGAACATCAGGATTAAGGTAGTGATTGGTAATGTGCAAAGAAGTTTATACAATGGAAAAAAGGCATATCGCCTGATAGATATATGTGGTAAAGATGCTTGAAAAAAAAAGCTGTAGATTTATGTGAGAAACATATAAGCTATAAATATGAATATTGAACTCAAAGAAATAATGGAAGTTAACACAAGTACATGCTCATCACATATCCACCCCCCCCCCCCACCAACAAAAAAAAATGGCCATGGAAAAGAAGGCTACACAGAGAGAGAGATGCACAACACACAACAAGCACTTAAAGACCTAAATCATGATGTAGCTGACATCCGCAAGAATAGCTCCAAAATTACAAACTTATCCAGCATTAGCTAACCTTCAGGTTTGAAGATAATTTTAATATATGGTGGAAGTCAGCTTACATGTGCCTCGATAATTGAATAGACATGAAACCCATGTGAATATTATTTATAAATTTGTGGAAAAAAAACTGATGCATTGACATAGGATGAAATGTACATAGACAGTAGGCTGACTGTATGAACAAAGAAGCCCAAAAACGAAAACAACTACAAATTGTAAATATCAGAACCAATAATGCTTTCAAAAAATTAGCAACTTGAACTATATGGGCTGTTGTTTCCAAGATTAACACAGAGCATCCATAAACTTTGTTCCATTTTCTGCCATCACAAAAATGCAATATAATCATTTCCACAGAATAATAAAGAGATAAAAAAATACAAATAGTGCTTAAGAAAGAAGCAAGCAGAGTAACAAAAAGACTAAGACAAGAAGTGCTGGTACAGCAAAGTGATGAAAACAAAAGCAACTATCAAATGAGAATCTCTGAGATCCACTCATTCACCGCAATAGAAGAATGGGCAATTTTATATTCATTGAATCATTTATCACTACTGTCATCATGGCCACAACTTCCAACTGGAACTCAAAGAAGAGCAACAAATACACAAATTGGAGGAATAAAAGATTGGTGCCAAGAAATGGGTATATCGAAGCCAAACGGATTACATCTATACAGCAAAGGACAGATAGCGCGCTGCTAAGACAGCATTATAGAACAACCTAACCAGCAGAAAGATCAGCCATGCAGAAACATTCAGTAGCATATTTTCATGGGAAGAGGTACAAGCAATCAGGACAGAACCAATTCTCATAATTGCTAATAACATTACTGAGATTGATTTGCTTTACCCATCCTTTTATACAAATCAAGCCTGACAGACAAAGATTTTTAACTTATTTATCAATCCTCACTTTATCCTAAATAAATTACCCCGAATCATTCTATAATTCCTCTGTAGCGTTTGTCTAAAATAGCGAGCTACAGGACTCCATCCAAGATAGCTTCCCTTGTTTTGGTTGCCTTTCTAAAATTCAAATTGTTCAATGTGAAGAGAAAGAAAGGCGAAAATTCCCAAGCTTTAAAATCATAAAGTAGTTAACTCAGTTTATCATGCGTATCATATAATTCACAGAAAAAGAATTTAAGGAGATGTTATTTTTGACACTAATGGAAATATAAACGCCTTCAAAAGAAAAATTTCCAGGCCGGAACCCTGTATCCATAAAATCACACAAAATAGCATAACCCAATACAATACCCATCTCTCTAAATTCGGAGGATTCATAAATAAAGGAAAAATCCAAATTTCGCATTGGATTCCCCAAGTACGCCATGACAACCAAACCCCAGCAACCAGAATCTACAGGGTACGAAACTAAAAAAAAAAACACATGGGGAGCTTTCAAACTTACGGGAGAAGCCGTGGACAATCCGGTCATGCGCCAGAACATCTTGACGGAGGCCGAAAGAAGGAGATCCCAATTGCTTTCTCGATTTCCTAAACCTCAGATCTAGGGTTCCAAGCGCCGGAAACCGGATCCCAGAATGCCAATAGAATGCCCTAAAACTCCTGGAAACCTGAACAAAAACCCTAAATTTCCGCTTCCAGTAACTCTAATCTCCTTCTTCCCGAAGATCAAATTAAGAATTGGATCGACAGGCGGCACAACAACCCCCCGGAGAAGCGAAGAAAGGAGAGCGATAAAACAGAGAAACGATGAGGGACACAGGATCGAAGGCTTCGATCGAGAGGGTTCGGGAGAGAGGGGAAGAAGAAGAGGAGAGGGGAGGAGGCCGGGGGGGGAGGCGAGCGAACCCTTGAATCGCGCGATGGAGTTTTTTCGGAGGAAAAAGGGGGCTTTTTTTCACTCGTGATATGAATCCATGGCTTCTAGGCGTTAGGTTCTTGATTTTTATTTGTTTATTGGATTCTAAATGGGTTGGGTGGGTGCGGCGGTGTGGTTGGCTTGCCGAGCCAATTTGCTCTGGATTTAGATTGGAGTTGCCTTTAAGGATTTAAGTTTGGCTACCGCAAGAAAACTTTATATAATAGTAATTTTTGATTTGTCTAAAACTGAAATTATTTTGAGATTTTTTTTGCATGAAATATCCTTTTAAATATCAAATTAATTTTTTTTTAAATTTATATTTATATATATACCCTTGTAAAATTTTATTATTGTACAAATGCTTTTAATATAACGATTGTTCTAACGGTGTTAAGAAAAATCATATTTATATTAATTTAAAATAAAATACAATTTTAAAATTATGCTACTATCCTTATGTTCTTTTTCTGCTACCAGGATCGCGATTTATTTGCATATTTCTATTAAAGATATTTTAGTCATTTTAATTTGAAACCGTTAATTTTTTAACGTCATTATCTAATGGGTACATATGCAAAAACAAAATTTAAACAAAAAATAGAATGGCAAAATAAGTATTTACGAGCGTATACATGCAAATATCAATTTTGGAAGGATATTCATGCAAAATTCGATATGTAGGAGGATATTCATGCAAAAAACCTAATATTTATACGTTCGTCTTTAGTTAAATTTGTTGCATCTTTTAAAAATAAAAAATTGTCAAACATGTGCTTGTAAAAACTACTCATATTTTCTTTATATAATCTCCAAAAATATTGTGAAGTGTTAATAGCGTCGCATTTAGGGTATACATATTTCACCTTGCTGTAATAATCTAAATCAACATGCTTACTTTATGACCCCTATCTAATTTATTTGATGATACGTGCATGTAAAGTTGATTTATTAGAAATTATTTTACAGCGAGAAATAATCAATAAAGCTAATATTTGATTGTTTAGAACGATAGAGTCACCTTATGTTAGGGCAGCAAGTGGGACTGAGTTTTAATGATCATCCTATCTTTTCTTCAAGCAAAGTATTTTGTGCATCTTAAAAAGTTGAATCTATATTTACCATAGCTTTACTAGAATTGATATGCTACTTGGCTAATAACACTATACATATATATACACTTAACTATCATCTAGAATAAAGAATGTCAATATTCATTCTAGCCCAATCAAGAAAGAGGCAGAGGTGAAGAGCTTGAAACATATCTAACTATGGTATGGTCCTTTAATGTCTAGCCTAAATTTACTTGGCTACCTAGTTATTTTAGACCCTTTATACAATCAAAAACAAATATGTTGCACAATTTCCATATAAGCTAGATATTAATAGTAAAATATTTCAACCCCTATAAAAGATAGGGTATTTTATTAATCTTTGCTTTGAGTTTTATTCCGATTAGCTTGCTACGAGGCCATCTTCTTAGAAAAAAAGTTTCCCACGTATAAAAGAATCTCCAACGGTGTATAGTTTTATCCAATTTAATTTCATATTTATCTTTAATCAAATAGTTAAATAATTAATTGAGGCACAGTCATTGAGTCACATCTATATATAAAAAAGCGTAATCATGGTGTAGAAACTTTAAAAACCCAGTTAATGGTAAAGGATTCAAAATTCAGAAAGAATAAATATGCTATAAATGCATGCATGACTTTTCATACAATGGTTGTCATATATCATATTTTTTCACTAGAAAATGCCAAAACTAAAACTGATCAAGTAAAAATATATTTATTTATTTTTTGACAGAAGGGAGGAGAGTCCCGTCCACATCATAATTATTCATGTTATTTTTGAGATATGCTAAGGATCAATTAAGAACCTCTAATCACTAAAACAAGATGACCACTAGAGCAACTCCTTGTTCACAAAATACATGTCTAGTTAAATTCTTACACTATCAATGTCTTTCCATTACAAAATTATTAAAATCAAAAAGCCACTCACTCCAATTCCATTTCTTTGTGCCTAAATTTGACTTTTTAGTTGGATGATACACAAAAATAAATTGTGTTATCTTAAACGGTAACTATCAAAAGACAATAACATAATAGTCTGATTTAATATGAAGAGTTGGAAACGGAGTGCATGAGTTCGGAAGTAGTGAAGTTTAACTTGATTTAGATATAATGGGATTGAAATATTCAGGTCCGTGAATTAGACATTCTTTTCAGAACCAAGAGTTAGGTTTGATCCTAGTTTAGTTAGGTTCGATCAATTAAGATGGGATATAATCATAATCCAACTTAGAAAGAAAATTAAATAGATTAGAGCTGGATTTTTTTTTTTTGTGGGGGGGGGGGGGGGGGGCGAGGAAATCATATATCTCATATATAGAAAGTACAAATAAATTAGTGAAGGACATTGATAAATCTTTATGATATAATATATAGAAGTTACTCATTTCGGTAGAAGTTGCATATAATGTTGCTAAGTGTACATAAAGGTTGCATATAACATTGCTAAATGTACATAGTAAGGCTGCATATTAAATGATGGTCCTTTTAGCAAGAATTATATACAATGTTACGAAGTATACATAGGGGGTGCATATAATGTTGTCAAGTATACATGGTAGGACCAATTGTTAAAGGGTAATAATTCCTACTTCTAACCTCTTCATCTTTCTTAGCTTTTATATTATTATAAAGGCATGTTTGGATAGTTGGGACCAAAAATCTTATGGCATTCGTAAATTGGGCCAGTAAAATCAGCAAAATCCTACAAAATTTGTGGATTATATTCATATTTATAAATATAGGCTTAACTCAGCCTATAATCCTACTTTTTTAATGGCTGGTTCAATTTAGAAATTTCGTAGGATTTTTAGCCCAATCATCCAACATTTATTTTAAATGATGATAAATTTCATTTGACCGAATTTATATAAGATTAATGAATGCCATCTCTAACCTTGAAGCTATTCATCTTTCTCAACTTTTAGAAGATAATAAATTCCATCTCCAAACCGTATAATATTATAAATGACAATAAATTTTATTTGATTAGGTTTATATATGACACGTTATATTTATAATATTATATATAATAATAAGTTTTATTTAATCAATTTTATATAAAACTAATGAGTGATGATAAATTATCAAATTAATAAGATCTCAAGTCCTATTTGAAACACAAGACTTAATATCCTAATTTCTAATAGTTCGTTTTGAAAAATTATAGAATAACTAGTATAAAAGATCGGAATAAATAAAAATATAGTAAAATGAAAAGCAAAATCACAGCCATCAACTCTGAATCTAAGACCAAAAAAAATTTATCTTTAGTGCAAATATGTAATATCAAATTATCAAAATTTTATTACACTACTTATTATTTATAATAAAAAATATTATTTTATATCCCAATAAAAAGAAAAAGGTGAATATTTATTTTATTTTATATAATGGAAAATGGGAGCAAATTTAATACGTCCCAAGACAAATTAAAGACGTATTTTATTTCTCCTCCGAGTCTCCAACAACTTCATACTCCTCCCACCCTCCTCTCTCGCCTCTCGCTTTGCGAAAAAAAAGCCCTTCTACGAAGACTTTGTTCTCAGAAACACTAACCCCAACCCTAACCCGTAAACCTGAGCTGCACCCAAAACCCTAGCTAGGTTTTGTCCGTCTCGCCTTCGAGGGCAAATGGACGACGCCGACGGAGCCCTCAGCTTCGACTTCGAGGGCGGCCTCGACGCCGGCGCCCCCGCCCCCGCCTCCTCGGCGCCGACATCCCTGATGGCGTCCGACCCCACTGTTGCCGCGGCGAATGCGGGGGCGGCGGCGGGCCCCGGCCCAAGCGATCTGGCGGGCGGCGGCGGCGGCCCCGGCAGGCGGACCTTCCGGCAGACGGTGTGCCGCCACTGGCTCCGCAGCCTCTGCATGAAGGGCGACGCCTGCGGTTTCCTCCACCAGTACGACAAGTCGCGGATGCCGGTCTGCCGATTCTTCCGCCTCTACGGCGAGTGCCGCGAGCAGGATTGTGTCTATAAGCACACCAATGAGGACATCAAGGAGTGCAACATGTATGAATGCCTAGATCTCACCGTCTTCCGATTCCTTTATATCTGATCAATTTTCCGATTTTCGTTTATTTCTGAAAAAATTAGTGTTAGGGGTTTTTATTCGAAGCTGATTAGATGCAAAACAGTATATGCAGGTGCTAGGGTTTTGAGTTCTGTTTTAGAATTTTTGTGCCTTAAGTCTATTTCTCTGATTTTCATTTTTCTGAGAAATTAGAATTAGGGGTTTTGATTTGAAGTTTATTAAATGCAAAGCAATATATGCAGTTGTTAGGGTTTTGAGCTCTTTTTTGGAATTTTTGGGCTTTGTGTTGAATTCATACATTATTGATTGAGAATATGCGGACTTTTTATTCCTGATTGCTATTTGGAAACTGGTGCTGAGTTTGGGGAAATTTTGGGGATATGAGACGTGGTTTTTGATTCCTTTCAAATGCATGAATCATCTTTACGAGCGTTTAAGGCCAAAATTCTATCAACACGATTTTTAGTGGTGATGCCATAACATATCTCTGGATTGATTGTCTTTTTGTTGCTGTGGTAGCAGTTATGCAGACAGTCTTCTTAGATGCGTTGTTAAAGAGTAAAGAGTGACATAAACAATAACGCTAAATGTAAGGATAAAAAGAGGCACCATAAAATCATTTAGACTTTAGAGGTATATTTTTGTAAATCGCTAACTTCTCCTCATAAAAAAAGGTCATTTCTTATTTTTTTATTTTTTAAAGCATGGGTATGAAACACAAGATTTGATTGCGATTGTTTATGAAATGGAAGTAGATGGAAAGTTCTGACAAGGATTACTATTGAGCTGCTTGGACGAGCATATATAAGATTTAAATTGTAAGGAAACTTGGTAGTGGATACTAATATCCACATTAACTAGAAACAAATATTAAAAAGCATAAAATACCAAAAAAATATTGAATGAAGCAAGCAAATTAATTCTTCAACATTATGAATGTATAATTGGACATAAAGGTCTAGTCCTAAATTGTTTGTACTTTGTACCATACAACCTTGAGTTAGTTGCAGAAGTTGGAAAATTGAAAAATATAATGATACAAATGTTTTATTTGCGAGGTACATAAGCTATCAATTAATGATGTTAGCATGAAGGAAAAGTGTCAAGAAATTGCTTTCATGTTGATCTGTTCTTAACTTCTTATGTAGCTGCCACTGTTTATTTGAGTGGGCGCAAGAAAAAATAATGTAGCTGTAAATGCGGCTGTCTATCATCCACAGATTGTTGTCTCCTTATAGCTCTTCTTGTTTGAGAGTATAATTTTTGACATTTATCTAAAACATTAGCACGAACTTTGTCGAATGAATTGCTTTAGGAAAGCTTTTGGAATTGTTATCTTCATAAAGGAGAAACTTTGTCAAAATTTCAAGGAAAAAGGGTCCTTTTACAACTGACCATTAGTATAAAAAATGACAGCTGTCATTTACAGTTGACATGCAAGAAGAAGAGCTAATATAATTAAAATATCAACTACAAAACTACTTGGTAAGGTATAATTGTGTTATTCAAGAGGGCATTGAGCATGCTATATGGTATGTAATGCTTTTGTCAATATAAATGCATTATATCTGATCATATATATGGTGACAAACATTAAACATGCCCCTTGTATCCTGAGACTTGTGATCTGACATTCTGGTGTTATTTCTGCTGCAGGTACAAATTGGGTTTCTGCCCAAATGGCCCTGATTGTCGGTATAGGCATGCAAAGCTGCCTGGACCTCCACCCCCTGTTGAAGAGGTCCTTCAGAAGATTCAACATCTGAGTTCTTTCAATTATGGCTCTTCAAATAGATTTTATCAGCATAGGAACACTGGTTATAACCAACAAGCAGAAAAGCCTCAATTCTCACAAGGTTCTGCAGGAGCTAATCAGAATGCAGCAGTGAAACCACCGATATCAGTTGAACCACCCAATGTACAGCCGCCACAATCTCAAATCCAGCAGTCACAACAACAACCACCACAGCCAACTACTGAGAACCCAGTGCAGAATATTTCAAATGGCTTGTTGAACCAAGCTACTAGAACTGCTTCTCCACTCCCTCAAGGGCAATCTAGGTTTGTCTGGAGTTTCTAGATTCAGTCAGGTTTTGTTAAAAAAAAAACTTCTTGTAGCACTTTATTGTGAACTGGTTTCTGAAGGCTCAACTGAAGTTGTATTTAGCTTCCAAGAAGCCTATATTTATTAAAACTTATGATGATATTGAGTATTTAATAATGCAATGGACAATCAACTCTGCTTCGAGGATATTTTTTTTTTTGCTGCTCTCCTTTAATAGTAAGCAAGAGAGCATAGTGCTTGTATATCCGGCTTAGAATGATTATTATTATTATTAAATTTAGCTAGCATCAAAACGAGATAGATGCATCTAGGTAGCAAAGAGTAGCAAAGTAATTAGACCTACTGATTTTATTGTCATACATACTAATTATGTCTGTTTAATTATTTGTGTACTTAATGCTGTCTGTCACCGCATGACCAGGTGGTTTAGTAGAATAATTAGATGCTATATGATGTGATTATACATAACGAGGAACATCAATCTAAAATCTATAGTTATCATTCCGATTTAGAATTAGGGCTGCAATCATGTTGGTTTGGACCTGGTCATTGTTGACCCCAACCTGACTTTGGTTTCACACTTGAATCTTGATTTTGGATCCCCTACCCATTAGTTTATTGGGTTGGGCGGAGTCTAGTTGGGTTGGGTCGAGTCAAGGTCAAGGTTGACTTGGACGCAATCCCAAAATGTTTGGGTTCAAATCGGGACCGGATCGGTTAAGATATTTAGTTCAGGTCAAGCATTTAGCTATTTTTTATAGCTAAAATATAACAATTGATAATTAAATATAAAACACTGAAATTTTTTAAACAAAACTAAAAAACTCAACTTTAAACATAAATTTTCATTCAAAGTTTATCAAATAAATTGATTATTCTTAAGTTTACAAACAATAAGTTTTAAAAGTATATATTGATGTACTTGAGGATATAATAAATAAAAATCCACCAAAAGAAATAGAGAATATTTAAAGATATTTGAGTGAAAATAGGTGAGAGAAGCTTGGTTGTTGACATGAAAGAGAGGAATTAGTTTATATAAGGGTGCATTTAATGAATTGGGAAAAATATTTTGAGTGAAGGAGAAGTGAATGTATATGATCTGGGTTTTCAGGTCGGATCAGGTCAGAGTCGGAGCAGGTTTATTTTTTGTTGACCCAAATTAGACCCGGATGATATATGGGCCAAGTTAGTTGAAAAATACAAAATCTAGGCCCAAACAGGTTTTTAGATCGGTACCTAACTGTCGAGTCTTTAAATATAAATCCGGTCGGATCTAATCTGGTTGGGTCATAGGTTGACTTGACCCATTTGCAGCCCTATTTAGAATTTCCAGGTTCTATTGGTGTTGTTTTATTATAATGCTTAAGTGGAAGGCATAATGTGCACAAACTAAAGTTAAAAGTTTCTCATATCATGCCTATTTATGTAAGAGATTGGCATGAGCCACATTCTATGTCTAATTGTCTTGCCACTTGTCACCCTTCCATGTTTAGGAACATGATTCCACTACCGGGCACTTTAAGACATAAAGATACACCTGGAGAACTTATTTTTTGGAGAACTACTCTTGGCAGCTTTACAATAGTTCTTTGACTTGTTTTTAATCTTTAAAAATATGTTTCATTCTCATAAACATGACAAAGATTGTGAATCTCATGGACATGATTTGTTGGCTTCCCAGAACATTTTTCAAACTAGACATGTTGCACCATATTTCAAGCTTTTGACAACATGAACATTGAATAACATTATTTAGGGAAATTGATACTTTAAGAAATAGATATAAGATAAATTTTTAGTTTAACAAGTGTATTAATTCATATTGCTAGAAAATGTTATATATTGTTCTTCTTGGTAAAGAAACTAGACTGTTTATCTCAAGGTTTGTAAACTTTGAGCCTCTTATGATTTTGGCTATAACAAAATGAGTTTCGGCTTTTACAATTTGAATGTTAGGGTTCAACCAAAAATAAGAATAATTAGAAAATAATCAAAATTATAAAAATTAAAGGCTTGAAAGACTATAACATCCTAGCCTACAACCGTAGTATATAACCAAGTCTTCCGCTGCCTGATTGTGTGTGCAGCTCTAGGCTTGCGATTTGTGGCATAAGTGAGTATGGGTTTTCAAATAGTTGTTAAGGTTAACTCAACCAGGGCATCTTTGACCGGATGACCGAATGGGCTCACTGCTCTTAGTTCAGCTGACGATATCTTTCTCCAACCTTGCCCTTCCTTACGGCTTTGCATCTTTCAGTGCTTTCTTTTGTCTCTTTTCTCCGATGATGCTGATACTGCCCCGATATTCATTGATACCATTTAAGATTATGTTGTACTTTTGGAACCCTTGAATGAATAATGTATACTTTTGGCGGTGGACATTTTTTAAAGCTATTTAGAATTGTTGAAAATAAACTATAATTCTAAAATTAGAACAAATAGAAAATGGTTAGACATTATTTTACATTATAATATTTTATGTGGTGAGGAATGGCAACAACTCTATACAACCATGTTATAATAATGAATTTTTAATAATATAAAATTATATTCCCATTCTTGAGTTCTAATTATCGAGTGATGCTTCATGAAATGTTAGTGAAAATAATGCATATCATATTTTTAACGAAAATTCTACCAATTATCTTGTAACCAAATGCTTACGTGCTTTTGATTGCACTCCAAATTCACAAATTTCTAGTTTAATCCTCATCGATATTACTCTTTATAGGCTTGTTATATCAACCAAGATTTAAAATTTTGGTTTTGGTTTTTTCTTAGTCATGTTAGTTTGAGTTTTGACATTTCGACAGTATCAATAGTTCCAGTCTAAAATTTCAATAATAAAAAAATAAAAAAAGCCAAGAAAATTATTTCAAAAACATTTTTTAGGATATTGTATGTGCCTAGTGGTTGAGCAAAGACGGATTGGTGTTAACTCTCCTTTGTGTTGGGTCAAGAAACCCTCAGCCTTTATTCAATCCATTTGTACTTGAGTTTAGGGAAAGCAAACTCATACCCAAACCATTTATTTAATATGGACCAATACCCAACTTGCTAATCCATTTATAGGTCTACATTGGTTAGTCATATACCTTAAGAAAACCGAGTGGAGCCAGAAAGATGGGATCTAGGGTTGGGTATCTAAATAAAGCGCGCGAGAGAGAGAAAGAGGGGGGGGGGGGGGGAAGAGAGGGGAAATTAAGGTGAATGAGAAATATGATAAATCCTAAACACAATATGCACTTAATTCTTTCCTCCAAAACTTCATTTTTTCTTAATCATTAATTGCGTAATGTTCCTAATCACTTGAACGAAGTCCAGATCGGTCTATGGTCAGCTGACTATCACCAATAATATAGGGACCCAGGACTAGGTTTTATGAGTCTGTCCAACCTATGGTGACCCTGTAGGTTGGGGGGGGGGGCAAAGTTGAACCGAACCCAGTTATAATTGGGTTGATCTTGGTTGACCCAAACCTAACCTGCTTATAAGAATCCTCATCCAAACTCAGTTATTTCAAACATGTTCTGGCAGATTGGTGGTTCCAACTTAGAAGTTGCCCCTCCTATATATCAGGTTGATCAGGACCTTCAGGCGTATTGCTTTAGTAGCTTTGTCTTAAATAGTCAGTTATGATTTTTCTAAATAAAAATTTAATCCATATATTGGATTACATTATAATACAATATACCAGTTATAGTTTGATGTGAGTTAATCTTGCGACTATCTACATTATTGTGATTTGAGCAGTAGAATAGCCAGATCTATGCCAGCATTTTTCTTCTTTTGAGTTTCCTTGAGACCCAGCAATAAGCTGCTTTCTCATCTTACCAGGACTTACAAAATCTAACTTTAGTCTTGGCATAGTGCTTCTTGGAATTCCCAAATCAAGGGAGGAAATTTTAAAAATAAGCACAACGTGCGACCTATTTCACCCATATAAATGAGTTTTTGGCTGAAACAATGAAACTAACACTGGTTTTGGATCAGTTATAACTGAAACTAAAATGTTTCAGTTTCAATTTTAGAGTTCTGGTTAAAACTAAAAAACAATATTATTAACAAAGTGCCAATTGAACTGCAAAAGTAATGAGAGAAAACATTAAGAATAGCCCCTTCTCATATTTTTTGGAAGTTTGGAACTATTGTAATTGGACAGAAAGGTTTTAAGTTTGGAACTACTGAAATTGGACAGAAAAGTTCAGCTTCTGCTTAAACTATGAAAATTCTGGTAGTCTCAACTTGGTTTTGTGACTTCTATCTGAAAGCTGTCAATCATGGTTGAAGGTTTCAACCTTGGATTGCAGTTGATATGGAAGTGTAGTTATTGTTGCAGTAAAGCCTTGTCATAGACTAAACATGGTGCACTGCTTTAATTGACATTAGCAATGGCTCTATGTTTTCTTATACAAACTAATTGCTATTGATTGTTCTTGATTGCTACAGGTTGCTTCCACCATGTATTAAAATTTAATAGATAACCACATCCCATCTGCATCCTACATATTAGTCTACAACATTTTCATATGCTTCTCCCCATTTTTGTATTTTCTTTTGGATGGTTTTATTGCATGCAGTCATTGTCTTCTGATTAAATTTTCCATTCTGAAATATGAATAACTAGGTATTTTATTGTTAAAAGTTGCAACCGGGAAAATCTGGAAATTTCCGTTCAGCAGGGTGTTTGGGCAACTCAAAAGAGTAATGAGGCAAAACTTAACGAAGCTTTTGAATCCTCAGAGAATGTTATTTTGATATTCTCAATCAACAGAACTCGGCATTTCCAGGTAGGATGGACTCGTTACATTATGCTTTGTCAAACACATGCCTAATATAGATCTTTCAAAAAATATCATTAAAAGAACTTTAGTTAAATTGGTTTCTCAGCGCATCTTGCATGCTAATTAATTTGTGGCTGAAGCAAATAATGTTTATTTGTTATCTATAAGGGTTGCGCAAAGATGACGTCTAAGATAGGTGGATATATTGGTGGAGGAAATTGGAAATATGCTCATGGAACTGCACATTATGGGCGAAACTTTTCAGTCAAATGGTTAAAGGTATGTTTATTTTGATATCCTTTGCTAGGTTTATTTGGCTAAAAGTGTATATTATGATGAATAAATTCTTGTATGTTTAGTTGGCTAAAGGCATTTTCGTTTCAGGAAGCTATGTTTATTTATTAGTCATTGATAGTTATCCTAGTAGATTCATGTAGCATGCTTTTTTCTTAAAAGAACAAACTATCTATGGATCTCATAAAGTTATCCAGATTTGTTTGTATCATTAATAAAAAACTACTGTCATATCTGCAAATAAATAGGCTTTTCATTGACCTAGATGTTTATCTTTCCATGTAGGTTCTTGCCAATTTACGGCAGAGAAGTGTTTTTTTTAACAGATAATACATGTACTTGAACCTTGACTTTCATGCTGATTCATGTATAAAAGAATTACTAATTAGTGCCAAAGTTTAGAGGATATCATAATGCTCTGAAATATGACCGTAGCCTGTAGGATATAGATCGAAGCAAACTACAATTTTTGAGAACTGTGTGGTAACTAAGAGATGTAAAGTTAGAAGAAGGTGCATTAGTTGAAATCGAAGTTGCACTGCAGAGGATAGAGTTGATAAGAAACCTGTAGAATTGGTAAGATCATGTGCATTGAAAGCCAAAGGTTGCCTAGTATGGAGAGTGGCCATGATCTTTTAGATCCCAAGGCAAGATGTTCTAATAACATAGGTTTGATCAAAAATTTCATTTTGTAGATTCAGTTTGAGAGGCTATCATTCTAGCTAGATTGGATGTGATACCCCTGGGTCTGACAGGTGTTTAGGGAAAAGTTAGATGAGACTCAAAATTATATACATGTATTCAGTACTTCCAAAGTAAAGGAGAATTGTCCATGGTTGATTCTGTAATAGATAAATAGGAATTTCTAGTTATACAATGTGAACAAACATTCTTTGTGGGATTAGCCATTCCATTTCTTTTAGAGAGAGATTCTCTTTCAGCAAGCAAATGTAGCATGGTTACTGGGGTCTTTCTATTGCATTTTGCATATGTACTTCAAAGGACATCATGGCATAACTATAGAGGTTAGTTGCATGATCAAATAGTCCAATATGCGCGGATTTTACCTTCTCCCTTTATTTGAATATACGTGGCTTATAGTGAAAGTCAAACGACTATTAAGATCCCAAAGAATGAGGACTACTAATGAGTTGTAAGGGGCCCATGGAAAAACTCCAAGGAGCCCTTGTCACTCTTTGGCGCAAGTTGCTAGCGGCATGTGGATAAAATCAGAACTAATACATTCCCATGAAGTCTAGTCTGTGCTGGGTTTTTGTTTGCTGCATGGGCCATGGATGGGCTTCATCCTTTGTTTGTTGAATGGGACCAATGATTAAAACAAAGCGATTTTTAACTAAAAAATGTGGCCTCACCATGTTTTAGATCAAATGTTTATATCCCCATATATGGCCCTTGTCCCAGGTTAGGGTCAAGTCAGTACAATATTGGGACGGACCAGAACAACTATTAAAAAACAAGAACAAAGAGAAAAAATGAAAAAAAAAAAGGGTCGTAAGATGATGCCAACTCATCCCAAGTGTCTGGATGCAACGATCCTGGTCCCTCTCTTTGACTGGTACGGTATCATCAGGATGAATTGGGTCATTAATCCTTGGGTTAGAATGTTGTGGTTTTTCTGTGAGTTTCGTGCATTCTAGGGTTCTTTAGGAATACATATGATCCAAAGGTAGGATTTTAGCTCAAATTTTATCAGTGAATTTATATGATGAACTATTTAATCCACAATATTGACTATAACTTGAAGTATTATGATTCCCCAAAACCCAGAAAAACAAAATGTTCTGGAACTTCTTTGCTATCAAAAGTTTGTGCTATAATCTCCTCCAATATATATATATATATATATATATATATATATATTCCTGTGAAGTACTTGGTGTATGCATACATGGCAGTCTTCTTGCAAGCATGTGTCAAATATGAGTTGCTTTAGCCACACCAGTGTTTCCTTATAAGTGATCAATTACATACAATTTCATAATGATTTCTAACCCTGATACATTTCCTTTGAAAGATCAAAGATGGATAGCAGAAAGAAGCTTGCTTCTGTCAGTGATGCATAATATCATTTTCTTTTGTCATCATGTTCTCAATATTGAAGCTCTTCCTGAGGTTACACCATGTTAGGGATGTTGTAGGCACAAAACTTTGGTGTTTCCTGTATTTATGCATGTACATGCATGCATAGATGCATACACGCATGCATACATATATACATGCACGAATGCACGCATGCATGGTTGCATATATACATGCACGGATGCACGCACGCATATATACATGCACGCACGCATATATACGTGCACGCACACACGCATGCAGACATTCATGCATGCACACATGCATCAATGCATACATGCATGCGTAGATACATGTACACATGCATACATGCACGCGTAGATACGTACACATCAAAAACCACCATCTCGCTCTTTCCTTTCTTCGGTGCTACACATGCATGCATACACGCGTGCACGCATGTATCCATCCACACATGCGTGCATGCATCTGCATGCATGGCACAAACATCTACATCCACATCTACCTATGCACATGTATGTGTGAATAGTTCGTGAATGGAAATAAGAACTAATGTAATTCTTTCTTGAGTTTTACTAATATATGTACTTTCTGATGCATGCACGGCACAAACATCTACATCCACATCTACCTATGCACATGTATGTGTGAATAGTTCGTGAATGGAAATAAGAACTAATGTAATTCTTTCTTGAGTTTTACTAATATATGTACTTTCACTTTGGATAAAGCCAAGAAATTTGACCTAATTGTAAGTCCAAATCTGTTTGATTCATGGTATGACTGGAAATGGATTTGTGAGGACTGGATATACTTGAAGAAGTATAAAGGCACTCTGTCCAAACAATCAGCTGACATGTTATTGGCAAGTGGAAAGAAGATATAGGGAGAGCTTTGGTATGAATGGGGGCTTGGAATGCGTTGAGGGTGAGAGAGAGAGAAGGCTAGGACCTAAAGATAATATGGATGGATGTCGAGACAAGAATACAGAAAAGCTTGCATTGACAATGGATGCTGGCCTTTCTTGATTACAGTGGGTGCTGCCCTTTGCTGGAGTAGTTGCTGACAAATATCCATGAAGAGACCTTAGTGAGAATGAGGGCTGGATCTATGTTGAGGGGTCAAGAAAGAGAAAGTTAGGAGCTAACATGATGGTTTGGATCTATGTTGAGGGATCGGATGAAGAAGGTTCTTAACATTGAACACACTAGCTTTATTGTACAAAGCGGAACTTGCAGTGTAGAATACTCATGTTTCAAAAATAAGTATGAATATGATCAAATACATGTTAGAAGATTATGCTGATGGTTGGGTATTGGTTTGACTGTCATCTTCTCTACAACAGTTATTGTTCATTTATGAATAATTTAATGGGCATATAGTTCAGAGATCTAAAACATCTTCAAGTGATCCTAGATATTTATGCTGCTGCTGCCTTTGATTGATAGACTGTTGCTCAAATATTTAAATCTTTATTTCGGTCTCATTTATAGCATCCTCCATTTCTTTGTTCACTGTCTACACCACTAGAAACTTCTCTTTCAATTAATAATGGAATTTATGAGCTTATTCTTCTGGCTTCTCAACTTCAATTTATATGCGACGTGTCTTAAATTGCAGCTATGTGAGTTGTCCTTCAATAAAACTCATCATCTCAGGAATCCTTACAATGACAACTTACCAGTGAAGGTATGTCTAGTGTCTTGTAATTTTTAACTTGACCAATGGCTTTTTATAATATCTCTTATTGTTTTGTCGATACATCCTATTTTTGCCATTACATGACATGGACATGGTCATGTTAGATATGTAAGGATAAGTAGTTATGCGGTCATCTGGTTTGAGATTTTTTCATAGTTTCCTTTTTGGAAATATTTGCTTGGAATCCTTGTATATACAGAATGCTGGTTAAGTGCTGAACATCGTACAAATTTCTTACTTGTCTCTTGTTAGTCATGTAATTTTTCCGAATGCAACACGATCAATCTGAAATATTCAAAAAATCATCCAATTTCATGTGCCATGTGAACTAACTCATGGAAGTTTTTAAGCAGAGTAATCTCAAATCTTTTACATGAAGTTGAAATTGACAATTACATTACTGGAGTCAGCTTCTTATTAATTTGTTAATTACTAGAAGTGACATCTTTAAGAGATTATGTCTATACTACAAACCATCCAAGCATAATGTGTAATTTACTTCTCTCAGGACTGAAGTACTCTTCTGCAGGTTATGTATGATAAGATACCTAAGCTACTTCCACATTTTTTTTTGTGGTTTTTGTATCAAGGGGCTTGTGGACATGATATTTCCTTTAAAAAATATCAATGTGAATACATGTTTTAGAACTCATCAGATATTCTTTGGAAATGGTTGGCATCACCACTGCTATCTCATATGTGCACCTCTGTTAGCGGTCATCCAGTCTGCTGTACATGTTTTCTATCTCCAGGGAGCTGAACATGCCTTTGGCTGGTTGATTGTTTTATTTTATTTTATTTTATTTTGGACTGGCAACATTTAAGAAGGGTATATGCGAATATCTAGCTCAAGCGTTGCTTTGTTTTCTTCTTCTTTAACAAGTAACAATATGAAAATAAAAATTTATTTCAAGGTCATTTTATTATTTGATCACATGCTGAAAATTGATAATACAACTATGATAGTAGTATGATAATCTAATGAATGACAATTCAACTCGTACCATTTTTACATAGCAACGAGTGATGCGGATTAATAGTTAATTTGAAGACTAGCTTGTAAATAACCAGTTTAAAGAATTGATGGCAAAAATTAATTTGAATCTCAAAGTTAGTGCATGAGTTACCTTGTATTTGAGCAGTTCAGTAAAAAAATATGATCTTTTCATGAAGAATGCTAGACATATAAAGCAATTCACGTTTCTTTAAGAAATCCACTAATTAAGCTTTTAAATTGACTATAAGAGGATTCACCAAAGTGAACATTTGCATAACATAATTAGAGCTGCTGTGAATTTTTAATTGAAAGAAGTTGCATTTATAGTGACGATGCCACCAGTCTATCCCTTCACTAAGAAATCCACTAATAAAGCTTTTAAATTGACTATGAGTGGACTCACCAAAGTGAACATTTGCATGACATAATTAGAGCTGCTGTGAATTCTTAACTGAAAGAAATTGCATTTATAGTAACGATGTCACCAGTCTATCCCTTCACACAATTACTTCTTAGTTCCATCACATTCTTTATATCAAAAAATACAAAATATACATGATGAGCAGCGTTGGCGGAACCGGTACCGGGCACCATACCGGTTGCTCGGCGGGACGAGTCGGTACGCGCCCTGCTAGGCGTGCCGGTCCCGTACCGATGCAATAGAAGAGACGGGGGAGAGGGAGAACGAGAGAAAAAGAGAGAGAAGGCAGAGAGAGGGAGGGAGGCTGGTGGAGGGTGGCAGAGGGCCAACGGAAGTTGTAGGAGGCTGGCGCTGGTCCGGGTGGCGGAGGCCGCGGCCGAACCCTGCTGAACTCCTGTTTCGTTCGAAACAGGTGTCCGGCTGTAAAAAGATTCGCAATTTTTAAGTGAAGTCGGCAAATCGTGAAATTTTTTACGGCTGGACCCCTGTTTTGAGGGAAACAGAGGTTCTACCGCGGCCTCCGCCATCCGCACCAGCGCCAGCCTCCGCCAGCCTTTCTCCCTCTCCCTCCCTCCTCCGCTCGCTCTCTATTTTCTTCTCTTTTCTTCTCCTCTGGTGCGGCGTTTTGGATTCTTTACCGGAATCATCCCGAAAGTAGTTGGTACAGCTCGGGACGGCCCCAAATTGGGCGGTTCGAGACGGTTCCGCCAATCTTGTCATAGTGTCCTTTTGGACTACAATCATCCACCAGGTTTGGAACTTTGGTATGCTACATTATTTAGCCAACAAAGAGAAAAGAAAAAGGTTGAATAGCACGAAAGATCTTGTCTTCTGCTATGGAATTTGACATCGTGTTGCCTATGCAATACTATATGCGCTCATTGCACATGGACCAAAAACAAAGTTCGCTTAGTGTTGCACGGTGGCATACGAGACCTGGTTAGTATTGTACAGCCACATATGTGAGATCGCTTTGTATTTTGGAGCTAAATATGTTCTTATGTGCTAATGTAGGTGAAATGAGTTCAAGCTGATGGTTAGGTTTGAATGGGTTTCAGGTGGGTCTGATACGGATATTAATAGTGTTAAAATGATTATATTATAACTGTTGCTATTAGGTCTTAGATACTAAGCAATAAGTATTAGTTGTTATTGTTATTGATATTGCAATTATCCATCTATAAAATTATTTATTATTAAAGTTGTTTCTATTGGACTTAATTTATTAGATTTATTTTTAAATAGTTAAAAAATGTAATCGCATATGCACCTGCATGTCACATATCCACCATGCAGTCCCTTGATTGCCTGCATACCACAATGGGAAAAGCTTATTTTCTAATTTCATTTACCCCTTAGCTCATTTAAGCTAAGCCACCCAAGTGGTTGCATTAAGAAATGTCTTCATCTTTGGAACTGGTAGTTCGACATATGTGGCTGCCTATTGTAATAAAGAAATCTCAAGGTTTCTCAATGTTTAACTTTAATTATTCAAAATATAAAGAATAGAAATGTGGGGAAATTAATAAAAGCAGATTAGGATAGTAAGACATTTGGTTAGCCCTTTTATTAGTCAAATTGTGGTGCAGGAAGGCCTTTTTATTATAATTAAGCTTTTGAACAAGTTCTTTAATATGATTATGGTGATTGTGACTGGATCTTGGTGGGTTAAAAGACATGTCTGCCCTCTCAACATACTGAAGTTTGCTCATATGTGCTTGCATATGAGCAGGGTTGGAACCATGTTGGGTGGAGCCAGGCTTCCATGTAGCCTGTTGCCTGACTTAGAAGGATTTTTTGAGCTTCTCTTCAGGCCTAAGCCCAAACAAATTTTCAAGGCTCTAGCCCGAACCCAACTTGAGCCCGAACCTCAACCAGGCCCGAAGCCCAATTGGACGACCAGACTCGATTAGGTTGGAAGGCTTAGCGATGACTTGATTGACCCGAATTGCTTGGCCCAACCAAATAAAACTTTTGTTTTGGGTCAAACAAGTTGTCTTTGAGATGTTCCATTCAGAGAAAAACAACTAATTCATCAAATAAACTACATTTAGATTCGATCTGGAATTCAAATAGACAAAAACAACTATACATCATGATATAAAACTAGAGTAATTCATACAAATCATGCAAAAATCAATAGAAATAGCCAAGTCAGGCTTAGTTCGGGTTGTGTTTTAAACTCAGGCTTTGTGCCTAGAATTAGGCTTGGGTTCAATCTGAGTGCGGAGTGTTTTACCCATTGACCTGAAGCCGGCCTGATATTGAATCTAGCCCTGATTTTAGCTCCAAGCTCAATCCAAATATTCTCGGCTGGCTCGAGCCACGTCTGGCCCTATGCATGTGGCATTTTTGGATTAGGCAATCCTCTCAAAGTTAGCAATCTTGAGTACACAAGCTATTTGTTAAATTATTTTCTTTAATATATTTATTGTTATATTGTTTATCATTAGACTAAAGGACCATACATGCTATTAAAAGGATGGAAAATATTATTTTCATACCATTTAAATAGGTCGAGATTGCATAATTGTTTAAGAGTCAATGCAATATTAGTTTTCTCTTACAGCTGTTTTCTTTTAAATAAAAAATATCATAGTTAATGATTTATGCTGTTCAAAATGTTACAATTATTTATATGTATTCTTTATGGATATTCTACCAGGATTTGTCAAAGATCTAGCACAAAGAAAGGAAGAAAATTATTAATAAACATGTCAATAACAAATGATTCATTTGCATTGATCTTTTTTACCTCTTTTAACATCCATATACAAGTGAACAAATGAGCATCCTCCATATAAAATTCATTTAATTGTCGAACTTAAGGGTCTAAGATTAGGATTTCTGACCCATAAAAGCATAGAACCAAAGCATAGTTTATGCAATGCTGGTAGTTTAATCCAGTCTACGACTTGCTGTTCTGTTTTTTGTGCTATGCAATATTATTGCTTTTGAAAGAGCTCTGGATCTTGCATGCTGGAAGGAATTAACAAATTGGATGGAGGGAAGCGAAGAAATTTAGCATTCCCCATATAAAGTTCCTACATTTAAATGTCTATCTCTAAGGGATTAACATTAGCACAGTTCTATCTTCAAAGATTTCTTGAGATATCTTCTTACGAAGTGGAGAAGAGAACAAGAACGCAAACTCAGAGATGTGGAGGAACAAGTAATTTTATTTCTCCAACGGTCTGAAAGGTTCTGCCTCACAACTGAGAGAGCATCGCCTTAAATAGACCAAGTTACAAAGTTGGATTCCAATTTGAATTGAAATCCGAAAGTCAGGCTGCCGCTCATGGCTGACAGAGAAACAAATGACTTGACAAAAGAAAAGGAAAGACATGACCGAAAAGACTCAAAGCTGGAAAATACAGCAAAACATTCTTTGCTTTTACAAAAGTGCTTTTCGAAAAGCGTCCTTTTTCCGCCGAAAGTTGATTCTTTCGTCCTTTCTTCTGCCGAAAATAATTCCTTCGCTGTGAAGAAAGCATCTTTTCCTTTGGTTGGTGGAGATTCCTTCCTTTAGAGAGGACTGATAGGACCCTTGGTCGGTGGCATCTTTTGCCGAAAGTGGTTCCTTCCATGTGAAGAAAGCATCTTTTCTTGGTCGGGAGTAATTTCTTCCGCCTGAAGAAGAGTGAGATGTGACATAAAGCTCCTTTTGTCAGGGCTTCGTCAGAAAGTAGATTCTTTCTGTTGGAAGGAGAAGACATTTTCTTCGTCCTTCATGATGTGCTGGCATGATGTGCTGGCACTACTGGTCTGAATTCAGACTTCTTCGTACAAAGTGGATTCTTTGTGCTGGTTGGAAATGATGTTTTCCACCGAAAGTCTTGTTGATGGAGACACAAGGCTGGTATCATCTGCCGAAAGGTGGATTCCTTCGGGATAAGTTTGGTGATTCACCATTGATGTAGACACGAAACTATTTGCTCGTGCTTTTGCCATAATTCTGGCCTTCTGTTTAGTCAGAGTGATGAGCAGGTTCTTTGCCTTTGCTTTGATGAAGCTTAATAGGGCTGAACCTGATTTGTTGGGACTTAATTGCTCCCTTTCTTGGCCTTGTGATTAAGACCTTTTGTCACATAGCTTCTGTAGCTGCAGCTGCACGGGTTTTGTGCATAAGAATGAACCGTTCTTCTTCCTCAGGAGATAAAGTATCCTCTGCATAGGGATCTTGAGACTCTCCTGCAAGACACTTGTATTTATTATTGTCCTCAGGTGTGGAGTTTGATGAACTTCTAGATGCAGTGCTCTTCATGGAGACTGTCTTCTTGGGCTCTGCGTTGAATGTAGAGCATAACTGTTGCTTCATATGGTCCATACATTTGGACATAATTTCTTCAGGAGTACATTGGGAATATTTTCTGAAGAATTTGTTCTTAAGACTGGCAAAATAGCTGTCAGTACTTTCTTCAGTATGCTGTGATTCAGCATGATCATTTTTAAATGAAATCAAATTTGATTTTATGGTGGTAATAATCTCATCAAACTCTCTGGGCATTTTTAGCCACCATTTATAAAGGAATTTTCTTTTAAGAACAGGAATATTTACCTCTTCTTCTACCTCTGCGGATATGACCCATTTCCATATCCAAGGGATCTTGTTCTCAATTACGAACATCATAGGACAGAGCTCCGAAGAGATGAAGTCATCTGCCAACTTGTTGATGGTGGGATGATGATCCACCCATTCTTCAAAATAATTAAGAATTTTTTTGGGTAATATTTTCAGATCTGGCTCAAAGTATATCCACCATTTGTGAAACCATCCTGGTAAGGATTTGTGCAGGACTTCAGGATTTACCTGCAAGAACCATGAATGCCTCCTCTTTGGATTGTCATAGTAGAAGACATTGGTGAAGGCTTGGACGTAGTCCCAGTAATTGACTAAGACTATCTGCCCATTTATTGTGATCTGCTTGGCCTGATTCGGGTCAAGTCCCCATTCATTTGGTCTAATCACCTTGTGTATTACACATTTGCTGAAGTTTATAATTCCACTCCTGATAGAACCATTTTGGAAATTATGATTAATTTTCACAGAATTAGTACGGAGCAGGAGCGCCTCCATAACTACTCTGTTTTTTCCTTCCAAGGAAGGATAACCCCGTTCGTCAAAGTATTTTTGACGGATGAACCATGCATCATTCAAATTTTGAACTTCATTATGATCCAGGTACATGATAATCTCCTCGGATTTCTTCTCCGAGTAAGTATTGTCCTGGAGATTTTTCTGTAGTACTTCCTTCATTGTTGGGCTTAACAATGAAGTTGATTGCAAAGAAATTCCTTACACAGCATCAACATGTTGATCTTGGTCAACTTTCTCTTTCCCTTTGCCGAGATAAGTTGCCAAGTCCACCATTTGTGGAGTCCTGGGAAGTGCATTTGCACTGCGTTCCTTGCCATAGTAAGTCAGGGCATTCCCCGTACTTTCGGGAAGTGCATTAGCACTGCGTTCTCTGATACAATGAGGCCATGTGTTTTCTGTAATTTCGGAAAGTGCATTAGCACTGCGTCCCCTGATATATCGGGCAGAAGATTGTCTGTCGTGATCATAAGATCCTCGTCGTGGAATCATCCCTGCAAAAACTCGCGAGTCAAGAAGTCAGGAAGAGAATTATCTTCGGACTTAAGAAAATCAATTTGAAATTCAAAAGCACTTAATTATGCTTGCCATCCAGCAAATATTTGGTTGGATACAAGATTTTTCACATCTTTTTCTATGATCCGTTTGACTGTAGTGCAGTTGACCCGCAGCAAGAATGGCTGGTTCAACAGATCACTTTGAAATTTAGAAATGCTTTTAACAATTGCAAACATTTCTTTTTTAATTGTTGAATATTTGCTCTGAGTGGCATTTCACTTTCCAGAGACAAAGTTAACCAAAATTTCTTTACCAACAGTTGGATCCAATTGCTTTAAGATTTTCCCAAAACCAATGTCAGATGCATCGGTCTCTACAATCTTAAACCAATTCGGATTTGGTAAAGATAGGCAAGGTAGATTCCTTACCTTGGCTTTAATTAGCCTTACCTTGTCAGTATGATTCTGACTCCAGGGAGCAGGTTCCTTTTTTAACCTGTCATACAGGATTGTAGTATCCTGTGCCAAATTTTTATAATAATTAGACACATAATTCAAACTTTCCAAAAATCGTTGAAGTTGTTTGGTGTCTAGGATTTCATCCGGAAATTTGGATGCAAACTCAATACTTCTTTCAATAGGGACTATTTTCCCATGACTGATGTAATGACCCAGAAACCTTATTCTGGTTTGGAAAAGACTCCTCTTCTTAGCAAATACTGCTAAACCATTTTTAATGGTGATCATTTTGAAAGTCTTTAAATCTTTAAAGTGTTGTTCTATTGATTTAGAAAACACCAAAACATCATCAATATAAGTAATGATGGAATGAGAGAATGGATTATAAATCTCATTCATGATGCTCTGCAATTCAGAGGGTGCATTTTTCAAACCAAATAGCATCACATTCCATTCATAATGTCCAAATGGTACTGTGATTGCAGTTTTGTATCTGTCAGATTCCTCTATTTGGATCTGCCAGTATCCAGATTTCAAGTCAAATTTGGAAAAGATTAATGCCTCACTTAGTCTATCTAAGAGGTCTTTCTTGTTAGGGATTGGATATCTTATCCATTTTAACACCTTATTTAAGGGTTTGTAATTGATTACCAATCTTGGTATTCCTCTTTCTTTTTCTGCGTTTTTATCAACGTAGAAAGCTGTGCAACTCCAAGATGATTGGGATTTCCTAATCAACCCTCTATTAAGGAGTGTGTCAATTTCTTTTTTACACAGATCAAGAAATTTTCTTTTCATCTGTGCTGGTCTAGCCTTGGTTGGGATGTTCTTCTCATTGAAGAAACTTTCATAAGGAAGAAAAACCATGTGTTTCTTCCTAGACCAAAATGCATAGGGTAACTTGTTACAGACTTCTTTTGTGAACTGTCCCTCTAAATCCTTAATTTTTTGGATTATGTAAGGATCTCGCAATTTTCTTTCTATGCTAAACATGTTAGCTTCTTGTTTAAGGAAAATCAATTGTTTTTCCTTACTGACCAAGAGATTCCTAGTCTCATTAATAACCTTTAACTGAGGTTCTGAAATAAAAGAAAATATTATTTCTTTTCTTTGCCTCTTGATTGTAGGCATGATTTCATTTTGTGATTCTAACAAAGTTATCTCTGTTTTTAACTGATTAATTTCATGTCTCAATTCATTTATTGAAACTGATTTCTCTTGACTATTAGTCAAAGCATTGATTTGGAAAAGATTAGAAGAAACGCCATTCATTTCTTCTTCTGATGTATCCAAATTTGATACATCTGATGTAGAGCTATATCTACATCTTTCCTTCTTCTTTCTTCTCTCTTCGGAGAAGAATCCTCTAATAGTTTTATTAACTGTTTTTCTTTTATCATTGATTTTCAATAGTGCACAGATAAACAGTATTGTCTATCTGTACTTGAACCCAACTCAAAATTCAAGATTACTTCTAGAAGAACATTTTCTTCCATCTGTCTAGATTCAAGTTTATTCTTGATCTTTCTTGGATAAGACTTATATTCAGTCTTCATATCTTCTGAGTTACTGAGAGTTATTAACTCAATTCCAGATACAAGGTTTTCTTGTTCTGACTCGGTTCTAGGTTTAACAATTACTTGACCTAGTTCAGTTTTAGATTCATTATCTGACTCTTTTTCAATAATTTGAAAAGGATCACTATCTGACATAAGGATGTCAGTGAACTTTATTGGATCCGGAAGACTTATTTCTTCTTTCCTAGACTCATTCTCTAGGTTATCTTCGAAACTTATTAAGTCTGGAAGTTTTATGTTTTCTACCCTAGATGTTTCATCAGGGTTAGTCCTAGAATCTTCTAAGACTTTCTCTTCTATTATAAGAGCGTCGAGCATTAATTTTGCTTTCTGTTGTTCTGCATAGAACCTACCAAACCATGGAACAAAATATTCTATGTTTCCATTGGTTTCTAAGCTTTCATAATACTGAGCCTTATAATATGCTAACTTAGTTACATTAAACTCATTAAAATACCATATTCTGAAGATTTTATTATCTTCCGACAAAAATTCTTGATTTAGGATATTTCTTAACATGCTTCCTGATTGAAGACATGTATGATGCCCTATATGATTTAAATGATTAAAAAATTAAATTCCTTTAAAAATTGTTCATTATTGGAACTTGGGCTTATGGAATTATTTTCCATATTTCTGGGCTTGCTGGCCAGTGCTCTGTGCAGTGAAGTTATGATGTTCTATACCTCAACCCTCTGTCATGAAGAACAATAGTTAATGATTCAAAGACTATAAAACACTACCACATGAATGATATGGCATCTGTTAAATCTGTGTTGAAAAATAAATCAATTATCCTTTCATCACCTGAACAACTACTAATCTGGTCTCTTTCTCCCATCAATCTAAATTCTGCACCCTACCAGAGGACAATCACTATGGGACTTGGCCGGAACTGCCCTAACTCAACGCCCTAACTCAACGCCCTAACTCGCCATCTTGGCATCAAACGGGCGGACAACAAACGGGCCACAACCTCCCACCCTCGGTCTCAACTCATCCAGGTACAGTAATACCAGAGACGGGTACCAAGCAACCATCCTTGTGACTTCCGGGTAAAAGGATATATGATTCAATAGCAGATAAACAAACTACCAATTCATGCTTTAAGTCAAAGAATCATAAAATATTCCAACTAACCTTCGAATGCCCATGGAATAGGCTCTGAAGATTACTCTGTAAGGAGCCCCAAAAGAGGTTTAACCCTCAGGGATTGGGAAGTTCAAAATCTGAATGATTCATGGTTTGAGCCCCAAAAGAGGTTTAACCCTCAGGGATTGGAACCTATCAGAGGTATCTTGAGGTTAAGGTTTGAACATTACATACACCCGAATCAGGCCAAGCAGATCACAGTAAATGGGTAGATAGTCTTAGTCAATTACTGGGACTACGTCCAAGCCTTCACCAGTAGTGCCAACACATCATGAAGGACGAAGAAATGTTTTCTCCATCCAACAAAAGGAATCTGCCTGCTGACGAAGCCCTGACAAAAGGAGCTTTATGTCACATCTCACTTTTCTTCAGGCGGAAGAAATTACTCCCGACCAAGAAAAGATGCTTTCTTCACATGGAAGGAACCACTTTCGGCAAAAGATGCCACCGACCAAGGGTCCCATCAGTCCTCTCTGAAGGAAGGAATCTCCACCAACCAGAGGGAAAGATGCTCTCCTGCAAGACACCTGTATTTATTATTGTCCTAAGGTGTGGAGTTTGATGAACTCCTAGATGCAGTGCTCTTCATGGAGACTGTCTTCTTTGGCTCTGCTTTGAAGGCAGAGCATAACTGTTGCTTCATATGGTCCATACATTTGGACATAATTTCTTCAGAAGTACATTGGGGATATTTTCTGAAGAATTTGTTCTTAAGACTGGCAAAATAGCTGTCAGTACTTTCTTCAGTATGCTGTGATTCAGCATGATCATTTTTAAATGAAATCAAATTTGATTTTATGGTGGTGATAATCTCATCAAACTTCTCTCTGGGCATTTCCAGCCACCATTTATAAAGGAATTTCCTTTAAAGAACAGTTTGCTCGTGCTTCTGCCATGATTCTGGCCTTCTGTTTAGTCAGAGTGATGAGCAGGTTCTTTGCTTTTGCTTTGATGAAGCTTAACAGGGCTGAACCTAATTTGTTGGTTTTAATTGCTCTCTTTCTTGGCCTTGTGATTAAGACCTTTTGCCACATAGCTTCTGTAGCTTCAGCTGCACGAGTTTTGTGCATAAGAATCCCCCAAAACCAATGTCAGATGCATTGGTCTCTACAATCTTAAACCAATTCGGATTTGGTAAAGATAGGCAAGGTGGATTCCTTACCTTGGCTTTAATTAGCCTTACCTTGTCAGTATGATTCTGACTCCAGGGAGCAGGTTCCTTTTTTAACCTGTCATAGAGGATTGTAGTATCCTGTGCTAAATTTTTATAATAATTAGACACATAATTCAAATTTCCCAAAAATCGTTGAAGTTGTTTGGTGTCTAAGATTTCATCCGGAAATTTGGATGCAAACTCAATACTTCTTTCAATAGGGACTATTTTTCCTTGACTGATGTAATGACCCAAAAACCTTTTTCTGGTTTGGAAAAGACTCATCTTCTTAGCTGATACTGCTAAACCATTTTTAATGGTGATCATTTTGAAAGTCTTTAAATCTTCAAAAGTATTGTTTTATTGATTTAGAAAACACCAAAACATCATCAGTATAAGTAATGATGGAATGAGAGAATGGATTGTAAATCTCATTCATGATGCTCTGAAATTCAGAGGGTGCATTTTTCAAACCAAATAGCATCACGTTCCATTCATAATGTCCAAATGGTACTGTGAATGCAGTTTTGTATCTGTCAGATTTCTCTATTTGGATCTGCCAGTATCCTGATTTCAAGTCAAATTTGGAAAAGATTAATGCCTCACTTAGTCTATCTAAGAAGTCTTTCTTGTTAGGGATTGGATATCTTATCCATTTTAACACTTTATTTAAGGGTTTGTAATTGATTACCAATCTTGGTATTCCTCTTTCTATTTCTGTGTTTTTATTATCGTAGTTGTTCAGGTGATGAAAGGATAATTGATTTATTTTTCAACAAGATTTAACAGATGCCATATCCTTCATGTGGTAGTGTTTTATTGTCTTTGAATCATTAACTATTGTTCTTCATGACAAAGAGTTAAGGTATAGAACATCATAACTTCACTGCACAGAGCACTGGCCAGCAAGCCCAGAAGCATGGAAAATAGTTCCATGAGCCCAAGTTCCAATAATGAACAATTTTTAAAGGACTTTAATTTTCTTTTTAATCATTTAAATCATATAGAGCGTCATACATGTCTTCAATCAGGAAGCATGTTAAGAAATATCCTAAATCAGGAATTTCTGTCGGAAGATAATAAAATCTTCAGAATATGGTATTTTAATGAGTTTAATCTAACTGAGCTAGCATATTATAAGGCTCAGTATTATGAAAGCTTAGAAATCTATGGAAACATAAAATATTTTGTTCCATAGTTTGGTAGGTTCTATGCAGAACAACAGAAAGCAAAATTAATGCTTCACTCTCTTACAATAGAAGAGAAAGTCTTAGAAGATTCTAGGACTAACCCTGATGAAACATCTAGGGTAGAAAACATAGATCTTCCAAACTTAATAAGTTTCGAAGATAATCTAGAGAATGAGTCTAGGAAAGAAGAAATAAGTCTTCCGGATCTAATAGAGTTCACTGACATCCCTATGTCAGATAGTGATCCTTTTCAAATTTTTGAAAAAGAGTCAGATAATGAATCTGAAACTGAACTAGGTCAAGTAATTGTTGAACCTAGAGTTGAGTCAGAACAAGAAGATCTTGTATCTGGGACAGAGTTAATAACTCTTAGTAACTCAGAAAACATTAAGACTAAATATAAGTCTTATCCAAGAAAGATCAAGAATAAACTTGAATCTAGACAATTTGAAGAAAATGTTCTTTAAGAAGTAATCTTGAATCCTGAGTTGGGTTCAAGTACAGATAGACAATACTGTTTATCTGTGCACTATTGGAAATCAATGATAAAAGAAAACCAGTTAATAAAACTGTTAGAGGATTCTTCTCCGAAGAGAGAATAAAGAAGAAGGAAAGATGTAGATAATAGCTCTACATCAGATGTATCAAATTTGGATACATCAGAAGAAGAAATGAATGACGTTTCTTCTAATCTTTTCCAAATCAATGTTTTGACTAATAATCAAGAGAAATCGGTTTCAATAAATGAATTGAAACACGAGATTAACCAGTTAAAAATAGAAATAACTCTGTTAAGGTCACAGAATGCGAATCAACCAGTAGAAAATACTCTACTGAGGAACCCTTATATCTTAAATGAAGTAAGATATCAAAGGTGGAACACAATAATTAACATTGTGATAAAAGACAATTTAGTCTTAAAAAATATGACTGCACTAATAGACAAGAGGGAATAATCCCTACAACTTATTTTGAAAAAACAGTGCAGAATCTAGCTGCCGCTGATGGAAACAAGTTAGATATCAAATATAAAATATCTCAGGCATGGCCAGCACCGGTACGGTATAGCCACAGATTTTGGTTCCGACTCGTTTGGGGTCGGAAACGAATGACTCCTTGCCCGTACCGGCACCGGGGAAGAAGAAGAGGAAGAAGAGGAAAGAAGAGAAAGAAAGAGAAAGAAAGAAGAGGAAGAAGAAGAGAGAGGAGAAGAAGAAGAAGAGAAGAAGCCTACCTTCTCCCTTGAGCCGAGGAGGATCACCCGTTCTTCGGTGCAGTTCCGACCTCTTCTTTGCTCGCGGGAGAAGGGGGGAAAGAGAGGAGAAGAGAGGAGAGAGGGGAAGAAAGGAGAGGAGGAGAGAGTTCGGAAAGGAGAGGAGAAGGGTCGGGAAGAAGAAGAGAAGGGGAAAAAAGAGAAGGAAAAAAAAGGAGAGAGGCCGGGGTGCGGGCACGAGTGGGGAAATGCTTCCCCGACTCGTGCCAGCGCGCGTTCCACGCGTCCACGCTCACGAAATCACGCGCGGTTCTCCACGCGGGGCAGCGAGCCCATGCGGGCTGCCCCACGTGGGCTTTTAATGCCACAGAGTGGGTTTTTTTTTCTTTTCGAACCGGTTCGGTACGGGTTTCTGTGGGTTTTTTTCTTTTCGAACCGGTTCGGTACCGGTTGAAACAGGTACCGAACCGGTACCGGTCTTTACCGGTATGTCGGTTCAGTCGGTTCCGTATACCTTGCCGACAATTGTGATGAATGCAGATGTGAATGTTGATATCCGATAGCTGGTAATGGTGCTGTTGAGATAAACCTTTTACTGATAATAGATGTAATTTCAGTAGCATGTTGGAGATTATTTTCTGCACATAGCAAGAGGCTTTGAAGTTGCTGGGGCTGGTAAGAACTTGTTGTTAAGACATGGAGTATGTTTGCTTTTGTTGTTGCGACAAATCCTATGAAGTTGCAATAAATGGTATTTAATGAAAAAGACGGCCTCTGGTATTTATTATGCTAATAGGAATATGATATTCCCTGAAATTTGCATTTTTGTCTCTTAGAAGCTCAACAGTTGAATCTCTATTGCCACTAAAGTTTTTTAATTCTTTCAAATTTGTACATGATTGCAGATAAGCCGAGACTGCCAAGAGTTGGAGCCTTTTATTGGCGAACAGTTGGCGTCTTTGCTTTATCTTGAGCCAGATGGTGAACTCATGGTATGCTGCTTCACATTTTCATAACTTTTGTAACCTGTATGCTGTACATTGTTAGTGGCGCCAATAAGTATGAATTATCCTATGTCACACATCAGATTTACCTTTGCTGTACATGATCTATGGCTGCACATCAACAACTCCATATCCCAGAAAAAAAATTGAAGAAATTAGAGAAATTCAGGGTGAATGGAAGATATACAATGACTAAACACTAGGCTTGCACATATAATATGAAATTAAGATTCTCAGTTTTGAATATCAGCCCTTGTTGGCATTTTTCTCTAACAGTTAAGTTAAAGTGGCTTATACACTAGTTTCCCATTTATGTTCTATATTTAAATCTAGCTTTTCAATTCAAATATTCTTCTACTAATTCCATGTCACTAAATCCACTCCAGTGGAAAAGTCTACCTATCATTTCTTCTTGAGCCATATGTCATCTCCATTGAAACACTTCAAACTATTATAACGCATCTTCCTATATCTTTTTCTACCTTTAACATTTCTATTTTTATTTATTCCATTTTCTCAAATCTTCAATTTCTTTTAGAGTCCTGCTTTGTGTACCCCAGCACGTACATGGAATGAGTGCCAAACCAGGTTATGTGCACCATACACGAGGGTAAACTGTTTAAGTGGGGTTTTAATGTCCAATTTACCCCCACTGGTCTGGCAAAAGCCTGGTAGCGGTATGCGTCATGGTACATGCTGGGGCACAGCGAAGCATTTTTTTTTCTTTTATAGGCCTCGAAGGTTGTTTGGCAATTAATTGCATGCTGTTTCCACATTTAGCTCTTGCCCATGGTTACAATGTCTGTCAACATCACACCTTCTTTCTGATATGTACTGTCTCAATAGGTTATCAACAGCGTAGGGTGTGTCCTTGTGCAGTTTGTGGTCGCTCCCACTGCTGTGTTTCGGTTCATATAGTTGCGTGGCATAGTTTGCTGAATTATAACTGTTGGGTTGCATCCTTCTCTTATTCAAGAAAGGCATGCCACTCTTCTCCACTGTTTATTATTGTCTTTGTTATTGTTATTATTGTGATTACTTTTTGTCCAAGGATTTGAAGGCCTATGTGCAGATTGAACATGGTAACCAAAAATTGTTGCTTTATATTGCAACAAAAGATAGAGATTAAGGGGTTATAGAATGCAAAACTCTTTCCATAGTATGACTAATTTACAAGCATACCAAATAACCTGCCAGGACATCTACAACATTTATAATGTGATAACAAAGTGTGAATGTTGTACATATAGTTATATTTTTGTTTATCATTTTTTACCATAAATTGTTGACATGTTATATATATATATATATATATATATATATATATATATATATATATATATATATATATATATATGTACGTACACAGAGTTCTGTATTTTTAATAATGTATAATAAGTTGCTTAAAACTATTCAATGCATGTATGAACTGTAATCAACATGAATATGCAGTATGCTTTATGATCCTAGTTTTTTTATAGATTAGAATCATTAGATAATAACTAGGGCTGGCAAACAAGCAAGCCGGTTACGAGCCAGTGCTAGTTCAGGTCGAAATTTGGCTCGACTATATTTTGCTTGGTTAGGATTTTAGCTAAGCTAGAGATATAAATATTTAAATAATTTATATATTATTATGTTTCTTTAATTGTTATTATCTATATAAATAATATAGGTTAATATAGAATATAGATTAATATAGGTTATAAAATAATTATTTTTAATAGATTAATATAGGTTTAGAATAGTATGTATTTCAACTATAATATTAAAATATAATAGGGATTATTACTCAAAACTATACATTTGAAGGCTTCGACTGATCTTAGACTCTCATTGGATCTCTTGAACAAGTTGTTTATGAGCAGCTCGAGCTTAGTTTTGAAATTAATTTTAGGTAGCTCATGCTTGGCTCAATTATGAATGAGCCGAGCTTGAGCTAGGCCTTGCTTGGCTCATGTTCATCTCGTTTCCGCCCCTACTAATAACTATGTTCACTTGTGTAAAACATGTGTACAACTTCAATACAGAACAATTAGAAATGGTTTACGTTAAAAATACTGAATAAAGAAGCATATTTTTAGCTTGTCAATTGCAGATCTTGTGTATCTTTCCATGCCAGTTTCCTGATTGCCAATAAATCATGGAATGATAAATATGCCATGCCTTCTCACAATTGGCATAGGCATTGCACATGACAATCAAATTCCTGGCCCTTATGCCATTTGCATCCCTACATGAAGTGACAAATTCTTCCCCGTTGACTAGGCCATTATTATTACATTCTTATCTTTGCTATTTCCACTTGCGAATCAGCATTTTGAGATTAGTTACCTGAAGCAGGAGCAGATTGGGATTTGGGTCTGGGGAAGAGAATTTCTTAAAAAAGACTTCGATAAAGAAGTGCTTAGCAAGGATGTGAGACCAAATTTCTGGAGAGATTCCATAGTGGGTCGGCACCTTAGATAGAAGTTTCTGGCTGCTAAGAATATAAGTATCTTAGGCTTGATGTCCCGCTCATGAGATAATGGTTGTTAACATTTAAATGCTTCCAGTTATTTCTTCGTTGTCTTAATATTTGAATTCATACATGTACAAAGGATGGTGTTATTACAAGCTGTAGGATATACAAAATCTGCGAAGCTTTCCAGTTACAATTTATATCCTTGACAATTGTCCTTATTTTAATGCTTACTAAACTAATGAAATTTAAGGTTCAAAAGTGCCCTATACTATTTTATCAAAATTCCATGTGTTTTTCCATTCAAAAAAAGAGAGCAGGTGTTTCTTTTAGTTTTTGATTTCGAAATAGTTATACCATCATCATCCCAAAATTGAATGTGGGGAGCATTCTTTGCTTACCCACTCCCATACCTTTAACTTAGAGGAACATTCTTTTGGTTCGCCATACAATTCTAACAACAACAGATTCTTTTGGCTTTTCATAGATTCTAGTTAGGTTTGCTTGAGAAACCTATTTACGAGAAATCCCCTTAAATACCATTTCAATTAAATCTATGTAACTTGATTCATCCTCTTGGCCGTAACAAAATATTTCATCAACTTTAACCTTCATCATAATGTATGCTTATCTCATCATTTACTAAAAGTTTTCTTCCACAATTTCGGCTTGACAACATTTGGGATTATAAAACTTGTACCACAAGGTTTGGTTCAGAGAAATTTGTTACTTGCTTATCAATGATTGCTACATGTATCATGTGCTTTACTATGGCTTTGTTAAATATTTTTCAACTGAATTTGTGTTTCTCTGGGACTATTTATATTGGCCTACAAGTTAATGACCACCATTGTCATCAATCCTGTTTGGTTGCAGAATTAGTGGATGGATATCCCTCCAAATCCCCCCCATTTGGAGGGATATCCTTGCCAAATGCCAAAAATGGGCTGTGGAAAGGGACTTATGCCATGTGGGGTTATGAGTGGGTCCACACGTTATAATTCTATTCTACCATTTTGGTAGAATAGAAATACCATAGAATAGGCTTGCCCCTATTTCCTTCAATTACTGTTTTGCCCTTTTCCACTTTGTAAACACATAAATATGCAGAAGAGCAATTTTTGTCTTTGTGATAAAATCCAAAACATCTTGAAATCTGATGCACATTAATGCTCCCTATTCCCACCACTTATTCCGTGCATTATTGCTATAACCAAATGCCAAAACCCTTCTATTCTGCGGAATAAGCCCTATCCCTCCAGTAGTACAAAGCATATCCCTTCAAAAATCTATTCTGCACCAAACGCTACCTATGAGTTAACAAATTATTAGTTTGTCTTTTTTCTATAAAATATGTAAAAAGAAATTCTTAAAAGAAAATTCAATTAATTTTTCTTTTAATATCTGTGATTGTTAAAGGAAGTTTAGCAAAGAACTGCTGATTTTCCGTACTCGTAATGTATGGAATACCCGCTTTAACCAAAAAAAAAAAAGAACTACTGATTTCCCTTTAATCTGTTTTATGAGTGATTTGGTCAATTAATTTTTCTCTTAATATCTATGTAAGCTGAAGGTTGGTTAGGCAAGTAACTGCTGATGACCCTTTATCATAAGGGTGAGCCTTGGTGCAAAGATAAAGTTGCCCTATTATGACCCGAAGGTCATGGGTTTGAAACACGAAAACAATCTCTCTGTATACAAGGGTAAGGCTGCATATATCTCACCCTCCTTGGATCCTGCATTGGCAGGAGCTTCGTGCACTGCACTGCCCGTTTTTGGCCCATTTTTTTTTTTTGTTATACATATTTTTTTCCAAGTTTATTTATTTGTTCATGTAATTATATCCTCATGCTTGGATGTTACTGTCTCTTGCTCTATTTCCTTCCAAAATACGTGCATATATGTGTGTGCGCGTGTGCATGCGCACTGAAAGAGTGGGTTATATTGCAGGCAATGCTCATAGCTGCAGAGTCTAAACGTGAGGAGGAAAAAGCAAAGGGGGTTAGTACAGATGATGCAACTGATAATCCAGATATTGTCTTGTTTGAGGACAATGAAGAAGAGGAGGAAGAGGAAAGTGAGGAAGAGGATGAGAGCAGTGGCCAGGGTGCCCAAGGAAGAGGTAGGGGAAGAGGAATGATGTGGCAGCCGCACATGCCACTTGGTCGTGGAGGGAGGCCGATGCATGGGGTCCGGGGTTTCCCTCCTGTCATGATGGGTGCTGATGGATTTGGTTATGGCGATTGCTTTGCTGCACCTGATCCTTTTGCCATTCCTCCTCGGGTTTTTGCACCGTTCGGGGGTCCAAGATTTTCTGGTGACTTCTCAGGGACAGGCCCCATGTCTGGGTTGGTTTTCCCTGGTAGGCCACCCCAGCCGGGCGCTGTTTTTCCAATGGGTGGCCTTGGGATGATGATGGGCCCATGTCGGGCACCATTCATGGGTGGCATGCCCATGGGAGGTGCTGGCCGGCCCAATCGTCCTATGGGAGTATCGCCTTTCCTCCATCCGCCTCCACCCCCACCCAACAGCAGGGCTGTGAAGAGGGATCAAAGGAGACCGGCAAGTGATAGGAGTGACAGACATGATCCGGGATCAGATCAGGGCAGCAAGGGTCAGGAAATGACAGGACCTAGCAATGGAATAGATGGTGATATGGCGTACCATCATGGTGCTAAGGTCCAACCTGAGGATAAATTTGTTGCTGGAGACAGTTTCCAGAATGATGACAGTGAGAGTGAAGATGAGGCAGCACCAAGACGGTCAAGGCATGGTGAGGGAAAGAGGAAGCGCCGGGTGTCTGAGGGGGAACCAGCCCCAGACCGCTAAGAGATGCCTGTGACTGAATGTCAGAATCACTGAGTTTTACTAACATTTTTGCTTATATTTGTGATCTGGTGAGTGGTACAGGGTTATTTTTTGAATTATACCTGAATTAACCACCCTCTTTTAATACTTTGTTCTCAAGCTCTGGAGCCTCCAAGAAAGATGGGGGCTCGTGGAAGTAGGCTCGCGAGGATAATGCATCAGATGAATGGGAAGCGTTCGGAAGACTTTGATGGTTGTGTAATATTATCAATCAGAAGATTGTAGGCTCATAGATGATTGAAATGATTGTGTTATTGGACTATGTACAGCATGATGGTATATGAATGTGTACAACAATCTGAAAATTCTTTTCTTGTGTTGAGATCTTGCCAGCTACAACCAGTGGCTGTAAGTTTATGGTGTAAAGCTTCCATTATCTGAAGCATGGTTGAGCAGATTCTGTTTTCATTTTTCATTATGAGAGTGCCATATAAATTAATTATGAATAATGCCTTCCCTTGTTTCTATAATATAATTCTTGGAGTCCTTTTCTTGTTCTGATGACTATGAAGGATAGGAGTTCCAAGGATTCAGAACTAAAATAAATAATACCCCATAACATTCCATCTATGCCGATATAAACTGCGAAAGGATTGTGTTTGGCAATGCTGTTGGATGTTTTACATGATTTATTGTCGAAGCATCCCCGACCTTCGAACAGGAGGCATATCCTTTGTATCTTCTCAGGTTCCCTCCAGGCAAATCAAAGCTTTGGGAGATGTAGGTGTGGAGGGATTGAACGTGGCAATCTCTTCGATTTTAAAGTTATCAGAGTCTTTGTGAGGGATGCTTTTTGGTATCTGCATTTCTCCCATTCCTCTTGCTTCTGATCTCTTCTCGGTCGTGAGGAATATATCGTAGATAGCGAGAGGGGCGTCCAAATTGGCATGGAAGTAATAAATCCCCGAGTTCTGCAACTGGGAGGGCTTTGGATTATATGTGAACTCGGGGGATTGTTTCACGCACCTCTCCTCCTAAAATGAGGAGGTTCTCATTTTGAGATGAGAAGAGGGGTTTGAAATCACAGCGGGAACTCATCATTCATTGTCTGAGATATTACGTTTGATGCTCTAAGTTCAAATCAATCCTGACTTCATTTTGGCTCGAAGGAGTGGCTCGTTTGCATAGAGATGCTCTGGAGCTCAAACTTCTGAGAGCTGCTCTCTTAATTTTTCTCTTTTTACCATCTAATTTTAAAATTTTTCCAGGCGACCTATTTGGGTTCCACCTGTTGTCTTATTTAATGAAATGGTGGTGACCATTCCCCATTTTCCTGAAAAATTGTAACTGGGGTCATCCTTGGACATTTGATCATGGCTGAGAAGCTTGAGGTATGACTTATGAGAAGTTTGGATAGCTCCTGTTTTCATACAAGGATTCTGTGCTGCATTTTAGTAATGTCAAGACGAGAAGAGTAATCAAGAGAAGATAGAGAGATGGGATGGGCCAAAGTTCGAATTCGCTGCATCCTTTATTTATTTATTTATTTTTTGATACAAAACGTGCCTAAGCCAAAATTAAAAAGAGTAACGCACACGTTATATGTACATATCTTTCTACAAGAGATACTAACGACTGCTGCCCTGTAATGCAGAAAGCATCCTTGTGTCCACCAGCTGCCGCCCAATCAGCTACCAGAGTTACCTGCCTTTTTTATATATGTAGCTATTGAAATATTTACCAAAAAAAAAGAAAAAAAAAATAATTTGATTTTTCTATTTCATCACATTCGGTATATTTCAGGGATTATATATATTCGTGTATAGACTCTGTATAAGAAAAATAATATAGGCTGATATAAGATCACGGTAATAAAAAAAATATAATTGGTGATACAGGTTGTTACGCGATTCTCAAAATCACTCTAACAAAATTATGCTAATAGAAAAAAATAATATAAGTCGATACAAGATATTCTAATAAAAGAAAATAATGGGTGATGCAGGTTGTTACATACTTTCTAAAATTATGCTTAGAACAGCTGTAAAAGTGAACAGGGGTACGCCTCCAAGCAAGAATGTCCTGCAATAATGGGTTAGAGAGGGATTTGTACTTATTGGTGAGTTCAGCATTAAGAATCCATGTATTCTCATTTCATGAAGCTCGAGAATCAATTTTCCAAACTTGAATTCATAATAGTTTCATATTATGGGGCATCTCCATTTATTATAATATATGCGTAAAAATGACATGCTGATCACCACTGGGACGGTTATAAAAAGAACAGGCAAGAGTAAGGTGCAAAAAAGAAAACAAAACAGAGATGAAGATTATACAACCCTTGGTTCTAATATGATTAATTGTGACTTTACTTTTATCTACTAAGGCTATATCATCCATAAATATTATACACTAAGGAATATTATGCCATGCCCAGCTAGTTCATTTATAACTAGTGCAAAAAGGATTATCATAAACATTGTAAAGTAGCTCATTATGATCTGTGATTGAATTACTTTTGCCTGGATTCGATCCGATCCTATCCATCCCAAAGAAGCTTTGATTTGATTTTTGATCCTGATTCAAATATAGATTGAATTGCTTGTTCCCATCCCTGATCCAATCCAACCTGCTTGAAATCCTAGGTAGGACTTGGGAAATCTGGCCCCAAAAATATGAATTTGGCATGAAGGCTGGTCCATTGCAACCCTCAAGGCCTCAACGATGGTCCAGATCCATCCTCAAACCGGGTTAGTCTTTACGGGTCCAAGCTAACCCAAAGCGGACCCTAGACAAATTTTATATTGGATCCGATTCATCTGAACTCGAACCAGGTCACGGCCAACCTATATAACGACCGCCCTCTCCATCCGAACCCTAGCTCTAAAACCTGGAGAGAGATAGAGGTGAGGCGCTCCTCCTTCCCCACCTTCCCCTTTTGAACCCCTTTTTTCTCGATTTTTTTCTGTTTCTAATTCTCTGTTTTTATTCTCTCCTCAGATCCCATTCGATCGTAAGAAAATGGCTGCGTACGTAATCCGATCTGCTCCTTTTGCTGTTCCTTTGGTCGATTTTATTTTCTGGAAAAAGTCTTCTTTTATACGTTTTGTTCTTGATCGTATAATGTTTTTTTTAATGATATTTTTGTATTTTGATATGTGAAAGTTGTGATCTTTATGCTTAGAGTATATCCATATATTTTGTTTAGAAATCACAGTTTCACTTAATGTGAGAAACCAGCTTTAGAGAATTTTGTTGCATGAAGTTGGTTGAAGGCAAACTCATGATAACTTCAATCTAGTTAAATATGACTTAAGCTTATTGTGCATTTAAGATGGTGTTTCCGGTCTTCATGTCAAATTGAAGTTTATTAGCTTGATCACTGATATGGTGATTCGAAATTCCAAATACATAATAGTACTTATCAGAATAAGAAATGGATTTGGGAAGATAGGAGAAGCAGAACCTGGGAACATTTGGCTCAATTTAGTTCTGGATTTATCTCAGTCATTTAAGTGAGTAATGGATGTAAAAATCAACAGCTATATGATATTATTTTATTGGAGAAGAAGTAAGTTTACTGGTAATTATGATCTAGTTAGTTCATCGACTGTGTTGGTTTCGCTAGACTTGACTGTCGCCTGCTTGTTATCAAAATGAAATTACGGATAGCAATGATCCTTATGTGATATGATTTGTTTGTTAGTTTGCATATATTTTCTAGTTGAGTATTTTCTTTATTGTATTTCATAACTGAATGGTCTAATGAATAGTTGCTTGTTGTCCTCAATTATCCAAAGCCTTGAATACTTAACAATCTGGAACTGAAGTTAGGAAAACATCAATTGATATAAAACATCTGTTTATTGTGCTGTTTCGTTTGAGACCTTATAAACTTATATATTGTTTTCTGATTTAGAAATAGACTAGCTTGAAGAAGAATCTGTCTTGGATATAATATAGATGAATTGGTATTTTAGATAAGGTTTTACCAAACAATGCATAATTTGTCATTTTTTTTCAAAATGGTTTTGTTGTTAAAGAATCCCCTGTAAGCAACATGATTGATTGGAATGATTGTACATATCAATGTTTTAAAAAGCGACTGCATTATGCAGCCAGTTAAGGGACCAATAGTTCATTTGTTATGCTGATATATATGTAGTTAGTATTTTAAATATTTAAATAAAATATATTAAAAATAATAAGAGTGATATTTTTATAGATCTTAGATTCATTAAATGATATATCTACTCTTTAGTACTTAGTACTTGATTTTTAGTAGCAATTGTTGTATCATAATTAACAAATATGTGTCTGGCTCATTTGAAGCCTACATCCAACCAAGGTTAGTCGAACCGATATCGAGACTTGTACCGATCTGCGACTGGTACGGTTCGATAGCGGTTCGAACCGAATCGAACTGGAACAATAATTGCCACAGCCCCACAGCGAGCCCTGGATCCGATGCGACTCGACCGGTTCACACTGAATCCGAGTCGAACTGGATGGAACTGTCCGATTTTGGCCGGTTCCGGGCACATCCAATTAGGCTGGAACCATTTTCCATTAGAGAACCGACGTGGTCGGAGATTGGGTCGGCTCGGTTCGGCAATCCTTGCATCCAACCCAACCATTAGTTTTGAACCTGCCTTATTTGTATGGTTGCGCATAACAGTGGTCATATCTATGGTTGCATAATGCTGAAAGGGCCATATATGCGGTCGTACGATGTTAAATAGGCTGCATATGTTGCCACGCAATGTAACCCCTACAATATGTGTCAACAGAGTGCTAAGAAAATTCTCTTTTTAGTGCAGTCAGGGAACTGCATATGCATATGCAGCCTATGCACTACATCTTGAAATAGTGGTACATACATAAGCTGTAATTAACAAATTTTAAGAAATGATTGGATTTGATGCATTGTCTCTTTGCAAAGGGATTTGGAATCACAATGACTTTGATCATGAGTTATGATAGTGTCCCGAGCATTATTGCTAATAATACCATGGGCACTTTAGTTCTATATTGCCTTCACCTTCAAATATTGCTGATGGAAAATTCTGTTACAAGGGCTTGGTTCATCTTTGTAATCTTTAATGAAGTTCTACATGATCCATTAGAACATGTTGAAGTATAGGGACCACGACATATTTTCACAAGACTCTGATTTTATTTAACAGCATGACCCAAGGAATTGAATTTTCATTTCTTATGTAAGTGCTGTGAAGTGCCTGTTCATCATTCATTATGTTCCATGCTCATGAGGATCCTTATTTAAGAAATGGTCATTTGATTCAAACTTATGTCGTCTTTCACTTAATTTGCCCCATCATGTGCCCTTATTTAAGAACAGGTCATTAGGTTCAAAATTACAAATCTCATTGCACAAGGTAATTAAATAAGCAAGTCGAGCAACAGATCTACTTTAAAGGAAGTAAGAATGAATCTTTTATCTGTTTGTTGTATTTTCAGTACGACTGACACAGGCATGTTTCATTAAAGGATGTTTATTATCTGGCAATGTAGTTATATGTTCAAAAGATTTTATAATTACCTCCGAGACAAGTTGAAAAACAAATTATGTTAGGATGCCCTCCAGCTTGCATTATTTGATCTGTATCTGCACTAATTGTAACCTTGCCATGAAGAGCATAATAATTGTCCAACTTGTGGCATGAAAATATTACATACTTATTCTGTGTTACAATTCTCTCAATAAAACAACTGACAATGAGATAGTTAAAATCTTTAACATAATGATTCAAGGGTTCTCCTGGAGTTGCTTAAATTATTAAGAGAGTAGCTAGTCAGACTTTTTTATACAGTCGGTACCCATCTGACCTATTCTCATATTCTGTTATGATAGCGAAGATGGTATTGCTGTCGAAACTGCTGCTCCAGCTCTTGGAGAGCCCATGGACCTGATGACAGCACTTCAACTTGTGATGAAGAAATCATTGGCCCATGATGGGCTTGTTCGTGGGCTCCATGAAGCTGCCAAGGCGATTGAAAAGCATGCTGCACAGCTTTGTATTCTAGCTGAGGATTGTGACCAGCCTGACTATGTCAAGTTGGTCAAAGCACTTTGTGCTGATCACAATGTGCATTTAGTAACAGTACCAAGTGCAAAAACCCTTGGCGAGTGGGCAGGGGTAAGTAACTAGTCAAATATGTCTATTATTATATCATCATAATCATTATTATTTCTTTTTTAGTTTTGCTTTTCATGCTTAACAGCAGATTATCTGAAAGAGAGAAAATATTTCCTGAGCATGTCAGTTATGCCATTACATGGCAGCTGTTTGATCAAATTTGAGAGTTTCAAGGCACTAATTAAAACTACCATCCCATGCTGGAGTTGGCTTTCATGTTCTTTGTCTTAATATGCGACACTTGACCTTTGTTCTGTTAATGTTTCTGAGGCTTTTGAATCAACAGGAGATATCAGTTGAAATGCCTGTAAAAAAATGATTTGTTTACCCATTTTTCATGAAGCAGGCCGATGAATTTTGATTGTTCTATATTTCTGTATTTTAAGGTTGTGTATTAGAATATATTATCTATTTTGGGTTTGGAGCAAAAAACTGTCTAAATGCTCAGGCCAGTACTTGCATATTCATGCATTATATGAGTAGAATTTTTGGCCCATGAAATGCACACGCTGAGTTTCAAAGATGAGTGCAAGTATATATTTTAGTAAATAACTGAATGATGATCAGAGCAAGATAAAGAAAACATCATGATAAAAACAAGATGGATGGACATGATCTCTCAAGAAAATAAAATCAGATGAGAATTGAGGAGAAAAATATTTTTTAAAAAAATTCGAATGCTCTAGCCTTCTTAGACTACTCTATATTCTAGATAAAAAGAGAAATTGGTCTGTTCAAGATAAAGAGTAAATAAAAAATTTAGAGATGTGGGGAACTACTAAAATCTTGTGTTTTCTCTCTTGAATTTCTTCCTCACATTCCTACATGTGGCTTCTTTATGTCTCCCTACCTCGAAGGTAGATGAGGTGGCAAAAAAATGTGGAGTACCTTTTTTTGTTCCCCCCTTCCTGTTCTTTATTGGGGCTCTAAATATGCACTTCCAGTAGAAGAAAAAGCCCAGCTACAAGAAGTGAGTTTAGTCGTTGGAAGGCTCTCCTGTTAGATATAGAGATGTGCCTGCGAATGTATTTTAAGCTTTTCATTCTAATCTTAAAGTTTTCATTGTTAAAACATGCTGCCATGTAACTGTTAACCCCCCTCCTGTTGCTTATATTTCTTGTTCTTTTTAATCCTGCTTCATCATCCTAATTCATCTTTTTTTTCTTCCTCTTTTAATCTACAGCTATGCAAGATTGACTCTGAGGGAAAGGCAAGAAAAGTTGTAGGCTGTTCATGTGTGGTTATCAAGGTAGAGATTGAATTATATCAATTATTAATGTTTCTAGCAATGTTCTTTAGTGGGCATGTTTTTCACCCCCCAACCAGGGCATGCGTCGAGAAAATAGTGGCCATCAAATTTGTAACCATTGATGTTCTATTTTACAGGATTATGGCGAAGAATCAGAGGGTCTACATATAGTTCAGGAATATGTGAAGTCACACTGAACAATGGAAACTGATTGGTAGCGGGCCAAATTTGATTCTGGGTTATGAGAGCTTGTTGGAAACATTCACCATCGATGCTTTGTGTGGAATTTTGCAGCTATTAGGTTTTAAGACTTCTATGTAGAAACCATTTGTGTATTTTCTTAACAAAGTCTTAATTTTGCTTGCAAAGTCTGCATTTTAGGGGTTTGTCCCCACCTTTTTCTTCTCTAAATTAAGAAGTACCAGGTCAAATTTAATGAGCCTTTAATGGGGAAACGGTTTTTGTTTGTTTATATTTTTGGCTTCTCGCTTGGTATAAACTAGTGTTGATTAAAATCATCAATTGCCTTTTGGTTGGGAAGCATTGCTTGTTTGATACAGACGAATTGTGTTTTATGTTCGTGATCAATCTTTTGACTCGTGTGCTTGACGTGGTGTATCTGCCTTCACCCAAAGTTGTAGCCAAACCTAGGTTTAATTAGCTGTCTGGTATCGGACAACAGCATTTTGTCAAACTTTTTTAGCAGTCGTCTCAAAAATTTAGTTAAGAAAACCTTTTATCTGAGCTGCTGTATGGCATCTGCAAGTGTCCAACTTGACTCCTGAAGTGCGTCCTTTTTATCTCATGAAAAATAATAACATTTATAATTAAATAAGAAGATTGCAGCTATCTGTATCATCCTCTGACGTGCATAACATATGCTTCACTGTAGGGAAATTATATACATATTTTTGGGGTTGGATGATGTAGAGTTCTATTCAGCCTATGGCCGTGATGCTGTAATTATGTTATTCACCAGTTTTATTTTACTAGAAACAAGGTCCCTTCCATGGCCGGAATCTTCACTTGAAGCTCTTTTCTTTTCCCTTTATGCTAAATTTTTGGGGCCCCTTTCCATGTGAATCTTAAGTCTTTTTGGTGAAAATTTCGGTCATTTAATGGTTTCTATCATGCGTATTGGACATTCTAGTACTCAGTTTAAAAAGACTGAAAATGGATATGGATCAGATATTTGGTATCTCCATATTTCTATGTATTTTTGTTTAATGAATTTAGATTCAAATATGAATATTAGTCGGATGCAAAAAATTATAACGATATTTGTTTTAAACAGACAAACATTGGAAGTGGAGATAAAATTAGATAGTCAACTTTGCGACCATTAAATCAATGATATCATTATGTGGAAGGTAAAATTAATTAATGCTACATAAGTTTAAATATGACTATACATGATGTTTGGATAAGGATTTTGTCTATTCATGTCCTTGAATAGATTCAAACATGAAAACATATCCAGATGGATATTACCTATCCTCTTTCACCCCTATTTGGTAATAATGCAAAGGTCTGTTTATGGAACCAAGAGATGAGAAGCAAGAAAGCTTTTTCATGCCGGAGTGGTATTTGGTAATAATGCAAAGGTCTGTTTATGGAACCAAGAGATGAGAAGCAAAAAAGCTTTTCATGCCGGAGTGGTATTTGGTAATAATGCAAAGGTCTGTTTATGGAACCAAGAGATGAGAAGCAAGAAAGCTTTTCATGCCGGAGTGGAATCCATATATGAAATGATAAGGGTAAAGGCTGTGCTTCAATTATGACGATATATGGGAGGAATATCGCCAACTTGTATCAATGATTAATTCAAAATTGAAGTTTCCACAAGATTTAATCTCCTAAATAGTGATGTCAAGCATCAGAATAATCAAATCTGAACAACAACAACAATGATGAAAACAGTATGGAAAATTTTACAATAAATATATCTTATATATGGTGCTGTTACAAGCTAAATAGAATTACCGATCTAACAACTCACACACCAAAAACATACATAAGTGAGTAAATAAGCAAGTCAGTCCTCACCAACGCACAAACATATAGAAAAAATCAAGAATAAAACTAAGGTCGTCCATCCACCACCACTCTTTCTTCTTGCTCCATATAACACAGATACATGAGGACCACTGGAAATGGGTAGCAACACCAAGGGAAGCAGCTTTCCAACAAAGAAGGTTCTTTATATCGTAGGAACCCTAAATGATGAGCACCAAATCCCTCAGGCCTCCAGCAGCAGCACTCAACCACAGCAAAACCACTTTTTCTGCTTGCGAGTTCATATAATTGTCAGTGGAATAAAAACTCACTGCAGAACTTTTTGCAAATTAAAAAGCAGCAAAATTTTGTGCTGATCGATATGCATAAAGCTTATCTATATATTGTGCTATAGGATTAAATGAATCAATTGAGTAATTATGCTTAAATGAGTTATGATTAAACATAGAAACAAGATAGGATCATACACTCTTTCTTGGGTATTGGTAAGTCTCATCTGGTTTTAAACCACCCATATTGTTTCTCCGTGGAGAGTTTGCGACCCCTGGATTACCGGCACTCGTCTTCCTTTCATCTCGAGCTTTGTTGAATATAATGCTGAACCCTTCAGCGGTGGCAGGATTGTTCACATCCCAATCACCAAATTTGGGCAGTGGCCAGCTCTTCTCCTGCCACATTCAGAGGGAGAGAAATTATACATATCAAGGCTGCAAGCTAGTTATACAATCTGATGCAAAACAGGAGCTGCAACTATGAGAACAGAATATAGATGAAGCAGCTACAATGACTGGAAGGAAGCAAGGCCACAGAAATTACTTTCTACAATGAAATTTTACGAGAAATGATAGGAGCAAAGTAAATTTTCCCCATGATGAATACATGCTAAAGTAGAAGAATAACTAATGAATCTGCTTCTGGTTTTATGCAACATACAGACTTTCATAGTTCATATACATGCAAGACTCACCCACACACCAAATGATGGTCAGGGTGAGCTTGAGATGTTGTATCAACTGTTTTTCCGCTTCGACAGCTATAGGAAAAATCCCGTAAACTAAATAGGCATAGAAGCTGGAATCTTACATGCATGGAATGGGCAAATTTTCAATGTAAAAGGGAGTTATCAACAATCTTGTTTACAATCTCAAAGAAGGCAGTGGACCAGCAGATTATGAGAAAATTTTGCAAACTATGTTCATTAACTTTGTTCACGTTCAACAACTTTTTTTTTTTTTTTTGACAGATGTTATCATAGTAAACACAAACCTCAACTACAAAAAAGAAAAGAAAAGAAAAGAAAAGACAGACAAACTTTGCTTTCTAAGAACCTAAGAACTATATGAATTGACCTCTAGATTTCTCATCTAAAAGTTCTGTTGCTATTCCCCTGTAATATTTACCCATCTACCTTCAAAAAGCTACATGATTCCCTTTTCAAGATACTCATCCTTATTTGTTTCTCTAGAATCTTCCTTCCTATCAGTTATCTCTAAACCACCGATATAACTATGCAATGCTAATCAACATATCTCTATGCATCACTCATGTCTCAAGCCCATATTTGTCTAGATGCTTAGGTGGATTGATAAACCAACAAAGAAAACCGAAATGTAGACAAAATATATAATTCATGTTCATGCATGGAATGAAGTTCTAGATGAATATGAAAATAAACTTGGCCATATGCACTGAGAAAAAGGCATATGAGAATATAAATAAAAGTATACAATTGGTCTAATCTTTATTATGCATTGGCTCAGGTTGGTTTTATATCAATGATACTACTACAGTGCATATTAACTGTATGAAACAATTTTTTAAACCAAAAGCACCTTGGCTCTTATACTTAAAGGTAGAAATCAAACATATCACATATTTTCCAAGATAAATGGTATTACGATACATGCATGATTAAATTTCAAGAGCATGCTTTCTAATTGCCTAAGGTGAAAAGATGTTCAATTAACTGGTGTCTAGAAGATGCTTAAACGAACAGGCAGCAATCTGAGGTGGTATTAAAGACTATCCAGTTTTGGCTTAAAAATGTGATGTTGATCATATAGATTTGTGCCTTAAATAAAAGAAGGGATATTTGGACAACAATTTTGAAACTTTTTCTCCGTTTCTGACTTGATTACAAATTTTTAGAACTAAGAGTTCCATAATAAATCTTGTGAGAAGTCATGGTTATGAAATGATTTAACAATGATTCAATTGTTCCAATAAGCAATTCCGGTTGAAACATTTAAACCTCCGATTCTGTCTGAAGGCACTATAGTATTCTCCCTACCCCTATACTTTAAGGCCTTGACATAAACATAAAAACTTTACACAAAAAATTTGTACACATTGTAAAGCATGGATGGAAAACCTATGTTACAAACTATAATATTTAACTAATTATATATGTTATTTAACAGAAGATTACGACACAGATGAGAATTAACAAAAGACTTGAATGTTTTGGAAACTGACAAATGATGTTCGAGACCTAAAACTATCTGACTTCAAAACATAAGCAATAACATCAAATTCCAAAAGAACAAATCAAGATTAATTTTTTGCTCAAAAAATATAAATAAAAACATACAGAGCCTTCAGAAACCAATATTTTTCTATCTCTTCCCACATTCTCCCAACCCTATATAAATTCCATACACGAGAATACATCCAAAGTTCCCATAATTATCCAAACCAAGGAGCATTTTCCCAGAAACTCCACAAATCCGATCTCCATATATCCCAAATCTCCCATCATTTCAAACTCCTACAAAAAGATCCCATGCCCATTCCCCCCATTATGATCCCTCTACTCTCCATTCCACCCGCTCGGAAGGAAATTCCCAGAAGAATAAACAAATACAGAAATCCAAATCCACAAATTTCCCAATAAATCCATCTCTTTACCCCATCCCCTGCTTCAACAGTGGGGGATTCCCCCATTCCTGATTCCAACCGGAAAAACGGGAACTTTAACCGATTTCAAGCATCATTCCAAGAAGAAACACAAAGAAAATACGCAATGGAGATCAATTTCTGATGATAAAAAAGAAGGCCCTACCGACGACATGATCGACGACAAGAGACGCTCAGAGGCCAGAGATAGAAAAGCAGGCGCCGGGGGGCGGTCTCGCGAAGACGGGGAGGAGGAGGAGGAGAGGGAGGGCAGGGGGACAACAAAACGACAACACGTCGTCGGCTTTGATGGCCGCGTCGCCGTACCGGAAAAAACCGCCGTTTTGTTGCGAATCTTGCATGAGCAGTGCTGGAAAAAAAAAAAAAACTAATTTTGTTTTTTTTGGTAAAGATCCGACAGCCAACAAGGATTCGGTTTCCCACATGTTCAGTTGAAAAAAAACAGAAAAAGGTTGTCATCCACCGGTACTCACGGAAGCCCACCCGGAAAAAAAATCTCGTTATAAGGTCGCTCCCACTAAACCCGAGCCACCATCGCAATTAGGGCAGAAATCATATCAGCTATCAATTAGATACTAATATATTTATATTTATATTTATATTTATTTTTTAATCCTTTATCTATATTCGTTTAGAGTAAAATAGATATAAATATAAATATAAATAATATAGATATAAGCCAAATAATTAAATCTTATCACCACAAAATTAAAATATTATTTAAAATAATATAAATCAAATTAATAGCAAGTTAATATGATGATTCATTTTTTAAAAAAATATATGAATGCTACTTCAAATTAAATAAAATTATAAATATATCTGAATATTCAAATACGAATCGAATAGTTACCTATTCATATCCATATCCATATTAATACTAGAAGTGGTAGCAAAACCAAATGCAACTTGACGACATATGCATCAGTGTTTAACATAATGAGATAGAGGAGGTAGCCAACCAATCAGTTTAAACAGCAGGGGTTGAGGCAAGAGAACCGTCTGATGATAATGATCTCCTTTCTTTTTTTTTTTTTTTTTTGTGGCACTGTGAGGAAGTCTCGCTTGGTGCCTAATAGTTTTGTATATTTCTAAATATTAGGGCTTCACCATCCAAAAAGAGGAGGGCAAATTACTGCAGCATCAAGTTACAAGATACAAAATTTTAATTACAAGAGAGCTCCCAATTTCAATGTTCGACTCTATCAAATCAGACATTATATTTCATTTTGCCATTTCATCTCAACTTATACCATTTTGAAGCACAAAATATTCACAATCAACAAATTTGACTTGATATGATTTCAGCACCTCATCTTTCATTTTAATTCAAAAGTCAACAGCTGCTTTGACTTCACATATGATGCAATATGCCTAACCCTTGCTGCTACCATCAATGAAAGCACCATTGAAATTATTTGACATATTCTTCAGGCCACTGACCACTAAAAAACTACTCCCTGCAAACATTTTCACCAAAATCACAGGAGACCCACAGAACAAAACAACAAGGCAGAGGTCAAGGACCTCCTGTACAGATCATGCAAAGCATTAAAATAAAAATACATCCTCGCAAGGTTCAGACTCTTGTTTCTTACGCACATATGGTGATTAGAAATAACAAAATATTCAAGTAAAGACGCTTAAGTAGCTCAATATATTACAGGAAACAGCAGCATCTAAATTATTCATGGTGTTATATTTGTCGGTGAACTCATCACTTCTTCCGAGTCACCGCAGCAGCAATGCCCCCAACCAATAGGCCCACAGCGGTTGCAGCAATCCCTATGCCTATCACACCATCTGTTCCAATGACATAAGCAATTAACCTCTTTAGTAATTGAGATAGAAAGAAGCCAACGGATATAGGATCCATGGGGTTTTTCTCACCTTTGGCAATTCGATCTTCCACCACTTTTTTAAGACTCAGGGCCTGCCTCCAATCTGGTGCGATCTACAAAACCCATCATTATATAAGGGTAAATAAGATTCTAATAGAATCTAAAAACCTTAATGCTCTAATAAAACAAATGTTGAAGCATTATAAGTTCATGATTGAATCATGTTTAAGAAATAAAATTAAAACATTTGTTTTTATTTGGATTTCCTTGTAAGATGGTAATATATTTTTTTGAGAAGAAAAAACAAAGATCAACAATAAGAAAAATATTACCATACATCATTGAATAGAAGGTCATTAGTTCTACCTGTAAAAGAAGAAAAAATGAAAGGCATTCTGAGACCTGACCCAGGACATTCAGATCAAGTCCTAGACGGAGCACACTCAGACTAGCTATATTTGTGTTTGATCTTCTGGACCAAAAACAAACATATAAAGAAAATTATTTTGATAATCTTGGTCCTAGATGGAGGCACACTTAGTCTGCCTATATTTGTGTTTAATCTTCTGGATCAAAAGTAATTGTACAAAATAATTATTTTGTTAACCTTGGTGACAGCACTATATAATACAACTTCAAGAATGTGCGCCCATACACATCTCTCTATGTGTGTGTGTGTCCCATATTGATGATCCGAGTTATTAGATACTATATAATACAACTTCGAGAATGTTAGTGTACCTTTTATAGAGTAACATCTTTGGTTGAATTGGACGAGGGTGGTCCTATATTGATGATCCGAGTTATTAGATACTATATAATACAACCTCGAGAATGTTAGTGTACCTCTTATAGAGTAACATCTTTGGTTGAATTGGACAAGGGTAGTCCCATATTGATGATCCGAGTTGTCTACTTCTTTTATTCATTCCACGGACATTCCAGATAACACACTTCATTAAGAATTCAGAAGTGATCTACTATCTCTGAAATATACAAAAAATCATTTGATTTGAAGACTCCAAGCCTATGCATTAAGTGGTAAAAAATTGGACAAAGTTTAAATAACATGTATTATTCCGTATTATTTAAACTATTCGGATCACTTGATGCATAGGCTAGAGATCTCCAAATCATATGATTTTTGATGTGTAAGTAGTTTAGAACAAATAGATCACATCGAATAACTCAAATTATTAATGTTGGATCCATCATCTAATTCAAGAAAGGAGCAATTCTATAAGAGTTACAATAGATGTATGTTGAACTTGACCATATACATATATTGACCACTTGGTGCATAGGCTTGGAGTCTCCAAATCGTATGATTTTTAGTGCGTATGTAGTTTACAGATAGTATATCATATCCAATATCCAATTGCTTGGATTATCGACGTGGAACTCCCATGTCCGATCTAGACCTGATCAGATCTGAGTAGAGATCCACTCGTATAACCAATTCTATCCCTCCCTCTCTCTCTCTCTCTCTCTCCATATATATATATATATATACATATATATGAGAGAGAGGGAGAATTCCAAAAGAAGCAGATGCCACAAACAAAATTCAAATCAATGAATATTTAATTGCTTTAGAGTAGTATTCAACAGAATCAAAGTTAGCACCAAAACTAAAAGCCTGTACAACACATCAAACATTTACTGAGATTCCGATAGTTCTTATTATTTAAATTGTTTACTACCTCATGTATAACCTTGGTTTTAAGATGGTAAACCATACAACCTTCTAAGAAATGAACTTCAATTTCTGACAAGTTGTTAAACAAAGAAAAATATAAGAATAAGCATAATATCTACATTCATGACATGAGCATAATTTTTACATCAAGGCATGAACATAATATTTACATTCATTGCATGTGTACAGATCATATTAAACCTATAGTCCAAGACTATATTCCCCAACTCTCAATCTGTTAAACTATACTTTTAAATTTTGGAATATGTGTTTGCCTAGTACATACTAAGAGAAACAAAGTAATCTATACATGAAATATAGTGATCACTAGCCAATAAGATATGTGGAAGTTATTTAGATATTTGGATAGAAGAGGTGAAAGTTGAGGTTGACTTAATATGTTAATATACGCTTGTGAAAGAATGGGCACAATGAATTATTGGCAATTAGAAAGCACACTGAATTCACATGAGCGTGAATTGTTAACTGTCATACTCACATCAGAAATAAGGCTTTCAAGCTATAAACCATTAGTGTGATACAAGCCATCACATAATACCTAGCTTTACGGATAAAATGTGAGTTGTTTTCTTGTGTATTGGCACAGGTGCTATTCCAATATGAGGTGTCAATATCTTAAATTCTGAAAACATTGAACTAATGGCATTGGTATGGCTTGACCTTGGGCTTATAATGTTCAAAGTTTTTTTTTTTTTTTTTTTTGGCGATACGTCTCTAGGAAAAACCAAAGACCAAGAGACACATGACACAAAATAAACAAAGTTAAGCCAGCCTACAAATGAAACATTTCTTACAGAAGTGAATTCATTTATCAAAATTATGCATGGAGACAAGTGTCATATATGCATTATGCCATCGGAATAATGGTAGCATGGGCCCCCTTCTCTATCTGTCTCACTCTGGGGAAGCTCTTAGGTTAGCCTAAAATCTATACTAAACTAGGCATGGAATGACTTCTATCCAAGACTAGTTAGACCTTAAAGAATGGATCTAGGATAGAGATAGGACCAAGACAGTCTATTCAAGGGTTAACGGTAAATAAGTCAGTGTAAAGAAACCAAAGGTATACAGCGAGTGATTGCAATGGGAACATAAAGGTAGATAAGTCTATTTAAATCTATCCTTTGTTTGGATAAGAAAATGGAGAACCCAGTTTTCTCCCATGACCAGCTGGCACTAGCCAATGGGAGGGTGTTGTAGTACTGGCATGGGAAGCTAGTCATCCCTACCAAGTATCCCTCCAGAGCAATTATGATATTCAAGGACGATACATAAAAGTTCAGGGGAAAAGAGGTAAGAGTTATAATGTTAAGTAGGCAATGAAATTTTAAGATGTAGAAAGAAGACATATTTCATCAAAGCAATTTAAAAATAAAAAAAATAAATAGCTAATAAAATCTTTGTGGAAGAAATAAAAACAAGAGACAAATAGCATTGTGTAACTCATTAATCAAACATGAAGCATGTATCATTCACTAGAAAAAAAAAGAGCAGAAAATAGGACTCGAGTGATATAATATGAAGGCGAACATAATGAGATCACACCTCCAAACAGTGCTCCAGGAGCTGCCGACTTTTTGAATAGTCTCCATTTCTGTAATATCCAACAGCTAACAAATATAGCTTCTCTCTAGTTTGCAGTGGGCTGCTTGAACTGCCCAAGGAAGCTGCCAACACCAGGTTGTTCAGACTTCTCGGACATACCAGGATTAACAGGTTACCAATAATAATTGAACAGAAAGAAAAAAAAACAAGCAAGTGCAGACCATAAGAGAAAAATATTATAAGGAAAGATATTGAAAATTAGGAAAGAGACGATAGAAATGACGTTAGAATAAAATATTCCACCTTCAAGCATGGCTATTCCACGATTCACATCCTCAGCTTGTCTTGAATGAACAAGAGCCCAAGATAACCTCATAAGACTTTCACTCTTTTGTTCTTGGCTCCCACTCTCAGCAACCTCTCTCTCACAACCCTGTGCACATGGGAAACAAACATTTTTGTACATGGATGAAGGATAAATACCAAAACATACTGAAAGTGATCAGATGAAAAATAATACTGCCGAGTGTTGATTAATGAGAAATGAAATGATTAATATATATGAGAAAGGGAAAAAAGTCATAAATAAACACTAACATAATACCTATTTATATTAAACTTTCCAATGGTACCATTTAAAGAGATCTTTAAATAGACTGTGGGTGCATTTAGAGTATGCTGTGGTATATTTCACGAAACTACTAATATCCTAATTTCAAAATAAGAAAGACAGAAAAAGAGATCTAACTTATCACACATAGAAGGTAGTGGTGTCATAAGATCCATGCAGACATCATATTTTGAATGGTAATAACGTGATATGCCCATATATAATGATGACATCTTTAATCGCACCCCTCATTTTTTTTCCTTAGTAGAACAAGATGACAGACCCCCCAAACCCCCTTTTTCCTTCTGAAGACACACTTAGGTGCAGAGACACCTAACTAGTTTTCATTAAGTTAGTGAAAACAAACGTGCCAAAGTGACATAAACCAACAACTTGACCAGTATCAAACTAATTGATACTCTCTAACTTTACCATGGGCCTGTACCTATGCTAAATCAAATCAACATGGATACCTCAAGGTAGTAGATTTCCAAGAATCATGGACATTTCTTAAAAAGCTTCTAGTGGTATCAGGTGGCCGTGGCTATTCAAAACTGGGTTCTGAAAAATACCAAGACTAGCTTGAGATGAATTATTCATAAACTAGCATCTGTTGTTATTGCATTTCTTGAGCATTATGATAATTATCTTCTAATTTCTGCATGTCGAAGAACATTGTTTATTAGTAGAAGATTGTAAAGTTATGTTAGGTTAACCAAGTTGATCTAAAAGAGTTAAATAACTTTGTATAGCATATAACGAGAATTTTCATATGACAATCTCCACCAAACCTAATTTATTTTAGATATGTAACGATTTAAAAAGTCTCGATACCAATAGCGAATATGCTGAATTTCATATGCTGTACCATATGAGTTACATAAGCACAAACTTCTACATCTCAAGCGGCCGCATATGCTGAATCTGGTACAGGCTGCAACGATCCACAATAGGAAACAATCCGATGGCTTCATGGCAAAGTCATTTTTTTTCATGAAGAGGATGGCTTCAGGCAAAGTCAAGATCATTTATCAGCGCATTCTTATACGAAGAACAAACTGACACTACAATCACCACTCTTCCCGTTAAATGAAATTTCAGATTCGTAGATCTTTCAAACTAATCACATCCATTAATCATGATATGCATGCGAAAGATGAGTGCAGAAAAGATGCCCTAATTGCATCTAAGGACGAGGAATTTAACAATATCATAAAAGCTCCTAAATTAACAATAAATAAAAGAAATCAGAGTGCGAGAGGAGGTGAAATTAGGGTTTTGGGAGCGGCAAGCAAGGGATCTTACGGCGATGATGTCGCGATCGCACCAGGGGATGTTATCGCCGCCGCTGAAGAAGGAGCCGACGGACTCGAAGAACTTGCCGATCTTGGCGTCCATGGCCGAGCTGCTCTTCTCCCGGATCAAAAGCTAGGGTGCTTATGGGGTTCAGAGATCGGAGTGGGGTGGGATCTGGAGAGAAATGGACAAGGGAGAGACTTTGGGGCCAAGGAAACACCTGGGGGAAGGAGGATGGAAAGAGAGATGGGCCCCCCTGGGTCTGGGATATTCTCTTCTGCGTTCGGCTGTCATCGTTTGGACGCGTGAAGGATGGCCCGCTGAGGCTGAAATTGGGTTGGGTTGACCGGACCGATCTACTTCAATTAGACTAGATTCATTTTGGAGGACCCATGAGGTTGGGTCGAATTCTAAAATTAGGCCCGTTTTATTTTTCGGGCTTGATCCGATCTGATCTATATTATCTTTAGGTTAATTTTGGATCGTTTACCCAACGATTCAATCCGGTCGACCCAAACCCGAATTATCTATTTTAGACATGCAGGCCCACAGGCTGCAAGGGATTATCCGATCGCTCGATCATTTCGTCGCTTCGCCTCCATGAGGAATGAGGGCCTGAGGCCCAATCGTTCTTCACTCTTCAGTCTTCACTGCTTCTAGCTTTCAGGCTTAGGCGGTTCTCCGTGACGACTGAGGCGCTGCTCGGTGAGGGAGGTCAAGTGCATGATCCAGATGTGGGGCATCTTGTGCATGGTGACGAGGGCGCGCTCGAAGGTGTTGTTGAGAGACGAGGAGGAAATGGACAAGGTTGAGACGCTCGCGGAGGTAGGCGTGCCAGAGCTTGTAGGATCCCGAGAGGGCCTTGAGGGTGCGCTTATAAATCAGCGACTGTTTATTGAAGGGGGCGTCGACGCAGGCCACTAGGTAGCGCCACCGCAGCTTCAAGTTGAAGGGGGTGCAGAGGATCTCCTCCGTGTAGATGAGGTCGTCTTCGTAGAGGTCCGGTGAGATCCCCACCCCCAACGTCGGCATCGTCGTCCCCGTCGCCATCGATGAGAAAACATAGGGGATAGATGGTGGGGATGGGATGAAGAGAAAGAAGAAAATAGATTAGGGGAAAGACAGAGAGGAGGACTAACGGATCACCGTGTCGGAGAACCGCCGGCGATGGATGGGATCGACGAAAAGGGATGGACACAAATGGGCTGAGAGGAGGCTGGTGGCAGAGAGATAAGTGACGAAGATATAATAGGACGAGTGATGAACTGCATCAAGTGTTTTTTAAAGCACTGATAAATTGTGAAATGCCCGCTTAGATTTTCACATCTCTTCAGCAATTAGCATGCGTTAATACAAGGCTAGATCCAAACTGCACCCAACCCAGATCCGGACTCCCGGACTCGAATCAGACTGAATATTTTGGATCGGATCCAGATTATACATGGATACAACCCAACCCGAATGGTCTATTGGGTCAAAAATTGTAGCTGTGGATCCGACCATACCCGATTTTTTATTGGGTTGGGTTTGGGTCCAAAATTAAAATCTGAACAAGAAATTAGGTTGGATCGGAGTCACTCAAGACTTGACCCAACCCGAACCATTTGTACCTATTGATGTCACGGGTAACCGCTCGGTTGAACAGTGGATCGTTGGGTTACAAATGGATTGGATCAGCCACGACCTAACTCGGTCCTCACTTGGTTAGATACTTAGATCCCAACCAATTCGTATGGAATATAAGTTAGCTTAAAAAAAAAAATTGACCCTCTGAAAGAAGAGTCTTGATTTTTTTTTTTTTTTAGCTCGGCCCAATATGATTTATATAATATCTTGGTGTGGTTGGATCTAATCTAGTTTGGGCCTGATCTAACCCAACCCAAAAACCTAAATCACATAAAGCCCTATCCTTTCTATCCTCCTAATTTATTAAATAAATAATTATTTAAACTAAATCCTCCATTGAATTACTCTCTTGTTATTTACCTTAACAAACATATCTCTTCTCACCTATTTCAGTTAAATATAATTTATGCTGATGGATTTTTATTTATAATGCTCTCAACTATATCAATATATAAATCTATAAATATTGCAGTTTGCATGCATATATCCTAAAAATGATGAATTTCTTATATGAAACTAAAGGTTTTTTTTGACAAAACAATTTTCTCATCTAATTTAATAATCTTTGGTTAGATTACAGGTGCCTTTGCCTGGGAAAAAAAACAAACCTAGTATAAATAAGAGGTTCATCCATTTATCCTTACATGGTTATATTATGTTCGGTATTGACAACTTTAACCAAAACAACTATTCATTATTTACACATATTTTACAAGCTATCAAAGTGGGCAAAACTATACCAAGAATTTAAACAGACCAATGATTTTTTTTTTTTTTTTGGGTACTTCAATAGCCACTTTAAGATTTATGCTGATAAAAAAAATTAGAATGCTTTGAGAGCTGTGCAAGACGCATGAAAGGCTGCTAACAGATTTGAGTTGTATTTTTGGCATGAAAAAATAATTTATTTTTTTTAATATATTAATTTATGGATAGCTCTTTGTGTGGATCTTAAGCTTTGAATGCTTCGTCAGATTTTAAAGCGGCCATTGCACGATCCATAGATTTAGAAGGTTATTTCTTTCTCGGTGCAACCTGAGCCCATACCTAACGACGAATACACGGCGGGGCCGCCGCCAAGGCGGTAGCTCAGTTGGAATGGAGCTTGGCTTCTAACCAAGTGGTTCCAGGTTCGAAACGCGCGGGCGTCGATTAAATGTGGGGACCGGATGCCCCTAGCCTGGACACGGGGTCTAGAAGTGCTACTGGTCGGCTGGTAGCCTTAGTGGTGCCATGTGTGACGTACTCACACGTGGTTCTCGAGCCGGAGCCCAGAGGGGTAGCCGAGCCGGGGTCACGGGTGGGGAGGGTATGAGTAATATATGGCTGGGGCCTGGTGAGCTGGGCCTATACCAAACGGCCATTCTGCCCGAATCGAACATAGTCCTGGCGGGGACGGGGCCCGGTTGGGGTTGTTACGCGGGGTGGGCTTGTCCCTCCCCCCTACCCCCTTTTTTTTCAGAAAAAAAAAAAAAAAAAATACACGGCGGGGCCCACAGATGAAGCCGAAACCACTGGTCTGCACTTGGTCGGAGCGCCATGCAGGTACAAGCGGTGCTCTCCGCCAACCTTCTACCTGCCTCGCTTCAAAGCAGAATCTGAAAAGAGAGAGTGCTTTTTTTTATGCGGACAGAGAGAGTGCTTATCAAAAGAGGGAGGGAGAGCTCCCCATCTCCGCGTGCCTCAGAAACTTATTTTTCTAATATAATGGAGGCAAATAACGAAGAAGCCGAAGCCCCCCCTCGCCATCCCTCCAATGTTGCAGCGCCAAGACCGAGACGACCCACCCCCGACCATCCTCCCTACGCCGAGGTATGAATGATATCTATTTCTTTCGTTGCTATCACCTCTTCCTTCTTTTTAGTCCCACATCGTTTGTGTTCTTGATGTGGGACTCCTGGATTAGTAGATGGTTCGGGTGGCGCTGCGAGAGCTGGCGGAGGAGGGCGGCTCCTCGGAGGCCTCCATCTCCCGCTACATCCAGTCCAGGTACACTCAGCTCCCTCCCGGCCACTCCAGGCTCCTCCCTTACTACCTCGGCAAGTTCGTCGCCGCCGGCGACGTCTCCATGCCTTCTCCCAATCGCTTTGCCCTCCCCCCAATTCCTCCTTCCCCTCCTCTCTTCCTGCCTCGCCACTATCCCATTCCAACCCCCAATCATCATCCTAATAACCCTAACCCTCGTCGATCGTCCTTTCGGCAAAAACCCGCCGGTCCTCAAATTCCGCGCCGCCGTGGGAGGCCACCTAAGAGGAAAAAGGCCGCCGCCCCCTCTGGCTCCGCCGCCGGATGCCTTATGCTTCCTCCTTGGCCAACAACAAGCCCATGTCATGTAACGGATTCGAGCGCATCGCCGCCGCCGCGCCGGGGAAGGGGCAGGCCGCGTAAGAACCCTGAGACGAAGGCTCCGACTCCCGCTGTGCCGGCGACTGTTGGTGAGCCGGTTCCGAGGCCGCGGCTGATCATTCGGCTACGAAGCAAACCTTCCAACCCCATGCCTGATACTGCTGCTGCTGCTGCTGCTTCCGAGATGACGACGGTGATGCAGTCGGAGCTTTCCGAGCCCGATGTCGAAATGCTGCATATGGATCAAATGCAGCCAGAGCCAGAGGGTGGTTTGTTGCTGCTACAGCCTGAGTCTGAATTTTTGCTGCCAGCTCAGGAGCCACCTGAGAACAATGAAGATCAATCACTGCCAACTTCAGCAAAGCCCGAGACCAGGAAAGATCGATCGGTGCCAGCGACAATTAGGCTCGAATCCATAGAGGAGTCATCGCCGCCGGCCGTTCAGGCTAATGCGGAGTCACTGTTTCCGGCCAGTGTGCACCTTAAGCCAGAGCCTAGTGAGGAACCATTGGCATCTGCCCAACTGCATATTGAAGCGAAAGAACTAAAAGAATCAATGTTGCCCCAGGTTTCAGCGTATTCCGAACCTTGCAAGGAATTGCTGGTTTTGGACCCAATGCGGGCCGAGCTAGAGGAAGAGTTGTTGCGGCTCCTCCCGCTGCAATCTGAGACTGAATTAGAGTTGTGGCCGCCGCCAGGCCCTGCACAGTCTGCGCTTCATGAAGAACCAATGCTGTCAATCTCTGCACAGCCTGAGACTGAAGAGCAACTGGCACTGCCAGCCCCATCGAGGATGGAGCTTATGGAAATCTCATCACATCTAGCACCAGAGCAACCTGAGTCTATTGAGGAGACATTACTGCAGCCGGAGCTAGATGAGGAATATTTGCCACCTGCCCTACTTCTGCCCGAGCCCAAAGAAGAGCCGTTGCTGCTACCTTCCATTCGGATAGAGCCCAGAGAAGAGCTTTTGTCATCGGCCTCCATAGAGCCTGAGGTTAAAGAAGGGTCATCCCCTCCTGCTCCATTCCCTGCTGCGGAGAAGAGCGAGAAGAGCGGGCATTCTAGTAAGCACAGAAGAACTCATGCTAAACATAGGAGACTCTGGTTTGAATGTTGAGAAGGAGAATGGCCTTCTTGTCCCTCTTCTTCTCTGTCTTGTGCTGTTTATGAATTTGCTTAACTATCTGCTTCTGTTAAGTTTATATGAAACTGCTGACATTGCCTCTGCTTCTCTACTTTTTCATTTATCATGCCATGGTCCAGTTGGTTTGGCTTGTGAGGCTGATGCAGCAAAGTTGATGGCACTTTGATTGGATAAAAGAACGGCCTGGAGGGATCATACTCGGCTTAACTCTCCTGGGTGAGTGAGGTTTGGTAAGGGAAGACATTTTTTAACAAGAGCCATGCTAGAATTCTGACTAGCTAGTTGCTTATCATTGCTGCTTCCAGTCAGGTAGAAGAATTCACTTCGATAGCGGATGGTTATGATTCTTCAATCCAAATAGTGAGATGCTAAGAATAAATAGATAGGAAGATGATCATAGTTTAATTGAGCAAGCCTCATTAAACAGGGTTTAGTCTCCAAGTAATCGTACTTTGGGGCAGTGGGCCAAGTGCCTAGGTGGCAGTGGCCTAGCCCTGTTTTAAGGGTTATTGTTATTTTAGTAGTGCTCTTTTCTTGTTATGCGCCAATTGACATGGCAAGGAAATGGAGGCTCGAAGGAGCATGAAGTCTCAAGCTTCCATATCATCTCAGACAATTTAATTATTATTATTATTATTTTCACTTGTATGAAAGCAATCTTAGATTTACATGATCTGTCGATGAGGACAAAAACTAATATTTTGAGGGTTTGGTGCCTTCATCTACATGAGCATGAAGTCTCTTATCTGAAGACAAAGTAACATGGTTGTAATGGAAATTCTGAAAATTTGATCCTCTGATGTCAAAAGTCCAGAATGTTAAGAAAGTTTAAGAGGAGATTCTAGATGATTTTGAAGAACATTAGTTGCATTAATATTGATAAATAGATTGAATATTAATTTTGCAAAGAAAAATTTGCAATTTCCTATTATAAGGGAGAAACAAGAATGTTCGATCGATGAGAGCTTCACTGACCGTATCGTAAGCAAGAGATGGCTAACGGTCTGTCTATAATGCTCTAGAAACTAGTAGATGAAGAAGGAATCAGAGAACAAAGGATACTGTAAGACAATTGACACATGGATTGGGTGATAAACTAGAAAAAAATGAGGGTATTTATGGATCTTAAACATTTGGAGTAGTTCATGATCATATTATTGATTGTGAAGTTCTGTTGGCGCCTGTTTTGAAGATGTAGTGGTACGAAGGCATCACCACAAATTTTATTGTGTGTTGAAGATATAGTAACATCTGCTATAAACCCACATGCATAATGTATCTTGAAACATTCATCTAAAGAGGTTGGTGTTTTGTTCTTTGCCTTCACCAACTTAGGAAGGCTAACTTTGTGGATGGAAGAAAACACAGGCTATTTTGTCATGCCTAATGTAAGGTTTTTAGTTTCTAGCATATTTGCTAGCATTCATAGGCAATTAATGCTAACATGGATTAAGATATCTATCTCTCTCAATTAGAATGGAATCTAAAGAATCTCTAGGATAATCAAGGCTTCTAAATATATGTTAATAAATAATGATCAACATATTGCAATATTAGCTAGAATAGGAGCATAGGGTCTTTTTTTTTTTTTGATAGTATGAGGTTAACTATCATTTTTATATATTGATCTGAATTTTGGAGATCTGAAAAATTCCAAAAAGAATGTACAAGAGACTACAATACCTCTATATCATGCTGGCCAATCTGCTGGGATAATATATTTACATCTGCTAAGTTAGTAAGAGATGATATATTTTATTATTATATCAGTGCTAATAGTGACACATGTGGTATAAAACTTTGACAATTGTGCAAAATTCATGTGTGAAGGTAGAAGGTATTTTAACAGGAAAATGCATTAGCCTTTTCAGTTTTTATGATAATCCCTCTTTCGTTCTCTTTCTCTACCCTCAATGAAATAAAACTGTGCATATCCTTACTTTAAATTCCACTCTTGGATGGACTGCTTTTTTATTCTCATGCATAACCATTACCACCCTGCTTCCAGCCAATGATATTTATATTTTGAATTGACTAAAATCCCACTCCTTGTGCTGTACAATATACATTTTATTAACCATTGATTAGTTCTTTTCTTTAATCATTAAATCCTACATCATCACTAACTGCAATAATACAAAATGTTGATGTCCTACTAGGCTTCTCCATAAGAGTCTGTTAGGCTGTTTAATGCACTATTACAACACAAAATCTTGCAATAGGAGACCATCAACTCTGCATTTCTATACTTTCATTAAAATCCACCTATGCTTCCCAGTTCCCCCCCTAGACAATGATATAAACTCCTCAGTTTAATAAGAAATTTCATGGCTTCACTCCTTTTGAAGAATCCTAGATTTGAACTAGGATATGAATATAAAGAATGAAATTATACATACATGCATATAGGCGGTTATCTCAAAGTTCGAGTTCGACTCTATTTTTCATAACTGAATCACTGACAGTGGATGGCATGACATATGTATCATGATCTAAATTAATGCTCACACTAAAGTTGCAAGTCAGAAGTAATTCATCTAAAAATAGATAATTTTGTGTTCACCAATTAAGTGTTATTCTGATGTGATTCATTAAAACAGAAACATCATCTTGTTTTACTAATAACAAAGTTAACCGGGTACGACATCGATCTGTTCTTGTCTGCTGCCCCTTTTGAATAAACTTCAAGCAATTTGCGCCTTGTGCATTGCCACAGATGCATGCAATAGCATCATGTTTGCACTAACTCAAAGAGTAATATCACCTCAACAAAGAGTGGAGCCTTGTTAAGTTTTAAGCAACATAGTGGTGCACCGGAAAATTGTTTCAGAATGGTACTGCTTGGCCCCTCTCCTGATCCCTGACTTTTGTTCTTGTTTGGACTAGAATTTATTTGGGGGCACATGAACACTCATAGAATAATTACCAGACAAACTAGGTGATGGTTATAAAGATCAATCGATCTATCAGACCAATTAATTTTTGATCAAATAGAATCAAGGATTTAAGTCTTATCGAAATGGGATAATACTTATAATAGAAAACCAAGACCCAAGATTGCTTCCCATCCGCGTCCATCCCATCCATCATGGTTGGGAACACACCGGATGGTCAGAACAGACTAGGGAATAATTTGAAGCAATTTCTGTTTTTTTTTTTAAGGTGTTGATGAGTAAATAAACCCACAACTTAGGTTCTACTGTGTGTAGGCATCCTCATGTCATGCATGAGATTCTACTTCGCATGCAAACACTTTGAAAAAACTAAATTTAATTTGATCAAATGCAGCTCAGAATGATGAGATGTACTGATTGATCACGGCATCTCTAGTTATTTCCATCTGTAACAGTTGACATATTCAGAAATATTTTGAAAAAATAAATTCAATTTGATCAAATGCAGCTCAGAATGATAACATGTATCGATCGATCTCGGCATCTCTAATTATTTCCATCTGTAACAGTTGACATATTCAGAAAAAAAACGGTTGCCCTTCTTCATCATCAAGCTTTCACTTGGTTGAGAACTCAACCACAGTATCAAACTTTAATACATCAAACGGAAAATAATGTCACATACTCAGAAAACCGGGGGCTTCGCAAGATCTTTATGCAATGAACTCTCAACCCCAAAAGAGTGCAGAAGCGCTCAAGAGGTAGTCAGTAAGATCTCCCACAGTGTATCAAGCTCCCAGCCCCCAAAAAGAGCCCAAAAACTGCTGCGCTTCCGAGCGTGGTTTGTCCGATATATCTGATTTTCAATAATCCTGGAACCTGTAAAACATGTAATCACTAAATTGAGAACATGGTATTTAGTCATGGTGAAAATTTATCTAAAACTGCATCCCGCTAGGTGACAATGGACCTCATAAACTCTGATCAACTGGTGCATGTATGTGTGTGAGTTGGGTTACATCAGAACCAATAGCTTAAATGATTTTTACATGCAAGAACCTACATACAGGCACATATTCATGCACCATTAAAAGTGAAACCACATTCCACAACATTAAAAGTGAATTGGAAACCAATGGTCTAGCATGTTTCAGTTTCCTTTTCGCCCTTCCCATTCTGGTCAAGGGAAAAAGAAAGAAAAGGAAAAAAAGAAATCATACTGGGGGTTTCTATAGTTCAAAAACTATCCATGTGATGATGAATCCATACATCTTTGTTCTAAAGGACAAACCTTTGTTTCCTCACATGTGATAGGTTCACATCTTTTTTTGCAAGATACTTCTTCATGCATGTTTTTTTATGGGTCAAACCTCACTCTATGTGAAGGAACCTTGTGACCACTCCCTTTATAGGGAAGATAAAGACAGTTGAATTAAAGATCCTATGATTCATAAGATATGCATGCGATAATGAACCCAAACATCTTTGAAAAGAGAAAGGATAATCCTTCATACTAAAAGATTTACACCTTGCCGTATAGGTATTGAGATGGTATACAGGCATATACTGGTCTGTGCCTGTCCTTATCAGTCCAAATCTTTGCAAGCGGGCTAGTCTGAATTGCACGAGCAAGGACTCGTCTTTGCAGTGAGGCCTAACAAGTGAGTGGTACATGACTGGCACAGCATGTCACAGCACAGTAATGTCATGATAACATGCCTAGCCAGCATGTGATTAGCATGGGCATTGAACATTTAATCCTTGCCAAGTTTAAATAGAAGAAAAGAATGACAACATGGAGAAAATTGTTGTGAACTGCAGAAAAGAAATTCTAGGCAAAACAGAAGTCTAATAAGAATGAAATGGTTCTTATGAACTCAACAGATTCTAAGTCCACAATTACTTTGAAATGGCATACTCCCTTGACTTAGAATCTCAGACACATAAAACCTGGTCATACAGAAATTGAACTCTGCAAGTATCTTTATAAAACCTGTAAAAAGAGGTAGGAAGCAGAAAACCTGCTTTCCAAAATCTTGTTTCTCAACACGTAGAAGATGATCACATATCATAACACAATGGTATTTGCATTGTTCCTTTGTTGATGTATTTCTTCAAGCATCTCATGCTGTTCAACTTTCAACCTTGCTACAGGTTATGGACTATCATTTTTCCTGAGCATGTCATACAAGAGCCGGAAAATACTTTCTAAAGTTAGCCTAGACCTCTCAGCCCCAATGATGATTAAAACCAACAAGAAGAATATTTATGTCTGCACAACTAAGAAAACACTCTAGCCTGTCAAACCCATAGACAGACAATATCAATTGCTCCTCAACAACATCCTTTATGTCTACACAACTAATAAAACACCAACATGAAGGATTCCAAAGATGAAATTTATTAACAAAGTGCAATTTAGTTGTGTACAACCAGGCATGATATATTAGACAATTTACCGCACCTCAAAGGACCTCCTCCACCCCAACCATCACCCTCCTCCCGAATCTCCAAAATAAGAAATAAAAAATAAAAACAAGAACAAGAACTTGAGTTGATGCCATATATTGTTTTGCTGGTTACCTTACACTTAGATCCATAAACATCAAACCAGAAAAGACTCCATGATAATTATACATAATGCTCATAGCCTCAGTATAGCATGTGGCCAGAACTTTTCAGAAGTTTTGAAAAACCAAGATTACAGAAAATGAACATGATCTATGCTAGATGTGACTTATTGATGTCTACAATTTCAGGGGTCCCATCATACCTATATGAGATGAGGTATACACATGGTTGTGTAGGTGGAGAAAACACTTCAGAGTTATTAACAATCAATTCCCATCAATGTTACCTGGACACGCAACACTAGTGTCAAGTGCCCAGAAGAATTCGACATGGGAAACTTCTAAAAGTCGAACAAAGGGACATGTCTATATCTTACATATGTATTGATATATGCATGCAATGAATAATGAGCCAGATCTATGATCCTTAAGTTCATAAAATTTGAATAAATGCTCGCCAACTATTATGTTAGAACTAAAAACTTTCATATATAAGTGCCAATAATAGAGATGTAATATTGATGCATTAACAACATGTTGCTATTGAGTGTCTCGGAGTGTCATGAAGTGTCCCAAGGGCCCAAGGGTCCAATATATTGAAAAATCCAAAATTTGGTGTGTTTAGGTAACACCAAATACCATGATAGACAATAGATAATTAATTTGGTAACTGATTAATATGTACAATTTATTACCATATTATACCAGGAGGGCATGAGAGACATCAGGTTAAAATATACCTCCATCTATCATGCACATTTTGAATTGACCAATGCAACCCTCACCTCATCTAATTCCAAGTTCATTATCGACAATAGTCCATACTCACCTTTTAGCTGATAATTGGAATCATAATCCAAGTACCATTTGCTAAAATTTCCTCTGTAGACACTTGAAAATTCATTGTCTGCTGATATACAAAATCATGAAGATGCTCGGAGATCAAGTGGATCTTCTGGGGAAAAACTATATATTTAATGAACCATTAGATGAGCGAATCATGCAAATCACTTATTTTCAATGGCTCAATATCAACTATACATTTGTTGTTGCCATATCATATATTGCCTACCAAATAAATGGAAAAGCAAACAATCATTAATAATTTATATCATAAATAGCATGCATCCATAAGACCATACCCATTGCATGGGCATGTACATGTAATTAGAATTATACACCATACAAATAAGATATGAAGATGCATATATAAAAGTTATGAATACAAATTCATCATTACTAACTTCAAGTATTACATGTTACTTTTTTGCTACAGGTACTTAAAATAAATAAAACTTAATGTGATAGATAGTAAGAAACTTTAGAATCCTCTTTTGATGCTTCTATTGCGAGTTATCATCCTAAATCTCAAAGGGCATAACCAAATGGTTCTGTGACTCCTATTAAACTATTAATTGTCATTGATAAAATGCGATCATTTGCTTCAATTCTTTGCATGCCTTCAAAATTGAATGGAGAAATTCATAAGACAGGTCACAGCAATAGGCCCACACTGAATGTTGGGGAGTTTGTGCTAAAAGCTTTAAAAAGTAGGAAGAGAAAATAAGCCCATCATCTGAACCAATTGAGCTTGAAGTGATTGCAAACTGCTATTGATCCTGTTGGTCTGCACAAGGAAGATATGATAAATTCTGGTAAAGAAGGCCTCAAAGTTGCATTGAAGGGTCATGGGGAAAAGCAACGCAAAAAGTACATTAGATAAAAGTTGCAAGGACCCCAAAATGCTCAAGCTGAGAGAAAAAAGATAGCACACGTTAAGAACACATGGCAAGATAGGACTTCTAAATGTGACACCAAACTGTTGCAGTAAGGCATGTTGTTTATAATAAAGGGCAGTATATGCGTGTGAATAAGGTTATAGTAGACATACATCATATCCAGAGTGTTTAGACAAATCAGTGAGAGGACTAAAACAACTTCTGACTTAATTTACATTGAACAGAAAAGGCCTTAGGTCACTTGCCAGCCATGTGATAAAACTAAAATATTCATACACCCACTACTATTTCTTATTTACATTACATACATGAATAGTTAAACAATTTGCTACTTTTCAACTTTTCAGCTCCTATAGACAGCATGCAATTAGGAAAAAAAAAGTATCTTTTAAGTCTTCGGGGCACTTTTGTCCTAGCATGCAAAATTTCCACAAACTTGCTCGATGCCATTCACTCGTTACATTTAAATTTGCCTGAATCAGACTACAGTACTAATATAGATTAAGTATAAGCACTAACATGAAGACAAGTACAAGATCAGGGCAACAAGTTTATGGAATTAAGATAATATGATTGACATAAAATATTATAAACAGTTGACAAAATAAAGATGTTTAAATTCGTGACATGATTTAAGAATACTACCTTGTACCTAATAGCTTCATAGGTCCCATAAACCGCACCTGCAAAGAATCATGCTACTCAAACACCATCTACAGTAAATTAAAAAAGTTTAACCTCTTAAAACATACTAACAAATTTAAAACAATATTATAACAAAATTGAAAGCAGATCAAAGCTAAAGAGAATGATAACATGGGGGAAGGGAAGCACTTTTAAATGAGCATGTGACTTATGCAACAAATGCTGCACTATCATAGACTGGAACTTGGGAAATTCTTCTTTTTCTTGTTCAGAAAAAAGGGCAATAAGACCAACATCCAAAGATGTGCCAATCATCTTAACATTGCAGGTTATAAATGAGAGACTGATATCTTTTTGATTGAAAGCCTGAGGCACGAAGAAGGAAAAGTAGGGATTTGTGAAAGAAAACTAGCTTAGATATGAAATGTTTGAGGTGGATGAGGTTCTAACAATGTAGAACTTTAAAAAATGACTAAAAAGAGGAAAAGCTAAAATTTCAAGAGGTATAAATAGAGGCTTAGGGAGTTAGGATTGTGAATTTGAATGGAATGTAAGAATCTTCAAAGGGAAGTAACTTCTAGTAAACTTTTAATTCAATTTGGTTAAAAGATAACATCAGAAGGTTCACGACTACAGTCAATGCAGCATATATCAATTTTTTAAAATCAATGGTAGAAAGTTGGAGAGAAAGGGAGAGACTTGTGGAAAATAAAAAAGTTCCTTGTGGAGGAAAGAAGATGAGAGAAGTAAACCTCATTTTTTTCTTTTTCATTTTTTTTTTGGTACAACGGCTCACAGCCGACAGGTGTGAATGCATCCAACAGAGTCGGAAAAAGGAAGATGATACAATGGAGTAGGAACCGACCCGTCGTCCACCCAGGTGAAGCCCCTAGAGTGATCGGCCGCGAAGGAGGCCACCCATTCAAATTGACAAGTTTGAATTAATTTTGGAAGGGCAAATTAGAAAAGTGTGTAAAAATCTGGGGAAGAAAGCAGCTGAACGACATAGTAAAACCCCTTGGTATTGACAATTCTTTATAAGCACATACTCAATTATATAAGTCAATTTAAGGAATTGTTCCTTCATAGAGTTTCTTTGAGGACTATTTACTTCACATTTTCTCATCCCGAGAGTATGTAAGATATAAGATGCAGCAGTCTTATTAATGAGCTAAGTTGAAATAACAAAATAACTTCTAACCAGGGCAAGACTATCCTAAAAAAGGAAAGTGGAAATGGATACATGGTATGCTCCTTATCGGGTTTACATGAAGAAATTTTGCATCATCTTCATTGCCTTCACATGTAGGCTTAGCAAACTTGGCATGCATTTATCGCTGATTAACATATTGACATATTCTAGAGTGCTTCATCATCCTATACCACCCTTCTCATACTGAGGGAAAGAAGATTTAGAGCTTTATACAGAATATGGTTTCGTAGGAAGTTCTGAATCAGAGAAAATGCAGCAAGTTTTTCGGTTCCCAGCTGCTTGATTGGATTGCAGTTTGTACATCAGTGCAAAACAAAACCTGAAAACATAAATCCCAGGAAGAGAAAGAAAATGGTGGAGGGATCATAAAGGCCACCGTTCTAGCAATCCAACATCTTCCTGAATAAGTGTGACATATAAGTAAATTATATGGTGGAAAAATCATATACTAGCTTAGTTGAAAAAAAAACAAAAAAACTGGCTTTCATTCCGACAATTCATGCAGTTATAAAACAACCTATTGATGTTAAATTCGAATGTATTTTCATACAGAATAAATTCGAAGTATATACCAATTTAAGAATTGTGCCCCTATACCTAAATAGCATTTAAAAGAGGAAAAAATGAGATTTTTTCACAGCGATAAAACATCCTATCCTCCGTTAATATAAAACAACGAAAAATCTTAACCTCGGATCCTTGTAACCTAGGAAGAGTATCATAGAGAAGCCTGCGGCCCTTTTGAGAAACCTAGAAGATTTATACTTCACAGGGATTATAGGTTTAGGGTTTTAGGGTTTTAAGTGATCGTCGCATAGCCATAGCGCGAGCGTGAGAGTGAGGGATTACATACCGACCGCGCCACCGACCGCGCCGCCGACGGCAGCTCCAGCGGCGACGCGAGCCAAGCAGCTGTCCCGTGCCATGTTTCCTCTCGGCCTCCACCCGCGTACCCAATCTACTGTAACCCAAAAGAATGGATCTTTGCAGCGAACCGCGCTTTGACCTTATATGAGTCCGGGTCGCGGGGTGAAACTAGGGTTTTTCCGGCGCACCTGGATTTGGTCCCACCGCATTGTCTTTTGGGTGAATCAAGGCACGCAAGTGATGCACCCCAGGTTGCCACCATGAGTCACAAGTGACCTCGGCAAGCACTTTTATCCATCCATCACAAAAAAAAAATTCTATGATCACAGTTGACAATAGGGAAAATTTAGTATTAGCTCAGTGGTCACACCTAGGGATGCATACAAGCCAAATACGTGCAAGCTAAGTCTAGTTCTAGGTTGACTTATTTTATAATCAATCCGAGTTGAAGCTAGCTCATTTAAATTCTGAGTCAAACTTGAGTTGTTTGGAAAGGGCTTTTAAAAAGATTTTGTGAGAAGATCTTTCAAAACTTTCATTTATATTTCATTCTTCATAAATTATATTAATTTATAATAATAAATATAAATATATATTTTATATTGGTAATATTTATGAATAATATAGCTTTTGTTTTAGCTCTGCTTGCTTGCTTATTGGACGAGCCAAATTTAGAGAGTTATCTTACAAACAACTTGCTAGTCACACCTCCTTGCTTCCAAGGGACCCATTCGAGCTTTGAGTGGTGTTATTTGTCACGACGACCTTACTTAGAACTCTTCAAGTAAAAATTTTAGATTTGCGAGGAAAAGTTTTTCCTCTTGTATCTCACAAACAAAATGAACAACATGAATATCCTAAAGAACTGGTATTTAATTAAAAAATAATAATTTGTTGTGAAGGCACTCTCTTTACTCAGTAAAGTAAATTAATTGTTTGTGAGGGAAAGAATAGAGACAAGATAGGAGTGAAGCGATCTGGAATCCATGTGTAAGAGTTTTTGTAAAGGAAGCTGTGAGGGAATGAACTTAGTCTTGGCACCAACCTTCCGATAATTTTTGAAAGTTGCCATAGACATGTTTATTTCCAGGGTATGAACTTTGGAGAAACTTGGAGTAGGATTTTTTTATGTAAAATATGAACCAGTCGAGGAAAACAGGATGCAGAAACTTGCCTGATAAGTTTTCGTCAAAGATGAACTAGTCCCTGCATATGGCCTGCCGAGACTAGTTCAAACTTCTAATAAGGATTATTGTATAATATCTTTGTCTAAGTGGGGTTAAATGCAATAATTTGAGTCCTAATTCTTGCTTCGTGGTTCAAACTGAATGCAAGAGGTGGAGGTGGCAGAGGAGGAGATGATCCCTGTTCCATATGGCTTTGCATTTTAATCTTTCCTTTCTTTTTTCTATTTCAATTCCTTGTCGATTCCTTTTGATAATTATTTTCCATATAATCCCCTCGATCCACATATGCGTCCCCTTGATCTGAAATCTCCTTTGAGAAGGCATCCAAACTTACCTTCTCAGGGGTAACTCATAGCCTTCTTACTTTGATGCAGGCTAGCATGACAAAGTTGGCTTTTGAAGGCATTCCTGCATGGAGAATGAGTTTCCCTACTCAGTTTTGTATGGAAAGATCAGATATTGTTGCCATTCTGAAGTTATTAGCTTGGACACAAGCTAATTTTGGCTCACTCCTTTTCCTCAGCAAAAAAAGTTCAGCCAATTTGCACGTTTGGAACAAAGCTTCATGTTACGAGGGAAAGGAAATTAAAACACAAGTTTGTTTTTGCAGCATTCCTGGCTATTCCCTGACTTTCCTCAGCAAGGCATCATTTCAATTTCACAGAACCAGAAAATGGTAGCCAACACCGTAGAGGTTCTTTGTTTTTGTTCTTGTTTTTCTTCTTGATACAAAGAAAGACTGGCGCGCCAGGATTGGCTCAATGATAGAACTGAAAATTTTATAACCTCTTTCCATCAATTACACCAGAACTCGTCTAATCCAGTGATTCTTCTCAATTTTCATTTATTTCTTTCTTCATAAAAGACAGACATCACAGCCACCATTATCAGATTTTGTCAATCAAAAGTACTGTCTAAATTCAGCAATCAAGGCAGCTGTTTTTATATTACAACTTATCAAGACATAAAATCTTCATGGAGCTCTTGCAGCTGAAATACTAATGCACAAGCCCACTCTTGCACAAATTGTCAGCAGGCAGCTCAACCGTTGAAAATGTGACTTCCTTTCATAGGTTATTGAAAGAAAGAAAGAAAAAGAGAAGGGATGGGAGATGATGCACTTGCTTATGAATTTACAAGGCAGGATATTGCTAGCTGCCTAATGAGAATTTACATTCCTCATGCTCAAACCCACTCTATTTTTCCACACAACAAGGGGGGAAAAATCGTGCAGAATACCAACCACATCTTATACCAGGGCCCTCCGATCTTTCATAGGGCAAAATAAAATATACCCACATTTACAACCATTCAATCAGTGAGAGCTTCCTCATTTCTGCAGCTTGGCTCCAATTTAGGTAACCAATAATTGCAAGTCAATTTCAATGAGATCCTTCATCATTCCCAGCACTCGAGGCAGACCTGTCGACCATGCGCACGTTGTACTGCTCGTAAACCCTTGCCCGGTTCTCAGCCCACCATTGTTCAGCTTGTTTCTCACTGAACCGCTTCCGGCTGATTCCAAACAAAGAATTAGAGAGTTGCTCATAAAGGTGAGAAAATAATATAAGGAGCAAAATGAGACTGATTTTGATGTTATATGTATAGAGTCGCAAACCGTTATGTAGCCAACCAATCAACATGATGATTTGTATTTAAAATCACCACTACATCAGATACAGTATTTCACCAACAGCTAATTTATCATTTGCTTTAAATTACCCTATCAACTCCAATAACTACCGGCTATAAAGTATATGACCACCTTCAAACATTGAAAAAAGGAAAAAAAAGACGTTAAATTTTAATCATAAAAGTACTTAATGAGCTGATAATGATATACTTATTATCTAACATATATTAAAATGGAAAAACATTTTGCATGGAGAACAGACAGCAAGTTATACACTTCCCTAGCAGATCTTCTGTATCCTGATGTTGTCATACCTAACAATGCAAAATGATCCCCACACATATACATATAATTCAAATGGCAGTTATTTGGTGCTTGCCGTTTGATACAGTCTAATAATATATAATGGGAAAAGCTTGAGGCAGGTTCACTCCTCCAGCCTCGTAGCTTCAGCAGTTCCCATTTTTTTTTCAAAAAAAGTTCTGGTTTTTCATATTTCCCTGACGCACCTCCCCCCAGAATCATATATACCGGGGTTCCAAAAAAGAAAAAACATCTTGTTTTCCCATTTCCTCTATGAACCAAAGGTATTTATCTTTAAAAAAAAAAAAATATAAAAAAATCCTGTTTTCCATAGGATAGAGGCATCTCTCACCAACTGAAAAAAAAAATCTTGCTTCAACAAGGCATGGCACCTCTTGATATATTATTAAAAAAAAAGAAAAAAAAAAAACTTGCAGATGCATTGCACGTGCTATACTTTAATCCAATATAATAGTACGTAACAGTTATGCAAAGAAAAAGCAGTGTTCTCTGTAAGTAACCATGTGCAAGATAGTTATTTTGTATTCTATTTTGGGATGCGAATCAGAATTTAGTGCTTCAGACATACCTGAACCGGACCCTTTTGAGATCTTTGACACCCCCAGGTAGAGAAGTGAGGGTAATATATACACCTGGCTCATCTTGCTCAACCCATTCAGACTCTTGATGGGGGTCTGCATTTGTCACTTTGCTTCCATTCCTTACTGCTTCCGAATGACCTACTTTGCTCCGATTGCTAATGGAACTTACTCTACTAGAAACTAATGACCCATTTGAACCATTTGACTCTGGGTCATGAGACAAAGTGGTAGGACTGCTCATCTGATAAACAGCTGCAGCTGAAATATCACTTGAAGCAGGATTAGTATTGAAGGATGCCAATGAAGGGAGTTTACTGTTTCTGGCTGCTCCAATGGGTAACCTTTCAGCCATATCCTTCAACTGCTCCAACAAGAAGATTACATCAGAAACAAGATAGAACAGCCAGTACATGCTTAGAAAACAGCAATAAGCACATGAACAGAAATTTCCTTCTAAAATTGCATCTATATTTGGTGATGGCTTTCGCTACTAAGTAGAACTCAGAATAGCAAAAAAACTCATGTACAAAGTGCACTTTGTTTTGCCTCGTAATGTCAAATCTAAAATCTTCCATCAAGAAGAGATAAGGGGCACAAAGTGTCTAGATCATTAGCAAGTAACAGCCACATATCAATTGAAATACTTAATCAACCACTTATATGATTGCAAATCCCTGTCCATTCCATAGAAATATGAAAACCAATTTAACTGCTTCTATGACTACAAATCCTTGTCCATCCCTCCCGAGGAGTTAGATGTTTGATCAGCCCTGCACAAAGCATGTGAAAACTGTACTCATAGGACAAATAGAGCAGAAAAGATAATTGGCCATATAATATTATGATTTGTCCTATGAGCTGAGGCCAAAACATTGAGCTAGTTGATAGTGCAAGCAAATCCCCCTCAAAGCAAAGCTTGGATATACCCATGTCATCAATTTTCTTAAGTCATGCTTCTGTATCCAGAATATATCTTAGAAAGATCTAGCCTGTACATACTTAATGACATTAACAGTGCTCAAATCAATGACTAGTTCATTCATTGAAGACATTAAACTGAAGTTTAACATATCCTACTCTTTAACTTCCCCATTAAACCAAGAATTGAGATTATTGTCTGCATGGGTAATGATAGTTCCCAAAAGTATCAAAATACACATTACCATGAGCTGAAACTAAAGATTTAGAAAGCCATTTTCTGCCTGAGATGACTAAGTAGCAGGAACCTGCCTTGCACAAATTTTTTTGAACATGATCAGTGTGCATCTTGGAGGTTTCACTATTCTTGCTCAAACATAAGAACCTAAGTTAGCACACAAGGACACCAAGCAATAAGTTCTATGCCGCTATGAATATATTTTATATAGAATGAGGGTTTTGTGGAGGTGCAGGGAAAAGAATCCCAAGTTATCTTGGACATAACTCTAGGTTCTTTTAGCAAGTAAATTATGATTAAAATAACCCATACCACAAATTTATGCAGGAACTTTTTACTCAACATCCTAGTCCTCCATGTAGCAGTAAAGGCCTACACAGGATCCTTATGGAGATGCCCAACTTATTTGCTAGCTTCCCAAAATCTAGATTTGGTCATGATCTCACAAACCGATGTTAGTCTACCAAACACAAAATCATATTCCCCATCAACAGTAGAAAAGGGCAAAATTTGCAACGCCAATTTCTTAAGAGTAAATTGTTAAAAGGAGGTTGACATCCTTTGTGGTTCATGATTAGCTAAAAGTTTTGGATGCCACTGGCTGAGTTCATATTTCTATATCCTGGCTACTAACTTAAGATAATTTATACATTTTTGTCAGTGATGCATAATTACATATACTTCATACAAGCATAGAAAACAAACTCATCTCACTGATATAGTTGCGCTTTCACATTCTTTTTTTGTAATGCCTTATCACTCCCCATCTCCTAATGGACAACATCAAGAATGGTTCCATGAGGTATCCATGTCAACAATTTAAATTTGAGGGGATCTACAAGATGCAGTCCAGATAAAACTAAGATGCATTCCAGAATCTGCTATGATTTCTGAGAGTGACTTAGGTGCAAACTTTTATTTTTTTAGGTCTTAATGGGCCTATTAGAAATAAGATAATTATATGCAACAAAGAGATTTATTTTCCTTCAAAATGGTAAGATGTAGGATATCTGTATTTTATATTTTGGACATCTTTAATTTTACAATTTGATTTTTTTCTACATCCTTTTACAATGTATTCAGGGGACTGAATGATATAATTCGTGCCTATAACCTTATGCTATCCACGTGTCATATGACATCTCATAACTACACTTCTTTTGTGGCTTTGTAAGTTAAATGTGACACTATAACAGTACCTATTCACAGTTTAACTAGAATGGCATTTTGGTTCCTGTGGTTGAATATTATAGTGACTTTCTAAGTAAACAAAAATAAAACACAAGGATCATATACTTTTTACCATTGCATGAGAATAACTAGAGAAGATATTACTTTATATAACCGAATACTCTCGTTTTGGTGGGCATATAATCAAATCTTCTGTTAAGACAAACCCTCTTTAGTTTGCCATGTCTATGGTTTCTTCTTTCATCTTGCAATCCAACAACAAATGACTAGCCTTCCCCCTTGGTGGGACTAAATGCTTAAAGCGACGGTGCTTTGCTACTGATGCAACTGCAATAAAGGAAAGTGAAGATAGAATTCAGCATTCTCTAAGTTCTTCGTGAATGATATAAGCTTAATTCACTAAGCAAAGTTGCTTCATGCCCGAACTGAAATAAACCACTTTAATCTGTCCCAAATCAAGCAGTCTGGGGTGGATCAAGGTCTATTGGTCCCAAACTTGATTCGTCCCCTAAGCTCAAACCAGCTCGAACTGCAGTGTTCGATGACTAAAACACTCTTTTGCAATCATCCACCACCAATGGAAGGTGGAAACAAAGTGAGGGGGAGTAGTTTATAGGATCGAAGCTTGGTTCTCAATTTTCGAGGCTAGAAAATCATCCTAGCTAGGTAAATCTTCTCCCTTCTCTTTCTTATTTCTTAAAAAATTCAAATGGAGTTTCGTCTTTGATTGAAAAAAATTGAGGGGATTTTGTGAAGTCAAATGTTGTTTGATCATTGGATTCATGCGTTAGAGCATGAATTAACACGAGTCCAGGATAAAAATTAATGATTCCTTATGTTTTGTTGGAACCGAAAACCTACAACCAAAAACTGCATAAATCCAAAAAAAAACTGAAAAAGCTCTTATCAAGGGCATGCCAGCCATATCTATCCATACCCATCAATACCCTTTGTTGGCAAAATCCTTGATCTTAGCATGTCTTGCACCCAATTTCAATTGGTTCATCCATGTACTTTGATATTTTGAACCTTAGTTTGTATATATTTTAAAGTAGAGTATGTAACAACAGTTTCAAGACCTGTCCGAAATAACTATAAACTAGCTATAATCTACAACTGCAATTTAGTATAAACTATCCATTTAATTGCAAGCATGCTTTGCAATATAACTTATAAATAGCTTTGCCCAAAACACAATGCCTAAAAATTCAGAAGTAACAAAGTAATTCAAATCATGTTATTGACTCCAAAACGACATCAGCAAATTGAATATGTAATAAATCATAACTGCAATCATATCATGGTTCAAAATGATGATCCTTACTTGGGAAGTAAGTGACTTTATAACTTCTTTTGCTGCCTTGCACTTTGCAGTTTCTTCCCCTGCAATTGCAATAGCCTCCTTCAACTGTTTGGTTGTTCTTTCCAACTCAGCTTCTTGAAGCTGGGCCTTGCGTGTAAGATTCTCCACCTATAAAACATGCTTCATCAGGAATCATGCATAAGAAATCCAACACATTGCCAAATTTTCCAACAAAAATTAGTGATCTGCACTTGCTTTGCAAAAACTACAAATAGCTGACTACTGAAAGATGTGACATGGATCCACATATAAATAAACAAAGTGTAAAGTATATACACCATGCTCATACTGATCAGCCATCCATATATGACAAACGGTTCCATGTCACGTTAGGAATTGGTATGCACTAAAACAGAAAGATACAACATGCTATCCAGATATGCTCAGGAGATTTCCTGTCAACTCAACTTTTTATAGAATACAGTACCTTTGGACTGCTATGGGGGGATGAACTAATTGATTTGAACATTTAAATCACAGAATTTGTTCTTTCACAGAAAATCTAAACAAAACTTTCCAAATAACCATCTTGAAATATACAAATTGAAGAGCAAATTCATAAATTTGTAATAGACCTGTGTGTATCTGACAGGAGCAGTTGTTTTGTACATAAACTATAAATTAAATCAATCAAGTTTAAACCGATGATTCTTCTTGGCTTATCCAGATGTGACATATACTTTCAACAGAGATTAAAAAAGATTTCATCACTAAAGGCACTCACAGCTCTAAGATGCATAATAGAAGATGAAGCTCAACCATTAGAATTAGGCTCTTCTCGGTATGATATGTATTAATATGATGGTAGTTGTCTATTTTGTCCAGCATAGCACATATCATCTCTAAAGCCTCCATCAAAATCCGGTAAACTTTAAATACCTATTTAATGAATGGGTGGCTGACTCTTTGCAGTAGCACCAATCAAAGGTCTATCAGCTCCAGAAGAAGTTGTTCTTGATGCACAGCCCAATATTACATATACTAGAAGTGGATATACAGATTCTCTTTTATTATCATTGAATGACATGCTTAATAGAATATAATGACATATCACAGAAAAAAGAACACAAAATTAAAGATATGCATGATATGTCAGGTTAAGCACGTACCTGAGTTCTTAATCTAAGAACTTCTTGGCTTAGGCTATCATTTGTCCTTTTTGCATCATCAACAATGACTTTTGGAGATGCAAGCCCTCCCAGAGTGGGTGTTGGTGTTGTAGAACGAGGGGGGCTGGGCCTTCTTGATATTGGTGAAGTTGCACGAGAAACAATTCTTGATCCAGGAACTGAAGCAGAAAAGAACTTCTTTGATGCTCCGAATACTGGATTCAGTGATTTTGAGATGTTAAGGGTGCTCCAATGTGAAGTTCCATTTGGGATGGGAGATACACGATTGCTATTGAATTCAAATTTCTTGTTTCTCTTGGAAGATCTACTTTCTGTTTGCTTAAATGACTCCATTGAAGAAAGTCTAGAGGTTTTTATGTGTGATCTAGGATCCAACTTATCCTCCTTCTCAATCATTTCACTGAACCCCTGAATTACACTACCCTTTTTAGTTGCTGCAGAATGAGATGATGAATCACTTTCCAAAACCTTGCTTAACTTGTTAAAACAGCTGTCACAGACACGATACGGTTTGTTAGGATTTGGTGCCATAGAAGCCCTAAGAGACTTTTTACTGCTGCAGGAATGACAAAAGACGAGTGCACAGTGGTAGCAATTATGGCGTTTTCTCTTGAAATTAAATGGCAGGCGGCAGCCTGAGCACATAGAGTGTTCAACACCAGACACCCACTTATGAATACAGATTGCTGCAGTAAAGTTAGTGCCACAAACAACACTTCGGACTTGTTTATCTTTTAAAGCTTCAACCAGTGTTGGGGTATTCCTGTCATCAGTATCGCCATGACCTAATCGGCCATTTGCTCCTTTACCCCAAGTGTACACTTCAGTTCTTGAAGTTAGGACAGCAACATGATATGCCCCACATGATATTTCCTCCACGAAGTTCTTTAGTAGCTTACCTTCAACACGGACAGGGAGCTTTCCATCTGCCTGAGGATTCCCAAGTTGACCATAAACAGTACTACCCATTGTATAGAGATGGCCTGAGGTTGTAAGTGCTACAGTTAGGCTGTGCCCACAGGCAACTTGACAAAAGTTTGGTTCAACCAAGGCAGCCACATAAGTAGGCACAAGTCTTGGTTCTTTGTCACCATGTCCTAGGCGGCCTTTATCTCCATCCCCCCATGTAAACAGCTTCCCTGAAGAACAGTTACTAGAACTAGAATTTCCAGCCATAACTTCAACAACTGCAGCAGTATGCCAAACACCACAAGCTGCTCGCACTGTGCGTAGTCCTTTGAGGGATTCTACTTCCCTAGGCACTGAGACACTTTTGCGATCTCCATGACCTAGAACACCAAAAGTTCCATCTCCGAAAGTAAACAATCGTCCAGAAGAGGTTACAACAGCTGTATGCCAAGGCCCACAAGAAATTGATGAAACATGTACGCCCTCTAAAGGCCCATCAACCCTTTTCGGGACCCAATGGCTCACTTCATTTCCATGCCCAAGGAGCCCAAAATTAAAAGTACCATCACCCCATGTGTAGAGTTCTCCAGAGAGTGTAACAGCACATGTATGGTACTCCCCACATGCTACAAGTTCAATATTCACATTGACAAGAGCATCAATGAGTTTTGGTTGTGCCACATCAGCATCTACTCCATGTCCAAGCCTGCCCCCCGATTCCTCTCCCCAGGTGTAGATCTCTCCTTGTTTCGTGACAAGTGCAGCATGTCTGCCTCCACAAGATATGTTTTGAACATCAAGTATTACAGCAGATTCTAAGGCTTTTGGCACAAGAGAATCCATTTTAACGCCTAAACAGCTTCCAACCCTATGACCACCACCACCTAGAATTCCATCCCCAGTTCCGTCACCCCATATGAAAACATCACCTAAAGCATCACCATCGTCATGACCAGAGCCTTGACTCGATGAGCTAACAGCACTTGACAGACTTACCCTAAATGTGTCCATCACAATGCCCCTTGGATGCCCGTTTGCATTATCTGAGCATCCTGATGACAAAGAGTGCACCGATGCACTAGCAGAATCTGAAGGAAAGAAAACTTTAGGAGGCACAGCATATAACAAACCATCAGACAATGCCTTGTCCAAGCCATTCTTCGGTGGACTTTCATATGGACTTCGAAGTCGAAGGGTTTCACTGCCATCCTGAATTAAATAAAAACCAAGGACTTCCTGTTTTAAAGAATACAATAGTGACAACAACAAATAGAGGGAAATTAAGATGAACAAGGAGCACCTTCTGCATGCTATCACTGCTACCAAAAGGAGAGCTCAAAGGTGAACTTCTACGGGTGTATGTTCTTGGACTATTAGTACCAGAAGACATTCCATCACTTCTAGATTCTGTTCTCCATTTCCGGTGATGACTTCGTGATATCAGTGTTTTAAGACCAGCAAACCAGACTTCAGCTTCATCCTTATCCTTGCAGATCTGGTATAGATTAGAAAGAGATGACAGAACAACTATTCAGCTTTCAAAATTGCGAAAATTATTAAATGGAAACAGAAAAATAATCAAGCAAAACAGGATAACTGCACCCAAGAGTCAATAAGAGCAATAACAACCATAGAAAATGCTCAAGATGCAACAGCACTTACAAGATCCAATGATCTATCGTCATAGATAAGAGAAAATGACTGGCACTCCTTCTCAGGCCGTGGGTACCTCTGAAATATTGCCTGAAAAATAGAAAAGTTTTTCTAATCAATATTTTGTATATTTGAAGAAGTAAACTGCTAAAATATAAATCTTCCAACTTACAAGGATCCGCAAACATTAGTTTCAAGGACCAAAAAAAGTTACATAAAATATTAATAACCCTATAAAATATCCTCCAGTTGTCATTAAGCATCATTATCACTAATCTTTTTATGACACAGATAAGGAAGAGATGTCTGGAAAGAATCCTATTATGCATATCGACCTACGCCTAATCCAAATGGTTGGTTTTAAAAAAATTCTTGACTAGGTCAATTTTGGTCAGATTGGATCAGAAACATCAACCCAATCCGATTACAGCGCTACTCTCTGCCCCCACTGCAAAGGTCCAAGTACCCCATATCAAATGAAATTTAACAGAAGTTGAAGTTGCATAAGAATTAGAGTCATTGTACAACTCAAAATCCATCACGAGGTGGTTCGGGAGCATTAGGTGTCCTAGTGTCTCTCCAGATGTTTATGAGAAGGTTTTAGAGGCGGTCAACAAAGACAACCTCACTGCATTTAGTATAATGATTGCCTAAAGAGTCATGTTCGCACCACTATTTCTCCACCCAACTCCTTGAGAAACTGTACAAGGAAAAGATGAAAGAAGAACACACATAAACTCATCCAATATGGAGAATCCAATAAAAGATGTAAGGGCACAAATCAGGCAACCCAGCCATGTGTATGTGGCAATCTACCTACATTAGGAGAGGTGATGAAGCAATCTTTGTCTAACACAAGTTTTCTACTTTGAAAGTTTCTCTGAAAGTTGGTAGCATAGCTTTGCTGCTACTTTAGAAATTAATGAACTACACTAAATATCCTTCATAAGAGAGAGGGCCTAAGCATGGTAAGGTTCTCCACTTTAACCTAGGTATCGTGGATTTGAAACATAAAAACAGCCTCTCCATGCGTGGGGATAAGACTGCATACATCTGACCATTCCCAGACCCCACAGCGGCGGGAGCCTTGTGCACTGGGTTTCCCTTTTATAGAGAATATTCCTTATAGATTTTTTCTTCTCTCTAATATACTATAATTCTAGGTTTATATAACATTATATTAACAACTTATTGAATAAAATAGACAACTTGCAAACAACAGGAAATTTGATTACTTATACATTCCCAAGGAAGAAATGTATTCACAACTCACATCTTCTTGAATCTGCCTAATGTGACTAACTAGTTTTTCTCTGCACAAATATCTTGCTCAAATGAATAAGAAAACATGTTCATACAAAATGTCACAACTTTTGTTTACTTAGAACTGTTAGGTCATATGCAGTTTTTTTTTTTTTTTCAGGAATGGGGTGGGGGTGGGGGTGAGGCAGGGGACAGTGATTGGATGCATTCTTCTGAAAACTTAAAACTCTGAAATAGTAGAACTTACAGTGCGTTGTCCAGGCATGATTCTGGATACATGGCTTAATTTGAGGTGTTTCTCGTCTTTGCCTGAGAACCATATTAATACTGATTCATCCTGAAAATGCACAATATGGATAGAGTCATGTTAAGAAAAATACGTACTATAACACATTAATAAAGAATTTCGATAATGAAGAAACCAATGCATAGGTAGCAACAACCAAAAAATTCAGAGTTGTCGACAGATACCATACATGAACACTCACCACATAAGTGTGGCACACAAGTGCACAGAGTCTATATATCCATTCATGCATGCCTTAATTAACAAATATGTGAGTTGTCTGATATGATACCAGAATCAATTGACAACGATGCATCATGGCACCATTACAAATAAAAGCATCCATAGACAATAAATTAATTTGTGCTCTAATTCAAGCAGTATATAGAAAGTTCTCAACTATATAACTTTCACTCTTCTACTTTAGAGATTTAACTATTTAAGGGTTCATGGAACCGTATATTAAGCCTTTTTTGTCAACACAAAGAATGTGTGCATAAGGTTTTTGCCTGTTCAGCCAAAACTAGCTTGCAATCCGTTCACGTTCATGACAAACTAAGCCTCTCAATGTTAGTCCAGTACAGAGTTTGAAGTATTTGGTTTAGCTCAAGCATAAATTAGTTGAGCTGCGGCCAGGAGTCAATCAAGAACAAAGAATAGTACCATGCATACTGTGGTATGCCCTCATACCAGCACAGGCAGGCACCCCAGCAGGGTATAAGCAGTACAGGCTGATAACTGCAGTACATAGCAAGCAGTATGCTCCCACTTCAATCAGTATGTGAATCCATGATCCAAGATTTTAACCACAGCTGGTATTATCCAAATATTTCAGTTGTTAGAATATGATCTAACAGCTCAATATTCTTTAATGATTAACACACATATATAGATATTTATCTAAATTATATAATATTCATTGAGCTGAACACAAGCTCACTCCTTTTGAATTGCAAACTCATATTCCAGGCTCAAACATTGCCTCACCCACTAACTAAGGAGCCTTGTCATGTTAAATTCCAAAATTCAGAATGATACTTCTATATTAAGAGACAACAGAAGATACAATATTTTTTAACCATTCTTAATTTGAAAGGCAAAAGAACCCAAGGAAACAATAAATGATAATCGAAGGAAGCTCTTAGTAACCGGAAGCCCAACGTAGGCACCTACCTCTTTTACTCCTTTTGTCTGGTTATTGATCTTTATGGAAATTGGTGATTATAGTTACTTCTAAGGACAGACTTCTTTTTTGCACTAATGCCGCTATGCTGGGGTTAGCAAGTGTGTGTTGGGTTAGCAAGCCACTATAGGAACAATCCAAAGTTCCTTAGCCTTATGCACGAATTTTTGAATAAGCCATCTATCCTAACGAAAGTGATTTTCGGACAGTCAGACTACAATGTTCGAGGTGATTTCGAAAATATGGTGCTCCCAACCAGATGAAGGATAAAGGCATGGACTACTGATGGACTTGATATCACCCTAAATTTTCACCTAAGCCAAGTCGAGGTCAATTTATTGCTCCTGATCTTGTCCTTCAGTGGTGCCCTCCCAGGATGGTCAAGCAACATCCAATATGGATTATCAACTTCCTGCTACCACCGGCATTTATTAAAAGGGAGGCACAAGATGGTGATGACATCCTCCAAGGTGCTGGTCATTTTACACAATGCTCTATGTATTGTTAGGCTTCATCTCTAAGGTGTTATTGCTCAAATACGGAACTAATTAGTAGTAATCCTAATGCCCAAACTGAATCAACCATTGCAAATTATAATATAGTTATGCTTAGAAGGGGTGGCAGGCATGCTTATCCAACTTACTATACTAACAGAACAGTGGAAGCAAACACTTCTATAAAATAATCGATAACATAATCAGATCAGCATTGCCCTATTCCTGTCAAAAGAGCTTCTAACATTGACAGTATATAATGAGGGTTATGTTCATCAGCTCCGACTCACATATCCAAGATATACCACAATGTATGCTTCCATAAAGTGGGATATTTTTGACTATTAAACAATTCATATCTACATGAAAAGGTGAGAATTGACTAGAAAGTCATGTTTCTGTTATATCTTTGGTATTTCATGACCTTGTGAATCCACATCTGAAGAGTGCACCAGTTCTTAAAAGACTATTATCTTTCTCAACAGAGCTTACATGACACCTGTAACCTTAGCTAAAACATTGCCACTAGTTTTAAAAATAGTACTCTTCTGTGGTAGCACTCAATGGACACATGTACAACATAGTTCCGAAAAATAATGGAAGACCAAATATTGATAAATTTTCTGCCCAAGGAAAAAATAATACAACTAAAAATATGGTAAGTGCAGTATATGAATTTTCCAACCATTCCTGATGAAAAATAGATATTCAAAAATACAATGTAAATATGCTTACATTAGACAGCCTAAATGGGCAAAATTTAGGCTTTCCTCTGCGTCCATACTTGAGCAAATATGCTCCTTTCTTAAGAGCAGTGATAGCCTGTAATAAAAAAAGTCTGTTAAAATGCCATCTACTCTCTATTAACAATATATTCATGTGATCTTGAGAAAGAACCACTGAAAACAAAAATTAAGTGCAGTAAGATATGTGAAATATCTGCCTTAGAATAACTCTAAAATCAAATAAATGAATGATGATTGCACCATATTAAACCCAGATATTATATACTACACATTTGCATTTTGCAAGACTACAGGACTCTGCACCAGAATGCAATATCATAAGTGAGAGCAAAGCATAAGAATCACAAGAAAAGACATCAATAACCAAAAGCAAAAAAATATAAAAAAGCGCGAAAGAGTGTGGAAGTGACTTATGATGATGTAGGAAAACAATGCATGATGTAACAACACAAGGAGACCAATGTTTTGATTATTTGATGGCAAAATATGTCATATTATACAAGTCAGCAAGTTCCAATCTGTAAGATATCTTGTATCCTTTGCAGCATACAGTTATGTTTCATATGCAAGCTTGTTTACACTGTTAACCTTTTGGTGGTCTAAGGTACTAATCATCATTACTCGCATAAGAGTTCGAATCGGGACTTGATATTAGATGTTTCATGAATTTCAATAGAGTACAATGCATAAAACAGTACAAGGAATGTTTGTGCTGGGTGATTTATTGTATCATAGCAGATCAGATTACAATCTGTCATGTCAACTGTCATTGATCCAAAGGATAGTATGTCAGGAGATTTACAAATGCAATTTAATCAATCATGGAAACATTAGTTTGGGACTATCAATAGTTGCTTTAGCTACAGATCCAACAGATCCAACCTCCTACAGGAGAGAATACTAGGGCATCTTGATCAGTTTCTAATGCATCTAAGGTTGAATTGAATCAATCCTCAAGGAAATCCGTTGTCTTCTCTCCTTTCTCTAAATTTTGCTCTAGAAAAGTTGGTTTCTAGGGATATACATCTTCAAGTTCTTTTCACACTACATCTAGCTTCCTGAAGATCAGGATTTTTCCATCAAGATCGGCAGAATCGGTACCGGGCACCGTACCAGTTTTCCGGCGGCACGAGTCGGTACGGGTCATGCTGGGCCTGTATCGATAGAGGAGACGATACAGATTGTGGAAGAGAGAGAGAGAGAAGGGGGAGAGATGAAGAAGGGAGGGAGGCCAGCGGAGGGTGACAGATGCTGGCGGAGGGCCGGCCTCGGCCGCGGTCGCTTCCCCCATTTCAAATGAAATGGGAGTCTGGCCGCGGTCTTAAAAAATTTCGCGATTTTTAAGTGAAGTCGGCAAGTTTTACTTTCGCGATTGTTGCCACTAGTGCCACCTAACTAGGTGCTTAAGCATTTTAGGTAATGATTGCCCAGTCACCATCAGTTAGAAAGCCTCGAGTCGGCCGGCCAGCAACATGTCGACAAACTCATGCATGCTGCTCTTGTTTGTGAGAGGAGGCAAAGGACCACGGTTAACTATAAAAAGACCTTTATAGGTTAGATATATCTAACTTCAGTTTAACTAACAAAGATGTATTGACTCTTTCAATTCTACCTCTGCACTTCATTTCCTTTCTTTCCTCTACACTTCCTTTGTATTCTTCTTATTCTTGCTCATCCCTTTTCTAACCTTATTCAATATCATTGATTCTTCTTTATTCTCTTCGTTTTCTTTTTCATCCATTTTTTCTTTCTTGTTGATCTCAACAGAAGTAAATGTTACCTTTCCTTGCTTGTTTTCCTATTTTCTTTTGTTCTTTATTTCTTTCTTTTCTTCTTACATTGTTTTCTTGTTCCCTTTTCTACTCCTTTTTCTCCTTGTCTTCCTTTTATTTATTTACACAACTTCTCCATCTTCTCTCTAAAAGAAGGGGGAAGGGGGGCAGCGATCATTTGACCTATGTGGACTGACTAGTCATAAGCATCATTTACACATTTAGGCAGCTACACCATTGAGAACCCTTTTAGCTTCTTTGAAAACCTCACCTCCATCCCAGTTTTTTTTGGTCTCCAGTTGCTCATGGACAAACATTTTAACATTATTGACACCTTTCACTGTACCAACACCGTCTCCACCCTACTTCATATGTCCAAATCATCATAAACATTTTTTTTTTAATTTATTCCATATAGATATCACTTTTATTATCATTTTTATGATAATGGACCATCCTCATTAACCAGTACTTTGATGCATATATAGGGCTAGTCTTGGCTTCTTTACGAATTTTTTCTATTATTTTAACCATATAGTATTCATATGCTTGTTGACTTCATCCGCCCCGCTTATCCCCTATAAAAGACATGCTCAATTATCTCTTAGTTCTTTTTCTAAAATAGACGCAAGGTAGGAGAACAAACTTGACCGAGAACCACTTATCTCTCATTCCAAACAAATCACCGCTGACCTATAACCCCCTCGTTAATCATCAAAGGAACAGATTTAGCATCATAAAGAATGATAAGAACCAGATAAGAGTTGCACGGGAGTTAGGCACTTGCCAGGTCAAAAGACATCACCAAATTCATAATAAATAGGAATTGGGAAACACCAGTATACATATCCCGGAAAAGAAATGAAAGATAGTCTTGCAAATGTAGAGTTCCAGGGAATTCAGAGGTAGCAATCAAATAAAAATTATTTTTTTAAAAAAGTCCGTTAAGAAGAATTAGTGTGTAGTGGAAAGACGATCACAAACTAACAAGAAGTTAATAGAACTTAAGAAGAAAGTTCACTAGTTACTCTCGGCAGCTGAATCAGCTACCAAACTCACTCCAATGATTCTCAGAACCATCATCATATATCAGTCCAAATTTGCAATATGAGTTTTGGCCCGGTAACCTCCATTTCAGAAGAAAAGACCAAAAAGCTTGCAATGAGACACTAGTTGGAGCAATTACTCTACTTTATAAACTCTAATGCGAACACCACAAATCCAAATGCAAGCAAAATGATATTTTTACCAACTATAACACTTAACAAAACCAGCATAAACTACTCTTCTCATCCTTGACTCATCCACCAATACTACAACGACTCCAAATTCAACCATATAAACCAAAAGTAAATAATAAAAAAAAATCCTACTTTCAAGAACTAAAAGGGAAAAAAATCAACTAATTCCTCAAAAAAAGAAGCCATTACCTGCTCGATATCCCTCTCGACAGGGGCCGTCCTGCCATGATCCGCCGCTGCCGACATCCCCTTCACCACGAACCAATATTTAGCAGTTCCTCCTCCGCTCCTCCCCGACCGAATCGGACCCCGCACCCATTCTCTCCAAGCAGAGACCTTTCATCCACCCATCCGATCCAAATCCACCAAAAAGCGAGTCAAACTCACAGACTGCTCTCAATGCCTCCAGGATCCACCGAAATTGGTCTCGATTCCTCTTCTCCGGCTACAGATTCGTTCAAAACCTCTCCAAAATCACAGTCCTCGCTTTCTCCTAGTGCTGCTCGGATCCAAATGTCGCAAGCTCCGAGCTCCGAGTGCAGGGGAATCGAGGAGGGGAAAAAGGCGAGAGATCAGTCGCCGAGCCGAGGAAGAGAAGAGAGAGGGCTAGAGAGAGCGTGTGAGAGATGAGGAAAAGAGCTCTCTTCTCTCCTCTCTTTGCTTTTCTTTTACAAAAAAATAAAAAACCAATCTTGCCGTCTTTTATTTAGTTTTTTATTTTGTTTACTGCCGGTGGATCCAATAAAAAGGGAGAAGTGGGAGTAAAATGGAAAGCTTAAGGGTGGTTCCATATACACCCCCCCTATTGCTCAGGACACCCCCCAAAAATTAAAAAAAAATTAAATACTCTCTACACCCCCCATTTGCTAAGGACACCCCTAAAAAATTAAAAATTTCTAAATTACCCCCCACCCTCCCCACCCCCTCACCTAAATTGCTCTCTACACCCCCCAAACCCCCCCCCCCACCCCGCTCTTCCCCTCCAAAACACCTCGCCAACGCCCAAAACCCCCCCGTTCCCCCTTCTCCCTCTCGTCGCCGGCATTCTCCCGATCTCCGACCACCTCGCCGGCTTCTCCCGGAACCACCTCGCCGGCTTCTTCCGAAATTTTTTTTTTTCACGGTTCGTGCTCCGTTCGGCACTGGATCGCCGAACAAAAGGCTTCTGTTCGGCTGAACAGTGCCGGACAGAAGCCTTCTGTTCGGCACTGTGCAGCCGAACAGATCTGTTCGGTTGAGGGTTGCCGAACAGAAGGCTTCTGTTCGGCACTGTTCAGCCGAACAGAAGCCTTTTGTTCGGCGATCCAGTGCCGAACGGAGCACGAACCGTGAAAAAAAAAATTTCGAAACAAGGTGGAACACGTACCTTTGCGGCCGATTCTTCGTCCCAAATCACTAGTTGCTTGTCCATGCTTCGAATGGGGCTTAAATCTCCTTCAAAGATCGCCTAAACGATGTAAATGGATCGAGGGGTTTAAGGGGGGTTTGAGGGGGGGGTTTTTTTTTCTTTTCAAAACGAAACGGAGGAGGAGGAAGGAGGGGTGTATGAGAAAATTTCAAGGGCAATATGGTAATTACACTAAAGGTTAGTTTGGGTATTTTTTTTTTTGGTTTTTGGGGGGTGTCCTGAGCAATAGGGGGGGTGTATATAGAACTACCCAAAGTTTAAGGAGACGGGGAACGGAAGGAGATGCAAATGCCATTGGGTTTGTGGCTTATTTACGTCCGTGCCCCTTAGCTTTGCCTTTGCTTTGGAAGTCCATCGGGGAGTTGAGTCGGCGGCGGTCTGGTCCTCCGCCAACTGGCGCTCGTGGAGTTATGGTACCGTACGCGGACGCAGGCCCCGGAGTTCTGCGGACTGGGGTGTGGAATGTGAGTCCGGTCACCGCTCACCCCTCACCCCTCAATCCCCCCAGGTGGGATCACGGTAACAACACCCCCCTTTGATTTTCTCATGCTGGGATATGCTTTGTTAGTTCTAGTTTTCAAAAAAATATTCATTAGATCCGGAAGGGCAAGAGGTAATAATTGCGTCCACTTTTTGCTCCGAAACATCTGGATATTGGTGAAGGACGAAGGAGCCTTTCAGGCTAAGTATATTTTTCGTGAAGTCAATAAGACTGCGGACTGGATGGCTGATTATCTAGCTAGTCACTCTGTTAGTACTCTGTGGACTGGAAATGAAGAGCTATCTGTGGCACCCCGAGGTATTTTATTTTTTGATTTTATTGAGTGTATCCAAACTTGTCAGGTATGATCCACCCGCCTTAGCAAATATATATATATATATATATATATATATATATATATATATATATATATATATATATATATATATATATATATATATATATATATATATATATATATATATATATATGATGTTTTATTTGATTGGGTAATTCTCCAAATTTTTTTTGTTACCCCTCTGAAGATGAGAAAATACTATTCTATTGTATCTTTTGGTTTCTTAAATAGAGTTGATGAAAAAAGTTAGAAAAGTGCAAAGTTTTGCGAGCCGAAGATGGAATCACAATCTCAAAAGTAGATATCATATAGCAGTAGATGATGAACTATTCGAATATCAGTGACAGGTCTTGTGAAGTTTCTAAGTGTTGATGCTAGAGGGTCGGGTTTAATTTCACCTCAAGTAATTGAAAAAAAAGAAAGGCAAGGCCTATATCGACTATCTTCCTGAAAGTGAGAAAAAAAATCACATTACAAGTTAATCATTCATGATTAGTTCAAAACTCCTCTGTGAATTATAAATTAGTGTATATGCTGTTGATGGTGATATTATTTTGCTATTTCTATCTTTTCATCTCTCCCATGTTTCATTTTGACATCAATAAATATATAAGTTTTTTAAAATTATATCCTTCCAATTTTTTAAGCTGTCTGAATTCTTTATTGTTCTCTTGATGAGTTTCATCATATATTTTGTAGAATTCTGAATGTCCAACTGTAGATGAATTGCTCCTGAACACCAAACTTGCGACTATTGTAACCATGATATTTCAAAGAATGGACCATGCAAGATAAAGATTGAAGTAGGTGTGAGTGGATGAGGGACCATAAGGAAGATCATGACCAAATGGAAGCCAATATTTTGATCTCTAAAGAGAGAGAGAGTGGAGTGTTTGGTTTGTTAGGAGTTATAATAGTCCATTAGGCTTTCTTTTAGGGCAAAGTTCTCCTTCTGGTTGACTCCATGGGATGAGCAATGTTTAACTGAGATGGTACATTGGCTAAAGAGTGCAGGTGGCTTACTTTCCAAAGACCAAAAGTTGGTTCCTTCATGTGGAGGTGTAGTGGATGGCCTTATCAATTAGCCTACCCACAATCACATCACTGCTCCAAAGGAAAAGGGATTGGGAGGCCATTGAAACACGCAGCTCCTCAACGTTCCATCAAGGGTCCCCCATGCTAAGGCGAAGGACTTATTACACCCATAACATTCCCTTTTGAGACTAGGCTTTCTAATGGGTGGTGGTGTTTGGTGCGTAACCTTTTTGGTTTGTAGGTCTCTTCATTGCCATGTGATATATCCTTCATGTCCCTCTTTTTCGATTAACCCTCTATTCCACTATACGAAAGGCATGTTTGAACCTTGTTACGAATTTGAGAATCCAACTCGATTGCTTGCTATCCACATATTAATCATCAGAAGATAATAGAATAGACGAGACATGAAGCGAAAATGCTCTTCATTATCTATACATGCTCTTCTCAATCGCTTGCCATTAATTGATGTTTTGGCTACCCTGATGCCCTAGATATCGAAATTCTTTTCGAAGATGGTATCGTGTCTCTAAAAAATTCTCTAATTTCTTTTTTTGATATTTTGCTATCTCAATAATAACAAAAATCTTGATGTATCTTGTTTTTTCTTTATGCATTTCTCAAGCCAGCCTCCTTGACACAAAACATTTTGCCTTGCCAGCTAGTTGTAACAGTGACCTTTTTATTCCAAAGTATAAGCTGAAGAAGAGAAAAGAGAAGGACAGAGCTATGGTCCTTTTTGCCAAGTCACACACCTTCATCCCCAGCTGTGCTATCGCAATCCATGGTCACTTTTTATAAGAAGGTAGGATATACCCTATTCAGTACGCAGTGCAAGGACAAGGCGCAGAAGTGCGCACGAGGCTCACAGAGTAGTGGCGTTCTCGTAATTCCGGTTGACGACAAGGGTCTTTGACGTATCTCTCCATACGAGAGGAAGAAATTAGATAAAAGTTACTGATATACGCACGCCTTATTTTCCCTTTTATATATCTGCATGTAGCGTGTAGCTAATCGTTGTGAATAAAAATTGGGCGTGTACTTATAAGGAATCGAGGATTTTTCCAGGGGCTTGGGCCTTTGGGCGCAAGTGCGTCGCGTCAGAGCTCCCGCACGTGCGACCACATTGAGGTTCGGAGCCCAATCGATGCCCCAAATGGGCTGCAATCTGACGTGGCGTTAGGACATTGATCTTTTCACAACGACCCCACGTTTTCCTTCATTAATCTCGTGCCACGGGTGACAGACACACCGCGAAGGAGCGGGCCCGCCATACGCTGACACGTAGGACGGTAATGCCACGTTGGATTCCCTCGGCTTGTGGGGCCCACGGGAGGGATCGCGAGGAGGAGTCCGGACGTAAACGTCGTATCAAATGGAGCTCATTTTGTTAGTGATTTGTGGGGATTAATTAATGCGGGCTTCGTTAGGCATTGAGTAATATTAAAGTAACCATTTGACTATTTAATAAAGAGTACTAAAAACACTGGTGGGAAAGGAGTTGGTTTGATTTGATTTGATGTAATGGATGAGAAGGGGGGCAAGCTTCTGGTCTAGACCTGTGTTCTAATAAACTAGCCTGACAAGTGTTTTTGTTCTTGGCAACACCTAGATTGCCTCATTGTGTTTCTCCTTTGTTTCTCCTCATTGTGTTCTGGGCAACCTCTCTCTCCATCTTCCTCTAAGTAAATCACACCAACCCCACAAGGGTGGGAGTAATTATAAATTTTCATCTAATATTTTGAAAATTCACAATCCACTATTTTATTTATTTTATTTATTATTATTATTATTTTTTTAGCTTTAGCGGGCGCCTCACAATATACGAGTACGGATGCATCCAATAAAATTAGAAAACAAAATATTATGGAGAGCCCTAGCAGCTCTTCCTCCTGCATCCATAGAGTACCGTCTGAGTGATTAGCCACGTATGAGGTCACCAAATCGGTAGCCCTATTAGCCTCCCTATAGACATGCTCAGCAAGAAAGGTCTCGCTAGCAAATTTTCTATTATTATCTTCTTTTTTTTTTTGTCAAAACGGTATTTTCATTTCAGATACCTCTAACGTGAATACAACCAGACATATCAAAAAAAGTAAACAAAATAAAGCGTGTGGGACGCCATCTAAACTAGACCAGAAGGCCTCCCCAGTATGCCGGGCAAAATAAGAGGCGACCCAGTCTGCTGCACTGTTCGCCTCTCGATAGGTATGGGCAATCTGACAGGAAGTCAGCTCCCGCACCAAGCTGCGAGTGTCCCGTATCAAGGGGTGACCATTCCCATATGTGTCCACACCTCGTATCCAGTCAATCACTGTAGAGCAGTCACCCTCGAGAACAAATCTGTCGACCCCCAGAACACGTCTCGCAAATAAACCGCCCTCCTAAGCAGCCTGCAGCTCTGCTCTCACCACCGAACAGCCAAGAATGCTCTGTTCTCCAGTAGCGATAAAAGTACCCCGGTGGTCCCTGATCACGAAACCCACGCCCCTAGAGGCGCCATCCTCCGCCATACCACCATCGAAATTCACCTTAAGATAACCAGAGGATGGGGGTACCCAAGAGAAGAAACAAAAACAAAAAACAAAACAAATTATTATTATCTTTCTATTAAATAAACTAACATGCCTTGCTCGCAACATCACTTTTTATATTTTTTTTTATTTTTTTGTTATTTGAAATTTTTTCAAACTTCAAATTTTTATATTTGGTCATATTATTTTCAAATATTAAGATTGTAATAATGATGAGAACTTAGACAAGAGGGGCATGCTTATTAAAATTCAAAATATTTATATATAGTTTACTAGATTTAGGCTTTGAAAGTCTAATTATGTCATGTGACTATTCATGACTACTAGAATCTATGGTTGGGAGCAGCATGACCCATTTCAAAGCCATGGCACTAATGGAGCAATTTACAAAAAATACATTACTTTGTCGATGCTCAAAAATAAGAAAATGAAAATGATAGAGATAAAAGGCATGACAAAAATGGAGTAATTTATGATCTATATGTGTATACATAAGTAGATTAGGCAGGACTTACCTACAATATGCAGATGTGCACCAACATGGGTAAACAACTCTTTAGTGTTTAATTCTCAATTACAATTAGATCCCCAATCACACATTAGCAGACTAAAATAATCAAGTCATTCAAATGGAAGCCTTCTTGCTGTGACTAAATTTGAATTGGTGTAAGAAAAACTATTGGAATATGTTCTCAAACACATTTAGCAAAATTTCAACAGCTAGTTTTATATTTTTTATTAAATATATAACTTATTGCATGGTGCTAGTCCAAGGTGAATATGTGTGTCATGATACCTTGCATACCGTGGAATATAAATTATGTGGGCTTGTATTTATAATAGTTCAAGACCTCATGAAAAAAAGAGACTAGCCAAAAATTACATTACGTATCCCTCCCACCCTCCCCTCACCATACACGCTTGTCTGTTTAAGTTATAGCAACAAACAATCTAAATTCAATTACATCTAATTACAAAAACCTTGCAATGTCCTCTGGTCCTTATGAATTGTTAGCTAAGTCTACTTTGATACCATTTAAAATAATTCGAGATTTCATCTTAAAAAAACTAGCCAGAAATTTGAAGTTTTTAGCTCTATATGGTACCTAAAATAACCCGATGCATAATCGATATGGGACTAAACATAGATTTGCATGGATTCTCGCATCATCAACATGTGTTAGTTTAGCATGGAAAAATATGGCTTCTTCTTGCTCCACTACTTATACTAGATTTTTAAAATAATACACAATTACAATAGTTTTTGCACATACTAATACCATCTATGTACGCATATATGTGTGTGTGTATATATATGTATGTATTTATATGTGTGTGCGCACACATGGTTAGTTGTAACCATGTATAGAGCCAGGGATTAAAAAATCAAATAAATAGGCTAAGAATGGGAATTAAATTTTCAAAGCAACAAAGATTAAATATCAAATGATGGTCAACCAAGAGATTGGTTGTCCATTACCTCGTTTTAGAAATAGTAAAATACAACCATGTGTATCAACAAATACTCAAACTTAAGGCTGCATATGTCAATGTTAAAGCAATGGAAAAATTTAACAATGATCATAGACTAAAATGATAATGAGAAAGAAATATTTAGTGTTTGAGCATAGATATCTAATATATATCTACTTTCATTTAAACTAAATATAGAACAAATATAAATTCTGATTTTAATACCTAATTAGTACTTGTATGTATATTTTTATTTGTTGAAAAATTATAGATATAGCATTATCCGACCGAATTTGGTCGGTTCTCAGTCTTAATCTTGCAAATAAAAAAAACAAAGGAATGTGTCAAAGGATGGGGAGCCGGTCATTGGGCCATCGTCTTGTCGTGGTGTCACGCAAAAGATAGAACTAATCCCATCAAGAAGTTTGAAGAATCTCTAGATGGATACCAAAGATATTGGTGGTCCTATAAAGATGTCTTGATGCGAGAAATCTTCCAATATTCTTAAGCTGATTGGACTACTCATATCATACACGTACCATTAATCTAAAACGATATTACCGATCTTTTCAAATCCGGTTCATAAATTATTATTTACTAACAACCGCAGTGATGTCTGAGTCACGAAAAACATTGGATTTGACTTCACAGCACCCCGTGCTCCCTTTATGCAACAAGTCAGAGTCTTCCCAAGGGAAGAAAAAAAAAAAATCTTATTCCGACATAAATACCCGAAATCGATTTGAAGTATCCTTAATTTACCTAAATTATGAATCGAGTCCGCTCTAATACTATTTATAACAACACAGAATCTTATCTAAAAAAAATTAGACGAAAAATATTATTTATGTTTGTCGATCCTATTTAAATATTTAAGATTTGTTGAACGAATAATTGATATGAAACTAAACACATGTCCGCACGAATCCTCATACTTTGACATTTTATGGTCACCAAAATGATGATTATTTTTATAGTAAATTGTAACTAGGTTTGAACCACACCAAAACGGTGCTGGGGCCTGGAGTTAAGGACTTCAAAGGTTATGCTTGATTGGGTTCATGTCCCAGCATCCTGATCCGTTGCACTCTATATAAAAGCAGCTAAACTTTTCAACTTTTCAATTTCTATAATGATCCTGATTAGATTTCTTGTTTAGATGTTTAAGTTATGATAAACTTTTATATAAAGGAATTCTAATTCTCTTTGAGTTATTCTTGTTTAGATGCTATCTATTATAATCTTTTTAAATTTACTCTACACCTAAAATCTTTGATGGTAGCCGCATGCAATTCAAGTGTACTGCACTTCATCATTAAGGTGTATGTTGAGATCCAGGGATTATGTCTGCTAACTATGTTAGGTTGGCTCAAGTACCAACACTCTAATTCGTAGTGAACTTAAAGCAGACTGCAGAACTTTATTTGTATAGGAATGCGGTTCCTTTCTTTGGAAAGGTGATTGCTCACTTTGTGGAGGGAAAATGCTATGGGTTGTCACGCAATCACCCATCATTCCATGGGTCCATGCAGCCTAAACCAACACACCAACTTCTTGTGAGGTGCATCAAACCCTAGTGATTACCACCAATCCTCTCATTGCCATTTTGGCCTTAGAAACTTGGTGTAAGTGGCTGGTTCCAACTATTTTAGCTGGTATATGCACAAGATGTTGGATATCAATCACTTGGAGCCAATCCTGCCCTCATCCCGACTTTAGGCTTGGCTTCCTAAGTTTCTCCCATCCTAGTTCTTAAAAATAACTTTGCGAAAATGATAGCCTTTAATCTTCACCATTTTGTAAGGAATGATGAGTATACACAAGCATCTCTTGTTAATCATTCATTCTCTAACGCTCTCGACCCTGAATAACCATGCGAGCCCAATTGACCGATCTCTTAGGTCAAATTAACCGATAGAATGTCGTATTATAGTAGATTTGAGTTAGACATGCCGATGCAAGTTGTATCATTAGCAATCGACCGAGCGTTTGCGTTATGTGTAGATAGAAATAAAAATATGTCGAAATGTTGTCTCTCTTTCCTTCAATTTTTTTTCTCGACATCTATCGTGCCCGGTTCGTGCATGCTCTTTTTTTTTTTTTTGGATGAAAAGTGAAAAGGGAGGTAAAGAACCAGCCAAGATCTGGGTGTGCCATCTTTTGGCAAGGGACATGGTAGTTAGACTCAACCAATGAACTAATCAATCCACACCCACCCAAACCATTTGCAAACCTAGCTGGACCCCAAGGAAGGGAGCAAACAAAGCATGAGGAGGATGCTCAAAAAGCTCAATAAGTGGTTTGGTTGGAGCAAGTTGACGATGAGAAGGGGATGTCCATGCCCTTTAAGCCCCTTTTTCATAAAGTCCATGCACACACAAGCGATATCACCGGCCGGTTCGCAGTGTGGGGGACAAACTGGGAGGACGGCGAATGGGAAGGATGGCTGCGGTTTGCTGATTGTCGCAGCTCGGACAAGACCACAAACGTATCCTTTTCCACTCGCACAAAGAATGAGATCAAATCATTTAATATTTTGAGATTCTCTTCGACCTTTCTCTCCATTAATCTTTCATCACTTTGGCTGATTAAAGAGCTGTGCATGCTTGGATTGCCATCATGGCATCCATCTTGTAAAACTAGGATCTCTTGCACAGTTTTACTACTCAATGTGTTTGGCAATTAAGACGGTCTTAATTTGCGAAATAAGCGAGAGCCTTCTATTTCTGAGATGAATGATATGGTAGCATTTCGTGCATACATAACTCTTTGCAGCATAAAAAATGTATATAGATATGTATGCGTGTATGTACGAATGAATTATAAATGTTTTGAATCTCTAATATATATTTATATTTGGATATCACTTTGGAAAACGACAGTGGTCTTTATTCTAGTGCTGAAGAATTGTGCTCGGAAATCAAGTTGGGTAATTGAATTCTATTCAGGTTTAGTCTGTCATTTTAAAAACAGACAAGGCCGTGTCTTCTTATTCCTCTGTTTTGATAATTTGGATGAGAAAACGGCAGCTGAGAAACAAAAACAGTAGATTAGATTGCAATACGAAAACGAAACACAACTTCATCCATAAGCATAGAAACACATGGATGCAACGTCACATTCTTAAAGAATCTTCGGCTTCAAATCTAATTATGACATTAAGATGATGATGATTATGAGTTGATGATGATTGTGATGGTGATGGTGATGGGATGTTCTCCAGTCAAGTTCCAGTATCTCGCATCAAGCTACAATCCCTGGCTCAGTTCAATATCAACCTCTCCTAGAAACGAATGCTTAGGATAAAAGCTGCAGGTGCTGTAACTATTACATTTTTAACACTCTTGAGTGACATTCTTTGCCAAATAAAACACTATGAGCCAAAAATTCTATAATGAATCCTGTGCAGGATATTACTTCATAATTCCCACAATACATAATAGTTTCCTTTGGCAAATGAATCGATGCCAGGTGTTCTCCAAGAGCCTCCATATAAAGCTTGTTCTGCCACAATATTTTTTTTAGGACAGTGATTATGTTGGCAATTTTTCCATCGCATGCCAAAGTTTGCTAAATTGATCGGATTGAAACCCTGGCCTTCCTTCATACAGAGGACACCCTCTGCTTGGGCTGACAATTTGCCAATAGTTCACTTCAAAACTGCACAAGAAATGATTCATGAATCAAATATCCAAAAGTTTTAGGTGAAGAGGTCCAACTTAATTTACATAAATAATCATGTAATCCATTCTTCTATTGCTAGGAAATAAGTTTACAGCACAATGGCTAAAGCCATCTTATGGAAATCTATGGCAACTCGTTAGTAACAAAGACCAAAATGGTAATTCCTTGTGTGATTCCTAACCTTGTATTTTCCTATCCTAAGATGCTTGAGTTTATGAATGGTAATTAAAGAAGGAATTTTAACCAATGTTAGCCGGGATGAACCCACTTATTAGTCTTTTCATGGATTGCAAGTTATTATCAATCCTACTATGTTAGGGCTTTAAGCATTAACCATCACAAAATTTTAATTAGATGGTTGAACAAGGCAAGTGTATATAAAGAATTAAAAGACTGACGGTTCTAGTTGCTTCTTGTCTAAATTTGATAGTGATACGCAAAATAGATGCTAGAAACTCCAAAATTGTACACAATTCTAAATGCTTAAAGTTGTACAAACACATGTTGAAAAATCAGATCGGAGAACATAACCAAATTTGGTCTGGCATGACTAGAATATTGAAACTAGGGATCAAGCAAATGTGTTGCACCGAGATTAGCCTGGGTAGCTGAGGCTAAGTTAGTTTGTTTGAGCACTTGTGCGGGTGTGTATTTTGTCAAATATTAACTATGCACTAGATAGATCTTGAGTACTTAAACATGACCGACTTATCGAAATAATACCTACTGATTAATTTTTTTAAATGAGGTCTTGGGTTATTAGATTCTTAGCCTCGCAAGGACGTCAAGACTTAAATAGGATAAGTATTTAAGGACCCATGTGGGCGTGTATTTAGTCCTATATTGATTATATATTAGGTAGATTTTTGGTACTTATGTTAGATCAAGGAAACTAAATAACATATTTAGGCTAGCCTTTTTAGATGAAGTTCTGGGCTGTTGCAAATAGTATTAGAGCAGATCCAATCCTTATCTCATATGGACTAGGGCATATTGTAGCACAGTCTTATTTGAGTTGTTTACATGCTGATCATGGTGTTTATGATTGGATTTCTGATACTTGTGATTGGATTTGAATGGACTTGGACCCTTAGTCTGGCGAAAATGCTAAGGCTTAAATGGAAGAAGCATGTGAGGACCTATTGAGCATATGTTTAATCTCACATCGGCTATACACAAGAAAAATTTTGGATACTTATATAGGACCAAAGAACCTAAATTATATTTTCCAGCTAGCCTTTTTAGATGAAGTCCTGGGTTGTTATAAATGCTATTACATTGGACTTGGCCCATGGCTCGTGAACTAGGGGATACTGCAGTACAAGCCCATTTTAATTGACCATAGGTTGATCGTGGTTTTGTGATTAGATTTGTGGTACTTGTGATTGAATTTGAATGGATTTGGATCTTTAGCCTGATGAGAATGCCAAGATGTAAATGAGAAGAGGATGCGAGTACTCGTACAGGCGTGTGTTTAGTTCCACATTAACTATATACTAGATAGATCTTAAAAACTTATACAGGGCTAGAGAACTCAAACATCACTTTCAAACTAGCTTTTTTCTGAGTGAGGTCATGAATCATTACATTATGCTTGATCATTAACATTGCATTAGATCGACATATCAAGATTGCCTAGTTTAGGGTTTGTCTCATTGTCCCACTTTCAACATAAAATATATTTTTTTGGGTTTTTTTCCCATTTCTATTTTTTTTCCTTTTCTTTTCTCCACTTTTTTGTGGGCTCACCGTTGTTTTGATTTTTTTTTTCTTTTTTCTTGGTATGAGATTTCCAAATTATTCATCAAATCATGCATTTTCCTCTAATGTGCACCGAGTAAAGGCAATGCTTATCCATTCTCAATTATGGTTATGTTATATCGAGCATCTAGCTAGAACTTGAATGCTCATGGTTTTATCCGACATTCATTGATCATGAATATATCTCTGTTGATCAGGCCATGCTAGTATTTATGAACTTGCTTTGTATCAGTCATTTTGCCTTCGCATGTCATATTTAATCAACTGCACAAAAAGTGTTCAAGTTCAGTGACCCCTTGTCTGCATAAACTAAACAAGGGCAGAGAACTGTCAAAAATGAACAAATGTTTACTGGGCTGAGCAGCGAATGCATTTCATCCTATAACCCCAATGCTGCATATTATAACACGAGATTTATATTTGAGCAAAATCAAATTTATCAATTAGTTAAGTTGGTCAAGGTTCCAACAATCATGTTAAAGCTAAGTTTTGTCGACATCTTCAATTCATAATAACAGTACAATATCCTGTAACGTACCTTTTGAGTTGCATCTGGATGTATGATATTAAAGAGTTCCCAACCCCATTGATAAAGTATGAATACCATTTCCATTGTCATCACCAGCCAAATAGAAGACCCTTTAGAAGATGCACCCAAGTAGCATGAGTCAGAACTACGGAACTCTAAAACTACTAGGCCTAGATTCATCCTTTAAGTCAATCTCAAAAGACTCTTCACATCCAAGATGCTACAAACAAATGCAAATTCTACTTTTTTTTTTCCAGTTACAGATAAAGCTGCCTGCATCTACCGGAGAAGTATACAAAATTACAGAGTAACTCGAATGAGTTTGGAATCTTTTTACAACAAAAAACCCATCATAGATCCTCCACCAGGTAACGAGTTGAGAGTCATTTGCTGTGCATAGAAAACGTTACGGAACCAGACGAGGAGAGCATAGATCAAGTCACATATTTTTGGCTGAAAGTTCCTCTCATATCAGCCTTGTTCTAAGTGACTTATGGGAATATGTATGTATATATATATATATATATATATATATATATGTACAACAGTTTTCTTGAAATGGGTGGCATAACCATGTCCAACACTTGAAATTAGATGCAGCTTGCTGGGGCACCATGCCTATCCATGCAGCACATTTCTAATGCCATGAAATATGGCTGTTCCTTTGATTGTACACCTCCCAAGTTTCAGATTCTTCCTTGAGAGATCTTTCACAACAACATGGATCCACTTTCAGTTGACACTCTTCCTACTCTACGGAAGAAGCAGTGCCACCAGTTTCATCCTCACTAAAAGTAGTTGCCATGTTTCCATTATTCCTATCAGACAAACAACGTAATGTCAGCAAGCTCACAAAAATTGCATGGTGTTATTAGCTATTACTCATATTTTTAGGTCCAGGGAAATCTCCTTCTATGTGTTGGACTAGTTGGTAGATTATCACATTCATTTGAATATTTGCAAGAGTCTCTAAAAGAATTATTTAAAGAAAAGAGAGACTAATGAATTGTGCAAGTTATCAGGTATCTGAAAGATTTTGCTGTTCCTACGCAAAATGTTTTCAACTGGGAGAGTACCCAGCTGAAAATATCCAATCTGAAGCTCAGGCTAAACCCAGACAGCCAAGAAGAGGACCAAGCTTGGTGGCCCAACTCAAACCTTGGACCATGTCCACCATATTTGGCTCGCCCCATCCAGGTGTGCTACTGTTAAGTAAGCTAACTGAATTGTGATAATATATTAGGAGAACACTGCTTATCTCAGTATAATACCTGGTAAGAAACTCAGATATTGGTTTGACAAAATATCACACTTAGAAATATCAATGTGTCTCATTTTACCGCGTAGGATTGTATACCAATGATGATAAATCCAGAAACAAAACCACAAAAATTAAGCTATGCGAACATTATTTCAAGGGAAGATGCAAGAAATGGATATTTAGTATAGGTTATTTTTCTTCTAGAAAAGAAACATAACCCAACTATAAATCTACATGCAAAAATTTATAAAAAAATATTCTGCAATGTTAGCTATGTTAATGACACAAACCTTATGACTGGTTTTCTCCATGAGTGTTTCACAGAACTTTTGGTTACATAATCCTGCTGTTGAAATTGCATGCTGCTCACCTTCCTGCCCACCTGCATGAAGATGATATGAAACATCATGAAATTAAAATGAGTAAATGGTAATTAGAGGACTCTGAGTAAAAAAAAAAACCGTCATAAGCATTTTGGGTTGAGTGGGATCAGGACATTTCTGCGCATAAATAAGTTAAGCTCTAGGGAGACATTTTATGAGCAAAAAAGGATACAAAGAAAAATGTTTTCAGATAGTCAGTACTGCAAAAGCCCTAAGTTTCTGGTGACATGGGTGTTATGAATACCTTCAGGGATCTTCTGGGTATCAGTACATCCTCAGTATCAAGAAAATTGTTGCTTTTACATGCTGATTTTGAAAACATGCATTTCTTGAATTCTTCCCTCTGAGACACTTGAGAAATGTAGTTATAATGATTATGAGGATGAGGAAATGCTTTGTTGGTATAAGCTTTTTGACCATTTATATGAAAGAGATGCCCAACACTATTTTCACCCTCTTTAGTTCTGTACTTAGCATGTCTTTTGTTGCTCCGGCTGTTATAGTCAGAAGTTTTGCCTCCAAAATCTTCAATTTTTTCCATTAGACTGGTCTGCTTTGGGACAGAACCACTCTGCTTGGTCAGCGAAGCCTTTGAGTTTAATTGACAGCCAAGCAAGCCATCTTGATCAACAAATCCTTGCTTGCTTTTTCTAAAGCCAATTGCTTCTGGATATGAGCCATTTGAAAGTTCCTCGTGCCTATATTTATCATACACCTAGGCAAAATGAAAATAGAAAATTAAAAATTATATAGGTCACATCACTGATGAGAGAAGGAATAGTGAGTTGAGAGCAATATAATCCTCCAGAACATCATCGATCATCTACATACACCGACAAATATGGACTAAAAGGTAATTCAGTCATTTCCAAATAAATATAGAAATGGCAAACCAATGATCCGGAATCAGAACAGATGAACAGCTATTATGCTTTTAACTAATTAACTGAGCTTCTGGTAAATAATATAATGGTACATAAAAATGTAGTACATAAGAATAAATTAGCCTATTCAAGGAAAACAACAATACTATTAGTACCTGGCCCAGAATCACACTCAGCAATTATAATGTTTGAGCAATGCCTTCCATTAAGAGATGCTCTGCAACTTAATCAAACTATGATGAACTGAAGCATCGCCTAGAGTGCCCCATAAAAGCAGTAAGCTCTAGAAGTGCAAAGACACCTAGTTATGCTGATTAATAAGGAAGGAATATTGAATAAAATATGGCCAGTAAATGAACTCATACTCCAAATGGGGGAACCCCATACCATCACTTGAAATGTGGTCAGTTTAATAGGAAGAAGCATTGGTTTATTGGGTATGATGGTGAATCCATGGGGCATGACTATAGGAGACCAAGTTGATAAAAGAAATATGGCATCGAGTGCAAGGGTAAACAATAGTAGTGGGAATACCAAAGATATTTTATTAGTTAGAGATAACGAGAATAACAAATCTGAAGTTTGATATTCTAAGAATGCTTCGCAAGTATCCGATAAGTGAGAGGATTTTACATTCATTGTTCAATTCAAAGATGGGGATTCCAAATGAATATCTAAACAGTTGGATATGATTTATAAGTTCTTAAACACCCACAAGCCAAGGGTTTAAATCTTGGTACTAGGCCATCTCAGTTTGCTCCTCGGATAGTATGCTACAATCAATAACAAACATAAAAAAAAGAAAATAAATCAATAACAAACATTAAAAAAAGAAAATAAATAAAAATTGCATTGCGGTCTGTCTTGACTATCTCGGTTCATCCCACATGTCAAGACATAACCGGGATAGTTGGGACTTCCCAATTCTCCCAATTCAGGTTGTCTCACACCTATCTGGGGTACCATTTTCTTCCTAAAATGGTACGATACTGGGATGGGGATGCACATGCGTCCATACATATGTATATACATATATGTATATTTGTATATATGTATATATATACATATGTATATAAGTATGTGTATATATGTATGAATGTGACTACATCACAAAACACCAGTATCAATCATCATTGAGAAATCATGGTACCTTCTATAGGATTCAATCACAAGAAAAAGTATACCTTTAGAGGATAGTGCTCTAAATGCTCTATTAACTGTTCCTTGATGATTTTTCAAATTCATGATTGTATGCCATCAAATAGATGATGAAAGGCCGAATAATCATTATTCGAGATAACGCAATATCATCATCCAAGAGGAAGTAAATCAATGGTCTTCTTCAAATTTGGAGATCCACTAGAGCACCATGTGCATAAGTCTACCAAGAGATTCAAACAAGATATATAAGTGCGAATATCTAATCTAGTTAGCATGATCAACAATGGTTGTGTTGGGTTGGATTGAAACATAGGCATTCAAGAAAACCGATCAACCCAAACCTAACATGTTTATTAAACAAGTCAGAAATCAAACCTAAATCCGAAATGTTTATTAGAAAAGCAACCCAATTTGACCCGCATAACTCATTAAATAAACAAGTTAGGTCGAGTCAGATCTGTAAGAACAAATCAAACAGGTCTTAAATGGGTTAAACAAGTCTTAACAGTAGAAATAGGCCTTAAATAGGCCGAGTTGTAACTATGTTGAGACATCCCAAATGTTAAATGGGTCGAAATAGATTAGATAGGCTAAGACTCGAAATTTGAACCTGACCTTCATGAATAGGTCAAGTTAGGTTTTCCCATTTACGATTCAAACTTATTTATGCCAAAACCAAACCCATTTATCTCAGGCAAATTAAAGATCGCGTTGGCAAGTTGGGTCATAAAGTACCACCCCTTGTGGTTAGATGGTTTACTCGGCCCCAACTAGTTTGAAATTAAGGCATGGTTGAGTTGAAGTTGAGTTGAGTAGTTAGATGGTCTGGCAGGGCTTGATTAGGAGCTTTAGTAGATTTACAATTTCTTTTCCTGATAGTTTTGGTTTTATTTATTTTCTACATTAGGAACAGCAATGCCAATTCCTAGCCCTGATGGTTGGTGATAGGATGACAGCTTGTAAAACAAGCATGTCAAGCATTGAATTATGAAAAAGCTTGAAACAACACTAAAGGTTATGTCTGTCCACATCTACCCATCTTAGGACCTCCAGTTATCAGGAACATAACTAAGTAATGACCATTTTTTGAAACAACATTAAAGGCGACCTTAAATTAGAAATCACGCGAACGAGGACTCATAAAGCTGACCCAAATAGTGGAACAAGGCTAGATAGCTATAGTTATGGTTGTGGTATAAATTTCTTTGCTGCATAAAAAGGACTAATAATTAAGGGGATATTTTGTAATATATATAGAATCCTTTTCAAAAAATGGAAGCAACAAATTGCATGCCCATTTTTTTAATATGAAATGGGGCCAATTTAAGAAGAATTAGACTAGCTAAAGAGAAAGAAAGGAAAGAAGCATTGTTGTCACAGGTAGGCCACCAAGGTTGTCCTGCCTAGGTGCTTGGACAACCCAAGTGCCTATGCACTTTCCATGCCTTCAAAGGCAGCTGCCAAGAGCGAGCACATATTTTCCCTAGGGGCTGGCCTTGTCTTGGCAGATACCTTATTTAATAACTTATTGAGGACATTAAGTTTCAGCTAATTTTCTCCCAAAAGTAAGATGGCATTATTTTATGAGAGAGAAGCTGAGTCCATCTATATGTTGCTCCTTTGGATACTAATTGATGCTCGAACATGTTATGTTTCTAAGAAGCTTTAAATATTCTAAATCATGTAGTAGAAAATATATTAAATAAAACTAAAGCATTTAAATTAAAGATTTCATTTTTGGGTAAGTAGCTAAAACCTTGTTGTATCAATATAATTTCTTTAATGTACTTTCCATGAACTATATGCAACTCTATATATGAAAACTTACAATTGTACTGACTTTTATGATCTTTTTTACCCAGGCCCTACTTGGCCACCTGTCCCAGCTAGGCCTTCACCAAGACCACCTGGAAATTTGACAACCTTGGAAGGAAGAGGTAAAGAATAAGAGAGAAGACAAGAAAGAAGATAAAAGGAGGAGAAACAGAGAAAATATGTAACAAAAAAAGTGGGAGAAAAAGAAGAGGATAAGGGAGAAACTAAGAGAAATAGAATGAGATATAATAAAAGTGGCTGGCCCTATTAGGAAATCCACTTAGGTGGCCAACCAGACCATGCCTATCACATTAGTTATTTAGTTTGTGCCATTTTTTTTTTTGTTTTAGGTAATGAGCAAAAGAGAGGATAGGGGAGAAACTAAGAGAAATGGAATGAGATATAATAAAAGTGGCTGGCCCTATTAGGAAACCCACTTAGGTGGCCAACCGGACCATACCTATCTCATTAGTTATTTAGCTTATACCATTTTTTTGTATTAGGTAATGAGCACAAGAGCACTATTATACTTTAGAAGATTTAGTAATTTAGAGTCCTATTACTACTAAGCACTTGCTCGGATGGTATCCCCCCTTGCCACATGGGCAAGGGGCAGAGGTTTGATTCCGGTTGTAGTCGGCCCTTGAGGAGTAGGGTTGGTATAGGGAAGAAAGCTGAGCGTTAGCCCCTCTTGATTAACAAAAAAACAAAAATAGAAAATACAAAGAAAATAGAACATTTAGAGCCTATTCACTTGTGAGATAACTAACAATCATTGAAATCCTATAAAGGGAAGCCACACAGTTTTCTTTAAAAAAAAATGTAGTCAATTGAGAAAAGAAAGATTTTAGCTTTTTTTGCTCCTTTTTTTAATTTATCTTTTACCTCTTCTACTCGCTTCTCTTTCTTTTGAGTTTGAGGAGTTACTCCAGGAACATGGAATTATCCTTGCATCAGATTTTTGTATAGATCGATGATCTATTCTGTGTTTATTATCCAGATTTCTGTAGTTACATCAAATTTGTAATAAATTTCAGATCCTGATTAGATGTAGAAACAATCATTTAGAACTGCTCTATGCCAACCTATATTTGAGGAAAAATTGTCTCTTGTTTAGACAGATACCATTACTATGTGTGCTCCTAGGCCAGAAAATATTTCACCAATATGATAATACGGTCAAGGAAAGAGAGGCTCTTTTCAATTACTCATCGTCTCCTCCAACAAATGTCTCGTATTCCACTCCTAGGATTAACACAACCCTCATTGTTGAACAACAATCACCCGTTAGATACACTAAAGCTCTCTCAAGTTGCCTCCTATCAAAAAGGGAATCTAATTACTTGGCTAGCTAAGAATAAATTTATGCGATAGTGGAAATAAGTATGTTATTTGTCTACAAATATCAAAATGAAGTATGTTATTTGTCTACAAATATCAAAATGAAGTATGCTATTTGTCTACAAATATCAAAATGGAACTACAGTAACCCCTTTCTTTACCACATGGACGACATTAAATCTTATAAGTAACCATTTGTTGACATCACAAAAGAACGATCAAATTTTGATTTGGTAGAGGATTCCTTTTTCTACATGCAGCAGCAAAATAATAGACCAAAATTAGGGAAGTGGAGAATCTACCTTAGTTTCCTTTGTAATCCTAGGGATGCAACTAGCACCATGGAGCATAGAATCTCCCACATAATATGGTTCTGCCAAAAAAATTGGAAAAGAAATAAGATACGATCTAAATTAAACAACCAATTAAAAATAAGATGCATCCTAACATAAGAGAATTACAAAGAAGAAAAGAAAAATGACCATATACAACTAACATCATTTAAAAGCATGATATTGCAATAAATCATCATAATCTACTTGGCTAACTGATCATATACAACTGGCATCATTCTTAGAGAATAAGCAGAGAGCTAGTATACGACCGTATACATTCTCTTCAAGCTGATGAATAAAAAAACAAGATTGAAAAAAAAAGGTATTCCAGTGAAATGATAAGAATAGGATTAAGCAGGAACCTCCAATGCTACCACCATGAGGTGGTTAGGTTGGATATATTAAATGTGAGCATCAGCCATCCTTGGGCAAGTTAATCTCCGCTTTGCAGATCAACTAAATTGTTCACTTTAATCAATTGATTATTCATTCACAGTTTCACATAATACACAAATTTTCCACGCTTCCCAACTAGAAAATTGTACAGCAATTTTTTTTGGTAGGAAAATAAAGTTATGACATTAAAAGCAAACAACGACGAATGACCAACTTTTTCAGACAAACTTGATGTATTTAAACCACATGGTGAAACGTCTGTAACAATAACAACTAAGCAGCCCCATACATGACCATATGGTAAAATCAATCTAAATGGCCCTCACCAGCGAGGTACGTCGTCTCGGTACCAGGCTTTGTAGTAGTGCCACCCTGTTACTGTGTTGGTACGTCCGGTACAGGCCGATTTGGCATACTGAGTGCTGGTACACCTCCTATACCACATACCGGTACCAAACTGGTACGGTATGGTACACTCCGTACCGCTCGGTTTGGTACGGTATGGCATACCTTGCGCACTAATATTTTCTTGCATGAGGGGGCACCAAACAACCAGAATATATGGTCATAAAAAATAGTATTGATACAAATATGCTGGCAAGAATATCAGGAAAAGTTGCTGAGAAATCTTTTGAAAATTTTATCCCCTTGTGCAAGGGGCAAGTGATTACAATGGTGATGTTCTCTGATCATAACAGGCCCACATAAGTGGTGATAATCTTAAAAGGTACCAGGCATCAGGGTTATCTTGAAATAAATGGAAAAGAATTGAAATGGCAGACCTATATCATGCCTTTCTGTATGCAAGAAAAGTATAAAGAAAAGCTGCCAAAAAGCTTCTACGGAGGATTTGATGCCCCAAGTACAGCAACAACCATGGCAATATTCTCATCAACAGTAAGAGACTCGCAAAGGCAGCTAGAAGCTAAAACTACAACATAAAAGATTCTACCGTTAGATATTACAATCCTAAGAAATGACTTCTGCATTTTGTTTTTTTTAAACAAAAAATGTACAATACCATTAGAGACTTACTGCTCACATCTCAGATGAATAAATCAAGTTAGCTGCACCTTAAACCAAGGAAAGCAATACTAGGGTCAAAGAATGGCAACAAAATGTGGAGGACATATCTTTTCACTATATCAGAATTGCAAAAGTTTAAATCAAAAGTTATCAATTTTGATGATCCTATACATTATAAGCTGCACATGTAACACCTGAATTAGCCAGCAGTGAAAGAAGACCAACCGTGAACGGCAATGACTTATTATTACAATTTCTGAGGTTTCATTCATTATTTTATTCATTATAAACAAACTTATAATAAAATGTAGAAAATGTAAAGATGTATGAGAACATCTTTGACTCTGAACTAGCCCTTCGTGTGGTATATGTAGAATGCAACTCCTGTATAAATAAGGAAAACTTGAGTAGCTTAATTCTCAGCATCTTGACTATGAAACATGAAATATGGATCAAAAACAATGATTACAATATCTGTAGCATGATTGTGATGATGATGTTAATCATAACCATGATAAACTGAAAATAAGCTTACAAATATAAGCAAAGGAACACCAACAAAATAAAACTTTAATCACCAAAACAAATCCATGCATTACCAAAATTTGAATCTCGAATTGGTGAATCAAATGCACCAGGTGGAAGTGGGTCAAAATTGACACCAAGAGGTGGACCATCTTCACAGTAATGTCCTCCTAATTTGCGCTTAACAGAAGAGATAGCTGGATGCTCATTCTCAACCTGAAAATATGAGCATCTGGAATGCATCATAGGTCCTCTGCTCTTTACACCCCTGGTACTCATCAACATGTAATTGTCACCCTGGGATGGATACCCCGAGGACACCAAAGAAGGAGGATCCTCAACCTGTTGCAGCAACCTTCCTTGTGATGCTGAGCTACTTCCTGAAGATCTATCATCTGCATTAGCATGACATCCAACATTGAACTGCCGACCCCTCTGCTCAAGAGCAAGACCAGCAGATGAAGAAGTCTGGCCATAAGACCTTTTGCTTTGTACTTCTTTCAGATCAAAATACCTATCCCCTTGTTTAGTACTGCTACATGATTCCTGTCTAAGTCCACTAGTGTGATCATGTACTAGACCATTATAATGTTTTCCATTTGCATAAACTTCACCTTGCATTAGTTTCTTGTCTTTCAATCTTCTGTGGCAGAACCATCCAGAGACCTGCTTCTCTGACAACCCTATTTGCTTTGCAAACTGCAACTTCATTAGTTCACTGGGGTATTTGTGCTCTGACAAATGCAAATATTCATTCTTAATGATTTATTCTCTGACAAAACAAAAAATGGCATCTTTACATATTAGAGGAGCAGCAACAATACCATTATAGAATTTCTCTAATGCCTCAACCTGTGCAGGAGTCTTCATCTTTCTCTTGGTTTTTTCGGGAGAGACTGTCTTCTCTTTGTAATACACATCCTGAGACCCTGCGAAATTTGATATATAACCAATGAGCTATTACGTAATGCCCCAAAGATAAATTGCGATTGTAATTTGAAACACAATGCTGTGACTGTGGTCAGACAGATCATAAGAGCTTAGCAGATTATGCATCTAAGAAACAGAGAAATGGGTGGTAAATGCAATAAAAAGAAAAAAAAAATATAGCACTATAGTATTCATTCTCTTAAAAAAAGTTTTAATGATTGGTGTATATTCTCTCACTTTCTCTATTTAAACTTTGTGTACATGTACACATGAGCATATATATATATATATATATATATATATATATATATATATATATATATATATATATATATATATATATGTGTATGTATGTATGTATGTATGTATGTATGTTATATGGAATTGTCTCTTTTGAAGGAGAGACGCAAGCACAATAGCAGTTCCTAGTGATTTTCCAACCTTTTTGTTACTTTACATATGTAAGCAGAAGAATAGTATGTAGTACTCCATGAAGCAAAATTACAAGTCAAAAATAAAAATTGATAACAAGCTAAACTTAACAAAAAATGTATTAATTATAGTTAGAAGCAAGGTCCGCCGTACCCGTACCAGTCGGCGTACCGGTGGCCGGCCGGTACTGCGAGCCAGACATTTTGATTTTTTTTTTTAAATGTTGTCTCTGTTGGATCTTAAATTAAGTGAAGATTGATGTTTTTTTATTGCTTTTTTCATGATTTTTGATGTTTTTATATTTAAATTTAGGGTTGAAATTTGAAATATAGATGATGCATGTTATGTTTTCCTCCCATTCCAAATGATAAAATGATACATATAAAATATCCTCAAATTAAGATACAAACATTTACATACATTTAAAGTACCCTAGGATATCTAAAATCGGGACGAGTGCCGATGGCTCTCATAGATATCCGGATCATAAGTATAATCAGGAGGAGGCAAATCAACCCAATCAGAAGGAACACGCGCCAGGTTATAAGAACTGTCAGATCTCTCGCTCATGCTCTGGCTCTGAGAGGTGTCCTCTGATTGTGTAAGGGCCCATCCAAATATGGCAGAAGCAAAATCCAATGCACCATATCCATATTCGTCAGGCTGAGGCTGTGGATAATAGAATCCGTATCCGTATGTTGTCGGATCTGCAGTCGTATCCTGTCTTCCTGAACGACCTCGAGGAGCCCGTCTTCTATATCCAATGATATCCTCACGAAATCTATCAGGTGGTCGACCGTGGTCCGTATCCTGTGTAGCACCCGTAAATTGGGACTCACCGGTGAAATAAAGACCACCTTCCGGCTGTGTCTTCTGAGTACCATACTGTCCTCCGCTCCCTCCATGGCTAGAAGATCCATCACCACCAGAACCTTCATCGCTACTAGTCCAAGTCTCTTCCTCGACACTCTTCATTGGGACTCTTTGTTTTCCTTTTCTGGCTCTCTCTGTCTGGCTCCCCTGTGCCTGCGGCTGATCAGCTCTGGGAGTGCTTGGAATATTGCGCTTAGCCCATTGCTCTGGATCAAACCCAGCTTCGGTGGCTATGAAGGTAGCTGGTCGTTTTTTTTGATGGCTCCATTTCTATCATAAATGTACAACTTATCAAAAAATTAAGCTAATAAAGTAAATTTTTGCATTATCTTATTATTTAAGTAATTTATAAACTATTTTTTTTAAGTTACTTATTAACAAAATTAATGAAATAATATAGGACAAAAAAACCGCACCTTAAATAGTCTCCGCTGGATTTTTTGGACAGGACCTCCTCCTTAATTTGTGGGCTATCTCTCAAATCTTCCCGTCTCTGATTACTCTTCAGAGGCTCACTCCTGGATTTTAGTTACTCTAGAGTCTGGACAGAGCCTCTCGTTCGGTTTTATAACCGAACGAGCGAGGAAAAGTGGCCGAGAGGCCACTTCGATTTTCATGCTGTCAACTCAAAAAAAGAAGTGGCCTCTCGGCCATTTCTTTTTTTTAAAACAAAAATAACAAAAAAGAAGTGGCCGAGAGGCCACTTCTTTTTTTGATTTGATAGAACAGAAGTGGCCTCTCGGCCACTTCTTTGTTTTTTGTTTGAAAGAAGTGGCCCGTGGGCCACTTCTTCCTTAAAACCACGCACGGCGCGTGGTTTTTGAAACCACGCGCCACGCGGTGGTTTCAAAAACCACAGCGCGAGGCGCTGTGGTTCGGAAAAAAAAAACCGTACGAGTGCGAACCGGCGGTTCGCACCGGTACAAGGCCGGTACCAAGCGGTACCGGCCGGTACGGGCTCCGTACCGGCCGGTTCGCACAAAAAACCGAGAAATACCGGCTTTCATCTGTTTCCGATACCGGTCAAGGACCGGACTGGTACGTACCGGCCTGTACGGGCCGGTACAACATTCCTTGGTTAGAAGCAAGGTTTCCCATCTCGAAACCAGACCCCGTACCTGTATCATGTTGGTACGGTGCCAGTATGCCTCGTATGAGGGTCGGTTCGACATACCGAGACTCGAAATGCACCCCCCTCCACATACCGAGCTTTGGTTCAAAAATAGTGGTACGATATGGTCTGCTTGGTATGGGGCAGTATGCAATGGCATGAGGAACCTTAGTTATAAGTGTTGTTTTGCTTGCATCTGAAAATCTCATCTGCAATTTCTACATGAGGTTGCTTAATCTAGAGTGTTTGATCACCCTGCAACTGATATGGTAAGATTACCTCCATTGACATTATGACATTATTATCATATTATCATGTTATACAATTATTATAACATTTTAATATTATATAATTGTAATATTATTTTAATATTATATAATACAGTATTATCTTATAATATCATATTATAAGATAATGTTATATTATACTATAAGATAAAGTATAACATAACATAACACAATAAATTATTTTATATGATCTATAATATAATATTTTCTTACAATATAATATATGTCATTGTAATTAAATATTATAACAAAATATATATATATTATATAACACAACATAACTTAATATAACATAGTAATAAAAACAATATAATGTAATATATTATTATATTATACTATCTTATGTATAATATAAAACACTAAAATATCATAATATAATACAATATAATATAATAATCATACACATCATGGTATGCTGAACAGACCGAAATCGGTGGGTTCAGCCCGTACCGGACCGGTGCCTGTTGATACGGCGTTGGATTTCGGTTCTGACCTCTAGGTCAGAACCGAATGTTCCGTATATGTACCGGTGCGAACCAGGCCGATTTGCACCGAACCAAGCGTGGGCGCCCCGCACGCGGGTGCGGGCCCTGTGCCAGCGCGGTTTCTCGCTTTGGGAACCGCGCTCGGGCGGGGTTCCCCGCACAGAAACCGCACTCGGGCGGGAACCACGCCCGCGCGCACTGGGCAGCGCACCTGTGCGGGGCAGCGTTCGATTCAATGCAATACAGTGGTATTTATCGCGTCTGCCCACGCGCCCGCGCAGGTTTTTTTTGGTCTTCGCTGGTACAGTACCAGTTTGGTTCAATACTATACCGGTACCGACGTCCACCGGTACGTTGGTACAATCGGTACCACGAACCTTGATACACATAATATAATATAGTATAATATTTTGTCTAGCTTTAATAATTAACGAGCACTACTGATATGATATATTATAATAATTATTATCATCCTATTGTAATAATAAATATTATATTTGTATATCTCCAATGAGGATATGTGCAAGCATGCTTTAGTCCCACATTGACCACGCATTGGATAGATCTTGGGTATTTATTCAGGGCCAAGGAACCAAAATAATATCTTTTAGCTAGCTTTTTTGCGTGAGATTCTGGATCATCATAAATAGTATCAGAGCAGACTCGGCCTATAGCCTATATAGATTAGAAAATATTGCAACATCAACCCGTTTGGGTTGACACAAGCTAATCATAGTGTTTGTGATTAGATTTGTGAAACTTGCTTAAACAGGAGGAGTATATGAAGACTCGTATAGGCATATATTTAGTCCCATATCGACTATACACTGGGTAGATCTTAAATACTGATACAAGACTAAGAAATCCAAATACTATCTTTTGACTAGCCTTTTTAGATGAGGTCGTGGATCATTACATCTTCATATCATAATTATATTATATTATTATATTGCAATTCATTACTATAACATTTTGATATTAATTATTAATTTAATATATAAATATTATTTTAATGTGAATTATGATAATACTAAAATAATATTTTATTATTGTGATCATATAGTAAAATTATTATCATATGATTACTGGAGAGAATGGGAGGCCATTATAGCCTTTAAGGCTGCACCTAGAGCCTACATTTAAGGATGTGACCATTTTTTGCTACACTTCAAGATTTAGCAAAAGGGCCTTAGGATAATTGCCTACATCTGGCCTAGTTGCAGGCAAGCAAATACCAGGATCTGTCCACCTGCAACTAGGATGCAGCAACCGAGGCTTAGATGCAAGCAACCAAATAGCCCCTTCAGACATTGATACAAGTCATGCTTATGAGCAACTTCATGGAGCCTTAATACCTTGTTCTTTCATCATGCTGCTCAACTTACTAAGGTGAAGCCACGGTCCTCCGTAGAAACCATCATCATTTAATCTTAGTTGCAAGCAAAGAAATACATGAGATGTCCACATGCGAAATTCACTTCAATGTTCATTTAACATAATTATAGAATTTCCATTCATAATGCAAGAAACCTCAATCATTTAAGTAAGAAATCCTTAATGTCCTCAATGGAAACATACTATCTTATGTTTTCTTTAGTTATCAAACCCCTGATCAATCTGCAAACAAAATAATGACCAATTAATTATCTACAACTCCTTGCCCATAAGTAGATCTAGAACTTAAATAGTATAGGCTATAACAAAATCTAAGCCCACTTTCATTACCCATAGTAAAGCACTCTTGGCATTCCCCTCTTAGTTGCAAAATCTCAAGTGATTGCCTTGTGAACACACACCAACTAATTTCTAGTGCTTCCCCTGCAACACAATGCCAATCTACTGGTCAATCGCATATTATCCTATTTGCCTTGAGCCTTAAATTAAGCACAAAGCAATCATCTAACCAAATATTCTTCCAAGCTCTGTTTTATCACAATGGGAAGGGGAACCAAGGCTGGAGGCGGTACAATCACTATATGTTTATATAAGGACATATTCCTATGAAGTATAAGAAACAACTCTGAAAATTGATCAAGTTTAAGAGAGTGAAATAAAAAAAGTACAGCATCCCAAACTAAGAGAAGAATTGATGATAAAAATTAATTGGTCTTTTGGGGGGATCACAACTATTCATACAAACTCTCATGAGCATCATACATGCCGGATTCTAGTAATATACATGCAATGGCCAGTTGAGATATACATTATGGACCATAAACTTGCATTGTACCTTTTGACTTGTTTGTCATCAAAGTCTTTATAAGATTTTATAACAAAAGAGTCAAATAAAGAGACAAGTCTGATATAGCTTCTTGATAAATTTGCTTCTCTGTCAACTCTTGAAAATGACAAGAGTATGATCCGCATTTTTACAATAAAAGGACGGCCGCTTATTGGTGGACAATTGAAGATGGTGAAAAAAAAAACCCGAACAGAAAATATCCATCATACGAATATGGAAAGATGTTGATAAAACAACTCCAAGATTGAACTCCGCCTGCCGCTTCTTATATCATGCCCATAAATATATATACGGCATAGGCTTGAGTATCTTCTTCTAGATTCTTGAGCATAAGTAACAATGATCGGTATTGATCAATTATATATCTAGTGATCTCATGGGTCCAAAAGATCGTAAATACTTATTTACATGAAACATATATTCATAAAAGTACCAACCCCAATCACGAGACTTTGAATCCTGACAATGACTCCATTAATTCCAAACCAATTCAGAACCATTCAAGCATCTATTTTTATCGTACTATCATTATAAACGTATTGTGAAGCAATATGCTAGCCAGCTATAAGACAATCTTCATTTAAAATCACCATCTTCACAATGCATCCTGCATTTCTTTCCCGTCAAAGAAACAAGGCATGTTGTATTGCCAATTTGCCATACAACAACCCAAATCAAAAAACGCATTTCTTCCAACCAGAAGCAATTTTGTCAAAAAGATAGCTCTTCCCTAGCAACATTACTAGAAGAATCGCATTCCAAAACAAGCCCCAATTTCCATCAAAATCCAAACTTGCACACAAAGTGAACAATCAACCCAGATTAATCAAAGAAAAAAGAGTTCCTTTACCAACAAAGAATCGAAACATCTCGGCAACCTACGTCTTAATCCAAACAAGCTAAAATTTTCAGAAACGAAGCGATCTTGGGGTGGCTGGGCAAAGGGCTTCGCTTACCTTCCATGGCGGAAGGGAGGAGGAGCGAGGAGAAGGCCTTCGAGGAATTCTTTCTCCCGTCCCCAAGGCAATCTACCCTTCTCGAGAAAGCAACACCATCTGTTGATGAGTACGAGAGAGAGAGAGAGAGAGAGGGAGGAAAAAATAACAGAGAAGGGGAATGGAAAGAGGCGTGAATGCGCTGTTGGTTTGTTTTGTTTATTATTTTTAAGTTTCTGGCGCTTTGTGATTTGAGAAGAGAATATGATGGGGTTTTCCTTTGCCGTTTTCTGGAGGCGCTTTCTTCTTTTACTATTTTTTACTATTTTTTGTACGATGTTATGGTTTATTAATTTTTTAATTGTAGGGAGATGATATTGCCACACTTGTTTGTTTGTTTGAATATTTAATTGGCCTCTTTAATACCAGAGTGGAAGGTGGAAGGTTGAAGGGGATGGAGCAAAATAGCAATGTGGAAGGTAAGTATTAGTTAATTATTTTACTCCCTTCTTGGTCCAATGTGGGTCAGTGACTGGTTCCATTTCCCTTATGGGCTCGTTTGGTTCGCGGGAAGTATTTTCCCTCCTAGGAATATGATTCCTGGGAATCAGATTCCTAGGAAGAGGATACCTAGGAAAGTACTTTTGGCATGTTTGGTTAACTATGGGAAAGTGACAAATTTCCAAAGTACTTATGTTTGGTTGACCATCCACTTTCCTAGGAAAGTTATGTATAATTCATATTATGCCCTTAATAAAAATTAGGTCTTTAATGCCTCTTTAATACTTCTTCAATGCTGAAGGGTCTTTTTGAGAAAAAATAAAAAAGGAGTGATTCCCACCTCATGGGAAAGTAACTTTCCCATGTTTCTCATGGGAAAGACTTTCCCATGAAATGTGGGAATCATATTCCCATGGGAATACAACTTTTCCATCTCTCTCCTTTGAAAACTCCAACCAAACAAGAGGCATTTCATTACTTTCCCGTTGACCATACTTTCCCCCCTTCTTTTCCTGCGAACCAAACGAGCCCTATAGGTTTGCTATTGAAGGGAACGGAGGATTGAACTTTCAGCCAACATGAGGGTGTAAGTATCAAGAGCCTCATCATTCATTGGAACTATTGCATTAGTTATTTATTATTAGATGACATGCAAATAGTGAGCCTTGTTGAGCTATGACTTTAGATTATTACAAGTGATCATGAATTTATAATAAGACATGCAATATGTGAAAGTTTATATAGTAATTCTAGGTTTTATGTCTAGAATGAGCCAAAAAAAAAAAAACTTCTTGATCTTTATGTCTATTTTTTAAAGTTTGATCATCAAAATAAGATACATGAAAAACACACCAAACATGTAGGTAGCATAAACCACAATCTATCGCCATATTTTGGATCTTGCATCAATCAGAGATGGAGCGAATTTTGTGGCAGGGACATTTGTGATTTCTGCTACATGTAAATGGTCGTTGCCTCCAATATGCATGTGTAGATTATGTTTCAATAAACCTCAAATATGTGAGAGTGTATATTTAGCATTTGTCTACGATAAATAGTATTTGCTATCTATCTAATAAAACTTCATTTTGCTAGGCAATCTAGTCGATGTTAATTGGCTTGGATCAACTATGAGATATTTAAACAGATTATATTTCACAGAAAGGGAAAGAAAAGCAAATGAGTAAGAAAAACAGAGCATGTGAATTTCTCCTTTCTACATGTAACAAGAAGTATTTTAATAATAACTCAACACCCCTAGAAACAATAGATTGAACACCCAAACTTATGCTTTCTTGCACTAAGTATAATAAACATAAACTAAAAGAAATGATAAAATATGTGATGATTGCCTTATTTTGCTTGATAAAAAGGATGTGCTTGCTGGAGCACCATGAGAGAAAACTCTTGTTGTTCTCATTTTCAATTTTGGTATGGGGTTTTACATTAAATCTAGTATTCTTTTTATCGTGTAGTTATTCGAAATTCAAGTTCAAAAAATAACCCTGTCAGATAGTGTTGGATATTAGTATTGCGCAGAGTAATTTTTGGTGAATAGCTATTTCACAGAATAAATTTTTAATTATTTATATGGATTAACAAATATATATACTCCTACTGTTGATAGACATACTCATCTTATTCTTCCCATAAAGTGAGAGCAAGAACTCAATAAATAGCAATATATTAATGAATTATAGAGACTAGGTTGGAAAATGGAATCAGAGGTTTTACAAATTGTAAAACAACAACTAATGTCTTAAATATATGATGCATCTGAACCGTCATGATATGCCAATTAAAAAGTGATAGGAGAAGCATAGTGTGAAGGACAGCTTCTGCAGCAAAAGGCTCTGTAAACTGGAGATGGAGAAGCACAAGCAGGTCTCTGAAGAGTGTGTTATATATACAAGGATAGACAGAGATTAAGTTTCTTTCTATTTTGTATTTAATCTACAATTTATTAAAAAGATCAAGTTAAGCATATGATCTACCAATTTTATGATAAGATAGTCATGGATTTTAATGTAAAGCTTTATTAAAGAAACAATTCTAACAGCATCTAGTGTGTGTGCACGTGCGCGCGCTAAAAACGGAAGTATCATACCAAAAATGTATGAATACAGCCAAGAGAGTCAAAATACAAAATATTTTGAAGAGTACTAGGCAACTCCGCCTTACTCACCCATAGATGTCCTCCTGAGTGGTCAGCAACAAACGAAGCCACCCAAACGGCAGCCCCATTGGCCTTCTAGTAGACATGCATCACCTAAATAGCCATCCCATCTCAAACCAGTTGCCGATTGTCACGCCCCGAGCCCGAGGCGTGGCAGACGCCGTACGCCCGCACGGCGGGCCGCACGGGCGCGCAAGGCAGCAGATCATATCAAAGTAGATACAACTATTCAAAGATGACATAATTATTTAAATTGTTCAAAAGCGGTCTTACAAAATTTCAAATAACATATGCTGACGTAAGTCAAATATTCTAATCAATCTATCAAAAGGATCAATAACTGAAGAAATCGTCGGAAAATCTAACGCACTCCCCAATTCTGTGAGATCAAGCCTCTGGATCTGAAAAATGGAGAAAATAGAATAATGAGCTACACTAGCCCAGTAAGCAATAAAATACCCCAAAGTGGGGTCAGAGCATATCAGATCAAAATATAGGATAATGTCTGGAATAAATCATAAATAACATCATTTTGTTGTTTTCAAAACTTATTATCATTTTTCCAAAAATATGATATCAGAATCTCAACATGATAGGCTACGGCCACGTAACCCAGTGGCATGGGTTGCACAAAGTGCCAAATCCACTATTTTTATCCACCGATGGCAGCCGGTGTTGCACAAAAGTGCCAAATCCACTATATTTACCCACCGATGGCAGCCGGTGTCCAGAAACCACTATTCTAATCACCGGTGGCGCGGTGTCGAAACCGGTTCCTCACAGATTACAAGTCGACAGGTCCAACATATAATCCCCATTGGCGGGGCCAGAACAGAACAGAACAGATCATAGCCATGCTGAGAATACATATATATAAACAGATTTCATAAATTTTCCAGTCATAGTTTACGGATTTCAAAGCATAATTTTTAAATAAAATTTAACATGCCAGACCCATTTTATAGAATACAAAACATTTATCATAATTTAATCTATTTATCAAATAATTTGGAAATCACACTCGAAGTATTAAGTTACTTACCTCTCCTCGCTTAATTCTTACTTCAGGTAGGCGGATCAGGTTCACCTGTTAACATTTAATTAATTTCTTTATAAATTTCAGAGCTAAACAAAACCAAAGTAATGCTATTGGACATGGCCCAACAGGGCTCAGAGTTGGCCCATAATGGGCATGGCCCGATAGGGCCCATATCGGACACGGCCCAATTGGCCCGCATAGATCCAGCCCAATAGGGCCCCCAAAGTTGGTCTCTAATGGATTATTTATTCATTGCAGGGGCTAATACTTAATTACATGGTACTGTTCCGTAATAAAACTTGGATAAAAGGACCATAGAATTATATTTGAGGACCTTTATATAATAAATCTTTCTTTTAGGGATCGAACATAAATTACAGAAGACCCTTTTGTGAAATAACATACTGTCAAGGGCTTAACTGCAAAATTCTATTTATTGGCCAAATGGGTTCGGGTTTTGGGTCTGAATTGGGTTTCGGGTTTCGGGTCTGAACTGGGTTTCGGGTTTCGGACTTAGATTTCGGGTTTCGGATTTTCGGGTTTCAGATTTCGGATTTAGATTTCGGGTTTCGGATTTCGGACTGGGCCCAAGTTGGGCCCACAAGGGTACGACCCAAATAGGGCCCAACTAAGCTGAACCGGGCCCAAGTGGGGCCCACGGTGAGCAGGGCCCATCGTACCGCTCACGGCCCACACTGGGCCTTCTTCCTCACCGTGCTCCCCATGGGCAAGGGAGGTGGGAACCGGAAGAAGGGAGAGGGCCGGTTGGGTGGCCGGAGGCCATCCCTTGGTTGACGGTCAGCCGGCCGCCAGCGGCCGGCGGTTGCGGCGGTGACTGACGGGGAGGAAGAGACCGAGAGTGGTCTCGGTTTGGGGCAAAACAAAGGGAGAACACAAGGATGTTTAGCAACGAAATAAAGAGAAAAAGAAGGGGCTTACCGGCGGTCGATGGAGGTGGCAGATCCCGGCCGCAGGTGGCTCGATTCGGCGGCTAGCAGCGGCGACGGCAGTGGGGTTTCCAACGGCCAAACTAGATCGAAAAACAGGGGAATAAGAAAATCAAAGGAGCTTGGCTCCCGGGGTGGCTGAACTCGATTGAAGTGGCGCACACGGTCACCGGAGAAGAAGGAGAAGCAGGGAAGAGGGGGGGGGGGGGGAGGAGAGAAAGTGCTCGGTGGAGGATCCAAGGGAGGAGGAAAAGGGGGGTTTTATAACCCCATTTCAATAGCTCTCCGCCGCGAAAATCACGGCGGTGGGGTGAAATCAACGGCCGCTCGTGCGGCCGTGGGGTGGCCGCGGAATGACCGCGGGGCTGCCGCGTAACGCCCGCGGCGCCCCGCCCTCGCTGCGCCCGAAGAAGCCGGAGGGGATCGCGTCTGCGATCCCCTGCTCTGGCCCCTTCCAAAAAAAAGGAAAACGAGGCTGAAGTCGGCTGGGGCTGCCGACTTCAGCCCGTATCTCACATTCTCTCCCCCTTAAAAAAATTTCGTCCTCGAAATTTAAGAGATCTAGGCCTTTCAGATGCTTAGCCCATTGAGTAATATAAATCCAAGATCTCATTCTCCTCGATCAAAATCAGTGTGATAGATAGCTTTGGATTAACTATCAAAAATTCCATAAAACTCGCAAGATTAACACTAGATAAGAGACTGACTAAAATCTCATATTGAAATTATCATCTTGATGCATGTTCACTCGAGATTGGATCAGGATCGATTCACAACAGGATTGATTAAAATTAGTTGTGTTTGGGATAGAACTTGAAATGAAATAGATCTCATACACTTACCATGGTAGTGTGCTGAACCCTCAAAGGATAATGACCAACCTTGGAGTCAAATCATTAAATGGCTAGAAATGTAATTCACAAAATGAACATGTACTGACGATCATTAGATAGCAACGGTCTATCTCAAAAATGATTTGCATCAAATCACAAGAGCAGGTCTAGGAAGGCAAAGTATTGATACCATGATTCAATATGCCACAAAGCTTTTAACTTAAACTTATAAATTATAAGATGGGAGCAAATAATGCATGGTTTATTCAGATACTTAACAAATTAGACCATATTTAGTCAACAATCAACTAACCCGAGTCATGATACGCTCAAATTATTATTATTATTATTATTTTCTTAGCAAACCCAAAAATAGCAAATTCTACTCAACAGATAACATAATCATATCATGATTGACCTGAGAATCAATAGTATATACCTTTCCTTATTAACAAAATCTTTCATTATTGAACAACATAGTCTTTCATAATAACATGTTACCAAAACACAGTCAATATTTTTGACCAGTTTAAATTGACTCAGTCCATCATACTTTCGCTGCGCAACTCTGATCAATATTCTCCAAAATTTCTTAATGATCCCAGATCATCAACATTTTTTTTATAATATCCAAGCAAAATTTTATCCTTGCTTTTCAGATATACTAAGTCATGATTAACCCTTGAGATAGTTGTCGTATTTGTACCATCATATAATCAAGTAATCATATTCTAGATCCAAATTTGAACTAAGCCAATTCTAGTTTTCCTTGACAATTCCATTATACAAGTTAATATTTATTTTAAGCTTTGATAATTAAAAGATTCTAGATTAGCTTACTCAGGAGCGTAGTCAATCATCCTGAATCTTTTCTTTAGGCTAAACTTATTTGGGTTCCTTGATCTTGTATAAGTACCCAAGATCTACCTAGCGAATAACCGATGTGGGACTAAACACACGCCCGCACGGGTCCTCACATACTCCCCCCGTTCAAGCCCTGACGTTCTCGTCAGGCTAAGGGTTCATATCTATTCAAATCTAATCACAAACACCACGATTGGCCCGTAGTCAGCCCCAATAGATCCGTGCTGCAGTGTCCCCTAGTCCACATAGGTTATGGGCCGAGTCCGCTCTGATACTATTTGTAACAACCCAGAATCTCACTCAAAATGGCTAGCCGGAAGTTATTAAATACTAAAATAATAACATCATATTTAAGCATTATAAGCTTACAAATATGAACATCCTTTTGCACATTTTGGTAACTAGTGGAGGACTGGAACCGGTCATTAATAAAACCCGGCACATACAAACAACAAATTGTATGAACTCTTGTAGTAAAAATGTTATGAGGTCGAGGTCTGCAAGTACGGTGAAACTGTCTTAATACCCCAAAGTAACAAACTTATTATCCTATTAACGTGATATAAAATTGTGAAATGTCACGGTGTAACAAACTTTATTACTTGCCTCCTGGAATCACACACAAAACAAGCGTTCTTCCTTTCCTTTTCATGAAATGCAAGAGCAATTATCGAACAACTGATAATAAAACTAAACATTTAGATTGCTTATGAAAGAAAAAAATTAATGACTTTTGCATCATTAATAGTAGGATTAGTCTAGTCTGGCCTTAGTGATGTTAAAATAAGGTGATAATGCATGGTGGGTGTGACAACAATATGGCATGTTTTTGGGCCTGAAACTGCCACTGGCCATCAACCAGATGTAAACAGATTGGACATCAAACCAGGTTCTGGTGGTTAGGTCCAATTGATGCACAAAGTTGGTCCTGAAAGTCTATCAGAATGGACTGCTTTATTGAAATCCATGGCCATGGCCACTAGTCTTGCAGTGTAATTGCAGTGTTTTGGATTACCACAATCTTGGATCTTTTAGCAGTCAACTCCTAACTTAGTTTGGAGGTCTCCTTGATGACTTGAGACTTTGTCATTGTAATGTTTGGATCTCTTTTCTTGTGATATGGCCCTCTCACAGTGACTGCTGTTTCAGATGCATTTATTCATTGAACATGGGCTGGATGGATTTTTTTCTCCCTTAAAAAGCTTCTTAGTAGGAGCCAAGTTTGGATACATTTCGCATCAACCTGGCTCGAATTTCTTCAAGAGTCTGCTGATTTGTATTTTATTGTACAGCTGAGGGAGCTCCAAAACTTGGTACTTGGCCATTTGGACAACTTTCCAAGCCTTGCATTTGGATCTTTTAAGGCAAAATGAACTGGAAGCCAGATGATGGGCCAATCTGTGTTTGTTTGGGCCGAGCTGTTGGAAGGGCCCTACTGATATTTTCTATATGCTCAACCTAGAAGGGCATTACATTAAGTTATAATGGCATTTGATGACATGGGCTGTCTCGAGGGTGGAGAAGAATCAAATGCTACAAAAAAGGTTAAGGATTTTATTGAATCATCCATACTTGAAACTAAGCACTTTGTGCAAACAGATGCAATCTAAATACTTGTGAGATGGCAGTTTGTCTGCTGTGGGATGCCCGTTATGTGTATAAAATTTGGTTATTCTAAGAAGAGTTTAGCAACATGACATCGACAATGCAATTCAATTATATTGAGATACATGTAGGACTCAATGATTGCTGTCTAATGCACCATCACACACCTTATTTGCACCAAAAATTGGGTGGATATTTTTGTTGTTTTCTTTATAATATAGAAGCGTAGTAGTGAAAGGGCCTGGTCCATTGATCGGTCCAAGTATAGAGGGCCACACCATTGTCAGCATATGAAATGTACCGCAAAAAAAACAACAAGAAGAAGAAAATTAAAGTCTCATGCGATTGGCACGTGAGGAGAAAGAGGAGGGTTCCCAAACGGAGTCCGCCTCATCTCCTGATTTTTATCGAAAGAGGGAACCTAGGGTTGCCAAATTCAGGCGGAGCCCTAGGGTTTCCCTATAAAGAACAACACTCTCTTTCCCTTTAAGCATCCCATTGTCGAGATTCGCTCTTGTCACTGCTGATTTTGAGAAATTTTCTTTTGGTTTCCGCTAGAAAATTTTGCCGATCCGATCTTGATACCTCACTGAAGTCGAGGTAAGATGCCCAATCTTTATCCTCTTTGTTATTCGGGTTCCAAGGCTGCCAGAAGTCTTGACTTAGTGTGTGAGTAAGATACTCTACACCCTAGTTCCAAGATTGAGGTGTGACCTGGTACACATTGTATTTAAGTCTATCATCGATGGAGGTAAGAATGCTTCAACATAATCATCTACATGATTATAAAAGTTTTGTATATAAGATGTACCTGCATGATTGTGTATATTATATATATATTGGTATATGTATTAGGGGTTGATGAATTGATGGTGCATGGATTAGGATGTTATTGAGTTTAGCTTTGTTGAAATTTATTAATTGTGCTTAATTATTGAAATCATGTAGAGTAAGACAAATTATGACTTTAATATAATTGTATGATGGGGCATGGGCGGCATTTGAACTAGTTAGCCATGCAAGAAATATGGTGTATGTCACGCCCCGGATCCGGTTCCGTGACACGGCCGTGCTATTGCCGACTATCGCCCACAGTAGCACGCAGCCTCATACAGGGTAACAGGTAGCCAAAAGGATTTATCCTTATATATATATATTAAAAGTTTGCAGTACAACCTTCAAGTTTGAAAACCAAAAATACAGAACTTCTAGGCTATTCATATGTACAGAAGTATATAAGCTTCTCCAAAAATACGAAGCTCTGTAACAAAATAAAAACATGTCTGATGGCGATCACTGGTGAGGATCTGAAAGAAAGCGAAACATAAACAGATGTGAGCTACACGGCTCAGTAAGTAATCCTGCATAATCCTACCGGATCAACCAGTAGACTAAACATGTAAATCAGGGTTTTGAGAAGCTGACATGCATGTTTATCTAAAAATCATCCTGGCATAATAAGTATGCAATTTAAACAAAGCAGTAGTGCAAATCACAAAATTTTTCATAAAATATGCATATGAAACCGTGCCCCCAGCATGCCGTGGTCCTTTTTCTCTCGGATGCTACTACGAAGTCCATTCGGCCACTGGCGGGGCCAGCTAGTCATTCTCGGCCACTAGCAAGGCCAGCGAAGTTATTCTCGGCCACTAGCAAGGCCAGCTCAGTTGCATTCGATCAGTAGCATCTTTGAGCCCGTGCCCCCGGCATGCTGTGGTCCATTCTCTCGGATGCTACTGCGAAGTCCATTCGGCCACTGGCGGGGCCAGCTAGTCATTTTCGGCCACTAGCAAGGCCAGCGAAGTTATTCTCGGCCACTAGCAAGGCCAGCTCAGTTGCATTCGATCAGTAGCATCTTTGAGCCCGTTACAGTGCCTCTTGGCTAACTAAGACTTTATAAACTTACATGCATGATTAAAATATCAGTATCATCATGTCGCATACATAGCCATAGCTTCTGGGATCATGCAAGTTACTTATGCATTGTAACATATCAGGCATGAAACATATATACTTAAAATAAATGCTTAGGAAACATTAATAACATAATATGATCCATAACAGGATTAGGACAGGTTACTTACATTCTTCACTAATCATGCATACAATTCAAATTGTATAAAAAAACACTGGTTCATCTTATAAAACGTATTACAAGATCTACGATAGGATTAAGACAGATTACTTACATTCTTCACTAATCATGCATACAATTCAAATTGTATAAAAAGCACTGGTTCATCTTATAAAATGTAATACAGGATCTACGATAAGATTAAGGCAGATTACTTACAGTGATTCGCCTTTCTCCTAGGTCTCCTGCGTCCTGGTGACGAGTCCTAAGTCACCTGGATTTTTGTCATAATAACAATATATTATTTTCTTTTCTACCTGAAATTTAGCCCAAGACTAATTCCTCTGTATTGGGGTCTTGGCTGGGCTCATAAGTCTTAATTGGCCTTCCGATTGGCCACTAAGCTTAATTCCCAGCTTAATTGGGTTTAATTTTGGTTTAATTTATAGTCTGGCTTGTCCAGACTTAGCCCAATTTGCTTGGGCTCGGGTTTAGTCAAATTTGGCTAAACCCTTCCCTCTTTTTTTTTTTTTCTTTTTCTTTTTCTTTTTCTTTTTTTTTTTCTTTTTTTTTTTTTTCTTTGGGCTTAACGGGTTGCGGGTTCGGATTAGGATCCGACCCGCGAACCCGTTATTGGGTTCTTTCTCCCCCCTTCCAGAGGCTTCCGCCTCTTCACCTTCCCGACCCCCTCTCCCTCATCCGGCCGCTCTCTCTCTCTCTCTCTCTCTCTCTTTTCTCTCCGTCGTCTCCACCGAAACCATACCTCCGGCCGGCCCTCCGGCTCCCCTTCTTCTCCTCCGGCCAGATCTGTGGCCTTCCCCCTCTCGGTCACTCCCTCTCTTTCCCTCTTCTCTTCTTTGTCTCTACCGAAGCCCATGCTTCCGGCCCTCTTCTCCGGCTCCCCTTCTTCTCCTTCCGACCTTCACCGAACCCTCCCCGGCCAGATCTACCAGCCCGGAGTGGTGCTTCCCCTTCGGGGCGGCGACGGTGGGAGGCCGGCCCTTTCCCTCTCCTTCGACGTGATGCCGGAGGAGAGGAGAAGAGCCGGGAGGTGGGATCGAGGCCGATCTCCTCCGGGAGAACTTCTCCGGCTCCGACCACGGCGAGGTAAGGCCGTGGTCCGCGGTAAGTGCCCCCTCTTTTTTTTTTTCTTTACTTTGTTCTTCTTCCTCTTCCGTTTTCTTCTTTTTTTTTTTTTTTTTTTTTTTTTTTTGTGGGAGTCTCGCCACCACCTCTCGGCCGGCGGAGAGGTGGGGCTCGGCTGGGGCTCGGCTGAGGCTGGCGGCCTTGAGGCCGCGTTGGTCGCCGGCACGGCAGACCCGGCGGCCCTTGGCTGCCCCTCAGCCCTAGGGCAGCCACGGCCGGGGCCTGTCACCCGCAGGCCGAGTCCGGCTGGGCTCGGCCCGGGTGGCGTGGGCTCGGCTTGGGCCGTTCTCAGGCCGGCCCGCGGCCTGTTGGTCCGGCCCGCAGCCTGTGGGTCCGGCCCACGGCCCTCCTCCTGTTCTTCTCTCCCGTGCCGGTCTCCTTCTCTCTCTGTGCCAGTCTCCTGATGAAACAGAGGGGAGAATACCCTACAGAGGGGTATCTCCACTCCTAAAATTTTATTATTTAACCTAAGGGCCACTTACCTGAATTTTTGCTGGTTACCGTTGGGCCGTTCCTCCCCCTCGTAGTCCCTCCTTCCTCTTGGAGCTTCAGGGCTCTTCCGCCTTAGGCTCCAGGGCTTCGACTCTCTCTCTTTCAGTGTTCTTGGGGGCCTCCGACTTAGGGTTGCCGGCAGGGACTTAAATAGTGGTTTAGAAGATGAGACCCCCCCCTCTGAGAGGTCCCATCCGTTCCATGCCTCCCCTCTCCGGGAATGGCCGCCGTCCCCCCTGTCTCCGGTGCGCCGGCATCGGCTGCCAGCAGGGGTGGGGGTCACCCTTCCCTGTCGGTCTTATCCCTTCGTACTGGCTACAGTATGATTTTTTTTTTTTTTATAATAATCATTATACTGGCTACAGTAAAATTTGGGCCCAACCCTTAACTGGGCCTATTTTTCTATTGGGCCTAGTAGGTTGTGGGCCCGGACATTACATTCTTCCCCCCTTAAATAAATTTCGTCCTCGAAATTAAACATACCTTGGTTCTCGAAGAGCTGAGGGTAGCGTTGTCGCATCTCTTCCTCCAATTCCCAGGTAGCTTCCCTTTCAGTGTGGTTGGTCCACTGGACTTTAACGTAGGGAATGGTGCGCCTTCGGAGGATTTGCTCTTTTCTGTCTATGATGCACAGGGGAGCCTCCTCATAGGTTAAATCTTTATTTAATTGCAGAGGCTCAGGTGGCACCACATGGCTGGGATCCGGAACGTACCTCCGTAACAAGGAGACGTGAAAGACGTTGTGTACGCCTGATAGCTCTGAAGGTAGGGCCAATTTGTAGGCAACTTTGCCTATTCTAGCAAGAACCTCAAATGGGCCAATGTAGCGAGGACTTAATTTACCGTGTCTTCCGAATCGGGTAATACCCTTTGATGGTGAAATTTTTAGGAAGACAAAGTTCCCCTCCAAAAATTCCAAGGCCCTTCTTCCTCTGTCAGCCCATCTTTTCTGTCTATCCTGGGCAGCCTGAAGCCTTTGCTTAATTAGTAGTACCTTGTCTCTGGTGTGCTGGACCAGTTCAGGTCCTAGCATTTTCCGCTCCCCGACATCATCCCAGTGTAAGGGGGATCGGCATCTTCTCCCATAGAGAGCTTCGTATGGGGCCATCTGGATACTGGAATGGTAGCTATTGTTATAAGCAAATTCCACCAGTGGTATGTGACTATCCCAGTTTCCACCTAGGTCCACAGTGCAAGCCCTCAGCATGTCTTCCAGAGTTTGGATTGTCCGCTCTGACTGGCCGTCAGTCTGGGGGTGGTATGCTGTACTGAGCCTCAGTCCGGTACCCATGGCCTTCTGAAAGCTTTTCCAGAATCTGGACACGAATCGGGGGTCACGATCAGAAATGATACTCACTGGTACTCCGTGCAGGCGTACAATCTCATCGATGTATAATTGGGCCAGCTTATCTAAAGGAGTACCAATTCTGAATGGCAGAAAATGAGCTGATTTTGTAAGGCGATCAACAATCACCCACACTGCATCATTCTTTCTCACCGTTTTGGGGAGTCCTGTAACAAAATCCATCGTGATGTGCTCCCACTTCCATTCCGGAATTTCTATTGGTTCTAGCAACCCTGCTGGCCTCTGGTGCTCTGCTTTTACTAGCTGACAGGTCAAGCATCGGGCCACAAACTCAGCTATTTCTCTCTTCATCCCCTTCCACCAGTAATGTTCCCGAAGGTCCCAGTACATTTTAGTACTGCCTGGGTGAATAGAGAAACGGGATTGGTGGGCTTCTTCCATGATTTCCCTTTTTAGGTCAACATTTGCCGGTACACACAGTCGGTGGCCAAACCTTAGAGTGCCATCTGGGTGCATTTGGAGTTCGGGTCGCAACCCTTTCTCCACTTCATCCTTGAGCTGGCAAATGTGCTCATCAGACTGCTGGGCAACCTTTATTCTATCGATCAAGGTTGGTTGTATACTCAAGGCGGCCAGCAAAATTTTTGTAGTTTGGGTAACCACCTCAACCTGCATTTTATCGAGATCCTTCTGAATCTGTGGTTGAGTGGTGAGTAAAGCGGCGGAGCTTATAACTGACTTTCTACTTAGGGCATCCGCCACCACGTTGGCCTTTCCTGGGTGGTATTTAATACTCAGGTCATAATCCTTCAAGAGTTCCAACCACCTTCTTTGCCTCATATTCAATTCCTTCTGGGTGAATATATACTTCAGGCTCTTGTGGTCGGTGTACACATCACAGTGTTCGCCATACAAATAATGTCTCCAAAGTTTCAAGGCGAACACTACTGCGGCCAACTCTAGGTCGTGTGTCGGGTAATTCTGTTCATAGGGTTTCAGCTGTCTCGAGGCATAGGCTACCACCTTGCCATCTTGCATCAGCACACAGCCTAGCTCGTTCTTGGAAGCATCACTGTAGATGGTAAATTCTCCAGTTAAGGACGGTAATGTCAAAATTGGGGCAGAAACTAACCTTTGTTTAAGCTCCTGGAAGCTCCTCTCACACTTGCCGTCCCAGATAAACTTGGCCCGTTTCTTAGTCAACTGGGTCAAGGGGTAGCTATTTTGGAGAACCCTTCCACAAATCGCCGGTAATACCCGGCTAATCCCAAAAAGCTTCTTATTTCCTTGGCGTTGGTGGGACGAGGCCAATCCACCACCGCTTCTATCTTCTTGGGGTCCACTGACACTCCTTCCTTGGAGATTATATGGCCGAGGAACGCCACACTGTCCAGCCAGAACTCACATTTGTTCAGCTTGGCGTACAGCCTCTTCTCTCGAAGGATTTGTAGCACTATCCTCAAATGGTCTTCATGTTCCTTCCGGCTCTTTGAGTATATCAAAATGTCATCGATAAAAACTATCACGAACTGATCCAAATATTGTTTAAAGACTCTGTTCATCAAGTCCATAAATGCAGCCGGGGCATTGGTCAGTCCAAAAGGCATAACCAGAAATTCATAATGCCCATACCTGGTTCGAAATGCAGTTTTTTAGCACATCCTCAGATTTGATCTTCAGCTGATGGTAGCCTGACCTCAAATCTATCTTGGAGAAGACTTGGGCGCCTTGCAGCTGATCAAACAGGTCATCGATCCGAGGTAGGGGATATTTGTTCTTTATGGTTATCTTGTTCAATTCCCGGTAATCGATGCATAGCCGCATACTCCCGTCTTTCTTTTTCACAAATAGGACAGGAGCTCCCCATGGCGACGCACTGGGCTGGATGAACTTTTTATCCAGGAGTTCTTGTAGTTGTACCTTCAATTCCCTTAACTCAGCAGGGGCCATCCGGTAAGGAGCCTTGGAGACTGGCCCCTCTCCTGGTGCGAGGTCGATTGTGAATTCGATCTCTCGGTCTGGGGGTAATCCTGGTAATTCCTCCGGAAAGACATCCGGATATTCTCTGACTACTGGAATATCTTCCAGTTTGGTCTCTTTCTGGGTATCCATTACACAGGCCAGATAGGCCTTACACCCTTTTCTCACAGCCTTTCCAGCTTTCAAGGCGGAAATAAAGTGTAGTGTAGGAGCATCTTGAAGGGGTATATCGCCCTGAAAGAAAAATTCTTGCTCCCCAGGTATCCGAAATACCACCCTCTTGTGGTAACAATCAATGTGGGCGTGATACCGTGACATTCTTAACTATCCTTTTCCTTAGGCATTTTATGGTTATTCTATTGTTTAACCTAAGGCTCTGATACCACTAGATGTCACGCCCCGGATCCGATTCCGTGACACGGCCGTGCTATTGCCGACTATCGCCCACAGTAGCACGCAGCCTCATACAGGGTAACAGGTAGCCAAAAGGATTTATCCTTATATATATATATTAAAAGTTTGCAGTACAACCTTCAAGTTTGAAAACCAAAAATACAGAACTTCTAGGCTATTCATATGTACAGAAGTATATAAGCTTCTCCAAAAATACGAAGCTCTGTAACAAAATAAAAACATGTCTGATGGCGATCACTGGTGAGGATCTGAAAGAAAGCGAAACATAAACAGATGTGAGCTACACGGCTCAGTAAGTAATCCTGCATAATCCTACCGGATCAACCAGTAGACTAAACATGTAAATCAGGGTTTTGAGAAGCTGACATGCATGTTTATCTAAAAATCATCCTGGCATAATAAGTATGCAATTTAAACAAAGTAGTAGTGCAAATCACAAAATTTTTCATAAAATATGCATATGAAACCGTGCCCCCAGCATGCCGTGGTCCTTTTTCTCTCGGATGCTACTACGAAGTCTATTCGGCCACTGGCGGGGCCAGCTAGTCATTCTCGGCCACTAGCAAGGCCAGCGAAGTTATTCTCGGCCACTAGCAAGGCCAGCTCAGTTGCATTCGATCAGTAGCATCTTTGAGCCCGTGCCCCCGGCATGCTGTGGTCCATTCTCTCGGATGCTACTGCGAAGTCCATTCGGCCACTGGCGGGGCCAGCTAGTCATTCTCGGCCACTAGCAAGGCCAGCGAAGTTATTCTCGGCCACTAGCAAGGCCAGCTCAGTTGCATTCGATCAGTAGCATCTTTGAGCCCGTTACAGTGCCTCTTGGCTAACTAAGACTTTATAAACTTACATGCATGATTAAAATATCAGTATCATCATGTCGCATACATAGCCATAGCTTCTGGGATCATGCAAGTTACTTATGCATTGTAACATATCAGGCATGAAACATATATACTTAAAATAAATGCTTAGGAAACATTAATAACATAATATGATCCATAACAGGATTAGGACAGGTTACTTACATTCTTCACTAATCATGCATACAATTCAAATTGTATAAAAAAACACTGGTTCATCTTATAAAACGTATTACAAGATCTACGATAGGATTAAGACAGATTACTTACATTCTTCACTAATCATGCATACAATTCAAATTGTATAAAAAGCACTGGTTCATCTTATAAAATGTAATACAGGATCTACGATAAGATTAAGGCAGATTACTTACAGTGATTCGCCTTTCTCCTAGGTCTCCTGCGTCCTGGTGACGAGTCCTAAGTCACCTGGATTTTTGTCATAATAACAATATATTATTTTCTTTTCTACCTGAAATTTAGCCCAAGACTAATTCCTCTGTATTGGGGTCTTGGCTGGGCTCATAAGTCTTAATTGGCCTTCCGATTGGCCACTAAGCTTAATTCCCAGCTTAATTGGGTTTAATTTTGGTTTAATTTATAGTCTGGCTTGTCCAGACTTAGCCCAATTTGCTTGGGCTCGGGTTTAGTCAAATTTGGCTAAACCCTTTCCCTCTTTTTTTTTTTTTTTTCTTTTTCTTTTTCTTTTTTTTTCTTTTTTTTTTTCTTTGGGCTTAACGGGTTGCGGGTTCGGATTCGGATCCGACCCGCGAACCCGTTATTGGGTTCTTTCTCCCCCCTTCCAGAGGCTTCCGCCTCTTCACCTTCCCGACCCCCTCTCCCTCATCCGGCCGCTCTCTCTCTCTCTCTCTCTCTCTCTTTTCTCTCCGTCGTCTCCACCGAAACCATACCTCCGGCCGGCCCTCCGGCTCCCCTTCTTCTCCTCCGGCCAGATCTGTGGCCTTCCCCCTCTCGGTCACTCCCTCTCTTTCCCTCTTCTCTTCTTTGTCTCTACCGAAGCCCATGCTTCCGGCCCTCTTCTCCGGCTCCCCTTCTTCTCCTTCCGACCTTCACCGAACCCTCCCCGGCCAGATCTACCAGCCCGGAGTGGTGCTTCCCCTTCGGGGCGGCGACGGTGGGAGGCCGGCCCTTTCCCTCTCCTTCGACGTGATGCCGGAGGAGAGGAGAAGAGCCGGGAGGTGGGATCGAGGCCGATCTCCTCCGGGAGAACTTCTCCGGCTCCGACCACGGCGAGGTAAGGCCGTGGTCCGCGGTAAGTGCCCCCTCTTTTTTTTTTCTTTACTTTGTTCTTCTTCCTCTTCCGTTTTCTTCTTTTTTTTTTTTTTTTTTTTTTTTTGTGGGAGTCTCGCCACCACCTCTCGGCCGGCGGAGAGGTGGGGCTCGGCTGGGGCTCGGCTGAGGCTGGCGGCCTTGAGGCCGCGTTGGTCGCCGGCACGGCAGACCCGGCGGCCCTTGGCTGCCCCTCAGCCCTAGGGCAGCCACGGCCGGGGCCTGTCACCCGCAGGCCGAGTCCGGCTGGGCTCGGCCCGGGTGGCGTGGGCTCGGCTTGGGCCGTTCTCAGGCCGGCCCGCGGCCTGTTGGTCCGGCCTGCAGCCTGTGGGTCCGGCCCACGGCCCTCCTCCTGTTCTTCTCTCCCGTGCCGGTCTCCTTCTCTCTCTCTGTGCCAGTCTCCTCCCCTCTGTTTCATCAGTGAAACAGAGGGGAGAATACCCTACAGAGGGGTATCTCCACTCCTAAAATTTTATTATTTAACCTAAGGGCCACTTACCTGGATTTTTGCTGGTTACCGTTGGGCCGTTCCTCCCCCTCGTAGTCCCTCCTTCCTCTTGGAGCTTCAGGGCTCTTCCGCCTTAGGCTCCAGGGCTTCGACTCTCTCTCTTTCAGTGTTCTTGGGGGCCTCCGACTTAGGGTTGCCGGCAGGGACTTAAATAGTGGTTTAGAAGATGAGACCCCCCCCTCTGAGAGGTCCCATCCGTTCCATGCCTCCCCTCTCCGGGAATGGCCGCCGTCCCCCCTGTCTCCGGTGCGCCGGCATCGGCTGCCAGCAGGGGTGGGGGTCACCCTTCCCTGTCGGTCTTATCCCTTCGTACTGGCTACAGTATGATTTTTTTTTTTTTATAATAATCATTATACTGGCTACAGTAAAATTTGGGCCCAACCCTTAACTGGGCCTATTTTTCTATTGGGCCTAGTAGGTTGTGGGCCCGGACATTACAGTGTATATGGTGTATCAGCCTTGGGCTAAGATGCAAAATTGTATTTGGCCTACCCTAGGCTGGAGCATTGCTATAACTAGTCCAATGCCGAAAAGTCAATTCCAGATAATGAACTACACGAAATCATATTTTTGCGATATGTGAAGCATGGTCTATCAGATGTGGGTTGAGATAAGATGTTGTGGCTACCATCTATGGGAAGAAGCATGGCATGTAATTGGCTTACCATGGGCTAGAGCATGACTTGACTAGTCCATTATCAAATCAAATCAAGATGATAAATTATGTTTAAATTAAATTTTACATAAGTATAAGATAGAGAAAAAGAGGGGCATCTAGACTAGCTGACTTATGTGAAATGTGGTATATGTGATATCAGTTGTACGTTGAGATGCAATATTATGGTTGCCGGCCACAGGAGGAAACACGATATGTACGTTTGACCTGCCATAAGCTGGAGCGTGGGCAGGACTACTTTAGTATTGGAATGATAATGTTGTTAGGATCTGATCTATGTTAACTAGTTAATAAGTAATCTCATTGAATTGTTACTGAATAGGATTGTTGATTGGATGATATATGATGTGTATAATAGAACTATTTTGATATATGACATGCATCTTGAGATTTCTATTATGGTGATATATATATATATATATATATATATATATATATATATATATATATATATATATATATATATATATGTTGCCATATGCTTAAAACATGAAGTGTATGCCACCATGGCTTATATTTATATTATATAATGTATACGCTAGATCTGTTAAACATTTATTCAATTACTAGATAATTGATGCATGGATCTTACTATTTTTCTATCAACTATATTTACTAAAAGCTGTTTTTCATCTTCATGTTTGTGTGTGCATGGAGGATTTTCACTAGGTTGTAAAGCTCATATCTCTTATTGCATTTTTTTTAAGAGTTGTAGGATGCCTAGTTTCGAATGGATTTGGATATAGAGTTAAGCAATGGAGTCGTTAGTTAGATAGTTGATTTTCTGATATCAAATAAACATTTAAAATTTTGTAATTGAATAAACTTTACTATTTGATAATATTGGATTTATTTAGTTGAATTATTTTGGCTTAATTTTATGAATTAATTTGATTTTTCTGGTGTTACTAGAATTGTGATCGTCTTATAGGCTATGCATGATCTCTAGGGCTCCGCTTTAGGATTCATGCAGCTGTGTCATGTGGTTGACCCGGATGATGGGTTCAGGACAAGATAAGTAGAGGGCATGTTCTTTTCTTTTTCTAAGATTTTTCACCTTTCTCTCCAAAGAAAACTTCCAAATCTGTATTTGCTCAAGTTTCTGTGCTTGAATACTGATATACCTCAAAACCAACCTCTACTGATGAGGCAAACCAACAAATGAAAGCTCTCTACCTAGCTGCGGATTGACCATTCAAAGCTTGCTACGTAGCTGACCCAAATGGCGCGCGAAGAGTACTCTACATTTTAAATTCTCTCTCCAGTTGGCAACAACTCAGCAATGATCGCTAACTATTTTCTAACAAATGCAATGTCTGAGCAAATCCTTGTGATCGAAAAGCACGGGCATGATTTACAGGCAAGATTTATGGTTTGTTACTTTATCCACCAGTGTATAGCCCCAGACTACTCAGTCGTGGGCTCCGACCCTCGTTTATATATTGCATTCCTGGAGGCTTTTTAGATAAGTTCTCTTTCGACTCTCTTACACTACCTCTTTGTTCCTTTTAGGCCTCTTTCTGTTCTTTGAGAGCTGTGTTTGACTTAGACATCGGAGAGTCCCCTGCAAGACATACACTAGATGAGTAGATTTCTTTTTTTCTACTATTTTAGGTTGGAGCTAGAGTGCTGACTGAAGTCATTCCTCCATCTTCTAGCCCCAATTTGTGGGTGCTTGGCTTCGGGATCATCGCCGATTGAGTGCAGCGGCTATCGAACCATCCCGTAGAGGCGTATAGCAACCATATCTATTCTTTCTGATCCGAACGACAAATAAGCTGAGATCTCCAGCGATCCTATTGACTCGGCGCTTAGGTCGGGCTAGTTCCCAACGGCAACAAATACATTTAGCTGGGACAAGATAGGTTTGCAGTGTGGACGGGGTTTGACAAGTTTGTCTGATTTTGAATTTAATCCAGCCAATTTGCATCCCTAATCCATCCACCAACCTCTTCAAAAGAATTGATTGAATGGTGCCGCAACTCTTTTTTAGTTTAATCACAAAAGGTGAAGTTACAGCCTTGCCACTCCAGATCACAAAATAGAACCTCCTATGCAAGAAAGCTACATCATTGAGATTAGGAGGAAAACCGAGTCCAAATCATAGCTGATAGCCCCACTAATGGAACCCTTAGTTGTTATTTTGTTACTAAGGTTGCATATTAATTGTTACTTCGCAGGCAAAATCTTCATCCATGTTAGGGTGTTATGTTTTATGTGGTCCAAGTTATGGGGCCTCCGAGAAGCTGACCAAGAACAGAATCAAGATGGATGGGCTTGACTTGATGCTGACTTCTTAAGGGTCTCGATCTTATAGATCAATTAGGATCCAAAATACAATTAAACAGCATTGAAAACCTTCCCATATTTTCCAAGTGGATATAATTCAGATAACCTAGTAAGAAACCAAAGTTGACATGAGAACTAGGTTACAGCTCAGTGGCTGCACCTCTGTTCCATTTGTAAGGAGGATTTGGTTTCGAATTTTGGTCACATTATTTTTTTCAAAATTGTGATTAAGCGTTGTTCTCAATCTTGGGTACAAAAAAAAGATAGATATCATCCATCAGATCATTGCTTAATCTACTGATTTGATATGAAAGACAGTAATTAGTTGAGTGATAGGTGAAGTCTGATTGGCACTATTGGATCTATTTTGTATCCCACCAATCCTTGTGTGCGGACCTGTTCATCTTTAGTTCTAGCTTTGCACCTAGTAGATTTGTATACTTATACAAAGTCAAAGAACTTAAATAGTACCTTATTGCTAGCTTTTCTGCATGAGATTTTAGATTGTTGTATCTAGTATCAAAGCAGACCTGGCTAATAATCTATTTAAACTAAGAGACAATGAAGCACGAGCCTCTTTGAATTACATATATACTGATCGTAGTATTTGTGATTGGATTTTAAAAGAATTCAGATTCTTAGCCTAGCGTCTTCACTAGAATTTAGACAAACAGAGTATGTGAGGACCGTGTAAGTATGTATTTAGTCTAATATCAGTTATGCGCTATATAAATCTTGATATTTATATAAAATCAAGGAGTAAAAATAATACCTTATGGCTAATATTATTTGACTGAGGTTTTGGGTTGTTAAACCTTGACTGCTACATCGGTCCGGTAAACTATTAGGCAAGTAATTTTTTTAAAACAATAATAAAAGCTAGTCCTTTTTTTTTAGGCCATGCTGACATGTCCGAGTGTCGGGCCATCTACGGATTAGGTCCCCTCAGACATGCCATCAGACATCATCAAAAGACTAGACATTGGATCCATGCACTCATTTTACACCCCTCTGTCATTAGTGTATGTCTCCAAGGTGGCCAAACTCTATCTTTCTCCATGGCATCATCCTTCTGGACCCAACCAACATAGTGAGCAGCCTGTAAAGGGGAAAATAAAATCATGGAAAGGGAACATCCCATGTTCCATCTGCCCTCCAGGGTACATCAAATCAGTGATGCCATCATTTATTTGGAATCAAGAGATTGTGTGGATGAAAAATTCCAAGCAAGGGACTGTTCCATGTGAACTGCAGTTAGTCCAATGGGCCCACCCCACAAATATCCACCTAAGTTTGGCACCCCCTGGAAACACGGGTTGGATCTCGCCGGGCCAATGCCACTTGGGACCATGTGCAACTCTGATCTCGGGCCTCATCATGGTCTCCGGCAAGAACTACAGTAAAAGGGCGTCTCCAGCCCACTTCCCCATGCCGAGTCTCACCTTTGTTTCCTTCACGTGTCCTCCTACAGGAATGGCAATGGACAGGATACCGGCAAAATTTGCTCTATTCTTATCCGAATCTATTTAAAATCCTACTGTTCGGTAGTGGTCGAGAGAGCGCGACTGCTGGCGATGGAGGTCTCTCAGGCGATCCATTTGGATAGATCTTTGATAGCTCGGGACACCTGGGGCTCTACTCCTGCTCGTCGAGCGCACCGAATGGTGTTTTTCACCTGAAAGCCCCCACTCCCGAGTTTTTTTAAGGTCAACTTCGATGGTTGCATCTTGCAGGGCGATGAGAGAAGAGGTGCGGGCTTTGTTGTGACGGCCCAGGATTCTAGGGTGATTGTTGTCGGTGGCTGCCAGCTTTTTGATATCTCGGTATCAGGGGCGGAGCTGAGAGCAGCCTGGTCAGGATTGAGGTATGTGTGGCATGCGTTGCAGGCTAGAACTGTTCTCCTAGAAGATGACTCTGCGATGGTCATTGGATGGCTTCGATAGGTCTCAGGCAGGGTCGGCGATTACCACCCGTTGGTGAGAGATGTCCGAGCCATGGTGCGTGATGGGATAGTCATTCAGATGAGTATGTGTTCAGAGAGGCGAATAGGGCTACGGATTGGGTGGCTTCCTATGTCGCCAACCATTCATGGGACATCTATGGGTGGGAGAGGTGGAATTGCTCGGTGGCCACCGCGATGTTTTATTTTTTGACTTTTTTGCCTGTATCCATATACGTTATGTATGATACTTCCGTTCTGGCAACAAAAAAAAAAAAAATGTCACAAACATGATTAAAAATTTATCCAAAAATCTCAAGTCTGTGCTATCAAAAAATGATAAATCCGTTGGGTACCTAAACTTGCTAGATTAATCCTTATTTGAATTGGATTATTCGGGTCAGATCGGATATCCAACCGTTTTGGGATTCAAGTACCCTCATAATATATATATATATATATATATATAATTTCTGTAGCTTAATAGTAAAGGTAGAGATTAGATAACGGATTTTAGTTTAAATTCCAAACTCATTTAAAATCCTATAGAGTCTTGCCCGATGGATCCTTTTTGGGTTCAAGATGAGTCGGATACCCGAAAAATCCATTTGGCTACCACCCTACCCTCCTGGTATTATCATGGTTTTTGCCTGCTAGGGTTGGGTACTGTTTATGGCCAAATTTAATGTTATTAATTCTTCAGCATGATGGGAGGGACCGCTGCGAAAGTCAGTAGGATATTTATCTGTGTAAGATTTATAGGCAATAAAAAATTCTAGCTAGAAGTGATTAAAAGGAGAATCTGGCCCCTAATTTTTGTTTGACTGTCATTTTATGAACCAGATACTCGGTTTGTTACATTTGTTTTGCACACACTTACAGCCATTTCTGAACTAAAATGACCATCGAAGTTAAGAGATGAGGATAAAAATTTTCAGACAAAAAATCAAATATAAAATGGTAATCAAACAAAGACTTGATGTCAAGTAACAAAAGAGTAATATTATTTTTGTTTTCATGCAGCCTTTTGATGTTGTCAATTACAAGGACTGCTCGTCTCTTAATGTGGATCTTGCAGTGCATGAAAAAGAGAGTATAAAAATCATGTCGACAGAGATTAATGAGATATATAGAAGATTTAATATGTTGTCGGCCGTTATGACATATAGTCAGGTTAGTGAAGATGACATGTAGGATTCAATATGATTGGTGATCCTTGGCAATGAATTCTCAATGCCCAGTTGGATGTTCCAATAATAAATTAATATACTCCAGCAGCCATAATGAGGTACCTTAATTATAATCATGATATATTGTTCCAAAATGAGAAGTGTTCCACTAAGATAAAATGTACTCAGAGATAAAAAGCTATTAAATTGATGTTTTCGAGTGTTTAACTTCTTATTAGTTTGTAGCAAGCATTATTACAAAATTGCAAAACGAGCTGGTAAAAGCTTTTGGTTGTTTGCTGGCATGGAGCAAAATTTTGTGTAGGTAGAGCCAATGACAAGTGTAAATACAAATCTTTTTAAGAAGAATTTGTGTATATATAATAATGTATTAGGTATCTAAGATAATTAATTATTTGCTCCGAAAAAGATAACTAAGGTTATTATATCCAAATGCTTTATTGATCCAATTAGGATGAGTGAAGAATTTTATCAACCTGTTCAACTCGAATCTCTCAAAAGAATTTTAAAAAAAATGGAAAAATTAGCAAAAGTGGGATTTACATCCTATTTGGTTTCATCGATGAACATAAAACCGGGATATATAGTCTTCATTTATAACAATGAAATCCTATCTTTGCACAAATTAGATTAGATTTTTCTCCTACTACTAATAGAACTCACTTTCTTAAAATAGCCATGACTAATAGAAATAAATTTGAAAAAACTGAAATCCTAAAAAAAGTAAATTGAAACTTCTACATTAATTTTATGTTTCATCGCTTCATCTGATTCTTTTTAGATTAGAAGATATGCTGGATTAAATTTTTTTCCGAAAAAAAAAACTTTCATTTTGACCTGCTCGTTTCATGACCAAAACAATGAAATTTAAGCCTGATCACTAGGGGTGTGGCATCCTTTAGGGCAATATATATATCATAATCTTGAAAAGTTACACAATTTCTAAAAAAAGATCATCTCAATTGGGCATTGTATGATCAAGTTATAAAATCTGAAAGTTTGGTGCAAGATTCGATTTTCTGATATGGCGGATTTTGCTCTTAAATCCTTTCAATCCTATCTATAGGTGCCAAAATGATTCGCATCGAGTTTAATGATCATTCCAAATCATCCATAATGCTTTGCAGCATCCACACTCCTACATGCGGCCTTCATAATTTGCATGGATAGGACTTTGTGGGTTCTCCCTTTAACCTAGGTGTATATCTACCATGCTGCCCGACAGGTTATGACTAACTGTGATAGAAGTTGAAAAATATTCATATGAAAAATATTTTAGTTATGTTGTTGTTCTTGATAGTAATTGTCACACAAATTCGTTTCAAAGCATATGACAGATTTTGAGTTTCTTGGGTTAATGAAGGAGCTTACTTCCAAAATATTCACAGCAATCTTCAGAAATCTTTGTTACAAATACCATTTTATAGAAAATATGGTACGACAGGATACATCTGGTAGAGGCATGCTATGTATATATATGTTATATATATATATTTTAATGCAAAGATGGTAACTTGTTGAAGTCTTAAAGAGTTTGATGGGACTGAATTAGAAAAAGAGCATGCCTTTACCAGCTATATACTTTATTTTCAATAAAAGTTGCACTAATAACGATGTTCTTTGAAGATCACTGCAAACTTTTTGAAAGTAAGATCCTTTATTAAGGCAAGAAACTACAAAAAAAAACATGTGAGAATAATTATTGAACACTAGCATTAACATAAATTAAAGGTTATGATTAGTCAGGTTATGAATACTTTTTAACTTACCAATAATTTTGATAGATACATTCAAAACTAATCAATCATTCACAAAAAAAAAGGGCATCAAACTAATGCTAGAAATACACTCCAACAAATAATTTTTGGTATATATTGTAGATAATATAAAACATCATAATGAACTAGCTTGCTCTAAAATCTCAACCTGGGTAATTATAGTGGAGGTGTGTCTCTCTTCTTTCCTCTCAAAAAGATAAGAATGAAGATAACACAAGACATCATGGACCACTGTAACAATTAATTACAACAGACCACAAGCAATAGGTAGATTTTTTCCATGATCATTTTCAATTCTGCTCTATACCTTTCCTAAGAAGTTAAACAACTTTATAGCAACATGTTCGAAATTAAACAGCTCTATGCATGGTGAAAGGATTAGAACTTATAACAACAACTTTGACCATTTATTTCATTATCTGGAATCATCAGCAAAATCTCCAAAGTGTAAAGTAACGAAGTTTTGACAATAAAGATAATGACCATCATAGTACAATATATAGAAAGGTGAATCAAAACCAATGACCATGCAACCAAACAACCTAACTGCTATAACAAAATCAAAATCACGTAGAATTACAACACAAATTGCGTAGAGCCAAACTTTTTTTTAAGGGTGGCCCTTTTCTCTCTTGTGTTGTTTCGTTCAGACAAATTAAGGACATGGGAACAGGGACACATGAATCCCCTTCATTGCTGCATGGCCCCCTTTACGTCCGGGGAAGGTAAGCGTGACAGTGCATGCATGAACTTTGCCAAGACAAAAAGATTCTGAAAGAACTTCCATGAGATTTCCTCCTTAAATTTGATTGGTTTCCCAGAAGAAAAATATGAGGGGACCGCTGGAAGATAGCCACCCTTGACTTTCTGAGATTTGGAAGATATATGAACAGATTTATTATTAAGACAGAATCTAGTGTCTCAGGGATCTGCTGGTCTCCCATGGGGACCTCTTGAGTCCTTTGCTAAATGACGCCCAAAGTTTCATCAAATGGAGCCCATTAGTTAAACTACCCCTTGCCATAAGACTAATGTTCTATTACCATGGTAATTGGATCTTACGTTATCTTGAGAATTGCCAGACTCACATGGAATTTGGAGAAAGTGATCATCACCTTTGCATGGATATAATAGTCTTCCATGGAGGGAATCATGCTTCAGAGTAAATTCTTGGGTTTGGACCACCTAATTTGAGATCTTTCTAGGTAGCAGCATCCTGCTTGGTTTTGTTTGATGTTTGTGCATGGAGCTTATAGCCCTTGTTTACCAAATGGGAATCATTTTAGTTTGGTTGGTTACCAACTAGTTTTAATTGCGTCAATGAATTTTAGTGCCACATCTTTCTACAATTCATGGCTACCTATGTGTTAGTTCTTTCGTACAAGGGTTGGTGACATTCATTTCAGGCCTAACAAGTTCAAGAAAGATCATAGAAGATGGGCGCCTTTCAACTAAGCTTAAGCAACTTTTTCTTCTTCCTTGAAATTATGGCTTGCTAGTCGCTGTGCTGAAATATATATTGGTATACTTGAGGCATGATAACAAGAGGGCTCTAAAAGGTTATTTATTGATGTTTAAAAATAATCAAGAGAAAATAAATGAGATGTGATGCTGAGAGGAAAAGGAGGAATTAATTTAAACAAGAGTTCATTCAATCAGTTTAGAATGAAGGATAAGGAGGTTTATATGATTTGGATCTTTGGGTCAAGTTAGATTAAGTTCCAATTGAACATGGCCCATATTTTGTTAACCCAAATTAGATTGTACCTGACGATATACAAATTGAGTTGGGTTGGTCGGGTTGATAAATACAAGACCCAAAATTAATGTAGAATTTAGATCAGGTCTAATTTTTGAACCCAGCCCAACCAACTAGTCTTCAGATATAGATTGGTCGGATCTAATCGACTTGGGACTAGATCATGTCAAGAATCGACCCAACCCATCTGTATCTCTACTTAAGATTTTGAAATATCAAGTTCTTAGCTAGTCAAGTAATAAACAAAAATACATAAATATTAACTAATATAAAAAATGGGTGTCTCAATGCATGATGTTTTTATAACTAATATAAACCCAATACCTTGACCATTCATTTTATTGAAAAATAAAAATTAAATCTGGTCTAGCGTTCAGTCTAAAATGGGCGGTCCCAAACTTATATCGTCCTACGTGAAATTATCTTTTCACAGCCTGAACTGAAAAAGAGGACCCCCATAAAAACAAAGTTGTGGGTAAGAGGTGTGATATTTAATGATCATAGCATCCTCCAATCTTAGACCAGATCCTGAGATTAAGGAGAAAAATTAATTTTTAAGAACACAAAGAGAACAATTAATTAAATTACATGAAAGAGATTAGTTAAACGAAATGGCCTAAGGACTTCATTTTCTCAACCAAAAAGTTATTTGTTTTTGCCCGCCCGGGAGCAATTAAACAAAAGAGAATTAGACTATTATTATTGCTAGATTCTACCCCAAGACCATGATATCCCATGAATCACTCCATGCTTCTTTGTGACCAGGGGCTTTCAACCACCATCTCCTAGACCCAATGAATTGGCTTTGGCTGAATCCCGGCACACTAAAGCTACTATCAAGGTTTCAATGACATGTTATTTATTAATTAATAGTCTTGTTTATGGCTGCTATATAGTAGATGTCACTATAGAACGGCATACTACTTGGAGTAGATTGATTGTATCGGCCCAAAATTCAGATCAAACATCAAACAAGAAAAAAAAAAATATCTGTAGAGAATTGCAAGAAGAAAATAATAGTGGAAGAAAATTTTGGAAGGAAAAGATAAATTTATTTTAAAAAAAAAGGCCAAAACAATAAGTTTGGCTCTCTCTCACAACCGATGCCTTACAAAAGATGCTCCACACACAAAAAATATTCTCCTATTTTTTTTTCATGTAACTCTCCTCCTCCTATTATAAAACCACGCTCTCTCTCCCACTAAAAGCTAAAAATATCACTATCCTTCTCCAACACAAAAACAAACTGAAATATATTATGCTTAAGGTTCAACTTAACTTAACATAGAGTTGAATACTAAAGTCATTAAAATTAATGACCAACTAAATAAAAATCCTAATTGAATTAGAACTTGGTGATGAATCTCAACAGTCATCTGCCTAATCTAGCATATATAATAAGATAATATCAAAATCATAGTCTTTATTCAAATCTCGATAATATATATTTATAATGTAAGGGGCAGCGATGGAGGATGGAATATAGATTGTGAGAAAGCGTAATTTGGCTTAGTCTTGGGATGATATCAAAGTTTGATGTTGCCATGAAGGCTACTTTCAAAAAGATGTTGCCATAAAGGCAACAAAATGGTTCCTGTTTCAAGCAAAAGCAAGCATCCAACCTCTACCGTTCTTGGGTATAGGAAGAGATTTACGAAGCTTATCTGCAAGTTAGGTGGAAAATTAAAAATTGGAGATCCGGGATCGTTTGATAAGTGATATGTCTTTGTACCAAAGCCTTTCTTTTTCAAGTGAGGACCAAATCGGATGCCATGATTCTCTTGGGATTGTTGTGGTAACTATTTGATCGCGACTTGCAATCTTTTGCTTCCGCTACTATAAGCATATCTTGATATTATTTGGGTTCATTGATTCAAAAAAGGATTATGCTATTTTCATTATGTACATAGGTTTTTATTTCTCTCAATTTTGCACTTATTACTCTTTTTTTTGTTGTTGTTGTTGTTGTTTCTTTCAAAATTTTAAAGATTCGATTCGGATGTCGTAGAGCCGGTACTGTTGTTGTTTTCGTGTAGGACCATCCCCCACTCCCATCCCAGAGTGCCAAGGGGTTTTGTTTTTGGAGCAGACAGTCGTATTTTGCCGACCCCATTATTATGGATAAAGTGATTAGCTATTTCGAACAAATTTTAAAATTTTATATTATGTTTCATCCAATAAAGATCTAAAATTTCTAATAATAAACCAAAATCTCCTGCATGATTGGTCACAAAAGCTAAGATGGGAGCTCGACTTAACCACTAGAGTATAAAAACTTGAGTTATTATATAAAAGGTTAACAATATATATCAAAACCTAAGGGTGAAAAAACCATCTAATCATGCATAGGGCATATGACGATTCATGAGAATAAACCACATAAATCCAAAAGAATAAATTAACAATCAAGGAATTGCAAACAAGAAACCCCCAACATAATGTAAGACATGTTACGATTGCCCAAGACTAATTTAGTGCAAAGCTAAAGCAGATAGGATTACAAGATCACAAATTCCGTTATTAGATCAGTAATATCATAAGGGTTATCGATCACATCTGTTTATGAATTAGGTTGTTCGACTGATGTGATGGAGTATCATCTAAACCTAATTAGAAATTCAAGCAAATGCTTGAATTGATCTGTTCAGTTGATTTAGGACAAAATTGTTAGAAGTTCTACCAGACTTGCTTAGAAACTTCACAAAGACACATGTGTTTTAGCTTGTATGGAAAGGTAAAATGCTGTATCTGCAAAACTTTCCGAGCTCCCAAATTAGAATGGGTGTTTAATTTTAGAATCATCATTGCCAATTGGAGTTGGGTTAGCTAGGTGGCACCCTCTTCTATAGAGGAGAGGTCTTGTGTTTGAAGCTAATGGTGGTATTGCAATATTTTTCTAAGAAAAAAATCATAACATCTTATGAAAACATCACTTATTTCTCTGAGAGAGATCCTAACATCTCATGAAAACATCACTTGTGTCTCGGGGAGAGAGAGAGAGAGATTGATTTGGCGAGATTCGAGTGAATCTTCGCTCAAATCCATACTTCGATTCGACGAGTTCAGACCAGTGCCATCTATTGCCTCTAAATTGCATACATGCTAAAAGGAATATAATTTGGAGACACCTAGTTTATACATTTAAAACATGCATTTTTTTTATATTATTTGAATTGTCCAATTTTTTGATCACTTGATACATAGACTAAAGATCTCCAAATCATATAATTTTTGCTGCATAAGTAATTTAGTAGTAGATCACATCCGATGGCTTAGATCATCGATGTGGGATCACCTTCATCCAATCTAAATCTGATTAGGTCTGAGTGGAGATCTAGTGTAGTATATGTATAGATTGGTTGAAAGTAAAGCTAAGGCTGTATTTGCTATTGTTTTTACTTTTCTTTTTTAAAAAATATAAAAATAGAAAATTTATTTTTATTTTTTCTAGATTTCTTATGATAGAAAATATGTTTGTTTTTTTATCTTTTTTGAAAAAAAATAAAAGTGGAAAACTATGGCATAAGTTGAAATTATGGAACTAAGTAAGCATCGAGAGGGTGATGAGTGAGGGAGGAGGCAATTGGGGACAATGCAACAGGAGCCACTGGAATGGAAGCACGCTCGATTGGATTGGTGGATGCTGTGAATGGACAGACATCACTGTTCTTGAGAGAACGAATGAACGGATGAACGACGATGGAAGACAGATACTGAAAACAAACAAATGGATATTGAAGAATGAAAGAACGAATGAACGATAGCGGAAAACAGATGCCGGGAACAAATTAACGGATGGATAGAAGAGATGGCGAGATTGAGGAGGATGGAGGCGAGGTGGTGAAGGAAGTCATTGGAGAAGCGGACATCGGTGGAGAGGAGGAGAAGGGTGGCGAAGACCTCGAGGAAGCGGAAGTGTGGCGCCGAGATCGGAAGGTTGGGCAGAGAGGACGGGAGAGAAGTGCAAACCTACTTTTAAAAAAATAGAAGTAAAAGTTTTTCACTTTCATCTTTTGCAAAAATAATGAAAGTTATTTAAAAAAAAAAACTGAAACAAGATAACCAAATGTATTTTTTTTATCGGATTCTGCATTTTTCTTTTAAAAAACAAAGAAGTAGGAAAATATGAAACCAAATAGGGTATAAGTATTCCTCTGTCTTTAGACCTCAATCTTGATGCAAACAGTATTTGAAGCCAAGTATAATGCAGCAACTAAAAGGGACTTCACTAGTATGTTTAGCTAGCACATTTGGATTTGTGATAGAGCTTGTTCTAAATTAAAATAGCCTTTGTCTCACTTAGGTAATTATATAAGAGCCCATAAGGGTCCAATAACGGTTTCACTCCAGTAAACAGCTTTGTGTGTGTGTGTGTGTTTTGTGAAGAAATACCAAATGACCATCTTGGGCACTTGAGTAAGCCATCCAAAACAATTTGTGTCAATGTATTTTACAATAGAATAGGGTGATTTATGTATGTCTCATGTGCCTAATTAACTTTTGAAATAGTTTGAAAAGGTTAAAAGTGGCACTTTCTTACCATTTGCCGAGGGAAAAAGAAGGAATAATTTTATTTTCTACCTTTTATAAAGATACACTGGTGCTGCATTGCTGAAAGACTATACATCAGCAGAGTAAAAGCATAACATGACAAACACCATTTTATCCAGACATTTGGATTTGCAGGCTCAAGCAAGTTGTCCTTTAATCCTTCAAAAAGTTTAACCTTTTTGAACAGAGGGAGAGAGAGTACTGTTGAACACCACCAAGATTTACAAGGAAAACACAAGAAGGTAGTCATGAAGTTAATTTTTCTCAATATATCAAAATATTGGTCGCTGAAGAGTAACTACGGTCATAAAGGGAGGTTGATGCACAATGAAATAAAATAATATGAAACGTTAAAACCAAAATTTAAAATGAGGGGGTCCAGAAGAGTCATAAACTTAGTATGTTAGGGAAGTGTTATGAATGATATGAAATTTAAAAAGAATCGTTTGAGATGGCATGTTGCATGCCCACAAAAGGTTGTTTTGATGAGTTCAATGTCTCAGCAAGATGCTAATTGGTCATTAAAGAAGGAATTGGAGCTAGAAAAAATTTGTACCAAGTAAGTTCTAATATAATTTAAATGCACCATTTCCAGATGATTAGAAGCCAATGCCTAGTGGCCTTATACAACTCCAAAATTGAAGCACAAAATTTATTTTTTAGAATTATGTTTGCATAAATACCCTTTTAAATATCAAATTTTGTATGAATACTTTTCTAAAATTATTATTTGCATATATATACCCTTGTAAAATACTTATTTTGCTATTCTATCTTTTTTTTAATTCTTATTTTTTGCATATGTATTCATGCCATTTAACGTGGTTAAAAAATTAACGGTTTCAGATTAAAATAACTAAAATATCCTTAATGGATATATGTGAAAAAGAAACATTTAAATGACGATTGCGATAGGAGATAAAATTATAATTTTAAAATTTTATTTTATTTTTAATTAAAATAAATATAATTTTTATTAACGGTGCTAGAAGAACAGTTATATTAGGGGCATTTGTGTAAAATTATTTTTTTTTTATAAGGATAGAAAAATAAATATAGATTTTAAGAAAGTATTCATGCAAATTTAAATTTTTAAAAAAAAATTTAAATTTTTTATTATTAACAGACCAAAGATATATGAATGAAATAGAAAGTTTGAGATCCAGTACATTAGCGAAAGATTATGAAAGACAACCACTGAGGCGGTAGCACGGTGGGAACGAGGCTTTGATTTCATCGCGAAACACGCGGGCGCCGATTAAATGTTGGGACCGAATGCCTCCCGCTTGGTTTTTTCGGTGAAGTCGCTATCTAGTCTGTTGTTACTTAGATAGTGCTGGTGTGACATATTCACAAGGGGATAGGGCTGCCATGCTGGTGGAGCTCTGCCACGGGTAGTAAAAAATGTTCTTACCCCCCCCCCCCCCCCCCCCCCGGGGAGAAAAAAAAAAAAAAAGAAAAAAAAAAAAAGAAGAAGAAAGATATGGAAACAAAGAATTGTTAAAGATTGGCTGGCAGATTACTTCCTTCAAATCAAAGTCTAATCTATACGCAGAGTTGTCATTTAGAGATAAGAGATACTTAAAAATATAACTTTCAACGTCATTTTAAAATAATTAGTCCTAGAGAGAAGGCAATTGAGTGCTATGAAGATCTGAAAAAAATCAAGGAAGATTTGAGATAGCTGGCATGTACTGCATGAACGACAGGTTGCTTCCTTTGATATCAAGGTCCCTTGACTACACCCCCCGGATGGACCTCGAAGAGATGCGGTACAGAAGAGGACTCGTACGGCGTTGGCACATAAAATAATTCAAAATAGCTTAAAAATAATTTAATGATTCCATCCTTAGTCATTAGCCTTAGAGGATGCTAATGGCCAAATATCACCAACTCCCAAGTTCAGAAGCATCTCTTATCAAGGCCGGCAAAAGTAGATTGGATAATATTTATTTAAATTTATTTTTTTTATCTAAATCTATTCAAACATTAATAAAAGTTTGAGCATTCGATTAATATTTATACCTATATTAATATCTATCAAAAAAAAAAGACATACCCTATATTAACACTTATGAACTTTTAGAATAAATAAATAACTATATTAACATGATATTAATTTGATTCTATGATCATAAAGTTTAATTATTCAAGTTACATCCATATTTATATCTATATTTTTGGTACTTGATTTGCATCAATATCTGTTTAAAATAAATATGAATATAAATATTTGCATCCGATTAACATCCATATTTGCATCGGCATTCATCAAATAAAATAAATATGGATATAAATATGCTAATATTCGATTCATATTCGGTTCGATTCAGCTCTACCTCTCGTTCCTATAGTTAATTATTGACTAGTTTAGAGATCTAATGAGGTGTACTAATGCTCCTTCCATTCATCATACATTGTGTCCCTTGGATCACACAAATATTTAATCCATTATTAATATGGTGTGGAAGATTTGGAGGGTGGTGCTTAGGATTTGGTGTGGAATTATATATTGGCCCCATCACAGTCCAAGAGAAATAATAGAAATGGAAGAAGAGAGAGAAAGAGAGGGAGGCAAATCTGGGGGGTATTCACATGGAAATGCCTCCGGGGTGGGCGTGGAGAAGATACGTTAAAGACCACATGTTTTCATTTGTACCTTTCCAAAAAAAAAAAAAAAAAGACCGCATAATTTCTCACAAATGGAAAAGGGTAGGGACGGGGGACAAGGGTGACATCAGCGGATCTTGGGCGGGGATTGGGCGGGCCGCCACCACCAACACCATCTTGCTTTCAGCTCAACCCATCAAAATACGCAATGAGATCCCCTCCGGAGGACCCCACCTCCCCTGTTCTCAGGGTTTTTGAATACCTCGTTACAATGGCTCTTAATATTTTTAAAATTATATTTTAATAAAAAAATTAATTAAGTTTCTATATAAGATATTAAGCATCAACGAGTTTGGTGCATAAGATTAATTTCTCCATGTGTGAGAGTAAATCTGCATAGACCCAATCCATCTTAAATGTTACAGCAGCTGAAGCTTCGTGCACCAAAATGAAAGCCATCAGCTTTAATTTTTTAAAAAATATAGAAACTATTTATAAAAAATTTGTAAAAAAAAATAATATTTTTTTATAAAAAATAGTAGCTTTAAGTAAACCTGTTAAACTATTCAACCAGTTGAACAATCATATGAGTGATTTGAAGAATCTATATATCTTCAATATATAACTATGTAAGCTCTGTATCGTAGTGTGGGTCAGCCTTTTTATAAAAAAGATAAATTAACGTCTCTCAACGTGCGGCACCCATGTTGCAAGATTATTTTCAAATTTAAGATAAGAATCAAGCAGCTTCTCTGAACACAAATGCTTCTTGTAAAATAAATAATAAATATTTTTTTTTTGCAAGTTGAGAACAATAATTATCTTCATCGAGCAAATAATGATTTTAGTTTTTAGTTAGTTACTGGAGCTAATAATACTAGATCAAATAATATTATTTCATCGCAAATTTGATTGCAAAAATATAATATTTGTTATTATGATGGTGATAAACAATGATATTTGATAGAATCCACTGCCTAGGAATAATTTAAAATTAGTATTATTGTTATAATGAGAATCGCAGCTGCTGTTTTTTTTTGGCTTTTTCCTTACTCAGCTTCCCAGTTGTTCAATTCGGTTGCATGACACGAACAAATAATAATGTTAGCATTTGATCATGTATATGATTATGAAATGTTTGCCCAAAAGGATATGTTCGTAAGATGATGAAGTGTTTTTTAAGTGATACAACAACTGAAATATAAGAATATAATTTCATCACATGAAGAACAAATTAAATAACAAGCATTACCATGAGATAATGGTGGTGCTAATTTGAATGATAATTAATAATAAAGCGAGCCTAAGAAAACACTACGTCAATGGCCGCTACAACGGTCATTAACGTTAAACTGAGGCTTGTGGAGGAAGTGGGGAGGAATTCCAATCTAATCTGTAACTGGGTCCACAGGGCAGCTTAAGGCCAGTCCCTGTAATAAAACAACGCGACCACAATGGGGGGGGGAAAGGAGAGAATAGAAAAGGGGAGGAGGAGGGTGCGAGGATTGCTTGCTCTCCAATTCAAAAATGGGGTGAATTCTTGGGAAGATTTGGACGAAAATCTGGTCGGATCTTGCTTTCCATGCGGTGGCATTTTGGTGGGCTGGCTTATATCTCCTCTCTCATTTCCTTCCTCCCCTCCCCCCCCACAGAGAATCCAATCATCAGAAAGTAAAAGAGAACCAAACCAACACCAACCCAACCCATCCCAACCTCCACCTCCTCTCCTTCTACCCTTTCTCCATCTCCCAAGCTCCTATGATCATTCCTTTATTGCTGCTGTGGTGGTGGAAGGAAATCAACAACAACAACAACAACAACAAGAAGTAGAAGAAGAAGGTATGACAGTGGAGGCAGAAGCACCGTTCCATGTTCTGGCTGTGGATGACAGCCTCATTGACAGGAAGCTCATTGAGAGGCTCCTCAAGACATCCTCCTACCAAGGTACTCCCATTGGTGGTGGTGCAACAAAAATGAAAGGAAAAAGAAAGAAAGAAAGAAAAGAAATCGTTCCATCTTTTATTTTCTTAGTAATTTTCCCATGTTTTTGGTGTCTCAGTTACCACAGTGGAGTCTGGGAGCAAGGCTCTGGAATTGTTGGGATTCAGGGAGGACCAGTCCAGCACACCTTCTGTCTCGCCAAACCAGCATGTATTTTATCTCATCCTAATTTGCTGCATGGTGTTGTTTTTCTTTTGTTTTGAAATAGTAATTTGGATGATTGATATTTTTGATGGGTTTTTATTTCAGGAGATTGAGGTGAATTTGGTTATCACAGATTACTGTATGCCAGGAATGACAGGGTATGATCTGCTGAAGAAGATTAAGGTAAGTTTGATTGCTGCTTTTATTTTTTAACATTCTTGGTTGCTGGCTGCTTTTTTGTTTTCATTGTTGTTGGTTTTATTGGCATTATTTTGGCTGATGGTTGGTTGCTTTCTTTTATTTTGTTTCAAGAGATTTATTATGTTGTGGTTTTATTGTTGACCCAGGGGTCCTCTTCTCTTAAAGATATCCCAGTTGTGATCATGTCATCTGAGAATGTGCCTTCCAGGATCAGCAGGTGAGGCCAATAATCTAGAAACAAAAACAGACTCTGTTTTTTTTTCCCAAAAAAAGATGATTTCATAGAGATTTGTTTTCAATATAATGCAATTCTTTTGCAGATATATAAATGATTTTTTTTTGTTGTAATGATGATACAATTTACAGATAAAAAAAAGAATCAGATGAGATTAAAAGAAATATAGATTGTTGTATGATTCTTTTCTCCAGTTTTTTTTGATGTTCCATTTTTTTGGTTTGGAGCTTTGTAGAGATGGATCTTGCACCAACTTGGGGGTCTATTATCATAAATATGGTGTGATAGGACCATATGAAATTCTCAAAAAGTTGATAGAAGTTAATGCTTGATGTGTACTGCAAGAAATACATGAAATTTTTCTGTCTTTTATATCTGCAGTAAAATTTTAACTGATCTCCAACTTTCAAAAGATCTTTGATATGTTCCATTAACAAGAAAAAAGTTGAGAAGAGAGGTGAAAAAAGCTAGATGGTTTTGGTGCAAATTTAGCTGGGATAGGAGGCTAAGGAGATGAATGAAATATGGGGGGATGGATTTCTGTCCAAAGGGGTCCCTTTTTTTGGGTGTCAATGGATGAAGGAATTATATTTCTGACCTGATAGGACCACTTGGTGCAAAATTCCCCAAGCTTCAAGCTATTCTCTACTTTATTTATGGGTACCACAACAAATGGATGGGATCCTCTATTTATTTTTAATTTCAGCTCATTTCATTCTCTGAAAGGAAACAGAAGGAAAGCAAATAATGGTTCTCAGTTAAAATCAAACCTATCCTGCTTCACTGCTGCCAATTAATACAGTAGACAGTATAGTAGATTTATCCAAAATGCCTCGAAGTTCTGTTTTCATAAAGTTGTTCTGGGGGTGAAAAGTTGCCTTGGGTTCCAACTTTTCTCTAGTCAAATCTGGGAAAGAATCATTGGAAAAAGCAGCACCTTCTGCCAAAGTAGTCAAACATCCCAAAATCTTTTCCTTGTTCTTGTTGGATTTTGTTTGATGTGCTGACCCGATGTGATCACAGAAGAGGGGTAGAAAGCCCCCGCATGAGATGAGATTTCTCTTGTTCCTCCTAAGATGGGATTGCCTTGATGTGTACTGATAACAGGTGCTTGGAAGGAGGAGCGGAGGAGTTCTTTCTCAAGCCAGTACAACTCTCAGACTTGAAAAGGCTTAGACCCCATATACTGAAAGGGAAATCCAATTGCAAAGGGCAAAAACAGCAGCAGCCGCAGCCGGAGAACAACAACAATAATGGGAGCAGCAGCAGCAGCAGCAGCAGCAGCAGCAGTAATAATTGCAGCAACAACCAAAGCAACAAAAGAAAGGCCATGGATGCCATGGACGAGGGGCTTTCACCTGGGAGGACAAGACCAAGATTCTCCAGTGACAGTCTGACAGTTGTGTGATCTTATGAAATCTAATTGTTGCTTCACCTAGAATGATAACTCTCCAAAGTTCTCAATTTTTTGTTTCTTTCATCATGTGGCCCTTTCTTTCTTCTTTTTTTTTTGGATTGGGAAGTCTTTAATCATAACACCTATTCCTCTCCAATTTTGCTGTGGTTAGAAGTGTATCCAAATGTAAATAATGGAGAAGGCAAGATGGATGGATGGTTGTGCATGGTTAGGCTGGAATTTTTGAGCTGTTAGGTGCTTCAGTTCTTCTGTTTTGTATAGCTATTTTGATACTTCTCATTAGAAACTATACTCAGTTCTTTCTAGAAGAAAGAAGGGTATCTTGGATCCCTGGCCCAAAATTTTCGCACACTTACCAATTTTCTCACTCTAATTCTTGTGTCAAAGGCTTTTGAGAATGCTCAACGCTCTTGTCCACAGCCTCTCTTTTCCTGGAACCAACGCACAGGTGTCAAAAGGTAACTAGTTTTCAGCTAGTTTTAACCTTTTCATCTTTGGAACACAGGAGTAAAGTTGAGAGGAAAAGCAGAAAGAGATGGGAGCATCAATAAAGCCGGTTGTCAGAGCAGCTTGACTCTTTGAGAATCTGAACGCACCAGTGTTTGAAGCTTTTCAGTGACCTGTAAGGCTTCTTATGATGGGACCATGGGACTTTCATCATAAAAAAAGAAATAAAACACTAAAGTGAAAATTCTTCCCTTGTAAGTGCGGAAATTTATTTATATACCTGGTTTAGGATTACGTTCCTACGCAACTTTTCTCATACTCCATTCTGCTTTGCCAGGGGATTAAATTCCTATATTTTCTTAGATCAGCCTTTGTACCTTTAGTATGCTACAAAGTAAGAGTAGGGTTGGCCATGCTTAACCTTTTTATCTGTTTAATTTATTTTCAATTATAAATCTAGTCAGAATTTTTGATTCGTTTTATAAATAAGTTAAGTTTGAGTTGATAGATTTTTGATTTATCGATCTGTATCTATCAGACCCGATCCAATTGTCACTTCTAATTAAGATTAGCTCTCCTTTAATTGGATCCCAAGATCTATTCATTTTGTCTTAATCCTTGTCCTCTATGCTATTTTATTCCATCCATTTGATTTGTTCTGCATATCAAATCCCACACATACACACTTTCTCTGTGGCAACTCAACCTTGTGCTACAACAGTTTGGAGGATCAAAACATATTCTACATAAATATGGTAGCCTGTGTAAAGAAAGCAAAAAAAAAAAAACTCTACCTCATGAAATATAGTTTTATTTTTATGCTTCTAGATAATATCAACCTATCTACTTCCAGGGGTGCAAGTGTTTTGGAGTAGATAGATTCCCAAAGTTGGGACCCATGGGTCTGAGAATTGTCTGTTTCAACATGACTCAGATAATCCAAAACTGCATAGTTTGACAGTTTACTTATGCTTGCTAATTAAGATTTTTTTTTCTTTTTTCACTCTTTGGGTCTAGTAGCCATCCAATGAAGAAAAAGTGCCATCTTACCAAGATAAAGATGATTTAGAGGAAACACTTTGGCCCTTACATTATTCTGCCTTGTGAGCTATATCCAAATTCCAATATACTTGATCAAGTAGGGTCTGCTGAAGTTTGAGAACTTGTGGTAACTCTCAACCTAATATTGACATTCTGTAAACTGGTGTCAGCCTTTAGCTTTCTAAAGAGGGCAGCTTATGATAGGTGTTCCCCTCAAATTTGAAATAAAAGAAATGATGAAGGGAGAGTAATGAAATATTTGATAGCTATCAAGTTCTTTGATTGGTTAAATGTATTTTTTTTACATTATACCAGCAAATGAGGTATAAATAGGGTTCATGTCAGGACCCGTGCGGACGTGTGTTTAGTCCTACATCAGTTATTTGTTGGGTAGATTTTGTGTATTTATACAGGATCAAGAAACCTAAATAATACCTTCCGGCTAGCCATTTTGGAAGAACTCCTGGGTTGTTACAAATGGTATCAGAGCGGATCCGACCCATAACCTATGGGACTAGGGAACATTGCAGTACGGATCCATTAGGGCTGACCACGGGCCAATCGTGGTGTTTGTGATTAGATTTGAATAGATTTGAACCCTTAGCCTGACAAGGACGTCAGGGCTTGAACGGAGGGAGTATGTGAAGACCCGTGCGGGCGTATGTTTAGTCCTACATCGGTTATTCACTGGGTAGATTTTGGGTACTTATACAGGATCAAGGAACCCAAATAATACCTTCCGGCTAGCCATTTTGGGTGAGGTCCTGGGTTGTTACAGTTCATGTTCTTCATGTTATATATAGTTCCATATAGCTCATCGGCATGATGATTGGGCTCACTTCTATATAAGCTTGCCAACGAGCCCCAAGGTAATTTTTATGAAGCTTGCCTCAATGCCTAAACTAAAGCTAAGGTGAGACTGAAGCAAGTCTTTATGAACCATTGGAAACATGCACCAAAGCAAGGTTCTAGAATAAAAAGTATGAGCCCATATTTTCACCTACACTCCTTATATTGTATGGTATAGCATCTAAAGCCAATGCAGAGGTGAAAATCGGATTGAAGAGAGGGTTGGGAGTGCTTTCTTTTGGATGGAGTTGATTAAAGAGGAAACTAAGGAGTCTGGCACCTTTTGATGAAGTCTCTAAGGTACTTCCGGGGAGTTAGAAAAGCACAAGACAATTGGAGTATACTGTTTATGTCCTTTCACTACGTGAGTTGCACTGTTTTTGGGAAAGCATGGCCTGAAACCTACATAATTCTTCCAAAATCCAAAAAGATCTGGAAAACTATTTTTGCATCTATATAAACTGGGAACAACTTTTCTTGGGTGGAGGTAGGGGGCTCAATAAAATGGCTAATGTAAGCGGCATTATTTGATATAAAATAAAGCAGAAAAACTGCCGCCCAAAATTTTATTAAGATAAATTTTAAAAATTATATAACAACCTGCATCATCCATAATATTTTTTTTATTAATATGATTTTATATCAATCTATATTATTTTTTTTTTGTTAACATGATCTTGTTAGAATAATTTTAAAAATCAGATAACAACTTATATTGCCTATACTATTTTTTTTGTTAGTGTGGTTTTATATCAGCATATATTATTTTTTTATATGAAGTCTATACGCGAGTATATATAACCTATGAAATGTATCGAATATGATAAAATAAAAAAATAAAAAAACTTTTTTTCTCTCTTTTTTTATTTTTTTTTTCTTCTATAAACATTTCAACAATACAATTCAACAGAACTATGTTTCACCGGTAAACAACAGGACAGAGAAACATTAGCACCTATGAATCTCTCTCACTTGAAACAGGGGCGCAGTTGAACCGACAAAGAATCAATAGCGTCCAAAGTCTAGCGAGATGGAGAGGTTCTTGATTTGTTCCAAACTTTTCCAAATTTCAGAAGTAGCTTATGATTCATAGCAGTGGAGGAGATTGGAGAATAGTTGTTGCGAAAAATTCTAGTGTTACACTCCTTCTAACAGGCCCACGCCATGGCTGCAAAGAGCAAAAGAAGTGCGGGCTTCGGAACTGGACAATATATGGCAGGAAAGCCTTGTGTTCCCTCCTCATGTGGTCTCCACATGGGCACTGGGTGCCTCACGTGCCCCGCGCAGGCGGAGATGTGACAATTTGGAATCAGAGCAGAGGACGGCTCTAGTCTGAGGATGGGTGAATGAAAGATCCCACATCGACTAGACTCGTTTCAGAGCCTGTGCATATGAAGCGAATGCCTCCAAATTCTGCGGATGCATTTTGAGTGGAAAATAAAACCGGGATGAGTCTGAGTGGCACGTGCGACGTGCGTGCAGATTCCAGAATCGGACAATATCTAACAAGAGAGTCCCACGATCCCTCCTTATATAGCCCCCATATGGGCACCAGGTGCCACGTGCCTCGCCGGGCGGAGCGTGACAGGGCCGAGCAGCTTCTTCCAAGATATGCACAAATATTCAAATGGAATACGTGGATGCAGAACTCCAAGAAGTAAGCAAATGGTCATCCAAATAGTGACAGGTTGAGAATATGTGGTTCCACGGATTCCTCATCATGACCGTAAAGCAAGCCCAAAGCCCCCCAAGATAGCTCCCGATTTTCTTCCTCAGCACATCCGCGTCTTTTTCCGAGAGAGCCGCAAGAAGCACCCATGAAATACTTTATATTTGGTTAGAATTTTCAAAAAAAATAGTTTACTAGAAAAAATAAAATTTTTATTTTTAATTAAAAAATCTACATAAGATATGAAAAAATTCAATTTACATATGATAAGATCTTATTCCTCATTAAGAGTATAATAGATATTTTACCCAATTTTTTCAAGTGCTCAACTGAATATGCCACTTTAATATATACCATTATTTTTATGATCAACCAAATATGTAAAAACTATTTTTTCAAATATCATATATCAAGACATCTGCTTTTCAAAAAAAACATTCAAATATATATATTTTTTTTTGATCCCTCGTGTTGACGAATGGTAGTAGGATGCGTTTGAAAAAGTATTCTTGGTATCAAATTTGCAAATTACCTAATCACAGCCCAGGTTTAGAGAGACTGACTTGGAAGCTCATCAGTTTGAGAAAATTTTTAATAAGTGGAACTTGTTTGATAGAACATTTTATGTTGCAAGAAACGTTTTTATTCTTTTGTTGAAAAGAATTACAGAACTTGCATGGGTAGACATAACTATTGCTGCAGTGATATGAGTGTTTTGTCTGACTGTTAAGACTTTGGGACATGGACAAAATTGCCTTCTGAATGGTAGATATTGCAATATGATGCTTTTAACTTGGCTTATGAATTAATCATACATCACAAAATAGGATATCCTTGGTCTATGGATGTTACTAACTGATTTAATAACTTCGACCATCCCTTGATTTTGTTGAGAAGGAGAGAGGAAACCCAGAAGTTGCTCAGAGAATTATTCCAAACTTTGGATGGTCACCTGTCCTGAGTTTTATCACTTGGCTTGATGTTAAAAGTATTCTTTTTTTTTTTTTGTACTGATATGAATCTTTATATTGTTGCTGGTCATCCTAAGAATGAAGCAATCTTATCAGTAAAACATGAGGCAGATATCCAGAAGTTTTTTTCATTTATGGCTATCAACTACTTGACCTAACATGTACCAGCCTACATGGGCAAGAAAATTGAATTTGACAAGCTGATGGAACGACAGTTATCGATCGTAAGTTAAATGTATTCTCTAGACTTCTTCACTCAGGATGTTTAGGATGTAGGTATACTCAATGCAGCCTAATCAGGAGCGGCTCGATGCATTTGGGGGCTTAAGGCGAACTTAAAGGTCCCAACATAAATGTATTTGGGGCTTCAATGTATAAATATGAAAAAAGCTTAATAAATTTCTTTAGATAAGGAATACGTCCCAACATAAATATATTTGGATGCCTCAATACATTTGAACGTTTACCTTGAAACTCACTATCATAAATGCATTTCGAGATTGGGGTCTTAAGCATCCGCCTTAGTCGCCTAATAGTTGAGCCGACTCTGAGCCTAATGTATGAATTCAGAAAATGAGGACATAAAAGAGAGATTAAAAGTCTTTCTAATGTATGTAATCTCCAACTTCCCAACAATTAAATATAAACATATTAAAAGTATTTCTAAATGAATAATAATTAAAAATAACAGCTGCCATCCACAACAAAATGAGAGCCTGGAAAGAAAACGGGGTTGGGGGACACCAAATTTAGAAAAAAATAACTAACTTATAGCCCACACGGGATGCAGTTTTTTTTCCATTTTTGTAATTATTTTTGAAATGCATATAAAATAGATATAATGAAATAAATAAATGAAATATAATAAATTTAGACGTCGAAGAAGAAAAAAAAATATAATTAAATGTTTTTGAGAGTTCATTACTACTACCAAACTATAATTAAATGTTTTTGAGAGAAAACTTCGAACGAAATATTAATTATGACGTAGATTACAGAGAATTAATTAATACTAACAAACTTTGTGAATCCAATGCATAGGCTGACACTTGGCACACCCTATGACCCCCTTTTAAGCGTCTATGACATCACCCTGGAGCCGCATCTATCAATCTATCTATCTGTCGTGTCGTGAACCGGGTGGATTTCCAAAGAAGGAAGCGGCGGCTGCTGGGAAGTCCGTCGTCTGCTGCGGTGATCTTCCAGTCCAAAAGGTTTCTTGAAATTCTGTATCCCATCCCATCTTCTTTTATTAAAATTGCTATTTTTTTTATAAAAAAAACAAATCAAGAAGAGTTTTTCGATATCATCTAGAGTGAGGCACCTTGGTGGGGAATGCCAAGGGTATGAAACAGTGAAGAGAGAGATCACTGGAATTTCCACGTCCTCGATGGGTGATTCATGAGCATGTTGTTATTGGTGAAGAAAAGCTGAAAAATCATTATTGAACATGGCAGTGGAGAAGTTGAAGGTTTCAACTGTGATTCAACTGTAGGACTTTTACCATGCAAGAGTTCTAGTTTGATTATTTGATCTCTTGATGCTCTTCTAGAGGAAGCTTCTTCTTCAGTTAGAGGGGCTTTGGAAGCTTTTATGATATTATTCACTTATGTTTTGATTCATTGATTGTATAGGCTGCTGCTGTTCATGCTGCTGTGAACCTGGATCTGCTCTGAATGTAGAAGATTGGATGTGTTGCTAAAGAGACTGTCCATGCTTTCTATCTTGGATTTATTTCTAAATTGAAGTAGATGTGGATTTCTTTTGTCAGCTTCTGTTTGGGACTTGGTTTCAGTTTTAAGCTCTTGGTGCTTTATTGATCTCTTTATGCCTCAGGAATTCTTCTTTTGTTTTTCCCCCGAGTTTTGTTATGCCTTCTTTTTTTCCTGGGCGCTCGTTTATGCCATTTTGTTGTTTTCGACCTTCATCACTGTTTTGAAACCTCTCATTTTGTTCTGGATGGGATATTGAGAGGTGCATCTCTCGCGTTTTCAGCTTGCTTGTGCATAGCTTTTTCTTTTTGCCCCTTTCCCCCCTGTTCTAGGATTTGATCGATATTACTTTTCTCTATTGATTTCCTGTCTATGAACTTGTTGGAGTCTGACAAAACCCCCTGTGCCCTTTAAATGGCTTTCTTGGAGGGAAGTAAAAAAGGGACGTTCGATGAGCTCTTCTGAAAATGGTATGAGATTGTTTTAGATGAAGTGTGCAGAAACTGCAGGTGGTCACTCTACAGAGGCTTATTGTAATTGGTTTGAAGTTAGGAATTACTAGTGTTTATTTTGCTAATCTTGTATTAGCGGGAGTTTGTGCTATACTTAGAAAACTTGTTTACACACTGTCAAATCTATTTATTGAATCGTGTGGATGTTTACAAGGAGGCATCATGGCTCTCTATGATCTGATCAATCTGTACCTTGTAGGGGACATCACTAATAGAAAAGTGGCTGCTTGTTATGTTTCAGTGGCTTGACTTCTTGATTGTGTAGCTGGTTATAAAGAGCAGATGTTTGCTTGGATCTTTATGTATTTCTTAATTTGCACCAAGTTGGGAGATCCCTGTAGAATTTGGTTCTCAATATCTTTTGGTGCCTTAAAAGTTGCTGCTTGCTTGGCAAAGTATTTTCATGAAAACAGTAACAAAGACGAGACTTCAGTTAATGTTGATAGACGAGAGATACCACGAAGTTATTGGTTCTGGTATCTGTGATCTTTATACGAAATAATGGAGAGATGGATGAAGATGTGTAATAGAATTAGAGCTGGTTTGATAAAAAGGAGAGGTGCTTTTGGGATATCATGTGACCTACAAATACTTTGTTGATTTGAAGGAAAAGTTTATAGAATGGCTTTAAGGCCTGTAGTTTTGCACGACTATGAATGTTAGACTGTAAAAAAGGTCTAGAAAACAAGTTTCCTGTCAAAGAAATGAGAATGCTAAGATGAATGCATGGTGAAATTAGGAAGGATAGCTTGAGAAATGAGTGCACTAAAGAGTTGTGAGTGTTACATAAATTAAGAACAAAATGATGGAGGAACAATTAAGCTGGTAGAAATATTATACAACATAAACCTGAGAGGGCTCCTATAGCAAGGGGAAGGGGTACTTCAATTTCCGCTGCTGGACGGAGGAAAAGGAGAAGACATTACATAACATGAATAGATATTGTGATAAAAGATATGGAAAATCCTGTAATAAGATTGGAGTTGGTTGTAAGCAGAAATGCTTGGCAAATGGGGATCATTAAAGCTAACCCCAAATATTTGGAAGAATGCTGGATGGTTATGGAGAGTTGCAACTTGCTTCCCTGACCTGTTGCATTTTCTGGGCTATCTTCTTGGAAATGATGCTGTAAATGTTTCTATTGACTATATCAAGAGTAACAAGAATGTGGGAGGCCTGGGATTTAGATAGGAGGGAGCCTGTAAGACATTCTAGTAGTGAGATAATCAGCCATCCATATAAGTTTGTCTGACCTTATTTGCTCTTTACCTTGTTTTTCCTTGCTTTTCTTTTATTGGCTCTTTAGGTGAAGCTTATCATAATTTATATAAAGGAAATCTTCCTTCGCAGTCTTTTTCTGTACTCTAGTAGTCATGGACAGCAACATGAACATTTCTTTATAAATATTTTGTTTAAAATATTTCACAATTTCAGTACACCTTTTCTAAGATCACTGTCAACATTATCAGAGCTAATGCCAGAGTTTGAAAGGTGGATGTTTGGGGAGAATTTCTATCTTCATATTTGTAACAACCCAAGATCGATCCAGCAAATAACCGATGTGGGACTAAACACATGCCCTCACGGATACTCACAATATTGTTTTTAATGCAAAGTAAAAGGGAAATTGAAACTACATAATATCTTGTGCTACTATATTTTTGACACAATTTATGAAATCAATAATGGGATTTCTGAAATCTTGAAGTTTTGAACTTCAATTCTTTTATGAGTTCCAGTGGCAGTTATGGACACTATTTTTTTCATTTTATTTCTTTGTGTGTGCATGCAGGGCATATATGGTATTACTTTGTCGAAACATATTTTGAGCAAATTTTCTGTCACCATGCCCGTGGATTTTCCAGTTGGACCCTTCTCTCCCTTAAATAATTATCATAGAGTTTGGGAAGATCCATCCTTTATCAAGTGGAGAAAGCGTGATGCACATGTGCCACTGTACTCACACGATACAGTTGAAGGTGAGCACACCCTATTCTACACCAACTGTGTGTCAGTTCCATGTACTAAGATTATAGCTCGATTTGAATTTTCTCCATTATTTAAGTAGGTCAACTAAGTAAACTATACATCATGGAATGCCGTACCGGCCGGTACGTACCGGTCCGGTCCTAGACCGGTACCGGAACCACTAAAAAACCGGTATTTCCCGGTTTTTTAGCCGAACCGGTCGGTATGGATGCGTACCGGCCGGTACGGAGCCCGTACCGGCCGGTACGGAGCCCGTACCGGCCTCGTATCGGTGCGAACCAGCCGGTTCGCACCGGTACGATTTTTTTTTTTAGAACCACAGCTCCTCGCGCTGTGGTTTTTGAAACCACCGCGTACCGGCCGGTACGTTACGTACCGGTCCGCCCGGCCACCGGTACGGCTGACCTTGCTATACATGATCATAGCTTGATACTTCAACAATTCTTTTGCGAAGGACATGTGATGTGCATGCTATTTTGTTAACAAAAAATTACAATTCATGATTTGATAGGCTGATGACTTTTATGGCTTATTCTTTTGACCATAAAACTTGAGGAGTGAATCTGGACTGGATTCTATATTGCAGAGTCCATTTCTAGATGTGGCCAGATAAACATCTCATATTGATTTAAGCCAGTGACATTCGCACATCGCACAGGAATATGCACCATGCTTCTATTCCTTTTCAGTATCAAAGTGGTGATTATTCCTGACTACAGATATGCTAGTATTTTTCACTCTGAGTTAAGCAGTCGAGAAATTGTATGGCTGGGAGGATAATATCATCGGTTCATTGTATCCATTTTTCATCATGTCTGTTAATTTATTGTGTTCCGTGTCTCTCATCTTGCCATTGTCAAGCTTTTCCTTGGACCTGGTCATAGCTGTTCACTTGTGTAATACTTAAGATGCTGACCGATATCAGTTAATAATATCTGTAGAGAAACTTTCCTCCAGCTAATGCTGTCGAAATCCTGAAGTGATTTGTGCAACGGTCTATTTTTTACTCTGAACAGGATCTCTTAGATATTGGTATGAGCGCAGCAAGGTGGATTTGCTGAATTCAAATTCAGCTGTTTGGAATGATGATGCTATTTTTGCTGCCCTTGAGAGTGCTGCTTTCTGGGTCAAGGGCTTACCTTTTGTAAAGTCTTTAAGTGGGCAGTGGAAGTTCTTTTTGGCCTCTTCTCCTACAAGTGTTCCAGCAAACTTTTGTGATAACACTTATGATGATTCTCTTTGGGAAACACTGCCAGGCAAGTTTTCATGACTTAAAAGTTGTTAATATCCATTATATATACATCTCATTATTGGTTCTTTTCTTTGTATTTTTAACTTATTATTGTATTACTTTAATATTTTCCCTATATCTCATTGATTCTAATATGCAGTTCATTACTTAGTAAATGAACTCGAATTTCAAGAAAAAAACTGTTGATTGTTGAATATAGTATTTTAGCAAAAGCCTAATTGTTAGCTTTCAGAAATATGGGTTGGTAAATCCTTGTAAAATGGGATACCTTTTAATAATAGATAGTTTCGTAGATTAGAAAACAAAATCAGCAGTGAAATGACTAGTTCTAATGCTTAATTTGTTAAACTAGAGGAAAGGGATAGAATTGCTAGTGGTTCATTGTTTCTTGTTGGTCGTTTAATCTTTACTCTGTTCCTTTTTTCTTCAGTTTTTATGCTTTTAAGAATGATCTAATAATATTAATTTGTTAGCCTTTTGGAATGTTGAGTAAAGTTGATCCATTTATATACTCTTTATAAAATATATATACTATCTGTTCTATCAATTTCTGAAGGTGCAAACTGACCAAACATATTAGCACCTGGAAGTAAAAATCCCAGGTCCTCTGATTATTAAATTGACAAAAGATTCATATATATCGAGCTATTTCATTTTGCGTACACTTTGTTAATGTATCTGGCTATATCATTTGAATATTTCTGTTTATTATCTTTCTAAAGTCTATAAACCTATGTCTAGATTTTTTTAATTATACAAATGGGATTTCTTTACTCTCCATTATAAGCAAGGTTTAAAAAACTGAAGTACAAGACTAGTATATACCACCAATATTGGCCCATATCGACCCATATCATTACAGGAACTGTCTTGTCATGGCTGAATTGTGAGTACATACTGGCTGCCACACTGATTCATGACCTATACTAGCCTGTATTGTGTTTCTTTCTTTTTTTTTAAAGATTAAATACTTCTTTACTTGTGCTATATTAGGGGTATAAACTAAGTAATTGCCACAGTCTGTTTCTCTCTCCCTCTTCTCTCAGACACTTGACACACACTTTTATTTCTAGAGGACCTTCTGATGTGATTGTGCTTTGTTAAGGCAGTTCCTTCAAATTGGCAGATGCATGGTTTTGATCGTCCTATTTATACAAATATTCTTTATCCATTTCCTGTGAATCCACCCTATGTTCCTTCGGACAATCCCACTGGCTGTTATAGGAAATATTTTCAAATTCCAAGAGAATGGAGAGGTATGTTTTACATACATTTTTTTTATATCTTATTCGTACCATATTTTCATTCTTACTGATATTTTCTTCCTTTTTTTAATATATACCAGTTAACATACTCCTATTGATGTATCTCTTATTTATTTTGATTGTTGTCACAAGCTATTTAAAATGGTCTTCTGCATTCTTGGCTATTTGCTCAATTCTGGACCTTTGATATTCTATTATATCTTCTGATGCACTAAAAAAGAAAAAAAGAAAAAAATAAAGAAAGGAAAGAGATGGAATGGGAGATGTGATAAGCACATTCTAATGAACCGAACTATACAAATGTTTTTCCTGTAGAAGTGAAAATGTGAGGAGAAGGCTACTAGTAAGAGAAAAAGATATTGGCTTCTCGGATATAAACTTAAAAAGGGTACTTTTAGGGTATGTAATGAGTTTTGCTTTAGTAGAAAATTGATCCAGGAGGATCACCAGACTCGATGCAGACCAGTTTAACCCTTACGGGTAAGGCTGAACAGGGTGTAGGAGTGAGATCCGTCATATTGTCAAGCTGAATCACACAAACTTCTGGAGGCCATAACTTGGCCATATCATGCCCGATTGAGATGATATTTTATTTCTTATTTAAATTGGGTAACTTTTTGAGATCTACGATGTGGTGCTATGCCCTAAAGGAGGTGGTGCAACTAGTGATAACGCCCAAATCGAAACAGGCTGGTCCAATTGATTTTTTTTTTTCAAAAAGGATTTTGACCAGTTGTATCTTCCAATTCAGGAAGAATTAGGCGGAGTGACAGAAAGCAAAGTCGATATAGAAGTTGAGATTTACTTTCTATAGAATTTTTAGATTTTTCGTGTTTATTTTTACTAGTTATGTCTATTTTTGAAAAGCTAGCCCTATTCAAATTAGGAGAGGAATTCGACCTGAATTGTGCAAGGACAAATGCCACTATTATAATAGAGTCTTTGTATCTCGGTTTATGAATAATCAATAAAAGAAAAGAGGAGCTAGATTGTACTTTCGTCAATCTTTTTACGTTTTTTTATAATTTTTTTTTGAGAGATTCGTGTTGAGCAAGTTAAGGAAATTACTTCCTTCTCCCCGATTGGTTCAAAAATTTATCCAAAACTTTAGTCATTAAAGTTTAACATTACTTTTAGATTTGATAAACATATGAAAACCTGGAACCATTAGATTAAGATGTCACGGTTGGATCTTCTTTCCTAAGTAAATATTATTCTTGTCTGATAATAATTGATAAATGTAGAAATATTTATGTAGTTAAGTAATGAATAATATAATTTATATTATTAGATATTTATACCTTGAGGTATATTGAGCGAAACATGAGCAAGTTGGACATAATTCGTTCTCAGCTTATTAATTTTCCAGCTCAAAGTATTAGCTTGTTTTGCTTGTTTTCAAGATTAACTCAAGCTTCTCACAAACAACTCATTTATTAGACAGTGCTATCCACAATAGTCTTTTAGTCCGTTTCAATCTATACTTTAACATGGTTTTCTTTCACCTATGTGACTTACTCCTGCACTCAGTAGTTGAACATAGATCATACAAAGGCCAACAGAGGATCGCAATAGGAATAAAAATATCCGTAACTTCATTTATTTGTAGATCTCTAGAAGTATCATTTGACTGATGAATTGAGCCATTGGAGTTTTTCTTCAACCACCTACTAAGTGTTCGGATCCATTGGAAAGAAACGGGAGTTTTTTATTTATTTATTTTTTTTGCTCACAAGGCAACATTCAGTAAAAATTCCATATGTAGCTGTCATTGTACTGATAGCCTCAACTTCCAATCTGCAATAACATTAGAGAAGATAGTATTATCTTCTTCAACAAAGCCACATTCAAATGCATGCCTACTTTATTGCCAAATATCAAGGTTCACCGTCTCAGTACCAGACCTCATACCGGTACCATACTAGCACAGTATTGGTACGATATGGTATGAAATTTTTTTAGCGTACCGAGTGTCGGTACGTCATCCGTACCGAGTACCGGTACTGAACCAGTTTGGTACGGTACACCCTGTACCGTCCGGTTCGGGCCGGTACGATGTACCATGCCAAATATACCATGTTACAACTATTAGGGTACTCTTTATAAGACCTGTCTGGTTCTTGATATGAGAATGAATTGACCACCAAAAACATCTTCTCAGGTCTTATTTAAGATCTTTAGGAACAACAACACATGCAAATGCAATGCTAAACATTCTTTTTGTAGAATTTATTTTATATGTTATAATATGAGGTAATAGCATATCAATTTGATTCTCCTGAAATGTATAGAATTTCTTATCTTATTTATATGTGAGCTTTTGTGTTGTTTTGGTTGCTACTATGACCTCCTACTGCAGAGTTGCTTTTGCAATGTGGTGGTGATGCCCAGTGTTGCTGATGCTTGGCTTTTGCTCTTAATGCAAGATTTTAACTTTGCAACTATTTCTGCATGACCTTTTTGATATGTTTCTTTGTTATATTTCTTCATACTGACTTGCTCCATATTTGCATTTTTGCTATTTAAACCTTTCTTGGTTTTTAGGCTATGGTTTATGTTTTAAGGTGAACACATGATTTGGTAAGCTTTTCTAAATAGAACACAACAACTATTGGTTAAACAACATATATATATATATATATATATATATATATATATATATATATATATATATATATTAAGGATATAGATGATGGAAAATGAACTAGAAAACCATTCCTAGGATGGCTAAATTTTATTTAAGAAAACTAATTTTAGTAGGGAATGTCTCTATATAACAGTGAAATAATGAAATTTTATACCTTTCATTTCATTATGTGGAATATGTACTAATCCATAAATCCCATAACCGAAAAAGGGAAAATTATCACAAGCTTACAACAAATCACAACAAGGTGATGACTGATTGTTTGATTTCAAATTTGAATTTTAAACTTGAATTTTAAATTTGAATTTAATTTTGAAAATAGCCAAATTTTTCTGCTCCATTTGGAGCTTTAGCATTCTTTACACCCTACGAAGATAAAAAAGCAAAAATTATTCGTAACCAAAAGCTTTGATAAACATATCAGTTTGTTGTTGACTGGTTGGAATATAATTGTGTGTGGTGCTATTGGTCTAGAATCCCCCATCTAGGTTTGGAACTACCGTCCAAATTCTAACCCAAACTCTTATCATCTAGGAAATAGGTTTGGTTTATGTCTAAGTAGCACTTTGTAAGACCTATCACTTCTATTCTATGAGTCAGGTATAGGTATGTGAAATACTCATTGGTTCTAAATTGGATATGGATCGGGTTTGGGATGGTGTAGGATTGGATTGGGGCAGTGTTCTTCGGGCTTGGGATGGTGCTAGTGTTAGCCATGATTGCTTTATTGCCACTCATGGTCTGCCGTACCGACCGGTACATACCGGTACCGGACTCTACCGGTACGGTACAGCTATATATTTCGGTACCGAACCGTACCGGCCTGTACCGACCGGTATCGACGCGTACCGGTACCGACCCATACCGACTCGTTACCGGCCCGTGTCGAGCCGGTACCGGCCCGAACCGACTAGTCCGTACCGGCTCCAATTTTTTTTTTTTTTGGCTTTTAGCCTCATCGATACAGTACCGGTTCGGCTCGGTTTGGTTCAGTACCGTACCGATACCGATGCCCACGGGTACGTCGGTACAGTCGGTACCGCGTACCTTGTTATGCCACTGGTGGTAGAAGAAGGGTCATGTGGTTATGAATGTTGAATGAGGCCAGGATGTTCAAACAAGGAAAGGGAAAAGAAATTAGAAGAATTTTATATAGAGAAGGAAATTTTAAAGTGAGATTTTCTAGGGCATTGTCTAATGAGTGAGTGTTGAAATAGAGGGATGATTTTCTAGAGATTGAGTTTAAGTCAAGAGGAGGGGTGTGGGATCGAAGAAATTATGTAGTCATTATAAGGGGCAAAGAATCAGTGGAAGCCTACATGTCAAAAATAAGAGAGGGAGTGGGATAAAGAGTTAGCAAGGGATGGGCAGAAGTTATTGGAGACCTGAGTCATGAGAGAAGGAGGTGGGAGGTGAGGGTGATTTGAGGGACTTTGAGACCAGAAGGGGCCTCAATGTGGGAAATCAGTGTCGGGAGTAGCCCGATGCAAAAGGCTAGTGGCCTAAGGAGCATGATGCAAAGGGCCAGAGTAGTCAATGTTATGAAGGATGTCAACACCAGGAGGTATAAAGAGGAGGATAGGGCTTGAGTTTTTGAAGAAGATATAAGGGGATTAGAGATTTGGTAGGTCCAGTTCTCTTAATGCCAATACAAGGAAATAAAAATCTTCAGGGAATTACATATACACTTTACAAACTTTCATACACAGACGGTGATATATTATGATCAAGTTGGATCTAGGTTGGCCGCACGGTTACTAGATCTAAACCAAGACCTGAAATCTTTCCTGTCGTTCATTGGATCCATTCCTGGCCTGTAAGTCTCCAAGTCAGGATATGGTCTGCATTCGCATGTCTTAGTGACAACTCACAATTAAGTGCAATCTGGCTAAGAGCTCTAAAAGATATTACTACAATATCTTGTAGTGATGTTTTGGTGTCTTGTCTAAAAGTAATGCATCAGGTTAGTGGAAATTTTCATGTATAATGCAGTCTTTTGATCCAAGGTAGCTCAGGAAAGGGATCAAAAGGAAAAGGATCAAAATTTACTGAATTGTTAGTTTGGTAAGTTTGAGAATTGTCTTTTCATAAATGCTGCCTAAACTATTTGAAACCCATGGTTTGCTGCCAGCTTCATGGCAAGTGTAAATTTGTAGTATAGGTAGTTCCAAAATGAGCATTGATGATTATTATTGGCCAATTTCAAATTTGATCAATAATCATTTATGTAGTTTGTGAGGTTGTGTTTTTATAATTATTAGTCAGATGTACTGGTTTAAACACCTATGCTTACAAAACATGGAAAGTAGAAAAACCTTACTGGTATATAGGCATCTTCCTTTATCGAAGTAAATATCTGCAAGGACTAAATGCTATCTATAGGTTCTTTTGATGTAATGTGCAATTTTTTATTGTGCTTGATATGATTACACTATGTATGCTTGAAGGAAATTCTGAACCTAAACATATTATTACGCTTGTTTCTTACATATGCTATTGACTTCTATACTACTAGTCAGGGTTTACTGTCTCGGTACCGGACTCCGTATGTGTGCCACACTAGCACTATGTCGGTATGGTATGAAATTTTTTCGACGTATCGTGTGTCGGTATGCCACTTATACATAGTACTGATTCTGAATTGGTACAGTACGGTACGCTCCATACCGTCCGGTTTAGGCTGGTATGGCAAACCATGTTACTAGCCAATGATTCAAATCTTGTGGGGTGGGCCTGTCCTAAGTTTTCTATGCAATGGGATTTGTCACCGTCCCACCCCATCTCGACACTTGGGAAAATGCCTGCTCCCGAGTACCGCTAGACATCCCATTGGGACTTGAATAATTGTTACTAGCTACATATGTTCATCTAATATGCAAGTAATACTTGGTAATCTACACAAGCTTAACTTAAAACCTGATTTATCCTCATTGTATTATGTTCCTTAATAATGGGTGGGTCCCCTTCCATCAAATTAAAAAAAAAAGATTCATTAAGTAAAATCTAGATAAAATTTAAACATCAGATTCACCTCATGGGGAAAGAAATTAAGTCCCTTGTTTCAGTATACACTTACATGCTCTGAACTTCTAGAAGACATGTGAAGGTTTGATCATGCTTTGCTTATTGCAATATGAGTTCATGCTACAAATGTAGCTTACTCTAACTAAAGTTCCAACAAGCTAATTAAGTAGAATCACATAAAATTTCATCTCTTTGAACAGGGTTCCCTTCATAGTTTTCTAATTTACTTGCAAACTTGGTCAAACTTAATAAAATGAGATATAGCTGTACCAGTTCTCCTTTTTACTACCTTCATATAGACATATTGTTTGGTGACATGATTTGTATATATTTTGATGTTTCAGCTACATGCTTCATAATTATTGATTGATCTAAAAGTGATAATTGATAGGTCGTCAAATCTTGCTGCATTTTGAGGCTGTTGATTCTTCCTTTTTTGCTTGGGTAAATGGAATCCTCATCGGATACAGGTGTGGACTAAAATATTGATGTTTTTTTATTAATCATATTGTTATAGTGCTGCATTTTGTTTTTCACATAATTCTTGTTGACATTTAGATTTAGTTTGTCTTCTTAATCCATTTGCAATTGATCCATTTGTTTTAATGCAATGCTCAATATCACAACCTTTTTTTTCAGAAACTGATGTCATTGGAAGCATAATGATGTAATTTCTTGTGAAGTAACGTTAGTAATTCTAAATTAAAAAACTTTATTTTTTGGAAAACTTTTAGCTTTGTAGCTTGTTATCTATTGGCCATCATATACTTGTTAATATTATTGAAACTTTGTAGCATGAACAAGTTTTGGGCACTTGGGAGTGGCTCTATGGGGTTGACGCAACTAAGAGTAAATAATTGGAAGTTGCTTCTGTTTGTTATTTTTTGGAAAAGTGCATATGTATATGTGGGGGGAGGATAAGGTCAAGCAAGATTGCAGTTGCTAAACCACATAGAGTGAGGTCACTAATGATGGTTAGGAAAACTCAAGCATCATCACCTTTCTTAGGAATTGTCGCATATGCTGGATTTTAGTCATCTTGGGTTGGTCAAGATTGATAACAAATTTCTATTAAAAATGTGCTTGACTTAAAAAAAATATCAATATAGAGAAAACAAAAGTAAGAAAATGCAGAAAAAATAAATTGGTAGGAATGCTGAAAAAAAATTAGCAAATCAATGTTGGTTATGCTTCAAGAAGCTTGAGCTCTTCTAAAGAGTGCTTGAGATGGATTTCTTGGGCAGCAAGGCCTGCCTTGCTTGATTGCTTATAAAAATCAAAATAGCAAATACAAGCAATGCAATATTGAGATGTGAGTCATGTGATTAAGGAAGAAAAGGAGCTAACAGGCAAAGTAAGACAAAATTGACGGCAAAGAGAGATGTATTATGCCTTATGGCAGTGTTTAGGAAAACTATCCTGAGAGATGTAGTCTTGCTGCCAAAAACTTGGTGACTATCCTGAGAATTCCATTCATAAGAGAAATCGGTTGATAGTCTTTCACAACTTCATTGTTTTGCTTCTTTGGAACCAGTGTCATGAATTCTTAGCCGATGTAATTCAACTCTTCAAGCATACAATTCCTTGAACAACCAGAAGATGTCTCCCTTGATTACATCTCAGAAATGCTGATGAAGAACATTGGGAATCCATCAGGCCCAGGTGCCTTCTCCATGACTAATTAGAAAACTGCTACTTTGACCTCCTCCTCAGTGAATGCAGTCTCTAGCTGAGCAAGGAGATCAGCTTGGTTGTCATATTGTGAGGACCCGTGCGGGCGTGTGTTTAGTCCCACATCGGTTATTCGCTGCGTAGATCTTAGGTACTTATACAAGATCAAGGAACTCAAATAATAACTTCCGGCTAGCCATTTTGGGTGAGGTTCTGGGTTGTTACAAATGGTATCAGAGCGGACCCGACCTATAACTTATGTGAACTAGGGGACACTACAGCACGGATCCATTGGGGCTGACTACGGGCCAATTGTGGTATTTGTGATTAGATTTGAATAGATATGAACCCTTAGCCTGACGAGGACGTCAGGGCTTGAACAGGAAGAGTATGTGAGGACTCGTGCGGGCGTGTGTTTAATCCCACATCGGTTATTCGCTGGGTAGATCTTGGGTACTTATACAGGATCAAGGAACCCAAATAATAACTTTCGGCTAGCCATTTTGGGTGAGGTCCTGAGTTGTTACACATATAATTAAGGCCAGCGTACTCTGATCACACCTTAAAAGGATAGGAGTGAATGCACATGGTGGGATTTAAGGTTTTTGAGGTGCATTAGAAGAAGAAGGACATTATTGGGTTTTGAGAAATTGTAGTGCACTTGGTAGAAATAATGATTGCGTGGGCAGCAAAATGTGCACCAAAAGAGTCTGACACATGTAAGGAATTTTGCCTTGGAGAGATTAAGGTTGTTAGTTGTGTGATCATGATATTTGTCCTTATTCACTCCCTAACATAGTTATTAAAATTGGACCAAACTGGCCAGTTTCGCCGCAAAACTGGTGAATCAGATTTCATATAGGACTAGAAATGTGGTCGAACTGGTTGAGGACTGCTGACCTGGCTGGCTTTCAAGAAAAAAATGGGGAACCAGGTGGGTGAAAAGTGGGTGAACTAGCTAGCAACACTCCTTCAAAATTATGGTTGAGTAGGGGTTCGAAATAGCTAATCAAGAATTTGTTTTGAGAGCTCTCAACCACATGGACAAAAAATTATTCCTGACAATTTATCAAGTGACAAGATTTGTATATATTCTATTCAAAAGATGTTATTTGCTCAATATTTTAATAATCAGTTCTTTCCAATGATAAAAGAAAAATAATCAATTTCTTTTCTCTTTTTTGCATAATTAAAGAATACACCATTTTATGCATTTAGATACTTGTAAGTTTTATTATTTAAAAATTAAAATACCAATAAATTTTAAATATTTTCCTACATTATAAACAACCTTGTGTACATTTTTTAAAATTAAATGAATCATGATTTGCTTCTATTCGTGCTGCAATTAAACAGTAGTATAGAATGTAGATAAAAATGTTTAAAGAGTAGTATGTAAAGTAAAATGATTATAAATAATTTTCATTGAAAAAATTACAAATGATGTTTTTATATTATATCTGATTTACTTGGATATATTTAATTTTTTAATATTTGTAATTATAACATGGTTCGACTGGTCAACCTGGTCGTTGGACTAATGAGTTAGTGACTTGGGTGCTTGGCTAGGTCGGTCATCGGTTTGGTTTTATAACTATGGGTCTGGGCATAGATTTCCATATATAATACGAGGCATTTGGTGTCTCAATGAGGGATAGGGGACATTAATTAACACTCCCATGCCAATATTTGCTTTAATATTAGGAATACCAGCATCTTATGCATTTCAAGAACATCAAGAACATGTTTTTTTTTTTGGGTGGAAGGGTGGCTGTGGAATGGGTGAATTTAGATAAAAGAAGTTATAAAGCCATTACAAGAAATTATTTCATGGCTAAAGATAGGCTAGTTTCATTGAAAATGGTGCATGACACAAGGATTATCTTTCTAATGAGATTCAAAGGGAGTGGATTTCAACAAAGGTGTTTCTTGTTGGCTATGGTGTGAGATGGACAATATTAGACTCTGCAAAAGGCATTCAAAAGTGGAGCAATAAAAAAATAAATTAGTTGCAGAAGATGGCTTGTAGTTTATTGGTATTACTTGTTTTCTATCCACCTCCACTATGCATGGTTTATTGAAATTTGGAATTAAGCCAAGAACATAAACTCTTGACTCTTGAGTTCATAAGCAAACTTAGCCCTGAAACTTGAAGAAATTGTTACTACTTAGTCCCAGGTAGAGTGAACTCATCTTTTCCGGTTGTGAGAATGTAAGCAATACAAGTATGGGAGTGATAGGGCGCCTAGAATACTTAAATTATATGGTATCAAGTATCAACCAAGTGCTGCAAATTGGTACTGAGAACCATAACCATTCACTACCGGTTCGGTATGGTACGGTACAACACATACCCTGTATTAAGACAGGCTTCCAACATTTTTTATCACTACTAGCCATGGTATCGCCTGAAATGGGATGATATGGGTTGGTATTGGGTGGTATTAGGTGGTTTCACTTGGTTCAAATTGGTACAAACTGGTTCAACTTGTATACCGAACCAAACCTTAGTATCATACTGGTACTTTACTAGTATGGTCCGGTCGGTATGGATCGGTACATCATATTAGTGTCAGAATTAATTCTAAGTTCAAACTTAGCCTTGAATGTAAATCCGGTACAGTCTGATCGGTACGAGTCGGTACACTATATTAGTGTTAGAATTAATTTTAAGTTTGAACTTAGCCTTTACACTTTACATTCAAGTCTTAAAGTATATTTACTCGAGCTGTTAGAAACCTCAAACAATCCATGGTAAGAGATTAACCTTTTAATTTAAGGTTTATTATTTCAAGATGAAGTGCTGATCTTGTAGTGGTCGGAGAATATGAGCTAATGCAGGCAAAGATCTTGATGCACATCCATCACTAGAGAGTTTTTGACCAAAGTAATAATCAGAATCATATAGTCCATCTCTCTCTCTCACACTCCCCCTTTCTAGATATTTATTATAGTACATATATTTATATACACACATAAATATGCATATATATATATATATATATATATATATATATATATATAGACACACACACACACACACACACACACACACATACATACATATGCATGTGTTTATGTATTTATGACACCACCAGACTAGAGTACTTGGTGCTTTAGACAAATTCTTTGTTAAGAGTGGCCTGGCTCACCAACCGATACTATAAAAAACTCTTGTCACTGCTTTATATTTTACTTTCCAAGTTTGACTTTGAGAAGTGCATTTAGTTATTGAGAGTTCAAATAGCTTTTTCCTTCCTTAATGTCCTATTGATTGATATGGCAAATCTTGTCTAGATATGCTGTTCAATATTTTCCTCTGCATTGGATTAAATTTGTACAGAACTATGCTGAAAAATCACTTACATGTTTCCTGGGATAACTTTAATTATTGTTTCTTCTAAATACTTAATGAAACTACGTTATTTATGTGTTTATGCAGCCAGGATAGCAGACTACCTGCTGAATTTGATATCACGGGTTGCTGCCATCCTTGTGATTCAGACAAAGAAAATGTTCTTGCTGTTCAAGTCATGAGATGGAGTGATGGTTCCTATTTAGAAGATCAAGACCATTGGTGGTTGTCTGGTATTCACCGAGATGTGCTTCTTCTATCAAAGCCACAGGTTGGTTTGCTTATACTTGGTCTTTTTCTGTAGATTATATATATGTATCTATGCATACTTATATAACATTCACATTTAAATTATTTATTTATGCATCTATATGTGCAGACACTTACATGTCCATGAATAATGTACGCGTGTATGTGCCTATTTATGTTTGTGGGTTTGTCTATAATTATTCTGTTCTGTTGAAAGTTGGAATACTAAAAAAATTAAGACTTTCTCAATTTCTCCTAGAGGGTGCTGGCCTTCTATTTCCTTAGATAACCAGAGAATTTGGAATGGTGTCCATTGTCCAAGCTTGCCTATATGATTCCTGCAACTCTCCTATATAAAGAACATGTATCAATACCACCACATGTTACTAGAGAAAGTAAAACATGAGCATGCCATCAATCCCTATGTTCTTGCAAGTAAAGCTTAAAATCCATGTGCCCAACCTTGACCAATTATTGCTAGGACTACTATTCTCAAAAATTGCTGCTTAATTTCCCATTAACATGGCTTTATAAGCATCCAGTAAAATGTGTAACAGCCATTTGATCTACTAAACTACTTAACTATCATCTAGCAGTTGTTTAGAAATTTGATGCCATGCTAGGATAAATATGAGTGAGGACATAACCCACTATATGAGTTTGTTCGCTCTTTATCAAGGTCTGCCGAATCGGTATTGAGTGCTGTATTGTTCGGCGATTGGTATCGACCAGTATGACACGGTACCGGTTCAGTATTATACCGACATGGTATGGAATAACTTACCGGCCATTTGACCAGTGTGCCATACTCTTTTTTTGTTTTTTTTTAGTTACTATTTTAATCATTATGGTTGTCTATTTTAGATTTTGATATCATTTAAATGTCTTTTTTGTCATCAAATGGACTTGAAGTACTATCAGTACAATTGTAACACAACTAAAAGAATGAGTACATATAATATATCAAATGGACTTAAAGTATAAAAAATACATATAAATACCTAAAATTTTATGGGTTGTCTATATCTTTTGTAGATGTCAGTATCCCAGTCACAATCTGGGCCAAGGATATTACTCCAACTTTCTAGATAATTTGCACTCATAACCTGTGCCTGCTGGATAGCCATCTTGATAATGATCCTCTATCTGATATTGGACTAGCCATTCGAAGGTTGCAGAAGTGAAATCTAACATGTAAATTGCCCGAGGCTATGGAGGGTAGTAGCTGCTCGACTATAACACCTTAGATGAAGGATATCCATGCGGTTCATGCCTAGCTATGTGTAGTAAGATCCAATGCATGACTTGAATTCAGATACGTCTAGGGATCCTACTCCACGTGTAAGGTTATCTCAGTAGCAATACCATATCTTGAATTACCTCGAGGGGCCCATCTTCTGTATGCAATGATATCCTCGCAGGCTTTACTAGGTTGTGCACCTTTTTTCCTATTCTGTGTGGCACAAATGAACTAGGACTCGCCAATGAATGAAAGACTTTGGCCTATGAGTCATATGTAGCTGTACCAGATCCCCTGCTACCTCCCTACCACTAGATGCATTGTCGCTCGAATTATCATTGTCATCATCGTTGACATCGCACGATGACCTAGGCAACTAGTCATCCGCAAGCTCACTAGTGTTCGAATAAGAGTGAATAGAATCCTTAATTCACTCTTTTCAATGGAATTGTAGTTTTCTTTCCTTCCTTTCTTGCTAACATAAGGAATCGTTTTCTTTCACTCGATGCTCTTGCCTGCCAGGCTTTGCTGGGTGGTTCCATTACGCTCACCACCTTGATTAGCCCTACCTATCTGACTGGACTGGGTATTGTGGTGGCATCTTCTTAGCATCTCTTTATCACATCTTTGGGAAAATCTCTTAGACATAGAGCCTTGCAATGATGATCGGCTCCCTTGACCTTTGTGGCTGCTTAGTTGGATATGAGTGTTGCATATGTCGTTTTGCCCATTATTTTGCATCCACCCTAGCAAGGTCCGCCGTACCGGTACCGGTCGGCGTACCGGTGGCCGGCCGGACCGGTACGTACCGGCCGGTACCCGGTACGGTACGCGGTGGTTTCAAAAACCACAGCACGCGGTGCTGTGGTTCTAAAAAAAAAAAATCGTACCGGTGCGAACCGGCCGGTTCGCACTGGTACGAGGCCGGTACCGGCCGGTACGGGATCCGAACCGGCCGGTACGGGATCCGAACCGGCCGGTACGGGCCCGTACCGGCTGGTTCGGATAAAAAACCGGGAATACCGTTTTTTTGCCGTTCCGGTACCGGTCTAGGACCGAACCGGCCCGTACCGGCCGGTACGGGCCGGTACGGCATTCCATGCACCCTAGCCTAATTTGCTATGAAACTAGCCGATCAAGAAGAAAATTCTGGCTCATCAAGCTCTAGCTATTGCTGCTAGTCCTTAAGCCAACCAATTGTCGGATCCTCCTTATTGTACATAAAATCATTGTAAAGTGGGTCATCGACTGCCAAAAATCATTGAGTTACTTCAAAAAATACTTCTATAGTATCTATACATAATGCTAATTTTTTAAAATTTTTGTAATTATTTTGATATTTTAAATTAATTTTTATATAATGAATTGATTAAAAGATCTAGAAAATTAACTTTAATTCAGATTAATGTAGAATTCTACCAAGGATGCTACATATATTTTTATTTCAATTGATTATTATTAATAATTATTTTAAAAATTAGTGAATTTCCATTGCAATGTGAAAATTAGCTTATTACTCCAGAAAGTACTTCTGAATTATGCATATTTGTCATAATTTTTGTAATTATTTATGTATTTTTATTATTTTTAATAAATACATTAGTATTTAATTGTAAAATATCTATAAAATTAATTCTAGTTCAGATTGTTATAGCACCCTACTAGGGGTGCTACATATATTTTTCTTAGCCCATAGATATGTACTAATTTCTACTTATTTTTTAAATTTATTTAAATTTGGGCTTTGGTTATGTGCATGGTCATGCCCAAATTTAAACAAAATTGCTATCAAGTTGAGATAGCAAGTAGTATGCATACTCCAAAATATGGTACTAGATTTTAAAAATATTTTGATCATTATTTTATTTATTATTATTTTTAATTTCAAAATATATATTTAATCTAAAAATTTATATAATTAATAAAAACTTATAAATTTGGCTGCATTGTATAGATCATCCATATATCTACAACATATTATAAAATCATGCCAAAATTGTAAATTTTGGCATAAGCTCCTCCCATTTTTCCTATTTTGGTCAATTTTTGGCATGAAAAAAAAGAAAAAGTGAGAGGAAGGTAAGAGGGCCCTTTACGTAATTTTGGATTGGATTTGAGTGGATATCCATGAAAATACCCTCTATTTTCACTATTTTTGAGTGGAGAAAAAATACAGAGAATGAGGCATAGAAGGCACAGGACGCCTTCTCTGCCTCCCTCTCCATCATTTAAGGTGGAATAGGGCCTGATCGCCCTGAACCACCTAGTTTAGGTTGGAACCGCCCGATTGGAACCCTATTCCATGTTGAAATGTTATATTGTTTTGGTTCGGGGGTGGTATAGTTCGGTATGCCCCAAAGTAGGCGATTGAGGATGGTATGGCAGACCACACTCCTTATTGTATGATACCACATAGTCTAGTACTTCAGATCCAAAATGCAACTATTACACTTTTTCCGGTAAGATGAGCACTTTTGCTTAGTTCCAATCATGTAGAAACAACATCAAGGACTTGCAAGGTCTATAATAGCCCTAAAAGATGTTCCTCCCGATAGTTGGAAGCTTTAGTTTTTAACCAACCGATTGATTCCCAAAGCTTAAGCTAATAGGAAATGGGTTGACAATGTATATCTTGCTTAACACCTGCCTTTCCCATACAATCCGGACCATACACATGGAGGATAAGTAATTTGGAGATAGAGAAGGATCAGGATAACAAATAATCAGGGATAATTAAATAAATAACTAAATTGGAGGGATTCAAACTCATGACCTGTAACAAACCTAAGCTTTGGTACCATGTTAACTAACCAACGAGCTCCAAAAGCTTAATAAGTAAGATCAACAATGCATATGAGGCTTAACACTAGTTACTCTAGCCTTTTTGCCAAAACATCAGCTAACCATTATAGGATCTATTCCTTTGCACTCCCTTCTCCATCTTGTTCTCCTTCCTTCACTTTAGATGGTAGAGCTACTGCTCAATGTTTTTGTTGCTTAGTGGGCTGAGCAAGATTGATTGATTGTAGTTTTTATAACCTGCACAAGAACCAATAATAGTTTTGTTTCCTATATCGTGGAAAACCCTTTGCTCTCCACTTGGCCTTGTCCTATTTTAGTTATATGTTTTATTGGAACCTACGAAGCATGGCGACTGATACAAGATATGGATACGACATAATACAGATGCGCCATATGTCAAATCTTATAAAAGTAGGATATGATATGGCCAGGATACATCAACGAATATATGTATATATATATGCATGTATATTATGCAAATATACATGCAAATACATATGTCTGTAAATTAAAAAAAGAACCCAAAAAGCATAGTAGGCCATGTCTACAAAAATTAATATCATAGACTACAAGCTCATCATCTATTAAATATAGACTAGAGTTAGAGGCGCTTAATTCATGACAGAAGAAAGTTACATGCTTGTAAATGTAATGCTTTCATTGACATGGTTCTTATCACATTGTTAATCTTGTTGTATTTCTAGTTTAAGATGTCATGCGTGCTGCTATTTTTTCTTAACTCTGTAGATATTTTTTTGATTCTTGAGGAAAAAAATGGATTTGCAGGTGTTTATTGCAGATTACTTCTTCACATCAAATTTGGATGAAAATTTTCTTTCAGCTGATGTGCAGGTAATTTTTCTCCACAATACGGTACCCATTTCTGAAAATTTAATGCTAAAACTACATAAGAAGAATTAATTTTTATTTAATTTTCTTGCATTTTATTTTCTGCTAATCTTGTTTGACTTTAACGCTACGATCAGACAACTGCACAGGCAGTTGCTTCAAGATGTCTCGACAGTATGCTTATTCGACTCCTTTTTCTTTAGTTTCAAATATTTTTGAAATGCAGGGTAGATGACTCCACCCATGCCTTAAATTGTAGGACTTTTAGCAGGACAAAACCCCATTGTTCGGATGGTGATGGGGTATTAGATAAACAACACAGATTTACTTGGCATTGATGTTGAATCCCTGGAGCTCTCAGTTTAGCATCATTTATGTACCTCAGCACTAGCAGTCAGTAAATGACTGTTGGGCATAACTTGATTGCCACTATTTAATGATAATTGTGTACTGTTAGATTTGGATGGCCGCTCCAGATGTCTAGAAACAGAAGACCATAGGATACTATGCTATATGTGAATTTCCGACTTATAGCCATTGAAATCAAATCAAATGGTTATTCATCCGTGCATGATGGGTTCTGAGGACTTTGACTAAACCTCACTTCCAGATTGATTCTTCAAACTCAAACCATCTATACTACGTAGTAAAAATATCAATTGTTTTGAAATATGTATTAATAATATGGCTTTTATATTTTTGTAAAACTCTTTGTTGTTGTATACATTGTTTGTAGCCTTTGCCTTTATATAAGACATCTTTCAGGTGGTAGGTACTACATTACATTTGATTTAGCTTCAATCAACTTATCAACATACTGAAATTTCAAGGATCCTGGGGGAAGATGAATTGTTTCCAAACACTGGGTCCAAATTTTGTTGAAATAAATGCAATTTGTCGTAAATCTGCTATTTGCTTCCAGGAAATCTATAGTGAATTTTTCAGGTCATGGTATAGGGGGCACCTTTTTCTTTGAAAAAGGATACAAGGTCACTTACTGTCACATGTGCAAATCGTTTCACTGTTACTTATCTACTCTTAGATTCCCCAAGTAATAGCTTGATTTCCATAAATACCTATTCCTGGTTAATTTCTTTAGATATCTCAGCAAATAATGGCTTGAAACTATCATTCCTTGTGCAAATTGCTTAAGTTCTATCATAGCTAATATGCATTTTTATCTGATTTGGATGTTTAAAACTAGAGCATGGTATCTGATTGCTTCTATCATGTTTTTCCTGCTATGTGTGCAGGTTGAAGTTAAAATTGATATGATGCGGGAAATTTCCAAGGATGTTAACCTTTCCAGCTTTACCATGGAAGCTACACTTTATGATAATGCAGGGTGGTATAACGGTGGAGATAACAGTAGGAAGACAGATCTGACTTCTTATGATGTGGCACATATGAAGCTCAAGTCACAGCCTCCGGGAAGTCTTGGGTTTCATGGTTATCATCTCGAGGGGAAATTGGAGAGGCCAAGACTTTGGTCCAGTGAGCATGTAAGGAATCTCGTCTTTTAGAAAGATCAAAGCAGTTAGTAAAACATTTATTTGTTAATGTGAGACGAATGTGTCATCTCAAATGATAGTGACTCAAGCCACCCAGTAGATTAATCTCATTCCAGGTATTAGAAGCTTGGCATGTATGATAAACCAATACTTCTAGTAGACTAAAGAAACCATGTGAACCTGACCCAGGGTGGATATAGACATGGATTCAGCACATAATAGACATATTGACAAATGACCATATTTGTTGAATATTAAAGAGGATATACAGAAGTGGTGCTCATACAGAACACAATCATTGTTAGGGTTGAAGAATAATAAACTTGAAGTAGTAAAGGAAATCCAATTATTTATCACCTGAAAGTTTTGGGAGAATTTTTTCTTAAAATTTTAGATAAAAATGTACCTAGCTGTCAGTTTTGGAGTCAGTATTTGAATATTCTTATTTCTTAAAGTATTTTGTTTCAGTATTCATGACAGTAAATGATGGCACCATATGATTTTAGTACTCTATAGGTATAGATGTTGTTAGTATGATCATGCTTTCACTTGATTTGGTGGTACACTGTTACCAGCATTGATGGGGTGTTGATAACCAAGTGACCAATGATTGTGCTTGCCAAAGCCTAAGCTGTTCGGAATAAGTCACCAGTATATATCAGGCTTAGTATGTATGTGCCACTCACATGTAGTCTAGAGCATGAATGTGAAGGAATAATTGGCTGTGGACAAACGAGTTAAGAAGACAGACAAGTATCAAGATTACAAATAACTTGGGATAATTAAATAAATAACTGAACTTGAGGATATTCAGACTCATGACCTCTAGTAACTTGAGCCATACCATGTAATGGTATCAAAACGAGAGAAAAGAATAAGAAATAAAAAGATATGGTGGTAAGAGAGAATAAGAGTGGAAGAGAGAAGACAAGTTGGGGAGATTATTTAGCAAATACAATGTAAGTTTGGGCTTGTATGGTCCAATAAAGGCCCAATAACAATAAAAATAGAACAAAAAACAGCCCAATATGCATAATACAACAGATTATTTAGCAAATATCTGGAAAAACCTCCTTGTTGATCAACATAGATCATATCCCTTAACTTTGCTTAGGAACTTGAGCTAAGAGAAACACTTATGCTAGGAGATGCTAAGAAACTTGTATCTCTTTATTTACATCTATTTGAGATTCATTTATTTTGTTGTAGATCTTCAACAGAAAGTGTGTCTTTTGAGCACTATATTCTTCTTGAATGTTGCTAAGATATTTCATCTACAAGTCTAATTATTATCTGTTTTGCTTGTGATCTTCCCTGCTCAGCCAAATTTATATACTCTCGTCCTCGTTCTAAAAGATGCATCTGGGAAGCTACTGGATTGTGAATCATGCCAAGTAGGCATACGACAAGTATCTCGAGCTCCAAAACAGATGCTTGTTAACAGGCTTCCTGTTGTAATACATGGTGTAAATAGACATGAGCATCATCCACGTACAGGAAAGACAAATTTGGAAGCATGCATGATTAAGGTGGTATTCTTTATATTTATTATTGCTTGAATAACATTGTCGAGTAGCAAATGACATTTATAAACTAGGTAAACTTTATTTGTCTTGTTGATAATCTCATGTATTTGTATTTGCCTGTAGGATTTGGTTCTAATGAAGCAAAACAATATTAATGCTGTAAGAAATAGCCATTACCCTCAACATCCAAGGTGGTATGAATTGTGTGACCTTTTTGGTGTCTACATGATAGATGAAGCCAATATCGAAACACATGGTTTTGATCTTTCTAGCAATTTCAAACATCCTACATCAGAACCGGGTTGGGCTAGCTCCATGTTGGATCGTGTCATTAGCATGGTCGAGAGGGACAAGAACCATGCATGTATTATTGCATGGTCCTTGGGAAATGAGTCTGGATATGGACCTAATCATTCTGCTCTGGCTGGTAAGACAATACTTTTAGTAACCATTCTTTTATTATTTATCTAAATGATGTCTGATCAAACACTTTAATATAGGGTGGATTCGAGGAAAAGACTCATCAAGGCTCTTGCATTATGAAGGAGGTGGATCCAGAACATTATCAACAGATATCATATGTCCCATGTACATGCGTGTATGGGACATGCTGAAAATCGCTAGCAACCCTTTTGAAGACAGACCTCTTATTCTATGCGAGTATGTCATCATCATTTGATTTGCCTTCCCATTTTTCCAGTCATTCTGTTGTTACTAAAATTCCTTTCTCTTCTTAAGGTATTCGCATTCAATGGGAAACAGTACTGGGAATATTCACGAGTACTGGAAAGCTATTGACAGCACAGTTGGTCTCCAAGGAGGTTTTATTTGGGATTGGGTTGACCAGGTACTTAGTTATCCTACTTACATAATTGGATGGTTGAAGCCAGTATCTCTTACAAAATCTTATGTTAATTTTTACATTAAAAAATGCTTTATATATTTTTATTTTAATTTGTTTTTTGATACATATTGATTAAGTGGAGGAAAAAATAAATGGAAGATGGAAGCTACCGTGTATCAACTAGCATAGTTGGACAACCATGAACAACTTACCAAGCAGTATAATGCCACATTTGGAACATGAAAGGACATTCGGTGTTGATGTGCATGTGTGTATCCACTTGTTTCTCTTGAGCAACATTATTTGAAATTGGAGAGTTCCTCAAAGATCTTTATTTGACACTTAAGCATATCATCAAGTTCTAAGATGATTATTTGACCCATTAGAATGGATTGAGAACAAAAATAGTCATCACTGAACTTCTTAATGAATTCTTGACATCAAAGACTAGTCACATAAACTAATATTTGTTGAACACGTACAATGACCAGTACCAATTAGGTACCAGTCGCTACGGTACAGTACCATACCATACCGACGTATGATACGTAGCAATGCATTAGTCAAGTGCTGTAGTGATAGGGAGAGAAAGGAAGTGCGGAAGGAGGCGGCCTACCAGATTTGGTGAGGGAGGGGTCCTACATGAGCAGTGGAAGAGGAGAGGGGAGGAAGCTGCAACGCTACCATGAGTAATGGAGGGAGGGGAGTGCGGAGGAGGGAGTAGGTAGTAGAGATGGGGAAGAAGGGGACTAGGGATTTCAAGGAGAGGTATCTAAGAGGTTTTAGAGCCCTTGAAAGGGGTCGATTCTACATGAGTGAATTGATTAAAATTGCTCGAAACTAGATAGAATCGATGAGTTCAGCCTTGTTTTAACCTATTCCTCTCTGTCCTATTTCTAAAGTCTGAACCATCCCAGTTTTTGGCTAGTTTAGTATGGTATGCCCTCAACCCGACAACTTGGGATGGTTTGGCGAACCTAGCATAAAATAGACCTGAGATCAAGTTGGATCAACAGCCACAAATGAGACAAAGGTGGTTAAACATGGCAAATAAAGAGGGTCGGTTCAGCATACCTTCCGTACTTCCATAGACTTATTCTTGTCATATATTGACTAATGACTAATGTTTTAAATATGTCTAGTTTTTTTGTTTGTGTTGGAATAATAAGCCTATCTTCAGATCAATAGTTATTTTCTTAGTATGTATAACATGTTCTTCATTTTGAGAACTAGGACAGGGGAAAGCCTAGCCAAAATCAAGGTGAGGGTGGGACTTGAACCCATGTCCTTGGTACACCCAAAGACTTTACCAACTGCTCTAGTTGACACTCTCTTAATGAGTATAACATCTTATGATTAGAGTTTGCTGAACCCGGCTGAATCGCCTGGTTCGGCCAGTACCGAGTTGACTCAGCGGGGCACCGGACGGTTCATTCATATTTTTTGGAATCGGCTCCAACCGGCCAGAACCAGCTGACTCATCAAAATCCATTAAGATGATTAGTTCTTATTTTTTGTTTGAGAAGAAGAAGGGAAAGGCTCATCAAAATCCATTAAGATGATTAGTTCTTGTGAAGACGAGACTTGAACCGAAGTCACTGGTACCCAAACCCCAGTTACTTTAACAGCTGAAACAGCACCCTCCACTGAGACAGTCTTATTGAGCTTGGTATAATAATAAATAATGATTCTATTTACAATAATTTCTCTGGTCAGCTACATCTCTTTACATTTCTGCTACTTAAAAATCTAAGAAATGTTTTAAAATTCAAACTTTTAGAAGAAGATAATATTACTTTAACATTCAGTTGAAATCTTATTTATTTAATTAACAGAATTTCGTAAATATACTTATAATTTTATGTTTGATTCTGCAATGTTGATATGTGCTTTCCAGTGGGGGTTTGGAATATAGCCTGCAGTGGAATTTTGTTCCATTATACTGCAGAACGTTAAGAATAAGAGCCAAAATCGGGAGATGGTGATCTATATTTTGTCAAGTTTATGTTTTGAAAAATGTGAATTTTTACTTCAAGTGCCAAAGTATATGATGGAAAAGGTTTGCATTTTTTTGCCCCAAGTGTAAACTCTTATTAATGGTGAGTATTACAAAAATTGATTTTGCTCTAAAAAACTAGTGCTTAATGGGTAAAGTGAGGTCAATTTGCCACTTTGTTAAGTGTATTATCTTAAGTAATTGTTATATTCTTGTAACATGTTCAGAAAATGCATCCATATGATAGATTTAGTGCAAGCGATGATGTTCAACTGCTTTCAGCAATAAATCAATAAACTCACTTCTGGCTTTCCTACTTCATAAAATCCGAGTCTATAAAATATAGTTTATCCTGAATTCTTTGAGCTTGCAATGAACAATTTATAATGAATTAAGTACATTGTCTTTTGATACTCTACTTTATTTGAGCTTGCAATGAACAATTTATAATGAATTCAGTACATTATCTTTTGATACTCTACTTTATCCTAGCTTTCTCGTTATAAGTATACTCTTTTTTCAGTACACAACATTGCGCTGTTGAACTATAGAATAAGGAGTCATACTTGTACAATACTCTAACATGCCCTAGCTTTCTCATTATAGTCATTTTCGTTTTAAATAGAACATTGCTCTGTTGATCTCAAGTGCAGTGTGTTAGTTGTGATATAACTTTCATTACTTTTCATACAGGGCTTGCTGAAGGAGGGCAGTGATGGATGCAAATATTGGGCATATGGAGGTCACTTTGGAGATACACCCAATGATTTAAATTTCTGTTTGAATGGCCTCACATGGCCAGATCGAACTCCTCACCCTGCTCTACATGGTAATTAAAAATTAGTTTTCTGTTGACATTTGAAACTATTGAAAATTTGAAATTATATTTAACTTGTCCACTATCATGAATTATGATCATTAGACATGGGGGCCAGTCAGGTGATTGTGTGTGTGAATGATTGTTAGGCATCCACATATATCCTTACTCGTTGAAGCTTTATAAATTTCAGAGGTTAAATATGTCTATCAGCCCATCAAGGTCTTCTTAATGGATAGCACAGTTAAGGTATTTCCCTGATTGATATTTACCTTGCTTGGATGCAATCATTTTATCTTTTTATTTTTTTTAAACTTCCCCCCTGCAATCAGGTACTGAATAACCCTTTATTTATTTTGTAGATAGTTAATGAACACTTCTTTGACACAACACAAACTACAGAGTTCAGTTGGATTCTTCAAGGAGATGGATGTGACCTGGGTTCTGGGATACTTGACCTCCCAATAATGGCACCTCAAAGTAGTTATGATATCGAATTCAAATCATCCCCATGGTATTCTCTTTGGAAATCATGTTCAGCAACAGAGGTATTCTTAACAATAACTGCAAAACTAAAACATTCAACACGATGGGCAGAAGATGGTCATGTCCTTGCTTCTACTCAACTATGTTTACTCGCCAAAAGTGAATCCAGTCCTCATGTACTTCTTCTGCGGATCCCTATTCAGGTTCTTAATATCCCTGTTTGTTGAATTCTGAAATCGTTTGGCATCCTTTTCAGGTCATCAACTTGGCAAAAAGTAAAATTCTACTTTCTGAGTTTGTTGGTGACATTTTAACTGTTAGCAAGCAGAACATCTGGCAGATCAAACTGAACACCTGCACTGGAACAATTGAAAGTTGGAAGGTAATTGTTTTACTGATAGTCTTTGTAATCATCTTCTGTGTTTTGAGAACCTCTATACTCCGTATTCCAGAACTTTATTGATTTTTTTTTCTAGAAAATTCAGTAACCTGTGTGGAAAGCTCTTAGATCAGCTTTGCTTATTAAAATCTCAAGCTAATTCATTTTGTGGATCTTAAAGCTGAGTTGCATTTAGTATCTACCCAGATTAACTTTGTTTAATCTTGTGTGGAAGTGTCATGCCACAGAACACAAGCTGGCACGTGATATGGCTGCACATTCCATAGGGTATAACCTTAAAATAAGGTTCACCATCTCGGTACTGGGCTCTGTACCGATGCCACACCAGCACAGTGTCGGTACTCGGTATGGTACAGTACGGAATTTTTTTGGCATATCGAGTATTAGTATGCTACCCACAATGGATACCGGTACTGAACTGGTATGGTACGGTATGCCCTATACTATCCGAACTCCAGTACGACATACCATGCTATGAAACATGCGAGGCTTACTAAACAAACAAAACATCAACAATATAATCACCATTTTCAAGAATAAAATAAAATAGTCCAATATTTTAGATAATAGAAATAGTCCAACCACAATTTCAAACATCCAGTGATATCAGAGATGCTTTAAATCTTCTCCACCTCTCACCAGCAAAACCCCAAACTTCCACTGAATTCTAATCATCGTATTTTGAAAAGAAAGACAAGAAGTGGCATAGCTAACGCTCAATAAGAATCCCCATACTCATGCACACCAACATAAATTGATTAATAAATAACTTGATAGTTAACAACAAACATTCTATAGTAAATATGCTCAATGGAATGATATTAAACTATTATTACCATGAAATGCACATGCTAGTTATCTAGAACTTGAATTTTATTTTCCACTGCTCAACAGACTATAGTATCTCAATGCATTGCATACAACCTAAATGATATTTCCTCGTAATGGTGGTTCATTATCAACAATTTATGAACATTCATGACATATGATAGGGGTTAGATTCAGCTAATATTCTGAGAGTATTCCATAATAATTTATTTCTAGCTTTGGATTAGCCACGGTCATGTTTCTCACTCGTGATGGGGCAATTGATAGCGTCACATTTTTCGTCCGTGATGGGGCAATCAATAGTGTCAGGTTTCCACCTGTGATGGGGCAAGGCAAACAATAGTGTCATATTTCCTTCCTATGATGTGACAATTGATAATATCATACTCCAGACCGTGACATGCAAATCATATTAAGTGGAAATCAGCTGGATCAAGGGGTAAGTGTCCGATTTAGGCAGGGATAGCATGGCAATGACTATCAATGATGGGATCCAGCAACGTCCGATGAAGATTGACCGGTGACAGGAGGTGACAGGGTCGATTCAAAGGACGGAGACTGAGATGGGGAAAGGAAAACTAGCTCAAATCTAGTGTTAAATTGAGCCCTTGGCTCGAGTGCCTATCGGCTAGATTCAATGGTAGGTAGGGTGAAATCGGAGGAAGAAAGGAGGATGAGGAGAGCATGGGAAATAGGGAAGGTAGTTAGGTTCATGACCAATCGATTCTTTCTGTCTTGCACATCGCTATTTAGATCTGGTAGTATATGCTATGAAGGAAATGTCCGAGGAACAAAAGTAGGGATAGGGGTGGTGTTCAACAGTGACCCTAGCTCTCATGCCTACCAACAAGACTAGCAAAATCACAACCGAAGCAATGAAGGGAGGGTGACAAATCAAATCGTATAGGAAGAGGAGGAAACTTAGTGGTTGGTGTTTGATGGATCAGGTGGGAGAAGAAATAGGGGAAGCGGGTTGGGGGTTGGAGCAAGGATCTAGAGACAAGGAACTTAGGCTTAACCTCTGTCCAAGCGATGGAGTTTGGCGATGATAATGACTACACACCCATGGCTTGGTCTAGCAGTGGAGCGGAGGATGAAGGGGAGGATGGCAGAAATAGAGAGAGGGAGCCAGTGGAGATGGTCTCGATGTAGGTACTTGTGGGGAGGTAGCCAATAGGAATCAGAGAGGAAAAGATAGAGAGGAGATCAGGTGGTGGTCTGGTGCCAGTTGAACGACTGTCAGCAAGGTTGGGACTAAAATAGAGAGAGGGTCTATGGTATCAGATAGGAGGGTAGAGAGAAGATAAAAGAAACGGGGGAGGTTTACTGTGGTGGTAGTCGACAGGTGGTGATCATTGGAAACCAGTAGAGGGACCAAGGTGGGAGAGAGAGGGAGAGGGAGAGAGAGAGAGAGAGAGAGGACTATGGTGGTGGCATCTGGTGATTAGGGAGGGAGCGATTGAAGTCAGAGGGAATAGTGTCATGGAATGGGGGAAGATGGATAAAATAGGGAGGCAGTAGTGGTTTTGCACACGCGACCCATGCACGTTGGCACGCACGACTGAGGGTCTTGGGCAGCAAATCTGCACCCATCCCCCTCTTCTTGGTGGGCATTCCGCTCTTGCCAACAGCTCTAATAGAGGATCCACGGTTGCGATCCCCTTAGAATGACGTCAATGCTAGCCCCTTGAGGTTAGGTTGACGAGTTCAGGCGAATTCAGCTGAACTAGTTGCCGATCTTGGCCGGTCCGCTAGTCGGTCCTCACAGAAAGTTTATGGTTGGTAATTTTAAATGTTATCTTTGCTATTATTAAATAATTACTGGATCTAAAAAGTTTAAGATGGTAGAGAAAGGGTCAACAATGCATCTTAGACTTAACAGCTATGATGGGTACCGTTTTAACGAACATCAAGAGAATATAAGACATCTAAGGGCTTTTATATTTATCTAAAATCTTCAACTTTCTAGTGGAGTTGAAACATTGCATAATGACCTGAAAATGGAGAAGTGGATGTGCCAAAAATATTTTCTTCATTCAATACAGTATTATTTTCGGGTTTGATTGATGAGATGCATTAAAACAATCATAGATAATCATTATCACACATTTGATTATCAAGTCAGTAAGGGACCAAAGATATGCTTTTAGAATGGCCAAGTTACTAGTATCAGGGTTATTTATAACTCATTCTAGGAATAGTTTTCTCCATGAGTTAGCTTGTTATTCATATTCATATATCTGCCTCAGTGGATACCCTAGTTATTTAGCAGATATGATAGCAATCAACGGGTATTTTGCACCACCATATGGCTGTTTTTTAACTGAATGGCCAACTTGAGATTCCACATTCAGAAACATTACCATCTAACTGGAGGTGTACAGTTCTCGATGCATGTACTGACAGTGGTCATATTATTTGAAAGTAGGACTTTTCACTATTCTAATTTCATCATTTTGGTGCCAAGCACAGATGCCAAATACAGTACAGTAGATGGAGCGATGGTTAGGATGACTTCAGTGCATGAGGACATGCAACAAGGATACACAGATGCATACCTGTGTACCTACATACACACATAATGCATGCATCCATTCATACATGCATATCATATAATTCGTGAGAATATTTTCTTCTTCTTATTATTCTTCTTTCTTTTTCCTTTTTTTTTTTCTATAAGCATGACATCTTTGTTCATCAATCAAGTCCAAAATACTTATGAGTATGATTCAAAATGCTCGTGTTGGAAAATATCTTTGTTCTTATGCCTTATACCCTTCAAGGACAAGGTTTGATGGAAGGAGTAAACTGAAAGAAAGAGTTTGCATTAAAAGGAATATGCTTGATCCCATTAATGTAACTGCTTTTTATATCATGAGACATCATTTTAAGTAAATCACTTTAGCTAAGGTATGACAATTGGCTATGTGACATGGAGGAGTCTTCTACTGCTATATTTGATTTAAGATTCTGCACCTCATCTTGGTTGTCAACCCTACATGTTTCTTTGGCTTCTGGCCAGGCCCCTTTAGCAGCTGACCTCTTGGTGAGAGGGAGGGAGGGAGGTTCAAGTAATTCTAGTAGGCTTTCCTACATTCTTCAGTTGTATTTTTGGACTTCTAAACCTTCTCTTCTCCATTGTGTGCCAGTGCTAATCTCTAAGAAGCTATACTCTCTCATCATGAGGCATAGGATCATGGATGTCAGTAATAAAATGAACACTCGTGCTTAGCCTTGCACTGCAGAGATAGGGTCCACTATGCCATTAATTGATTGCTATGCCATATCTTGTTCAGCACAATATGATTGTTCATGCCGCAACAACGCTGCAGTAATGATGAAGTGTTCAAAAGTCGCTCAGTAACCATAAAAGATGTTTTTGAATTATGTCCAAATCTCCTTTCTTCATATGAACAAATGCCTTAAAAATGGCCCTGGCCTTACAAAAGATTGAGAACTGATAGGCTGTATTGCATCTGTTTTCTGTGTCGCTTGGGTTTTATTTCAGGCATCCTCCACTGCGATCCTGTCCATAAAATCCATTTTATCCAGAATTTTTTTGGTTGACTAAGAAAAGTGCACCTAAGCTTTTGATGAACTACAGGTTGAAGGATGTCTCCTTACAAATCAGGGCATACTTCCCTGCTTTTGGCGAGCTCCTACCGATAATGACAAAGGAGGAGGTCCAGACAGCTATGCCTCCAAGTGGAAGGCGGCCGGCCTTGATAATGTATCATTTCATACAGGGAACTGCTCCATAAAGGAATTGTCCGATCATAGTGTGCAGATAACAGCTGTCTATTTTGGTGTTTCAAGGGATCAAGAGATCCTGCTGGGTTCTGGAGGTTTCAATGAGCATGAAAATTCAAGTTACATTCTTTTCAGAGTTGATGTGTTTTACTGGATCTCTGAAACTGGTGATCTGATAATTGAATACAATATAAATCCTAAGAATGATCTTCCTCCTCTTCCCCGCGTTGGGGTTGTATTCCATGTTGACCAGGCATTAGATCATGTGACCTGGTATGGGAAAGGACCATTTGAATGTTATCCAGATCGGAAAGAAGCAGCCCATGTTGGTATATATGAAAGTACTGCGGAAGATATGCATGTACCTTACATTGCTCCTGGTGAGTGTTCTGGTCGAGCAGATGTACGATGGGTAGCATTTCGAAACAGGGATGGTGTCGGCCTGTTTGCTTCCATTTATGGCACATCGCCGCCTATGCAAATGAGTGCAAGCTACTATAGCACTGAGGAACTTGACAAGAAAACTCACAACCAAGACCTAGTCAAAGGAGATGACATTGAGGTAGCTCTCTCTCTCTCTCTCTGTGTGTATGTGTTTGTATGCATGTGTTTTGTACGTAGTCAATGATTTTTGCATCATACTTAGTGCTGTATGAGCACTTGAAAGCCATTTGTTTGGTCATCCATGTGGTTTTCAAAACACTTGCTGGGTCAATGGGTCAAAGCATATTATTCTTTAGATTTTGACCAAGGTTAAGACGTCTTCGACCTATTGCAAGACTTTTCAAATGATTGTTGGACTTTCTCATCCAAGTAAATCTTCTGGTATCATCCTATATTTTTCTATATTTTTTATTTTTCTTTTTGAAGCGATAAGCTTTGTGAGTTATTCATCAAATCCTGATATATCGTTATATCAGAAAATCCTTATTCTTACTTCATTATCCCAAATCCTGATTTATGTGAGGCATGGTGGTTTAAGACTGATGTAAGCTTCTTGTTGTGATAAGTAGTCAACTAACAAGATCAATAAGATTAACAGTTCTAATGGTTATCTTTGTGAACCAGAATACTTCACATTCTTATTCATGATTAGAAAACTTGATTCTCTTCTGTAATCCTCCCCGCATGTTTAGCATGTAATTTGTACTCACATACTACTCAGATTATTAATGCCCTCTGAAATTACTAACGTCTTTAGTTAGATAAAGTTTTGTAAGCTGCAATTTGAAACTGGTTCTTGTGTTACAGGTACATCTTGATCATAAGCACATGGGTTTGGGTGGAGATGACAGTTGGTCCCCTAGTGTCCATGATCAATACCTGGTGCCTCCAATTTCTTACTCTTTCTCTGTAAGATTATGCGCCGTCCTTCCATCAACTTCATGCCAAGAGATCTATAGATCGCAGCTTCCACAGTGATATTATTGGTACCTGTTGGACAAACAGTGAACTATGAGAGTTAATCTGTACTATGGAGTGACTAGAGAACAAGAATGTTGAACAGAAAGCTAGTGTTCTGACCAATAAACACCTAAGACTATATATATTCAGACAAATTCTTGAATATAACTAAAAAAGTATTAAGAACTGTTTATTTAGTGCTGAACTCTTGTATTTTCGTCATTCGATATAGTTTTCATGGATGGAATGTACATATATTTTTTCTTTTTTGTTAGGAAAAATGTTAAAATAGTGAGTTATTTTATTTGGTGCATGGTGA